>NC_140585.1:992321111-993521111 GCF_964204655.1 Triturus cristatus | reverse complement strand
GCCTTTCAGAAAGCGTGTAACTACAGGGGACTTGAAAAGAGAAGGCTGATCAGGAAGCCGCAAGAAGGCAGAGATGGCAGCAAGATAACCTTTCAGGGTGCCCAGGGCAGAGCCCTGCCGGGCCAAAGAAAGAAGAAAGAGGAGAACCTCAGAAAGAGGGGCGGAAAGGGGATCCACAGCCTTCGCTGTGCACCATGCCACAAATTTGTTCCACCGGCAGGCGTATACCGTCTTTGTGGAGGGACGCCTGGCTGCCAGAATGATATCACAGACTTCAGGAGGCAAGTCAAATGGCATCAACTGCCGCCGCTCAATCTCCACGCATGGAGGTGGAGGCTGGACAGGTTCGGGTGGAGGACCGTCCCCTGCTGCTGCGACAGAAGATCCTCCCGAAGGGGCAGACGTATCGGAGGATCGGTCAACATACTGAGTAGCTCGCGATACCAGTACCTTCGTGCCCAATCCGGAGCCACCAAGATGACTTGGGCCCGGTCGTGCCTGATCTTCTTCAGCACTCTGGGCAGAAGTGGTATAGGCGGAAAGGCGTACAACAGACCGCAACTCCACTCGTGACGAAAAGCGTCGCCGAGCGAGTGCCGCCTTGGAAATTCCAACGCGCAGAACTGCTGACATTGCGCGTTCTCTTCGGTGGCGAATAGATCTAACCAAGGCTCTCCCCACTGCTGAAAGAGACCTTGCGCCACTTCGGAGTTCAGACGCCATTCCTGATCCATCATGCACCGGCGGCTGAGTTCGTCTGCTCTGGCGTTCAGAGAGCCCACCAGATGTTGAACCACTAGGGTGACGCCCTGGTGTTCCAGCCACGTCCAGAGGCGCAGAGCCTCCTGACAAAGGGTCCACGACCCCACCCCACCCTGTTTGTTGCAATACCACATGGCGGTGGTGTTGTCCGTGAACACCTGCACGACACTGCCCCTGACAGAGGGAAGGAAGGCTTTCAGTGCAAGCCGGATCGCTCTCAACTCCAACAGGTTGATGTGGAGACGAGACTCCGCCGGAGACCAGAGGCCTCTGATCTCCGCCTCTCCCACATGGCCACCCCATCCCAGGAGGGACGCATCCGTCACTAGGACATGCTCCGGTTGGGGAAGGGAGAGGCTTCTGCCCATGACCCAATCGCGGTCCGTGAGCCACCACTGCAACTGCTGTGCAGTGCCCTCCGAGATCAAGACCTGGTCGGACAGGTTGCCGTGATGCTGGGCCCACTGAAACTTCAGGTCCCACTGCAGAGCCCGCATGCGCCGCCTGGCGTGATGCACTAGTAGGATGCAGGAGGCCATCAGCCCCAGAAGCCGCAACACTAGCCTGACCGAAACACAGGATAGAGGCCGAAAGATGGGAATCAGGGCCTGTATATCCCGGACCCGCTAATCCGGTGGATAGACCCGGAACTGCGCCGAATCGAGAACCGCTCCGATGAAAAGGAGCTTCTGAGAGGGACTCATGTGTGACTTCGGCACGTTGATGGAAAACCCCAGCAAATGCAGGAGATCCGCCGTAGTCTGGAGGTGGGAGACGACTGCCTGGGGCGAGCCCACCTTCAACAACCAGTCGTCAAGATAGGGGAAGACTGGAACCCCTGATCTGCGCAGATGAGCTGCGACCACCGCCATCACTTTCGTGAACACCCGAGGGGCACTGGTGAGGCCGAAGGGGAGCACGGTAAACTGAAAGTGCTCTTGGCCCACCGTGAACCGCAGGTAACGCCGGTGGGCCGGCAGGACGGGGATGTGGAAATATGCGTCCTGCAAGTCCAACGCTACCATCCAGTCTCCGGGGTCTAGGGCAGCTAGAACCTGAGCCAAAGTCAACATCTTGAACCTTTCCTTCCGGAGGAAGGCATTGACGTTCCGAAGGTCCAAGATAGGGCGTAGGCCCCCTTTGCCCTTCTTGGGAACCAGAAAGTAGTGGGAATAACAACCACGACCCACTTCTGGACTCGGAACGCGCTCGACGGCCCCCTTGGCCAAGAGGGCCGAAACTTCCTCGTGGAGAAGATTCAAATGATCCCCCGAGATACGGTGGTGCTGCGGTGGCATGGCTGGAGGGGTCGTCTCGAAGGGGAGGGAGTAGCCCCTTCGGACGATTTGCAGCACCCACCTGTCCGATGTGATGGACCGCCAGTGGAGCAGGTGATGGCGAACTCTGCCGCCCACTGGCGTGGAATGGGCCTGAAAGCTCAGACTAGGAAGGCTTTGAGGCGGATGCTGCCGGGGTGGATGTGGGCTGACCTCGTCGTCCTCCAGAACCGCCTCGGCGGAAACCACGTCCGCGACTGCGCGCAGGTTGGTTCTGCGGCTGGTGGCTAGGCGCACGTGAGGAGGCACCCCTTCCTTGGCCACGAAAGGGGCGAAAAGCGGAAGATTGCGACCGCGGGGCCGAGAGGCCCAAGGACTTGGCCGTAGCCCGGGAGTCCTTAAAGCGGTTCAGCGCACTGTCCGCTTTCTCGCCAAACAGGCGAGTGCCATCAAACGGCATGTCCATGAGAGTGCTCTGGACATCGCCCGAAAATGACGTGGACCGCAGCCAGGCGTGACGTCTAAGCGCCACTGTGGTAGAAATGGCCCTACCCAGTGAGTCCGTGGTGTCAAGCCCACAACGTATAGCATGTCGCGCGGCATCCCTCCCATCGGCCAGAGCCTGGGTAAGTCGTGTCCGGACCTCCTCCGGACACAGGGGCAGCGCGTCCTCCACCGCATCCCACAGAGAGTGGGAATAATGGTCCAAGAGACAAGCGGTGTTCAAAGACCGCAGGCCCAAACTAAGGGAAGAGAACAGCTTCTTGCCAAACTGTTCTAGTCTCTTGTAATCCCGGTCCGGCGGGGCGGTCGGGAAAGAGGATTGGGAGGTGGAGGCCTGGATAACCAGGCTCTCAGGGGTAGGGTGTTGGGACAGGAAACTGGGGTCGCCCAGAGCAGGGCGGTGGCGCCTGGCGACGTTCCGGTCCACAGGAGGAACTGTGGAGGGCTTGGACCAAGTGTCCTGCAGAACGTCAATGAGGGCCTCATTGAATTGCAGCAGAGGCTCAGTGGAGCTTGCTGCAGACTGAAGCACCTCAGTAAGGACGTTAGTCCTCACAGCCACGGCAGGCAGCTCGAGCCCAAGGGCTGCGGCCGCCTTGCGCAGCACCACAGAGAAAGCAGCGCCCTCCTCCGAAGCCACAGTCGGAGGAGAGACAAATCCAGTGTCTGGAGAGGTATCCAGGCCACTGGCCTCCCCCAGTTCATCTGCCCAGTCCTGGGACAGTTGAGCCTGAACGGCCATAGGATCCTCAGATCCCTCCCAGTTGTCCCCATCATCCGACTCCTGGTATAGAGGAGAAAGTAACGGAGCCGGGCGGTAGACATAATGTGTCTCTAGCGGCGTCGATCTCGGTGTCCATCGACGCCGGACCGGCGCCGGGCCCGGAGTGGGACTGAACCGGGGCTCGACGTCGAGCGGAGTCGACGTCGGCGTCGGGGGTGGTACATGGGAACATGGGAAGGGCCTGTTATTTACTTACAATGAGGGAGATAACTGACATAAATGAACTTCTAAGTGTTGCTGAATAGCAAGCATTAGGATTTGTTTCCCATGTTCCACACTATTATCTTAGAGGGAATCTAGAATAACCACCACATGTACTGTGGACATTGCTCATCATGACTGTGTATAATGTTTCATTTACAGGTGTGTTTATCTTTATATGTTTGGCAGAATACTGTTTTCAATTTGACGTTTCCTTATTTGTCTCTCTTACACTTTCAAGAGAATGACTCTTAAGGTGTGAATTTTCCTATCAGTAATCGGGGGAACTCCCGCGGTTAGCATTCTCACCCCTTTGCGTTATAGTCAACATCTAATGACATTAACTCCTGTTGCCTAATCTGTTCCGCCTTTAAGATTTACATTTTCTGGTTTGTCGATTTAAGGTCAATAGATATCTTACTGAACAACTAGTTTGGAATTTTCCTGTATGTGTTTCAACTTCTTGAATGACATGTTTAAATTACGAAATAATATTCATTGTACTCTCTTTTATTTCCATCCTTTAAAATTTGCCCACTTGACAAAAACCAGGATGCGTGGCACGAAAGGTTACGCATGCGCACTAGCACCAAACACGATCATTGTATGTTGATCGACGCACTCGTTCCAGTTCTGACTGACGCACACGTTCTAGTCTTTTTTCGGACGTACACGTTATTAGGCACTTCCGGATATGCGCACACTGCCAACACTGCAAGTTATCCACGCGATTGATGGAAGTTCATGACTTCGGGATGTACTCGTCCTAGGTAAGGGGGAGCCCCTACTACCTTTTTGAACCCCGTTTGATAGGTTAACTAAGATTACTTAGTTCCCACCAGAAAGACCTTATTTTTACTGTATGCACCTTACAGATTGAAGCGGCTTTTACTGACTTTACTTGAATAGCCATATATTCTGTTGGAGGACGTAGACGATTCGTTTTTCACCTTAAGACCTACCGGGTCGGAATTATCACCGATTTTAAGGTAAGCCTTAATTGGTTTTACCGACGAGCTGTGATGGATTAGCGTTGTATACGAGATATTATCAGAACATGCAAGCTTGATGTTCACTTACGGTCATTGATTCTCTTCATGGTCAATAGGTCTGATATACCTGCTACACGTATAGAAGGTAGGGGTTTTTAACAAACCGCTCGCATGTTTACGTACAGATGTGGGGTATTACGAGTACACCTTAATTACAGGACGCGAATAGACATAATCTTACTTGGGAATATATAATTGAGTCACAATAGATAGTTTACTTATCGTGACATGTGTTTGCTTTTGGTCACACCGGCTTTTAACTCTCGTTTTAATATTCTGCAACTCGATGCATGTTGGCTCTCACATCACTTCTCGGTGTTTTGTCAGGTTGGCAGATTTGAATCCTAATTGGTGTTCACCGATTTTTCAACGATTATATCTCTTAATTCCAGTGCTAATGTCAATTGTTTCGTCACATATGTTACTGTGCACTTTCACTGAATTGGATTTTCTGGATCCAGTAACAGGATGTAAACACTGTTTAACAGGTGTCTGTTCCCACCAAACACTAAATGAATCTCCATAAACTGACATGTCTGTAATGTAGTTTTAAGAATTTGTTTGTGATACGTACTTCATGTATGTTTTTTCTCCAGCCCTGAAGAAGTCTGGGGTCTTTGCCCTTTGACGAAACACGTGTTGGCTGGTTGGATCTCCTAAACTTTACATAAACAGCGAAACTGAATATAATCCTGTTTCCTGTGGTCCATTGCTTCGACAACTGTGTTGCTCTATGAATGTGTTTTGATATATTATGCTAATACGCATCTTTACACTCATAAACGTGTGCACAATTGGTATTCTATCATTAAAAGGGCAACTGAAGGCAAAGCCCTTCTGCAGCTACGCAGACTACCACAGTGAAAAAAAAACTCTTCTCTGTAATGGACCCTGGAGAAAAGTCCAATTCTCTCTTAGGAGAGGAATCCAGACTTCTTGCATTTAGTAAATCAACCTACAAGTCATCATCAATATAATAAGGAGGAAGTAAATTATCTGCCTCCTTGTCATCATCATTCTCATAATCATGCTGAATGTTTTGAATGCATTGAAATGCATCTAAGTCCGATCAAAATATGGCCTCATGTGTTCAGCTAGAAGTATTGCCTGGAATTCTTTCCCCACCATAGGGTGCTCATTTTTATTTGATAATGAGACATCGTTTGGGATCAAATGGGTCTGAAGACAGCTATGGATCAGAAACCAACATCAGATCCAGAATTGGTGCCTGAAGAGCCGAGACCAGCACTGGGCAGTGGTGTAGCAAGGTCAGGTGGTACCCGGTGCGGAACATTTCTTGTCACCCCGCCCACATTGAAATTATTAAAGAAAGTAGGAAAAATAAGATACTTACAGTTGCAAGTGTAATTTTTTTATTTTAAAAACATATTTTTGCCATTTTGTCACCCCCCCCTCAGTGATGACACCCCGGGCGGCCCATACCCACCACACACAACTTCCTACGCTGCTGGCACTGGGGCGGTTGAAACTAGCGGGGCCCTCTGTGCAGATATTGAAGAACAAGTTACTTTCCTTCGGTAACGATATATCTGTAAGAAACATTAGTTAGTTAGATTCCTTACCTTAAAATATCCCCAGGCGTCAGGCAGGATCCGGAAAGATTTTTCGTCAGCAGTACCCTTGCGCGTCGGTAGACGTCGTCTGCGACTCCGCGTCCGTCGTCGGCGTCATGATCGCCGGGATGACGTCGTCGGAGTACTTAGACGCTGCCCTCACGCGCTGACGTCAGTTCTGTACATAGCTTTCCGTGCCAGGAACGCAGAGCCATGCAAGAAACCGACACTGGTGCCATGAAACTAGGGCCCTGAAAGGGATAACCTTAACCCTAGATTTCAGTTCGCAGAACGGGGAGGATTGGTGGGGCGGCAAGGAATCTAACTAACTAATGTTTCTTACAGATATATCGTTACTGAAGGCAAGTAACTTGTTCATCTGAAAGAAACATGTTAGTTAGATTCCTTACCTTAGAATAGATACCCCAGCAATACCAACCCCGGTGGTGGGTCTGCGAACCAAGATCACACCAGGAAGTCCTGGAGAACGGAACGGCCAAAGAAGCCGTCTCTCCGGACTTGGCTGTCCAGGCAGTAATGCTTGGCAAACGTGTGCAGCAATGCCCAAGTTGCAACCTGACAAATGTCCTGCAGAGGGACTCCCCGTCCCAAGGCAGTAGTAGCCGCTGTGGCCAGAGTGGAATGGGCCTTCAGCCCCACAGGAGGATCCTTCTTAGCCAAGGAATAACAGGCCTTAATGCACAAAATGACCCACCAGGAGATGGTCCGCTTGTGCACTGCCCGCCCCTTCTTAGCGCCCACATAGCCAACGAAGAGTTGGTCGTCTACCCAGAACTGTTTGGTGCGGTCCAGATAGAAGGAGAGCACACGTTTTGGGTCCAGACGGTGGAGCCTCTCTTCCTCATTCGAGGGATGCGGAGACGGAAAGAAGGTGGGCAGGGTAACCGACTGCCCGATATGAAAGGCAGTAACTACCTTAGGAAGAAAAGAAGGGCGAGTCCTCAGAACAACCTTGTCCGGAAGGACAGAGAGAAAAGGAGGTTTAGAAGAAAGAGCCTGGAGCTCACTCACTCCTCGGGTAGAGGTGATGGCAACCAGGAAAGCAGTCTTGAGAGTCAGAAGACGAAGAGGACAGTTATGAAGTGGCTCAAAAGGAGCGCACATCAGATAGGTTAACACCAGATTCAAGTCCCACTGAGGCATTACAAAAGGGACAGGTGGAAAATTGTGAGTAATGCCTTTTAATAACCTAGTGACAACAGGGGACTGGAAAAGAGAAGGTTGCTCAGGAAGCCATAAGAAGGCAGAAACAGCTGAAAGATATCCCTTGATGGTGCCCAGATCAGAGCCCTGCTGGGCCAGGGAAAGAAGAAAGAGGAGAACCTCAGAAAGAGGGGCGGAAAGGGGATCCACAGCCTTTGCTGTGCACCATGCCACAAATTTGTACCACCTACAGGCGTATACCGTTTTAGTGGAGGGACGCCTGGCTGCCAGAATGACATCACAGACTTCAGGAGGCAAGTCAAATGGCCTCAACTGCCGCCGCTCAATCTCCACGCATGGAGGTGGAGGCTGGACAGGTTCGGGTGGAGGACCGTTCCCTGCTGCTGCGACAGAAGGTCCTCCTGAAGAGGCAGTCGAATCGGGGGATCGATTGAGTAGCTCAGGATACCAGTATCTATTTGCCCAATCCGGAGCCACAAGGATGACTTTGGGCCCGGTCGCGCCGGATCTTGTTCAGCACTCTGGGCAGAAGAGGTATAGGCGGAAAGGCGTATAGCAGACCGCAACTCCACTCGCGACGAAAAGCGTCTCTGAGCGAGTGCCGCCTTGGAAATTCCAATGTGCAGAACAGATGACATTGCGCGTTCTCTTCGGTGGCGAATAGATCTAACCAAGGCTCTCCCCATTGCCGTAAGAGGCCTTGCGCCACGTCAGAGTTCAAACGCCATTCGTGATCCATCATGCACCGGCAGCTGAGTTTGTCCGCCCTGGCGTTCAGCGAGCACGCCAGGTGTTGAACCACCAGGGTGATGCCATGATATTTCAGCCATGTCCAGAGGCGCAGAGCCTCCTGACAAAGGGTCCACGAACCCACCCCGCCCTGTTTGTTGTAATACCACATTGCGGTGTTATTGTCCATGAACACCTGCACTACACTTCCCCGGACAGAGGGAAGGAATGCCTTCAGTGGAAGTCAGATCGCCCGCAGCTCCAATAGGTTGATATGGAGCCGGGACTCCGCCAGAGATCTCTGATCTCCGCCTCTCCCATGTGGCCCCCCCATCCCAGGAGGGACGCATCAGTCACCACAACGTGCTCCGGTTGGGGTAGGGAGAGGGACCCAATCGCGGCCCGTGAGCCACCACTGCAACTGTCTTGGAGTGCCCTCCGAGATCAGGACGTGGTCGGACAGGTTGCCCCGATGCTGAGCCCACTGGAACTTCAGGTCCCACTGCAGAGCCCGCCTCCGCCACCAGGCGTGATGTACCAGCAGGATGCAGGAGGCCATCAGACCCAGCAGCCGTAGGACCATCCTGACCGAAACTCGGGATAAGGGCCGAAAGATCGGAATCAGAGCCTGAATATTCCGAACCCGCTGTTCGGGAGGATAAACCCGAAACTGCGCCGTGTACAGAACCGCTCCGATGAAGAGGAGCTGCTGGGAGGGACTCTGATGTGACTTTGTCACGTTGATGGAGAACCCCAGCGAATGCAGGAGGTCGGCCGTAGTCTGGAGGTGGGAGACGACTGCTTGGGGCGAGCCCGCCTTAAACAACCAGTCATTGAGATAGGGGAAGACTGAAACCCCTGATCTGCGCAGATGAGCTGCGACCACCACCATCACTTTCGTGAACACCCGAGGGGCTCTGGTAAGGCCAAAGGGGAGCACGGTGAACTGAAAATGCTCCTAGCCCACCATGAATCGCAGGTAACGCCGATGGGCCGGCAGGACGGGAATATGAAAATAAGCATCCTGTGGGTCCAGTGCCACCATCCAGTCTTGTGGGTCGAGAGCAGACAAGACCTGAGCCAGAGTGAGCATTTTGAACTTCTCCTTCCGGACGGAGCGATTTATGCTCCGAAGGTCTAAGATGGGACATAGACCCTTGTCCTTCTTTGGAACCAAGAAGTAGTGGGTGTAACAACCACGACCTACTTCTGGCGTCGGAACGCGCTTGATGGCCCCCTTCGCCAAGAGGGCCGTAACTTTCTGCTGAAGAAGTGCCAAATGATCCCCCGACATGCGGCAGAACTGCCGTGGCATGGCTGGGGGGGTAGACTCAAAGGGGAGGGGATAGGCCCGTCGAACAATCTCCAAAACCCACCTGGCTGATGTACTGGTGCGCCAGTGGGTGAGGTGATGACGAATCCTGCCCCCCACTGGCGTCTGGTGGGCCTGAAACACCGGACTAGGATGGTGAGGAGGCACTGGCAGCGGGGGTGTTGGTGGACTGACCTGCACGCTGGCCCCATGACCCGCCTCTGCGAGCCCCACGTCCGCAGCTGCGCTGGGACTGTTGCTGCGCAGGCTTGTTCTGAAAAGAACGTGTTTGTACGCCCCTTCCGGAGCTTCGAATGGTACTAAAGTTAGAAGCGGAAGGAGTACGTGTAGCCGAAAGGCTCCGATGTGGAATCCGCCTTATCACCAAAGAGGCGAGTGCCATCGAAGGGCATGTTCATCAACGTATTCTGAACATATGCCGAAAAACCAGTCGTCCTCAACCAGGCATGACGACGGAGCGCCACTGTCGTGGAGATCGCCCTACCCAGCGAATCTGCGGCATCAAGACCACAACGTATAGTGAATTTGGCCGCGTCTCTCCCCTCCATAAGAGCTTGGGAGTGAACTGCCTGGGCCGCCTCCGGACACTGAAGTAGCATTTGTTCAACCGCATCCCATACAGAATGGGAATAGCGGCCAAAGAGACAGGCAGTGTTCACAGACAGCAGTCCAGAACTTGCGGATTAATAAATCTTCTTGCCAAACTGTTCCAACTTCTTGGATTCCTTGTCTGGTGGTGCAGAAGGAAACACACTCGGAGACGTCGAGGCCTGAACCACTTAACTCTCAGGTGTAGGGTGTTGGGTGAGGAAGGCAGGATCGACCGGGGTCGGGCGATGGCGTCGGCCTACACCCTTGTCCACCGGGGCCCCTGTGCTGGGTCGGGACCAGGTGTCTAGAAGCACATCAGTAAGTGCATCATTAAACTGCAACAGCGGTTCTGTAGAAGCAGAGGCAGGCCAAAGCACTTCAGTCAGTAGGTAGGTCCTGACAGCCACAGTAGGGCGCTTGAGGCCAAGAGCCTCGGCCGCCCTACGAAGCACTGTGGAAAAGGTACCACTCTCCTCTATAGTAGCTGAAGGGGATGGTGAACCAGGCGCCAAAGTGTAATCCTGGCCACCGGCTTCCGCCTCCTCATCCC
Organism: Triturus cristatus; assembly: GCF_964204655.1. Taxonomy (NCBI): domain Eukaryota; kingdom Metazoa; phylum Chordata; class Amphibia; order Caudata; family Salamandridae; genus Triturus; species Triturus cristatus. Next base: position 993,510,569 of record NC_140585.1, on the reverse strand, counting down.
AGTCAGGGACAGACTCGCACTGTGCTGTGAGAGGGTCTTCAAACCCCTCCCAGACCTCCCCTTCCTCCACAAGTGGACGAGGACGTGGGTGAATAAAAAGCGGTGACGTTGATTTTGGGGGGGGGAGGGGCCGTACGGGGTTTATCGGCAAGAATGGGGAGCCACGGCCGGAGCCATGGAGGCCTCTGGGCGTCGACGATGTCGGGGCCGGCGACGTCGAGGAAGGCGGAACAGTGGGGCCCGCGGGCCCGAAGGCGTGCCGACAGGGCCGCACGGGCCGAAGATACGCGCCATTGCAGACAAACTCTTGCAATTTGTCCGGAGTCGCCGATGGACCCGGGAAAGGTGGGTAAGCCAACGGTAACTGCTCAGGCTCCATTGGAGCTGCAGGGGCGGTGGCAGCTGCCCCCTCAGCCGCGTCCCGCGACCCGCGAGGGGAGGACGAAGAGCGGCGACGCTTCATCGACTTCTTGTGCTTCGCCTTACCTGACTCTGAGTGCGAAGACTTTGAATGATGCTGCTTGCTCTGCGACCAGGCCCTCGACCTAACATGGGACCGGGACCTGGAACGTCATGGGACGGGGACCTGGAACGACGTGGGGCCGACTCCTGGGCCTCCAGGCACTTTCGGGACCGCGCCCGCAAATTTTTCTGGGCCATGGCCCGGCAGTAGGGAACACGACTCGGTGTCGTGGTCACGCCCCAAGCAGAAGTGACACGGTGCGGGTCCGTCAGCGAAGTTGTGCGCGGACAGGCCCTGCAAGGCTTGAAACCGGGCATCCTTATGCACCAGGGGTAAGTTTACTTACAAATTATAACAAACAAATACTTAGTCAACAAGTAACGGGGTACCGCTCTCTCCGGATCTTCGCTTGCTGGCGTGGAAAAAGAAAGAACAGAACTGAGATCAGAGCGCGTGGGCGCGTCTAAGTAGCTCCAATGACGTAATCTCGGCGAATACGACGTCAGAGACGCACACGGAGCCGTACGACGACGCCTATCGACGCGCAGGGGTACTGCTGACGAAAGCTTTCTGGAACCAGTCTGACGCCTGGGGATATTCTAAGGTAAGGAATCTATCACTAACGTGTCACTTTCAGATACAAATTTTTATCTGGAAAGCATCTGAGTGGGAGGGGGTGCTCGTTTCAGTACTTGGCTAACAGAACAGAGCAGGCTGAACTGCCACACTTGGAATGGTAGGGAATGGTCCGCAGCCGGGCAGACTGTGAGTGCAGAGATCTTTTAGGGCAGCATTCGACCATCCTTTTGTAAATGTATTTAGAACCTGATTTATAGAAGGCGGAGTGTGCCACTGTCAAGTCTTTAAAAATGACCCTTTTGTTTTACTGGTAGCCAGTGCAACTGGTTACGGTAATGAGAAATTGAGGCATGTTTGGGAAGTTTGAACAGAAGACGGATACCATTTGCAATCGCTGAATAATGTAGTATGGGACTCCTTAGTGTAGTCCAGCCTGAGAGGATCAGAGCCTGGACTACTGTTTTCTGGGCTTCCCGGGGCAATAGTTTAAGAAATGTTCTTTGCATCCCAAGTATCCAGAATGAGGTCGCTGAGATCTTGGGTTTAAAGGATAGGTGTGTGTCGACATGCACCCCTAAGTTCTTGGCCAACTCTGCAAGGGAGGTGGTAAGGTGCAGCTGGCTGGCCAGGCCCCTGACCATCTGGGCATGGGGTCGACACCAAACAACAGTTTTCTACAGGTTACATTATAGAGAGTTGGCTTTAAGCCATCCCATCACTGCTACCATGCAGGCAGCACATTTAGCCTTGGCCTCTGATGCATTGTTGTCATAGGTCAGCAGAAGTTGGGAGTTGTCTGCATTGGAGACCACCTGGATACCAAATGATTTGATTAGGTATGCAAGCGGCATCATGTACATTTTAAAAAGTGTGGGGTTCAGGGCCGAGCCCTGAGGAACTCCACACTTGAGGATCCATGCCTCAGAAAAAAATGGCTTAAGCCACACTGCCTGTTCTCTTTGCTCCAGAAAGGAGCCCAGCCAGGCTAGGGCCGTCCCCTCCACGGCAATGGAGGCGATATAATAGTATCTCATGTGAGATCGTGTCAAACGCCGCAGAGAGGTCTAACAAAATGAATGCAGCATTATTGCCAGCGTCCAGCATGAATTTGATGGCTTCTTTTATTTTTATAAGCGCTGCCTCTATACTGCGGAGAGCCCTGAAGCCTGATTGTGAGGGTGGAGGAGGTTGAAGGATTGCAAGAATATTGGTGCACATGCATCGACAAAAGCAAAAGCGATTCCTTAATAGCGAGAAATAAGGAATCGGTATTAAGGAATCGCTTTTGTGAATGCATCAACAGATTCGGTAAAAAATAGCGATTCCTTTAAAATCGCTATTTTTTATCGATTATCCAATAGCGGGGAATGCAAACACCGAAGAGCTAATTGCGAAATCGGTATTACCGAATTAGCTAATAGCGATTTCGGTATTAGCGAAATCGCTATTAGCGATTACGGAAAAGATCGGGTCGCTCCGGGAACGTGTCTATGACATCACCAACCAGGAAATACTGCAGCCCCACCCTCATTGCCTCGCCAGAGGAGCAAACAGGAGCGGGGACTGGAGACTGGCTGAGCACATTGAAGCCACACAAACTGACCTACCCTCCAAAACAACCAGGATGTATAAGGAAGCACCATCTAGCGCAGAGGCTGCACGCAAGCGGAAACACAAGTTTTCCGACCGGGAGCTGGAGCACCTGATAGAGGGAGTCAGCAGCAAGCATGATCGCCTTTTTGGTAAGCTGTCCCTAAAGGTGCCAGAGGGTGAGAAGCGGCGCATATGGCAGCGCATCCGGGAGAGGGTAAATGCAGTTGGAGTGACGCCCGCAGCATTGACGACCTTAAAACAAGATGGTATGACCTGAGGAAGCGGGCAAAGGAGAGGATTGCAGAGAGGCTCCGGGAGGCATCCAGGACGGGAGGCGGACCTTCTACAGTGCAAGCCAACACTGCCCTGGAGGAGCTGGTGGAAGGGACGATCGAGCATGAGGCCGTCGTGGGAGTAACCCAGATGGATACCTCCGGCGCAGCCACAAGTGCCCAAGGTAAGATGCATGCCTGTGCCCATTCCCAACATAGCGTAAATCCATTCCCATGCCCCCAGCAGGATCAGAGTGTGCATGCAGCTTTGGCCCACACAACTTTACTCTTAACAATAGTGCATCATGGGAGTTGTAGTCAAGTCAGCCCGGTGTGCATGTACAGGACAAAATATAATTACAAATCACCAAATCAGTTGAACCTGGATAAAAACTGTTTATTTAGTGGATCACAGAGGGACATGTATGTTTACAATACAACGTAGGTGTAACTATCCCACTAACCATGCACTGTTTCACACACAGATGCATCTCCTGGAGATTCGGACAACAGCTGATTATTTCCGAGACTCCTGCCGATTCCGACATGGATACAGCGCAGGATACGCACTCACCAGCTCCACCTGCAACACCACCACCACCAGCACCACCAGCACCAGCACCAGCTACACCTGCTCCTGCTCCAACTTCTACTAAAGCGCCGAGACGCAGGTCCCAAGTTCCGCCCATGCAGGTGATGGAAACACCCGCTACACCATCGGGTCAAAGTCTGCGCAGCATCACAACGCCTGCTGCACCACCTGCACGTGCCAGACTCCCACAGCGGCGCAGGTCTCGGCGCAGTTCACTCTCCTTAGGCGACGTTGATATCACCCCAAATGCTGGCATAGAGGAAAGGATGCTGCGTGTCCAGCGCCTGCAGGGAAGACACATGGCGACAATCAGCTCCAACATAGCGTGCCTTGCAAGGGAAATGCGTGCCATGACTGCGGCGATGAGGGACATGACCACTGTGGTGGCAGAGGGCAATGGGTACCTGAGGGAGGACATCCATGAGCTCACCCGTGCCATGAGGGAAGGCCATGAGAGCGAGAGGAGGAGGCACCGTCATAACTTGGTGAGGTCCGCGGCCTCTACAAAGGCCATCACAAGGCTGAGCAATAGCACCGCAGTGTGGCACGCCGCTCGGTGTCACTGCAGGTGGACCTTGGACACTTTTGCGGGGATGTTGCCAAGGCTCTGGGGATGGTCACCGCTGCAGTAGAACACCTGCAGAGCGGCACTTTCAGTGCTGGCGCTTTGGGAGGGGAAGACGGCAGTGAGGCTGCCTCGAGTGTGAGCAGTGTGTCTGTGGCAGAGGCCAGCACCAGGCGCCGCAGTTCGCGGTGCTCCACGGGGACAGGCCGTGGTGAGGCGTCGGAGACACCTGAGAGGAGGCTTGGCGTACGTGGCAAGCGCCACTAGACTGAATGACAGTCATACTTGACCGTGGTGGGGCAACCATGGTCCTCCCCTTCCTGACGCTGCACAGCCGTGACTGAAACGGACATTTGTTGTTACATTTTTCCTGGGGAGCATTCATTTCATTGCTTGTTTGGTCGCACATACCTCAGTGCTCCTGTGCATTAAACAGTTGCACCACCAATGAAATTGTAATGTTTCATTCTTACCTGCTTCAGAAATGATGTTGCATGATGTATGTCCGCCTCCTATGGCCCTCTGCTGTGTTAGAGACGTGTGCCTGTCGGTGTTGGGCGGGTGGTTGGTCATCCGGGTGGTCGTCATTCCTGTCAACCTCTATGGGTATCCCCCTTCTGGTCGCAATGTTGTGCAGCATAGCACATACAGCTACAATCCTGCAGCAGGTATCAGGGTTGTATAGCAAGGCGCCGCCATTCTTATGTAGGATTCTAAAGCGACTCTTCAGAATCCCATAGGTCCTCTCTATGACATTCCTTGTGCTTATGTGGGCGGCGTTGTAACGTTGCTCCTGTGGTGTTGCTGGATTGATGTAGGGGGTGAGTATATATTCACGCAGGGCGTATGCACTGTCGCCTAGAAGATAGAAGCAAAGACTTAGCAATGGTGATGTACAGACATGTGTGGTGCTCATGTGTGGAAGAGGTATGTGTACGTACCAAGCAGGAGCCCCTCTCCGAATTCTCCGTTGAGTAGACGCCTGTGGATGCCACTGTGTCGGAATATGTAGGAGTTGTGTGTGCTCCCCGGGAATTGTGCCACTAGGTCCGTGATGATGTGCTTGGCATCGCACACAACCTGCACGTTGATTGAGTGGTATGACTTGCGGTTACGGAATATGTACTCATTTGCAGAGGGTGGACAGATGGGGATATGCGTACAGTCGATGCATCCAATTACATGGGGGAATTGTGCCACCTGGTAGAATGCCTGTTTGGTGCGGTCCAACTGCTGTGGGGTTGTGGGGAAGCTGATGTGGGTGTGGATCATTGTCAGCATGGCGTCTAAGAATTTCTGGAAGAAGCGTGAGAGTGCGCTTTGCGATACGCCTCCGGCTACGGCGATGACCCCCTGGAAACTTCCTGAGGCCAGTAGGTGCAGGCTGCATAGGACCTGGATGTGCGCAGGGATTGCATTGGTCCGATGTGTCTGGTGCTGCAGTAGTGGTTCCAGGTCTGCAATGAGGCGCATGATCATGGCACGATTCAGTCGATACTTCTCGTACACCTCGTCCTCATTCTGTCCGAGCAAGGTGATGCGCAGTCTGAATACTCTCTCCTGGACCCTTCTCCTGCGCTGTCCTGCGGCATTGATTCGCATCCTCCTTGCAAGCACGTAGAGGGCTGCCATTTTGTGCTAGCCAACAGGGTCTCCTGGGCCACATTTAAAGGTTTGCTGATTAGCACAATCATTTGCACATGTGTAATTTTTTTTTTCTCTTTAACAAAATTATTATTTATTTTTTTTACTTTACCTCCAGGTTCTGATTCCCCTTATTTTGCTCATGCTAAATAGCGATTTTTGGGATTTTCGGTATTTGCGAGTGGTGTTGCATTGGGTGGAGATTGGTTATTAGCCATTGGCACTTTCCGGGAGCTATTTGTGAGTTCCGGTAATTGCGACTTCGGTATTTAGCGATTCGGTAATTTTGGGGATTGGTTAATAGCGATTAGTTATTTTTCTGGTATTTATTTAGCGATTCTTTATTTGCTCACATTTTGGGTTGATGCATTGGAAATCGTTTTTTCACACTCGTTAACGGGTGATTTTAGCGATTCGGTATTTTACCGACTGGATTTTTGCTTGATGCATGTGCCAGATAGTTGTTAGTTGAGTATTTACGATTTTTTCAAACATCTTAGAGGCCCCTGGGAGCAAAAAGTGGGACTGAAACTAGAGAGGATTTCAGGGTCCGTATTTGTTTTTTGTTTTTTTAGGAGGGGAATGACATTTGCCCTTTTCCATGATGCGGGAACTATCCCAGTTTGCAGAGAGGTTATCCAGAATTTTTGTAATTTTGTCTTCAAAGATTATGCTCAATTTAGTACCTACCTAGGAAAAGCATTTCTTTCAATTGGGGTGGGGTGAGTGGGGGATGGAGGGAGCTGGAGAGGCAATGGGCCTGGGACCTGAAGCAGGCCTAAGACTTCCACCACTATTGAACTCCAGTGTCAGGGGAGGTGTCTAGACCACTGGCATCCCGTAGTTTCCCATACCAACTTGTCTCATCGTACTGTGAGACAAATTCTCTTTCATCAAAAATGTAATTATTGTCAGAGTGAGAACGAAAATTCTGGTGGACTGTATGAGTTCTGCTGCGTGGTAAGAGCTATGTATTGAATTCAGAAGCGTTGCCGATTGTTTCGGTTCGGAGTTAGAAACCACTATGGGTTGTGGCTCCACCTTCGGTTCCAGCAGTTTTAGCACAGATGACAAAGGAACTGGTGCAAGGAGTGGCACCATAAGCAAACTTGGCACCGAAGCTGGTGTGGAACCTGGTGCAGGTTGAAGAGGCACAGACCGCATTGAGAGTGAACCTGTCAACAGAATACTGACTGTAGGCATCTGCAGATCCTTGGGGCCCAAAGGTGGACAAGGGGGAACCATAATTGTACCAACTATGTGCATTATGGTCTCCTTTAAGGTCTCAACAAGTTATGACGTAAGACCCTGAATTTTGGAGTGCATGGGAAGCAGAGTTGGAATCGGCTGTTCCGCAGATCAGGAGCGAAACCCAGTGGCACATTGACACCCTGGCATCTTCTCCAGAGTTCAATAGTGGTGGAAGAGGCCAATTCCCACTTTGACATCTAGTGCTTTTTCTTTGAATTACCCAAGACTTCGACCACAATGAATATCTGCCGTGGGAAAGGGAATGAGACCTACATTTTGACTTTGACAAGTCATGGTATGGAGTCTCCCAATATCTAGAGAAGTGGACCTTTGCCTCGTGATCCGTATGGACTTTGGATTCTATGCGCTTAGTCATTGCAGGCCCTGGAGTTGTGGCCTGACCCAACGAATCACAGACATACCGAATGAGGATCTGTCACAGACATCTGATTGTGACAGTCCCAACAAGGTTTAAACCCTTTAGTTTTGGGAGGTGACATATTTCTGGTGCACACCGGAAAGAGAACATTTGTGGGAGAAAAATGTCAAAGATGAAAGGAGTAGAGCTCCAGATCTGCATCTGAAGGTGCAGAATGAAAGAAACTGAGCCTGAGTGTCACTTATATGCAGCTCTGCTTGTCACTTCTAGAGGAAAATAATGTTGAGGCAGCTGAACAACGCCACCTAGCGGTACACTGGAGTTCTGCTTTTATGTTACCAGAGCCAGCTTGAATATTCACAATATAAGGAATCTGCAGTAAGAAGTATACATTAGAAATAGATCATTTTGGGATGTTAAGGAATTTTGTGGCTCCCCTGGCTCCAGACAAGAATTCAGGAAGTCAGAAATGTATCTCCTAAAAGAATAAGTTACTTACCTTTGGTAATGCCTTATCTGGTAGAGATTCTATCTAGCCACGGATTTCTTACCTTAGAGTATTCCCCAGGCGCCACACTGGATCCAGAACTTTTTCAGTAATCCCCTTTCACGCCGGTAGGAAGCGCCGTTCGACCCCACATGGTGTGGTTGGCATCACCTGGAATGGAAGTGACATGTGCGGTGTCTATATAGGCACCAGTCCAGCACGCAGACCTCAGTTCTTGACTGTTTTTCCACACCAGAAGCAAGTAGCCAAGCTCATGAGGAATGACTGGTGAGGCAAAAGTGAGGACCTAAAAGATCTCTTTATGTGAGAAGACAGTTTCCACAACGTGGAGGATCAATAAGGAATCTACAGCTAGACAGAGTCTCTATCAGTTAAGGCCTTTCCGAAGGTAACTTGTTCATCTGATAGACTTCTAGTCGTAGATTACTTATCTTAGAATAGATACTAAAGCAATCTCCTTCCGGAGGCGGGTCTGCCAACTGTGTCAAACTAAAAAGTCTTGAAGGACTAAAAGGGTAAAATACTAGACCCAACTGTCAAGACAGTAGTGTTTGGCGACTGTGTGCAGTGATGCCCACATAGCTACCAAACAGATGCCCAGGACTGGGACTCCTCTAGCCAACGCATGGTCATAGCTGTAGCTATGATGGAATGAGCTCTTGCGCCCTGTGGGGGTTATTTCTTGGCCACTGCATAGCAGATCTTAATGCAGAGGAGGATCCATCAAGGGATGGCTCTCTTCTGAATATCCTTCCCTTTTTTTGCCCCTGCAAATCCAACAAAGAGTTGATCATCCACCTGGAATTCTTTGGTACCATTAATATAGAATGATAACGCAAGAGCCACCCACACACCCCACCTGAAACCACAGCACCCAATTGCTCCCGAACCGAGCATACCTTGCACAACTGGACCACTCTCACGATCATGAAGAGCATCCACTCCGGAGCCCCCTCGGATCCCTGTCCTCACCATATCTTCAACAGAGCCAGCACTTCCATCGCACCCAAACTCTGTGGCACCATCAACTGCTCCCTCGAGTCCGCCACCTTCCCAGAAGACTGGAAGCACGTAGAGATCAACCCCTGATGAAGAAATCCTCTGCCGACACAACAGACCTCAAAAACTACAGACCCATCTCTCTGCTCCCCTTCCCACCAAAAAGTCATTGCGAAAGCCATCATCGCCCAACTCTCCGAGTTCATCGAAACGAACTGCATCCTCTACCTCTCCCATTCGACCTTCAGAAGCAACCACAGCATCGAGATCGCTCTCCTCGCGATTACAGATGACATTCGCACCCTGCTCGACTGAGGCAAAACTGCTGCCCTCATTCTCCTGAACCTCTCAGTCGTCTTCGACACCGTCTCCCACCACACACTCTGCGCGGGACTCCACGACACCGGCATCTGTAACAAACCCCTAGAATGGATCCGCTCCTTCCTTATCGGCCAAACACAGAGTGTAAGACTTCCACCGTTCAACTCAGAACCCACAGAGATCAGCTGCAGAGGGCTTCAGGAATCCTCCCTGAGCCCCATACTCTTCAACATCTAGATGGCCCTGCTTGCAACCATCGTCAGAAGCCATGGACTTAACATCGTCTCCTACGGCAACAACACGCAGCTGATTCTCTCCCTCACAGACAAACCCACAGCCACCAAGAGCAACTTCCGCAATGGGATGAAGACAGTCGCCACCTGGATGAAGGACAGCTGCCTCAAGCTTAAGCCAGACAAGACCAAAGTCCTCATCCTGGGCACCACCCCCTCCGCCTGGGACGACTCCTGGTGGCCCGCAGCGCTCGGAACCCCGCCCACACCCACAGACCACGCACAAAGTCCTGGCATCATCCTGGACTCTTTGCTCTTAATGAACAGCCAAATCAACACCGTTTCGTCCTCCTGCTTCCTGTTTCGTAAGATCTACAAGCGGATCCCGACCAAGTCCAGGAAAACAGTCACCGTTGACCTCCTTCCGTACTCATGTCTTGACCACTGTGGTCGATAAATGTTTCTTCAAACCTGGTGAAGAAATCAGACACTGTTTCGTCTTTCTTTTGTTTGCATGCGGATAATTTATCCCAATTCACACGCATCGCTGGCATTAAAGTCTTCATGTAGGTAATAATTCTACCAGGGAGTTCTGCTACTAAGGGTTCAGGTTTCGCACCACCAACTTGTCTAGTGTCTGTAGCAGTGATATTAGCCCATGTGCCACCTAGTTCTGCAGCATGATCTGCATTACGAATCAACCCCCATAAAGGCTGCGGAACGACATTCCCGAACAACATATCTATGTAAGTTAGGTTCATGACACACAATTCTGCAGTCTGTGATAACTCTTTATAATATCCTGCGGGATTTTTACGGGGGTCAGGCAATGTCTGCTTAAGGGCTAAAACTTCTGATCGCTTCCAAGGAACATGTACCCAAACACGCTGGAAATGAGCTGGCATAGCAGCAATACCGTTAGCGGCATCAGCCGCAACCGCGTCCTTCCATACCGGAGGGACTTCTCTCATAGGGTATTGTCTAACCTTCCTATCAGAGGAGTCACGTTCAAACCGTGACTGAGAAGGACCCTCAATCCTAAAAGACAATAATGTCGCAACTGCTTTCTCAACATCGGGACCCACAATCGTACCTTTTCCAAATTCAAACCGTACATGACACAATTCCTGCGGGCTTGAGTCCAAACCATGATCTTCCAATTCCTCACAGAGGAATACACAAATTTTCTCGAAAACGTATCTCTGTTTCGGTGCTTCCCATTGATGAAAAACATTTACAACAGATTCTACATCATATCTTGAAGGAAAAACAATCCATTTATATGCCATGCGGTCTAATATTTCTTTCTCTTCAGAACCTGGCAGCTGACTACGCAACTGCGTACGTTGTGAACCAGGGGTCGTACTAGATGACCCAAAGAGAGGCGATATAAAACTAGTGACCGCACTAGCTATTCGTTGTCATGTAGAAGGAGAAGTTGAGGCAAGAACAGGGGGAAAGACAGAGGGAAGAAAAACGGGTGCAGATACAGGTACAGGGGTCGTATCAGGAAGAGCGCCGAGGGAGGCAGCTGATGTACTAGGTAAAGTCGCAGGAAGCGCAGAAGAGATAGGCAGCGAAACTGGCGGCCCTTGAGAGGGCTGCGCCGTAGGCATAGGAGCCGGCTGAGGAGGAGCTGGCGGCTGCGGGAAAGCTTGCGGCAAATTAACTAGAGGCCGTACATTTAAAGGCTGCGGAGGCGCTGTAGCACTCTGCGCATACGGGGGTGGCGAACTCAGCAAATGTGACATTAGGGGATCTTTCTCCTTTTCTTCTGACGCATCTTGCTGAAGGGGCGGCAAAACTGGGTAGCATTTATCAATCGCTAATTTACGTTGCCTGTGCAGCTGCTCATTCATTTGCTCTTCTTCATTATCTTTAAACTGCAAGGCTGCTTGCATTATCGACATACCTTTCTCTCTTTTATTTTTCTTGGCTAATTTAATTTCTTTCTGTTTGGCTTCCTTTCGCCATAGGCGGAAAGAATCAAACATCGCCGGCCGGGCTTTCTTTTTAAATAATTTAACTTCTAAGTTATCTAGGATTTCTGTGTCGAAACTACCATTTTGGGGCCATTTTAAAACACCATCCTTCCTGGTGTATCGGATCCATACTTCATTATACGCAATGGGGCCCACGCCATGTTTCACATAAAGCTCATACGTTGGAGTTCCAATTGGAGGAACCGGACACGAATCCTCTAATCGGGAGTCCCTATTACAACCCAAACAAAACAAATTTCCAAATATACTAGAACCAGGCATCGTCGCTCACTAGTCTAGTTTCAAACTTCAAAGCATTATCGAATACGATAGTCTCGTGAATACACGAGTCCTTCGGCTTTGGCACTTGCAAGTTCCAAATCAAAGCGATCCCGAAGGGATACCAAACCAAACTAAGGACTGGGAGACGCTCCACTTATACTTAACTGAGGTATCGATGACGTCACCAGAAGACTCGTTAAATCGTTTCGCTCTACCAAATCATCAAGGGTCCAAAACAGGGCGATAGTCAGGGCAGCAGTCCTTTGCAGCCGTCGGGACACGGAGAACCTCGCAGTAAAGACTTTCGGACCACGTCAACATGCAGGGGTCGATGAAGTGGCGGCCTTCCTCCAGAATTTTCACACGAAGCTCCTCACGAACCTCTGGCTTGGACCGGTACCGCTGAAATCGCCCCGAGTTGGGCGCCAACTGAAGTACTGGGTTTTTCAGAACCAACCCAGCGGTGCCAGGGGACACACCCGAAGACTTCGAGTTCTTCCTGTTTCGGACCACAGAAACACAGAGTCTTCTAGGTGAAGTCAAAGATCGTATTTATTGGCTGCAGACCAATCACAGGTATCCGAGAAGTACAACACAATGTATGTTCTCAGGAGACTGCTCCCAACCAAAAACCAGTCTTTTCTTATATACAGAATATTACACTCTGGGCAACACCGCCCCTATTTTACAAGTGGTCGTTCACATACCTTCGTTTCAAAGAAAGAGCACAGTCATGATGATAATCCCACATTTCAGCTCGGTCAGCACATAATTATTTACCCAGCGAGGCTCAGAACCCTCATCAGATATCAGCAGACCCCAATAAAACGGACACCTCTTCCTCGTAAAACAAGCCATAAAGTAGGAAACAGAGTCAGGTGTGAAAGGGATTAGTCAGAAGTCGCGTGGGATACACGACTTTATGATGTGTTGGGCCCTGATGCTAATCCCATAAGGCCGCAGTAAAAGGAACCGGCCGGGCAGGACTGACCTCGGGCAGCGGAGTCAGTTTGCATAGGTCACAAAGAAGTCAAAGAAAGATTGCGTGTCCTTTAGGCCTAGGCATGGCCTCAATGCGCAGCCTATGTGAGGGCAACCACAAAATGGTTACCCTTTTAAAATGGGACCCGAGGGTTCGACATGTAGTATCGTATACACGGTGAATTCATCGGTGAAACATGACGAAAACACTCATACATACCGCATTAGTCATTTGCGGTTCGCTGATACCAAAATCGGCAGGGTAGGACCATGCTACCAACATGGTTTCGAAATTTACAGTACCACAACACGAAAATGCATCGTTAACATTCACAGTTTCTACATAGACTATAAGGGTCTTAATTAAAAAGTATCTGGAAACTATGTGAAATAGGTTTGTATAGTAATGCACACCAAACGCTGGGGAACAGTTCCATGGTTATAAATAAATAGAATTCAATATGAGAGAATTGCACAAGCTTATCAAACAGAAAACATTAGTGGGCAACCCCAACTTGGTAAAAGATGAAAAAGTTAACTTTACAATCAGAGCAAACAGTGGTGCGTAGGCAATAGCCTACAAATAAAACTGCCAAATATATACAGCAAAACAGTGATAATACAAATTGGAACAGATTAAATAAATATTAAGATCAATGTAAACCAATGGTGACTATAGGGAAAAGGTAAACACAAGTGACAGTTTTAATCTGTATGTTTAGATTCGCTAATTTAGCCAATCCCAAAATCACCCCTCCTCCTAGTGTGGAAGGCAGCATCTTGGAAAACGACCTGCAGGGCAATGTTCCAGAGGCTCTTTCCATTACATTTAATGGTTTAAATCTCTTTATTGAATTTTCAACATACAAGGATATAACAATGCAGGGTTATCTAGTACGCCAGCAGTGTTACGTAGCATAAGGCCCATCTGGCTCACCAAGGTCAGCAAAAGATAACACTAGGCTTGTAACAAGGCAGGAGACCCTCAGTGAATAAGAATAAAAAAGAAGGGGAAAACTCATACACCCCCCCACCCCCCATCCTCCCTCCCCACCCCCACCCGTGTTCCGTGTCCACTAACTAAACTGTCTAAGCCTGTACTTGTCCCCCATCACTTCTGCTGTGTATCAGACAGGCACAATAGTCGGAGGTACCGTGGGCAAGTGACTTACCGGAATTCGGAGGCTAAGAGAGGCAGGAAGGGTTTCCACAGTTCAGCGTACTTGGACCCCTCCCCTGCTATTGTCAAGGTCAGTTTCTCCATCCCGAGAACATGCCACAAGCGATGTAGCCAGCCTGTGAAGGTTGGTATGCAGGGAGTGCGCCAGTGTGTGAGTATATTTTGTATCGCAGAGCCTAACGCAATTGCCATCAAGCGGCCTCTACGGGTTCGCAGTGGGTAGGTCAGGGAATTTGGGAGGCCCAAGAGGACATATGCTGGGAAACGTGGGATTTCTGTGCCAAAATGTGTATCCACTTCATATAAGACTTGATTTCAATAGGGTTGGATATACTCACATTCCCATAATAGGTGTACCAGGGTGCCTACGCCATCAAAGCCCCGCCAACATGTCGCTCCCTGAGTGGGATCCATTGAATGAAGACGCCCTGGGGTATAGTACCAATAAGTCGCTACCTTTGTAAGAGTCTCCGTTAGCCCCATATGGTATGCGGAATGGCGGGCCCTATAATATACCCCCTCCCACTCCTTGTGACTAAGTGTCCTGCCTAGTTCCCTTTCCCAGCACGCCCGGCCGGAGTTGTAGGTGTGAGCAGACCTGGCCTGCAACATTTTGTATAGATCCGAAATTAGCTTTCTATCTGATGTGCGAGTGATTAGCCACCGCTCGTATACGGACAGGCGTCTGTCGGCCTCGGGCCAGACCTGCGCGTGAAGTGCCCAGTGCCGTGCCTGGAGGTAGCGGAGTCTTTCCGTTTCAGGCAGCCCACATTCCTGTTTAAATTGGTGGAATGGGATAACACCGTCCGCATCAAACATGTGGTATAAGAAACGGCATCTAAAGGATCTCCATCTTGCGAAGGCAACCGTGTCCGTGCCCGGGCGAAAATCAGGGTTATCTAATAGCGGAGTTGGGAAGGTGGTGAGATCGTGCCTGATATTAGTATGATCCCATGCTTTTAGGGTGACTCGTGTGATTTGAGAAGCATATAAATTAGGGGGCCTATGGCACTTGCGAAGAAATGGGACTTCTTGCAAAGGTCTAGCGGCTACAGCCTTATCTTGGAACAACCAGTGTTTCTCCGACTCCCATCTGCTCCACTTAACCAGGTGTCGCAGTTGGGCCGCCTGGAAATAGTCGGAGGTCGGGGATGCAGAGTCCACCCTTCTCCGGTGGGAGCGTCGCCAGCATCTGTTTCATGCGCGGCTTCCAGCCATTCCAGATGAATTGTGCAAGTTCCAACTGGGTTTGCTGTATCCAACCTGGAGGCGGTTGAAGAGGGAGAGTGCGAAACAAATAAAGGATCTGGAGAAGGATGGTCATTTTGATCGCAGCTATCTTGCCTCGCCACGAGAGAGGATAATGTTTCAACTGACCAAGATCTTCGCGAATCTTCTGACGCATGTGGCCTTGTCTTTCCCCGGTTTGGGTATCACCAGTATGGAGGTCTCTAGGAGGTCTCCAGGGATTGCTCCGGGGTCAGCGAAGGAATTAAAGAGCAGAGTGAGGAGTGGGGCTATCGAAGCACAAAATGTCTTGTAAAAAATAGCAGAGAAGCTGTCCGGCACGGGGGCATTCGCTAGTTGGAGGCGATCGATTGCGGCAATTACCTCCTCGATTTTGATGTCTCTATCAAGATGGTCGGCTTGAGCTTTAGTCAGTGCTGGCAAGTCGACGGAGTCGAGGAATGCAGCCCGTCTGCGCTATCTAGTGGGAAGCTGGTGTAGAGGCCAGCATAAAAGTCGTGGAACGCCTCGGCGATCGCTCCATCCTCCGAGACACGTCCCCCATCTCCTCTGCGAATCTCCTGAACCCCCTGTTTTTGCCAGGTCTCGCGTAATTTGTGAGCGAGATGGCGCCCACACCGATCCCTCCCCATGTAGTAAGCATGTCGCAGTCGCAAATCAGCAAACTCAGCCCTATCATGGTCAAGCGCTGCAAGTTTGTGGAGCATGGTTTTTAAGTGGCGCCACACCTGGCGGGCACCCGTCCTCTGGTGCATCTGCTCCAATTCCTTCGTTTTTTGGGTGAGTTTGTCGCGTTTAACCCAGCGCTCTGCATTTTCTGCTGCCGATGTGGCGATCAATTCCCCCTGCACAAACGCTTTTAGGACTACCCATTGTGTTGCAAGAGAGGTGTCCACGTTAGCGTTGTGGGAAAGGTAATCAGTGATGGATCGCTGTATCCGTTCTACCACTGCCGGGCGGTGGAGGAGAGTATCCCGGAGACACCACAACCTGGGGGGCAGTTGTATAGGTGGGAGGGTGAGGGTAACAGTGACCGGCACGTGGTCCGATAGGGAGGCAACCCCGATTTCGACCTCCGTCGCGAGTGCTTGTACCGGTGCGGATGCTAATAGGTAATCTAACCTAGCGTAGGTTTTGTGCGCGTTGGAATAATAATAATACTCTCTGCTGTGGGGGTAGAAGCAGCGCCATAAGTCCCGTAGGCCTAGGTCGTGTAGACGGGCCAACCCCTCTGCAGAGAGCGCACCTGTTTGGTGTGTGCGTTGACCTGATCTGCCTTTGGCGTTATCGAAAACTAGGTTCAAATCTCCCCCCAAGAGGATATTGCGGTCCGTTGTGGCTGTTGCTTCAGTGAGGGCGGAATGTAAGAATTGTTCCTGGCCATCGTTCGGGGCATACAAGGAGCCAATGGTAAATGTTAAATTACCTAAGGCAAATCTATAAGTCAAGAGTCTACCCTTAAGTTCTGCTTCCTTATGTAGGACCTCCCCTTTAAACTGCTGGGCAACCAGAATGGCCACCCCGGCTGATTTAGTGGGCCCTGAGGAAAAGAGTTGAATCAGGAACTTTCGTGACTTAAGGCGGCGGCAGTCCCTAGGGAGGAGGTGCGTTTCCTGCAGAATGCAAATGTCCACCTGGGCATTTTCTAAACAGGACAAAACCACCTTGCGTTTCACCGGGTTAAGGCCGCTCACATTCAAAGTAAGTATTTTAAGCATGTTAACAGGCATTCACGGTGGCAGGAAAACTGGAAGCATGCCTGAGGCAGAAGCACTGGCAGTACAGGGCCGTGGGGCCGCCAGTCGATCTAGAACATCGCGGTTACGGGGACCTATGCTATCTCTCAAGAGGAAGTGGACATGGAACCCTAAAGCCCCCCCAAAAAAATCCCAAAAAGGGTCCAAGGCAAAACCTGTAAAAACCGGGAGAGGGAAACTGGGAAAATCATGTGAAGTGAGTCTTAGTCCGTCATCGTCGGATGATCGGGGTAATGGGTCCATGGGGAACTGTCCGTAGCCAGGGCCGACCCTCTCCTCCCCCGCCGGCCAAGCCCAGCATACGTGGGCAGATTCCAGGACGTCAGCATGCTATGGATGCCTCAATCTGGCTGTGTCTTTGCGATTTCTGCTGGTAGGGACTCCAGCACAGCCCTCTGGCCATTGTAAATCTCCGAAAGGGTTTGGTCTGCTGCCGCGGCGCCACCTTCCCTGCTGCCTCCAGCGTGGCTTGGTCCCATCCATGTTGGGCGTGGGGCCGTCATCACCGTTGTCTTCTGTGCGGGGAGTTACTACCAGTAGGCAGCAGGCCTCCGCCAGGGAGCGGAGTTGATGCAGCTTTCCGTCCATGCGAAAGATCAATCGAAACGGATGTCCCCAGCTGTACGGGATGTCCCATTGACGGATGTAGGCGGTGACCGGTCGGAAGATCCTTCGTTTGTGGAGGGTCAGAGCAGCGAGGTCCTGGTATAAGACTGGGGATTGTACATGGAATGACAAGGGGTGCATCTGCCGCTCTTTCCGCAAGATCTCCTCCTTGGTACGGAAATCCTGCACACAGACCAAGATGTCGGAGGGCGGAGCTGTGTCAGGGCACGGCGGCCCCACCCTGTGCGCTCGGTCCAATTTAATGTCTGTACCGGTCGGGTTGCCTAGGATATGATTGAAGAGTTCCTTAGTATATTCAAAGATGTCACCTGCTCCTTCATTAGGCTTGACCCCCCGGATCCGAATGTTATGGCGTTGCGATCTATTTTCCAAATATTCGAGATGGGACTGGAGATCCACTTGTTGATCGTGAATGCGAATGACTTCTTGTTGCAAAGTGGCCATCTCCACATCCCGCTCGTCAGTCTTGTCCTCTAGCTCCACGACCCTTTCGCCAATGCTGCCGACGTCTATACGAACGTCTTTGAGTTCTGTTGTGAGGTCGAGCTTAAGCGTTTGAATATCTTCCCGGAGGGCCACAAACAGGGATTCCAAAAATGCCTTGGTGATCACCTCCCCCCCGCAGCACCCATGGAGCTGACCTCCTCTGTGTCCGCTAGGATCTCACCCGGCTGTTGGCTGTGCTGGGCCTTCGCAAAAAGATCCTTGAGGGTCTTGCCCCCGGGAAGAGGCCATTGCAGGTTCAAGGCAAGAGCCGCTGACGGGCAGATAGCTGCGAGCAAATCCGATGGGGGAGGCGAGCAGGTGCAGGTTTGTCTGGCTCGCCTAGCAGGGTACACTCGGAGACTGTGTCCGTCCACGGAGAAAGCTTCCCACTGGTGGAGGTCCCAGCCCCCGGCGCAATCGTCTGTGATACCCGCTGGGGAGAACCACGAGATCTGCCCCAGGGTCACCGCCAATGGACACTCTCCTCGTGGGGCCTTGGGTGATATAGTCTGCCGCGGGAGGTAGACAGGTCCCGCCACTCTGCTCCCGCCTCCGGTGGATCTGCCGGGCCTCAGGCCCCGCACAGCTCTCCCCAAGCTGGGCCCGACACGGCCCAGCTCTCCTCTCGCTGCCGCCGTCTCAGCCCCACCACTCGGACCCCCAGTGCCGACAGAGCACTGCGACTTTCGCCCTGGCACTTGCCTGGGTTTCTGCTGAATCTGCGGCAATAGGAGCCTCCACCGTGTCCTCCTCCGGCGCCGGAGCAGTCAGGGTGCAGCTGGGCCTTCTCACAGGACTGCCAGACCTTCACTCAAGATGGCAGGGCCGTCGCGCCACCGCCAGGTCACCGCGGCTGACCCCCAGGAGACTTCAGGCTGTTGGGGCCACCGCCGCCACCAGCAGGGGCCCTTCGCTCTCCAGGCTCCGGGTGATTACAGGGGAATGCAGGCAAGTCACAGCCCTCCGCTCGGCCCCCGCCGCTGCCGGATCCGAGCACTCAAGATGGCGGCCTTCGGCCCTCTGCTCTGCAGTGAGGGAGCTCCCGTGCCACTGAGCCCGAAGGGCTCCTTTGAGGTCGTCCTCCAGGCACCCGGACCTCCGGCCGCCAGTCTGGGGGGTAGATCTCGAGCTCCCAGCCGCTGTGGGATCCCCCCTGGGCACGGCTCACCTCGACCGCCGCCGGGGAGCGGGAACCAGCCGTGCAAGGTCACGGTCCACCCAACCGCCCGCCGCCAAAAATGCTGTTATTCCTCCAAGCCCCTACCGCTGCCCCGTTGATGGGGCACTACGGAGGAACCACCGGGTGCGTCTGATGGCAAAATGCTGGTGCTTGTATCGGGCGGCCAGCGGGAGAGAGCAAACGGCACGTCTTATCGACCGTCATCTTGGCCACGCCCCTCCATTACATTTTAAACACTAATGTCAACGCACAGCAAGCACTTAAAATGTTATCTAGATGGAAATAAATCTTTTAAATGAAACAATCGGCCAATAAACACAGAAAGCAATGGCATAGCATGATGCATCTAATTGTCTAGAACAATGATTCTTAACATGTGGTCTGACGACCCCTCAGGCCTAATCAGGGGGCCTGCAACTGTTTTACAAAATTAAATATCACTAACATTAATACATTCAAATTAAGAAAGTATGTACATATAAAGAAGTAATATTGAAAAAGTGAAATCTTTTCCTAGATTTGATTGTGAATTAAACAAAATATTTCAATGTTTGAGCGTTTGTTTTGTGTATACTTGGTTTTGTATTTTTGTGTATTATTTTGAGGTTCAAATCATAGATATTGCTTGGGCTGGGGGTCCCAGACTTCCAATAATGACTGTGGGAAAGTCCCCGGATTCCTGTAATGATTCAGTTGGCGTCCACATTAGTCCAAAGGTTAAGAACCGCTTGTCTAGAACAACAAAGTACTTAAAAATACATATGCACCAAATTAAACAATAAATGAAGCTGTCTTACCTGACCAATTTAACAAGCAAACTATTATGCATTTAAAACATAAGGAGTCTCTTCTGGACAACTTACTTTCAGATCTTTGGTGTGTCTGTCAACAATTTGCTGAACATTTAGGTTATCTTCCTTTTGTGCTGCTAAAGCAATAATTTGTTGTTCAGCGTGAGCAGTCATTTCTGCACGAAGCGCCAAAAGTGCTTTGCTCAAAGCCTATAAAACAGTAGAAAATCAAAGAGAATAATACACTTAGGCACAATTTAAAAACCAATGACATAAAAAGTAGAAGGAAAGTGCAAATATAGCAATTTTCATTTAAATATAGAAGGTGAGCTTCATATTCCTGCTGAGTTACACCATCTTGAATCCTTCACCATCTGTTGGCTAAGGAGCATTACAGGACTAAAAGCAATTCAAACAAGCATTTGCAATGCAATAGGTCTCGCATTTACGTGAGTTTAATCTATTGGCATTGTAAATACAAATGCCTTTTATTTATGTTTTAAGAACCAAAATATAAAAAAGGAATTGTCATTTACAATGCCAATAGCTCAAACTCACGTAAATGCGAGACCTATTGCATTCCAAATGCTTGTTACTAGAATGTTGAAGCATATCCGATTATCACAAGCTTGCTGTAAACATCTCGGCCTTATGACAAGGCGCTCTGCAGCCTCTGCTGCTCTATCTGGGGTGTAGTCTGCAACAAGGAACCTTAAAGATGACACTGCCAGACTGGAGTTGTGATGTAAAAGACGATGCTGAGCACTTGGTGTGCTGATGCTGCTGGATTTAAAGGGACAAACACAACTATTGGTTTGGTTTCTAGGGTGAGCACAGAGTGAACTTCTCTAAAGAATAAACGCTAGGAGGGCCTTTCTTGTGAAGTGCCTTAGATCCTTGTCACTGGTGCATGTCCTTCTTCAAGATAACAGCTCCTCTGCCCACAATCCAGACACTTGACATGTACATGGCTGGCGGACGAAGGGGCGCGAGAGCAGAGCGGGGCCACTGCGAGGAATTCACAAGCTCCTCTCAGGGCCATTTAGTACAAAAACGTGCTGGGCAAATTAAGTTATTGAATTAATTTTCTAAAGAGCGAACACGACCTATCCGGGTATGAGAGCGCTGTACAAACAGCAAAACTAGTTAAGCACAAAGGGAACTCCGTCTGCATCAACAGCTGCCTGTGAAGGGGGGTGGGTGGGCAGTGCTGATGTCCGCCTGAAGGAAGGAATTGAAAAAAGGTCAAAGTTGAAAAGGCTTT
Organism: Triturus cristatus; assembly: GCF_964204655.1. NCBI lineage: Eukaryota > Metazoa > Chordata > Amphibia > Caudata > Salamandridae > Triturus > Triturus cristatus. The sequence continues at coordinate 993,489,392 of NC_140585.1, read as the reverse complement.
AAAGACTAGGAACGGACAGTAAAGTATTACCGGTTTTAAGGTGTAGGCCAGATCAAATCACGCCGGACTCCAGCAACTCTTGGAAAAGGACGTGCAGAGTAGATAATTTAGTATCACAACCTCGCTAAGGCAAACAAGCAGGAGGAAGGTGGAGGCAGCTGTAGCCCAGGGAGCGCGTTCGCATTGTCTCACAGCAGCTGAATACCATGCCTTACACGTCGCGCTGGCAGTCTCTGTAACTTCTGCAATACAGAGGTAATATGCCCTTAACAGGCCATGGGAGAGCTGCTCCTGGGACAGCACACGCCCCATCGCTCCCGTGGATCTATATATTATCTACTGGCGGTCGCCAGTAGATAGCTATAGTTACAACCTAGTTTCCATAGGAAATCTCAAAATTCTATTTTGAATAACTTTGGCGCCGGTTGACGAATCCTCGCGAAATTTTCAAAATTAATGGGGCGCTCCGTTCAGCTCCTACCCTGAAAGTCTCGGGGTGATTCGTCAAGCGGGGGCCGAGAAAAAGGGGGGTCCCAAAACGCGTTTTGCCCATGCATTTTTCCATAGGACTTTCAGTCGCAGCTACAGCCCAAACGGCTTAACAGAATTACGTGAAATTTGGCAGAGAGGTAGCCATAAGGTCAAGGAAGTGCCTTTTGCAGGTCTGGTGTAAATCTGTTCAGTATTTCCTGGGAAAATAGCATTTAAAAGCATATCAATATCTATACGCGTGCACCCTGCCGTGCGCGAGCGCAATTCTGATTGGTTGTTAGATGTCTGTAAACATTCGAATCGGTCGAAACCAGGAAGTGTCGGCCGCCATTTTGACTCTCGCAGTCTGAGGGGGTGAAAAAAAAAGGTGGAGAACGTGAAAAGGGGGCAGAGTGGACAGTTCCTGACCCCCTAGCCTTGGTCAGGGGGTCACAGAAGGACCCCCAAGGGAGAAAAAAACATTTTTTTTTTTTAAATCGCGAGGTGCGCACACCGCGCGCGCACGGCACGAACTGTGAACCGTGGGGCTCGGTGCGCGAAGCGCACGGCGCACGCACGGTGCACGCACTTCGCGATTTTTAAATAAAAAAAATAATTCACGGTGCGCGCACGGTGAAAAACCTGAAAAAAAAGAAAAATTATAAATACATAACTTAGCATTTAAAAAAACGTAAAAAATTCATGTAATATCTGACGTCATCAGCAGAGGATTGCGGTCGTGTGAGTTATAGTTGCCTGCACTAACTATAACGGGGGAATTTCATTGGTTTTTTACGAGTGAAATGTCCAGCTAACTATAACATGTGTGAAACCTATGGTTTTTTAAGTGAATTTGCAAGGGTTTTTAACTGCTAATTTGTAACTATAACGTGTGTGAAACCTATGGTTTTTTCAGTGAATTATATATTCACAGAAAAAACCATAGGTTTCACACACGTTATAGTTACGAATTAGCAGTTAAAAACCCTTGCAAATTCACTTAAAAAACCATAGGTTTCACACATGTTATAGTTAGCTGGACATTTCACTCGTAAAAAACCAATGAAATTCCCCCGTTATAGTTAGTGCAGGCAACTATAACTCACGCGACCGCAATCCTCTGCTGATGACGTCAGATATTACATCACTCATGACATGGTCAGTGACATCACTCATGACATCACTGATGACATCTCAAATGACATCACTGATGACATCACTGATGACATCATCCAGTGAATGTCTGTTTTTCTGAAAATTAAATATGTTTTATATATGTATATCTCAAGGTCGATGGAAGAATAAATGGGTATAAGTGTCTAAATGGATGATTTGTTTTTGAAAAATTGATTGTGTAACTGACTGATTAAGTGTATCATAGTGAATACATGGCTTAGTGAGTAATGTTTAAATATGTAAATATCTGTATCAGTCTCTCACTTTGCGTATAAGTGGCTGCATGGGTTGGTGAGTAGCTACATGGGTGTCTATAAAGGTTATTAGTTGGCTTTTTGAGTATCAGTCTGAGTGTCTGCATGGTTCGGTGGGGGGTATTACGTAGTGCGTAGGTGCATGAATGAGTGACTCACTGTTTGTATGTGTTGAAGACAGCATGTGTGCAGGACTGTATGGGTGGATGAGTGTGTGTATGGGTGTGTTAGTGAGTGAATGACTGTCTCAATAGTGTCTTTATGAGTAACTACATATGTTTTAAACTAGTATATGTGACTATTGGTGTATATAATTGAGTATATGTGAGAGTGAGAGATTGAAAGAGTTCCTGTATGAATAAGTATGTGTTTCTATAAGTGATTGATTAAAAGACTAAGTATGTGTAAGTTTCCGTAGAAGAAAGTGTGGTGGTGTGTGTATAACTGTATATGCATGTAAATGTATGTTTGATTCTTTATTAGCATGAGTGACTATGTGTGTGAGTAACTCTATGGATGAGTGGCATTGTGTAACAGGATGTATAGGTGTATGAATACATATGATGAGTGAGTACATGTATGAGTGACTGTATAGGACTGTTGGTGAATGAGTGGATGTGTATGTGGATCTTAGAATTACTGAAGAGGTTGTTGTAACTGGTATTGGTATGTCCATTGTTTTGAAAATTTTAGTCTCTATTTTTGAATGTGTGTATCATAGGTTATATTAGGGTGAGAGGAGGTCTGCCACTATCACAAGGATGATGTCATCAGTGATGTCATCAGTTATGTCATTTGAGATGTCATCAGTGATGTCATGAGTGATGTCATGAGTGATGTCACTGACCATGTCATGAGTGATGTAATATGTGACGTCATCAGCAGTACATTGCGGGCGCGCGAGTTATAGTTAGCTGAACTAACTATAATGGGGGAATTTCAATGGTTTTGTACAAGTGAAAAGTCCAGCTAACTATAACACCCCTGAAACCTATGGTTTTTTCAGTGAATTTCTGAGGTTTTTTAAATGCTAATTCCTAACTGTAACGTGCCTGAAACCTATGGTTTTTTCTGTGAATTTCAAAGGTTTTTTAAATGCTAATTTCTAACTATGCCTACAGAGATAGGACATGTGAAGAAAGAAGAAAAAATGCACAGAAAGAAAAAAAAGAAGTGCAGAAAAAAGCAACAGAAGTCCTCAAAGACGAAGAAAAGTGCAGGAAGAAGGATAACGTGCAGAAAGAACAAAAAGAAGAGCAGTAAGAATCCTTGTTGCAAAATCATCCTGTACCCTCAACTTTTTCAGACGGATACTGGTGGTAACTGAGTCTGACTAACCAGTCCTAGAGCCAGTGCTATGTACACTTAGAATACAGTGAAAACACCTACATACACTAGGGAACATTATGCGTTGGGGTCCCCCTGTGATTAGCATGACCTCCTCTGTAAGCCCCTAGTATATAATAGGGCAGGGGGATTAAAACTACCTCTTAAAACAGGCCACAGGGCGTTTTTGCACACGTTTACTCAGGCCCCGTCCCCTCCCTTCACCACTGTGTAAACACGCCCTGTGTCCGTTTTTAGTTGGGAGATTAAGTTCATTTGAATCCTGAGGGTCCCTAGGGTCCAACTAGCCCACTAGGTACCTCCAGTAAGTGCCACAGAGCTGCGTTGAAAAGAGGTGTAAAAAGTGGCACAGCCTGGACCACCTCTCTGCAATGCAGCTCAGTGGCGCTTACTGGAAGCACTTGGTGGGCTAGTTAGCCCCCAGGGGCCCTCAGTATTGAAGGGAAATTATATCCCCAATTTAAAACGTGCTATAGTGCGTGTTTGCACACGTCACCTCAGGCCCCGTCCCCTCCCTTCACCACTGTGTAAATGCGCCCTGTGGCTGTTCTAAGTTGAGAGATTAAGTCCCCTTGAATCCTAAGGGTCCCTAGGGTCAAACTAGACCACTAGGTACCTCCAGTAAGCGCCACAGAGCTGCGTTGCAGAGAGTTGTAAGAAGGGGCTTGGCCTCAGAACACCTGTCTGCAGCGCAGCTCCCTGGCGCATACTGGAGATGCCTGTTGGGCTAGTTGGCCCTCAGGGACCCTCAGTATTGAAGAGGAATTAATTCCCCAACTTACAACTCGCCAGGGGGCGCGTTTGCAGAGTGCTGCAAGGAGGGGGCGTGGCCTCCGGCACGATGCCAGTCTTTTATTTATTTTAATTTTTTAAGAAGGGGGGCTGTGTGGTTCCCCTTCTTATTCTAATTTATTGGCCCTGATGACCCCATCCCCCAGGGCCTGTCTCCTAATTATATTTTTTTGACCCCAATCCCCAGGGCCGGCCACTGTTTTTTATTATTTTTAAAAAATATATATTTATAGACACACCTAGGACATGCTGGACAAACCGTACGTACCTATCACCATGACGATTTGAGTGATATTCATTAAAAGGCGACTATGCATACAATGAATCCACGTGGAATGTATTTACACCACTAGTGAAGCTCTGACATGTCTGATGCCCTACCTTGCCTAATCACGGTAGACACCCTTGTCGTTTATTTATACAAACATGGGTAGCTATTGACGGGCACATTTAATACACATGCACACCAAGCCATTCAAAGGGGATTCAACAAAAATTCGACCAAAACTATGCAAGAAACCCCCCTCACGGTTAACAAAACACACATCCACTGCCGGATGTGTAATACTTTTTATTTTACTCTCTGGAAAGGGGACGAACATCACTTGAGAGTCACAGCGCGCTCCTGGCAGAGCCCAATGCTGTGTTACACCCACCATTGCCTGCCGAGTGCCACACACCTCTGTGTTGTATTCCACCAGCTAGTGCATATGCTATGACACTCTCTAGCCCATGTGCACTGTAACACCACCCCGTGAATATGTCATGCCAAACTTGTCTTCGCACGTTTTTATATTGCCCCATCTAACGTGCCTTCCTCGATGCCTATGTTATAACGCACAGTGCTATGCCATACATATTACAATCTGGGATCCATATCTTTGTCACAGTGCATATGCAACGTTACACTCCCCAGCACATATTTTATATTACAACTTTAGAGACTAGTTAGGTTACACAACACTGCCCTGTGCATATTACACTCCTAGGAGCACATCGCATAGCACGCGCTAGTGCCTGTGCTATCTCGCACTCTCCAATGAATCTGTCATTGCGCACAATGTATTGCATATTATATTTCACGCCCGGTTCATCTTATATCACACTTTTTGGTGCATAGTTTATACCATACACTATATCTAGTTTTCATTTTCAATCGTGCTCTCAGGACTATGTTCTATATAACACTGTGTTCACCTACCCTTTTCACGGGCATTACATTTTGCGATAGGGGGTGGAGGGTCAGGGGGTGTTTCTGCCAAGTGAGCCCGGAGTCACAAACGTCCTCTTCTTCCTGAATAAAAGTGAGATTATGCTGCATTCTTGTTCATATTTTAAGTAGTTCGCACAGACACTCGTTTTAAAAACAATAAAGTTCCTAATACCCGCCTTCTCTGAACAGTTAGCTTGCTGCCCCATCCCCCTCCTCCCTATCCTCTGTTGTGTGAATCCATGGACTAGCCTCCTCCCTCCTGCCATGCATGGTCTGATGTGCTGCCACTGCCCTCAATTTAGTATGATGTACCAGTCCCCTCCTCCTGCCCTCCATTGCCCAATTCTATGCCCCATCATTGACCTCCGGCTTAAACTCTGTGCTTAGCTTGCTGCCCCTATTCTCCTTCCCCCTGCCCTCCGATGTCTTTGTGCATGCCCCTGCTCCATCCTTTTTGCCCACCATGTTCCATGGACCTGCCACTCCTATCTACTCTGAGTGTTCTGTTGAGCTGCCACTCCCCTCCCACCTCCACCCTGCCTGTCCACATGCCATGCACCTATCCTCTTCCTCCTGTTCTACATGGTCCATTGTACTGCCACACCCTTCTGCCCTCCCTGGTCTGTTGTGCTGCAACTGCTCCTCCTGCTTGCCCCGTGCGGTCCGTTGTGAGGCCCCTTCCCCTGAACTTTCTTGTCTGTGCACAGGTCCTGACCCTCCCTTCTATCCTCCATCGTCCTTTGTGCATGCCCCTGCACCCTCCTTCTTGCCCATCATAGCCATTGTGCTGCCACTAACCCTCCCACTTGCCATGCATGGTCTTCTGTGCTGCCATGGCCCCTCCCACCTTCCCTGTGTGGTCAGTTAGCTGCCCCTGACCCCCTCCCACCTTCCCTCCATGGTCTGTGTGTATGCCATCACAGTCTCACTGTTGCTCTTCATGGTGTGTCTTGCTTCTAGTGCCCATCCTGCCTGACCTCCATGGCTATCTTGCTGCTCCTGCCCTGCCCCCTTGCCCCCAGCCCTCTGTTTACATGTGCAGACCCCTACTCCCTCCCCCCTGGCTTGTCTGTTCCATTGTAATGCCCCTGATCCGTCCCTCCTGCCCTTCATGGTCTGTTATGCTGCAGCTTTCTCTCCTGTCTGTCCATTATGGTCAACTAGCTACCATTGCCTCTTGCCCCTCTGTTCTCTGTTGTCCATGTGCATGTGCATGGTCCTGTCCCCTCCCTCTTGCTTTCTATGGATTGTTGTGCTGCACTCCCGTCCCGCATGCCCTGTGTGGTGTATTGTGCTGCTGCAAACCCTGATGCCTGCCCTGCAGGGTCAGTTTGGTGCACCTCTCCATGTCCCTCCTGTCCTCTGTTATCCAAGTCCATGTCCCTACCCCATTTCCTTCCATGATCCAATGTACCATACTTGCGAACATTTTGAACTTGGTAAGAGGAAGATTTTGAAAACAAACTGGGGTATTGATTTTCCCCTTTGAGTTACATTGAAAAAGAGGAGATTGTAGACAGGAGACAGATCAAATAAAGCTCATTTGAGCTTAAAAACATTGGACGTTTCCTGGCTGAATCGGGTCTGTTGGCATGTATGGTTGTACTACCATTGCCTCTTCCTTCTGCCCACAATGGTCTATTACATTGCCACAGCCTCTCTTGCAAGTCCTGTATTGTTGGTTTGTTGCCCTGCCCCCCTTTCCACTGCCCTCCATAGTCTGTTGTGCTGCCACGGCCCTTCCTGCCTGCTCAGTGTGGTTAAATTGTTGCCTTTGCACCCTCCTACCTGCCTTCAATTTTCAGAGTCCGTGCCCCTGGCCTCTGCTTCTCAACAGTATCCTAATGAACAACTAGATTGCTAACATTCTATATTTATAACAAAAGTGTGGAACGCCTGACGTCATCTTGATGTAATCAAAACTGTAATACCTAGAGCATTTCCTTTAGAAATTACATATATGAGAGGGTCTTATTGGCATCAAAATTATGGTTAGTGCTCTAAAAGACTAAAATAAGGACATATTTTCTGAGTTTTCAAATACCGACAAAGCACTTTTAAATTATTTGTTACCTTTATGTTTTTTTATCCAGTTGACCACTTGATTAAATGTTGCACTTAGGGGAGAGGATGTGGTGTTACTTCCAGAACTGCAGACTTTGCAACTGGGGAACCAGGTTGGAGTTTCTGCTTCAGCTCGACATTCTGTGATTCTGGTCAAATCACTTAGTCTCCCCATGTCTACAACCAAAATGAATTTGTTCTTGTGTGATGTAACCAATGCTCATGTAAAGCACTCCAATACCTGACAAGTCTGTACTATATAACACTGCAAAAACACAAAATAATAAGTGTTTTGCACACTCCTGTCATTGGGCTATATTTGGGCTACATTTGGGCTCTTTTGTCTCCGGTGGCCATCTTGGGAGATTTATTTGTTATGAAGTTTTCTAATTTCCTCGTGTACTGCAGTCTCCTCAGTAGGAAATGCTTTCAGTTTTTTACTTTGATTCGATCATGAAGGTATTCAGATATGTCACACATTTGCCATAAATTCTGAAAGTTGGCACTCTAGTTGCTCATTAGATCACTGTAGTAAAACTACTGTTCACCATGGAAGTCTGCTCCTGGTATTAAAAGTGCATGTTTCAGTCTGCATGTCAGAATTTTTTAATGAAATAGAAGAGGATTTGAGAAGTCACTCAAAATGTGCCCTCATTTTCTTTCTTCAGCATTAATCATAATTTCTATGGCAAAATGAACCCCCTCATTGTGTTCCTTTTTAAATTAAATGTTTTAAGTGTTACCAGTTTATTCCAATCAAGATGGCTTCAGGTGTGCCATACTTTTGTCATAATGAAGACAGTAAGCGCTTTAGTTGTTTTTAAGAACACTCTGGGACATTCTGTCATTGGGCTATACTTGGGCTACATCTGGGTGATATTTGGGCTACATTTGGGCTCTTTTGTCTCTGGTGACCATCTTGGGAGACTTATTTGTTATGAAGTTTCCTAATTTCCTCATTTACTGCAGTCTCCTCAGTAGGAAATACTTTCAGTTTTTTACTTTGATTCCATCAAGAAGGCATTCAGATGTGTCACACATTTGCCATAAATTCAGAATGTTAGCACTCTTTTTGCTCATTAGATCACTGTAGTAAAGCTACTGCTCACCAGGGAAAACTGCTGCTGGTATTGAAAGTGCATGTTTCAGTCTGCATGTCAGAATTTTTTAATGAAATAAAAGAGGATTTCAGAAGTCAAAATGTGCCCTAGTTTTTCTTTCTGCAGCACTAATCATACTTGTTATGGAAACATGAACCCCCTCATGTTGTTCCTTTTTAAATTAAATGTTTTAAGAGTTACCACTTTAATCCAAGCAAGATGGCTTCAGGTGTGCCATACGTTTATCATAAGTAGGACTGTTAGCGCTCTAGTTGTTCTTTGGAACACTCTGGGAAGCTGCAGTAGAACACAAAGGAATCAACTGACAGTCTCTGCCCTTGTTGGATGTACATGTTTTACTGAGAATGTCAGACTTCATTCTCACATGACTGAGAAAGATAATGTGAATTTATAGAAAATAAGCTCTCAGTTTAGCTTATAGATCACCTTTCAAACCTCTGTGGGAAAAGCATGAGAACATATTTTTCTCTCAATCATGATATCCCAGCAGAAGGCTTTTTCACATGGTGAAATCACCTTAGAACATACCACAATTCCTAAAATGAGTATGGTACCATCAACAAATGATTTATAATGTAACTAAAGTCTTAAAACCTTCTATTAACTGCAATGCTTTTTAATGAGGTGCTATCATGTATATTGGTCCCAAGATGGCTGCCAACACTTCTTGGATGAAGTGCTGACAGCCAATCAGATCTCAGGATGAGAGGTGTGGTTAGGCTCCGCCCACATATATATATGATTTTACTTTTGATTTTCTCAGGAACTACTGAACAGATTGACACCAGACCTGCAAAAGGCACTTCCCTGAGCTGAGGACTACCTCTCTGCCAAATTTCAAGTAATTCTGTTCAGCCGTTCGGGCTGTACCTTGGACTAAAGGTCCCTATGGAAAATTGCATGGGGAAAACGCGTTTTGGGACCCCCCTTTTTCTCAGCCCCCGCTTGACGAATCCCCCCGAGACTTTCAGAGTAGGAGCGGAGCGGAGCGGAGCACCCCACCTATTTTAAAAATTTCGTGAGGATTCTTCAACCGGCGCCAAAGTTATTCCAAATAGAATGTGGCGGATTTCCTATGGAAACACGGTCCTAACTATAACTATCTACTGGCGACCGCCAGTAGATAATATATACACATATATATATATATGCCGATGAGTGGTAGTCCTACTTGAGCAGCACTCGAGGAGATGACGGAGGTTACCAGCCTCAGTCACGGGTATGGACAGTTTTGCAGTAGCAGGTTGGTTATATATATATACACATATATATATATCTATATATATCAAAAGAAGATCAAACGAGGAGGAATGACAGAAGGACACAGCGGGGATTCTTTCAGGAGCCCTTTATTTACAGGTTACACAGCGTGATGCATTTCGGCTATTGAAGCCTTCCTTAGACGCTGACTGCAACCGGATGGTGCCGACTCCCTCCTTCAAATATTACCACGGTGCTCCCATTGGTGGGAGAGCAGCTGACCCTGATTGAAGCAGCTGTAGTCAGATGCGAGACCACAGCTCCCAGAATGCAACAGGTGGATAAATCCAATACCAGGGACATTGCAACTAGATGTTGATGCTGCAAATACCATGTGAAGGGGTCCCATGTAGTGGCAGGTACCATCCGCAATAGAGTGTCAATATATAAAGCGCAGCGTCCCATTTCGAAAGCGCAATTGCATAAACAAAGTAAATGAGACTGGAGGGGCCGTGGTAGCGGCAGGACATGGGATCAGACAGCCTGCCTGCAGCAGCCGCGATCGCGCCTGTGAGGCCCGCGGCAACTTTTTTTAAAAGCCAGGGGAGACTGCGGAAGATTGCCCCGCCCAACCAGACTGCCATGAGCAAACCAAATAAGCACGCAACTAAACAAAAGAGTTCCAACACAAAGACTTATTCCCACTAAGCACAAGTTACTACTTGTGTAATGATATATCTGTAAGAGACATTAGTTAGTGATAGATTCCTTACCTTAGATTATTCCCCAGGCGTCAGTTTGGATCCGGAAAGTTTTCTGCTTAGCAGTACCCCTGCGCGTCAGTAGGTGGCGCCGTACGGCTCTGCGCCAGTCACTGGCATCGTGCGTGCCCGGATGACGTCACGGAGGCTACTTAGGCGCCACCCATGTGCGCTGTCAGTTCTGTACACAACTTTCCGCTCCGAAACGCAGAGTCATGCAAGAAACTGACCTTTGGTACATAAAACTAGGGCCCTAAAAGGGGATGACCTCAACCCTAGTAATCAGTTCACAGAACGGGGAGGATGGGTGTGGCGGTAAGGAATCTATCACTAACTAATGTCTCTTACAGATATATTGTTACACAAGTAGTAACTTGTGCATCTGAAAGAGACACGTTAGTGATAGATTTCTTACCTTAGAATACATACCTCAGCAATACCAACCCTGGTGGTGGGTCTGCGAACAAGATCACACAAGAAATTCACGGAGCACAGAACGGACAAATAATCCGTCTCTCCGGACCTGACTGTCAAGGCAGTAGTGCTTGGTAAACGTGTGCAGCGAGGCCCACCCAGCTGCCTGACAAATATCCTGCAAGGGGACACCGCGTCCCAAGGCAGTAGTGGGTGCTGTTGCCCTGGTCAAATGGGCACGCAGTCCCACAGGAGGCTCCTTCTTGGCCAAGGAGTAACATGCTTTGATGCACATAACGACCCACCGGGAGAGGGTCCGTTTGTGCACCGCCCGACCTCTTTTGGCGCCCACGTAGCCAACAAAGAGCTGATCATCCACCCGGAACTGCTGTGTACACTGCAGATAGAATGAGAGCGCACGTTTTGGGTCCAGACAGTGGAGCCGCTCCGCTTCCCTTGAAGAATACAGAGGCGAAAAAAAGGTGGGCAAAGTGACGGTCTGCCCGATGTGGAAGGGCGTGACAACCTTTGGCAAGAAAAAAGGATGTGTCCTCAGAACCACCTTGTCTGGATGAACAGAAAGGAAAGGAGGTTTGGAAGAAACAGCCTGGAGCTCACTCACTCTCTTGGCAGAGGTGATAGCTACAAGGAAGGCCGTCTTGAGAGTAAGAAGACGTAAGGGACTGTTATGAAGGGGCTCAAAGGGAGCGCACATCAGACAAGTCAAGACAAGATTCAAGTCCCACTGAGGCATTATGAAGGGCACAGGTGGGAACTTATGCGTAATGCCCTTAAGAAAACGGTTAACAACCGGGGACTTAAAAAGAGAAGGCTGATCTGGAAGCCGTAGAAAGGCAGAGATGGTCGAAAGATAACCTTTAACAGTGCCCAGAGCAAAGCCCTGCTGGGCCAAAGAGAGAAGGAACAGAAGAACCTCAGAAAGAGGGGCAGAAAGGGGATCCACAGTCTTAGCTGTGCACTATGCCACAAATCTGTTCCACCTACAGGCGTACACCGTTTTAGTGGAGGGACGCCTGGCTGCCAGGATGACATCACAGACTTCGGGAGGAAGATAGAAAGGTGTCAACTGTCGCCGCTCAATCTCCAAGCATGGATGTGAAGGCTGCGACCTAAGATCCTCCCGAAGAGGCAGATGGATCGGGGATCGATGCTCATACTGAGTAGCTCGGGATACCATACTCTTCAATCCCAGTCCGGAGCCACAAGAATAACATGGGCCCGTCGCGCCAGATCTTCTTCAGCACTCTGGACAGAAGTGGTATAAGCGGAAAGGCGTAAAACAGACCGCAGCTCCATTCGAGACGCAAAGCGTCTCCGAGCGAGTGCCGCCTTGGAAATTCCAACACGCAGAACTGATGACATCGCGCGTTCTCTTCGGTGGCGAATAGATCTAACCAAGGCTCTCACCATCGCAGAAAGAGACCTTGCGCCACGTCCGAGTTCAGACGCCACTCGTGATCCACCATGCACCGGCGGCTGAGTTTGACTGCCCTGGCATTCAGAGAACCTGCCAGGTGTTGAACCACAAAGGTAATGCCTTGATGTCCTGACATAGGGTCCACGACCACACCCCGCCCTGTTTGTTGCAATACCACATGGCGGTGGTGTTGTCCGTGAACACCTGCACTACACTTGCCCGGACAGAGGGAAGGAATGCCTTCAGTGCAAGCCGGATCACCCGCAGCTCCAGAAGGTTGATATGGAGCCGGGACTCAGCCGGAGACCAGAGGCCTCTGATCTCCGCCTCTCCCATGTGGCCTCCCCAACCCAGGAGGGACGCATCTGTCACTACTGTGTGTTCCGGTTGGGGAAAGGAGAGGGATCTGCCATTGACCCAATCGCGATTCGTGAGTCACCACTACAATTGCTGTGCAGTGCCCTCCGAGATCTGGACATGATCAGACAGGTTGCCCTGATGCTGCGCCCACTGGAACTTCAGTTCCCACTGCAGAGCCCGCATATGCCATTTGGCATGCGGCATCAGCAGGATGCAGGAGGCCATCAAGCCCAGAAGCCGGAGGGTCATCCTGACTGAAACCCAGGATAGAGGCTGAAAGAGCGGAACCAGAGCCTGAAAATCCCAGACTCGCTGTTCGGGAGGATTAACCCGAAACAGCATCGAATCCAGAACCGCTCCAATGAAAGGGAGCTTCTGAGAGGGACTCATGTGCGACTTCGGCACATTGATGGAGAACCCCAGAAGATGCAAGAGGTCGGTCGTAGTCTGGAGGTGGGAGACAACTGCCTGAGCCGAACCCGCCTTCAACAGCCAGTCATCGAGGTAGGGGAAGACTGACACCCCTGACCTGCGCAGATTAGCTGCGACCACCGCCATCACCTTCGTGAACACCCGAGGGGCGCTGGTAAGGCCGAAGGGGAGCACGGCAAACAGAAAATGCTCCTGGCCTACCGTGAATCGCAGGTAACGCCGGTGGGCCTGCAGGACGGGAATGAGAAAATAAGCGTCCTGCAAGTCCAACGCTACCATCCAGTCTCCAGGGCAGACAGGACCTGAGCCAGGGTCAGCATCTTGAACTTCTCCTTCCTGAGGAAGCGATTGACGTCCTGAAGGTCCAAGATGGGGCACAGGCCCCCCCTTGTCCTTCTTGGGGACCAGAAAGTAGTGGGAATAGCAACCACTCCCTACTTCCTGATTGGGAACGTACTCGAAGGACCCCTTGGCCAGGAGGGCCGTGACTTCCTGACTCAGACGAGCCAAATGATCCCCCGACATGCGGTGGTACCGAGGTGGCATGGCTGTAGGAAAGGACAGAAATGGGAGTGAGTGACTTTGGCAGATTAGCTGCAGCACCCACATGTCCGAAGTGATACCGCGCCAGTGGTGGAGGTGGTGACAGACCCTGCCTCCAACCAGCGTGGGGTGCCCCCTGAAGTTCGGATTTGGAAGGCTTGGAGGTGGAAGCAGCGGGTGAGGATGTGGACTGCCCCGCCCGCTAGTTACCAGACCCGCCTCTGCGGAAGCCCCGTCCGCGGCCACGCTGAGGCAGGTTCTGAACAGGCTTTGCGGAGGAGCGCGACTGGGCGCCCTTACCCTGGCCACGAAAGGAACGAAACCCAGGCGTGGCAGGGCTCTTAGCGGAAAGACCCAAAGACTTAGCAGTAGGCCGTGAGGCCTTAAAGTGCTCCAGGGCACTGTCCGCCTTGTGGCCAAAGAGGAGAGAGCCATCAAAAGGTATGTCCATGAGCGAGCTCTGGACATCAAGCGAGAACCCAGTAGACCACAACCAGGCATGACGCCGCAATGCCACAGTCGTGGAAATCGCCCTGCCCAAAGAATCAGCCGTGTCCAGACCACACCTGATGGCAAACTTCGCCGCATCCTTGCCCTCCACAATCGCTTGGGAAGGGACGGCCTCGACCTCTTCAGAACACTGAGGCAGGACCTCTGCTACCGTATCCCACACAGCGTGGGAGTAACGGGCCAACAAGCAGGTGGTATTAACCGACCGCAACCCGAAGCTGGCCGAGGAGAACAACCTCTTGCCATATTGGTCCAGCTTCTTAGAGTCCTTATCCGGCGGAGCCGTGGGAAAGGCACTCTGCGACGTCGAGGCCTGCATGACCAGGCTCTCAGGCGTGGGGTGAGTGGTCAAGAAGGCAGGGTCACCAGGCACCGGGCGATGACACCTAGCGACATTCTTATCCACCGGTGCCCCCGAGGCCGGCCGCAACCAAGTACCCAAGAGGACTTCGGTAAGAGCCTCATTGAAAGGGAGCAGTGGCTCCGACGACGTAGACGCAGTCTGGAGCACCTCCGTAAGGAGGTTGGTCTTAAGGGCCACCATAAGGAGGTCAAGATGGAGAGCCTCCGCAGCACCATAGTGTAGGAAGCGCCCTTCTCCATAGTAGGCGGAGGGGAGGCAAACCCCAGGTCAGAAGACACATCAAGTTCACCCGCATCTTGAAGGTCATCCACCAAATCCTGCTCGGAGTCACACTGCCGCGCAAGGGGGTCCTCGGAGCCGTCCCAGTCCTCATCCGGCTCCGGGGTAGAAGGAGCCAGTCGCGGAAGCAGGACCGGAGCCAGAGAGGGAGCCAGAGAGGGGGCCAGCGGTGCCGGCCGGGGCCGACCCGGAATCGCATCCCAATGAGGATGCCAGGTCAGAACGAAATGGTCTGAGAACCGGTACAGGGGCGGGATAAACGGCACCCAGTGCATCGCCTGTGGCGGAGCCAGGGAGCGGCGCTGGGGCCGGAGCCAAGGGCAGCGCCGCGGCCGGAGCCAGCGGTGCTACACCTTGTGGCGCCAGGGCCAGAGCCGTGGGCACTGGATCCAGTGGCGCTGGGGCCGGAGCCGGCAGCGCCGGACCTCGTGGCGCCGGGGCCGGAGCCAACGGCGTAGGATCCTGTGGCGCCAAAGCTGGATCCGCCGGCGGCCCAACAGGAACTGGACACGGGACCTAAAGGCGGTCCATGGCAGCAAGAAACTCTTGCATCTGTTCGTGAGTCGCCGAAGGACCCGAGAATAGCGGATAGGCCGCGGGACTCCCAGGCTCTGGAGGAGCCACAGGGGCGGAGCCTCTGTCCCCCTCATCCGCCTCCGGGGAGCGACGGGGGGACATCGAAGAGCGAACACGCTTCTTCGACTTCTTCTTATGGCATCGCTTACCGGAATCTGAAGGTGAAGACTTAAGAGTCCGAGGAGCGACGGCTCCGGTCCCGCGAGTGGTCCCGCGAATGGCCTCTAGACCCGGAGCGGCGGTGAGAGGAGTGCCAGACCTCCAGCAACTTCCGGCGCCACTCCCGCAAGGCCTTCGGGGCCATGGCACGGCAGTCCCGACAATCCCAGGAGTCATGGTCGGTCTCCAGGCAGTAGAGGCAGACATCATGGGGGTCCGCCACCAACATATTACGGCGGCAGGACCCACAAGACTTAAAGCCGGGCATCCCTATGTGCACCAGGAGACAAGAGAAGGAGACAACAGTCTCAAAAAAGTGGTCAAAAATTGACCGGAGTACGTGCTCAATCCGGATCTGAGCTTTCGGCACGGAAAAAGAAAGAACTGACGTCAGCGAGCATGGGTGGCGCCTAAGTAGCCTCCGTAGCGTCATCCCTGCGCGCACGACGCCAGTGACGGGCGCGAAGCCGCACGGTGCCACCTACTGGCGCGCAGGGGTACTGCTAAGCAGAAAACTTTCCGGATCCAGACTGACGCCTGAGGAATATTCTAAGGTAAGGAATCTATCACTAACGTGTCTCTTTCAGATTAGCATGTTTACAGTAGTTAGGCAGTGCTGTAGAGGAGTTCCCCCCCCAAAAAACAGGAGGAACTAACGGACATATTAACCTGTCAACACACAAGAAATTTAACAGACAAGCGAACGAACCAATGCAAGCACAATAAGTGGAGTTTCCCACAGACTTAATGCCCCTAGCTGTGGGGTAATTAATAATGGTTGTTTATGGGTCTTTGTGTGCAGCTAAGGCTCAAACTTGGGAGAGGGTAAGTAACAGATGTATTGCCCACAACTGCAGGCAATAAAATATAATTATGAGACCACCATAACTACACAGAATCTCTCTGACGGCTTTGACTTTGTCTCCCATCCCATTCTTCTGGAAGGCTTGTACAAAGCAGTGGTGAGAGAACAGGTTCAAGATTGGTTAGCAGCTCTTCATAAGAAATGCTATGAACACTTTACCTTTCACCCTTGCGATCTGACTTTACCATGGTTTTGTGTAGAAGGACAGAGTGGCGGGACAAAAGTCCTACACTAGGTATTATCTATGTGATACCGTTGGCAACTTCGATCAACCATTGTGGCATTAGGTTTGAAGCCTATGCCAAAACACACTACTGATTGTCTGGCTTGATGACAATTCCAGGAAAGGTCCATGGCTTCTTGAATGGATGCAAAGTCCTTAAGTCTAAACTCTGATAACAGAAAACTCATTATTGGCTAGTCCTCTCCTCTTAGGAGCAGCATTGAGTGACCTAATGGTATTGCCTCTCCTAGACTAAATTGATGGTCCCACAATCTAGGGCTATTTTGGAGTACTAGCTCTCCTTTAAGGAGCTCATTAACAAACTCACTTCAACTTGCTCAAACGTCTTCAAAAAATCATTATATTGCTTCCTGCTTCAGGCCAGCGGGTCAATTAATGATTCTTTCCCGCTCGTACTACAGCAGCTCTGATTCAGTGTCTTCAGCTGATCTAGAACTATGTTTACTGCCTTATCCTTGGGCTTAGAAAGTGAACTCGCAAATCAATTTATTTGAAATCTCTACATTTGCTCACAGAACTTAAGCAGTTCTGACTACCGAAAGGAATCTACAGGAGGATTGGATCGTACACATTTATATGTCATAATAATCTAGATTTAAACAACGCTGACCCTAGTGACATGAAGAAGCTACAACAAAAGTTTACAGTAGTGTTATGAGACTGTCTGCTTGATATGCGGCTATTCTCTAACAGCTTGTGATCCAAAGGAAGACCTACAAGCTGGAAAACCTAGGATAACTTTTTATGCTTCCCTTTGTTATCATAGAAAGATTTACAAAGCTTACTTTTTGCTGTTTCTCCTTCTCTGACAACTGATTCTTCAGTCGTTCCACCAGATTTTTCATTGTTGCTGTTGGAGCTCTAGTGTTTGCTTCTTTTTGGGATTCCAGCTCAGCACTGAGATATTGCACTTCTTTTTCCATTTGGGAAAGCAGGGATCGCAACTCATCTGCTTCATTTTTCATTCTTTTCAATTCAATAGCATGGTTTTCTTCAAGTCTAGGGGAAAGTGATACATGCCAGACAGTGGAAAAGTGTGTATTTCGTTAATAACAGTGAGGACTGTAAGTATTACTCACGAGACTCTAGAACACAATCGGCGAATGAAAATAAAAAATACTATTTGCCACAACGTGGACATGTAACACCATTTTAGAAGTGGTAGCCTAGTTTTTGTTGTTCAACACAATGTGGAGAAAACTCAGTGAGTTGGAAAAATGAAGGATGAAAAAAATACCATTTTAACAGGAGTACAGAATTATTACCACAAAAAATCATACAAAATTAATTCAGGTACGGTTCAATTTAATAAAATATGCTAGGTATATGATACTTAAGAAATATGTTAAAAGATGTATTTCACTCATAAAATGAGGTTATGAGTTGGACAGAGGTATTCCGAGAATAATAATCTGTGTAACCCATAATAAGATCCTAGAGATGCAAAGCTTTAGAATGCAAAAATTTGCTGTCCCCTACTATAATTTCCAATTTTATATAGAGACACCTATTCAAAAAAAGTTTACTTACCTGGTAACGATCTTTTTGTGGCTACTCTATCTACCTGCAGAATCAACACCTGCAGACCTATTTGGTATCTCAATGTGCACATTGGATCCAGAAACCTTTCCATGGCTCTCTTGCTCCAGTAGAGGGCGAGGACTCTACCTTGGTACAAGAAGTTACGCCATTGTGACATCACTGGAGCTATATAGTGCATAAACTGGTGCACTGAAGTCAATTCCCTGCCTTTTTTCCATGCCTTTATAGGCAGGGACAAGGAAATAAACTGTGGTTGTGCAGTGCAGCATTCTACATTTGAATCCTATTAAATTGGCTTGTGGTCATCTATAAGAATGGGTATTCGAGTAAAGTTGGGCAAAATCAGCAGGTAAATAGAGTATCACCAGAAAGGTTGTTACTGAATGCAAGTCACCTTTTCTTTTGATGAATACTTCTACCTGCAGATTAACCACACTGGTTGAGTAGGCTTCAAAGCAGTACCTTCCCCCAGTGATGGGTTGGAATGATGGTCAGAAAACAAAGGTAAGGCAAAGAAATCCTGGAGCACTGAGCGTGTGAAATGGCCATAATTTCACATCTCTGAATCCAGAAAACTCCATCTGGTGATTCCTTGTTTTGAAGTGTGTAGCCCATTTTGGTGCAGAGAACTGTCCACCTGAATAGTGTTCCTATGGACTGCTTTGCCCATTTGCTACCCGTGTACACCACAATCAGCTGGTCGTCAGACTTGATCTCTTTAGTTTGTTTGATGTAAAAGCTGACTGCTCTTCTAGGGTCCAGACGGTGAGTCTCTCCTCTTCCTTGGTGGGGTGAAGTTGAGGGTAAAAGGCAGGAAGGCTAACGGATTGTCCCAGATGGATAAGGGTCACAGACTTGGAAGGAAAAGTCACTTTAGTTGGGAGGACCAGCTTGTCTATAAAGAAGCATGTGTAAGGTGGGCATACGGCAAGTGCCTGCGACTCACTGAGATACAATACAACAAGAAAAACAGTTTTAAAAGTCAACAAATGTAACTGACCACATGGAGCACCCCTTCAAAATGCCAAATCAGGGGCGTGGCCTAGCCACCATTGAAAATTGCCACCATATAAGAGAGCTCCGCTAAGGCACAGAGCTGACCCGGCAATCCGTCATTTATCCGGACTGGCTGACACACATCAGACAACGGAATTAACAGTGGAAACCGGTGCACTATTCTTGAGTGGACTTCCAACTCCCGAGCTCAGTCAGAATAATCGGAGTCAAATGTCGGGTGGCTGCAGTGAGCAGTGGCCTCCAAGAAAAAGAAGGCGTCACAGCTGTGTAAGAGTGCAGCTTTGGAGGAGTGTCGAGATACCCTGCATTGATTAGCCGAGGACAGTGTATGTGAAGCCAGGGGATCGCTTGTCCCCCCGGATCCGGGGATGACTAGAGGGCAGCTCAGGTGGAGGGGGCAGTGACCGGGAGGCCTCGAGGGAAGCAGCGACATAGGAGTGAATGAGGGCTGAGTTGGGCTGTTCAGAGATCCGCTCTAGGACACCAGGGACGTCGCAACAGAGTGCGCTGTGCCAGAGGTGAGGAGGTGGCGAGGTGCAGCGCCCGGAGCACCAGCACACAATCTACGCCTGGGAGGAGTGCAGAGATACACAACATTGGTGAGCAGTGGGCAGCGATGGAGTAACCAAGGGTTTGCACGGCTCCGAAGATGACTAGAGGTCAGCTCCAGAGGAGAGGGCAGCGACCAGGGGATGCGGCAACGGAGGGGTGTCCAGTGGCCTGACCAGGCCGTTCACTTAACCACTCTCAGACCCCTAGGGACGCCGCAACACAGTGCGCTGTGCTGGAGGTGCAGAGAGGGCAAGGAATGCCCACACATAATCTGCGCAACCGCAGGGCCTGAGACACCTCGGAGAGGTGGGGGCCCGCGACAATCTCGGCCCCCCCCAGCCCTGGGACAAAATTTATGACACCACTCTTCCCCATATTCAATGGAACAAGGCCGGAATCAGGAGAAGGGGGGTTCCGAGCTCCAGTCACACTCCGGACTATAGGGGCACAGCATATAATATTACAGATCCTCCAAAAGGGAAACACCCACAGCAGCTATAGAGCACACTGCGGAAGGAGCATCACTAGGGGTTCTTCCCCCTCTTTGCCCCTCTCCTCCTCAAGGGGCGGGAACAACAGCTCAGGCCAATGAAATGCACTGTTAAACAACACTGAAGGGACGCCACTGAGATGCCGACCGGCCCCTATCTGGAAGCTGAGATAGTTTGGAGGAGACAGAATTATCATAAGTACTGCGAGAAGAGATGGTGAAACCAAAGGGGTTTGGGGGCCTGTCAGTCTAACAAAAAGGACAACTACGCGGTCCCGAGGCCCCCCTAAGCAATAACTAAGAGAGGCAGTGGCAGAGTCCTCACTGGGAGAGATTATGACAGCAATAGTGGATCTCAAAGGCACACTAGAACCCAAAATAGACATGGTAATCACGGACGTCACTCTGATTAGAGCAGACCTACAGAAACTGACCGAAAAGGTCACAATGGCAGAGACTCAAATACTTTAACTCCAATCCATGTTCAAACGCCTGGAGGCCCAGGCCCAGTCCTTGATGCAGCAAGCCAAGATCATGGAGGCCAAACTACAAGATCAAGAAGGGAGGGCGATAAGGAACTAAATCCACGTATTGGGGCTCCCAGAGGGGGTGGTGGGTCAGAGCATAGACCTTTTCCTGGTCGACTTTATAATAAATGTGCTGAACCAGTAAGACTGTCCAAATTCTTTTTGACTGAGAGGGCACATCGGGCGCGATACCCCCGCCCAAGCCAGGCACTCCCCCAAGGACAATAATAGCTAAACTCTTCAACTATCGAGACTGAGATGTGATACTACAAGCTGCTAGTACAAAAGGGGATATAGGCTTTGAGAATATACAAATCCGATCCTTTCCAGACTTTACACTGCAAGTAGAAAACAATGGAGGAGTTTTCAAGGAGTAAAGCGCGAATTGTGGGAGAAGGATATTAAATATATGATGCTCTTTCCAGCAAGACTCTGGATAATATCAGAGGGCAAAATATGGCACTTCACTACACCTGAGGATGCATGGAAGTGGTTAGAGGGGTGGCGCACGGCCTCTTGATGGGGCCAGAGGAATGAGAATCCTAGGAAGAGAAATAAACAGTAGCAGGGAGACACAAGCGCAGCCAGACGTCCGCGATACCGGAGCCCTGTCGAAAGCCCGACACGATGAAGATGGGACACAGTGAATCGAATGCAGGGGAGCCGGGCCTAAGGGGAACTGACCAAGTACTACTTAATGAAGTAGGCAAAAGACTCAGCTCCTACACTGGGACACAAGGGAGTAATGATAAGGCAACAAGCGAAGGAGCCAGGGTAAATTTCAATCTTCAACCGCAGGTAGAAGAAACACAGGTCTGTTACAAGCTTGATTGCCTATCCCCAGTTAGAGAGGCTAGTAGTGAACTTAGTGAGTAGATTAATGGGACGACAGTCTCTTTGCAAGTCGGGAAGTTGGGGTAGAGTTAGCCATAGGGTGGAGGGGGCGGGAAATAGTTGGGAGGCATGGGGTTTCAGTTTTGAGATTCATTGTTATAGACTTAGCGCTCAAGTGAAAAAGAGAAGGACCGCACACCAAGCAGTACAGGATTTCCCAGGGACAGAGGGAGTTGAGGGGGACCAAGCAGGGAAGAGAGAGATAGAATAGCCCTACTCAGAAATGACCCAGGATAACAAGAGGAGAGATGTAATGATATGGTCCTGGAACGTAAATGGCCTAAATGGTAGAATCAAGAGGTCAGTAGTATTGCAATTCATCAAAAGGCACGCCCCAGACGTTATTCTGTTACAAAAGAGGCATCTCCAGGGCAATCGATGTATGACACTGAACACTTTGGCTACATACTCCGGGCACACTCAGAGTATACCATCGGGACGAGGGGGGTGGGAATCCTATGCAAGGCCTTGTTTCCTCTTTAGGTGACTGATTTGTGGACAGACTCACTTGGAAGATATGTTGCACTAATTGGCCACTGGGAGGGGAAACAGATCAGTCTCTGCGTGTCCTGCATAGGGCTCCAAACAACTACATTTGATATGCTGGGGTGCAGACTTCTAAAACTCCCGAAAGGGCACTTGATTATTGAGGGGGATATGAACAACATAGTCTCTACAGAATTTGATACAATTGGCGGGCCCTCTACGGACAGGAAAACGGGCCCTTGGAGAGATTTTATGGAGGTTCTGGGACTCTGTGACACTTGGAAATGTCAGCACCCCACAGCAAAACAGTGCACATCCTTATCGGCAGCCCATGGTAGCCTGTCCAGACTGATTACATACTTACACCAGCAGGGTCCCTGGGAGACTTTGTAGAGGCTAAGCGCGTTGCCAGACCACACACCAGTTGAGGCAGCCCTGAGGGACCCTAAGGGGGACTTTGTCCTGCCCCCTAGGATAGACCTGTGGCACTTCATGAACAAAAAAGTATTAGCAGATATTAGGAGGGATATCGACCACTTCTTCATCGACAACGAGGGCTCAGTGTACTCTAAGATCACACTATGGGAGGCATTTAAGGTAGTGTTGCTGGGATCAGAACAGGCTGCGATTGGGGCGTCCAGGAAAGAGGTAAAGCTTAAAGACATGGCTCTGGAGTTTGAGATATTCGATATGGAAGCTAGTATGGTGGAAGAGGGGGATACAAAGTCAGATTTGAAGCATTAGCTCCAACTGAGAAAAAACAAGCTGAGTGACATACTGCATGGAAGCGTGAGGGTGCAAGCATTAGCAACCCAGCACAAATTATAGGATGTGGGCGATAAGACCAGTAAGCTACTAGCGTGGATAGATAAAGGGAGAAAAGGTAACAGATGTGTCCCAGTGATTATAGATACAGAAGAGAAGCACCACTGTTCTGGGAAGAGATAGCAGAAGTATCCGCCACCTACTATGAGGAGCTATATATTCAAAAGCCCAGTAGAACAGAGGAGGAATATACAAAATTCCTGTGGGACGAACGATTACCGAAGCTTACTAACAAAAATATGGAAATGTTAGAGGGAGACCAGACTGTTGAGTGAATTGGGAACACAACTCCATCCCTACAATCGGGGAAGGCGGTGGGCCCTAACGGCCTTCCGGTGGAAATCTTTAAAGGTGTACGTAATGCACAAGTTACTACTTGTGTAACGATATATCTGTAAGAGACATTAGTTAGTGATAGATTCCTTACCTTAGAATATCCCCAGGCGTCAGACTGGATCCGGAAAGTCTTTTCTTAGCCATACCCCTGCGCGTAAGTAGGTGGCGTTGTGCGGCTCCATGTCCGTCACTGCCGTTGTATGCGCCGAGATGACATCACGGAGACTACTTAGGCACCACCCATGCGTGCTGACGTCAGTTCTGTACACGACTTTCCGCATCAAGAACGCAGAGCCATGCAAGAAAATGACCACTGGTGCCATGAAACTAGGACCCTTAACCCTAGAAACCAGTTCGCAGAACGGGGAGGATGGGTGGGGTGGTAAGGAATCTATCACTAACTAATGTCTCTTACTGATATATCGTTACACAAGTAGTAACTTGTGCATCTGAAAGAGACACGTTAGTGATAGATTCCTTTCCTTAGAATAGATACCCCAGCAATACCAACCCTGGTGGTGGGTCTGCGAACACATTACACCAGAAAGTCACAGAGCACAGAACGGTCAAAGAAGCCGTCTCTCCGGACCTGACTGTCAAGGCAGTAATGCTTGGTAAACGTGTGGAGCGAGGCCCACGTAGCAAAATGTCCTGCAAGGGGACGCTGCGTCCCAAAGGCAGTAGTGGCTGCCGTCACCCTGGTAGAATGGCACGCAGCCCCACAGGAGGCTTCCACTTAGCCAACGAGTAACAGGCCTTGATGCAGAGAACGACCCACCGAGAGATGGTCCGCTTGTGCACAGCTCAACATCTTTTGGCGCCCACGTAGCCAACAAAGAGCTGGTCATCCACCCGGAACTGTTGTGTGCGCTTCAGATAAAATGAAAGTGCACGTTTTGGATCAGACGGTGGAGCCTCTCTTCCTCTTAGGAAGGCTGCGGAGGCGGAAAGAAGGTAGGCAAAGTGATGGTCTGCCCGATGTGGAAGGGCGTGCCAACCATTGGAAAGAAAGAAGGACGGGTCCTTAAAACCACCTTGTCTGGATGAACAGAAAGGAAAGGAGGTTTGGAAGAAAGACCCTGGAGCTCGATCACTCGTCTGGCAGAGGTGATAGTTACCAGGAAAGCCGTCTTGAGCGTGAGAAGATGCAAAGGACAGGTATGAAGGGGATATGTCAAGACAAGGCGTAAGTCCCATTGAGGCATAATGAACGGCACAGGAGGAAACGTGTGCGTAATGCCTTTGCGGAAACGGTTAACAACTGGAAACTTAAAAAGAGATGGCTGATCTAGAAGCCGCAAAAAGGCGGAGATGGCCGAAAGATAACCTTTGATAGTGCCCAGAGCAGAGCCCTGCTGGGCCAAAGAAAGAAGGAACAGAAGGACTTCAGAAAGAGGGGCAGAAAGAGGGCCCACAGCCTTTGCTGTGCACCATGCCACAAACTTGGTCCACCTGCAGGCGTATACCGTTTTAGTGGAGGGATGCCTGGCTGCCAGAATGACATCACAGACTTCGGGAGGGAGATTGAAAGCTGTCAACTGTCGCCACTCAATCTCCACGCATGGAGGTGAAGGCTGGACAGGTTCGGGTGGAGGACCGTCCCCAGCTGTTGCAACAGAAGATCCTCCCGAAGAGGCATTCGGATCGGGGGATCGATCGCCATGCTGAATAGCTCGGGATACCAGTACCTTCGTGCCCAATCCGGAGCCACAAGGATGACTTGGGCCCGGTCGCGCCGAATCTTCTTCAGCATTCTGGGCAGAAGTGGATTAGGCGGAAAGGCGTACAATAGACCGCAACTCCACTCGCGACAAAAAGCGTCGCTGAGCGAGTGCCGCCTTAGAAATTCCAACGCGCAGAACTGATGACATTGCGCATTCTCTTCAGTGGTGAATAGATCTAACCAAGGCTCTCCCCCTGCTGAAAGAAACCTTGCACCACGTCCGAGTGAAGACGCCATTCGTGATCCATCAAGCACCGGCGGCTGAGTTCATCCGCCCTGGCGTCCAGAGAACCTGCCAGGTGTTGAACCACCAAGGTAATGCTTTGATGTTCCAGCCATGTCCAGAGGCGCAGAGCCTCCTGACATAGGGTCCACGACCCCACCCCGCCCTGTTTGTTGCAATACCACATGGCGGTGGTGTTGTCCGTGAACACCTGCACCACACTTCCCCGGACAGAGGGAAGGAATGCCTTCAGTGCAAGCCGGATTGCCCGAAGCTCCAACAGATTGATATGGAGCCGGGACTCTGCCGGAGACCAGAGTCCTCTGATCTCCACCTCTCCCAAGTGGCCTCCCCATCCAGGAGGGACGCATCCGTCACTACTGTGTGTTCCGGTTGGGGAAAGGAGAGGGATCTGCCATTGACCCAATCGCGAGCCACCACTGCAATTGTCGTGCAGTGCCCTCCGAGATCTGGACATGATCAGACAGGTTGCCCTGATGCTGCGCCCACTGGAACTTCAGGTCCCACTGCAGAGCCCGCATATGCCATCTGGCATGTGGCACTAGCAGGATGCAGGCGGCCATCAGGCCCAGGAGCCGGCGGGTCATCCTGACTGAAACCCGGGACAGAGGCTGAAAGATCGGAATCATAGCCTGAATATTCCAGACTCGCTGCTCTGGAGGATAAACCCGAAACAGAGTCGAATCCAGAACAGCTCCGATGAAGGGGAGCTTCTGAGAGGGACTCAGGTGCGACTTCGGCACGTTGATGGAAAACACCAGCAAATGCAGGAGGTCGGCTGTAGTCTGAAGGTGGTTGACGACTGCCTGGGGCGAGCCCACCTTCAACAACCAGTCATCGAGGTAAGGGAAGACAGACATCCCTGACCTGCGCAGATGAGCTGCGACCACCGCCATCACTTTCGTGAACACCCGAGGGGCGCTGGTAAGGCTGAAGGGGAGAACAGCAAACTGAAAATGCTCCTGGCCTACCGTGAACCGCAGGTAACGCCGGTGGGCCGGCAGGAAGGGGATGTGAAAATATGCATCCTGCAAGTCCAACGCCACCATCCAGTCTCCAGGGTCGAGGGCAGCCAGGACCTGAGCCAGAGTCAGCATTTTGAACTTCTCCTTCCGGAGGAAGCGATTGACGTTGCGGAGGTCCAAGATGGGGCGCAGGCCCCCTTTGCCCTTCTTGGGGACCAGAAAGTAGTGGGAATAACAACCACTTCCTACTTCCGGCCAAGGAACGCACTCGATGGCCCCCTTGGCCAAGAGGGCCGTGACTTCCTGCTGGAGAAGTACCAAGTGATCCCCCGACATGCGGTGGCACCGAGGTGGCATGGCTGGAGGGGAGGACAAAGGTAAGAGAGTTACCGCTGCAGATGATCTGCAACACCCACTTGTCCGATGTGATATCGCGCCAGTGGGGGAGGTGGTGGCTGATCCTGCCACCCACTGGCATGGGGTGCTCCAAAAAGCTCGGATTAGGAAGGCTTGGAGGTAGAAGCAGAGGGGGCGGAGGTGGACTGACCCCCCCCCGCTGATGCCCAGACCCGCCCCTGCGGAAGCCGCGGCCACGCTGAGGCTGGTCCTGCACAGGCTTGCTGAAGAACCGTGTCTGGGACCCTCTGCTGTGGCCACGAAAGGAACAAAACCCAGGAGTTGCCGGGCTTTTCGCGGAAAGACCCAAGGATTTGGCCGTGGTCCGTGAGTCCTTAAAACGCTCTAGTGCACTGTCGGCCTTATTGCCAAACAGGCGAGTGCCATCAAGCTTTGGATCTCAGGCGAGAACCCGGTGGATCGCAGCCAGGCGTGGCAATGAAGCGCCACCGTCGTAGAAATCGCCCTGCCCAGAGAGTCAACGGTGTCCAAAACACACCGAATGGTGAACTTAGCCGCATCCTTACCCTCAGCAACTGCTTGGGACAGTACAGCGTGGACCTCCTCAGGACACTGAGGCAACACCTGAGCAACCGTATCCCACACCGCGTGGGAATAGTGGCCCAATAACTAGGGGGTGTTCAGCGACCGCAGCCCCAAGCTGCCCGAAGAGAACAACCGCATTCCGAACTGTCCCAGCTTCTTAGAGGCTTTATCCGGCAGAGCCGTGGGAAAGGCACTCTGCGACGTCGAGGCTTGGATGACCAGGCTGTCCGGCGTAGGATGAGTGGTCAGAAACGCGGGGTCACCCGGCGCCTGGCGGTGTCGCCTGACGACATTCTTATCCACAAGGGCCCCCGTGGCCGGCTTCGACCAAGTGCCCAACAAGCTGTCAGTGAGGGCGTTGTTAAAGGGAAGCAGGGGCTCCGACGAAGTGTACGCGGTCTGGAGCACCTCAGTGAGGAGATTAGTCTTGAGGGCCACCGTAGGGAGGTTGAGGACCTCAGCTGCCCGACCGAGCACCATCGTGTAGGAGGCGCCCTCCTCCATGGTAGGCGGGAGAGAGGCAAACCCCGGGTCAGACGAGACATCGAGGTCGCCGGCGTCCTCCAAATCATCCACCCAGCCCTGCTCGGAGTCACACTGATGGGCAAGAGAGTCCGAGGACCCTTCCCAGTCATCCTCCACCTCCGATGCAGGAGGATCAGGCAGGGGCGACAGGGCCGGAGAAGGAACATAAAGCATCGGAAACGGCACCGGCCGGGGCTGGGCCGGCGACGTCTCCCAATGCGGATCCCAGGCAGCACCAAAATGGTCCTGGAACCGGGGCAAGGGCGGGACAAACGCCACCCACTGCGGCGCCGGAGGCGGAGCCGAGGGCGGGACTGGGGCCGAAGCCGGCAGCGCCGGACCTCATGGCGCCGGAGCCAACGGCATAGGATCCTGTGGCGCCGAAGCTGGATCGGCCAGCGGTGCTGACGGCCCAACAGGATCTGGACACGGGACCGCAGGGCCCGAAGGCGCGACGGCGGGAGCCCGAGGCCTAAAAAGGCGGTCCATGGTGGCAAGAAATTATTGCACCTGTTCGGGAGCCGCCAACGGACCCGTGTAAGGTGTAGGAGAGTAGGGTCTGCTTTCTATGTTCACCCCCACTTTTTGCTTTTGCTTTACTGGTTTTCGACTTAGATGTGGCTGTGGGCCTGCTAACCAGACCCCCAGCCCTGCTGTTCTCTCTCTAAATTCATACTATGTACTTTAGGTGCATAACCCATTTGGATAGGATCACCTTATTGGCCCCTGTATAGTGTACCTTAGGTACCCAGGGCATAGGTGTACCCTAGGCCTACCAGGGGCTGCAGCATGTATTATGCCACCCCTGGCCTGGCCTTCCATTATGACACAACTGGCTGATCACTCAGCTGGGGCAAGGTCGTGTAATCACTCCTTGCTTAGGTGTAGTATTCCTATACCTATCTTACATAAAGACACATGTGTACCTATCAGCCACTCCTATGGCAGGCCTTAACAATCCTGGAGGCAGAGTGCTTGGTAACATGTGAGATGGTGCTCTAGCATGAGCGGAGCCTGTCTGCAGCTTTCGGAACCATGTCCTTATAGCTGTTCTATGATATAGCCTACCATATACTCTTAAAGTGCCTTATAACCTTAAACGGTTATGGTAACTATGGTTTGGCTTTATCAAAACATGTCGTGTAAGGTGTCTAACACTGTGGAATACTACCCCCACACCATTTCTGGTGATGAGGATAGTATTCCTCCCTTCTAGAGGGAGAAGACATGTTGTAACCTACTTACCCGGTTAAAGTTAACCAGAGCCCCAGCATCACAACATGGATGCTGCTGCCACGACACAAATCTGACCTCCTGCTGCTGGGAGTGATCCCAGCAAGGGAGGCTTGGACAAAAGGTTTCCTGCCTTGGGAGGTGCGAGCACCACCCCCAGACAGGCCTTAGTGTATTGGGGCAGGGAGGGATGAATGAAACGAGACACTGCCTGGGGCACACAAGGTGTCCCATGCATAGTCCAGTTCAAACCGGTGCTGGGGCACACCAGCCCCAGTCCTGGCGCGAAACTGGACAAAGGGAAGGGGGTGTAACCACCCCCCTCCCAGGTCCCACCCATAAGGCGTGACCTAGCAGGTAACCCAGCCCCCCAGATTTGGATAAGAGTGGTAGCCGGGCCTCAGGAGATTAGATTATCCTGAACCTGCAACTTGAACAGAAACTCTGGACCTTCGACATTTGACGAAAGAAGAAGACTGAAGAATCTCCCTTGTGGCCAAGGAGTGGCTTGATGGTGCCTGTTTGCACAGGGTAGAGACTTACCCTTTGCTTTGCTGAAGTTCTACGAGGGACCGACTGCAGAGCCCGACCAGAGCCTTGACCCTGATCCACATCCACAGCCGAGCTGAGATCCGTGGAGACGACGAGAGACGTGGGACCGGCTACCTGGGAAAAGTGGCGAGTATCTTCCAGCGCAGCTTCTGAGGTACCCTCGAAGTTGTGCACCGGGGATTGAGAAGCCCCAAGCACCATCTGCACCGAAGATCAGCCCCCCACACTCCACGAGTCCTGCGTGGGGCCCATCTGCATTTTCCTGCTTGCCGCGTCTGTTCGGTTGCTTGCCCATTGGCTAGCGGCCTTTGTGACGACACACCTTGAAATCTTCACTGCTGGTTTGGCTCCTCCAGACTGGCTCCCGCTTCTTTGCAAAAGAGAAGCACCCCAGACCTTCCTGGTCTGCACCAGAAGCAAGTCCTCCGTTCTTCGTGGGTTCCGCTTGCCAAGGCTTGGTGAGTCCTAGTTCGACTTCGACGCCGCCGACAGCAAGAGCCTTCGTGGGACAGCTCGCCTCCTGGTCCTGGTCGTCCTCGACGTCTCCTGGTACCCGCGGCTGCAGCGACAAGCTTCACCCTTCACCTGCAATCTTCACGACATCGCCTGGTTCCTTCCTGGTTCCACGTGGTCACTGGCTAGTGACCTTGACTCTGTCCCTTCTGCTTGCAGGTATCTTCTCTTCTCGATCCCAGCCTTGGCATCCACCGGACACTCTTCACTGACTGCCTGTCAGCAACTTTCCTTCCGGCATCCATAGAAGTCCACGACGAAACCCGACGCAAGTTCACACCTATGCACCCGCAGCCTGTGGGCTAGGTAACTTTGGTACTTCGGTGCTCACAAGGGTAGTGACTATCCTAGGGTCTAGTTTCCGAGTCTCGACTCTCTAGCTGCTTCAGAAGTGTCCTTAAACTGTTAATTTCTAACTGCTAGTAATTCTATCGACTTTTACGCATTATGCGTGAGTGTTTCCACTCTGCACCTGAATCCCGTGGGCCTCCCACTTCCTAACTGTTGGTAGTATAGTGTAGCCCCAGCGATTCCCTAGGCCTAGGCCTATTCTATTTCCGTAACAGTGGTCCTTATACCACTTCTTTAGTATATGGTTTGCGTGGCCCCTAGGGCCTAACTGTATTACTTACCTGTGTGACTTAATGTATGCTTGAATAAGACTGTGTTGTACTTATCTCTAATCTCATAAAGAGTGCTGAGGGTTTGACTAGAATAAATACACTTTATTTTATATATATATCTGTTGTGGTGTCCTTTCATTTGGTATTCAAGGGATTATATATGGTATCACAGCTGGCTTCACATGCCATTCAAAGTTTAGCCTAAGACTGCTCTTGTCCATGCTACCACTAGGATAGCTGGTCTATAAGGTTGACTTTACAACCAATTACCATAAGGGTTGTTTGGACTGATATAAGGTGTACACTAGAACTAGTGACATCATACATCAGGCCAACTTCTCACATAAGGCAGGTAGGTCGGGGGCTCCAAAGGAGCTGCAGGGCCAGAACCTCAGTCCCCCTTGTCCGCATCCGACGACCGACGGGGGGACGTCGGAAAGCGAACACGCTTCTTCGACTTCTTTTTATGTTGTTGCTTACCGGAATCCGAGGGCGAAGACGTGGAGCCCAAGGAGCGACGAATGCGGCCCCAGGAGCGGTCCCTGGACGTGGAGCGGCATTGGGATGAGTGCCGGACCTCTAGCAGTTTCCGGCGCCGCTCACTCAAGGCCTTCGGACCATGGATCGACATTCCCGGCAGGACCGGGAGTCGTGGTCGGTCTCTAGGCAGTAGAGGCAAACATCGTGGGGGTCTGCAACCAACAAATTGTGACAGCAGGCCCCACAAGACTTAAATCCAGGCATCCCTACATGCACCAGGAGAAAAAAGGGGGAGACAAAAAGTCTCAAAAGAGTAGTCAAAAAGTGACTAAGATATGTGCTCTATCCGGATCTGCGCTTGCTGGCGCGGAAAAATAAAGAACTGACGTCAGCGTGCATGGGTGGCGCCTAAGTAGTCTCCGTGACGTTATCTCGGCACATACGACGCGGAGCCACACGACGCCACCTGCTACGAAAAGACTTTCCAGATCCAGTCTGATGCCTGGGGACATTCTAAGGTAAGGAATCTATCACTAACGTGTCTCTTTCAGATAAAGAATCTCGTCCCACTGGTTGGTCATGATGGAGGAGGCAGAAGAGATGGGTTCCCTGCCCCACAATCAGAGAACAGCATTAATAGTGGTAATTCCTAAAGAGGGGAAAGCACCCACAAACTGTGGTTCCTACAGGCCAATCTTTATGATCAATTATGAGGTGAAGTTATTGGCTAAGATCTTGGCTACACGCCTGGGTAAAGTGATTACAAATCTGGTACAGCCGAATCAATCTGGATTCATGCCACTCCGAGGCACCAGATCTAGCCTTAGAAGACTGCTTGGGTTTCTTCACACGGTGGCGGGAGGTGAGACAGAACTGGTAGCCCCTTCGTCCCTGGATGCCAGAACGGCTTTCAACAGCGTGGAATGGGATTATCTCTTCACTGTACTGAGACGCCTGGAGTTTGGTAAGAAATATATAGGCTGGGTGAAACTACTGTATAGTCAGCCCTTGGCGAGAGTACATGTCAATGGCACGGTGTCCAGAGAATTTCCCAAGTGAAAAGGGACGAGGCAAGGTTGCCCCCCATCACCCTTGTTGTTCACTGTAACATTGGAGCCGCTGACGTCCTGAGTAAGGCAGGACACTTTGATTTGGGGAATACCAGTGAGTGAGGAGTGGGAAGAACTAATCTCCCTTTATGCGGACGACATATTACTGTCCGTCCACAAGCCAAGGCAATCGGCAGATATGATACTCCAGGTTTTCTGTATCTTAGGGGATTACTCTGGATACAGAATTAATTGGGATAGGTCCCTGCTGTTCACGTTGATGAGAGGGTACCTAGGAATACATGTAACCAAAGACCCACTGGACTTCTACTACAGAAACTTGGAGCCGCAACTAGAGAGATTCAGAAAAGGTGTGCGGGTTCAGCAAACACTACCACTCACGCTAATGGGTCGAGAAGCCTTATGCAAGATGATGACACTTTCTCACCTCATATATGTTTTGCAAAACACACCGTATGAGATCCCTAAGGGATTTTTTCAAAGGGTGGAGGCGGAACTACGCTTACTAATCTGGAGCGGAGGCGCACCACGCATAGCACTTAGCAAATTGCAAAAAGGGGTGTACGAGGTAGGCCTGGCCATCCCAGACGTCAAAATGTATTATTGGGACACACAATTGGTTAACGTAAACAACTGGATGTTCAGGTACTGGACAGACCCTGCGTGGAGGGTCGATAGGTTAACCACGGGGGAAAGAGAGTGTCTCTCCTTTTTGTATGATGTACGATGACTCAAAGAGCTCCTGGCTCACACAAGAACAGCAGTAAAAGCATGGAACGCGGCAAATACATTTCTGGGATGGGAAGAGAAACTCACAAAAATGACCCCACTATGGGACAGTAGTCCACTTGTCCACGTGAAGGAGTTAAAGAACTTTGGCAAATGGAAACTTTTGGAACTGGAGTCGCTGGGAGACATATGGAGAGATCAGGCATACATTACTTTTAATACATTACAGCAGGAATATGAAATGGGGAAAGGCGAGTGGTTAAAATATTTACAGTTGGGCCATGACCTTAGGAAACATATCACTGAAGGGGAGGCGCTGGAAGAGGCATCTCCCATGGAGGATCGTCTATTAACTGCCCCCTGACCAATAAAGCAAAATCATTAATATACAAAAAGATAATAAACAACTCCCCAGACGTGCTTGAACAGCTGAGGAGGTCATGAGAGGGCGACCAAGGTACATTGGAAGAGGATGAGTGGGTGGAAGCGAAACAGAGCCCAACAGAGGTAGCAATAAGATCCCGATTTAGGCTGGTCCAAATGAAAATCCTACACCGGTCATACTACTCTAAAAAGACGCTATACCGTATGGGTAGGACGGAGAAGGGGCAGTGCCAGAGAGGCTGCGGCCAGGAGGGGACATTCTACCATACACTATGGGATTGCCCAATCATACAAGGCTACTGGCAAGAGATAGGGAGGATAATGGCCAGAGTGGTAGGAAGCGAAGTCCCAATTGAACCCAGGTTGTTTCTCCTAAATATATCAGGTGAGGAAGCCTGGCCTAAACACAACAGAATCTGGCTGACTTTGGCGGCAATGATGGCAAAACAAAATGTAGCCAGATGCTGGCAGGTGTTTCCCAGATCTACCGAGTGTTGAAACTAGTGCCTTCAGTGGCAAGCCCACATGTGCCAACCTGGGCATGTGACTAAGAGGTTGTAGGAAGCCAGCAAACCTAGCAGGCAAAGAACAATCTGGACCAGAACAGAAGGACCTTCCTGAAACATAAGAATCATATTCTAACTGTTCTGAATCCTCTGGGGAGGAGGAAAGGCTTGGAGCAACATCGTATCCAGTACTGCCACTGTGAACAGGAGATGCTGATACAACACTATGCGAGAACTGGGCACATTTATGGAAAAGCCAAGTCAAACAGCAGGGAAATCTTTGACTGTAGGTGCTGAGGCACTGTAGGAAAAAGACCCTTTTTGCATGGTTCCCCCCCACGTATTGCCTGACATCTGATGCAACCTGACTTGATGTGCCCTGGGTCCCTGTCAATCAGGTTCCCATTGCCTGTGTTCTTTCCAAGACTGTACCTTTGTATCACAAATTGGCACATCCCTGGCCACAGGTAAGTCCCTTGTAAAAGGTACCATGGGTACCAAGGGCACTGTGACCAGGGAAGTTCTCTAAGGGCTTCAGCACCTATTGTGCCACCCTTAGAGACCCTTCAATTTAACCCACACACACTACCACTGCAGGCTGCATGTTTTGGTGCAGAGAAAAGTGAAAAGTCGACATGGCACACATCACTGTGTGTCATGACTGCAACCCATGCCTGAGGCCTAGGTAAGTGACCCCTCTAGCAGAGTGC
Source organism: Triturus cristatus (assembly GCF_964204655.1). Taxonomy (NCBI): domain Eukaryota; kingdom Metazoa; phylum Chordata; class Amphibia; order Caudata; family Salamandridae; genus Triturus; species Triturus cristatus. Next base: position 993,454,941 of record NC_140585.1, on the reverse strand, counting down.
ACTAGCCCTAAGGTGGGGGTACAGAGGCATGAGGCAAGTACCCCTACAGTGTCTAAGCCCATTCTTAAACATTGTAAGTGTAGTAAAGCCATAAAGAGTATATGGTCTAGGAATTGGTCACTACAAACTCCATAATGACTTTACTAAAAACCGGGAAGTTTGATATTAAACGCACATTGATGCAAGAGTGAGATTAAATTTAAAATTCACTCAGAGGGCATCTTAGAGATGCCTCCTGAAAGTCGACCAGCCCTGGTGTGGTTCATGAATGGCTGTACGCCATTTGCCACCAACAGACAGGTTTCTGAACCCCTGGGTAGAGAGCCTTCACTATCTGTGCCAAGAAACAAAGCCCATCCTGGGCAGAGGTGTCATGCCTCCTCCCCTAGGATGGGCTGGGTCCATGAAATGAGAAGCTTCAATGGCTTCCCGCATTTGGCTGCTGAACCCGCCTTTTGCTGCCCCCATCAAATGGCTCCCACCGGTTCTGGCCCCCACTCTGGGCGGAAGAATCAGCCGGAAAACCAAGCTAAGAAGAGAGGTGGGCAGCTTTGTCAACCCCACCCTTTAGGTGGGGGAGTGAGGGGACTGAGCCAATTAGGGAAAGGCTAATGTCCTTTCCCACTGGAGGGTGGCATAATAGGGGGGTGTACCCACCCCAAGTTAGGAAACCATTGGTCACGACCCGCACACCCCTTTAACGCCCATAAATCTGCTATGAACCTAATCTCCTCAGATTCGAGAAAGAAAGAAAAAGGACCAAAGGGCCGTGCTGACCGAGGAAGGAGAAGAAGACACCAACTGCCTTGCCCCCAGCCCTGCCGGCCTGTCCCGTCTACGACCTGCCTACAGCAAGAACCCTGGCGAGTCCAGCAGCCAGCAATCCGAGAGCATGGAGGACCTGCCCTGCGAACTTCCTACAGACTCTGTCTCCCGTGAGCACCGGATTTGCTCAACCAAAGACTAACCTCCAGAATCTGTATTCCAGTAACTCCACTATTCTGTATCACACTGCACCAGACGCCCATGGCCTGAGTTTGAGTGGCCCAAAACCCCAAGGAGGTCTCCCCAGTGATCCTGACCTGGGATCTGGTGATCCCTTACCTGCCTTAAGTGATGCCTGCAGCTTCCGCGACGGGAGATGGTAAGAAAACCCGATGCCAGAAGACACCCTACACCCGACGCCCCATGGCCTTGGGTGGCCCAACCAACAGTGTCCAGACATCCCCTTCCCCCACCCCAGATCTCAACTTACCTCTCCAGCCAGTAGTCTCCTTCAGGAAGCCTCCCTGCCCGAGCCTGCAGCATCTTTGTGAAACCGAAGGTCTCCATTGGGAAACACAGGGTTGACCAATGTTCTTTTTACACCCTACACTGGCCGCCCCAGTGCAGCTGGCGTTGCTGCTCCGCTGCTGGTCGATAGCCCCTGCAGTGCTGACTTTAACCCTAGGCGCTTTGCACCCACACCAGAGTGGCCTATTCATCAGCATTCCCAAAGCAAAAGCTCCCTTAGCCCCATTTGCTAACATTGGGCCCCTGCACTCTGCACTTGGCCGCCCCAGTTCCACTGGTGGTGCAAATTGAGTGGCCAACTAGACCTTGGGGAACCTTGGTCCCAACCCCCAAAGCTTACCCTCGCGAGTCGAGTACTTACCTTCAAAACCGATAACCATTTTTCTCCCATACGAACTCATGTTATAGGATTTTGGTCCTAAAATGTTCTAAGTGTGGAACTGTTAATGTATGGGGAAAAGTGAACTCAATTGCAAAGTATAAAAGGTCGTACTTACCTTGTATGTAGAGATCCTAAGGTGTGGTATCTAGGCATACCACTCAAAGTATTCCAAAGTAACCCAAAAGTAAAGAAAAAGCAATTACTGTGTAATTTAAACTGTTTTCAAAGCATTCATCAAACGGTAACAATTGTAATTTCAAGCAAGAGTGCATTACCTTAAACAGTTTTGCATTTTGAAAGTATGTATTACTCACCTGTGTCAAGTCCTGCTAGGTTCTGAAATAAAACATAAGTATATCTTTTTTATACTTACCTCATTGGTCTGGATTCTGAATGTGTGTCAGTCCTTGATTGAGTGAATACAATAAATGCTTAATACACCCTCTGGTTACGCCTACCTGCTCGCCCACACTACCACAAAGAGCTGTTGGTACTTACAAATTTAGCTTATGCTATATCTCTTGGGACTCCCTGAACTCTGTGCACACTATACCTTACTTTGGTATTGTATATACAGAGCCAGCATCCTACAGACACCATCTTCGGTGAACCAGCTTTGAGCAGCAAGTCATCCAGGTCAGGAAATAAAAAAACTTCGACCTCCTGAGATGGGCCCCATCCATCAATCTCACCTTTCTAAAGACCAGGGGTGATAATGTTAGAACAAACGGAGAACTGTGACCTGGTAGTGAGTGGGAGTCCTTGACCTGGCAGGACTATAGAGTCGTATTATGTGGATGTCGAAGTCACAGCCCTGCTCTTTCCTGCCAGGAAGCTTTGAGTTGGGGCATAGAACCCAACTTTAGAGGTTTTCGACAAAGATGCATCGGCAAACCCTACTATAAGGACCAATGGTTGTATTTTATCCCTCACATATCTTCCCCATTATTTGCTTGGAAGTGTGACTAGATGATGGGTCCTGAGGGATGCCTGCACACATACTAATCCGTAACAGATAGGCTGAAACATGTTGAACCCTCTCTTACATATGGGTTGATGATTCCCCTTTCATTTTTAATCATATCCTTAGGAGGCATAACGAACAAGTTACTTACCTTCGGTAACGCATTATCTGGTAGAGACGTTGTCGAGCCGCAGATTCCTTGACTTAGAATATCCCCAGGTGTCAGACTGGATCCGGGAAAAACTTTGCAGCAGCACCTCTGTGCGCCGGGAGATGGCACCACACGACCCCGCCTTGACGTTGTCTAAGTACGTGACGTCGGCGAGGTCATATAAGTCTCTCCCGGCGCGCTGAAGTCAGTTTTCTTCAGAGAAACTTTTCCGCAACACAATGCGGAGCCACCAATAAAAACAAGCATTTGCAATGCAATAGGTCTCGCATTTGCGAGAGTTTGAGTTATTGGCATTGTAGATGACAATGCCTTTTATGTATGTTTTAAAAATAAAATCAAAAATAAAAGGCATTGTCATTTACAATGTCAACAGCTCAAACCTGTGTAAATGCGAGATCTATTGCACTGCAAATGCTTTTATATAGATGTTCTGTGCACTTCCTCATATTGGGACTTTCAGCTGTATGCTAAGAAGTGTAGAACTACAAAACCATCATACATATAATCTGATTTCATTACATAACCTAATTTTGTTTATGATATTTGCCTTTCCCACGAGTGAAGATGTTAAATGCACTGAATTCATATGTTACATTTATATGTGCACGTTAGTGTATGAAATATTTTGTGCACATTGTTTTCGTCCTTTTCCCTCAGATAACCCCCTTCTTTGTATTATTTATTTTGATTTATATTTGGTCAATAGATAAGATAACACAATCTTGAATATTTCCCTACAATTGAAGCAATAGGTGTCGACTTGTTGGCACCCTATTGTAAAAGCACCTGGATATCTGTTGTAGAAGTTTATGTTGCAAAAACCTTAAAATGCCTCATTTAGTCAGTTCAATTCCATACAGCACACTGACATTTACATTTTGAGGCTTTCCTTTTTCAGTTATAATGTTCAACAGAAGTTACACTCCGAAAAACAGCTGGCTTCAGAGAGGTCAAGGTTACAACCATATGACATAATATGTGTGCTACTAATAAAACACGTATCTTTCACAGAAAAAAAATCAAAGTTCCAAAGAAGGTAAAATTATGATGGGAAAGCAATAAAAGGGGAGTTGTGTTTTACGTCGCTGACTCACTACCGAGTCATCCTCGTTAACGAATTGAAACCCCAGGTGCACACTCACATAACGTACGTAATGAATATTAAACAAAGCTATTTTACGTTTACATGAGTTATTTCGATTGCGTAACATACAGGACAGTCCCTAACAGCAATGGCCACAGCACCGAAAAAACAGAACAGGAAAAAAGACGTCCTAGGCACGGTAAAACGGTTACCGTGCTACTTCTTTCTGTGTTGGATGAGGGAGTTGTCAGCAAGGAAAACAAGATAAGGAACAGGTACTAAGGTAACGTGCAGGTCTGAAATGGCTTGTGAACAAAAGCGTATGTCATTCTAGGGAAGGTGGTGGAGTCATTTGTAGATCAGTAGACTATGTTGTATACTATCTATTGCAACGTGGGAAAAATACAACAAATATCTCAAGTGTATACCTTTTACATTAAAAAAGCACCTACTTCGACGCCTCGCTGGGGGTAGTGGGCGCTATATAAATGCAACTACAATACAATAATTATTCATTATTTTCATGTCTGTTGCGGACATACAATTCAAGTATGTAAGGTAAGCTATCTGTGCGCGCGATGACGGACAGCAACATTGCAGCTTGTAATGGTACAAATGAACTAGCAGTAAACGCAGCCTAAATATGGACAGTGAAAACAATTGTAGCTACCTATAGAAAAAGGGTCAGTGGCCCTTGGGCTTGGCACCCGCTTCGGATCTTGAAGGTTTTGGGGAGAGGATGTGGTCAGTCGGCTGCGCTGCCACCTCTGGTGCAGGAAACCAGGGTTTGAGCCTCAAGGTCGCGTCCACATCCTGTGATTCGGGGCAAATCATTTCATCTCCCCGTGCCTGAATGTGTAATGTAAATACGGTGCTATGTAAAGTGCTCCAATACCTTTGGGTCGAGTTCGCGCTATAGAAATATGCCCCCCAAAAAAAAAGGTTACTTACTAATTACTCATTGAAGCGCCTGGTTGAGAGACGCGGTATACTACCTTATTCCTGCAGCGACCGGTAGATGGCGATGAAAGGCCGCGCGGCGTCTTCTTTTCAGTGCGCGAGCCCGTTCTTACGGCAGAGCGTTCAGCCACCCACTTGTGTGCGCTCGGAACCTGGCAGGAATCCTGGGAGAGATCTTGTGCAAGTCTGATGTAAAATCAGTGCCAGTCGAAGCAGTGATTCAAATGCTCCAGCGCGCTCGCTGTGGCCCCGCCCCCTTGTGTATCTCGCAGGCCCGGCTCCGGCCAGGTGTCAGAGGGCCTGCGGTACTGAGCCGCTGCTGCCGGGTGGGGGGCGGGGAGTCCGGGGGTCGGAGCCACGCCATGGAGGTCCGTATGGCCGAGCTCATCTGCTCGGGCCTGGAGATCAGCGCCGCTCTGAAGCCCAGAGGTGAGGCGGCGAGGAATGGGGGTGGTGGGCAGAAGCTGCGCTCTTGCCTGAGCTCCGTCCGCGGGAGGGCTGGTTTGTGGGGGCAGGTATCCAAATGTTCTTCTGTTAAAGAGGAAGCGGGAATCACGGGACTGTGGAGGGGACCATGGGGTTAATGGCAATCGAAAGTGAAACTTCATGCTGGCTTGTGAGGGAAGGGGGACAGGAGATGTGCACGCCGCGTGGCTGTAAGCGCGTACACCAACTCAAATCCGCCAAAAGCCTGCGCGTGCACATCTCCTGTCCCACTTCCGAGGCAAGTCAGCAACAATAGATCTCGCTGGCGACAGCAGCGCTTCGCGCTGCGTTCGCCAGGCGAGACCTAAAAACTGTGAAAGTATGGGAACAGTCTGCAATGGATGAAAATCCCTGAATAAATAAGGGGGATGGTGCAGACACCATCGTAAAAGACAAAAGTAGACACCACCTACATATAGGTGAAAAAGCTGTAAGAAAGAACCTCGCAAGCGGAGAGTAAGAAGGGAAAAACATCTCAACATACAGAAATAGACTGTTAGTACCATGCAGAATAACAGACAAAAATAGACTGTCAGTACCATGTAGAACTGTGCCGTCCAGCAAGAACGGAGCACAGAGAGAACAACAGTCCCCCGCAGGAATGAAAAGTCTGGCACTGTCCCTGTAGTAACGGAGGTCTGAAACAGAGGCGAACAGAGCCCCAAAGAAGACTACTGTAGAGGAGCCCAGAACCCTGAGCCAACAGAGAAAGCGGAAAGACAGCAGGAGAAGAAGAAAATGAAGAGGAATCTCCTGGTGAAGAACAATCGAAAATACCTCATTTTACAGATAAGAAACCCTTGAGAGGGAGGCAACTGTATTATTGTGACAGAAACCCCTGAGAGGGAGTCAGTGGTATTATGGCAAATCTCATAGGGACGCAACAATGTGAGCACCCATGAGAGAAAAAACCAATGCCAACTGCAACAGGGGGGGCCAGCGAAGAACCCACTTGGCAAGGTCCTCGCAGAATGGGGAGGCTAGACAACGTCTCTACCAGATACATCGTTACCAAAGGTAAGTAACTCGTACATCTGATAGAGACATCTAGCCGCAGATTCCTTAACTTAGAATAGATACCACAGCCATACCCCAAAGGGGAGGTGGGTCTGCGACAGATCAACAGACAGCGCCAATCATCTGATCTGGCAACAGAGTGAAGGGGGGAGGCTGTGGCGGAACAGCCCGACAGCAACCCAAGCACCTCGGAAGAGCAGAAATAACGGGATGGTAGGTATCCTAAAAATGCCAGAATGGCGCTACACCATACACGTATTAGAAAGAGGGCAGGTAGAACGGCCTGAGCCATATACCAGAGCAAAGAGAGAGATATAGAGAGATAGAGAGATAGAGATAGAGAGATAGAGAGATAGAGAGATAGAGAGATAGAGAGATAGAGAGATAGAGAGATAGAGATAGAGAGAGAGAGAAAAAAAAGAAAAAGGACCACTCTCCGCTTCAGGACACCAACCCAAGTTGAAAAAGAACCTGAAGAGATGCAACCAGAGCCTAACAGACTAGCCCATAGAAGGAAGACTGAAGGAGCTGGTGCCAAGAGCCCAAAAGCAAGAGCTAGAACCTGAGCAATGTGATTGGAATAGCCATCGGGACAAGAAACACGCCAAGTGCACACCCAATCCCAAAAGGGGAAATAGGGGCAAATAGCATCAATTTTAAACCCACTGAAGCAGCTACAAACACGCAGCAGGCAAATGGCTGCATAGACTTTAAAGTGGCTTACACAAGAAATTAAGAGTGCCTGACCGGGCAGTATGAAGCCAAAGTGAGAAACAACCCACAATATAGACTTGCAGGCAGTAGTCAAGGACCACTGACATCAGAAGAGCTGTCCCGCAGGCGTAGCGTTAACAATTGGAAAGAGCCTCAGAATCCAAGACTAAACACTCCAGATAAGACACGTACAGTGTTGAACACCAAAAAGGGAGCATTTGTCAAGTCGGGAAATCACCCCAGTAAGCAGAAGCAAGGAGGAACCTATGGGCAACTTGCAACAACTCAGAAAGCTCCCCCCCACACATCGCAGCCCCACAAAGAGTTGGCGACGTAGGAAGAGGAGTACCAACCGGCAAGTATACAAAAATGTATAAACATACAAATATGGGAAGGGGAGGAGCCTAGCGCTTGACCAAGATGGCCGCGTGAGCTTTGAGCTCCCGAGACCCACGCGCCCTCCGTCGACTATCCTGTCTTCAATCCTGTTTTATATGCACGGCATCTTGCAGATGACACGTTCTGGAGGCGACTGATGCTGCCCGAGTTCGGATCGCCCACCGGGAACCGGAGTTGTGCACGGCGGAAGATTGAGGCCTATCTCCGAGGGATGCCAGGGGCTGGCGTTGGCAGGATGCCCGACCTCTAATTGAACAACAGCGGCCAGGCGAGGTGTGAACTGTCGGACGGAGGACCTCGTCCTTTCACTTTCACTTTCTCGCTCTTTGTCTGCCTTGGCCCGGGAGTGCTTTCGGCTGCTTTATTATCCTCTGGACGCTCTGCGCCCTACTCTGGCTGGCTATTGCAGATCTGACTTCTCCTGATCCCTCTTACTGAGAGAGGGCCGTCTTTTTGCACCGGCCTGCTTGGTGCCAGACATGTCGGGTAAAGCAGAGGTGGATCGGCTGAAACCCAAGGCTACCAGGCGGGGAGCATATACTCAAGCCAATAATATGGATCGCTATGCCCAGCAGAAGGGGTCGCCTGGTGGATCGAGCCAGTCGCTGGAGGTGCAGAAGACTGCCTCGCCCTCAGCCTCGGAGCTCTCGTTGCAGGATGTTATGGGCGCGCTCGAAGGGATGCAGGCTTCGATTGGGAGACAGTTTGATGCCCTGGCGCACAAAGTGGATACCATCTTGGTGGACGTTAACCTGATCCGCGCGGATTTGGGCAAAACTAATGAACGGGTTAAAGCCCTTGATCTTAAGACCACGGGCCTCGCTGATGATGTCTCGGAACTTCAGACTGAGGTTCGTAAGCTGCGGGCCGAGAGTGATCTCTCCGCCCGTAGGCTCGAGGACTTTGAGAGCCGGGCCAGGCGCAACAACGTGCGCGTTATTGGGGTCCCGGAGTCCTCGGACGAGATTTCTGTAGACCTGCTCGTGGAGGACTTGGTGCTTAACCATCTGAAGCCTAAGGGCCTTGGGAAGTTCTTCGCAGTTGAGCGAGCTCACAGAGTGCCGGGTGGGAGGCCCAAGGTGGGAGCTCCACCGAGACCAATTGTCGCCCGGCTCTTTCACTTCCGAGATCAGGACGCTATCCTGCAAGCATCGCGGGTGACGGGCCCGGTCCCTTTTCAGAACGCGTCGGTGAGTTTCTATCCTGACTTCACCCAACTGGTGCAAAAGCAAAGGCAGAGTTTCCTGGGGGTGAAGAGACGGCTTCGGGAGAGGGACCTGAAGTATGCCATGCTGTTCCCTGCCAGATTACGTGTGGTGTACGAAGACCGAACTTTCTTCTTTGAGACGCCTGCTATGGCCGGTGAATGGTTGGACGCTTTGCCCCGACGGCGGTCTGGTGAGGATGCTGCCGCAGACAGTGACAGTGGCCGGGATGGGCAGGGTTGATGCCTTTGGAGCCGAACTGACTTGATTTGGGTCTAGATAATGACTTGAACTGATTGCACTAAATACGGAGGGTCGCGGGAGGACGATGGGAGCTCTTTCCTCCCTTAGGGTACTTTTTGTAGATTTGGGTTTTGGTAGGGCGACAGGCACACTGCAAGTTGGGGGGGCTTTGTAAGCTGCAGCAGGGGTGCAGGGTGGGGGGGATAGTTGGGATTTTGGGTTTGTTGTTGGGGGGTTTGTTTTTGCAAGGCGTAGTACTCATTGTCAGGATTGTTCCATGGTGGCTCTTCGGGTGTGGGGTGGGCCTCTTTGTGTGTGGGGATGGGGGGTAGGGGTTAACATGTTCTTAGCTGGAATGTTAATGGTTTGGGGGATCGCATTAAGCGGGGGATAGTCTTGCAGTTTTTGAAACGGTCTTTGCCGGATGTCGCTTTACTGCAGGAGACACACCTTATAGGTAACACTTGCTATGCCCTTAATAGGAAAGGTTACAAATTCATAGCTCACTCGGGATTCTCCTCCGGCTCCAGGGGTGTGGGCATTCTAGTTAGAGCTTCATTACCGTTCGAGGTGAACTCCACCATTGTTGATGATAGGGGGAGGTTTGTGGCGGTGGCGGGGAGGTGGGAAGGAAGAACTTTGGTTTTGGTTTCGGTCTATGTCCCTCCTGCCCTGCAGGCCTCCACGTTTACAGATCTGGGTAGGGCCTTGTTGGACCTCCCGGAGGGTATGCTAGTGGTGGGGGGTGATTTCAATGCTGTCGGCTCTGGGTTGCTGGATAGGTACCCGCCCAGGGACACCGGGGGGGCTCAGAAGTGGCTCCCAGACTTTCTAGACACACTCGGCCTGGTAGACTGCTGGAGGCTTCGGCACCCCACACAGAGCCAATACACCTTTCACTCTGGGGCGCATGGTAGCCTCTCTAGGATTGATTACCTGCTCACTCTGGCTGCGCACGCCTCATTGGTATCTGAGGCCAGGCATATGGCGCGGGGCAAATCGGATCATTCGCCAGTGTGGGTCCGGCTGGACGTCGGCCGCGAGGGAGGGGGCAGGGTTGCTCCTATTAACCCCTGGTACTTTCGTGACCCCAAGATGCGCAGTGCGCTGTTGAAGACAGTTGATCACTTTTTTAAGGACAACCAGGGGTCTGTTGACTCGGCCGTGTCGTTGTGGGAAGCATTTAAGACCGTGCTGAGAGGAGAGGCCCTCTCCTTGGTAGTGGCAGCCAAGCGGCGGAGAGATGGCGAGGTTATGCAGGTTGAGGAGGAGATCGCGGCTCTGAAGGGGGCCCTGGAGGGGGAGGTTACAGAGGCCTCACTGCATGAACTGAGCTTGAAGCAAGCGGAATATAAGGACCTTGTGACGAATGCCGCCAAGACCCTCAGTAGGGAACAGCAGGGCCGCTTGTATGATGTTGGTGACAAGGCCGGGAAACTCCTAGCTTGGCTGGACAGAAAAGAACGGGTTAATAGAGTGGTGCCGGAGCTGACGAGAGAGGGGGGAAGAGGTGGTTGTTGACCCTGAGGGGATAGTACAGTGTTTTTCGGATTATTTCCGTATGGTTTATGCCTCAGTTTCGGATAGGCCGACCGAGGATTCGCTTGACCTCCTGCGTGACATCGCCCTGCCCTGCCTTTCTGATGTGGATAGAGAGGATCTCGATGGTGACATAACGGTCGATGAGGTGGCGGGTGCCATCCGCGCGCTGAACCCAGGCAAGGCCTCAGGCCCTAATGGTTTGCCGATTGACTTGTATAAGCTGTTCCCGGATAGGGCTGCCCCTCACCTGCGCGCCATGTTTGTGGAGGCGCGGGGGGGTGGGTCCCTTCCGTTGGATCAGAGACTGGCGACGATTGTTGTAATACACAAGGAGGGTAAACCCCGAGATAAGTGTGCCTCCTATCGGCCAATATCACTCCTTAATGCAGAGCCGAAAATTCTGGCTAAAATCCTGGCAGGCCGCTTGGTCAGGGTGCTCGGAGAATTGATCCATCCGGATCAATCCGGCTTTATCCCGCACCGTAACACTGCATTAAACCTTCGGCGTCTTCATGGAGTGATTGCCAGGGCGGGCACGCTCCGAGAACCAGCTATTGTGGCATCGCTTTATGCCACGATGGCTTTTGATATGGTGGAATGGGCATATCTGTGGGCTGTGCTTGCCAAGTTCGGCTTTGGCCCTGGTTTTGTGAGCTGGGTGAGGTTGCTTTATGAGGGCCCTCTTGCGAGTGTTGTGGTAAACGGGCGGGCGTCGACCCCGTTCCAGCTTGGGAGGGGAACTCGGCAGGGTTGCCCCCTGTCGCCTTTGTTGTTCGCCCTTGCCCTCGAGCCACTGGCGGCGTGGATACGCTGGCATCCGGATATACGGGGACTTAGATGGTCGCCCGAGCACGAGGACCGTATATCGCTCTATGCAGATGACATCCTGTTATATCTCGCCTCGCCCAAGAACTCGCTTATAGTGGTTTGTGACGTTTTGACGTCCTTTGGCAGGAACTCGGGACTCGTCATCAATTGGAGCAAATCGTATTTGTATGTTCTGAACGGCGAGGCTCCGCCGGTCCCGCGAACTTGTTCGATCCGGATCGCCCAGCAGGGCTTTGTGTACCTGGGGATTTTTATCTCCACTGACTCCACTCTGCGGTATGAGAGAAACCTGCTCCCCCCACTGGCGCGTTTGCGGCGGGATGTTGCGGGCTGGCGGAAGCTGCCGCTCTCCCTCGTTGGGCGCGCCGCCTTGTTTAAAATGATGTCTCTCCCCCGGTTCCTTTACGCCTTGCAGAATACCCTTGATTGGGTACCGGCCAGTTACTTCAGGGAGGTTGAAAGCCTCCAACGATCGTTGTTGTGGGATGGACGGCCGCGCATATCGATTGCAAAATTGACGCTTCCGTGGTACGACGGGGGTATTGCGCTTCCGGACATTCGACGCTATTACTGGGCCACTCAGTTGAGCGCGATTAATCATGGTTACTATGGTCCGGCCCTAAGCCCCGGCTATGCCATGGACCGATGGTTGCTGCGCGGCGGTAATTATCATAGAGCGTTGTACTCTCGGGCGCTGGACTCGTCCCTCACGGGGCCCACTGGGGTGGCGGTGCGCGTGTGGAGGTTGGCGACTGACTCGCTGGGCTGGAAGGATAGGCTCACCCTAGCTACCCCGTTGTTTGAGTCGGAAAAATTGGGAAGGCTCTGGCATACGAAAGGTTTTGATAAATGGGACTTGATTGGAATCTCCAGGGTTGGAGATTTGCTGATTAAGGGGAGGGTGAAGTCCTTTGAAGAGCTGCAGCAGGAGTATGAGTTGGGGAAATCCGAGTTTTTCCGCTATGTTCAAGTGCGTCATGCCCTGCGGTCAGTCCTCGTAGAGGGTGAGAAGGTGCCTGAGTCCTCTCCTTTGGAGGATCGGATCCTCGACGGCCATATGCCGGAGAGTACGATTTCTCTCATATATAAGAAATTGATAAATGTTCGGGCGGACCTGCTGTTGGGGCTGAGGGACCAGTGGACTAGGGACGGACTCTAACTGGATGACGAGGATTGGCAGTCTGCGGTCTCCTCTCCTAAGGAGGTCGCGATCCCATCACGTCTGAGGCTGGTGCAGCTCAAAATACTCCACAGAACCTATGTTACGGGGCCAAGGCTGGTTCATATGGGATTTTCTGAGGAGGGTTTATGCAGGAGGGGCTGCGGTATGGTGGGTACCTTTATGCATATTATTTGGGAATGTGGCGTCATCATGGAATTCTGGAGGAGAGTCCATACGGTGATGGGGGAGGTGACGGGCATTGCTATGCAGCCGGAGGCGCGGTGCTGTCTCCTGAATGTTTGGGGGCCTACCGATCACGATGAGGCACAGACCCTGTGGGTGACTCTGGGTAATATGGTGGCTAAACGGGACATTGCGCGCCTGTGGGGCTCTGCGGGTCCCCCCACATTGACTGCGTGGAAAGAAAACATGGACTGGAGCATGCTAAGGGAAAAGACAGTGTATTGTGCTAGAGGGCGCCCCCGGAAGTGGCATGCCATTTGGGGGCGGTGGAACCAGTATAGGGGGGGCATATGTCTTGCCCCTGATTTGGATCCCCCCGATGAACAGCTCTCTCCTTAACACTCTTTCCAGCTTTTGTATATGTATCTGATTGTTAGTTGACTTTTTGGGCCTCTGCTTTTCCCCCCTTTTTCCTCTTAACATAGTATTGTGACTGTTAGACGAGGGGGGTCTGCTCTCCCCTGAGGGGCAATCACCAGTGGTATTCAGTGTCCTTCGCCTTGCTGGGGTTTTGTGTGAGTTTGTATTTATTTAAAACAGAACCTTTTCTGCTTCTCCTGCTCTGCACTGTGGACGTTTCTTTGTTCTGCTCTCTCAAAGCTGCCGAACCTCCGGGATGTCGGCTGAATAGCTGTGTCCATGCTTTTTGAAGAATAAAGGTTTTCAAAAAAAAAAAAAAAACATACAAATATGTAGAGACAGAACAAGCCAGGTGCATGAACATGTCCATACCGGAGCACACCTAGTACATTAAGGGCAGGTAGGAGCCGTTTTTGAAGAGGAGATCAAGAAACTTTCCAAGGAGGTGGAACAGGCAACAGGCAGGATGACCATGGCATAAGAAGATGGCACCAGGGAAAAAAAAAAGAACACCGTACAACGGACCACCAAGCGACGCATTGAGCCCACAGGATCTCCAGGCCCAGGTGAGATAAGCAAAGCAATAATAGAATACAAGTACGCCACATGGAGTATGCATACCCCAAACAACGGGGAACACCTCTTAGGACAATAAGCCAAGCTAAAAGAGCGCAGAAACAAACTGAACCCGTGAACATGAGTTCAGAGCCGTATGACATTACCGAGCTGAGCCACCGATTCAATACCACAGTCAGAGGACCAGACACAGCAATCTGTGGAACACGGCCACAGCAGGCCAATAGGCAGCTCAAAGCAAAATGCATCCAAGGGATGCCAATAAAAGGGTAATCACAATTAACCACAGAAAAAGAAGACGTAAGGCTCACCGCCCATGTAAACACAGAGCGCAGCTAAAGGATGCGAAATGAAAAAGTACCACCATGGAAGAAAGGCCTAAGAAGACCTAAGTGGGAGGACGAAAGCCCGCAAGGAGCCGGTAAACCGTCGACTCGGTGTGAGCATCAAACAGCAAAACCCCATCAAAGGGTAAGTCAAACAGTCGCTCCCAGATATTTTCGGGGAAGACACTATTGCGCAACCAAGCGTGATGCCTTAAGGCAACAGAGCACGCCATAGCAGGTCCCAAAGAATCCACAGTATCTAAGGCTGAGCGGATTGTGAATTCGGCAAGGTCGCGGCCATCCCAGAGGTGGCGAAGGAGATCAACCCGAGCACCTTCAGAGGTGGCCGAAAGCAAAGACTCTGCAGAGTCTCACAGGGCAGAAGTAGCCCGCGCTAAAACACACATTGTATTCAAGGATTGTAGGGCCGCACTAGTGGAGGCGAAGATGTTCCTGCCCCATGACTCTAGCCATCTGGACTCCCGAGAGGGAGTAAGCATTAGAGGAGGCAGGGAGGGGAAAGCAGTCCGCAACACAAACCCTTGCATATCAGGGTGTACAAAAACACAAATAGGCTCATGCAGATCTTGACGGTGGCGGTGCAAAACTACTCCACGTGGACTGTAGCAGGGGACCCAACTGGGCCGCGCCCTAACGGTACCACATCTACGACGTCCCTGGGAGGTAGAGGCTTAATTGGCACCGGGGGCGAACCCACCGGCGAGTCCGTCGGAGAGCCCACAAGAAGCGGAGGCCCCGAGGACGCTCCAGGGACGGGAGTGGGCCCAAGGGAGGCCTGCAAAGCTGCAGTATATGCCTCCATTTGGGCCAGAGTTGCCCCCACACCTGGAAAGGCAGGAAGGGCGACTGCTGGGAGCGTACGTCCGGAACGTTCCGGGAGCCAGAGCTCCTGACAACAGAAGAAGGGGAGGTCGAAGACCTTGGCGACAAGCGCCTCAACTTAGCAAGTGGCAAACGGCGGCCCCGGACCCCGGAAAATGGTGGGAGGGACCTGCCATTGAAGAAGCCAGGGGGCGAGATGACTCCGACCTGGACAACCGAGCCGAGAGAAGCTTCATACGGCACTCACACCGAGACTTGGGCTTTAGGTTTTGGCACACCTCACAGTTCGTGGAGTCATGGTGCTCGCCGAGACACCACATACAAATACGATGCGGGTCCGTCGCGGACATCTGTCGTGAACAGCAATTACAAGTTTTAAAGCCCGAAAGCATTGCACACTGTTCCTGGACACAAAGCGTCGACAAGGCCTGAAAACAGGCCAGAGGAACCGCTCACTCCGGATCCGTGCTGCACGCGGAAAAGAAGGAAAACTAACGTCAGCGCGCCGGGAGGGACCTATATGACCTTGCTGACGTCATGTACGTGGACAACGTCAGAGCGGGGTCGTGTGGCGCCGTCCCCCGGCGCGCAGAGGTGCTGCTACAAAGTTTTTGTTCGGATCCAGTCTGACTCCTGGGGATATTCTAAGTAAAGGATACTGCGGCTAGATGTCTCTATCAGATACGTCTAGCAGCAACGTTTTCAATGATTTGTAGTCTACGAATCAAATAAGCTGGGAGACCTATAGAGAGGCTTTTAGCATGGTCTAGCTGTGATGTGACCAGTGCATGAACCATGGTCTTTCTGCAGTCCATGGGCATGAGATGCAGAAATCTCCGTAAGCCTTTTAGTTTCCAGAACCAAGAGGAAGATACTTGGCAAATCTGGGCCTTGCAAGAGAGGCGTGTGTCAAACTTAAACCCAAGGTTCCTAGCTGAGTCAAATGGGAGCGGAGGAGGGGTTAGCTTCGTCAGCCACCAGAGATCGGAATGCAGAGGAGAGGCTCGATTTAAAAATAATACCTCTGTTTTATCAGCATTCAATCTCTATCCGTCATCCAAGTTGAGATATTAATCAAACATTGCTGAAAATTATCGAAAGCTGCCTTAGAGTGGAGTGGTGTGGCTCGCTGGTTAGAGGCAGCAGACCCGGAAGCAGAGGACGGCCAGGGACCAGGGTTCAATTCCCGACGCGGCAGGGTCGTGGACCAGTGCCAGCGGACTCGATAATTCTCGCCTCGGTGCCTACTCTAACCAGGGAATCACACTCGGCAACTCTGGGCATTAGCTTGCCTCATCTCCACAACGGCCCCCCACATTCGCCGGGGATGTCTGGTTTCACCTTGGAGATACCCAGGAGGGACCATCTCACAGGGATAGCCAGGACGGGTTCCCCAGCGGTCTACAGCGCCAGGACGCCTCAGGGCAGCAGTGCGCTTTACAAGACACATACATTTATATTTACATTACATTTACATTTACATTGTCAGCATTGGAAACTACTTTCACTCCCTGTTGTTCAACTAGTGATGCAAGGGGGGTCAGATATACTTTAGAAAAGTATCTGGCTCAGAGCTGAACCCTGGGGGACTCCACCCATAAGGGGCTTAGGTGTGGAGTCATACGGACGGAGAAATGCTTGCTGAGATCGGCCCTCTAAAAACGAGCGGAACCAGGCCAGCGTATTTCCTGTTACTCCGAGATGTTCAAGTCTTTCCAGCAGGATCCGATGAGACACCGTGTCGAATGCTACTTCCAAGAGGGCTGTCTCTGTACTATACCCAGATCTAAAGCCAGATTGAGAGTCGTGGAGACAGTTGTTAGTCTCCAGAAAGTTGCTTCTGTACCTCAAGAATTTTAGCCAGAGCAGGAAGAAGGGAGATGGGTCTAAAATTCTTGAGCTCTGCTTGATCAGCGTCCGCTTTCTTCAGGATCGGCAGGACATAAGCCCCTTTCCAGGTGGCAGGGTAGGTGCCTGCTATCGGTGAGGAGTTCCAGATAGTGTTCAGCTGCATATTGAGCTGAGGGGCTAGTAATTTAAAAAACCTAGCTGGGCATGGATCACCGGGCGAGCCCGATTTACATTTACTCAATTCTAGAAGCGATGCATCTGGGCCAAACGGACAAAATTCTGACCAAATGCCTGGAACGCGTAATGAAGAGTTTTGTATCATTGGTGGCACTGTCGGGGAGAAAGAGGAAGAGATGAATTGTATTTTCTCCTGAAAGAAAACAGATTAGTCCCCACAGAGCGTAGCTGAGGGAGCAATGGTGCTCTCCAAAACCTTCGGCTTAATGAAGCCTTCGCCAATCTTAAAGACTTCTTTCACTGAATTGTCTGAGAACTTAATTTGTTTGGCAAAATGGTCCCTTATGGCATTACGTTTTAGCACATGAATTCTTTTCAGAGCAGCTCTGTACGTATATTTGGCCTCAGAATTGTAGGTCTTCCGCCAGACACATTCTAGCTTTTTACATTTGATTTTCTCCAGGCGCAGTTCTGACGAGAACCAAGGGGCCGTGGGTTTTATCCTGGCCCGTTTCACAGTTTTAAGAGGGGCAACTCTATCCAGGGCTAAGGAGACCCAGTTATTGAAGGTAGTGACAACCCTGCTAGGGTTACCACTAGGCTCCCACGGGGCAGCTGATAATACGGGGCCCAGAGTCTCAGGGGAGACCTTTCGCCAATATCTCCTTTCCTCATAGATTGGTTTTGTCGAGTTGTTTAAGAGAGTGCCATTGAGGCTGAAAGGAACTAACCGGTGGTCTGACCAAGAAAGACATGTCAATACCCAGAAAAAAGGCTTGTTTGGAAAGACAAACCAAACCATAAAGCAAACGGAATGAGGACAGTGACCACTGGTAAGCAAAACCAGGGTCCTTGAATGTGTGTAAATGTAATACTACAATCCGTTTGCAGAGTGGGCAGGATGGAGGGGCGTTATGGATTCTGCAGTCAGACTATATCTCTACTAGATAATGCGTTACCAAAGGTAGGTAACTTGTTCATCTGATAGTCGTACTTCTAGCCGCAGGCTCCTTAACCTTTGAATCAAATGCCAGAGCTATACCCCACCCAGTGGAGGGTCTGCAAACTGACCCTACCAAAAGTTGTCAAAGAGAGCTATGGCCACCTTCAGCTACTGGAGCTAGTTCAGTATCTCTGTCTGTTCAGTTTGATCTGAAGCAGGGCTATGGTTGGAATTGGATCCACACGCTGGGGTGAAAGGAGGGTAACTACTCCATGGCCTTGAGTTGCCTTGAGTGCTGTACAACTCTGAGTGTCAGGAGCAGTGGAACGGCAGAGACCCATGTTTAGACTTTTTATGTTTTTTTGTGGGACTTGTTCGACTTACCTGAACTCTGCTACCTCAAAGACAATCAGTCGTGAGAGCGGCTTTGGGAGCAGACCTGCACCCTCGACATCGACGGAGATCACTTCTTTGAAATACAGTGTTCAGCAACAGCAAATTTTACCTCTCAGTCATGGGTGACCTTCCTGTTCATATTGGCGCAACATGGACACAACGACAAGTCATGTTTAGAGGTGAGACACCACAGACAGACGTCAGGGGTGAGAGCCGCTGACATTTGTTGGTTACAGGCACAGCAAGATTTAAACCCTGTAGTCTTAGGAAGTGGCATATCTGCACACTTAGAAATAATTTTGAGGGGAAAAATCAGATATGACAGGACTCAAGAGCTCCAGATCCACATCAGAAGGCGTGAGAAGAAAGGCCCTGATGTCAGTGTGAGGAGGAGACGCCGATATAGTGGTCCCAACATCATATCCAAAGCAGGATGAAGTGAGCGTGGAGCTGCACAATACCAATTACTGATGCACTAGAGAATTGCTATAAAAGTTGCCACCTGGGGGAATTTATAAGGTGAGTAATCTGCTGTTCGAAGTCGCTATCACATAAATATTTTCAAACTGACACATTGTGGATTGGCTCAATGTCAGTTGTATTTGTTCTTATATTGGAAATCATAAAATGCTGTGGGGTAATCTTGTATCCTGCTTCCCATAAGAAAGTTTGAGCATGTCCCTTGGCTAAGAGCAGCTATGGATAAAAAGTGCCTTGAAAAGATTAACAAACTTGTAATAAGAATTCCCTTTAACTTCAGCAGCAGAATCCTTTAAGAGAGAGCCCATTCTGCATCAACGTTTCAAAAACTCCTGCAAATTCAGTATCCCACTTTGCTAATTTTGTGCACACTATCTTCTATTCGCCTGAACACAACGGGTATAGTGCAGTTCTTCAAAACCACTGGATCTGGCTCACTGACTGGTTTTAAGACTTTATTCGACTACTTAGCTAATTTTTTTAATTCACTGTTCTCTAGTCTGTATGTCAGATTTCCAACAATCCTTCTGATTATCAGTTGTGGCGTTTTCATCATCCTTCTAATTAAGAAAAAAAACAGTCCAACCTTCAATATGAAATTTGAATGTGAATATTAACTTCAAAAGTAGCACCTAGAAACCCTAGCGTTTTAGCTTGGGTATGAATGACTGACTGCATTAAGCGAGCACTGGACTCTGTTTTCACTCAAATTGGATGCTTTCACAAGTGAGACCAGTCTTATGCTGCATAAACTGTGTGCAAGAAACCTTTCTGCAAGCTTCGATGGAACTGCCACCAATGGGAGTCGATCAATGTAAAACAAATGTTATGACCACCAAAGATGCAGCAAGTCTATTGCTGAGCACTGCAGCTGCCGATTGTGTATAAGTGCAAAATGATGGGCAAGCTGCTCTTCCAGCGTTCTACCCCATAACAATTTCAATGTTTGAACCGCATATGCTAACAAGAGTCAATGCACAAGAACTATCCTCTTTCCTGGATAATCTAGACCTACAGGATTTGGTCCACTGCCTATGCTGATCTACTTCATCCATAGCTAAACCGAAAGCAATAAGTCATCATAACAAAAATAGCTACGCTGTTCCAAGTACCTCACCATCTATGCACAAGACCCCTGGATATCATGGAGACTAGATAACACCATCACTGACTGGAATGAAATGAGCTAAATTCAAATAATTTCTTCGATGTAAAAGGGAAAAAGACTGCTCCTGCTTTTCCAAAATGAAATGTGGATGAGACAGTCTGCTGGAAATGATGTCATTCGAGGTAATCTACTTCTCGACTAGGACTGGAGCTGAGGAGTATCACTGCTGTATATCCTTCTCTTCTTGAGCTTCTTCTTTTTGCCTTGGAGGAGAGAAATTTTGACAGCAACCTCAAACTGGAGCATGAACGGTGTTGTTCTTTTCATGACCTTGGGGTTCATGAGGCTACAATTGTTGCACAATCTTCAAAATAGCACAGGTAGACCTCATGCGGGCACAGATGGACATTTCTCACTTGTAGGTACATCATGATTTAAAGCCAGACTTCCTTGGCGATGACTAATAAGTTGCTTACTTTCTGGAATGCCTTATTTGGTAGAGACTCTATCTAGCCAAAGATTCATTACCTTAGAATTATCTCCAGGCGTCAGAATGGATCCAGAATTTCTTTTGTGAGCAGCACTCCTGCGTGGCAGTAGATGGCGCCATTCGGCTCCGTGTGGTGTCGTCAGCTGTGCCAGAAGTAACGTGCACGGTGCCTATATAGGCGTAACCCCAGTGCAGTTTCTTTTCATGACCTACCACGCCAGGAGTGCGGAGCCACGAAGAACACTGACCACTCATGTGTAGAACCAGGGCCCTGAAAAGGGAACAGCCCTTTACCTAGAAATCCGTTCGCAGAGTGGGGAGGATGGGTGGGTCGATAAAGAATCTGTGGCTAGATAGAGTCTCTATTAGATAAGGTGTAACCGGAGGTAAGCAACGTGCCCATCTGATAAAGACTTCTAGCCGCAGATTTCTTACCATAGAATAGATACCCAATCAATAGCTCCCTGGAGGAGGCTCTGCGAAACCGATTTAAACCAAAAACATCTGCAGGAACGAATGGGCAGAGTGCCTGTTCTGAAGGACCCGATTGTCTGGGCAGTAGTGTTTGGTGAAGATGTACATTGAGGTACACATTGCTGACTGGCAGATGTCTAGGACTGGAACTTTGCGTGCTAACGCAGTGCTGCAGCCTTTTCCCTGGGGGAATGAGCACGCACACCTTCTGGGGATTGCTTCTTGGTCAATGAGTAGCAGATCTACATCCATTGGGAGATGATCTGTTTCTTCATGGCCTTCCCTTTCTTAGCTCCAAAATACCCTACCCACCTAGAATGTTTTTGTGGGGTCAAGGTAGAACAACAACACTCTTTTTTGTGTCCAGTCGGTGCAGTCTCTCCTCTTCCTTAGAGGAATGAAGCAGAGCGTAAAAGGTAGGCAAAGTGATGGACTGGCCATACGTGGAACGGAGTGACTACCTTCAGCAAGAAGGATGCTCAAGTCTGAAGGACCAGTTTGTCTGGTAAAAAGCCCCTGCAATTCACTATACCTCCGGGCACATCTAATTGCCACCGGAAAGGCCGTCTTGATTGGAAGGAGTCTAAGAGGGCTGGTATGAAGCAGCTCACAGGGAGAGCACATTAGAAATGTATGAACCAAGTTAAGGTCCCATTGAGGCACAATGAAGGGAGCTGGGGGAAACAAGTGTTGTAGATCTTTTAGGAATCTATTTACAATAAGGGACTTGAAAAGGAAGGGCTGATATGGCAGCGGCAGAAAGGCAAAGATAGCAGATAAATAACACTTTAACGCGCCCAATGCAGAGCCCTGCGGGGCCAGGGTAAGAATAAATAAAAGATCTTGGGAAACAGGTGCAAATAAGGGATCAACCTGTTTTTCTGCACACCATGCCACAAATTCTTTCCAACCACAGGCGTATATTGTCTTGGTGGAGGGACGCTAAGCTGCCGAAATAGCATTAAAGACTTTGGGCAGAAGGTCAAATGCTGTCAACTGTCGCCACTCAATCTCCATGCATGAATGCAGATTGTTGACAGGTTTGGGTGGAGAATCCTCCCCTGCTGCTGCAACAGGAGATTCCCCCCAAAGGGGCAGCCTGATTGGAGGAATGATGGTAAGGCTCAATAGCTCAGGATACCAGGCTTTTCGAGCTAACTCCGGAGTCACATGGATGACTTGGGCCTGGTCATTGCTGATCTTCTTGAAGCTCTGGACAAGGGTGGTACTGGCGGAAAGGCGTACATGAAGCCAGAGTTCCACTCGAAAAGAAAAGCGACTATGAACAAGAGCCACCATGGAATCTTCAGCATGCAGAACTGCGTCTTCTCAGCGGCGGCAATCAGATCTAACGAAAGCTCTCCCCACTGCTGAGAGAGACCTTGCACCACCTCCGGCTGGAGATACCATTCGTGATCCACTAGGCATCGTTAGCTGAAATTGTCTGCTCTGGCGTTCAGAGACCCAACAGGTGTTGAACCACCAGGGAAATATACTGACATTCCAACCATGTCCAGAGGTGGAGGGCCTCTTGACAGAGGGTCCACAACCTCACCCCGCCCTGTTTGTTGCAGTACCACATGGTGATGGTGTTTTCCGTGTCCACCTGTATTAGCCTTCTCTTGATGGAGGGTAGAACGGCTTTTAATGCCACTGAGCTCCAACAGGTTGATGTGGAGTCCGGATTCCGCCACAGGCCAGAGTCCTCTGATCGCCACCTCTCTCAGATGACCACCCCATCCCAGGAGAGACGCATCTGTCACTACCATCCAATCTGGTTGGGGAAGGGAAAGGAGTTTGCCACTGTCCCAGTCGCGGTCAGTCAGCTACCACTGTAGATCTTTTACAGTGCCTTCCAACATCTGGACCATGTTGGAGAGATTCCCCTGATGCTGCGCCCAGTGGAACTTCAGGTCCTACTGCAAAGCCCACATATGCCAACAGGCAATGGGCATAGGTCACTAGCAGGGTGCAGGGGGCCATGGGGCCCAGCAGCCTCAGTCAGCCTCACCGAAACCCAGGATAGAGACTGAAATATCAGAATCATAGCCTGAATATCCTGGATTCCCTGTTTGGGAGGATAAGCCCGAAACTGCACTGTGTCCAGAACAGTTCTGATGAAAGAGAGCATTTGAGAAAGGATCAGGTTTGACTTCGGCACGTTTACAGTGAACTCCAGCAAGATGTATGCTGGGATTATACCCCCGCACCAAAAATTGCATGGCACAGGCTAGGATGGTAGAACTGGCCCTTCTACTAGCGACATGTCAGATAGTGAGGCGATGGAAGTCCTCATCTCCCCCAAATATCTCAACTTGGCAAGAGGATGTTATACAACGGGGAGGGCAGAGAGTGGAGCATTCCACAGAGAGGAAAACAGAGGCCTCCGGAAGGAGCCACTAGCGATGGAATTGGTTACCCTAATTGAAGCTTTCACAAATGTGGGGCTTCTAGTCACATAAGAAAGTCCACTGATGCCACTAATAATTCATAGCAGCACAGCGCTCCCCTTGCACTGTATCGAAGATAGGCATGAAAACACAAAGATGTGCAACTAAGCCCCAGGGCACATATTTACGCCCGCTACTCAATCCGTTTCCCTCTGATCACCATGGAGCCCACCCCAGGACAACCAAGGAGGTCATATCAAATCAGGAAAAGCAGCACACGTGCACGCTATTTGAACGACAAGAGTACAGTCAATGTCAGTCCTCATACACTGCAGAAATGTGTGGGGGCCACCAGTGGATAAGGGGGCTGGTCGGTGGAAACATAAGGAAGTTATCAAAGTTTTCTTAGATTCAATTGTACAATGCGAATACCTTGCAAAATCACAATATGCAACATGTATATCTTCATCCATCCAAACAAAAGATGGGGACCCAGGAGCTGATTATGGTCCAGTGTTCACGCTCCTCATGCCTAGCGATTACAAAAAAAGAACACTGTTCCTATGGTCGGGTGCAAATAGTCACCCAGGCCTATCAAATAAAAGAAAAAGAAAAACCCAGAAAAAGGTTAGACCCCAGGTATAGAGCGTGAACCTTCTAGAGAAGTGGGAAGAACATGTCCTTTTACTTGTTGCCCTCACACACCCCGAAGGATGTCATGCTTCATCATCGGGCAGGTGCTCCTCGTTGGGCCGGCGCTGCAATTCCCAACGGGTCCCCCGAAGGGTCGCTTTGTCGGAGATCTTTTAAGGACTGCCGGATGGTGCATGTGGGTGTGCGAGGAAAGTGGGTGCTCTATATAAAGGTGCATAGTAACGTGCAAGATAATTAAAAGCTGGCCAGGGAGTGTCATACAGCATGTGTAGAAATGATGAAACCCTAGGCAGCATAAAAAGGAATATTGTCCTAAAGGGCATAGTATGTCCTCATGTAAAGGGTCTAATAGGTCGACATGTTTCACGCCTTTATTGCCATACAGGTCATTGGCGTTTCTTCAGGACCAAAACAACAATTAGAGTGAAGTGCACGTGATATCCCAATTTAAAATATAGGTTCCCTCTCAAAGTTTCAGGGCTGACAAGTAGGACTGTGTTATGGCTGAAACCCATTGGTTGTGAACGCTCCTGATGTTAACCTAGGGGAAGAAACACAGGAAAGAAGACAAATTATGATCATCAGACTGGCTTGATGTATCATGGTGTGCCACGGTCGTGTGCACACAACCACACCCACAAAGACACATAAGGCAAAAGGGCAGAATATACTCCTATAAAACATCCAAGGAGGTGACTCAGCTACTGTAGGGTGTACTAACACATATCGGGTGTCTACTCTGTACTCACGATACTGGTCGGGGACCGGCTACCATCTTAAAGACCCGTCCATCCATCCACCAATGGTGCATTACTCCTGGCGGGGAAGCGGGCTAAATATACTCAGGGAAGTCGGAACCCGATTGAAATCCCCTTCCGGGGTGTCCGGGTGAGCTCCCAAGTCATGCGCATGCGTGAGATGCTATCAAGGATGCGCATGCGTCAACCAGGGAGACTACATCCGGTGACAAGGTATCGGCGTTCTAGTTGAAAAATGCATGTATAAGGACATTGGCTCTCACCAGGCAGGTGTCGGGACACAAAAATTAGTGTGCAATAATACCCGCCACCCACAAGAGATGCTGGTGTGGCTGGGCCAGTATCTCTGCAAAAGAGTCAAACAGAGTCCCGTAAGGTAGCCCACACTCATTGTGGCTATAACCCCAGTAGCTAAGATACCTCAAACAGAGCAGGAGGTAGGGAAGTAGATATCCCAAAACAAGGCAATTGAATGAAGGCATGAATCTATGTATAAAAATTAATATATAGAAAAAAAAATTATTATACGCCCGCAATATGGGACCAAAATGCCTAGTGTGTGAAAGGACAAAAGGAAAACAGAAAGAGAGAAGATAGAGGTCCCTCGGCACAACTGCCGTGCTATCACTATCCAAACAAAAGATGGGGACCCAGGAGCTGATTATGGTCCAGTGTTCACGCTCCTCATGCCTAGCGATTACAAAAAAAGAACACTGTTCCTATGGTCGGGTGCAAATAGTCACCCAGGCCTATCAAATAAAAGAAAAAGAAAAACCCAGAAAAAGGTAAGACCCCAGGTATAGTGCGTGAACCTACTAGAGAAGTGGGAAGAACATGTCCTTTTACTTGTTGCCCTCACACACCCCGAAGGATGTCATGCTTCATCATCGGGCAGGTGCTCCTCGTTGGGCCGGCGCTGCAATTCCCAACGGGTCCCCCGAAGGGTCGCTTTGTCGGAGATCTTTTAAGGACTGCCGGATGGTGCATGTGGGTGTGCGAGGAAAGTGGGTGCTCTATATAAAGGTGCATAGTAACGTGCAAGATAATTAAAAGCTGGCCAGGGAGTGTCATACAGCATGTGTAGAAATGATGAAACCCTAGGCAGCATAAAAAGGAATATTGTCCTAAAGGGCATAGTATGTCCTCATGTAAAGGGTCTAATAGGTCGACATGTTTCACGCCTTTATTGCCATACAGGTCATTGGCGTTTCTTCAGGACCAAAACAACAATTAGAGTGAAGTGCACGTGATATCCAAATTTAAAATATAGGTACCCTCTCAAAGTTTCAGGGCTGACAAGTAGGACTGTGTTATGGCTGAAACCCATTGGTTGTGAACGCTCCTGATGTTAACCTAGGGGAAGAAACACAGGAAAGAAGACAAATTATGATCATCAGACTGGCTTGATGTATCATGGTGTGCCACGGTCGTGTGCACACAACCACACCCACAAAGACACATAAGGCAAAAGGGCAGAATATACTCCTATAAAACATCCAAGGAGGTGACTCAGCTACTGTAGGGTGTACTAACACATATCGGGTGTCTACTCTGTACTCACGATACTGGTCGGGGACCGGCTACCATCTTAAAGACCCGTCCATCCATCCGCCAATGGTGCATTACTCCTGGCGGGGAAGCGGGCTAAATATACTCAGGGAAGTCGGAACCCGATTGAAATCCCCTTCCGGGGTGTCCGGGTGAGCTCCCAAGTCATGCGCATGCGTGAGATGCTATCAAGGATGCGCATGCGTCAACCAGGGAGACTACATCCGGTGACAAGGTATCGGCGTTCTAGTTGAAAAATGCATGTATAATGACATTGGCTCTCACCAGGCAGGTGTCGGGACACAAAAATTAGTGTGCAATAATACCCGCCACCCACAAGAGATGCTGGTGTGGCTGGGCCAGTATCTCTGCAAAAGAGTCAAACAGAGTCCCGTAAGGTAGCCCACACTCATTGTGGCTATAACCCCAGTAGCTAAGATACCTCAAACAGAGCAGGAGGTAGGGAAGTAGATATCCCAAAACAAGCCAATTGAATGAAGGCATGAATCTATGTATAAAAATTAATATATAGAAAAAAAAATTTATTATACGCCCGCAATATGGGACCAAAATGCCTAGTGTGTGAAAGGACAAAAGGAAAACAGAAAGAGAGAAGATAGAGGTCCCTCGGCACAACTGCCGTGCTATCACTATCCAAACAAAAGATGGGGACCCAGGAGCTGATTATGGTCCAGTGTTCACGCTCCTCATGCCTAGCGATTACAAAAAAAGAACACTGTTCCTATGGTCGGGTGCAAATAGTCACCCAGGCCTATCAAATAAAAGAAAAAGAAAAACCCAGAAAAAGGTAAGACCCCAGGTATAGTGCGTGAACCTACTAGAGAAGTGGGAAGAACATGTCCTTTTACTTGTTGCCCTCACACACCCCGAAGGATGTCATGCTTCATCATCGGGCAGGTGCTCCTCGTTGGGCCGGCGCTGCAATTCCCAACGGGTCCCCCGAAGGGTCGCTTTGTCGGAGATCTTTTAAGGACTGCCGGATGGTGCATGTGGGTGTGCGAGGAAAGTGGGTGCTCTATATAAAGGTGCATAGTAACGTGCAAGATAATTAAAAGCTGGCCAGGGAGTGTCATACAGCATGTGTAGAAATGATGAAACCCTAGGCAGCATAAAAAGGAATATTGTCCTAAAGGGCATAGTATGTCCTCATGTAAAGGGTCTAATAGGTCGACATGTTTCACGCCTTTATTGCCATACAGGTCATTGGCGTTTCTTCAGGACCAAAACAACAATTAGAGTGAAGTGCACGTGATATCCAAATTTAAAATATAGGTACCCTCTCAAAGTTTCAGGGCTGACAAGTAGGACTGTGTTATGGCTGAAACCCATTGGTTGTGAACGCTCCTGATGTTAACCTAGGGGAAGAAACACAGGAAAGAAGACAAATTATGATCATCAGACTGGCTTGATGTATCATGGTGTGCCACGGTCGTGTGCACACAACCACACCCACAAAGACACATAAGCCAAAAGGGCAGAATATACTCCTATAAAACATCCAAGGAGGTGACTCAGCTACTGTAGGGTGTACTAACACATATCGGGTGTCTACTCTGTACTCACGATACTGGTCGGGGACCGGCTACCATCTTAAAGACCCGTCCATCCATCCGCCAATGGTGCATTACTCCTGGCGGGGAAGCGGGCTAAATATACTCAGGGAAGTCGGAACCCGATTGAAATCCCCTTCCGGGGTGTCCGGGTGAGCTCCCAAGTCATGCGCATGCGTGAGATGCTATCAAGGATGCGCATGCGTCAACCAGGGAGACTACATCCGGTGACAAGGTATCGGCGTTCTAGTTGAAAAATGCATGTATAATGACATTGGCTCTCACCAGGCAGGTGTCGGGACACAAAAATTAGTGTGCAATAATACCCGCCACCCACAAGAGATGCTGGTGTGGCTGGGCCAGTATCTCTGCAAAAGAGTCAAACAGAGTCCCGTAAGGTAGCCCACACTCATTGTGGCTATAACCCCAGTAGCTAAGATACCTCAAACAGAGCAGGAGGTAGGGAAGTAGATATCCCAAAACAAGCCAATTGAATGAAGGCATGAATCTATGTATAAAAATTAATATATAGAAAAAAAATTTATTATACGCCCGCAATATGGGACCAAAATGCCTAGTGTGTGAAAGGACAAAAGGAAAACAGAAAGAGAGAAGATAGAGGTCCCTCGGCACAACTGCCGTGCTATCACTATCCAAACAAAAGATGGGGACCCAGGAGCTGATTATGGTCCAGTGTTCACGCTCCTCATGCCTAGCGATTACAAAAAAAGAACACTGTTCCTATGGTCGGGTGCAAATAGTCACCCAGGCCTATCAAATAAAAGAAAAAGAAAAACCCAGAAAAAGGTAAGACCCCAGGTATAGTGCGTGAACCTACTAGAGAAGTGGGAAGAACATGTCCTTTTACTTGTTGCCCTCACACACCCCGAAGGATGTCATGCTTCATCATCGGGCAGGTGCTCCTCGTTGGGCCGGCGCTGCAATTCCCAACGGGTCCCCCGAAGGGTCGCTTTGTCGGAGATCTTTTAAGGACTGCCGGATGGTGCATGTGGGTGTGCGAGGAAAGTGGGTGCTCTATATAAAGGTGCATAGTAACGTGCAAGATAATTAAAAGCTGGCCAGGGAGTGTCATACAGCATGTGTAGAAATGATGAAACCCTAG
Source organism: Triturus cristatus (assembly GCF_964204655.1). NCBI lineage: Eukaryota > Metazoa > Chordata > Amphibia > Caudata > Salamandridae > Triturus > Triturus cristatus. The sequence continues at coordinate 993,426,179 of NC_140585.1, read as the reverse complement.
GCAGCATAAAAAGGAATATTGTCCTAAAGGGCATAGTATGTCCTCATGTAAAGGGTCTAATAGGTCGACATGTTTCACGCCTTTATTGCCATACAGGTCATTGGCGTTTCTTCAGGACCAAAACAACAATTAGAGTGAAGTGCACGTGATATCCAAATTTAAAATATAGGTACCCTCTCAAAGTTTCAGGGCTGACAAGTAGGACTGTGTTATGGCTGAAACCCATTGGTTGTGAACGCTCCTGATGTTAACCTAGGGGAAGAAACACAGGAAAGAAGACAAATTATGATCATCAGACTGGCTTGATGTATCATGGTGTGCCACGGTCGTGTGCACACAACCACACCCACAAAGACACATAAGGCAAAAGGGCAGAATATACTCCTATAAAACATCCAAGGAGGTGACTCAGCTACTGTAGGGTGTACTAACACATATCGGGTGTCTACTCTGTACTCACGATACTGGTCGGGGACCGGCTACCATCTTAAAGACCCGTCCATCCATCCGCCAATGGTGCATTACTCCTGGCGGGGAAGCGGGCTAAATATACTCAGGGAAGTCGGAACCCGATTGAAATCCCCTTCCGGGGTGTCCGGGTGAGCTCCCAAGTCATGCGCATGCGTGAGATGCTATCAAGGATGCGCATGCGTCAACCAGGGAGACTACATCCGGTGACAAGGTATCGGCGTTCTAGTTGAAAAATGCATGTATAATGACATTGGCTCTCACCAGGCAGGTGTCGGGACACAAAAATTAGTGTGCAATAATACCCGCCACCCACAAGAGATGCTGGTGTGGCTGGGCCAGTATCTCTGCAAAAGAGTCAAACAGAGTCCCGTAAGGTAGCCCACACTCATTGTGGCTATAACCCCAGTAGCTAAGATACCTCAAACAGAGCAGGAGGTAGGGAAGTAGATATCCCAAAACAAGCCAATTGAATGAAGGCATGAATCTATGTATAAAAATTAATATATAGAAAAAAAATTTATTATACGCCCGCAATATGGGACCAAAATGCCTAGTGTGTGAAAGGACAAAAGGAAAACAGAAAGAGAGAAGATAGAGGTCCCTCGGCACAACTGCCGTGCTATCACTATCCAAACAAGAGATGGGGACCCAGGAGCTGATTATGGTCCAGTGTTCACGCTCCTCATGCCTAGCGATTACAAAAAAAGAACACTGTTCCTATGGTCGGGTGCAAATAGTCACCCAGGCCTATCAAATAAAAGAAAAAGAAAAACCCAGAAAAAGGTAAGACCCCAGGTATAGTGCGTGAACCTACTAGAGAAGTGGGAAGAACATGTCCTTTTACTTGTTGCCCACACACACCCCGAAGGATGTCATGCTTCATCATCGGGCAGGTGCTCCTCGTTGGGCCGGCGCTGCAATTCCCAACGGGTCCCCCGTTGGGAATCACAATATGCAACATGTATATCTTCATCATTTAAAAAATAAAAAAAGAGCACTGTAAACACGATAGTCACTGTTTTCCCCTTAATATGACAAATGACTGTCTACGTTGAAAAGTAAGCCCACCTGGCTTTGCCGCACTAAAAAATGTATGTCAACTGTAACAATACCATAAGCAGCATGTACTTGAGAAATGCCAATAAAGGTTGTTTGAAAAAAATATATTTAGTGAACTCCAGCAAGTGCAGGAGCACTGCCATAGTGTGGAGGTGTGAGACAACCGCCTGGGGTGAGTTCGCCTTCAACAGTTAGTTGTCGAGATAGGGGAAAACTGGTACCCCTGATCTCCAGAGATGAGCTGCCACCACTGCCATCATCTTGTGGTGCTGATAAGGCCAAAAAGGCAGCATAGCAAACTGAAAGTGCTCGTGGCTCACCGTGAACCGCATGTAACATCTGCGGGCAGGCAGGAAAGGAATGTGGAAGTATGAGTACTGAAAGTCCAACTCTACCATCCAGTCTCACAGATCCAGGACAGACAGGACTTGAGCGAGCGTGGGCATTTTTAATTTTTCCTTTTTCAAAAAGAAATTGAGAGGGTGCAAATCTAGGTTAGGACGAGGTCCTCTGACCTTTTTGGGCACCAGAAGGTAGCAGGAATAACAACCCCTGACAACTTCTGATGCAGGCTCCCTCTCTATGGCTCGCTTGGTGAAGAGAGCTGCCACTTACTGGTGGAGTAATAAAATGTGGTCCTTCGTCAGCCTGTCGCAAGTGAGTGGCATGGGTGAAGTGATAGTCACAAAGGGGAGGTGGTTGCCCCTTTGGATGATCTGGAGAACCCATCAGTTGGATGTTATCGGCCTCCAGTGGTGCTGGTGATGTTGTATCCTGACTCCCACTGGATGCCGATGATGGTTGAAGGGCAAACTAAAGAGGCTTGGAGGCTGCGGATGCCAAAGAGAGATGGACTGGCTCAATCTCTGGCTACTTGACCTACAAGGCCTGTTGGAATCATGTCCTAGGCCATGCAAGAATCGTGAAGCCTGCGGGTCATGGTGGCTGGACGGGTAGAGACGTGGCTGGAAGCCCCTTTCCGGGTTACGAAAAGAGTGAAAGGCATATTGGAGTTGACAAGGGGCCATGGAAAGACCCAAGGACCTGACTATAGCCCTGCTGCAGCTTTGAGTCCCCCCGGTCTCCGAAGAGATAGGAGCCATCAAAAGGCATGTCCATGAGCAAGATCCAGACATTTCCGGAAAAGCCAGTGGTTCTCAACCAGCATGGTGCCTATGGGCCACAGATGATGAAACTGCTCTGCTTAGTGAGTCAGTTGTATCCAGCCCAGAGAGTATGGCAAACTTAGCTGCAATCTCTTCCAACAGCAATAGCTTGGGAAAGTATGGCTAAGGCCTCCTCCAAGACCATAGGTGGCAATTGCGCAATAGAGTCCAACAGCGAATGGGAGAATTGGCCCAAAAAGCATGTGGTGTTCACCGACCGCAGTGCCAGCTTGTCAGAGCAAAACACCGTCTTTCCCAAGGTATTTAGCCTCTTGGATTCCCTGTCCCGTGGAGTGGTAGGGAATGAGCCAGGGATGGGGTGCTGGGTGAGGAAATTAGGGTCCCCTGGGGAGGAGCAATGGCAGCGGGCAATTGTCCTATTCACAGGAAACCCTGTGCAGGGCTTGGTCGTCAGTAAGGGCTTCGATAAACAGGGGAAGGGGTTCGGAAGGTGTCTCTCATGGCTGAAGCACCTCCATCAAGATGTTCATCTTGCCAGCCACGGAGGACAGCTGAAGGTCCAGGACCTCAGCCACCCTCCTCACATTAGCAAAGGAAGCTCCCTCCTCCGTAGGCACAGTATAAGGAGAGATCAAGCCTGTATCTGGGGAGGTGTCTCCAACGGCATCTGCCTAATCCTGAAACCAGGTGTCTTTGTGACATCTAGGGACTTGTATTTCTCAGGGTCCAGTGGCCCATGCCAGTCATCTTAAATCCTAGTCCATAGGAATAGAGCACAGGCTCCGACCTGGCTAGTCTGCCCACAGTCGGCGCAGGTATCGGCATCGGACGCCGCCCATCCGGCTATTATCGGAGTTGGGGATGAGTATGGGGAATAAGCAGGCGGTGGTGCAGGTGAACGTCGGCAGTGGAGCCGGCATCGGGAAGGTTGAGGTCCTGATCTGTCCGTGAATGCAAGGGGTCCGACTGGCAGCAAACCCGACATGGAAAACTAGTAGGAGTTCCTCCCAAGCCCTTAGGGGTCTAAGGTGACGAACAAGGATGAGTCGCCCAAATATGAGAGGCATGGCTTAAAACACTTCACAGAGTAGGGTTGGGGTTGCTCTGGCTCCTGAAAACCTGAGGAGAGACGGGAGCAGCCCAGGTGCAGGCTCAACTCTAGAGCCAGGCCTCGAATGCCGACGCTCCCACCTCTCACCGAATGATTTCGACAGACGGGGAGAAGCCGAAGTCTTCTTTGACTTCTTGTTCTTCTTATGCTTGGGGGACTTACTCGAACACCCAGACAACTTTGACAGTGACAACGAGCGCTAGGAGTGGCTACGTGACTGATTTCAGGACCTTCTTCCCGACCAGGATTTGAATGTTGCAGCATGTCGAGCTGCAAGGAGCTTGAGTGACCACTCCCTCAAGGTATTGGGGTTCATGGCGAGATAATAGATTTAGGTCTTGGCAGTCTAGTCGTGCTCAAGGCACCAAAGGCAGATGAGGTGTGGATCTTTTATCGACATTTGCTGGTGCCGGGTGCCACAGGACTTATAACCAGCCTTTTTCATGGTCATCACTTCCACATCAGGAGACAAGGTCTAAAAAATCTTAAACAAAAGGGTCGAAAAAAGTGACTGTGGTTTGCTCTTCTACGCATCTGTGCTGACTGGTGTGGAAAGAAAATGGGCACCGTGCACATCACGTTCGGCGTGGACAATGCCATGCAGAGTCGGATGACGCCACCTACCGGATCGCAGAGGTAATGCCCAAGATGAAAATTCCCAGACCCAGTCTGACAACGAGGATAATTCTAAGGAAAGGAATCTGCGGCTAGAGTCTCGACCAGATAGCTTGCCTTGCACTGTACTGAAAACATTTTCGAGAAGAAAACCCATAGAAATTTCCATTGCAATTGATGGACAGCAACTCTGGATTGTTGTTGAAGAGTGCAGATATAAGGAACCGATGTTAATGAGATGGTGGCTCCAGTGATGTCATAATATTCGGGCCAAAGTTAGAGCCAGCAACCTCTATCGGCAAAGAGAGCTTTGAAAAAGTTTCCATATCTAGTCTGGCACCTGGAGACAGTCAACAATGTAGAAGGCTGGCTCAGTATATAGTGTACACTTATGGTAAGGTACTGTGCACTGAGTCTAGGCAACCCTTAGTGATAGTGTTTAGGTTCCTGTAAACCAAAGCTCTCAAGGGGTAGCTGTGGAGAGCAACTGAGGCTTATCCAGGAGGGTGTACAGCAGTTGCATGTATCACTAGGTCGGTCTTTAAGCTTATCAGACAAGAAATAACCACACCAGGTAAGTAGAAAAATACTTTATATTTATTACTACAAACTAGATACTAACTTGGTGTATCTCCTGCCTGGAGATAACCAACTACACACAAAGAATACTTAGAAAAACACATAGGGCCCAACCAGGGGGAGCAAAACCATATACTAAAATAGCGGGATGCGAGATGAGTACTTAAAACGGGACGAGTACCCAATGTTGGAGGATCCCAGGGGAAGCAAGTAACCACCCAAAGTGAGTAGCCAGGGACCCCATGGTACCCGGGTGCAGAGTGGTTGCACCGGGTCAGACGTCCATAGGACAACACAGGGCAAGTCTCAGTTGGAAAATTAGAGTTCTAGGACCCTTCCCAGGGGATCCCAAAGAAACCACTTGGATCAAGGAAAGTTGAAGAGTCACCCCATCCGTTGATACCCAGAAGATATGGATGCCTGCACCAGAGAGCCCGGGTGCATAGGGGTGAAGTGGTATCGGAAACCTCCATAGACGCCAATAGAGGAACGTGAAAGTACAGAAACTACAGGGTCTCTGGAAACAAGCTGGTGAAATCAGCATGAAGAATCCAGATGAGAAGAACTTGAAAGCAGAGGGAACAAAGTCCAAACCACCTGGTGGTGACCAGGAGGCACAGGAGCACTATATCAGGCCTGGTTGAAGGCTCTTGGTACAGCACGGAGTAAATGAAACAGCAGCTATGGAGACCAAGCGATGTTGTAGGAGCCCAAAATCCTTTCACGAGCTGTCCCAAGCCGGTCGACGAGTGCAGGAAGGTCAGTGGCTGGCAGGACCACCAACAAGCCTTGGAAAAAGCAAACAACGGTTCGTGGGAGACCATGCTTAGTTGCAGAACAGAAATGTCTGCGGGACTAACTCCCCAGGGGTAAGTCAGGGCTGATCCTCAGCAGACATGAGAGCCAGCAGGAATCTCTGGTGACCGACCAATCAGAGGGCGTCAGGAACTCTACTCAGCTGTCCTAGCCAGTCAGATGCACCCAGGGGTCAAGATTCAACATGGCAAAATCAAGTGGCCACCTGGAGGAGCTTTGGGCAGGACCTGTTCTTTGTGTAGTTTCAAGTCAGAATGGGAGCCAAGGGCTCCTGAACTGGGCAAAACTGGTTTATGCATGGAGAGTACCAAATGTGCCTTTCAATGCAGTCTGGTGGCGCTCAGATGCGCACCTACCCTACCTAAATTGAAAGGAAAGTTGGTCACACCTCTCCTTTGCAGGAAAACCTTTTTCACCTTCCTGTGCCAGTGTGAAGCTAATCAGCCGGAGGGTAGAACACTGTCTAGGGTCGACAGCAGTGCAGGCTGGCAGTCAAACCCTCTAAGGCTACACAGGTAGATATTTGGGGGTCCTCTAAGGAGCCCCCTAGTGCATGGCATCATGCAACTAACACTGGAATTGGTGTAGTTGCAGGATTCAAACCTGTTTGATACCAAACATAACCAGGTTTGGGGCAATCATTATGTAGTTAGACATTTCGACTTGCCAGCATCTACTACATACCTTATACTGGCTGTACCACACCTACATGGCCCAGAAAACGGAGTACGGGGTTTGTAGGGACCTCTGCTCGTGCAGGGCTAACCACACACTTCAAACCCTGCCCTTGGAGCGAAGGGCCTACCTTAGGGGTGACTTATAGGTTTTAAGTGCAGTGACCGGGATATAAGCAAAACCTTATATCTGAAGTGAAGGGTGAATGCAATGGCAGTTCTGCAGACACAGTTTGCATGGGCTCCAACGGGTGGCATAATAAATGGTGCAGCCCATGGGAGACCCCTGGTACACCAATGCCCTGGGTACCTCAGTACCATCTACTAGGGACTTACAATAGCACTCCAGTATGCCAATTGTGGTGTGTACAAAGTACTTAACAGAGAATTTAGAGGACAGAGCACTGACACTGGGGTCCTCGTTAGCAGGATCCAAGTGAACTACAGTCAAAACACACTGACATTGCGGGGGGCGTGACCAGCGGCTTGGCTGACTAGCCGCATTTGCCGGAACTCTGATCGCCCAACACAGATCCTGTACCTAATCCGGTCTTCTTGCCACGCACGACACACTAATTTGTCAGCCCAGTGTGCCTTAACCCCCAGCCCCTCAGAGGAAGCTGCCTTTATAGCTGTTACTGCGTCCTTCACTACGAGAACACTATCAACAAGGAAACGGGTCTCGACAGCCAAAATGGCCAACCGGACCAGATAGCAACGCAACACTGATCGGAGGTGAACTTACAGCAACGGTGGGAGGGCCACTCGCACGCCAAACCGAGATCGCTGCCGTACCTGCCTGCTGGTGGCACCTGACCTTGGTGGCCGGCGGAGAGACGAGGGGCGTTGCGGAAGCGCCCTGCTGGCCCCTGCAGAGCTGAAGCAGCCGCCCTCACCGGCCAAAGGGACACAGAGGTACAGCTGGCTGCGTGACGAGGGTGGAGTCCCCCCTTTCCTTCACCCTCGGTCCGCTGCAGTGCGAGGGGCCACGTCGCGGCGGTCCTGGAGAGACGCGAGTCGTGGACAGGCCCGTCTGGACGAGGCGTCACTGCGCGGACACAGCCTCCGATCAGACCACAGGTAGGGCTGTGGTCGAGGTGCGGGTGTACCTGGTAGCAGTGTGCAGTTGCCAGTCGCAGAAGCCAGCTGAGACAAAACGCAGGCAAGGGCATGGCGCCTCCCCGCCTAGAGAAGAGGTGGGGGCGCCTACCGATTGTGCTGGTTATGCGGAACTTTTTTTTTTTCCCCCCCCCCACCTTCCCCCCCCGGATTGCGGTGATAGGAGTCACCCCGCTGCAGCCCAGAGGAACTGAGTGCCTCAAAAAGGCCCACTTGACTGCATCAGCTACACCTGTCCTCAGCTGCAAAAAGAATCGGGCCGCATTAGCAGACGGGCAACAGCCGCGCCTAGGGATTACACGCAGCCACTTGCTGGGCTGATCGGTGCAGGTATGCTGCAGCGATGAGTGCCCTGGAGCCGGGGTGGGAGGGGTGCCAGGCGCTGGAGATGATCAGAGACGGTCCTGCAGGTACCTGCATTACTTGACTCATCAACCTCAATACCACGGGGTCCATCTGGGAGGTCGGTGGACTAAAGGGGCACTCCCACCAGCACATTAGGGAAGTAAATAACCCCAGTGGCAGTATACCGATATAGAAGCCATGCAGCGACACGCCAGGTCTACTCCCCCAGTGTTCCTGAATTGGTCGCATATGGACTCCTTGGGGGGGAGTGGGCCGTTCATAACTACATGTGTCTGGTCTCTTCCTCCTCAACTGGAATATTACCCTGGGGCCTGCCACACCAGACAGCAACAAGGGCAGGAGTATTGCTGATTCACAGGTAAGATTGAGATTCCAGTACTGGCAGGTCCTGCGGGGTGGCACAAGGCTGGAGACTGCCAGGAAATGCATAGGGGGCCCGGTGAAGCACCTCTAGGGATTAGAAAACTGATGCATGCTGGTGAGTGGTCTCTGCTGACGAGGGAGTGCCACACACGTCAGGAGGTCCCGCTGAACATTGACCTAACTGCCAGAGAGACATTTCTGTTGCGTAGCAAGGGGAGAGGACGTTTGCCAGCAGGCCTTCAATTCACGCTACGTGCAGAGGGGGTGTGACAAGCCTACCTCTCTTGCATTATTTAATGTAATTTCCTCCCCGAAACGTGTTCGTAACGCTCCTGTTAGTACCTCCAGCCTTTGGACGCGTGGTCGGCGGCAAGCATCTGCTGCACCAGACAATGGCCAAAGACAAAGAACCCAAGACACAGAAACAAGGGAAATGGACAAGTATACTAAGGTGCTTCCTGCACACCCAGAATCAGAGGGGGAGAATGCGAGCGCACCAGACAATGCAGCCATCCTGCAGGCGATGCATGCCTTGAGAGAAGCCATTGAAGGCAAAATGGCCGAGATATGAACGGAGGTCTCTCTTCTTTGGCAAGACGTACGCAACATTGCGGATCACGTCACTCAAACAGCGGCTCGTATATCTGAGGTGGAGGATACAACACATAAGTCCAAAGGAGACATCACAGGAGCTCTAGGCCCCCATGAGAGAGGTGATGTGGAAGGTTGATGACGTGGAGAACAGGGCCCGGAGAAATAATTAACGCTTTATCGGAGTAACACAAGGACAGGAGAACAATGATCCAATTGCCTTTCTGATGACATGGCTGAGAGAAGTCCTTCCAGGAGCTAAGTATTCTGCCTGTTTGCTCACAGAATGAGCGCACAGGATGGCGGCTGTGAGACCACTGCCTGGGGCCCGTTCACGCCCACTAATCGCGTGATTCCTGAATTATCAAGATCGAGACATAATTCTGAGGTAATCGCGGAGAATGGGAGAACTCAAATTGGCCAACACTAGAGTCATGTTCTTCCCCGACTACTCGAGAGAGGTACATAAGATGCGGAGGTCATTTGACTGCGTAAAAGTTAAACTCCAGGCCCTGCGCATTCTATACATGCTTCTCTTCCCCGCCAAACTCAAGGCCATCTTCCAAAACTCGACCCAGTTTCTCCAAACATCTGAAGACGCTTGGGTGTGGATCGAGGAACACCCGAGGCCTAGACCGGAGATCAGTAGCAATAAGTCATGACCAGGGGACTCGCAATCAAGATGGGAGCCTAGACCGCAGAGAACAAGACAGAGGAGGCGACTCACTGCGAGAATTTTGAAGCGACTGGGGACTGCGCAGCCTGGGACTCCATATCGGCGGAGAGGGGGGCCCTTGGAGGAGGAGGAGGGGGGCTCGGGCCACCAACAGAGGCTCGACGGAAGGAGACAGTACTCATGCTGATCATTCCGATCAAGAATCCCTGGATGACAACAACGACGACCACCCCCTGCTTAAGGCCATTCACAATGTAGAAGGAGCTGGGGCGATAGCCCTGGAAATGGCAACTGAAATTCAATTGCACCCAAACAAAAGTGGCGAAGACATGTGAACCAAGGGCGTGGGGGAAGAGCATGCCGGCAGTACAACGACTGCGTGGAGGCCCCCCCCTCTTAGACCTATTTGCATTCGGAAGAGACTGTGTGAATCACTTTCCTGGACTAGGATCATATCCTTTGTTTTATTGTTTATTATTTAGGGATGGGGGGGGGAGTGAAGGAAGGGTTCGGTAGACTCCTCATTGGACACCTACGCCTGTTGTCATGTTGACAGTTGACGGTTAGACGTAGGGTACGTGAGGATGTGGGGTGGCGGGGGTTCGGGAAGGGAGGGAGGGGAGTTTTTTTTATTTTTTATTTGAAGGGTTTTCGTTATTAACAACAGCAGGATGTCTTAAATTACAGTCAGAAACCTCCGGACGGGGACTGGCAGGTTAGGGATCACTCCTTGTACAAACCACATTAACTACAAACGTAATGCATGACGAACCATATACAGTGCTGACTGGGAACATCAAAGGATTGAGTAGTAAGATTAAGAGGGGCCTAGTGAACAGATATATTAAATGACTCAAGGCTGACATAGTCCTCCTACAATAAACTCCTCTCTGAGGTACCCGATGCCTATTTATTGCGAGAGGGGCCTATGTTACATTCGCACACGTGGGATTCTCACCTGGAGCACGTGGAGTTTCCGTCCTTATTAGGAAAACCCAACCCTTTCAAGTAGCTAAGACCTGGGTTGACGCTGGGGGGACTTACGCAGCGGTTTGGGGTACGTGGGGACAGAGGGAGTTTACCCTGGGCAGTGTTTATGCCCCGCCACGACTGCAACCCCAGACGTTACAGGCCGTGGCTAAGATACTGTTGGACTCAGATTCTTCATCCCACATAACAGGGAGCGACTTCAATGATGTGATGAACCTGCGCTTAGTTAGATCTCGTGCAGCGGCGGGCACTCAGGCACCTACTCCACTGGCGGACTTTGTGAACTCCTTAGGATTGAACGATATCTGGAGCCAACACCACCCACTTGACCATAGTTACTCGTATTTTTCAGGGGCACGTAAGACTTTTTCCAGAATTGACTACCTTTTTGCCCCGGCAGGGGAGATCCAAGTCATCGAAGGCGCAGAATATCTAGCAAGAGGTATCTCCGATTACTCACCATTACAGTTAAAAGTAGGGGGTAGGAACATAGGCCCAAATCAGACTGGAGACTGAATGCCTGGGAGCTACAGGATAAAATGGTAGCAAAGACCGTCGCCATCGAAACTAAATTATCTTTTCAAGATAATGAAGGCTCCGTACCTTCGGAGGCCACCCTTTGGGAGGCATACAAGGCAGTCCTAAGGGGAAAACTACAAGACGTAATTGCCCATAAGCCTAGAGAGGAAACGTTGCAAATACGAGACTTAGAAGGTAAATTGCAAGAATTAGAAAATAAACTATCCTGGACAACGAGGCAGAGATGCTTAGACAGTTGGAGGTCACACGGAAGGGACTCAAGGCTTTAGTAGAGGGAGAAGGCTGCACCCAAATTCTGACCGCCCACCACAGACTATATGAGTCAGGGGACAGAGCAGGGAAGTTTCTAGCCTGGCTAAGCCAGAAGGAAAGAGAAGCAAATTGGGTAAATCAAATTGAGGAGGCGGGGGCGCGACACACGACAGCACCCGCAATTGAGACAGCGTACGCGAATTATTACACTAACCTATACGCGGCCCGACTGACGACAGACGAGAACAGCATAGATGACTATCTCACAGTAATAGACATGCCCATCTTGCAAACTGAGGACACGGCAGCCTTAGACGAGGAGATCACTTTAGAAGAAGTCAATGCTGCCATTGCTAAACAGAAGTCGGGGAAAACTCCGGTGCCGAACAGACTCCCAGGGGAATACTTCAAACAAAATAATACTATCTTGGCTCCACACCTTTTAAACATGTTTTTAGCGGCAAAGGATGAGGGAGTGCTCCCCCTGGACCTCTGTCAGGCCACAGTAGTAGTCATTCCGAAACTGGGCAAGCCCCGAGAATGTTGTGCTTCTTATCGCCCAATTTCGCTTCGCAATGTTAAAAATAAGATATTGGCTTCCATACTGGCCTCACGACTCTTGACGGTCATTACATCCCTGGTGCAAAAAGACCAGTCGGGCTTCATGCCCAAGCGTGCCACATGGCTCAACCTCCGTAGATTGGCAAATTGGCTAGACATGGCCAAAGGAAGTGAGGCTCCCAGACATCTTCTATCACTCGACCTCGAAAAAGGCATTCGATACAGTACACTGGCCTTTCATCAGACGGGTCCTGGTAAAATTGGGTTTTGGACATAACTTTCGGACGTGGGTCGATATCCTATACACAAATCTCAGGGCTAGAGTATGAGTAAATGGCGTTAAATCGGCAGAGTTTCCCATCCAGCGGGGGACTAGACAGGGCTGCCCACTGTCCCCCTTGCTCTTTGCGCTTATTCTGGAACCCCTAGCATGTCTGATTAGAACACAGATCTAACGGGGTTCAAGGACTCCAAGGGTCAGCTGTTAGATGAACGAATCTCACTCTACGCAAATGATATCCTATCGTATATAACTAATCTGGATAAGACGCTCCCAATCATTTTGCACATAGTTGAAGAATACGGTAAACAGGCGTGGGTATAAGGTCAACTAGGGAAAGTCAACCAAATACCCAATAGGGGGCACATCGACATGCGGTCTGTACCGGTATGTCTCCCCATAGCTGAAGAGGACTTCAAATATCTAGGACTAAACATTTTGGAAAATGTGACAAACTGCCTCACCCACAACACTCAACGCGTCCTAGCGGACTTCCTGGATGACATGGCTCAGTGGAAGCGTCTCCCACTGACACTACTCGGAAGAGCTGCTATGTTTAAAATGATCACATTACCCAAGCTGCTGTACATCTTCCAAAATACGAATTGCAAAATACCGGAAGCAACCTTCCGGACAATAAATACAGAATTGAGCACTTTGCTATGGGACGGAGGCCACCCCGAGTGGCGCTGCAAATGTTGCAACGCAGCCAGTATAATGGGGGAGTTGCACTATCAGATGTCCGGGCATACTTTAGAGCGGCACACCTCGTAGTCATTAACGAGTGGGGGCACGTGCCCCAGGATGACCCTACATACGCTCTAGAGGCTCCATTTCACGAACGCTCACACCTCCACTGCATATATGGGGGCCACAGGGTGAGAAGCCTGCTGCCAGCAACGCAGAGGGTGATTGAGGCAGGAGGGAGGCCGAACGTGTGATGAAATGGGGAAAAAAGACTAAGTCCACACCCCTATGGGAGGGTAAACAGCTGCCTGAACTTTTAAAATTACAGGGCTTTAAAGTATGGGACGCAATTGGAATCACCACTCTGGAGGACATAACACGACAGGGCACCCTGATGACATTTGCAGATCTACAAATAGAATATAGCTTGACAGATACGCAGCATTATAAATATATTCAACTCCAACACGCTTGGCAGGCTCAAAAATTTGACATTGAGGATCTCCCGGAATATGACCCATTAGAAGGCCATCTACTACAGGAAGAGATACCGGAGGAAGCAGTCTCCTGGACATATAAAACCCTAATAAACAATATGCCAGATAACTTATTACACTTAGGGGCAAGTGGGAGGACCTCGTAGGCACTTTGGAAGACAGATTGGGAGATGGCCCTAATGCACCCTAGAGAGGTGGCGATTAAGCCCAGACTACGAGGTGTACTATAACAGGGCCAAATTACATGCTATGGGCAGGGCGAGATGCCGGACTGTCTGCAATGCAGATAAGAATGCGGTTTCTTCATCCACACTCTATGGGACTGCCAAAAAATACATAGCTACTGGACACGGATAGTGCAAGAACTAAATGATATACTGCAGGCACAAATCCAGATGGACCCTAAGTTTGTTCTGTTGGGCAGCCATTCCGATGTTAACATTTCTACATATCAACTTTTACTCAGTAACTTAGGCCTCGTAGTGGCAAAACGTGACATAGCGAAATACTGGAGGAGACCAGAACTTCCCACCCTGAAGGAGTGGCGGACAGGCATGGATATGTACATGGGAGCTGAAAAGACAGTGTTTAAAGTGAGGGGATGCCCGCGAAAGTTTAGGAAAGTCTGGCAGCCATGGCTGAGCTACTACAATCTCGAGATGGAAGAGGCCGATATGGACGCACTGGCAAACATAAAAAATAGTGCATAGGCGAGGGGTTCATTATTCTAGGCCCATACTTAGCTGTGGGACCCGAGAGATATCTAGAACGGAGGGGGGGACTGGGGGAAAGAACCACGGGCCGTGAAGGGAAATCATTATACCGTTAACTCTGCATCCTGACTAATCGGAAAAAAATTCACTTGTAACCTTTCGACACTGATTGAGATGTACCTGCTTAGTTATTTGATGTTTTATCAAAAAATAATAAAAATATATATTTTTTAAAAACACACAAAAAACCCACTGACATCAAGCAAAAACTGAGGGTATCTATGCCAGAAAGATCCTACTTTCCTACAAACAAGTAAAGAGGTGAGGCATCTGCAAGTAGAAGTATCCATCAGAAAATTTAAATATATCCAAGTCAAGGAGTAGGGGAAGTTTATTAGTCCACAAAAGAAATATAGACTTTTAGTTCATGGTGACTCACTTCTCTGAAAATATATTCTGAAGAAATGTATGTTGAAGTGCAAACTTCGACTGAATTTCTATAGAGATTTAAAGTTAATATAATTTGTCCACAGACAAGTGCCAGCATAGTATACACTAACCAAGTCAACACAATACTTGACCTAACCATTGAGGCCGTCAATACAATTGCAAAAATTACTTCTCGAAGTCGACAGGTTGTTTTCACCTAACAGGCCAGATGCAAAAGACTGGTTCCTATTGTTATATTATGCTGATGTGCACACTATCACCCAGGAGGAAATCCTGGCACTGAGCAGGAGAGAATCTAGCCAAACCTAGGGCCTAGTGGCTCCACTCGAAAACCCAGAGCTTCAGCTTTTTGTAGAATTCACTAAGTGAGGAGCCACTTATGTGTAGTGGCAGATCATTTCAGGCTTTAGGCGACATGTAGAAGGCTTGACTGTCAGAGTTGGTTTTCCATAGGTGGGATGTGTGCAAATAGGAGTCCAGACGAGGGCAGGTGTCTGGAATGTTTGTGAAAGCAGATGCGATTGTTTAGGTATGATGGGCCAGTGTTATGTAGTCCCTTGAATTTGTGTGTGAAGATTCTGAATTGTGCTCCTTTGTATTTGGGGGGCCAGTGGAGCTCCTTGAAGTGTGGTGTGATGTGATGTGAGTGCATCAAGGGAAGTTGAGAGCGATTCTGGCAGCAGAGTTTTGAATGGTATGCAACCTTCTGGTGACTTTTCTGTTGATACCAGTATACAACGCGTTCCGGCAGTCCAGCTTGCTTGTGACCAGGGCATTTGAGAGAGTTTTCCAGGTGGTGATTGGGAGCCATTTGAAAATCTTACTCAGCATCTTCAGGGTGTGGAAGCATGAGGCAGCAACGGTGTTGACTTGAGCAGTCATGCGGAGCCTGCGGTCAATGATAATTCTTGCTGTGGGTGGTGGAGGTAGATGTCAGTCTTAGCTCTGTTGGCCACCAAGTGGAGTTCCACGGTGAAGTGCTCTTACCGAAGATCATAATTTCAGTCTTATCGGTGTTCAGCTTTAAACAGTTGGGTTAATCTAGTGGGCGATTTCAGTCATGAAGGCATTGAACTTGATCCGTGTAAAGGATGTATTGTTCATAAGGTTGAGAATGAGTTGCTTCTTACTGGCATAGGAAGGGACAGAGGAGAAAAGCTTTTGCCAAGAACTACAGGTGAGGACCATGCGTTCTGAATCCGAAGGCTGAAGGAGGGTGTCAGTCTCCCGTAAGCAGCTCTGAGTTGATCTCAATATTAAGGCAGATGTGGAGTAAAATTGAGATTGTACAACCTTTTGTCATCCACCACACTAGTTGCATCTAGTGTTACTCAGGTTGTTCCTCTGTACTCCGTTGTGCTCAGGATCTACAAGTTTCAGTTAATGGTTCTGGTCTAAAGTTTCTTTCTTCAAATATGTTTATTGTATGTTAAGACCAAACAGACATATGACTCAATACTGCAAGGCGGCAATAATAAAGCACACAACTATCAGATACGTTACATCAGAGCGTTTAAACAGCCAGCTGACAGATTGTTTCTAAACAGATCATAATGACATACCCCACTCCACCGTCCATCTACATACAATACCACTCGAATCCTGTCTGGTATCAGGTAAGCATATAGCAGACTGTCAGCATACCTACCTTTTTGTGTGCCAGCCTAGGACAGGTGTTGAATGTTTATGTGTCAGAGGTGGAGCCAGTCTGCTCCTGCGTGTCTCTTTCAGCAGTGACCGTGTCTCCTCCCCCCCCCCCAGTAGCAAGGTAAGTTGAGTATAATGCCCAGAAATGTTTTGGTCTGCTCCGTGGCGGGAGTAGGTCACTAAAGTGTTCCGTTTGTGTGCTACAGTATAGCATATCTTATGACCACTGGGCTATCGTCGGATGCGGGCCCCTTGACCAGCTGATTGCCACTCTACGTTTGGCCAAAAGTCATCCCATGTCCACTAAGCATCGCACCCCTTCAGGTATATGTTTAGTGTATCCCAGCAAGGCAAGGGCAGTCTCCGAAGAGAGCGTCTGCCCCGTCACTTGTCCTAGTTCCCAAAAAACTAAATCGCAAAAATTGGCTATCCTTGGGCAATATCAGGCCAGGTGGAAGAAGTCCACTATTTGTGCGTTACATCGCTCGCAAGCCGAGTCATCTCGCAAGCCACATCTATATAATCTTTCTGGGGTGTAGTAAACCCTGTTGAGAAATTTGAAGTGGATCAATCTATGTCATCCATTCAAGGAGATACACTTCGTGCTAGTGCAGTAGTAAGTCCACATAGCATTGTCTATGTCTCGGTTCAGATCACGTTGCCAGGCTAGTCGCGCTTTAGTGTAATGATTATCCCTATAGGACATGGTTGACTGATACATTTTAGATACCATTCTGGAGGGCGACTTCGCCGTTATAACGTAGGTCAGGACCGGTATCTCGGGAAGTTCTAGCAAGTCATCTCCTAATATGTTCAACAACGCATGCCGTGTCTTTTGTAAGGACAGTCGGTGTGTCCCCCCACCCCGGTCTCAACATCCCCCTATTGTTAAGCGATCGCCTTCTCAAATAAGTCTCTGACCGTTCTCATACCCAGCGAAGTAAGGGCGCGTGTAACCCCTTTGTCCCTGCACAGGGGTAGCCAGCGACACCAGTCTAGTAATGCGGATGGCGAATAGAGTATGGCACCCGCTTGTAGGTGTAATAGATAATGCCATGCATGCGTTGTCGCATTTAGGGAGTCTAAGACTCCAGTCCTTCGATCAGTCGAGGTGAACAATAAAGCAAGCAGCGGTTGCGGAGCTGCCACAACTTTTTCGATACGGAGATGTAGGATGTCAGGAGATCCATGTATCCAGTGGTAGGCGTGGGCACACTGTGGCGCTCCCAAATAATACGGTAGCGTGACTATCTGCCATTTGACCTGTGCTTGTTTGCCTGCTCAAGCCAGCTTTATCATCAGTGCTGTAAGCCGACAGAAAAACACTAAGGGTAGAACTATGGGAATATTCGGGAAGAGGAACAGGAATCGCGGCAATACCACCATTTTCATTATAGAGACTCTGCCCAGTAGGGAGAGGGGCAATTCAATCCAACTTTACACGTCATTTTCTAGATTGCTAATAGCTACACCATAATTTTCTCTGCACACAACCTCTGAATCGGTGTGCACCCTGATACCCAAGTATCTGACCGCTGCGGCTGACCACTGTAACAGGTAGTCCAGCTCAAACTATGTCGTGGCAGGAGTCAGTGGGAAGATAATAGACTTCGACCAGTTTACCCGTAGTCCAGATACTGCTCCGAAATGTACCACTTCACGCAGAACCGGGGAGAGCTTGGTTTCAGGGTCCCGGACATATAGCAAGGGGTCATCCGCGTAGGTGGAGACAATTAGTTTATATCGCGGAAATCTAATACCTTTGTCTCTATGATATTCTCTGAGTGCGCAGGCTAACGGTTCTGTCACTAGTGCGTATAAAATGGGAGACAGAGGACAACAATGTCACGTACCTCTAGAGATAGGTATGGAGTCTGTCACTAGATTACTTATTTTAATTCTGGCCGTGGGAGCATTGCTACGTACGGCGGCTCAGCCGTGGAACCTCAGCCCGTGTGGCTAGCGGATAATTACCGCTCTATCCTCTCTTCTCTTTACCCTTCCCTTGGACAACCCCGACCATGGAACAACACCAAGGTTTATCCTTTGATGACGATCTGGTGTCAGAAATTCTGAGAACACCATCTCTACTGGACGCAGACGGAGCCATGGCCACTACGAGCATGGGCAGTGATTGGAATAGCATTACCAACATGAAACGTCAACTAATGAAAATCATAATGCACGGGGCAATTATGACCGAATACCTGCGCGCAAATATAGCCCCCAATGGACTTATTGTGTCAAATATGCCACGAATCTTCCTTGAGGATAAACAATTTAAGGAAGAATGGTCCCTAGTTGCATGGAAGTGCACTAGGGACTGGCTGATACTGATTATTAAGACCGCCAAACGCCTTGCTGATGACCTAATCATCCAGATCACCATTGCTGAAGGAGCACTAAAAGCGACCATTACTATTGCGGCCTTCAAAGCCAAACTGTCAGAAATTAATAGTGAAATCGCAGAAAATAAGGATTATTTAATGAGACAAAAAATCAACAAACTCCAAAAAGATATCAATCGCTTCAATAAAGAAAAAATTTACCCTTACCTAAAAGACTATTTCCAAAATGCACAGAGTGATTATTCGTCAGACGAAAGTTCTAACTCCCGTCGCAGAACGAATTCTAACAGCAGTAATTCTAGCTCTGAGAGTTGGAGAGGCCAACAACCTTACCAGCAACACGGACCACTGAATCCACAATATACCTACCCCATGCCACCTTTTCCAGGCCCGCACATGTGGCAACCACCCGGTTTCCAACAGGGACCTGTTCCATTCAACCCCTACCTACCACAACCTTTTTTAGGCAGAGGCTGGGGCAGGGGCAGAGGAAGAAGAAGAGGCGGCTACAATCAACAAAAACAGGTCCACTGGAAAGACCAAACAGACCAAGGCCCGATGGAACTCAGGAGCCACAGAGGGAAGAAAAACTGATAGTAAATCTATCAGATCGACAGCTAAATCAACAGGAGACCAAGATCCTCGCCAAGGGGCTGGGCTTTGTGCCCACACCACGATACAACGAATTTAGAACGCATTGTGAGGTACATGACCTCTTTCGCAAAATCCGCCTGAGGAATTTCTTCACAGGCCAAAACTCTCCTCCCTCATCTGACTCAGGCCTACGAAAACCATCCTCCTTCACACCTTCATCCGCAATGGTTCCTCCGGAAATCTTGGCTTTTGAAAAAGCAGTCCTCAATGACATCAACAACATGACTGAGAAAAAATCCTTCCACAACATCTCACGCCTTGAAAATGTGGCGATAACTGATTTGAGCCAAGATACCACCATAACCATAAAAGAGGCCGACAAGGGGGGAGCCATAGTGATTATGTCCACTCCTGATTACAGAACAGAATGCCTAAGACAACTAAGTGACACAAGGTACTACCAACAAATCAAAGAAGATCCAACTAACAAACTGGTCATTACTATCAGAACATTAGTGACCAATGCCCTAGCACAGGGCTGGATTTCAAAAAATGAGTCAGAATTCCTGACAAATAAGGATCCTAGGATACCTTATTTTTACACATTACCCAAAATCCACAAAGGTGTCCTACCCCCACCCGGGAGGCCAATTGTGTCAGGCATCAACTCGGTACTGGAACCCCTCTCGCGGTTCTGCGACCACTTTTTACGCCCTCTGGTACAGAAAACACCAACCTTTCTTCTAGATACCAGGGACGTCCTCAATATCATCAAACAAACTAACGAAACGGGCAGTAGAGTGGATGTTTTGGTCACTTTGGATGTAGAGGCCCTCTACACCAACATCCCGCAGAGGGCCACCTTGGATGTGGTGGAAGAGGTACTACGAGCACAAACATGGAACTCACCCACCCCAGTCTCCTTTATTATGGAGTGTGCAGAGATTGCCCTAACCAAAAACTATTTCCAATTCGAAGATCGGATGTACCATCAAGTCCAGGGCACTTCGATGGGGAGCACCTTTGCTCCCAGCCTGGCATGCCTCTACATGGCTCATTTTGAGGCCAACCACATCCTTTGTGAGAATAACATCAACCAGGGTAACATCACCCTTTGGCGGAGGTATATTGACGATATACTGATTTTTTGGAAAGGGGATCCAAACTCCATCCCTTCCTTTGTAACATGGGTCAATTCCCTTAACCCTTACTTGCGTTTCACAGCTAGCTCCTCCATACTTGAACTGCCGTTTTTGGATTTGCTTATTCAAAAAAGCACTACGGGGTTGACCACCAAAACTTATAAAAAGCCAACTGACAGCCATAGTCCACTTCTCTTTAGCAGTTTTCACCCCAAGGCTTTACGACAGAACCTGCCTTACGGGCAATACCTCAGATTACGTCGTAATTGTAGTGCACTGGAGGATTTCAAATTGCAGGCACATGAACTCACTGACCACCTAGCCCGCAGAGAATATCCGGCAAATTTAACGCAAATGGCCTACAAAAGGGCGCGCAATACCAACAGGGAGGCCTTGTTGGCATCCACAGAAAGAACGAAAGATGACTTAATCACTTGTGTTAGCACCTTCACTCCAGAATCTAACACCTTCCAAAAAATAATCAAAAGGCATTGGAAACTTCTATCGGTAGGAGGCTGGCAAGCCCCAAAACCACGTTTTGCTTTCAAAAAAACTAACAATTTGAAAACAATGCTCATCAGCACCAGACCAAAACCAGCGCCTCGAGCTGAGCCAAGACTGTGGGGACTTCCGCCGGTGACAGGACACTACCCATGCGGACAATGCACCGCATGTAATCTAACAAAAACAAGTAAATCTGTAACCCTCTCGGAAACTCTGAATTGGCAACAAAGAACCCACACCAATTGTAATACTCGCAACTGCATTTATCTAATCCAGTGCCCTTGTGCGCTAATGTACATTGGTATGACAACACGTCCAATAAAGATCAGGATCTCTGAACATCGAAGTAACATCAGATGCAAAAAGATCAGCACGAAAATGTGCACACATTTCTTGGAAGCTAATCATACTGCCAATGACCTTTCATGGACAGTCCTTCAAGCCTTTCCAACGATTAGCAAGGAAGCCCTCTTCCGCAAGGAACAACAGTGGATTTTTAGAATCTCGAGCCATACCAACGGCCTCAACGATGATATACCGTGGGCCACTCTCAACAACACATGACCTTCTGGTGTCAAGAGTTCTATATTGGACATATCCACTCAAGGCGGTGACTTGGGTTCTGCTAATTATTGCGACAAACAACAGCGATTTTTGGGTTTTCTGAAACCATGTATGGTGGGCCAGGCGGCCTATAATTCGGTTCCAACCAACCTCCCTTTTTTGACCTGTCAGCTTCTTATGCAAAGAATACACATAAATCCCCTTTAATTATTACTTTTTTGCCACCATTGTAGCGACAGAATCTATCTCGATGTCTGCCCAGGGGATACTTAACCACTTGTATACAATAATCACTCATTTCCCCCATATACCTTTTCCCTATCACGCTTGAATTCCTTACTGGGCCAGCTGTCCATTCCCCCCACTATGAACAATAAAGTTACTTTTTCACTCCCAACATGGCGGCCGTACTGGGCCAGCTGTCCATTTTCCCCCCACTATGAACAATAAAGTTACTTTTTCACTCCCAACATGGCGGCCGTTAATCGCGGACTAGTTGTGCACTGCAGCCACGTCTGCTCACTTCCGTTATTAACCACACACGCACGGCTGTGCGTCACGGAAGCCTGAGCCGCAGTAGGTATCCGGCAGCGAATGCGCCGACACTTTGTAAGTATGCCTCCATTCCTGGGTCCTTCTACAGCTATCTTCGAATCTCCAGGTACGACTTACTTTCCTTGTTTATAATTTTTTAAGGGCAGGCGCTCCCTGGCCGCCAGGCGAACCCGTACGGAAAGTTAACTCCCAAATAGGGGTGAGTCCATTCTGTACCTCTCGTAAAGTTTGATAGACGCACGAGCAAGTGGCAATCTTCTTTCGTAATAGTTTTTTTGACGTGATTATTGTCCCCCACATCAGCGCGAATATCACCTTGATGGGCATTCCCCTAGACACATATTTCCACGCTTGACCCCCTCGCGGTGGAGCATGTGTAGCCCCCAGCATCTATTTCGCGACGCACTTTCTGCACAGCCTATAGTCACCTCGTAAACTTCCCAACATGAGTACGAGTGTTCAATTTTGTAAGGCGGTCCACCTGACGAAAATACCCCGCCTTACTCCTCCACTTAGGAGCATGTGTACCGCACCAGTTGCTCTTGGCACTAATTTGTTTTCCGTGTGCACGAAGGCACACGTTTGCAGTTGCGCAAAGCATGCCCACCACCTGGCAACTCTTTGTGCCAGCACTTTACAACGTGTTCCACCTCTCAATTTCGCCAGGCATGCCCACCACCTGGCAACTCTTTGTGCCAGCACTTTACAACGTGTTCCACCTCTCAATTTCGCCAGGCAGCTGCACTTTCCACTGTTCATTTAAACACTTGTATATAGAGATGACTCTGGTTGGGTCACTGTGTGAGCACCTCCATTGGCGGCCACAACATACGCACGGTTCCCTCCAGGAGCCCCGAATTTTTGTGAATCATGTTTCATGCATCTGTGTTGTCCTTCCCCCTTCTTTTCCCCCTTCTTTTTCTTCCAGGTACTGCAACAACGGGTCCACTTCCTTAGGGACCCCATTGGATTGCATGGTGATGTATTGATAATTTCTGCATCACGAATTATGTAGTAGAGTTTTCACAATTTTCTTTGAGCACTTTCTCACAATGGTCCTGATGAATTGCCACCGACCCTTTGGGCATAGAGCAAGAAACATGTTGACCGTTTGAGTTCCCTAGGGACCATCATAATCCCTTTGGGATCACTTATATTTTTACTTAGGCTGGTATACCATCAGAATAAATTGACACATTGCCTGGTAATACCACACCTATTTTAACTCACTACACCACCACTCACTACACTTGTTGCACTGACCCCCACGCACCCATACGGCTGTCTCTTAAAAAGAACTCCGATAAAGAGCCCCTTCGCGGGAGCCCGTCGGGCATTGCAGCGCCGGCCCGACGAGGAGCACAGCCCTATGATGAAGCATGACACCTTGCTAGGTGTGTGAGGGCATTATATAGAGACTAACCGCTCTTCCCCCCCCTCTTTTCCCCCCCCAGAGGAACTGCACCCCTTGGTTTTGGTCTATACTCCTCGGAGCATGGTGCAGGACCTCATTAAAAAAGCTCTTGGTTCCTCCTCCTTTTAGAAGCATTGTACAGTACACCAATTAGTTGGAGGAAGACCGGTCCCAGTCCCATCCTAGTTAAAACACGTCTCATGAAGGGCCATTCGACAGAGTCGAAGGCCTTTTCCATGTCTAGAAAAACTGCCACTGCCCGCGTCTCTAGCCTGGTGTGCTGTAAAGCACCAAATACAGTGCGTAAGTTGTGGGTCAGGTTTCTGCCTGGCACAAACCCCACCTGTTCTGGAGCAACCAGGGTCGGTATCAAGGAGACTAAACTGTTAGCAAGGATCTTTGCAAATATTTTCGTGTCAACAATGAGTAGAGAAAGCAGGCGGTAAGACGCGCACTTTGCCGGAGGCTTATCCGGCTTTAAAATAGTAACAATAATTGCTTCCCTCACTGACAGCGGCATTGTACCCGAAACGCACATATCATCGAAAAGCGTGGCAAGTTGCGGGACCAATAAGTCCAAGAACCCCTTATAAAAGGTAACTATGAGGCCATCCACTCCAGGTGCACTACTCGCTTTCCTATTGGATAGAACTAAGAGTATTTCCTCCCTCTTGATGGACCTCATTAAAAATTCACGATGCGTGTTCGTGAGCCATGGTAGTTTGATATGCGTGAGGTAATCCAAAATTTCCTCCTCTGTACCCCCACTTCGGGTAGCATATAGTTCAGCGTAGCATTGACGGAATCTGTTCGCCACGACGGTCTCGTCCACAAGAATATCCCGCTCCGCTGATCTAATCTCTGCTACCACAGTTTTATTCTGGCGCTTTTTTAGTAGTTGGGCCAACACCGCCCCCGGGCGCTCACTCTCACCATACGCTCGAGCCGTGGTATATTTACCGAGGTGTTTTATTTCGGTATCTGCCGCCTCATGATATTCTTCAAGCAGGGTTTTGATCTCTTGCACACCATTCTTACCATCCCTGTCCTGTTGACGCTCCTCTAATGAGGCTAACCTCTGTTCTAAGACAGTAAATCTTTTGCGGATCACCCTAAGGAATGCTTGGTCATAGTGATTCCACGTATGTAAACCTTAAACTTCTCCCAGACAACCTAAAAGCTATCCATCGACCCCACATTAGTCTCAAAAAATGTTTCTATTGCTTCAGCCAGTTCTTCTTTAAAGACCGCATCCAGCAGGGAATAAGGTGGGAACCGCCAGGTGAAGGGCGGTATCGCTTTTCTAGGTGTATCCACGACTAGCAGTAGCGGGGAGTGGCCCGAGAGCGTACGGGGGAGTACCCTACATGTACGCACACTCTTGCACAACCGCCCAGCCGCCAACCAATAATCTATTCAGGTGTGTAGGTCATGGTAGGCTGAGTAGTGCGTAAATCCAACAGCGCTCGGGTATGACTGATGCCACACATCACACAAATCGAACCGTACCATAGCGCTCTCAACTGCTCTAGCTGCCGCCGTGAGGCGTCTATCCGGTCCACCCGACCTGGCCAGTCTCGGGTTTCTGATTAAATTAAAATCACTCCCCCAAAGAAGGTGTCTTTCCACTTGAATGCCAACTCTGTCTGACAGCTTTGCAAAGAAGTCAGGGTTATCATAATTAGGTCCGTAGATGTTAACTATGATAAGGTTCATACCTTTACCTCTGCACCTGGTAATAACAAATCGGCCTTCCCCATCTGTGTCCAGCAGTTCAAGTGTTAGAGCAGATATAGGATTAACCCAGGTCAATACCCCACGCTCATGTGTGGTAAATCCAGCTGCATGTATGTTACCATGTAAACCTCTGCTACGCAGCATAGGGATATTCAGGGGTAGATGGGTCTCCTGTAGTAGAGCAACATCGATCTCGTGCCTCGACATGTAGTTCAGGACTTTACAGATCTTCCTATGGTCGTTAAGTCCTCTTACGTTCCAAGTAAGTGCACGTAGAGTGACCATGCCCATGTCCCTGTGGGGCTTACTAGTTTCTGTCATGAGGTGTGTCTTGCTGGACCTGCCTAGCTGACCTGTGTGACGTGCATGAAGTGTGTTATCTTTGTGCTGCCGGGAGTCCTGCTAAAATATTAACAAACATTTCGGGTCTCATGTCCTCCCCACCCCCCACCCACGTAAGGCCAACCCCAACCTTGCTTCGACGATGTTCTCCCACAACCCCCCCCACCCCAACAGAAGCAAAATAGTCAAGAATTCAAAACTGCCCAACATAGGTTCAAGATTACCCCCTCCCCCCCCAATCTGTACCCGAGTGGTGAAATACACTCTTGGGCGGACGTTGCTCGCCTAGCTAGTCTATGCGTCTCAAGTAGACCCTACTTATATCTCTCCTGCCCGTCGCCTGTATTGGTGCGTCAGCTACAAATAGCAATTCCGCCACATGCATCATATATCCTAATGAAGCTCAGCGATCATACAAAATATCCCCACCTCTGTGTAGTCACATTCATATTAACCCTATAGTGCGGCGCCACATGTAATATAAGATATTCCCATTAACAGAGGACTCGTAGAGCTAAGCTCCCCGTTGCACTTGCGTGTCAATGGTAGTACTGCAGTAGTTCTCAAAGTTTGTGGTCGCACACACAGGAAGTTAATCTTGTTCGTCTAATCGGCCTATAACAGCGCCCTCTAAGTGACTTCGCTCTGGGATTTCTCGCTGCTCCTTGGCCCACTCCTTCTGGGCTTTCTGCAACGCCTTTGGGTCAGTAAATATGCGTGAGTGCCCCTGCCGGTTCACGCGCAGTCTAGCTGGGTAGAGGATGGCATTGTATATGTGTTGGTCTCTCAGTTGTCTTTTCAACGGGGCAAACTGCCTGCATGCTTCCTGGACTCGATATGTAAAATCCTGATACAGAGGAATGTTGGCTCCTTCATACTGCAATGTCTGTTTGTCTCTGGCAGCTGTCAATGCCGAGTCCCTATCTCGATAGTTCAGGAGTCTCGCGATGATCAGTCTCGGGGGGACGCCAATAATAGGGCGATGGCCCAGGGACTGGTGTGCCCGTTCCACTACAAACATAGGGGAAAAAGTTTCACTGCCCAGGAGAGTGACCAGAAGTTTCTCAACAAATTCTCCCATGTTTCCAGTCGGAGTCGATTCTGGAAGGCCCGTGATTCTCAAGTTGTTGCGCCGAGATCACGCTTCCAAATCTTCCACCTTGTCTTGCAGGATCTGTAGTACCCTCCCCATCTGCTTGTGATCCATATCCATTGCTGTCTGCGCCTCTTCCACCTCTACTACTCTGCGTTCCGTCATGTCTAGCCTTTCTCTCAGACATCCTGTCCATTTTGTACGATAGAGTGTCTATTTTAGTACCCAGTACTGAGAGGCTGCTCTGTAGGCCTTTCTCCATAGCTGCTAGCATAGAACCGATGTCACCGTCCATTTCTTCTTGTACCTAATCTTGCGTGTTTTCCCCATCAGCAGTTGCGTTGTCCCTCACCTTCGACTTCCTGTTGTCGAACGTGAGTTTAGGCTGGGTTCTGTCCATCCTGCATGATCCGCCATTTCAGGAAGCATGTATCCAACTGCGTACAGCGGGTTCGCAGCAGGGCTGAGCTTCTGACCTGCTCCTGGGGTCTTCAATGCAGAATTCTCACTGGGGCCATAGTGTCATGCAGTGCCATGTTCCGCCTCAATATCGCCACTCCTTAGTCAAAGAGGCTGCAATAGTTTTTGGGCCACCGAACAGTTGTCGGGTGATAGCCCACCTTGTGACGTTGTCCAGGGTACGTCGCACTTTCGGGGTGTTAAAGTCAGTAGGGCAGTATCCCACAGCCGCCCTCCAGACGCCTCTGCTAGTCCCAGGCTGGGTGTAGCGCTCACAACAGTCGGGGTGGCCTTTGCTCCAGCTGCTCCCGCCGAATCAGCGCCGATCTCAGGGGGTACTCATTGCATCCCAAGCCACTCGGCTTAGCTGGTCTTCATGTCTGTGCGTTGCGCAGAGAGGTGCCCTCAGCCTTCGATCTCCTCTCGAGGCCTCCGATAATGCGGTCACCATCCAGGTAGGAAAAACCCGGCGCTGTTTCAGGTCTCACTGGGCATCAGCAACATGACGGCGGCACCCTCTGCAGCCCAGCAGCTGTCGCAGGCAATCTCCAACCCAGCTCGCAGCTCTCGACGTCACAGTCGCCGCAAAAGCAGCTGGCCCCGGCACAGCACCAGCACCAGAGCGTCCCAGGCTCCAATCACAGTGGGTCAGGGCTTGAGGTCATGCGGTAGGCCCCAACTGTACTCGTGCGATATTTCCGCAAAGCGCGATAGTAGAGATGCCTGATTCGGCTTGAGTCGTTCCCCGTCCCCACCGACACAGGCGACAGTTCGTGGCAGGTGCGTTGTGCGTAGCAGACTCAGGATAATGTCAGGATTGTGTGGCGGCATTGTGGAGCGATCGACTTAAGCGGCCCTCTTCGAGGCTCGCAAGCTCTGCCCCAGGTCTGGTTTAAAGTTAAAGTTTCAGCTTCCATTCAGATGCTGATGACATGTAGGTATATGAGGAGGAGGGGGGGATAAACGAACGTACGAGTTACTTACCTTCGGTAACGATGTATCTGGTAGATACGATTCTAGCCGCAGATTCCTTCATGTAGAATTATCCCCAGGCGTGAGACAAGATCTGGAAACCTTTTGTTGCCACAGCATCCCTGCGCTCCGGGGGCAGGGCGACACCACGCGACTCAGCCCAGGCGTCGTCTGTGAATGTGAAGTCAGCGAGGTCACATAGGACCCGCTTCGGCGTGCCCACGTCCGTTTTCTTCTGAGAACTTTTCCGCACTACAACATGGAACCACCAGATAAAAAACAGTGGAAGCATGGGAACAGTGTGCAAAGAGTAGAATAATTGGAAGGAAACAGTGACTAACAACACCACCAGAGCAGTGCCAACACCGCAGAACCCATGGGCAGCACATAGACAACCTCCCATCCCTGTGCCCCGGAGGCAAGAACATGCGTAAAAGTCATGGCACACGTAGGAAAAACCCACCTCCCCCATCCTGAGCAAGGAACCGGACCAATCCCAAGACAGACAGGGACAACAAACCTCCAAACCACCCCAACCGACAGGGGAACCACCCTAAAGGGACAAGGGCAAGACAAGGCCTGAGGACCCTTAATCAAAGGATAGCAATGGAAGGAAGGATGGAGAAGGGAGGACAGGGATAGAAAGCAATCCCCCCAAAACCTGGAGTAGCCAGAGCAGCAAGGCACCGGAACCCCATATTCCAAAAAACCAAAGGAGGAATGAACCGCCCCCAGACGGAGCCACCCGTCAAGAACAAGGAAGGCACTCACAGGAGACACAGCCCCCCACCGGGAGGCGAGTACCGAAGACCAACCCAAGGGTCCTCGCAGAATAGGGGAGGAAGGGTGGGCCGTGAAGGAACCTGCGGCTAGAATCGTCTCTACCAGATACATCGTTACTGAAGGAAAGTAACTTGTACATCTGATAGAGACTACTAGCCGCAGATTCCTTCACGTAGAATAGATACCCTAGCAATAACCCCTGGGAAGGAGGGTCTGCGAAAGGACCCCACCAGCCATGCAGAACAGAGGGCCCCACAGGGGACCAGATCTGTGCACCAGGTAGAACCTTGCCCCTGCCAGGCCAAGGGAACCCGACAAGCAGGACCCCACCGACCCCAAGGGGATGTAGGAGGGAAAGAAGGCTGAAGACGCTCATACACACACAGCAGAGGAACCAAGGGCAAGGACTGAGAGGCCGAAGTACCCCACTCCCCCACAAGGCAACATAGCTTCCGCCCAATGCCAGGACAGGAACAGCAGAAGTAAAAGAAGAAGAAGCCTAGAGGGCCCAAGGAAACCAGGGGAAAAAGGGCGAACACATTCCAGATGGAGAGCAGCCTGTCAGCCAGAACAGTGCCGGCAGTCAAAGCCAGAAGCAAGAAGAACAGTCAGAGGCCCCAGGAAGGCCGAGGAGGTGACACCCGGGCAAGGGACACACAGGATCATCCCAGACCTCAGGAAAGGAGCAGAAAGAGGAGGAGATGCCCGGGCCACTACTACGAGTGGCCGCACACACGACTTCAGGAAGCAAAAGCAACCTACCTAAACACCATGAAGAACAGGCACCCGAAGGCGACCAGAACCCTCCAGCAGGGCGCAAGCCATATGACAGCTACCACTACCCCACATAGGGTATGTTAAGTCCCAAGAAATGGGAACCCTCTTTGGAAGAACTTCCGCAGCAAAGGAAAAAACAAAAGAGCCACAGGGGGGAAAACACCCCCGCGTAAGGCTTGACAAGCAGCCCAAGCAAAGCAGAAGGCCCAATCTCAGGGCCAAGCCTGCGCAACAATTCCTGCAGAACCACACACAAACAACACAAGGGCCGTCCAGCAGCCAACAATGCCAAAGTTCCAAGGAAGGACGTAACGGCCAGAAATCACACTGCACAGCCAGAACAGCCAGCTTAAGAAGGTCCAGAATCAAATCTTCTTGCCCGGGGGGAGGAGCCTAGCGCGCAACCAAGATGGCCGCGTAGGTGCAAGGCTCCAGAGGACCTCCGCAACCTCCTACGATTATCCTGAAATTATCCTGTCCTGGATGAGGGGACTATGTTGGTGAACCCGAGCTGAGGTGGCACCCGTTTTCCGCTTCCGAATCGGACCTCGGACACCGGAGTGAGCACCGATTGAGGTTTGCGGCCTTCCCCTCGCCAGACCCCGGATTTGCGCTGTGGGGTGATCCAGTGACAAAGTGAACAACAGCGGCAGGCAGGGCCTGGCGACTCGCGTACCCCGCACTTTCGCTTTCGCACCACCTTGTCGTTTCTGCGAGGTTGGGTCGCGGAGCCCTTGGTGTTGGTGTGGTGTGGCCTTGCTGGGAGATTCTGCCTGCCTGCCGGCTGTGATCCACCCCACTGCTCTGAGGGGGCCCCCCCGGAGCTCGTGGCCCTGCTTTCCTGCCCTACACGACGTGGCTGGTGCGACTGGGAGACTGGTGGCCATGGCCACGAAACAAGATGGAGACCGGGCAAAGACCAAATCGACCCGGCGTGGCGCCGTCCATCAGGCCAACAGTATGGACCGCTATACCCTCCAGAAGGGATCTCCCGATGGACTGCGCAAGTCCCCTGAGAGCCCTCCTGATGCCCCAGACCTGCCCGCAGATCTGACGCTGTGAGATGTCATGGGCGCCATTGCCGAGATGAAGGCCTCGGTGGGCCAGCGGTTTGATACACTGGCGCAGAAGATTGACTCGGTCCTTGTGGATGTTGCCCTGGTGAGGGCCGATCTTTTCAAAACCAACGACCGAGTAGATTCTTTGGCCCACACCGCATCGGGCCTAACGACAGATGTGGCGGCCTTGCAATCAGAGGTGCGCCGGCTTAGTCAGGCGAGTGCGCTGATGGATCGACGCCTGGAGGACTCCGAGAGTCGGGCACGGAGGAACAACGTCCGCATTATTGGGGTGCCCGAGGGACGCGAGGAGGCGGCGGCGGATCTCTTTGTGGAGGACCTGATTGCTACCCATCTCCAGCCACGGGGGCTGAGCAA
This sequence comes from Triturus cristatus, assembly GCF_964204655.1. Classification (NCBI taxonomy): domain Eukaryota; kingdom Metazoa; phylum Chordata; class Amphibia; order Caudata; family Salamandridae; genus Triturus; species Triturus cristatus. Next base: position 993,395,275 of record NC_140585.1, on the reverse strand, counting down.
ATTCTTCGCTGTGGAAAGGGCCCACAGGGTTCCCGGGGGAAGGCCGAAGGTCGGAGCCCCTCCGAGACCTCTCATCGCCCGGATTTTCAATTTTCGGGATAGAGACGCTATCCTGCAAGCCTCCAGACTGCATGGACCGGTCAAGCTCGACAATATGGAGGTTAATTTTTATCCTGATTTCACCCCAGCGGTCCAGAAGCAAAGACTGAGCTTTCTAGGCGTCAAACGCCGTCTTCGGGACCTAAACCTCAAATACGCCATGCTTTTCCCGGCCAGGCTGCGTGTGGAGGTGGATGGTCGCACTCACTTCTTTGATCGTCCTGAAGCGGCCGGGGACTGGCTGGATACTCTGCCCGGGGATCGTGATCGGGGGGGCGGGGGGGGGGGGGGGCGGCGGGGGGAGATGGCACGCTGGATCGGGACTGAGGATCTAATATTGGGCCTCACTCTGGACGAAAATGTTGCCACTTTTGATTCTGCGTCAGTTTTTGTAAGTTCCCCTCCTATGGAGGTTGTGTTGGGTCTATTGGGGGTTCTCCCTCCTCCTCTAGGGGGTTTAGTTAGTCTAACTATATTTGGGGCGACAGGCACACTGCACGTTGGGGGGGCTGTTTGGGCTCATGCAGGGGTGCAGGGAGGGGGGAGTTCTGTTGGGGTGGGTGGGTGGGGATGGGGTGTTGTTCGTTTTTATCACAAGGCAAACGTATTTTTGTGTTAGTTCTAAAGTGCTCTCCGGGGGACGAATGATGGCTTCTGTACATGATGGGGGGTAGGGAACTAACTTTGTTGTCTTGGAATGTGAATGGACTGGGGGACAGGATCAAACGGGGTGTGGTCCTGCAGTTTTTGAAGCGTATCTTGCCCGATGTGGTCTTTCTGCAGGAGACACACCTTATTGGCAACTCCTTCTGCGCCATGAATCGGCGTGGCTATCGCCTTGTGGCTCACTCGGGCTTCACGTCCGGCTCAAGGGGTGTGGGCATCATGGTGAAGAACTCGCTCCCGTTGGAGCTTGATGAGGTGCTCCACGATGACAGGGGACGTTACACGGTCTTGGTGGGAAGATTGGAGGGCAAAGTGATTGTCTTTGTGTCAGTATACATCCCACCGGGGCTGCAGTCGACCACCTTTGCGGACCTTGGGCGCCTTCTCCTTGGCCTTCCGGGGGGGCTTTTAGTTGTGGGGGGGGATTTTAATGCGGTGGTATCTGGGACTGTGGATCGTCACCCCCCTAGGGACCTCCCCCGGGCACAGGCGTGGCTACCCGGCCTCTTGGATACATTTGGATTAGTGGACTGCTGGCGTTTAAAACACCCCACGCAGCTGCAGTACACTTTCCACTCGGGAGCCCATGGTAGTCTCTCACGACTAGACTATGTCCTTGTCCCGGCGGCTTATGTTGGGAGGGTGGGAGAGGTGCGCCATTTGCCACGGGGTATTTCGGACCACTCCCCGCTCCTACTGCACTTTGATGTCTTTCCGAGGGGTGAGGGTAGGGTGGTCCCAATCAATCCTTGGTACCTGCGCGACCCCACCATTCGCGCTGAATTGATTAAATCCCTTCAGCGATATTTTGATGAGAATGTGGGGTCTGTGCCTTCGGCTGTACCGCTATGGGAGGCCTTCAAGACAGTACTCCGAGGGGAGGCCCTATCCCTTATTTCCCACGCCCGGAGGCGCGAGCGGGAGGAGGTGACCCGGATGGAGGCTGAAATAGCCGAGTTGGAGGGTAATTTAGAAGGTGGGGTGACGGATGCCGCATTGCATGTCCTCCAACTCAAGCAAGCGGCCTATAGGGCCCTCATCACGGAGGCGGCCAGGGGCCTCAGTAGAGAGCAACAGGGGCGACTGTATGATGTGGGTGATAAGGCTGGTAAACTCATAGCGTGGTTGGACAAAAAAGAGAGAGCGAATCGTGTGGTCCCGCTGATTGAGAAAACGGATGGTGTGTGTGTAACTGAGCCAGAAGAAATTGTCTCCTGCTTCGCGGATTATTTCCGTGGGGTGTATTCCCCGGTGTCTCCCTGCTCGGAAGAGGATTCCCGTGCCCTGCTCAGTGATATCGCGCTGCCGTCCCTTTCCGGGGATGACAGGGTGTCGTTGGACGCCGCTCCCACCTCCGACGAGATCGCCCTCGCCATACGCTCGGTCGCTTCCGGCAAGGCCATGGGTCCGAATGGTCTCCCTATCGAGTTGTACAAGTTGCGACCGGATACGCTGGCACCCCATCTTCGGGCTATGTTCCTGGCGGCACACTCGGTGGGCTCCCTCCCACTGGACCAGCGTCTGGCTACAATCGTGGTCATCCACAAGGAAGGGAGACCTCGGGACCGGGTTACATCCTATCGGCCCATTTCGCTACTGAACGCGGAGCCCAAGATTCTCGCCAAGGTACTGGCCAATCGGCTGGTCGGTGTGGTGGGCGATTTGGTTCATCAGGACCAATCGGGCTTTATTCCCCATCGCAACACAGCCCTTAATCTGCGGCGTTTGCACGGTGTGCTCGCACGTGCCCCGTTCATACGGGAGCCGGCCATTTTGGCGTCCTTAGACGCCACCATGGCGTTTGACACGCTTGAGTGGTTATATATCTGGGCGATGCTTGCGAAGTTTGGATTCGGCCCAGGGTTCATCAGTTGGGTCAAATTGCTGTATTCGGGCCCATTGGCGCAGGTGGTGGTGAACAGAAGAGTGTCAGCTCCGTTCGAGCTGGGCCGGGGCACGCGGCAGGGCTGCCCCTTATCGCCGCTCCTCTTTGCACTTGCCTTGGAGCCCCTGGCGGAGTGGCTGCGGTGGGAGCCTTCCATCCGTGGTCTCCGCTGGACCCCTGAGTATGAGGACCGCGTATCCCTATACGCTGATGACATCCTCTTGTACCTAGCTTCCCCACGTCAATCACTCATAGTACTGGTTGATGTTTTGCATTCATTCGGTCGTAACTCCGGTCTGGTCATCAACTGGGCTAAATCGTGTGTGTATGTTCTCTCCGGGGAGGCTCCTATCCTCCCGCGGGGCTGTCCGATCCAGGTCGCCCCGCAGGGATTTAGGTACCTGGGTGTCTTCATCACTCTGGACCCGGAGGCCCGGTATGATCGGAACTTGCTTCCCCCCCTCCAGCGTCTGAAAGAGGATGTCGCGCGCTGGCGGCGTTTGCCGCTTTCGCCGCTCGGCCCTCCTGATGCCCCAGACCTGCCCGCAGATCTGACGCTGTGAGATGTCATGGGCGCCATTGCCGAGATGAAGGCCTCGGTGGGCCAGCGGTTTGATACACTGGCGCAGAAGATTGACTCGGTCCTTGTGGATGTTGCCCTGGTGAGGGCCGATCTTTTCAAAACCAACGACCGAGTAGATTCTTTGGCCCACACCGCATCGGGCCTAACGACAGATGTGGCGGCCTTGCAATCAGAGGTGCGCCGGCTTAGTCAGGCGAGTGCGCTGATGGATCGACGCCTGGAGGACTCCGAGAGTCGGGCACGGAGGAACAACGTCCGCATTATTGGGGTGCCCGAGGGACGCGAGGAGGCGGCGGCGGATCTCTTTGTGGAGGACCTGATTGCTACCCATCTCCAGCCACGGGGGCTGAGCAAATTCTTCGCTGTGGAAAGGGCCCACAGGGTTCCCGGGGGAAGGCCGAAGGTCGGAGCCCCTCCGAGACCTCTCATCGCCCGGATTTTCAATTTTCGGGATAGAGACGCTATCCTGCAAGCCTCCAGACTGCATGGACCGGTCAAGCTCGACAATATGGAGGTTAATTTTTATCCTGATTTCACCCCAGCGGTCCAGAAGCAAAGACTGAGCTTTCTAGGCGTCAAACGCCGTCTTCGGGACCTAAACCTCAAATACGCCATGCTTTTCCCGGCCAGGCTGCGTGTGGAGGTGGATGGTCGCACTCACTTCTTTGATCGTCCTGAAGCGGCCGGGGACTGGCTGGATACTCTGCCCGGGGATCGTGATCGGGGGGGCGGGGGGGAGGGGCGGCGGGGGGAGATGGCACGCTGGATCGGGACTGAGGATCTAATATTGGGCCTCACTCTGGACGAAAATGTTGCCACTTTTGATTCTGCGTCAGTTTTTGTAAGTTCCCCTCCTATGGAGGTTGTGATGGGTCTATTGGGGGTTCTCCCTCCTCCTCTAGGGGGTTTAGTTAGTCTAACTATATTTGGGGCGACAGGCACACTGCACGTTGGGGGGGCTGTTTGGGCTCATGCAGGGGTGCAGGGAGGGGGGAGTTCTGTTGGGGTGGGTGGGTGGGGATGGGGTGTTGTTCGTTTTTATCACAAGGCAAACGTATTTTTGTGTTAGTTCTAAAGTGCTCTCCGGGGGACGAATGATGGCTTCTGTGCATGATGGGGGGTAGGGAACTAACTTTGTTGTCTTGGAATGTGAATGGACTGGGGGACAGGATCAAACGGGGTGTGGTCCTGCAGTTTTTGAAGCGTATCTCGCCCGATGTGGTCTTTCTGCAGGAGACACACCTTATTGGCAACTCCTTCTGCGCCATGAATCGGCGTGGCTATCGCCTTGTGGCTCACTCGGGCTTCACGTCCGGCTCAAGAGGTGTGGGCATCATGGTGAAGAACTCGCTCCCGTTGGAGCTTGATGAGGTGCTCCACGATGACAGGGGACGTTACACGGTCTTGGTGGGAAGATTGGAGGGCAAAGTGATTGTCTTTGTGTCAGTATACATCCCACCGGGGCTGCAGTCGACCACCTTTGCGGACCTTGGGCGCCTTCTCCTTGGCCTTCCGGGGGGGCTTTTAGTTGTGGGGGGGGATTTTAATGCAGTGGTATCTGGGACTGTGGATCGTCACCCCCCTAGGGACCTCCCCCGGGCACAGGCGTGGCTACCCGGCCTCTTGGATACATTTGGATTAGTGGACTGCTGGCGTTTAAAACACCCCACGCAGCTGCAGTACACTTTCCACTCGGGAGCCCATGGTAGTCTCTCACGACTAGACTATGTCCTTGTCCCGGCGGCTTATGTTGGGAGGGTGGGAGAGGTGCGCCATTTGCCACGGGGTATTTCGGACCACTCCCCGCTCCTACTGCACTTTGATGTCTTTCCGAGGGGTGAGGGTAGGGTGGTCCCAATCAATCCTTGGTACCTGCGCGACCCCACCATTCGCGCTGAATTGATTAAATCCCTTCAGCGATATTTTGATGAGAATGTGGGGTCTGTGCCTTCGGCTGTACCGCTATGGGAGGCCTTCAAGACAGTACTCCGAGGGGAGGCCCTATCCCTTATTTCCCACGCCCGGAGGCGCGAGCGGGAGGAGGTGACCCGGATGGAGGCTGAAATAGCCGAGTTGGAGGGTAATTTAGAAGGTGGGGTGACGGATGCCGCATTGCATGTCCTCCAACTCAAGCAAGCGGCCTATAGGGCCCTCATCACGGAGGCGGCCAGGGGCCTCAGTAGAGAGCAACAGGGGCGACTGTATGATGTGGGTGATAAGGCTGGTAAACTCATAGCGTGGTTGGACAAAAAAGAGAGAGCGAATCGTGTGGTCCCGCTGATTGAGAAAACGGATGGTGTGTGTGTAACTGAGCCAGAAGAAATTGTCTCCTGCTTCGCGGATTATTTCCGTGGGGTGTATTCCCCGGTGTCTCCCTGCTCGGAAGAGGATTCCCGTGCCCTGCTCAGTGATATCGCGCTGCCGTCCCTTTCCGGGGATGACAGGGTGTCGTTGGACGCCGCTCCCACCTCCGACGAGATCGCCCTCGCCATACGCTCGGTCGCTTCCGGCAAGGCCATGGGTCCGAATGGTCTCCCTATCGAGTTGTACAAGTTGCGACCGGATACGCTGGCACCCCACCTTCGGGCTATGTTCCTGGCGGCACACTCGGTGGGCTCCCTCCCACTGGACCAGCGTCTGGCTACAATCGTGGTCATCCACAAGGAAGGGAGACCTCGGGACCGGGTTACATCCTATCGGCCCATTTCGCTACTGAACGCGGAGCCCAAGATTCTCGCCAAGGTACTGGCCAATCGGCTGGTCGGTGTGGTGGGCGATTTGGTTCATCAGGACCAATCGGGCTTTATTCCCCATCGCAACACAGCCCTTAATCTGCGGCGTTTGCACGGTGTGCTCGCACGTGCCCCGTTCATACGGGAGCCGGCCATTTTGGCGTCCTTAGACGCCACCATGGCGTTTGACACGCTTGAGTGGTTATATATCTGGGCGATGCTTGCGAAGTTTGGATTCGGCCCAGGGTTCATCAGTTGGGTCAAATTGCTGTATTCGGGCCCATTGGCGCAGGTGGTGGTGAACAGAAGAGTGTCAGCTCCGTTCGAGCTGGGCCGGGGCACGCGGCAGGGCTGCCCCTTATCGCCGCTCCTCTTTGCACTTGCCTTGGAGCCCCTGGCGGAGTGGCTGCGGTGGGAGCCTTCCATCCGTGGTCTCCGCTGGACCCCTGAGTATGAGGACCGCGTATCCCTATACGCTGATGACATCCTCTTGTACCTAGCTTCCCCACGTCAATCACTCATAGTACTGGTTGATGTTTTGCATTCATTCGGTCGTAACTCCGGTCTGGTCATCAACTGGGCTAAATCGTGTGTGTATGTTCTCTCCGGGGAGGCTCCTATCCTCCCGCGGGGCTGTCCGATCCAGGTCGCCCCGCAGGGATTTAGGTACCTGGGTGTCTTCATCACTCTGGACCCGGAGGCCCGGTATGATCGGAACTTGCTTCCCCCCCCTCCAGCGTCTGAAAGAGGATGTCGCGCGCTGGCGGCGTTTGCCGCTTTCGCCGCTCGGCCGGGCGGCATTGTTTAAAATGATGTCGCTGCCGCGTTTCCTGTACGCGTTGCAGAACACTATGGACCTCGTCCCGGCGCGCTACTTCCGCGAAGTGGAGAGTTTGCAGCGCCGTCTGTTCTGGGACGGGAGGCCATGTATTGCCCTGGCTAAGCTGACGCTCCCATGGTATGATGGGGGGATAGCCCTCCCGGATATTAAACGGTATTATTGGGCCTCCCAGCTAGCTGCTATCAATCAGGGCCAATATGGGCCAGCCTTAAACCTGCGTTTGAAATGGATAGGATGCTACTTCCAGGTGGTGACCTTTATCGAGCGCTCTATTCTAGCGCGCCCGACGCTCGCCTAACGGGGCCCACGCGTGTCATGGTGCGAGTGTGGCACGCGGCCAATGCAGCTATGGGGTGGAAGGACCGTCTGACCCGGGCGTCACCACTATATGCGTCTGAGCGGTTGGGCTCCTTGTGGACCTCGAAGGGCTTTGAGCAGTGGGACTTAATAGGCATTAGCAAAGTGGGGGATCTCTGGACGAGGGGAGGATTTAAAACGTTTGAAATGCTGCAGACGGAATTTCAGTTGCAGGGCAGCGAATACTTTCGGTATTTGCAGGTCCGACATGCGCTGGGCTCCGTCTTTCCGGACGTTGCCTCCATCCCGGAGTGTTCCCCCCTGGAGGATAGAGTGCTGGACGGACACGTCCCTGACAGCACGATCTCACTGATCTACAAAAAACTGATCAACGACCGCTCAGACTTGTTGATTGCCCTTCGTGAGGCTTGGGTAGCCGATGGGCTGGAGCTGGACGACGAGGACTGGATCTCTGCGGTGGCCTCCCCGAAAGAGGTGGCCATACCGGCTCGCCTTCGCTTCGTCCAGCTCAAGATACTCCACAGGGTCTACATGACGGGGCCAAAGCTCCTGCGTATGGGCTACGCTGAGGACGGTTTCTGTAAGCGCGGGTGTGGTGCGCTGGGGACTTTTCTGCATATCTTGTGGGAGTGCCCGGAGGTGGCGGGGTTCTGGCATGGTGTGCATGAGGTGCTGCGAGTGGTCACGCATGTGGCGCTGTTGCCCGAAGTGAGGAGATGCCTGTTGAATGTGTGGGAGCCTACCGATTACTCGGTGCCGCAGACGTGGTGGGCGACTCTGGGGTATATGGTTGCCAAGCGTGATATTGCCCAGCTGTGGGGATCCCAGAGGCCCCAGACTGTCTCGGCCTGGAAGGAACATATGGATTGGTGCATGTTTCGGGAAAAGGTGGTGTATGTGGCGAGAGGTAAGCCTGCGACATGGGTGAAAGTGTGGGGCCCCTGGAACGCCTACCGCGGGGGAATCTGTGCTCCACCGTTATTGCCCGATCCGTCGCCGGCCCGTCCCCTTAGCCAACTCATCCCTCCGGTACCTGGGCATTGGGTGTACCCAGCCCTAGTTCTGATCTCTCCCCCCCTCGTGAGATTCCTATGGATGGCTAGGATCCCCCCTCCAGGGGAGCACGTGCTGCTATTTCCAATTGAGGATTGCCTTGTGGGTTTGTTTGTAGTTGTTGTTCTTTAAGTTTAAAATGGAACCGTATAGTTGGGTCAGGACAGTGTGGCTCGCAACGATGTTACCTCCTGTGCATGCTCGGCCGCAGCACCATGTGTTCTATAAATGTATATCGTATGCTCCTTTCACTGCTAGCGGCCGTCCGGAAGGTTGTAGGCCCATATTTGTATATTTTTGAGTCTTGTAATAAACGGTTTCAAAAAAAAAAAAAAAAGAAGGTCCAGAATCAACCCAACTCAGAAGTCACTGAGGAGGAGGATGAGGAAGGAGCCCTGCCAAGAGCCTTTGGATGGCGGTGTGGGCCGGGGCATGGAACAACAGGCTGCCATCAAACAGAAGGTCGATGAGTCGCTCCCGAATATTCTCAGGAAATACTCCGTGCCAAAGCCAAGCACGGTGACGGAGAGCAACTGAGGAAGCCATGGCCCGGCCCAGCACCTCTGAGATGTCCAGAGCGGAGAGGAGAATAAATGCCGCAAGCTCCCGGCCACCCAATGCATGATGCCGTAAGTCCACCAGGCCCGACTCCTGGGACGCTGCAGATCCCAGAGACTCAGCCGAGTCCCACAAACAGGAGGAGGACCTAGCCAGTACACACAAGGTGTTAAGGGCCCGCAGGCACGCGCTGGTCGAGGCAAACATGTTGCGTCCCCAAGAGTCCAGCCAGCGGGCCTCTCGGGACGGCGGAGTCAACAGTGGCAGCAGGGAGTGAAAAACAGTCCGCAAAAAGGGGCTGGCGGCTGAGGGGTGAAGGGAAAGACACGCCGGGTCATGCGGCGCCGGGAGGTGCCAGTGCAGAAGATGCTGCGGCACCGGGTCCCAAGCCCCCGTCAAGGAAGAAAGGAGCGAACCCTCAAAGGGAAGTAAGATTTCCCTCCCACCAGAGCCCTGGTGGAGGACCTCCAATAGATGGTCCGCCGGAAAATGAGCCACCGGGTCACCCATGCGCAGAATGCCCACAGCCAAAGACACTGCGTCAGCGAAGGCCGCACCCGCCTCCAGGCGGCTGTCCCTGAGGCCAACGGGGCCTGCAAGGGCCAGACCTGGAAGTCGGAAGGAGCCGAAGAATGAGGGTCCTGCCGCTCCTCCGACGAACACCCCTGCCTCAGGAAGGGCGGGGAGCCGCCCTTCAACGCCGGTGAAAAAGACACCACACAGAGACCAGTCTCCGGGGAGAACCACCAATATACAGCCTGCCTCTGGAGAAGAAGGAGAGTCCGAAGACGAATCCGCGGTACGACCCCTGCACGGAGCCGTAGAGTCCGGTGCTTGAGGTAGGACATCGGCACCAGCCGGCATCGCCGGACAACAGACCTCCAAGTCACCCCGCACCGGGGACCGGAGCGGAGACTGGAGTAGAGCTGGAGAACCACCGGCCCGGGGCGGCTCCGGAGTGACGCCGACCCGCCCCCCGCCAAGGCAGCCACCTGCACGGGGGAACGAGACGGGCCTGGGGAGTGGCACGAATCCCTCCGACAGCCGCGGCACAAAATGAGGCGAAGATCGCTCGGCAACCCATGTGGCGGCGCCTGGGACGATTCAACCTCCGATGAGGCAGCCACCTGTGGGGAGGGACGCGAGGGGCCCGGAGAGGTACAAGGGGTCTTCCCTCGGCCTCAACCCGAAGTGGGACGAGGAGGGTCCACCGACCCCTGTGGCTCCGCACGGTCCAGCTGCTGCCGGCGCCGTAGCGGCGTCACCGCGGCCTTAGACAGGACCACCCTGTCAAAGGACCGAGAGAGGCTCGGGGATGCGATCCGAGCCCCGGCGACCTCCCGCGACACCACAGGGACCCCCGCGGGAGTTTGAGGCGAGGCAGCGACGCCGTGGCCTGAAGGAGGTGCCCCAGAAGCGCCGCACCCCAACAGTACCACATCCTCCAAGCCTGGATCCGAACCGGTCGGCGCCGGGGCCGGAGGCACCGGTGGCGCCACAGAGGGTCCTGCGCAGAGCAAGGGATCTGCCGACGCCCCAGGAGGGGAAGGAGGAGCAGAAGCCAGCGAGGCCTGCAAAGCCGGCACGTATGTCTCCATTTGGACTCTTGACGCCCCAACACCGGGAAACGGTGGATAGGACGACACGCGGGGCCGCAGAGTGTCGACGCCCCCGGGAGGCCGGAAACCAGACCCCGGGTCAAACTGCGACACTTACCCACCGGGGAGCGACGCTCACGTGACATTGGAGAAAGGCGAGGATGACTACCACGGCCGAGTCTGAAGCAGTTTGTCGAAGCAGACCGAGGGGAGGACGTCGACCTGGAGAGACGCACTGAAAAAAGTTTCATGCGGCGCTCCCGCCGCGACTTCGGCTTCAACTGTTGGCACTGCGTACAGTCTGTGGTGCCGTGATCCTCCCCCAAACACCACATACAAATGAGGTGAGGGTTCGTCGCCGACATAAGACGCCCATAAGACGTGCAAGTCTTAAAGCCCGAAGGCATTCGCACACTGTTCCACTAAAAAATGGAAGAAAAAAGGGGCCCAACAGGCCCGTAGCAAGGATCGGATCCGCGTTGCACGCGGAAAAGAAAAAAACTGACGTAGGCGCGCCGGAGCGGTTCTTATGTGACCTCGCTGACGTCACGTGTGCGGACGATGCCTGGGCAGAGTCGCATGGTGTCGCCCCGCCCCCAGCGCGCAGGGATGCTGTGGCAAAAAAGGTTTCCAGATCCAGTCTCACGCCTGGGGATAATTCTACGTGATGGAATCTGCGGCTAGTAGTCTCTATCAGATCCCTGTGTCATGATGGTTATCAGCTCTCTGGGGATGGCTGGGCAAGATAGCCTGAAGGTCAGGGGCAGACTCCATGATCCTGAAGACCTAACGAACAAGTTACTTACCTTCGGTAACGCTTTTTCTGGTGGATACAGTATCTGCCTGTGGATTCCTCACCTTGTGAATATCCCCTGCGCCAGCATTCCACGGAACTTTTCTTCCCCAGCATTCCACGTCGACGTGGGCGACGTCACAATACATCGGCTCCGCACGCGACTCCGTGCGACGTCATCGGAGCCATAAGAAGCCCACGTCGGCGTGATGACGTCAGTTCCACCCATTTTTTCCGTGCCTTCGAGGCGAACAGGTGAACCAACGACAATCCCAAGTATACACAGTATATAGAAAAACCAATACATATACATAGCATACAAAACAAAGGAATGCTAATCAAACAAGCATTACCTACAAATGTACAAGAGAAAATATAAGCATTTCAAACAAGACCAATTTCATGGTATACAAAAGGTGGACAACGGGGAGGCGGGTGGGTTGGTGAGGAATCCACAGGCAGATACTGTATCCACCAGAAAAAGCGTTACCGAAGGTAAGTAACTTGTTCTTCTGATGGATACATCTGCCAGTGGATTCCTCACCTTGTGAATAGATTCCCACAGCAGTCCCCACTCCCGGAGGAGGGTGTCCACCTTCCTATACCAGAAAGTCTTGCAAGACAGAGCGCGCGAAGTGGCCCTCCCTCCTCATCTCAGAGTCCAAGCAATAATGCTTTGCGAAAGTATGGAGGGAGGCCCAAGTCGCGGCCTTACAAATATCTGCCACAGGAACACCCCGGGCCAGAGCAGATGTTGAAGACTTAGCTCTAGTAGAGTGAGCACGAATACCCTCAGGAGGAGTCTTACCAGCCAAGGCGTAGCAGATCTTGATGGTCAGTATAATCCACCTTGACAGCGTGCGCTTGTGCACCGCTCTACCTTTAGAACGACCAACGTAGCCAATAAAAAGCTGGTCATCAACACGAAAGTCCTTGGTCCTGTCCAAATAAAAACTCATAGCCCTCTTCGGGTCAAGGCGATGGAGTCTTTCTTCTTCTTTGGAAGGATGAGGGGGTGGATAAAAAACAGGGAGGGTAATAGACTGCCCCAAATGGAAAGGAGTAACAACTTTTGGCAGGAAAGCAGCCCTGGTCCTGAGAACCATCCTTTCAGCATGTAAGGTAAGAAAAGGAGGTTTGGAACTAAGAGCTTGAAGCTCACTTACCCTCCTTGCCGAGGTTATGGCTACAAGAAAGACCACCTTAAAGGACAACAGCCTCAAAGGACAATTATGAAGAGGCTCAAATGGGGACCCCATTAAAAAGGTTAAGACAAGATTAAGGTCCCACTGAGGCATTACAAATGGAGTGGGAGGAAACATGTTTGTAAGACCCTTGATGAACCTCAGAACAACCGGAGATTTAAATAACGAAGGTTGATCTGGAAGGCACAGAAATGCCGACAAGGCCGAAAGGTAGCCCTTAACCGTGGCCACCGCACAGCCCTGCTGAGCCAAGGAAAGAGCAAACCGAAGCACATCAGAAAGATGAGCCTTTAAAGGGTCAATGGACCTCTCTCCACACCACTTTACAAACTTAGACCACCTGTAGGAGTATATGGACTTGGTGGAGTGTCGCCTGGCCGATAAAATAACGTCCACCACATCAGGTGGGAGAGAGAAGGAACTCAGGTTGCCCCGTTCAATCTCCAGGCATGAAGGTGTAAGCTCTGGAGGTGGGGGTGTAGAACCTGCCCCTCCGACTGCGAGAGGAGGTCTGCCCTCAGAGGGAGACGGAGCGGAGGGCACGAGGAGAGGTGGAGAAGATCTGTGTACCACACCCTTCTTGGCCAGTCCGGGGCGACCAATATGACTTGGGCCCGGTCTTGGCGAATCTTCCTCAGAACCCGAGGAATCAAGGGTATGGGAGGAAACGCGTAAAGGAGTCGTGAGCTCCAACTCAACTGAAACGCGTCCCCCAACGCCCCCTGCATCGGATACTGGAGACTGCAGAATGACGGGCAGTGCGCGTTTTCTCGGGTGGCAAACAGGTCCACCCAAGGAGTCCCCCACGTCCGAAAGACGTGACGAACCACCTCCGGATGGAGCCTCCACTCGTGGTCGGCGGAGAACTGCCGACTGAGACTGTCCGCACGCACGTTCAGCACCCCGGCCAGATGATTTGCCATCAGACAAATCCGATGGTCCTGAGCCCAGGACCACAGCCGCAGGGCCTCTCTGCAGAGACAAAGAGACCCTACCCCTCCCTGTTTGTTTATATACCACATCGCGGTCGTGTTGTCCGTCAGGACTTGAACTGACTGACCGCGAAGGGAAGGGAGAAAGGCCTTGAGTGCCAAACGAATCGCCCGCAATTCCAGAAGGTTGATATGAAACAACCTCTCCTCTGGAGACCAAAGACCCTTGATCTCCAGATCCCCCAGATGAGCCCCCCACCCTAGGGTGGAGGCATCCGTTATCACTGTGGCCACCGATGGAGGTAGATGGAAAGGCTTTCCTTGGGACAGATTGCCCTCCACGCTCCACCAAGACAGATCCGCTGCAGCTTCTCCGGAGATCTTGATCGACTCCCCGAGATCCCCGTTGTGCTGATACCACTGCTTGCGGAGGCACCACTGGAGCGCCCTCATGTGCCAGCGTGCATGGTTGACCAACAGAATGCAGGAAGCGAATAGACCGAGCAGGCGAAGGACCTTCAGAACTGGAACAACCGCTCCACTGTGGAATAAAGGGACCATCTCCTGAATGTCGAGAATCCTTTGAGGAGGAGGGAATGCTCGACACACAGTAGTGTCCAGTACCGCCCCTATAAACAGGTTGCGTTGAGAGGGCACCAGGTGAGACTTGGGCACATTGATCGAAAAACCCAAGTCGAATAACAGCTGAGTTGTCACCTGCAGATGACGCTGCACCATCTCTGGGGACTCTGCCTTCAGAAGCCAGTCGTCCAGGTAGGGAAAAACCGGAATCCCCGACCTCCTGAGATGAGCAGCCACCACTGCCATCACCTTTGTGAAGACTCGAGGTGCAGTAGTAAGACCAAACGGGAGGACCGCAAACTGATAATGCTGCGACCCAACCGTAAAACGGAGATACTTCCTGTGCGACTTCAGGATTGGGACATGGAAGTACGCGTCCTGCAAGTCGAGCGACACCATCCAGTCTCCTTGCTGCAACGCTTGAAGAACCTGCGCAAGGGTCAGCATCTTGAACTTCCCCTGTTTCAGGTAAAAATTCAAGATTCTGAGGTCCAGAATCGGACGCAATCTGCCGTCCTTCTTGGGGATCAGGAAATACCGGGAGTAGCATCCCTGACCCCTTTCCTGCTCCGGAACCACCTCTATTGCGCCCTTCTGAAACAAAGCTTGAACTTCTTTCTGCAGGAGAAGCAGGTGGTCCTCCGAGCAATAACCTTGGCAAGGAGGGTAAGGGGGAGGAAACTCCCGAAAGGGAAGGGCGTACCCAGTCTCTACGAGGTTCAAAACCCAAAGGTCGGTTGTAACAGATTTCCAACCCCGTAGAAAGTAGGACACCCGACCCCCCACAGGTCTTACATGATCCGGGATGGGGGATCTAGGGCTGCTTCCCTGAAGCCTCATTTGGAGCAGAGGAGGAGGAGGAAGAAGAGGGGTTACGACCAGAACCTCTCCGACCCCTTTGCTTCCCTCTATAGGAACGATAGAGGGGATTTTGCTGCTGTTGTTGCTGCTGTTGTTGTGGCTGTCGGAAGGAGCGAAAGGATGACCTTCCGAATCCCCTAGCCTTACGGAAAGTTGAACCTCTCACAGGAACCTGCAGACCCAAGGACTTCGCCGTTAACCTACTGTCCTTAAAACGTTGAAGAGCAGAATCTGCCTTCTCCCCAAACAACTTTTGTCCATCAAAGGGCAGATCCACCAGCGTGGCCTGGACATCTGCAGAAAACCCTGAGGAACGGAGCCAAGCTTGTCTCCTTGCGGCAATGGACGACCCCATAATCCTCGCCACAGAGTCCGCTGTATCCAGCCCAGACTGGATCACCTGCCTGGCAGCTGCCTGAGTGTCCGCCACAACCTCCATGAAGGACGACTTATCCCCCTCAGGTAACTTAGGAGCCAGAGTTTTTATAGAGTCCATCAGGGCATGAACATAACGCCCCAGCAAGCACGTAGCATTTGATGACTTCAACGCCATACTTCCTGAGGAGAAAGACTTTTTGGCCGCCTGATCAACCTTCTTTGACTCCCTATCAGCAGGAGATTGGGGGAAAGCACCCGAAGCATGTTTAGAACATGAAGCCTGCACCACTAGGCTCTCCGGAGAAGGATGCGCGGATAAAAAATCCGGGTCTCCTGGCGCAACCCTGTATCTCCTTGCCACCTGCCTGCAAACTGCTGGAGCTGATAGAGGCTTCTTCCACACCTCCAACACTGGTTCCAAGAGAGCCTCATTGAAAGGTAGCAAAGGCTCCGAAGCCGACGTCGGGGAGTGCAACACCTCTGTGAGCAGATTGGACTTGTACTCCACAGAGGGCAGCTGCAGATCTAACAACTCCGCGGCCTTCTTGATCACAACATGGTAGGGCGCCAATTCCTGTGGTGGAGAAGA
Organism: Triturus cristatus; assembly: GCF_964204655.1. Taxonomy (NCBI): domain Eukaryota; kingdom Metazoa; phylum Chordata; class Amphibia; order Caudata; family Salamandridae; genus Triturus; species Triturus cristatus. Next base: position 993,379,602 of record NC_140585.1, on the reverse strand, counting down.
CCTTGAAGAAGCATGCTCCCACTCCGGGGTGGTATCCAAACCACTTGCTACCTCTATACCTCCAAACTCATCCGAAGAAGAGTCGACCTCACCTTCTTCCACCTCAGCACGAAATCTTTCCTCCTCCAAAACCCTTTGGGCCTCACGCCTCGATCGATTCCGGGGAGCCGGCGTCGTCGACGTCGTACGCGGCGTCGGTGGAGCCAAAGGCATCGGCGTCGGAGGCGCTACAGGTGGAGTCGACGGCGCCGGATGCGGCGTCGATGGAGCCGGCCTCGGCGTCAAAGAAGGCTCCGAAGATTGACCATCCATCCGAGGTCGAGCCGGATTCCCAACCGGCGCCGGAAACTGCCAAGAAGGCGCCATCGGCATAAAAGGCAGAAAAGGAGCCTGAGCGTATTGCTGCGGCACTCCCAGAGAAAATGCCATCGGACCCACGGGACCTGCTGGTGCTCCGGATGGGAAGGATGCTCTCTGAAAAATGCCATACATGGCATTCAGAAATCCCGAAGGATCCGTACCTGGAGCCGGGAATTGGGGATAAGGAACTGCCCCTGTATCCTCCTGTGGAGCCACCGGCGTCGGCTCCTCCGAATCCTCCACCGGAACAGCGGAGTCATCAGGCACCGGGACAGACTCTTCCTGCTCCTGCTCCACATCAGATTCCACCCGACCCGGAGTCGAAGCCTTGGACGGCGCCGGCGACGGCGTCGGGGAACGAGCCAGAGTCCGCTTCGGAGAGGGAGACTTCGAAGACTTATCCGGAGAAGGCGAAGGAGACAAGACCTTGCTCTGACGTCGACGAGGCGAAGCCGACCTCGACCTCAGACTTCGAGGACCGACGCCGAGAAGAATGCTTCCTCTTCTTATGGTGCTTCTTCGACTTCGACGACCTCGAAGTCGAAGACTCCCGCCTGGACTTCTCCTTTTTCCTCCCTCTCTTCTCCTCACCGATCTTCTTCATGAAGAGTTTGGTCTTCCTCTCCTTCAGTGCTTTAGGATTCATGCTCCTACAGCACCCGCACTCATCCACATCATGATCAGAGGAGAGACACCATAAACAATTCTGATGCGGATCCGTCATGGACATCAGGCCTCCGCACTCCCTACAGGGCTTAAAGCCCGACTTCCTCGTCGAAGACATACCGATTTTAACAAGAATACACCACTAGACTACAAAGTATCTAGAGAGCACTGGGAAAAAACCGTTGCGCGTCGACGGCGCGGAAAAAAGGGAACTGACGTCATCACGCCGACGTGGGCTTCTTATGGCTCCGATGACGTCGCACGGAGTCGCGTGCGGAGCCGATGTATTGTGACGTCGCCCACGTCGACGTGGAATGCTGGGGAAGAAAAGTTCCGTGGAATGCTGGCGCAGGGGATATTCACAAGGTGAGGAATCCACTGGCAGATGTATCCATCAGAAAAATGCTACACAAGTACCTCAGTGGGTTTCTTCCTTAATGGTTTGGTAATGGCATTGCTGATTAGAATCTAGGTTGCCTTTGCATGATCATCTCACAATGGAATGACACATTCAGTCAATAGTTAAGCTGTGGTGCTATCCTCTTAGGTATTTATTCTTCTTTGGATTCTCAAGGAAGATTATGCAGTCATAATGGTGAGTTAAATAGGGGCCAGTATATGGCAATATGCTGTATGTTTGCACGGTGCTTGTTAAAGATTTAAAGGTTACACAATGTAACAAGTTCAGAATGTTGCACTCCATACTCTAGTTAGTTGAAATAATCTACCTCTAGAGACCACTACATTTCAAATAGTTTAAAATCACAACTGGATAAAGGCCCCACATCCAATCAAGCTTAAAGTTAATTGAGAACACGCTCTTCAATATCGGTCCCCAACTCAAGAATAAGCATTTGCAATGCAATAGGTCTCGCATTCACACGATTTTGAGCTATTGGCATTGTAAATGACAATGCCTTCTGTTTATGTTTTGGGTTTTAAAACATAAATACAAGGCATTGTTATTTACAATACTAATAGCTTAAAAAATGCAATGAACCTCACCATCTATAACAACAGAAAGGGCGCTTTAGATATATCAGGTCAAAGAGCAAACACCCCGACTGGCGCAGATGAGAGCACCTCAGAATACTGAATGGACAGCAACTTCACCTGAAAGCAGATATCGCCTCGACCCTGCCTTTTCTCCATTGTTGTGCATATTTTTGGGGACAGGAAAGCGGCCTGCCGAATTGAAGGAGGCAGCGCAGCTTGCAAACTCGACTGAGTGGTCACATATAGTATGCTCCCTGCTAACACTTGACCTGCCATTTTTTAGATGGTTTATGGACATGTGCAGCTCAGTTGGCGTAGGTGCAGAGCAGTACAAGGGCCAGCTCTGTCTGCTTGGTGCATGTGTGAGCGCCTGCACCAGACATCTGTGGGAGCCTCGCATACGCAAAAAGCCTATTGAGAGCTTGCACTCAAAAGGGCAGCACAAAGGGGCTCATGTGTGAGCAATACAAGAGTTCTTACCACAACAGAAGCAAAAACAGACAACTCTACACTACATGGTGCGTGAAACAAAAATAACAAATCAACATCTGGCTCTAGAGTGCATAGGTACTGCGCCTCACTAGGCGAAGACTTAATTTTGTTTAACTTTCTGAGCATGAACCACGTCAGTTAAGACAGCTGCAGGCCTCTTAGAATTACACGTACAGACACACGCGCGCGTCTCCTAGCTCGTGCATGGTCTTCACATTATTTTATACTTTGTGCCCGGCTGGGCGCACCATGGCACAGAGAGCAGGGAACATGCTCCCACATAGGTACCTGTTCACTACACTATGGTGGGAATTTAAGAGCTTCGCTCCCCTGGTCAGCTTTACATCAAACACTATATAAATTCTACAGTAAAGGTTGGCTCGGGCTGTCATAGCCTAAACCGTGAGTACACACCAAAAGTGCTGGGTGACCACACACTGCATGTGCAGTACCTCCCACTCCTGAAGCACTGCTCTGAAACGCAACATACAACAAATTTTTAATGTTATTGAACACATCATGAGACAATGACAAGGCGCTAGACAAGAAGATAAGGTGTCGCTTACACACGTCCTGGTTTATGGCAGCTCCACAGAGAAGAGACAGACCCCCCTTACAAGATGTATGTGCACAATGGGGTCTCCACGGCCAACCATTGAGGGGCCGCTGCAGCTCGCAAGCCCAGGCACTCATTAAAACCCACAGGGCGTTTTCATGCAAAGCAGGAGGCAGCGGCCACAGAACAGAGAGCTGTAATTTCAGGGCCTGTTTTTAGGATGCGGGCATCTCCCCACCCGCTGACGCAAAGCGCTTGAAAAAAATAAAAGCAAAATCATACAGATTGGACACACACACAATCACCATTGCCCCCCCAAAACCTCTGCTTCAGGAACAAAACTGAAGTCTTTGCCAATGAAAGGGGAAGGATTTGTGTGTTGCAACTTGCAACCGGAAGAACCGTGTGTCAAGCAGGGCCCTTTCTAGGAGGCACAGGCCTGTGTGGCACAGAGAGAGGTAGGAAAGAGATGAATAAAGTAGAAGGAGGCAAAGAAGAGAGTAAAGGGATGAGGGGTGGGCAAGAGAAAGATGAGAGAAAAGATAGACTGCGGGTGGGGGGGCAACAAAGAGGAAAAAGGAGTGGGGAGAGAAGGCAAGGAAGGAGAAAAATAAAGAAAGAGGGTGAGAGAGGAAAAGAGGGCAGATCGTAATTGTAGAGGCAGGGCAGAGAAGGGCAGTGATGACAGAAATGAAGAGAGCAGCAGAGAGTGCCAACTTCTAACCAAGCAGTCTCAGCTAAGACAACATAGTTGTCTCCCCGTCCTCAGTGACCACGCCTTCACAGCCCACCCCAATGCAACCACCTCCCCACGGACTCTGAAATACACTTGGGCCCTTTCCACTCACCCTAGGTCCAGCTCGTATCTGGAATCGGGAGTTCCGCATGTGGTTGGCGCGGCCGGCTATCCTCGTGAAGAGCGGGCTTCACCCTCAGGTAAAGAGCTTCTGCGGTCTGCCCTAGACCCGCCGGAAACCTAGCATCCGTTGCTCTGGTGATGGGGTGGCATCCCAGCTAGAATGGAAGCCACCGTTTATCTCTACAAAACTGCCAGGCTCTATGCCCAGAGGAAGTGTTCCATTTTCAGACCGTAGCATTTATCCCCCCCACGCAGCACAGAAACTCGGAAACAGCCTCTCGAACTGCTTGCATTTCACACTGCTGCCCAGATTCCCACTACCTCTTAGGCACGCCACAAAAGAGAGCACTCAATAGTTCCTCAATCTGAAAAGCTACAAATATCATGTGCCGTCTGCGACCAACGAACATGTCCCGATGAATGCAGTACTTTAAACATGACTGGATCAGCCTACATTCGTCAACAGAGGTGCGTTCAGAAAGAGTTCTTGGAAACCTCCCATGGAGTAGAAATACTTCAGGTTTTTCCTTCAATCGTTGACCTCTCACCACCTACAGCTGCTCACACAAGAGCGCCACAAAAGGCATGGTAGCGGCACGCGCCGCGCAGCGAATCCAATGTTTAATGGGAGCTGCACTCAAGAACGGCTGCTGCGTACAATATCCGCAACAGCTACTCATACACAGCCACTACCAATGCTCTGTGCAGCTCCATGCACCTTATTTTCAAGCTTGCGATGAAAAAGTGAAAGTGCGCCATGCTCGCGATGTCCTAAAAACGCTGCGAGCCAGAGATGTGCATGCGCCGAAAATCACGGGGAGGGAGGGAAAGTGAAAGCGTGCCATGCGCACGTTGACCTGAAAATGCCGCGAGCCGTGCACATCGCCTGTCCTCCAGGCACGTGCACATGTCCGGTCCCCCTTCGGCTAAGAAACCGACAACAATAGATCTCGCCAAGGCGGACAGCGCATGCGCTGCGTCGCTAGGCAAGACCTAAAAAAGGTTACACGATCTGTGTACACTGGCGAAACGTTTAGGCAGAGTGTCTTTTAACTTTACAAAAGCCAGTCTCGAAAATAAAAATTAGATGCGTTTATTGATATTTCAAACTTAATTACCAGCAATCTGTATATTTAGTGTTTGTATCTAAAAGAAATATTTTCTAATTAAGTACAAAAAGTTACAATAAATAGGTAGATGACTGCAACTACTTGCACAAAACAGAATCTAAGCCCATGTTCTCTTCTAGGACGCAAATAGGAAAACATTTTAGATTTCCGATGTTCAGGCTAAGCAGCTGTGCAGCACATTTTAATTCCTATTTGCACCTGTCTTGCAAGTGACATACGTCTGCTATGTTAATTGCAAAAACAGCGTTGCTTTGTTCAAACATAAACATAGCCTGACCTGCCAAATGGCTATTTTCAATCTCACGTTGCTGTATTTTTCTAAATGTAAATCGGGGAAGTTCTTTTGCAGGGTTGCATGTAGAATGTGCATTGTCTGTCATAAATTTGACTTACTACAGGAACAAATATGTCAATTTGTATGGTAAAAAGAAAGTTCTGTCACATTTTGAACATTTAAATGAAGTTGGGGGCCTCTTCAGCAGCTTCCAGCTGCCCAGGGTTTAGAAAGTTAGCTATTCAAGGACAAATGTGAGGAACCATGCAAAAAAATATATTTGCTATGGTAACAGACCATGGATATGGGGTGAGCCAGCATGAAAGGAGTTGAAAACGTGCATGAAGCTGGAGAATGAATATTAATAAATTTGGCAGCAATGAGAGAGTTCATGGGCTCAGTACATGCCGAGAACAAGGGACCTATACATCGTTAGATTTTGAGTGGTACTAGAAATTCTTTTTGTTGACTGCAGTTGTTGACTTGGGACTCAATGGCTCTTGTGGCAGAAACTTCTCTGAAACACCACTTCAGTGGCCATAAATTTGCGGTGCACCCTGAAGAATGAGAAGGTCACACATGATGCATACAATCTCTAAACGGAACAAGAAACGCGTCAGTGATACTTAAACTGTCCTTGGAACACAAGCATCAGTGCTGGCAGGAACAAAGAAAGACAAAACCTTAAAAGAAGTATGCACTAATTCTAATAAATAGTGCTTATTGAATACACATGGATCTCCTCAGGATGATCAAGAAAGATCATTAGCTTTCTTTGTCGTTATTCTGTTAAGTGCACTAACAACGAATGATCACAGAAGTTGTGGCAGAAATCACTTCCGATTTAAACGTCACTTCCTGACTTGATAGCGACGTTCGAGTAATAACCGATACACTGTAGCCGACAAGGTACTCAAGACAGAAGGCAGTGTAAAGATCAGGTATTGCTTTGTTGCTATGCCGCGCCACCCTTTGAACAAACAATATACATTTGAGAGAGAGAAGGGAAGCGGATTCAAGATCAAAATACTGTGTGAGTACGCACAAAAGATAAACACCTTCGCACAGTCACATTCTCTATTTCTCCGTCTCTCTCACACCCACACACTCCTAAAGAAACAAGCTTAGACTTGAACTGTAGTGAACTTTCTTATTGGATTAGAGAATGAAGGCAGCGGTGGCTTCAAAACTGGAGCTCAGGGCACAGCACATTCTACGCACAGCAAAAAAGCATTCTGAAAAATTAGCAGGACATGAAATAATCCAGACTAAAGAGCAGGTCGAGGCTTGAAGAAAGAAAAAATCTGACTATAAGCAACCAAAGGTAGTGAATTGTGCAGAAACGGGATTGGGTAAACAGATAACTCGCAGCAATCAAGTGTGTAGGATATACATTGTAAGCAACTGCAATTGAAGAATGAAGAAAGTTCTGTTAGGTAATTGCTAGGAACAAATGTGGAGGAAGAACAAACCTGTGATTGAAGCTGTAATGGTTGAAAGTCTTACTGGCTGATCTATAACAAGCCCGGCTGTGGGCGGAGCGTGGCGCGTGCGCGCTTGGGGGCGTGTGCGTCTGCGCTTCTCAGAAGCGCTTCCACAGACCCCGATCGCTGCGCGTGCCCCGGTCTGTCTCCCTTGAGAGGCATCACGGTAACAATAGTTCTCGTTGGCAGCAGCGCTTCGTGCTGCAACGCCAGCGAGACCTAAAAAGGGGTGGCCTTTATGGAAAAGCCTTGTGGAGTGGTTCCACAACAGGCGAAAAACTGTCTTTCTACACAACTTCAACATACCAACAATACTGCACTTCTTTCAACACTGTATACCTATTATATTGTATGCTAACACAAAACACAGGCCTTCTTTATGTCTGAGAAACAGGAGTCACTCAAATCAGCCTGGTCACCTTTAACACAACAAGTTTATGCAAAGCAGAGTTTCCTTGTCTAAGAAGATATAAGTCACAGTCACAGCCTCTGTATATTTTCCCAACCCTGTGTAGGGCACACCCGTCACTTGAGCTTGAAAATCCTGTACATGGAAGTTCCATTGTTTTGAAAGACTACCATCTCTGGCCTACCATATATGGTTCTGATACCTTGGTTTAGTTATTTTCAACATGTCTGACATCTGGCCCTGATATAGTAACCACTACGTTCTCAAGCTCCTTGCAGAGGACACACTCTTGACATTCCCAACTTTATCTGTGGCACCAATAAAATGCATGAAGCAATCAAGACAAAACCTGGGCTAGTTGAAAAATGTTTGTAATTCAGCAAGCCACCCAGTCACTGGGATTGATAATTGTCTACATAAAAATTAAGAATTACATCAAAGAACATACATTTTACTCTTAAATACTGATATGGTTTCACTGATGACTTACTTGGACTTGATGTTTTGAAATTCTTTGATTTTTGCAATAGTGATCTGCTTTTGCCGCTCCAGTTCTACTGCCATTTTTTTCAGCCTGTCAGTCAGAGATGCAAGAGAGTTGTCTTGCTCTGCCACAGTCTGCTCCATTTCCACCAGTCTCATCAAGTGTTTGTTTGTTGGTACTGACAAGGATGACTTTTTCATCAATTCCTATGCAAGGTAGCACAATTAGTTGACATCCAAAGAAATAATTTAATAGCAATAGAGGGAACAATACCTTTTCGAAATACCCATTGGCGTTGTGTTAGACAGCTTTAATTAAACAGTTCTATTCAACTTCATGAGTAAATAAATTGGGGATAAGACAGAGCCCATAGTCCCACAGTAGAAAAGTGCATCAGTTTAATTTTTTTTTTTTATTCACGTTCTAAAATGTAGTGTTTAAATACATAATTAAGAGTATCAGTTTAATAAGTAAGATTTCTAAAGTTCCATGACCAGGTTCTGCTGCGGTATCGCCTCTATTTAGGTTGAAATTCTTTACCTTAGAAAATCAAAATCTCCAGGAGTCAGACTGGAACTGGAAAATTTTTGAGGAGTATCCCTGCATGCCGGTAGACTACGCGCGTTTGGGAGCCAAAGAAGACTTGCTGCTTGTGAAGACAGGAGAAGTGTCCGGTGGAATCCAAGGCTGGATTCTGAAGAAAGAAGACCTGAAAGCAATGGAGACAGTGTTCAAAGTCACTTGCCAGTGACCCGGGGCCAGGAAGCTGGATGCCCACAGAAGTCGGGTGTTTTCAGGTGATCACGGGTGTCTTGACTCTTCAGCCACGAGGTCGAGGAGGCGTCGACGACGACCAGGAGCTGGATTCGGAGTGTCCCACGAAGTCTGCAGCTTACTGAGGTGTCGGCAACCGGATTGGAGCCAACAAGCCTTGGAAACATCAAGTCTCGGGGAATGTGAAGAAAGTCAGCGGTGCAGACCAGCAAGGTCTGAGGGACTCACCCAGCAAGGGTAAGTCAGGGCCGGCCTGGAGCAACCAGGGGAGCCCTTTGGTTCGATGAAAAAGTCTTCAGGGGTCTCACAAGCCAACCGGCAAGGGATCGCGAAGACGCCTCGGGAGGATTCACTTCACAGGAGCCCACGGTCACTCGGGACGAGGTAGGCCTTTGATTTTCGGTGGAAACCCTGCTGGAGGCTTGGACCACACGTGGTCCAATGCACAAGTTCGTAGAACGTCGTGAAGGGGTTGCACTCGACAATAGTGCACGGTATCCGGATATTGCTGTTCCCGTCACTCGTGGGGTCCACTCACCTCAGTTTTGCGGGGACTCACAATGGCTGTCGAGAAGTCAGGAAATCCACTTCCAGGGCTGCAGGGACTTCGGACTCCGGCGGGAGAGGGAAAGTTTGCGATTCAAAGTTTTGGTGCCTGCCAAGCAGGGGAGTCACTCCTTGACTCCAAGGGAGATTCTTGAGTCTTCCCAAGGTAGTGGAACGTCGAAGGTCCAGGATTCTTCTAGTACAGCGTCGTCCAGGGATATCTAGTTTGCAATGGCAAGGTTTACATATCTTATACTAAAGGAAAGGGAGGGACTAGCTCTATGACCACTCCTATGGGAGGGTCAGGGGAGTGGGTGGTTACACCCACTTTCCCATGTCCAGTTTCGCGCCAGAGCAGGGGCTGGTAGCCCCTGAACCGGTTTGAGCTGGCATATGCACAGAGGAGCCTACTGCTCCCCCAGTGCAGGCCTTCAAAGCACTCTAGGGGTGCACCCACCAAGCCCCAATACACTAAATCCTGTCTAGAAGGTGGTGACACCTCCCTGTGACAGGATGCCTATTGTTGGGCCTTCTCTACTGCGAGTTTCGGTCAGCAGCAGGAGGGCAGCCCAGTGTCTGTGCTGGTGGCATCCATTTTGTGATGCCAGGGCTCTTTCAGGATTCTACCGTGTTTCCACAGTAGGTACATGTCTATCCCTCTAGAAGGGTGGGATCATACTCCCACACCAGTTACTGGTGTGGGGGTATGATTCCAAAGCACTTGACACCAAACACAACATGTTTTGATGCAGCCATTCCAAAGTTAGCATTTACCGCTAGGTTATAATGCACTTAAGAGTATATGGTTTAACCGCATCCACAAACTGCCACAGAAAATAGACTCTGCCAGCTGCAGAGGGGCCCTGCTCAGGCAGAGGCACCCCCTCACATGGAAACCAAGCACCCTGCCCTCAGAATTGATAGGGCCTGCCTTAGGGGTGACTCATAGGTTTATATGTGTGTGTAAGGTGAGATATAGGGAACCTATACCTCAGTAAGGAGTGCTAACACTACCTCACCCAGGCTGCAGTAGCAGGCCTGTGTGTCAGATTTAGTCTGCTTCCCAGGGGTGGCATAATACATGCTTCAGCCCCTGGTAGGCCTGTGAAGTACCTATGCCCTTGGTACTTAGGTACCATATACTAGGGGCTCATAAGGTACCACAGTATCCAATCACTAGTGCATCTAATATGCACTCCAAGGTGTTTAGAGAGAACAGAGAGGCTGGGGCCCTGATTAGCATGGTCCCAGCCAGACTATAGCCAGAAACCAGTGTTAACATCAGAAAAGAAGTGGGGGCAACATAAGTGCAGATCCTACTCTCCTACACAACCCCCCACCCCCAAACGCAGGGACACTAAACTAACCTTGACCAGTTAAGTCTTTGTGTTATAAGTGGAAATACCTTGAGAGTCCATCTGCATTGGCATGTTGGGTCCCAGGTCTATGTTCCACTGTATAGTCCATCCCCTGTAGGGAAATGGACCACCTTAAAAGTTTTGGGTCTTCACCTTTCATCTGTTTGAGCCATAGGAGGGGCTTGTGGTCAGTCTGAACTATGAAGTGAGTGCAAAACAAGTATGGCCTCAGCTTCTTCAGGGCCCACATCACAGCAAAGGCCTCCCTCTCTATAGCTGACCAACGTTTCTCTCTAGGGTCAGCCTTCTGCTTATAAAAGCTACTGGCTGGTCTTGACCTTCATCATTCAGTTGAGACAGTACAGCTCCCACACCCATCTCAGAAGCATCTGTTTGGACAATGAACTTTTTGGTGTAGTCTGGGCTCTGTAAGATGGGGGCAGTGCACATGGCCTGCTTTCGGTCTTCAAATGCCTTTTGACAGCTAGCTGTCCACTGAACCTTTTTTGGCATTTTCTTTGAGGTAAGACCTAAGGTACCATATACTAGGGGTTCATAAGGTACCACAGTATCCAATCACTAGTGCATCTAATATGCACTCCAAGTTGTTTAGAGAGAACAGAGAGGTTGGGGCCATGATTAGCAGGGTCCCAGCCAGACTATAGCCAGAAACCAGTCAGGAACAAAGCTTCTCACCTACCCCCAAGCACGAACAACATTACAGTGGTGTGCCTCAAAGGTTTCCTGCCCAATGTTATGCTAGCCAGGGCCGCTCTAGCTGGTGGAGATGCCCGTATCCCTGACCAAGCCCCACTTTTGGTAGCAAGGTCAGTGGGAAAATTAGTAGTCAGGACAGGTGTGTCCCCTCTCAGCCAGGACCATACCTAAGGTGTACGCGCTGAAGTGACCCTCCCCCCCCTTAGAAAATCCTCCATGTTGGATATAAGGATTTTAGCCAATTAAATTAGGGGATGCCCCTCCCCAAAGGGAGGGGACATACAAAGGGTACATGCAACCTAAAGGTAAGTAGCGCATTAGCTACTAACTGCCAGTGCCTGTAACACCCCCTAAATTCAGTATTTAGGTGCACCCCTGAACCTTTAACCCTCAGAATCCTGCAACCTACTAAGAAGAAGGACGCAGAAGACGCCAAGAAGTCAAGCATGAAGAAGAGTAGTGATTAGGCCCGCTTAAAGACTCTGCATAGAAGAAGACACTTGTCCTCCAGTCAGTGACTTCCAGACAACCGAGGATGACTGCCTGCACTTCAGCAAATACCAGATCTCCCGAAGACAGCGGCCTTGTCAACAAGAAACCAACTTCAATGATTCCGGATCCAGCTGGAAACACAATGTTTGCCCACTCTGCACCCGACATCTACGGCCCGAGTCTGCGCGGCTCGCCTGGCCAGTAAAGTCTCCCCAGTGGATCCTGACCTCGAACCCATCGGTGGCTAACCTTTCCTGGACTCCATGAAGACGCCGGCAGCCTCATCTCGAATTGTCCCCCTGACTGCAACCAGCTCCAGTACAGAAGTTTCAACGTCAAAAGGCACCCATGCTTCCTCAGAACCCCGGCTTTGGGGAGCCCAGTCGACGGTGCCCAGGCGTCCACCAACACCTCTACTTACCTGCCCAGCTGTTGGTTACCTTCGCCCAGCCTCTTTGTCCCAGCTTGCAGCCTCTTTGTGTGACTGAGATTCCCCATTCACTTGCATTATGGGGTTTCAGGTGATTTGCACCCTGAACCCGGCCGCACCTGTGCTGCGAGTGGTGTATGGTTGGTTCTGCCTTGTGGACCCCCCCCCACCCGTGCTTGCCTAAACCCCAGGGCCTGAGCCCAGAATCTGCAGGTACCTACCGCAAACGGAACCTCTTGGGGTACCCCCAGTCTACATTGACTAACATTGGGCTCAGTGACCTCTGCACCAGGAAAATGCCCTGATATTCCAGCCATGTCCAGAGATGCAGAGCCTCTTAACAAAGGGTTCACAACCCCAACTTGCCCTGTTTGTTGCAGTTCCACATGCTGGAGATGTTGTCCATGAATACTGGCACCAGCCTTCCCTTGATACAAGAAAGGCTTTCAAATCCAAGTGAATTAACCGAAGCTCAAACAGGCTGATGTGGAGCCTGGACTCTGCCGGAGAAGGGAGAGGTGTCTGACACTGACCCAAACAAGGTTTGTCAGCCACCACTGCAGATCTTTCTCAGTTCATCGAGGGAAAGACATATACTGCATACATAAACTTACAAGTGTTTGTCGAAGGTGCCCATAGGGCTTAAGGTGATGGAGGGGCCAAGGTTCTAAGAACAACCAGAAGATCAGGTTTACCTGCCCTGGTGTGTCTGGGTGAGGAGAGCTACAGCGGTAAAAGTTTAAAGGGACTTGTCAAATCAACAGATGCTGCAAAAGGGGACTTCGGGAAAAGTCCGGCAGAACCCAACGAGGGGCTCGGTAATGGGGGTCTCTGGAGCAAGGGGACGCATTCGGTTTCTGTGGACTGAGGCTTGGGTGCAGAGGTGTCTGGCTGGGTGACCACTTGTGTTGGAGGCTCTCACAGTTTTGGGTGGACCTGGAGAGAGGAAGAAAACAAGACAGCTGGCCATTCTTAGTGTAGGCCTTGTCAGTCCTGAAGTCCCTTGTCAGTAGGTCAGCTTTTACGGTGGTGGTATCCAGGCTGGACACTCAATAAGCTTTGATTGTGAAAAATACTCGGGTACCCAGGGAATTGGAACAGGGAGGATCCTGGAGAGTCTAGTGTCTCGAACGTCACTGGAGAGATGGGGCTGACCTACTAGAACCACAGTGACCTGGCGAGATGCTCTCTCAGTGGGCACGATGGCCAGCAAGAGGAAGTACCGGACAAGTGCTGTCTGTGCCTGCCTATAAATAGGGACGGCTCCACCTAAAGGGTGGATGGTACATGGTTGGCAAAGCGCTGGACAGTCCTCCAAGGGCTTAGGAAGATGCACAGCTTTTAATCGAGTCGGGTCGGTGCAATTGTTGAGGTGCCAGCAGCAAGGCAGGGTTTGGTGCCAAGTTCAGGGTAAGTCCTCAGTTCTTGCAGTGACTGCTCTCCTTTGTCCTTCCTTTGTTCCCAGGTAGATGAATCTGAGTCTTTGGTGTTGGGGGACCACTAAATACTGAATTATGGGGCGTTTAGGTGGGGAGTGAAGTGTAGTAGCCAATGGGCTACCTTACCCGTAGGATGTCTACACACCGATATGACCGCTTCCTGTGAGAAGTGGACATAATCCTGACCCAGAGTTCCTATTTCACCAAAAACAAGATTATGAAACCCTTTCTTAACTGTCCACTTCAGGTAGACAAACTTAGAGGTGCGCCTAGCCTGTAAGTGTGACATCCCTTCTGACTATATAATTTCCCACCTGCTTTAGTGCCAAATAGGCCTCAGGGCAGGGGATGGCACTCCCCAGAATCTGGAGAAGCCATGGTTGCTTATCAAAGAGGGCAGAAGCTTTGAAGCCTCTGGCCGGGATATGCCAAATTCACTAGCCATCCTGCTGGAGGTGTGATCACCTTCTTCCAGACACTTTCTTCCCTTTAGGGGGTCAAAACTCATCTGTGGTGGCAGTCTGGTCAATGCAAGTCAGCCAGACCACTAAGTGAATAGGTGGTATACAGGGGCACCTCTAAGGGGAATTCATAAATCCGGTACTGGCCTTAGTACAGATTTATTAAGACAGGATGTTTGATACCAAATATCAGTATTTTGAGGGAAACCATTATGTAGTTGGGTAACTCGAAAAGACTATTGTCCCGCACATATCCTTAAAATGTCTTCCTGATCACTTGCAAAATCTAGCAATGGAACTACACATCACTGGGGCATATCTGCTCAGGTAGATGCCCCTCCCACGTATTATAATGCACCCTGACTTAGGGATCTAAGGCTTGCTGTTGGGGGTGCTTACATGCAGTGTACTTGGGCAGTGCAGACAGGGAGTGGGCAATGTCGTGTATTCGGAATGGCTTGCACCATTTCACGCATCCTGCATGCCAAATGTGTGTGGGTCCCTTAGGGTGGTCCATACTGCTGGCCTTAGGGACCCTCTTTAGTACCCAGGCCCTGGGTACCGGCAGTATCATTTACCAGGGACTCACAGGGGTGCTAAATTCCTTGCCAATTGGGTTACAGGTGAACATGTGTATAGTTTTTAGGGCAAGTGCACTGGCACTGGGTAGCAGGGACCCAGCGCACTACCATTCAACACCAGCACCAATGAACAAAAAGTGGGGTAGACCATGTCAAAAAGTGGCATTTTCCTACACATCAAACAAGATGTTTGTCTTGACCACCAGTAAGGGCAAATTAAGGTCCTATGCACCACCACAGCAAAAGAGGCTCCTTCCTCCCTAGCTACGGTAGGAGGAGAGAATACAACAGTGAACGGCAAAGTGTCTAACCCACTGGCCTCTGCCAGTTCCACATACCAGTTGTCCTCCTCATCTAAGGGATTCTGATAACAATAAGCATCCTCAAACCCCTCGTATTCATCTCCCCGTACAGGCCTATCAATAGTAAAAGGCACTTGATCCGCTTTGGAGTACATGGTCAGCACCAGACCTGGGTTTGGGTGACGCCCATCCAGCTCTGTGTCAGGGTCAGGAACGAGGATGGGGATGGCATAGCTGTGGGGCACCGGCACTGGAGCGGGCATTGAGGAAAGTTTTGGTCTTGCTCTGCTCTGCTCAGGATCAGCAAGGAATCATTGGAGGATGACAACATCCTGATTTTTTTTGTGCTTGTGGGACTTACCTGATTTCCCAGATGATATTTAGTGCAAGGACAATTGCAGTGTGCAGCTCTGCGAACAAGATCTTGAGAGTCGTGGAGTTGTCTGACATCAAGGAGCTTGAGGAATCGCTCCCTCAGCACCTTTGGGTGCATGGTGTGGCTGTCCTCACAGATCTTGGAGTCATGGTCACAGTCCAAGCACCACAAGCACACCAAGTGGGGGTCTGTCACAGATATCTGCCTGTGACAGGCTCCATCCACATGGTTTGAAATCAGCTGGGCCCTTGAGTGGCATTCCTCACATGGGGACTCTCAAAAGATACGACAAAAAGTTGCAAAAAGCCAGTAAAAGAATGACTGAGGATAGCTCAGACCAGATCAGTGCTATCCGGCACGGAAAGGAAAGAACTGACGTCAGTGCGCTGTGGTGTCACCTATATAGGTAATATGCACATCCCTTATGGCAGGGACGATGAAGACGCCAATGACGTGGAGCCAAACAGCGCCACCTTCCAGCGTGCAGGGTCACTGCTCAAAAATCTTCCCGATAAAGACTGACGCTTGGGGCTATTGTAGAGTAAGGAATCTGCGGCCACAGTCTCAAACAGGTTTGCTTTATTTCAGGTGGCTACAGCTCTGATAATATTTGGGGTTTTAGATACTAAGAATTTGGAGACTGTTAAGTAAGAGGAGAGCCCACCCACAGAAATATTGCACTCTATGCTGTAGAGATGAGAGAGCACCTTTGTCCTGTCAGCTCAAGCCAAAACCTGCTATCTAGCAGCCTGAGGACTGGGAAAAGAGAGGTACCAAAGAAAAGGGGAACACGTGTTTTCCCTTTACCTCCTGCACATGGACGATCTATCAAATAATCAAGATTAGGGCAAGGTTTTTATAAATCGGGTATAATAAAGGTTCACATGGATTCCTTAAACATAACCACATTAACATCATTCAGTTAAGATACATATTTGTAATATCTCTAGCAATCAATTGATACACCAAATGTCATAGTGTTTACAATGGGCAAGGTGGAGAAATGCTAATCAAAAAAGATTTACATCTCAACAAAAATAATCTTACCAAAGCAGTGTGCTTAAATTTATCAAGCGAAGTATCCGAATAAAGATTTAGCTTCTTATATAGGACATGGAGATCTTCTTCATGCTTCTTTGCACTTTCTTCTTGCTCCTGTAGGTACAGAATGAACACTATTTTTTGTCAGATATAATTTTATGCACAGCATACAGCAGTTGGGAGAACATACTCACTGTATTGGCACTGGTATTCAAAGTCCTTAAGCATCTCCACCACTTCTATTTTTACATACAGGATGCCAGTTCCTCGTATGGGCAGTGAAGAGATGGTGGTAAATGCTTTGTTAGGCCAACTGGAAGCCTCTACTCTCTTCCCCATTGTACTAATACCTGTTATCCATAACCCCCTGATTGGTCGTTCATTCAGTTACTTATGTTTGACTAAGAGATAGGATAGATCGATATTTAAGGATTGACCCAAATTAATAGCTCACAATCAAGGTGCAATGTTTGCAGAAAAGAGCGGAACAGCAACTAAGAACATACAGGATAGTCTTCCTAAAAGAAAAGATGTAGGGACACAGCATATCTTAACAATGCTGAGCCAAGGGCCATTTATGTTGTTTTACAGAGACAGTTCTTTGAACGTTTTGGACTCTCAGTCCAACACAGCAATAAGATTGCATCCACAACAGTGGGCATCACATCTTTGTCCACTTTCTTGCATAATAGATTTCAGTGCTCATAATGGAAAAGGAATGATTGACTCCAATACATATAAAGTGTCCAAAAATATATTCACAATTACTGGCTAACAGCCATGTTGATTCCAGCTGGGAAAGCATTTGCGAAAGTGATGAACTATCATCCACAGAAACTAGCCTGGTATTTAAGACCACTGAAATTCAAAACGGGTATTAATCAAGTATAAACTACATTCCACAATATGGTGACACTAATGCTGATAACACAGAGGTTCCTTAGGGGTTACAAACCTGAACTTTGCAATTGCTGATGTTCTAAACAGGTTAAATTGGGAAGTGGTTGGTAATTTTAGAAACTTCTGAACTGGGTCATTCCACCAACTCTCAGAATTCAGCCTAGAGATTTAAAGTGACTGTAGAGCTGTTATGAGGTATTCCAGGGCTGATGATTTCAGATGGATTGTTATAACAGACTCCAGTTAATTCAGGGATGGGTTCCTACTCCTCTAATGTGTAATCTTCATAGTTCAAACTGAGCTAAGGGCAAGAATAACTAATCTACCTCAAGAGATTAGGAGAACGTATACGTGTTATCTTCTCTGCCAATGACACAATCCCTGTGCCAAGCTGCCATTGAATGTATAATCGCACTTAAGGGTTTGGACAGGTTTGTTGGGTTTCAGAGTGTATATCCTACCTGAGGTAAGTAGAGGCAGGTTATGAATCTGCTTAGCCAGGTTGATAGCTGCACGGTCACAGAGTCTCATGAACTACAGTAAAAGATTAAGCATGAACTGGAAGGCACCTTGTTTGAAATCCTGCCAAATCAAATTTCACCTACTGAGGCCAGCCACAGCAATTACTAGACTGCCTATTAATATCCTTGGTGTGCAATAAAGCGGTTTCCTAAGCCATTTTAAAATGTTCTGTATACAGTCACTGTAGCCAAAGCGATTTTTCAATACTCTCTGGAGCACTGGATTTCATAATCACTTTAATGCAGAGGGACTTGGATGAGCTCTTAGGCGTTCACTAAAAAACTAATCTCCAGAAAGGTGAGGTCAGCTAGCTTGCTAGATCCAGCCATTCATCCATTTGGGTGTTTTTATTGTACAAAATGCAGTTGTACAAAACCTGTATTTCATGGAGAACTGAGAAATATGTCAAATATTTAAATATTTCACATATACTTGTGAAATACAGGTTTCCTAGTTGAATGATAGCCCCAAAACTACTCAGCAAAGAGTTGTCGTCGTCAGGCCCACTAGGAAGTTACGCAGAACACTCTTTGGCACTATTTTTATTCATTTGAGCTAGAGAAACAACACTTTATGTGAAATCTGCACATTATATTGCAAATATGGTAGTTCCATAATCATGTGGTAAACACTACAGCTACAAAATTGCCCCTTATTATGAGCAAAATAATTTTCCTGCCAGGCTTGTCATTAAAGCTTCGCAAATGTGCTGTGAATAACAGCTCCACCTGTTCGGGTCACATGCTCTTAACAAAATAATGGCTGGTCCTCTTTCTGCAAGGGCCAATACACTGTTTCATGTGGTGTAATGATATCTGACCTTTTAAACATTATAAAGGTTAGAATGTCCATCGAAATGTGATACGAACCCGTAGCCCAGGTGCACAAAAAGAAAGTTGAAAGGGAACATTTCCCTAAAATACAATATGAAGCCTGGGCTCCGCCAAGTGACCCACCTTATTTGGGCAAAGATGAGGTTTTTGTCAATTTAAAAAAAAAAAAATGTATATACCCTGAAATGTGTTGTGAGGTACTCAGGCTATTTGTTGATGCCACAGGCTCGCCACACCCAAAAATAGTGCTCACTGTCTGCTCCTTGGCAATGAGGCTACAGACTATGGATCGCATTTTGGGTGTGTCGAATCCACATCATCAAAAATTGGCCATGGACACTGACATGAACACATTTTTCTTTATTTCATTTTTGATCTTTGAGGAGGGAATTTGTTGCAGTGATTTTTGCTGCAGCTGAAAGTAAAAGCTCCTATGGAGGCTTAAATGGGAACACACATTTGTTTTGACATGCTGGCCTTGAACATTTGACATGCAAGTCACAGTCCAAATATCACTAAAATGTAACCTATTCATACCCAGATTATAAAAAAATGTAAATGCTAATTTTTCAAAAATTACTGAATGGATTTAAACAAAACTAAGCAAAAATCCTTCCTTAAGGAACTCTACTTTCGTGCTAAGTTAGGTGTTATTACTTTCAGCAGTTTTATTTCTACA
Source organism: Triturus cristatus (assembly GCF_964204655.1). NCBI lineage: Eukaryota > Metazoa > Chordata > Amphibia > Caudata > Salamandridae > Triturus > Triturus cristatus. Next base: position 993,360,441 of record NC_140585.1, on the reverse strand, counting down.
TCAAAGAATAAGGAATGTATGGAACTTAAAATGAAAAATGTGACTTTTTAGACCCTCCCCCCCACCCCTCATTTTTGTGTTTAGAATATTCACCAGAAAAATCATTAACCAAAAGTAAGTAACTTATCCTCTGATGGATACTTCTACTTGCAGATGTTTCATCTTCTGAATAGATTCCCAAGCAGTAACCCCACTGGTGGTAGGTTTGAATGAATGGTCAGACAAGGGAATCTTGGAGGATGGAGCGAGCAAGATGGCCATCCCGTCTCATACCTGAACCTCAGAATTAATATTTAGCGGATTTATAAAGGGGTGCCCATGTCACACCCGCTGCAGATTTTGCCCACAGGTGCTACCTTGAGGATTTTGCTTTGGTGTAATGGGCACCTATGCCCTCTGGCAGTTCCTTATGTGCAAGGGCATAGCACATTTTGATACATTAAGAAGACCCATCCAGATATGGTTCTACTCTGTACTGCTTTGCCCTTTCTTCTGCCGGTGTGCCCTACAAAGAACTGGTAATTATTTCTAATGTGTTTAGTATGGTCAATATAAAAATGACTGCCATGATGGGATCCAGCCTGGGAAGTCTCTCCTCCTTACTGGGGTTCAGCAGAGGGGGGGTTGAGAGGAGGGAAGGTTGTAAAAAGAAATAAGGGTCTAGCAAAAGACCCAAATAAAAAGGGGTCACTGGCTTTGGCAAGAAAGCAGCTCTGTTTGTAAAGACCAACTTGTCAGGTAGAAAGCATGTAAACAGAGGGCAAACACTTAGTGCTTGCAACTCACTCACATGCCGCGTCAAGGTGATCATAAACAGAAAAACTGTTTTTAACATCAAAACCTCATCTGGTAACTATGAAGGGGTTCAAATGGAGACCCCATCAAGAATGGCAAAACAAAATTGACGTAGTGGGACTAGGTTAGTCAGTCCCTTCTCAAACTGAATAACAATGGGCGATTTAAAAGGAGCTGGCTAGCCTAGAAGGTAGAGGAAAGCAGAGAAGGCTTTAACAGTCCCAACAACACAACTTTGATGAACAAATGAAAGTGCGAACTTGAGGACATCCAACAGGTGGGCTCTCAATGGATCCACTGTGTTGTGAGTGCACCAAGCGACAAATCTGTTCCACCTTCCAGAGTACACCATTTTGGTGGGATCACAGCAAGCAGACGGAAGGGCATCCACTACTTCCCCTTGTCAGCTGAAATTAACTCAGATGAACCAGTTCAATCTTCAGGAAGAAAAGCGGAGGCTCTGTAGGTTGAGGTGCAGAATCTGCTCTTCTGACAGAGAGAGGATAATCGTACTGAGAGTAGAGGTGTGAAAGTCTGCATACCACACCCTTTTTAGTCAGTCTGAGTTTATGAGAATTACTTGAGCCCAGTCTTGACTAACCTTCCTCAGAACTCCAGGAATGAAAGATATGGGAGGAAACACATAGTGAAGTGAAAAGCTCCACCTCAAACAAAACATGTCCCATAAGGCTCCCCTTAGCAGATGGTGGAGAGTGCATAACTGTGGGCAATATGCACTGACAAGAGTGGCATAAAGATCCACCTGAGGCATGCCACGGAGAGGAAAGATGTTTTGCACCACCTCTGGGTGAATGCACAATCAATGGTTGGCAAGGTGACGAGAGCTCAGGCTGTCTGCACTAACTTTTGGGGTACCTTCAAGATGGTTGTCGGCCAGTGAAATGCCATGCTGGCGCGCCTTGACCCAAAGTTTCAACACTTCCAGACAGAGAATATGATACTCCACTCATTCTGGTTTATTGACATAATATCACATTGCAGTCGCATTTTGGTTAAGATCTGGACTGACTGGCCAAGAATGTAAAAGAGAAAGGCATTGAGCACCAGAAGAATCACCCTCAATGCGAGCAGGTTGATGTGAAGAGCATGTTGCGCTTAATGGCTAGAGCGTCTGACTTTGAAGCTGGGGAACCAGAGTCGAGTCTGGCGGGAGGCTCCAACATCCTGTGATTCGGGTCAAATCACTTAATCTCCCTGTGCCTGAAAATAGATGTGTTCCTCTAATGCAACTGGTGCTCATATAAGCGCTCTGATACCTTTGGGTCAAGCTTGTGCTATACAAAACTGCTATGAAAAAACTGCCCACAAAAATTGTCAAAAAAAACGGGATGAATTGTTACTCTAGAGACAAGAGGCCACTTATCTCCCCCTCTTTCAGATGTTCAGCCATCCATAGAGTGGAGTCATCAGTCACAATTGTGGTCACAGCAGGAAGTGGGTAAAAGGTTGTTACACTTGACAGGTTTTCCTCCACTGATCACCAAGCTAGACCTGCCACAGTGGCCAGAGAGATCACAATGGTGTCCAACAGATATCCTTGTGTTGGAACCACTGCCTCCAGAGGCACTACTGAAGAGCCAATGATAGTGGGCGACCAGGATGATGCTGGAAGCCAGCTGACTTATCAGGCATAGGACCATCAGGGCTGGAATACAAAACCCGTCCCAAATCATCAGAAACATATCTCGAATATCTCAGATCCTCTGTGAAGGAGGGAAGGCCCAGACCAACATTGTATTCTATACTACCCCTTTGAACAGGAGGAGGTGAGAAGGCTCAAGAAGTGCTAAGATCGAACAACATGGTTGCTGTAGACTGCAAGTGCAGCAACATTACTGTCTGTGGCGACCCAGCTTTAAGTAGCCAGTCATCCATGTATGGCAATACCGGGATTCCCAACCTACTGAGATGGGCTACTGCCAATAGCATCACCTTTGTGAAGACCTGAGATGCCAATCTTAAACCAAACAGGAGAACCGTGTACTGGTGGTGAGTGGACACTACCACAAATCACATTTATCTATGACACTGCAGAACTTTATGTGGAAAGACATATCCTGCAAATTGAGGGATATCATTCAGTCTTCCATTTTCAGCACTAAAAGAACCCGAGTCTGGGACAGAAACTTGAAATTTTCCTGCGGAGAAAGAACTTTAGGAGCCTGAGATCGAGGAATGGACAAAGACAGCCATCCTTTTTGGGAAACAAAAAGTACAGAGAGTAATGCACAAGTTACTTACATTCGGTAACGATATATCTGTAAGAAACATTAGTTAGTTAGATTCCTCACCTTTAGAATATCCCCAGGCGTCAGGCTGGATCCGGAAAGATTTTTGTCAGCAATACCCTTGCGCTTCGCTAGGCGTCGTCTGCGGCTCCGCATCCGTCGTCGTGCGCCGGGATGACATCGGAGTACTTAGACGCCGCCCTCGCACGCTGATGTCAGTTCTTGTACATAGCTTTCCGCGCCAGGAACGCAGAGCCATGCAAGAGACCGACACTGGTGCCAAAAAACTTCTAGGGCCCTGAAAGGGATAACCTCAACCCTAGATATCGGATTGCAGAACGGGGAGGATGGGTGGGTCGGTGAGGAATCTAACTAACTAATGTTTCTTACAGATATATCGTTACCGAAGAACAAGTTACTTACCTTCGGTAACGCTTTTTCTGGTGGATACAGTATCTGCCTGTGGATTCCTCACCTTGTGAATATCCCCTGCGCCAGCATTCCACGGAACTTTTCTTTCCCAGCACTCCACGTCGACGTGGGCGACGTCACAATGCGCCGGCTCCGCTCGCGACTCCGATCGACGTCACCGGAGCCATAAGAAGCCCACGTCGGCGTGATGACGTCCGTTCCGCCCCTTTTTTCCGTGCCTTCGAGGCACATGGACGGACTGACAGCAATAAACATACACAGCATACACAGTACACAATATGCAAAGCAACACACACAGTGTGAAGAATAAATAAAAAGGCAAAAGAAAGACATAATGCGTCTGGCAGCAATAAATACAACTTGAAATACCAGTAAACTGAAACATAAGCAACACGACATCAAGCATAGAAGGACGGACAACGGGGAGGCGGGTGGGTCAGTGAGGAATCCACAGGCAGATACTGTATCCACCAGAAAAAGCGTTACCGAAGGTAAGTAACTTGTTCTTCTGATGGATATATCTGCCAGTGGATTCCTCACCTTGTGAATAGATTCCCACAGCAGTCCCCACTCCAGGAGGAGGGTGTCCATCCTTCTATACCAAAAAGTCCTGAAGCACAGAGCGCGCGAAGTGGCCCTCCCTCCTCATCTCTGAGTCCAAGCAATAATGCTTCGCGAAAGTATGGAGGGAGGCCCACGTCGCGGCTTTACAAATGTCTGCCACGGGAACACCCCGGGCCAAAGCAGATGTTGAAGACTTAGCTCTAGTAGATTGAGCACGAATACCCTCAGGAGGAGTCTTACCAGCCAGGGCGTAGCAGATCTTGATGGTCAGTATTATCCATCTTGATAGCGTGCGCTTGTGCACCGCTTTACCTTTAGAACGACCAACGTAGCCAATAAAGAGCTGGTCATCAAGGCGAAAGTCCTTGGTTCTGTCCAGATAAAAACTCATAGCCCTCTTTGGGTCAAGGCGATGGAGTCTTTCCTCCTCTTTGGATGGATGAGGGGGTGGATAGAAAACAGGGAGGGTAATAGACTGCCCCAAATGGAAAGGGGTAACAACTTTTGGCAGGAAGGCAGCCCTGGTCCTGAGAACCATCCGTTCAGCATGTAAGGTAAGAAAAGGAGGTTTGGAACTAAGAGCTTGAAGCTCACTTACCCTCCTTGCCGAGGATATGGCTACAAGAAAAACCACCTTAAAGGACAACAGCCTCAACGGACAGCTATGTAGAGGCTCAAACGGGGACCCCATTAGAAAGGTTAAGACAAGATTAAGGTCCCACTGAGGCATTACAAATGGAGTAGGAGGAAACATGTTTGTAAGGCCCTTGATGAACCTCAGAACAACCGGAGATTTAAAAAGAGACGGTTGATCTGGGAGGCATAGAAAAGCAGATAAGGCGCCCTTGACCGTGGCCACAGCACAACCCTGCTGAGCCAAGGAAAGAGCAAACTGAAGCACATCAGAAAGATGGGCTTTTAAATGGTCAATGGATCTCTCTCCACACCATTTAACAAACTTGGACCACCTGTAGGAGTAAATGGACTTGGTGGAGTGTCGCCTGGCCGATAAAATAACATCCACCACATCAGGCGGGAGAGAGAAAGAACTCAGGTTGCCCCGTTCAATCTCCAGGCATGAAGGTGCAAGCTCTGGAGGTGGGGGTGTAGAACCTGCCCCTCCGATTGCGAGAGGAGGTCTGCCCTCAGAGGGAGACGGAGCGGAGGGCACGAGGAGAGGTGGAGAAGATCTGTGTACCACACCCTTCTTGGCCAATCCGGGGCAATCAATATAACTTGGGCCCGCTCTTGGCGAATCTTCCTCAGAACCCGAGGAATCAAGGGTATGGGAGGAAACGCGTAAAGGAGTCGTGAGCCCCAACTCAACTGAAACGCGTCCCCCAACGCCCCCTGCATCGGATACTGGAGACTGCAGAATGACGGGCAGTGCGCGTTCTCGAAAGTGGCAAACAGATCCACCCGAGGAGTCCCCCACGTCCGAAAGACGTGACGAACTACCTCCGGATGGAGCCTCCACTCGTGGTCGGCGGAGAACTGCCGACTGAGACTGTCCGCACGCACGTTCAGCACCCCGGCCAGATGATTTGCCATCAGACAAATCCGATGGTCCTGAGCCCAGGACCAGAGACGCAGAGCCTCTCTGCAGAGACAAAGAGACCCCACTCCTCCCTGTTTGTTTATATACCACATCGCGGTCGTGTTGTCCGTCAGGACTTGAACAGACTGACCGCGAAGGGAAGGGAGGAAGGCCTTGAGCGCCAAACGAATCGCCCGCAATTCCAGAAGGTTGATGTGAAGCAACCTTTCCTCTGGAGACCAAAGTCCTTTGATCTCCAGATCCCCCAGATGTGCACCCCACCCTAGAGTGGATGCATCCGTTATCACTGTGGCCACCGATGGAGTTAGATGGAAGGGCTTCCCTTGAGACAGATTGCCCTCCACGCTCCACCAAGACAGATCCGCTGCAGCTTCTCCGGAGATCCTGATCGACTCCCCGAGATCCCCGTTGTGCTGATACCACTGCTTGCGGAGGCACCACTGGAGCGCCCTCATGTGCCAGCGCGGATGGTTGACCAACAGAATGCAGGAAGCGAACAGACCGAGCAGGCGAAGGACCTTCAGAACTGGAACAACCGCTCCATTGTGGAATAAGGGGACCATCTCCTGAATGTCGAGAATTCTTTGTGGAGGAGGAAATGCTCGACACACAGTAGTGTTCAGTACCGCCCCTATGAACAGGTTGCGTTGCGAGGGCACCAGGTGAGATTTGGGCACATTGATCGAAAAACCCAAGTCGAATAACAGCTGAGATGTTACCTGCAGATGATGCTGCACCATCTCTGGGGACTCTGCCTTCAGAAGCCAGTCGTCCAGGTAGGGGAAAACTGGAACCCCCGACCTCCTGAGATGAGCAGCCACCACTGCCATCACCTTCGTGAAGACTCGAGGTGCGGTAGTAAGACCAAACGGGAGGACCACAAACTGGTAGTGTTGAGCCCCAACCGTAAAACGGAGATACTTCCTGTGCGACTTCAGGATTGGAACATGAAAGTACGCGTCCTGCAAGTCGAGCGACACCATCCAGTCTCCTTGCTGCAACGCTTGAAGAACCTGCGCAAGGGTCAGCATCTTGAATTTCTCCTGCTTCAGGTAAAAATTCAAGATTCTGAGGTCCAGAATCGGACGCAACCTTCCGTCCTTTTTTGGAATCAGGAAATACCGGGAGTAGCAACCCTGACCCCTTTCCTGCTCTGGAACCACCTCTATCGCACCCTTCTGAATCAAGGCTAAAACTTCTTTCTGCAGGAGAAGAAGATGGTCTTCCGAGCAATAACCTTGGCAAGGAGGGTAAGGGGGAGGAAACTCCCGAAAGGGAAGGGCGTACCCAGTCTCTACGAGGTTCAAAACCCAAAGGTCTGCTGTAACAGATTTCCAACCCCGTAGAAAGTAGGACACCCGACCCCCCACAGGTCGTACATGATCCGGGATGGGGGATCTAGGGCTGCTTCCCTGAAGCCTCATTGGGAGCAGAGGAGGAGGAGGAAGAAGAGGGGTTGCGACCAGATCCTCTCCGACCCTTTTGTCTCCCTCTATAGGACTTATAGAGGGGATTCTGCTGCTGTTGTTGCTGCTGCTGTTGGGGCTGCCGGTAAGAGCGAAAAGACAATCTTCCAAATCCCCTAAATTTTCGAAAGGTCGAACCCCGAGCAGGAGCTTGCAGACCCAAGGACTTCGCAGTCTGCCTGCTATCTTTAAACCGCTGTAGGGCAGAATCCGCCTTTTCCCCAAACAGCCTCTGTCCGTCAAAAGGCAGATCAACCAGCGTAGCCTGCACATCAGCTGAAAACCCAGAGGTACGGAGCCAGGCCTGCCTCCTTGCAGCAACAGATGACCCCATGATCCTTGCCACAGAGTTCGCAGTGTCCAACCCTGATTGGATAACTTGTCTGGCAGCCGCCTGAGTGTCCGACACAACCTCCAAAAAGGACGACTTATCCCCTTCAGGCAACTTAGGGGCCAAAGACTTAATGGAGTCCATTAGTGCATGCACATAAAGTCCCAACAGGCATGTGGCATTAGTTGATTTCAACGCCATACTCCCCGTGGAAAAGGTCTTCTTGGCTGCCTGATCAACCTTTTTAGATTCCCTGTCAGCCGGAGACTGAGGGAAGGCACCCGAAGCATGCTTGGAACATGAAGCCTGCACCACCAAGCTGTCCGGAGAAGGATGAGTGGAGAAGGATGAGTGGACAAGAAGCCAGGATCCCCTGGTGCAACCTTGTATCTTCTTGCCACCTGCCTACACACCGCCGGAGGTGAAAGGGGTTTCTTCCACACCTCCAAGACCGGCTCCAAGATGGCCTCATTGAAAGGCAACAAGGGCTCTGATGACGAAGTTGGAGAATGCAACACCTCTGTGAGCAAGTTGGATTTGTACTCCACAGAAGGCAGCTGCAAATTCAAAAGTTCTGCCACCTTCTTGATTACCACATGATAAGGAGCCAATTCCTGAGGCGGAGAAGACCTGGCAGATGCATGCTCCCACTCTGGGGTTGTATCCAAACCACTAGCCTCATCATTACCTTCAAAATCATCCGAGGAAGAGTCAACCTCACCTTCTTCCACATCCATCCGATATCTCTTTTCCTCCAACACCCTCTGGGCCTCCCTCCTCGACCGGATCCGAGGGGCCGACGTCGACGACGCCGTACGCGGCGTCGGAGGAGCCAGAGGTACCGGAGTCGGCGGCGCCAAAGGTGGAGTCGGCGGCGCCGGACGCGGCGCCGATGGAGTCGGCGTCGATGAAGGCTCCGAAGCCCGCTGGTCCTTCCGAGGTCGAATCGGATCCCCAGGCGGCACCGGAAACTGCCAAGATGGCGCCATCGGCATAAAGGGCATAAAGGGGGCCGGAGCGTACTGCTACGGCACCCCTAGTGTAAATGCCATCGGACCCACGGGACCAGTAGGTGCTCCGGATGGGTAGGCTGCCCTATTAAAAATGCCATACATAGCATTTAAGAAACCGGTAGAATCAGTACCTGGAGCCGGGAACTGAGGAAAAGGAACAGGTCCTGTACCTCCTTGTGGAGTCACCGGCATCGGCTCCACAGTATCTTCAACCGGAGCCTCAGACTCTTCAGGCACCGGAACAGACTCCTCCTGCTCACCTTCATGAAAGGAAGCATCCGACTCCACCCGTTCCGGAGTCGACTCCTTAGACGGATCCGATGACCGCGTCGGGGACTGAACCGGAGTCTGCTTCTTCGAAGGAGAACACCTCGGTGACTTCAAAGGTGACGGAGAAGGAGACAAGCATTTGCTCCGGCGTCGAAGGGGCGAAGCAGACCTCGACCTCGACTTCTTGGACCTCGAGGACCGACGTCGAGAAGAATGTTTCCTCTTCTTGTGGTGCTTCTTTGACCTCGAAGACTCCGACGTCGACGACCCCCTCTTCGACTTCTCCTTCTTCCTTCCTCTCTTCTCCTCACCGATCTTCTTCATGAAGAGCTTGGTCTTCCTCTCCTTGAGTGCCTTCGGGTTCATGCTCCTACAGCATCCGCACTCCTCCATGTCATGCTCCGAAGAGAGGCACCATAAACAGTTCTGGTGAGGATCAGTCATTGACATTAGACCTCCACATTCCCTACAGGGCTTAAATCCCGACTTCCTAGTCGAAGACATACTGGATTCAACAGATTAACACGGCTAAATTACAAAGTAGCCAACGAGCACTGGAAAAAAACCGTTGCGCGTCGAAGGCGCGGAAAAAAGGGAACTGACGTCATCACGCCGACGTAGGCTTCTTATGGCTCCGGTGACGTCGATCCGAGTCGCGAGCGGAGCCGGCGCATTGTGACGTCGCCCACGTCGACGTGGAGTGCTGGGAAAGAAAAGTTCCGTGGAATGCTGGCGCAGGGGATATTCACAAGGTGAGGAATCCACTGGCAGATGTATCCATAAGAAGGTAAGTAACTTGTGCATCTGAAAGAAACACGTTAGTTAGATTCCTCACCTTAGAATAGATACCCCAGCAATACCAACCCCGGTGGTGGGTCTGCGAACCAAGATCAAACCAGAAAGTCCTGGAGAACAGAACGGCCAAACAAGCCGTCTCTCCGGACTTGGCTGTTCAGGCAATAATGTTTGGCAAATGTGTGCAGCGAGGCCCACGTTGCTGCCTTACAAATGTCCTGCAAGGGGACTCCCCGGCCCAGAGCAGTGGTCGCTGCTGTGGCCCGAGTAGAATGGGCCCTCAGCCCTACAGGAGGTTCCTTTTTAGCTAAGGAGTAGCAGGCCTTGATACACAAAACGACCCACCGAGAGATGGTTCGTTGGTGCACCGCTCGTCCCTTCTTAGCGCCCACGTAACCGACAAAGAGTTGGCCGTCCACCCGGAACTGCTTGGTGCGGTGCAAATAGAAGGACAGCGCCCGTTTTGGGTCCAGACGATGGAGCCTCTCTTCCTCTTTCGAGGGATGCAGAGGCGGAATGAAGGTGGGCAGCGTAACAGACTGCCCAATGTGAAAGGCAGTCACCACCTTAGGAAGAAAGGAAGGACGAGTCCTGAGAACAACTTTGTCCAGATGGACAGAAAGGAAAGGAGGCTTAGAAGAGAGAGCCTGGAGCTCACTCACCTGTCTAGCAGAGGTGATGGCCACCAGGAAAGCAGTCTTAAGTGTCAACAGACGAAGGGGACAATTATGAAGTGGCTCAAAGGGAGCGCACATCAGATATGTCAATACAAGATTCAAATCCCACTGAGACATTACGAAAGGGACAGGAGGAAACATGTGAGTAATGCCCTTAAAGAAACGGGAAACACCAGGGGATTTGAAAAGAGAAGGCTGATCAGGAAGCCGTAGGAAAGCAAAGATAGCTGAAAGATAAACTTTAAGAGTGCCCAGAGCAGAGCCCTGCTGGGCCATGGAAAGAAGGAAGAGGAGAACCTCAGAAAGAGGGGCGGAAAGGGGATCTACAGCCTTTGCTGCGCACCATGCCACAAATTTGTTCCACCTGCAGGCGTATACCGATTTGGTGGAGGGACGCCTGGATGCCAGAATAACATCGCAAACTTCAGGAGGCAAGTCAAATGGCATCAACTGTCGCCGCTCAGTCTCGACGCATGGAGGTGGAGACTGGACAGGTTTGGGTGGAGGAACGTCCCCTGCTGCTGCGACAGAAGGTCCTCCTGAAGAGGCAGTCTTACTGGAGGATCGATCAACAGACTGAGTAGCTCGGGATACCAGTACCTTCTTGTCCAATCCGGAGCCACCAAGATGACTGGGGCCCGGTTGCGCCTGATATTCTTCAGCACTCTGGGCAGAAGTGGCATAGGCGGAAAGGTGTACAACAGACCGCAACTCCACTCGCGACGAAAGGTGTCCCCGAGCGAGTGCCGCCTTGGAAACTCCAACGCGCAGAACTGCCAACATTGCGCGTTCTCTTTGGTGGTGAATAGATCTAACCAAGGCTCTCCCCACTGCAGAAAGAGGCCTTGCGCCACGTCCGAGTTGAGACGCCATTCGTGATCTATCATGCACCAGCGACTGAGTTCGTCTGCTCTGGCGTTCAGAGAGCCCGCCAGATGTTGAACAATCAGGGCGATGCCCTGATGTTCCAACCATGTCCAGAGGCGCAGAGCCTCCTGACAAAGGGTCCACGTCCCCACCCCGCCCTGTTTGTTGCAGTACCACATGGCGGTGGTGTTGTCCGTGAACACCTGCACTACACTTCCCAGGACAGAGGGAAAGAATGCCTTGAGTGCAAGTCGGATCGCTCTCAATTCCAAAAGGTTGATATGGAGCCGAGACTCCGCCAGAGACCAGAGTCCTCTGCTCTCCGCCTCTCCCATGTGGCCCCCCCATCCCAGGAGGAATGCATCCGTCACCACTATATGCTCCAGTTGGGGTAGGGAGAGGGATCTGCCACTGACCCAATCGCGGTCCGTGAGCCACCACTGCAACTGTCTTGCAGTGCCCTCCGAGATCAAGACATGGTCGGACAGGTTGCCCCGATGCTGGGCCCTCCGAAACTTCAGGTCCCACTGCAGAGCCCGCACCCGCCACCTGGCGTGATGTACCAGCAGGATGCAGGAGGCCATCAGACCCAGAAGCCGCAGCACCAACCTGACCGTAACCCGGGATAGAGGCCGAAAGATGGGAATCAGAGGCTGAATATCCCGGTCCCGCTGTTCCGGAGGATAGGCCCGGAACTGCGCCGAGTCCAGAACCGCTCTGATGAAGAGGAGTTTCTGGGAGGGACTCAGATGCGACTTCGGCACATTGATGGAGAACCCCAGCAAATGTAGAAGGTCGGCCGTAGTCTGGAGGTGGGAGATGACTGCCTGGGGCGAGCCCGCCTTCAACAATCAGTCGTCGAGATAGGGGAAGACTGGAACCCCCAATCTGCGCAGATGAGCTGCGACCACCGCCATCACTTTCGTGAACACCCGAGGGGCACTGGTGAGGCCGAAGGGGAGCACGGTAAACTGAAAATGCTCCTGGCCCACCGCGAACCGCAAGTAACGCCGGTGGGACGGCAGGACGGGGATGTGGAAATAAGTGTCCTGCAAGTCCAACGCTACCATCCAGTCTCCAGGGTCTAGGGCAGCCAGAACCTGAGTTAAGGTGAGCATCTTGAACCTCTCCTTCCGGAGGAAGGCATTGACGCTCCTGAGGTCCAAGATAGGGCGCAGGCCCCCTTTGCCCTTCTTGGGAACCAGAAAGTAGTGGGAATAACAACCACGACCTACTTCTGGACCAGGAACGCGCTTGATGGCCCCCTTGCCCAAGAGGGCCGTAACTTCCTCCTGTAGAAGATTCAAGTGATCCCCCGACATGCGGTGGTACTGCGGTGGCATGGCTGGAGGGGTCGCCTCGAAGGGGAGGGAGTAGCCCCTTCGGACGATCTGCAGCACCCACCTGTCCGATGTGATGGAATGCCAGTGGAGCAGGTGATGGAGAACTCGGCCTCCCACTGGCGTGGAATGGGCCTGAAAGCACGGACTACGAGGGCTTTGAGGCGGATGCTGCCGGGGTAGATGTGGATGGACCGGCACGTTGTCCCCCTGTACCGCCTCGGCAGAATCCACGTCCGTGTGGAGGTTGGTTCTGCGGCCTGTGGCTAGGCGGACGTGAGGGGGCGCCCCTTCCTTAGCCACGAAAGGGGCGAAAAGCAGAAGTTTGTGTGCGCAGGGCCGAGAGGCCCAAGGACTTGGCCGTAGCCCGGGAGTCCTTAAAGCGCTCCAGCGCACTATCCCCTTTGTCGCCAAAAAGGCGACTGCCATCGAAGGGCATGTCCATGAGGGTGCTCTGGACATCCCCAGAAAAACTCGTGGACCGCAGCCAGGCGTGGCGGCGAAGCGCCACTGTGGTCAACATTGCCCTACCCAGCGAGTCCGTAGTGTCCAGTCCACAGCGGATAGCGTGCCGCGCTTCATCCCGCCCCTCGGCAAGAGCCTGGGCGAGCCGTGTCCGGGCCTTCTCCGGACACTGGGGCAGCACGTCCTCCACCGTATCCCACAGGGAGTGGGAATAACGGTCCAAGAGACAAGCGGTGTTAAAAGACCGCAGCCCCAAACTAAGGGAGGAGAACAGCTTCTTACCAAACTGTTCTAGTCTCTTGGATTCCCGATCCTGTGAAGCGGACAGGAAGGAGGTCTGGGAAGTAGAGGCCTGGATAACCAGGCTCTCGGGTGTGGGGTGCATGGACAGAAAACTGGGGTCGCCTGGTGCAGGGCGGTGGCGCCGGGCCACGTTCCGGTCCACAGGAGGTACAGTGGAGGGCTTTGACCAAGTGCCCTTCAGAACGTTCACTAGTGCTTCGTTAAACTGCAGCAGAGGTTCAGAGGAGCTTGCTGACGGTTGGAGCACTTCAGTGAGGAGGTTAGTCCTCACGGCCACTGCAGGTAGCTTCAGCCCAAGGCCTTCGGCCGCCTTGCGCAGCACCACAGAAAATGCAGCACCCTCCTCCGAAGCCACGGTCGGAGGAGAGATGAAGCCAGTGTCAGGGGAGGTGTCAAGACCACTGGCATCCCCCAGCTCGTCTGCCCAGTCCTGAGATAACGGGCCCTGCCGGGCCAGAGGGTCCTCAGACTCCTCCCAGTCGTCACCGTCATACGATTCCTGGTATACGGGTGGAATGATCGGAGCCGGGCGGAAGATGAAATTGCCACCCATCGACGTCGCGTGCGGTGCCGGACGGTGCCGCTCTGGTCCCGGGACTAAACTGGGAAACGGCGTCGTCCGGGGACGGCGCCGGGGATGGCGCCGGGGGTGGCACCGGAGGAGTCGGCGGAGGGGTCGTGAGGTCGACCGGCGCCGACTGGGGTCCAGGCCTGGACCCCCCGGGGACATGCGGCGTCGGGACCGGAGTCGTCGGCTCGCTAGGCCTCCCAGTCGAGCCTGCGGGGACCGAAGGCGCGCCGGCAGGCGTCGTCGGCGGATCCAGGTTCCTCATGGCCATGAGGAAGGCACTGACCTCCACCAGAGTCGCCTCAGTCCCAGGGACCGGCAGGTATGGGGACGGACGGGACTCCTGCGGCTCAGACAAAGCCGCGTGGATGGTACCACCCGAACCCTCAGCCGAGGTTCGCAACCGGCGAGGGGAGCCCGAAGAGCGATGTCGCCTCTTGGACTTCTTACCATGCTTCGACTTACCCGAAGACTTGGAACCAGATGAGTGGTGGTGGCTGCGGCTCCGCCACCGGTCCCTCGTCCTCCTCCTCGACCAGGACCGTGATGTAACGCCCTGAACGTCTCAGGATCGTTTAACAGACACGATAATGAGGACGCAACCACTTGTGAAGGGTTAGTTATTTTAATGAAGGCAAAAACAATACAACGAATAAACAAAAGTTATAGTCACTGGAATCCTCCAGGCTAAGTACGTTACCAGCCCACAGCACGGATGGTCCTAACCGTCCTCTGCATATACGCCGATCCCGGCGTATGCCAACAGAGGGCAGAAATGAAATGGCCGACAATGCCAATCGGTAGGCTGTGAGGGGCACGAAGAGTGTTGGGGAGAATCGAGGAGTCAGGGAAACACCCAGCCGGGGTCTCTACCTGAAGGGAGCAGCCGCTCAACCTCTTCCTCAGACTGCACCGAGACGCGGAGTCACCTCCTGGTGATGCGTCACCGATACCCCAATCAAAAGCAAGAAGACTGAACCCAGAGCAGCCGCTCGATCGATCCTGTGGACTTCCGAGTCTGTAACGCGGCAAACACCTCCTGCTGTGCGTTACAGCTGGCAGTCCCTGTATCTCTGGTCGGGCTGGGAGTTACGACTCCAACCAGCAAAAGCGCCACTGCGCTTTGACTCAGCCGAGTCAAAAAGCGAAGCTCAATGGTTGACCGGTAGAGCTTCCGGGTCCTTCACAGGTGACGATGGGGCAAGACACGGCCCAGGGAGTAACGACTCGACCTACCTCTGTTCTTGCCTTACTGGAGCACCACTCCGGAACACTGCTCTTCACGAAGCAGGTACGTCGGTGTAAACACAATATCCGACAGCGTTGTACCTCCCGGTTCCTCCCTTTATAGGGCGTGTTTTCCTTGAGTTATGTAACAGCTCTCCTGTTTACATAAGGGCGTGTTTTCCCTTGAGTTATGTAACAGCTCTCCTGTTTACATAAGGGCGTGTTTTCCCTTGAGTTATGTAACAGCTCTCCTGTTTACATAAGGGCGTGTTTTCCTAGAGTTATGTAACAGCTCTCCTGTTTACATAACCTCTCAACCGCTAAGCCTCCTGGGAGATGTAGTCCGTTTACGTTGGTTACCGTTTTCCTCCCCTCGCATGACAGGAATTCTTGACAGTACATCCTCCCTCTCAGCGGCTCCCCACGGGTCCAGCGCTGGCAGGAAAATGCCGATGGAACAAGGAGACCAAGCGCGGAGCATGAACCCCTTCAGCCGGTTCCCATGATTGCTCCTCCGGGCCATAGCCTTTCCACGCAACCAGGTACCACAGCTTCCCCCTGCGCCATTTGGACGCCCGTATGCCCGACACTTCATACTCCACCTCCGACTCCACGCATACCGGCCTAGGTGTCCCAGACGGCTTGGAGGGTGCTGGTTTGAGCAATGATACATGAAAGACAGGGTGTATCCGCAATGACTGGGGCAAGCACACCTTCACGTTCACGGGACCCATACACTTGGTAATGCGATAGGGGCCCATGTACTTGGGATGGAACACACTGTTCTTTCGAAACCTCATGTTTCTTGTGGATATCCAGACGTAGTCTCCAGTGCGGTACAGTGGCCCGGGCCTTCTCTTCCTGTCGGCCGCAGCCTTGTATCGTCTCTTGGCCTCCATTAGGACAGCCCTTGAGCGCATCAACGTGTCTTTTATGTGTGCCACCCTGTCCGCTGTGGCGGGAATCCTGTCCTCTCTGAACGGATGTAGAAATGGCAAGAACCTGGGATGTTGGCCATAGTTGCTATAGAACGGAGATGACTGTGTGGAGCTGTGAGTGGCGTTGTTATAGGCTATCTCTGCAACCCATAGCAAGTCGACCCATTCTTCCCTGCCCTGGTCCACAAAACATCGCAGATACTGTTTGAGCGTTTGGTTCAGGCGCTCGGTTTGGCCGTCCGTTTGAGGGTGGTAGCTGGTGGACAGGGCGGTCTTAACATGCAGCGCAGTGCACCAAGTCTTCCAGAATTGCGCAGTAAACTGCGACCCCCGGTCCGACACGATCACCCCAGGTAATCCATGCAGTCGTACCACATTCTTTAGGAGTAGTGACGCCAATTCCTCGGCCGTAGGGACTCTCTTGCAGGGGATGAAGTGCCCCATTTTCGTCAAGTAATCCACCACCACCAGTATTGCCGTCATCCCCTGGTCTACCGGTAGGCCCACCACGAAGTCCAGTGATATGCTATCCCATGGTCTATCCGGGGTCGGAAGTGGATGTAAGAGCCCTTGGGTTCGGCCATGGTCGGCCTTCATGGTAGCACACGTAGGACACTCCTGTCGCCACCTCCTGACATCCACTCTCATGGTTGGCCACCAGAAATGCCGTCCCATTCTAGCCACCGTTTTTTCAAAGCCCAAATGACCTGCGCATGGAGAGTCATGGCACCAGATGAATGCTTGTTTCCTTAGCCTAGGCGTGGGTATCAACAGGCACCTGCCCTTCAGGGGTATCCCGTCCTTCAGCTGCCATTCTCTGTGACTGAGGAGCCACCTCCGCCGTGCGAATGACCTGATTCCTCTCTTTATTCCCCTCAGGAAAGTATCCGGTTGGATAACCCCCAATACCATCCTCGGGGAAATGATGGAACGCTCGGTCGCAGGCAATGGTTCCTTAACTGCAGATTGACGGGACAGGGCGTCCGCCTTCCGGTTTTCCGTCCCCGGCCGATATGTGATGCGGAAGTTGAACCCCGCAAAGACGATCATCCACCGCAGCTGCCTGGGAGAAAGGTGTCTTGTGGCCGTCATGAACTGTAGGTTCCGATGGTCCGTGTACACCGATACCACATGTCTTGCCCCCATCAACCAATGCCTCCATTCGGTGAAGGCGTCCTTGATTGCGAGAAGCTCCTTCTCCGCAATATGGTAGTTGCGTTCGGCGTCGTTGAGTTTGCGGGACATGTACGCAACGGGATGAAGCACCCCTGTGTCGTGGTTGCGTTGGGACAAGATAGCCACCAGCGCCACATCCGATGCATCCGCTTCCACCACGTAGGGGAGATCCGGATCGGGGTGAGCCAACACCGGCGCCTTACCAAAGGCGCTTTTCAGGGCCTCAAAGGCTTTGTTCGCTTCAGGGGACCAGACAAACTCCTTGGACTTCCTCAGTAGCTGTGTGATTGGGGCCACCAATCCTGAAAATCCATCTATAAACCGCCTGTAAAAGTTGGCGAAGCCAATGAAACTTTGGACGTCCTTCACGCTTTGGGGCACCGGCCATTCTTTCACCGCCTTGATCTTTCGTTCTGCCATCTCCTGTCCCTCTGGACTCAGCATCACTCCGAGGAATTCCACGGATGTGACGTGGAAGTCACACTTGCTGAGTTTACAAAACAGCATGTTTTCCCTCAGCTTTTGGAGCACAGCTTTGACGTGGTGTACGTGCTCCTCCACACTGGACGAATAGATGAGGATGTCGTCGATATATACGACCACGTAGATATCCAACTCCTCTCTGAATACCTCATTCAAAAAGTACTGAAAGGCTGCCGGGGCGTTGCACAGACCGAACGGCATGACGAGGTACTCAAAAAGGCCGAACCTGGTCTTAAAGGCGGTCTTCCACTCGTCTCCGTCCCTCATGCGCACCAGATGGTATGCCCCTTTCAAATCCAACTTGGTGTAGATACGAGCTTTCTTGACCTGTTCCAGAAGTACACTGATGAGAGGCAAGGGGTACCGATTTTTTATGGTTATCGCATTCAATGCCCTAAAGTCCACACAGGCTCTCAGCTCCCCATTAGCCTTCGGGATGAAGAAGAGTGGCGAGGCGGCCGGAGACTTGGACGGGCGGATGAATCCTAGCTTGAGGAGTTTATCCAGGTACCCCCGGAGATGCACGTTTTCAGGCTCCGTCAGGGCATACAGCCTGCCGCTGGGAACGCTGGCCCCTGGCACCAGGTCGATCTGGCAGTCAAACTGTCTATGTGGTGGTAGCACTTCCGCCTTCACCTCATCAAATACATCCACAAAACTGTGATAAGCCTGGGGGAGAGCCACATCTTTTTCTGCCGCTGTAGCCACCGTCTGACTCCCGCTCTCATCTGCGTCAAGGGATTCCGTTCTTATTCCACAATGCAGGATGCAATACGGTGACGTCATTTCGATGCGATGTGTTGGCCAATCCACAGAGGGGTTGTGTTTCTGTAGCCACGGCAATCCCAATATGACGCCATATTGGGGCGCTCGGATGATGTTAAAATCGATTTGTTCCAAATGGTCCCTCCCATATCTCATCGGAAGGACCCCCGTGTGCTGCCCGATGGGCCCCGTCACCAATCGCCTTCCGTCTACAGCATAGACGTCTTCGGGTACAGCTTTGGGAAGAAGCACTAGCCCTAGCCTGCATGCCTCGTTGTGGTCCATAAACATGCCAGTGGCCCCTGAATCCACCATGGCCACAACGGGTATCCACTGGTCATGCACTCCCACGTGCACCGTGAGAAACAGGTGTCGTTGTCCCTTAGTGACCGAGTTGGAAAGTGAAGGGATGGATGAGTGACTCCGAGATGCCCCTTCTTTGGTCTGGGAGTCCTCTAGTTTTCCGCCGGTATGTCCACCACGGCTGTTACCGACCGGTTGGCCCGATAACGTGACTTCTTCGGTTTGGCAGGGCATTCACGTACGTAGTGGCCTTTTTTGCCACAATATAGGCACAATCCTTGTTTACGGCGTGACTCTTTCTCCGTGGCTGTGAGGCTCGCTCGTATTGCGCCGATGTCCATGGGTTCTCCCTTGGATATGGTGGAAGTTTCAGGACTTCCCCCCCGTCACATAGGATGGAAGGGATTTTCCTTTTCTCCCATGATCCCCCTTTCTTTCACTTAGCCTATGTTCCAGCCGTAATACCAGGTTGATAAGGCCCTCACATGTCTTGGGTTGAGGGTCAATATGAGCCACGGCGTCCTTGAGCTCATCGCACAGCCCGTGATGGAAGAGCACCGTCTGTTTAGCAACAGGCCACTTGGTTTCCGCAACCAGCCTTCGGAACGCGTTGAGATACTGCACCAGGTCGTTGGATCCCTGTCTCAACTCAAGCATTTCACGGTCCGCCGTGTACGAGTCAGCCCTTCTGTCGAATACCTTCAGGAATTCCTCGCGAAAAGCACCCCAATCACATAAGATGGGGTCGTCCCTGCTCACCAGAGGTACGGCCCATTGTGCCGCGTTTCCAGCCAAATAGGAAATAAGGAAAGCCACACGAGCCTGACTCGTGGGGAACGCCTTTGGTTTGCACGATAAATGTAGCGCCACTTGTGTGAGGAATACCTGCACTGTGTTAGGATCCCCACTGTACCTCTCTGGTGTTGCCAAGGGGATGGCTACCGGCATTTCCACTACTACCGCAGGGGTCTGGTTCGTGAGGGAGGTGCTGGGCGTGAGCGGGTCCAATTGGATAGCATCCAGTCTGGCTTTTACATCGGCTGTTTCTTGCCTAGAGGCAGCCACTTCAACTTGCACGGTCGCTAAAGCAGCCAGCACATCATCAAGTGTTGCCATGTCTGTTATCGACCGGGAGACAGTTAGTGTTATTACGGTCGGATATTTTGTAACGCCCTGAACGTCTCAGGATCGTTTAACAGACACGATAATGAGGACGCAACCACTTGTGAAGGGTTAGTTATTTTAATGAAGGCAAAAACAATACAACGAATAAACAAAAGTTATAGTCACTGGAATCCTCCAGGCTAAGTACGTTACCAGCCCACAGCACGGATGGTCCTGACCGTCCTCTGCATATACGCCGATCCCGGCGTATGCCAACAGAGGGCAGAAATGAAATGGCCGACAATGCCAATCGGTAGGCTGTGAGGGGCACGAAGAGTGTTGGGGAGAATCGAGGAGTCAGGGAAACACCCAGCCGGGGTCTCTACCTGAAGGGAGCAGCAGCTCAACCTCTTCCTCAGACTGCATCGGGACGTGGAGTCACCTCCTGGTGATGCGTCACTGATACCCCAATCAAAAGCAAGAAGACTGAACCGAGAGCAGCCGCTCGATCGATCCTGTGGACTTCCGAGTCTGTAACACGGCAAACACCTCCTGGTGTGCGTTACAGCTGGCAGTCCCTGTATCTCTAGTCGGGCTGGGAGTTACGACTCCAACCAGCAAAAGCGCCACTGCGTTTTGACTCAGCAGAGTCAAAAAGCGAAGCTCAATGGTTGACCGGTAGAGCTTCCGGGTCCTTCACAGGTGACGATGGGGCAAGACACGGCCCAGGGAGTAACGACTCGACCTACCTCCGTTCTTGCCTTACTGGAGCACCACTCCGGAACACTGCTCTTCACGAAGCAGGTACGTCGGTGTAAACACAATATCCGACAGCGTTGTACCTCCCGGTTCCTCCCTTTATAGGGCGTGTTTTCCTTGAGTTATGTAACAGCTCTCCTGTTTACATAAGGGCGTGTTTTCCCTTGAGTTATGTAACAGCTCTCCTGTTTACATAAGGGCGTGTTTTCCCTTGAGTTATGTAACAGCTCTCCTGTTTACATAAGGGCGTGTTTTCCTAGAGTTATGTAACAGCTCTCCTGTTTACATAACCTCTCAACCGCTAAGCCTCCTGGGAGATGTAGTCCGTTTACGCTGGTTACCGTTTTCCTCCCCTCGCATGACAGGAATTCTTGACACGTGAACAGCGCGGAGCCGACTGCCGGAGCTCGAGCAGCTTACGGGACCGCTCCCGCCTAGCCTTCGAAGTCAAGGCCCGGCAGTCGAGGCACGACTCGGCATCGTGGTCGGCCCCAAGGCAGTAGAGGCACCGGCGGTGGTGGTCCGTAACCGACATCAGTCGGTGACAGGAGTCACAGGGTTTAAAACCAGGCATCCTACCGTCACCAGAGTCGAGTCGATAAGAATAGACCAAAAGAGTCCAAAAAGTTTAGTAAAAAAATGACTAAAAGGGTATGCTCTTCCCGGATCGGCGCGGTCTGGCGCGGAAAAAAGAACTGACGTCAGCGCGCGAGGGCGGCGTCTAAGTACTCCGACGAGGGCATCCCGGCGCACGACACCGACGACGGACGCGGAGCCGCAGACGACGCCTAGCGACGCGCAAGGGAATTGCGGACGAAAATCTTTCCGAATCCAGCCTGACGCCTGGGGATATTCTAAAGGTGAGGAATCTAACGTGTTTCTTTCAGATACACCTTCCCAATATCCTGCTCTGGAACTTACTGAACTGCTCCTTTTAGCAGGACTACCATTCCCTGATGCAGGGTGCCGAGATGGTTTTCTGAATGAAGATGTCTTTGGGAAGGGATATGGGGAGAGACCTATTAGAAGGGTAGGGCACTTCCCATTTCTGCTATTTGATTGACGCACTATTCTGAAGTTATGGACTTCCAGGCCTGTAGAAAGGAGGACACCTGATTTCCTAGTGGTCTCACAAGCTCTGACAAGGGCGAAGTAGAGCTGTTTTCCGTGATAGGTGGGCTAAGAGAAGAGGAGGAGGAGCTGTCTACCTATTGGATGCTGCCGCCTCTCTCTTTACCTTAACACCTGTACAGCTTGAGTAGTAGGCTTTAGGTCTGCAGCTGGCACTGTGCAAACTGCTTTTGGCAAATATTAAAGCATAGAGCAAAGCAGGGGTACTGTAAAATTATCTCTAGCCCCTCTGGGGTAGCTGGAGACCCAGACGTAGCTGTAACCCTGCTTTTTTAAAAATCTATCCAGGGTGGAGTTATCTTTGTTCCCAAACATCCTGGATATGTCAAAAGGTAGAGGTAGATCCATTAAGGTCGGCTAGGCATCTGTAGAGAATCCTGATGCAGAGGTAGGCATTGTGCCTGAGGGATACATAAAACACCTATTGCCTTTGCCACAGACTTGGCCGTGTCCAGGCCAGACCTGATAAAATCCCAGGAATCCTTGTGTCCAACCCGTAAATGCTCTGAAAAAGGACTGGCATGTGGACAGGCAAGTTGGGCATGACTAACTGTACCAAGTCCAGAAGGGAACTTGCAAAGCACCCCAATAATAAAGCTGTATTTAGAGACTTGAGCGCTAAACTGCCTGATGAGAATGTCTTCTTGCCCATAGCCTTTAACTTCTTAGATTCTCTGTCTGCAGGGATAGGTCCCAATGACTGTTAAATGGAACAGGAGGCTTGAACCACTAAGCTAAACTTTGGAGAAGGGCCTACTGTTGAAAAAAGTAGGAGCTGGTCTGTGTCTTCGGACCACTAATGTGTTCACTTGTGGAGTCGACGTGGCCTTATACCATGAATCCTATACCTGGTCCCAAATGGCTTCATCAAATGGTAAAAGTGTGGTTCCGAGTATTGTGTAGAAGGTTTTATTTTGTTTCAATGATAAGAAGTTAGTTATATAACCACTGCAGCTTTTTGTACTGTCATGTGTCTTAGTTAGGCCAATGAAGAAACAATGCAATTTTTCACCATGAACACGCTTCTTAAGTTGCCTTCCCTTTCACACAATAACCTTTTACATACATTTGTATGTGTGATAATGCTGGATTTGTTTCTCTGAAACTTCTCCGCTTACATATTCCACTTCGCAAGACCATCATCACGATTTCTTGAACACCATGTACAAGGCCTCAACACACATTGTGCAAATGTTGTTCTATTTTTCATCAACGGGACGACACAGCTATCTATAGACCATAACAATGCTGGCTTGTCCAAGACTTGCAAGGATGCTTCTCATTATAAATACCAAGCTTTTCTGGGTTTAGTTAGAGCGCTTTGCTGTCATTGGCTAGGTCTCTACACACTGAAGCTTCAGCCCAGCAGTTTGCTGACATTTCTGCAAAGGGTGTCCAGCTTGTGACCAGGATGGGGACTTACATTCTTTCCCTTCAGGCAACAGAGGTTGGATCATCCAGTATGGAAATTCTTGGCAGAACACACACACACGCCCTAGACAGTTAGGTTAGGGACTGCATAGTAGATGTTTTATATGCGTGCATATTGACACTGTATTAGCACAATGGTGGAACTTTTAATTCTGTTGACTGTCTTGATACTTCTAATAACTTTCATCTGCTTCGGTCTATTGATTATTGCAGCACATATATTTAATACAAGAATCCTGTTGGTTCAATAAACATTAAAAACGTCCCTCTGTGTATTCCTTGTAATTTTCTCTGAGAATAAGACAGAACGAGTGACTGAGCAAATGGGTTCTAGATCGGTTACTACAATCCCTAGGCATCAGGGTTGTCATGTTCAGTGATTACCAGAACCACTTGTTACCCATCTAGGTTTAAGGGTAATTGTTATGTTATGTTATGTTATTCGGGATTTATTAAGCGCACGGGCACCCAGAGGTTTCATGGCGCTGAAATGAGGAGAGAGTGAGAGGTAGTAACCAATCTCAAAGTTTGCTTGAATAACCAAGTCTTCAAGGCTCCCCGAAACTCCATGAGATTGGTGCAATTCCTGAGCGACAGGGGGAAAGAATTCCACACCTTTGGGGCAAGGAAAGCAAATCGACTCCCACCTTGACGCTTCAGTATGAAGGAGGGTACAGTAAGGAGGGACTGATGAGCAGAGCGAAGATTACGGACAGGCTCATGTTTGCATATTAAGTTGTTAATGAACATGGGGCTTTTCCCGTGAAGAGCCTTGAAGGCCAAGCAACCTACTTTGGATATTACCCGTTGGGCTATGGGAAGCCAGTGAAGAGTAACCAACAATGGTTTCGCCGAGCTCCTGCCGCGGGTCTTGAAGATTAATCTGGCCGCTTGATTTTGCACTATCTGCAGGCGTTTCAGCAAGAACAAGGGGAGGCCTAAATAAATAGAATTAGAAAAGTCTAATCAGGACAGAACCAAAGCGAGTACCACGTGAATGAGGGCAGAGTGAGTAAGTAGATGAGCAATTTTTCAGATTTTGCGCAAATGATGGAAACTGGACGAGATCACCGCTCCTACCTGGTTATTCAGGGAGAGGTCAGAGTTAATGGTAATCCCGAGGCTTTTCACCAAAGAAGGAGGGGATCCCATAGTTGGCGGCCAAAAATGAGGGCCCCAACTAATCAAACTTCTACCCGGGAGTACCAACTCGGTCTTCCCAGGATTGAGTTTTAGATGATTCAACTCCATCCAACTCTGGATATGTAACATAGTTGCCTGAAATTCCACGGCGGAGTCAGTAGAGTCCAGTGGGAAAATTAGCTGCAGGTCGTCAGCATAATTATAAATCGTAACCCTCCTGCCTTTTAAGGAATGTAGGAGGGGTTTAAGGTATAGATTAAATAAAAGGGGGGATAATGACGAACCTTGCGGCACGCCACAGGTGGTAGATAACTTGGGCGCTATAAAGTTCCCAAGTTTAACTGCCTGAGTCCGATTGCTCAGGAATGACTTCACCCAACCGAGGACCGATCCTCGCAGACCAGCTTGTTCGACATGGTGTAATAAGATGGAATGATCCACCGTGTCGAAGGCAGCCGACAGGTCCAGAAGCACCAAGGCCTGATGTATACCTCTGTCGGCGTTAGATCTCATTGTGTCCAGGACTGCAAGGATCACTGCTTCGGTTGAGTGCGCCTGGCGGAAGCCGGCTTGGTTAGGCTCCAGATACTCCGATGTTTCAATGAAATTGGAAATGCAGCTAGTGACGTGGGCTTCCAGAATCTTTGCTCCAAAAGGGAGAAGGGAGATGGGACGGTAGTTAGAGAGGTTAGCCGGATCAGCACCTGTTTTTTTAATTAACGGGACCAACGTTGCGTTTTTAAACGAACTGGGGACTATTCCCTGAGCTAACGATTCATTCAAGAGGGAGAGTATGCCAAGCGGGAGGGCTGAATAAACGTCCCTTAGGACGTGCGGGGGGCAGCAATCGTTAGGTGAACCAGACTTCACGCGATTTATCAATTCCCCTAACCTAGATTGATTCATCAGGGGAAAGACCTCAAATTCCGCTGGATTTCTGCAGATGTCCTCGGTGGCCACCATATGGGGCCTTTCCAAGATACTTTCTTTCATGGTGGCTATCTTATCCATAAAGAAATTGTTGAGCTGATTGCAAAGCTCTTGTGTGGGGGCTTGGGGGGGGGGGGGGAGGTTCTAACATCATTGCAGAGATCGTTCACCACCCTAAAATTTTCTCTAGATTTGTTGTGTGCATTTAAAATTTTCTCAGAGAAGAAAGTAGCCTTGGTAGTTAGGATGGAGTTCTTATAATTCCTACGGGCCGTCGTGTATAACGCTCTGTCCTCAGCTGAGTACCCGAGCCTCCATTTCCTCTCAAATTGGTGCAATTCCAATTTGTGTTTTTTTTAAATCCGCCGTGAACCACCAATGGGCGTCCATGCGACGAGCAAGGGAAAATCTGGAGAGCGGAACAGTGTGCTGGCACTGAGAGCTAGCTGGGTTATAGGACAACATATCCTGAGGGGGTGCATAGAATAAGTCTGCTACCATCCTAATGGTTATGCCGTCCACAAACGCGCAGTTCCTACCATAGGATGGAAACTACACGACAGTACCACTGCATTATATTACGCTCCCCAATTTGAAAGGTCCCAAGGACATTCTATTTCAATCTAGGTGATACGTCAAATACTATTGTCCCTTAGTGACATGAAGTCTGCGGGGTCAGCTTTAATGCTGTAATCAGTGTGTTATCTGGATATGTCCTCCAGAGGATCCAGTCACTACCAAATAAATTGTGCATAGTTTTTCTGCATCGTCAAGATTCAGTGTATACTCTACACTTGCTGCATGTCTCCGAGACCTAACCAAGGGTGCGCCAGGCTCTAATAAGGACTGGACTTATTTGGGACATTATGGAGTTGGGCTTGTCACTGATCTCGGAACTGGAGGTGCCAAAATCTGAATTGGTTGCGACTCTAGGAGAGACATAAGGATCAACATCTGGTTCTTAGGTGACACTGTGGCTGAGACAGGAAAGGGGCGAAAGGTGGCCCCTAAAGAAGCCCAAAGGCATGCCCAAGGGAACTATAGCCAGTCTGAAAATATCAAACACTGCATTAAAAAAGAATGCTAGATATGAGCGGGTAGTAGTAAACTCTAGGTAGGCATCTGGAACCTGGATTTCTGGTGGCAGCTGCTGAGGCAGAGTAGGGTGTGGCATCTGAGAGAGTGCCATTGACACCATTACTCCCTCAGATATCAGGATATCAATGAGCTCAGGCTCAGAAGACTTCCCTTCAGGGGAATAGAGGGCATCAATGTGATTTACCTTTGGATGAATAACTTTTGTAGGAGTCACTATATCTCCTCTTCTTTTTGTGTTTACTTTGCATTTCCCTGGAAGATATGGAAGAAGGGGACCCCATAAACCATGTATGAGAATGAGATCTACACTTCTTCGGCAATCATCATGAGCCTAGGCCATGATTAACTTGACCTTCCTCTCCTTGATGGCCTTGATGTTCATGCGAAGGCAAGACTGGCACAACTGTGTGTGTGGCCAGGTCCTAAACACCATAGACTAACATAGTTGTGGTCTGTGAAGGACAGATGAACCTCACAGAGTTTGAACCCTGAAAGCTTGGGGTGGAGGGGGAAGAGATCCTAGCACTGCATGAAAACATTTCTTTAATTTGCGGTGTGAGGAAAACTCAGAAGAATGAGCATGCATCAGGGCACTGTGGTGGGTGCTTTATGGTTCCAGCGATGGCTATGTGGCATTGTTTCTATTGACAAAGTGGAGCCAGCACCCCTGACATGGAAGAGCTACTGAAAATGTTTCTGAAATGAGTCTGATGCCGGACATATTCAGAAGGTGAGGAATCTGCAGGTAGGAACATCGAACAGAAATATTCCCTAAAAAAAAACAAAGGTTAGAAGAACGTTATAGTTAGGCTCATATTATCCACACACGTACCCTAAGGTAACTATAACTCACGGCCATGCCATGCACAGTTTTCTCATCAATAATTTTTATTGCAAATGTTGCAGTTATATTATGAATGATGTCATAGAAGATGTCAGTACTGATGTAAGATGTGGAGTAAGAAGCAGTGCATGGCGACGGCATGAGTTATAGTTACCTTAGGGCATGAGTTATAGCCACATGACCCCCCTCCCAGGGCTGATTTTGGCCCCAGGGACAGTATTTCCCAGGCCCAGCCTCTTCATGCTGGGTGCCCTGGCCCTACCCAGGGAAACATGAAAAGTCCGCTCCAATGGGCGGGAGCAGGTTTCCTGCTCTCACCTGCTGGGAGGGGACTTACTGTTTGCTCTCGCTTGGCGGGAGCCATCAAAGATCCCGACAAGCTAAAGCAAACATCTATGTCCCGAGGGAGGGCACTTAGTGACATAGGGAGCCAGCAATGGGGGCTGGAGGTCCCCAGAGCCATTAATGGCTCTTGGGGGGCACGTGGCCTCCCTCCTTTGCCTGGCCCTGGAGAGGCAGCTATTCCCGGGGCAGAATACGGCCCAGGAAGGGGGTGGAGGTAGACTCATCCCTCCTCTTACAAACACTGGCAGTGCCCTGGGGAGGTGGTGGTCCCCGGTGCTACAAATGGCCAATATACTTATATATATATATATATATATACTTATATATATATATATACTTATATATATTATCTACTGGCGGTCGCCAGTAGAAAGTTATAGTTAGGACCATGTTTCCATAGGAAATCCGCAACATTCTATTTGGAATAACTTTGGCGCCGGTCGACGAATCCTCGCGAAATTTTTAAAACTAATGGGGCGCTACGCTCCGCTCCTACCCTGAAAGTCTCGGGGGGATTCGTCAAGCGGGGGCTGAGAAAAAAGAGGGGTCCCAAAACGCGTTTTCCCCATGCATTTTTCCATAGGACCTTTAGACACAGCTACAGCCCGAACGGCTGAACAGAGTTACTTGAAATTTGGCAGAGAGGTAGTCTACAGGTCAAGGAAGTGCCTTTTGTAGGTCTGGTGTAAATCTGTTCAGTAGTTCCTGAGAAAATAGCATTTAAATCAATATATATATCTGTGGCAGCGCTCCGTGCGCTTACCGTGCGCTTACGGTAAGCTTACCGTACGCGTACGGTGCCGTGCGCGAGCGCGATTCTGATTGGCTGTTAGATCTTAGTAAACATTCGAATCGGTCAAAACCAGGAAGTGTCGGCCGCCATTTTCTCTCTCGCACTCTGAGGGGGGGGAGGAAAAACAAAGTTGGATAACATGAAAAGGGGCAGGCTAGACAGCTTCTAACCACCTAGCCTTGGTTAGGGTGTCCCAAAAGAACCCCCAAGGCCAAAAATTCAATTTTTTTTTTTTTTTTTTTTAAACGCAGAATGCGCTTACCGTACGCGTAGCAGAGGATTGCGGTCGCGTGAGTTATAGTTGCCTGCACTAACTATAACGGGGGAATTTCAATGGTTTTTCACGAGTGAAATGTCCAGCTAACTATAACATGTGTGAAACCTATGGTTTTTTCAGTGAATATATATATATATATATATTTGCCCACGGAACCTGGCGCAACTAGGGGCTAAAGTCAAAACAAGTGTGGGAGACCGCAAATTTGTGAATCAGCTGTGATTTTTGCGGCAAACAGAAAATGCTTTTTGACACCAGGCCTAAGGGGCCAAAGTATTCCTACCATGCCGCTTCCTCTTTTTTTTTAAAACTTTGTTTTGGGACTCAGCTGAGTCAGAGTCTCAAAATGGCTTCCAAGTTTCATCCCAGCCAGATTTATCCGACTCTTTACAAAGAGCCCCAGCCTACCTTCCATTCAAACTTTCCTACACGCAGGACAACCTCCTAAGGATCATTAATGCCTCCCTGACGGCGGCCACAAATTCCCTGAACATGGAATTCACAAAACATGGCCGAAAAGATACACACAAGCAACAAGGCCAACAAAAGAGAGAGGACCACAATGCATATGCCCAGACATCGTGGATAAATTGTCCTCCCTCCTATCTGTAGTTGCTACACTGGTCGCTGAACTGAAGGATATAAATAACACACGCTTTGGACCAAGCAACTCAGGGGCAACCACAGCAGGCTCACATAACATGGACACAGGGCACATGCCAATGGAGGCCCATCTAAAACCCAAACAACTGCACACATGAATAGGGCGGAGGAGGTGTTGACCTAAACGGTCCACACTGCCCCAGCATAGACTAAGAGAGGAACCCAACGCACACAATGCAGTGCTGGACACTGCTTAGGAGGGGGTTACTGCCCTCATAACGTTATTACTTACCTGGAGAGCAAAGACACGATTAAGGAAACTCCAGAAACAAATATAAAAACAGACAATCAAAATGGGCTCCCTGAAAGCATGTAACGATGTCGCAGTAAGAAAAGATCACCAGCCAACTATCATCAGACCAACCAAACCTCTACATACATTATTTCAAATAGGTCTGTGACACTCAGGCTTTCCAAAGGAAGCCACCACGGACCCCACGCTACCAAATAAGCTGACATACGCATAGGCTGCTCAGTGTCCGGCCAATGGCAACATTAATCCAGTGCCTCCAGAGAAACACCACCCCCACACAGGCAGGCTATGCTCCCCGCAGCACACAGGCTTGGTGATCAGTCAAGGCATCTAAGGCAGTGAAGCCTTCACTCTTGTAAAACACCCAATGAGAAGGATATTTGCAGTGGGTCAATGCTGAATAGCCCTCCTGCCATACCGCCAGGCATATACCTGATCAGCATACACCTGGCGGAGTCCAGCTTACACCAGGACCCTGAACATACAGGAACCATGACGTCAGTAATCAGAAAAATAAAGAAAGGAGGAAGTCCAGCACACCGACAGAGAGACCCAGCGGTCGGAGAAACAGTGATGAAGGAGGAGTACTGGCACCTACTAGAGTCAAGGGTCACAGAACAGGTAACAGAAACAACTGTATGATCCCAGAACACCAGTACTACAAGATGGCACGCCAGGGAATTGCTCAGTGGGCGCCATCCCAACCACCCCGAAAAGGGGCTCATCATGAAACAGACTCAATAGCCAACCGTAATGTAGCAGGCTGCCCCCCCAAAATGACACTTAACCCGCAGTACACATCTAGAGGCAACATGGATCCCCTCAACAGAACCAATGTTAAAACTTCTTCAACATATTCCATCATTCTCGTATATCACCAGCGAAGACATTAAAAGGGTACAATTTGATGTTATTGCCCAGGACACAGGGAGTCAACCATCATCATGTGGCGTGACGTCAGCACGTCTTTAAAAGTGTTCAATGAAAAGGGGCAGTTTGCGGACTAGGAGATCCTACTACGGATGATGGTCAAATAAAAATACCCATACATCCTACGGCACCAGCCCACAAATAGCCCCAAGAAGGGCATCTTAAAGGGGACAAAGAGGGCTGAAACCCTTCTTGGCTTTATGAACCTAAACATTCGTAAAGCCAAGAAAGGCTGGAGACTGGCTAGTAACTACCACTCAGATCAGCACACCCTACCACACACTGGACATCGTTAATTAGGATTGGGTTGCCACAAACCTCAATCAGAAGAACCCAAGAAATTATTAGTATAACGCACATGAAGCATCGGGTGGGGCAAGCCAGAACAAAACCTTCAACACAGCGTCATGTAACATTCCTAGAATCATCAAGATTCTACTGAGCGAGGCCGCTCTTGTACTTCTAGATGAAGCAGACATCGTTTACCTATGGGAGACATGGGCCTACACTTTTATCTGGATATGCCGAATTTTATAAACCAGCCAAAAAGGCACAATTATTTGGGAGGCCCTCAGAAGGCAACTCCATCTATATCGAACACTCAATAAACCTATCTTTTTTGGAATTAAACAGCACCTTGGGAATGCTTCAAGCAGGCATCCTAAAAGGCCTCACAAGTCCTGTAGGAACCCTGGAGATATTAATCACCAACGTCTATTTCAATGTCCAGGGAACCAGCATCCTAGGAATATTAGATCAAAAGATTGACCATTTGGAAAAAGTCATAACTACACAGCCGGGCTTGGAAATCATTTTGCTGGGAGAGTTTATTATGCACTTTTTGGGAGAGGATGTCATAAGCACCAGATAGCTCAGTGAAACAACCCAGAAATGTAACACCTCTCTGCAGACGTATAACCTTGAATCAGCCCACATCATTGCAAAAAAGAACATACGTTGGACCATCTAACCACCCTCTTTCAACAACTCTACCACACTTGACTTCATCTTCCTGAGCCAGGACCTAAGCAGATGCATCGCAAATTATGTGATTCAACAAATTGAGAGTGACAATGCCACCTTGCTGGCTCCCCGGGATGCATCAGCTCAAACTCATGGTCCCCTGTGCACATTGAGAACTAAAATGGTGAGGAGCACTACAAACTCCGTTAGACAATTAAATGGTCTGCCATTTCCAAAGGGAAATGTTTGAGATGGAAGTCAAACTGGGAAAGCTGGCCTGCCAAGCATCAAAAATCAGTCATCATCAAGGACTGGTCTAGAATGGCTGTGTTGACTCTCAAAAGGAAAACTCCCAGTCTACAACTAACAAGCATTGGCATAGACAATATGTTTTGCATTTGGGACCTTATAGGTGTTTAACCATGCAACATTTCATGTTGTTGCACCAAGGATATTGTGCTGCATAACTAAATACTTATAAGGTCCCAAAAGCGAGACCTATTGGCTAGGCCAATGCTTGTTTATAAGGCGGCAGGTGAAGGGGTGAAGTAAGGCAGCAGGGAAATGGAGAATATCAGTGCTTAATTTGAGCCGGTGTTGGACCGGACGATAAAAGGCATCAGGTGAAGGGTGATATATGAGGCACTAGATGTTGAAGAGTATACATACAACAGCAGGAGGGTGAAAGGATGATATAAGGTACCATGGGGGTAACGAGAGATGATATAAGGCAAGATGTCAATGGATGGTGTAAAGCAGCAGAGGTTCAAGTGATGATTTACAGGCGCAGGAAGGTAAAAGGCATACAAATTCATGGCATAGAACAGTAATAGAGAAAATATAATCCAAGGCAGTATATGGAGGGCTGACAAGGTAGCAGGCGAGTAGATGGTGTAAGGCTGAATTCTGACACAGAGCAGTAGGAGGGGAAGGGATGATGAAGGCAGCATTGGGTTAACTAAGCCATGATGATAAAAAGCGGCATGATGATGGACCATGTGAGGCAATAAAAATGGTAAATGAGTGCATATAGCAAATATAAACGAGAAGGTGAGAAAAAAAGCAGCGGGTGGCGAAAAAGAGGTGGTTACAACAAGGTTACATGTGAAGGGATGATGTCAGTGGAAGAGCAGATAAATGAATGGTGCAAGGTAGCAGGTGATATAGGGTGACAAGTGAAGAGATGACATAAGTGGGCAGGTGGAAGGGTGATATGCGGCAGGAGGTGAAGGGATGATACAAGGCTGGAGGTGAATGAATGATAAAGCAGTAGGAGTTTTGTAGAAGATGGCAGATGAAGGGACGATAGAAGACAGGGGTGAAGGGATGCTGCGAGGTGGGGTGACGTATTTTTATAAAACGGCAGATGAAGGAAGGGATGCTGCGAGGCGGGGATGAAGGAAAGATTCAAGATGGCAGGTGAAGGAATAATATAAAGTGGCAAATAAAGGGATGAAGTAAGACGGCAGGTGAAAGGATGAAAAAAGACGGCAGGTGAAAAAATGATGAAAGAGGGCAGGTGAAATGATGATATAAGTCGGCAGGTGAAGGAAGGGAAGCTGCGAGGTGGAGTTGAAGGAACAATACAAGACGGCAGGTGAAGGAATGATATAGAGCAGCAAATAAAGGGATGAAGTAAGAAGGGAGGTGATCGGATGATAAAAAGAGGGCAGAAGAGTAGATGATATAAGAATGCGGAGAGCGAAGGAGTAAAGTTATGCGGCAAAGAGCTGAAGTATTGTATTCGTGTGGATCACACATGGAAGTGATAAGACTAGTTTGCATATGGCTGAGTGCAAACTGAGGTGGTATAGTGTGCAAAATAACGATGGACTGGGGTGCAGCCTTGGTAATTACCAGTGGCTGAGATTAATTCAGGCATTCCACCCAGTCACGTATTTGTATACGTTTATGTGATTATAGTCATAGCCATTCTAATCCGGTTTTAAAATTGTAACTTTCGATATTTTGTTTTTCGCACAACAGTCTTGCACCTTGATTCCCAGAGGCAGCACCAGCCTGTTTGGCTAAGGGTCTGGTTTGAGCTGATTGGGGGAGAGTCAACTCCCAAAAATGTGTATTACGTGGCCTGGAACCCCAAGTTGAGTAGCACACAGGACGGATCTCACATTAAGAAGATGGAAGGCATGTTTCCTACAACTGATGCTGCCGACCAGATCAGGCCTCTGCGGACTGGGACAGCCTTTCCACACTGTTAATTTAGTTTGAGCAAAGAGGTCCCTTCCGGCCTCCCCAATGACCTCTTCCGATTCGAGTGACATCTGCTTGCAACACACAAGAGGCTGCCCAGAGTGGCAGAGGGCACTCTGCCATTGGTTCATGCAATGGTGCTTACAGGGGTGTAGGTGGGTTTGCTACCAAAGGGCCATAGAACAGGGTGGGGCAGGGCAGACGGACTGCAAGGCACAGGGCATCCTGCTAATATTCCATTCACCAAGATGTCCTTGGTGGTGGTAGGGGGGCTGCTCCCAAGGGGTCCTATAGTGATCTAGAAACCTTAGCCATACCACAGATCGCCAGGGACCCAGGACACTTTCAAGTGAACCTTGAATATATATCCATGGGCCTAGTGGCAGGGGCGGGGCATGGCACACTGCCAATGAGCCATCCACACGCTGACCCGGGGTCGGAAGCAGAGGAGGGAGGTCGTATGCCCCTTGGGGAAAGTGGCAAGCTGCCTTGTGACCCAAGAGCACCCTGTCAACAAAGCCGCCAAAACCCTGCCAGGGGGCTCCAAACAGCCCTGCTAAGGTTCTTGAAACGGGACAGACTTCGAAAGGGCACCCCTTCCTCCAAAGTCTTCGAGCTGGTGTCAGCTGCGGCACCACAGGCGTGTTTTTGTGCACAGGCTGCAATTTAGCGATAGATTAACCTTTGATTGGCCCGGAATCTGTTGATACCCTCCAGCCCCGCCATTCGCTAATGTGCCACGATTTACATGTGGATGGGGAGTCGTGCGCAGTGCTGACCAGTGGTGCGGGTGTGCACTGCACATGGACTGGGAGGGCCCCACAATAACTGCCTTGTGTGAAGACTACGGTGTGTTTTGCCTGGCAGCGTCAATTGCTTGAAAAGAGTCAGAAACCGCAGAAACTCGAATTGACACTCTGGTAAGTACAAGCCGTAGGGAAAAGAGCAGGAAATAGAATGAGAAGAAGCAAAAACGAAAGAGCGGCGCCTTGTGTGTTACCTGACACACAAGGAGCCCTGCGCGCCGCTGTTTTTTTTTTAATGAGGCATGGCGAGGGAGGATGAAGAGGGGGGGAGATGAGGTAGGGAGCAGGAGGTGAGCTCGCGAGAGGTGCGCGCGCGCTTGGGAGAGCAGTCTTCACTTTTCAAGCACTGCACTCGTGCTTGTGGCGCGCCGCTGCTCGCTCCCGCAAGGTGGATGCTGCCACTAGCACGAGTGCAGTGCTTGAAAAGTGAAGACCGATGGCTAAAGGCCCTCCTAGAGAAGCGCATGCGCACTGCCTAGGCGAGACCTAAAAAGGAAGCAACTCACACTGTGCCCAGTATCAAAGATAAAAAAAGCACACAGAATTTAAGGGTGAAACAGAGGACACACAGAAAATTGAAAAACAGCATCTCAAGGGAGCAGCTAATAATGTCAGTCAAGAAACAAACATCTTGTATGGGAGCACAAGCGAAAAGCACTTAATGCCAAGTGGGTTAAAATCTTTGACCTGATTGCAGCCAATAAACACCAACAATTTAGGCAATATCTTAATACATTATATCATGGGAACTACAAATGAGGGAACTTGCTTCCAGCAGGAAAATGGATTGCACATGTCAAAGCCCTCTATACCGAGCCTCATAACAAACCCCGCCTAAAGAAATTTTACCTTAGGAGAGAAGTAGAGGAAGCCAAGGTTGAGACAAATGTGGCATCAATGGATCAGGCAGTACTGAACAATCTTGTGGTCAACAATGACTTGAAGAGGATTAGAAAGGACAGCAACGACCCCAACGACCTACCAGGGTCATTATTTAGAGAAGGCACACAATTCCGGGCCTCAGTGCTCGCCCTGCTGTATGATGAATGCATATTCCTTTAAGACGTCCCAGATACATGGAGGGCCTCTATCATGCAGCCTATTTTCAAGAAGGGGGACAATACTGACCCCAGAAATGATCAATCAATCGGCATTTGTAAAGCACAACATTGTCACCCATGTGGTATCTGGGCACTGTGTCTCCGTTGATGAGCCAGATCTTGCGTCTCTTTCTGAAGTCTGCCAGCAAAGTGGCTGTACTGAGCTGCAGCGGGAGGTCGCTACAGGTGTTGGAAGTGATGTAGAAGGAGCGGCCACCGCTGCGACGGATGTGGGGTGTGTGAGCGAGTGAAGAGAAGCGCAGGTGTCTGGACAGTTGGTGGAAGTTCAATCAATGGTGGATGTAGGCAGGTCCTAGGTCGTGGAGGGCTTTGCAAGCGTGCATGGGAATCTTGAACTGGCATCTCTTCTGGATGGGGAGCCAGTGGAGGTCTCTCAAGTGGGGGGTGATGTGCGAATCGTTTAGAGAGGTCCAGGATGAGTCTGACTGCAACATTCTGTATTGTCTGCAGTCTTCTGAAGAGCTTGGTGGAGATGTTGGCGTGGAGGGCGTTACCGTAGTCAAGGCGGCTGGTGATGAGGGTCTGAGTGATAGTCTTTCTGGTGTTGGTTTGGATCTATCTGAAGATTCTACGGAGTATGCATAGTGTGGAAGCAGGAGGAGGCGACTGCGTTGACTTGTCATTTCATGCTCAGTTGGCTGTAGAGGATGATACTAAAGTTGCATACTTAGTCGGACTGTGTGGGTATAAGGCCGAATTCTGCAGGCAACCAGTTGTGGTCCCATGTGGAGATGTTTCTCCCAAAGATCAGTTCTTCAGTTTTGTCAGAGTTGAGTTGGAGGCAGTTGCCTCTCATCCATTTGGCTATCTTGGTCATGGTATTGCTGAAGTTGTTTTTGGCGTTGGAGAGGTCCTTGGTGAGCGACAGGATCAGTTGAGTGTCATCTGCATAGGAGATTATGAGTCTGTGGGATCTGACGCCGTCTGCGAGGTGGGGTCATATAGATGTTAAACAGGGTGGGGCTGAGGGATGATCCTTGTGGTACGCTGCTTATGATGTCTGTGTGCGGAGGTGAAGGGAGGCAGTCGGATGCTGTGTGCATCCTGTGAGGAAGGAGGCAATCCACTTGAGAGCGTCTTGCTGTATGCCTGTGCTGTACAGTCTGTTGACAAGGGTGTTGTGGGAGACGTGTCAAACACCACTGAGGTTGGGGAGGATCAGGATCACAGTTTCTCCGCAGTTGAGGGGTGTTCTGATGTCCTCTGTGGTGGCAGTCAGCACAGTCTCCATACTGTTGTTAGCACGGAATCCTGACTATGGGTATCCAGTAGGTGGTTTTGCTCTAGGAATTCAGTGAGCAGGTGGTTGATGGCTTTGAGTATTGTGGAGCAGGGAGAATGGACGATAATTTTGTAAATCACTGGGGTTGGTGGAGGCTTTCTTTAGGAGGGGTCTGATGTCTACTTGTTTCCATCTGTCGGGGAAGGTTGCTGTGGAGATGAAGGAGTTGAGGATGCAGGTGAGATGCGTGCTGATTGGGTTTGTTGCGAGGTTGTAGAGGGGGTGGGGGCAGGGGTCCGTGGGTGCCCCGGAGCATATGGAAAACATGATGGCTGAGGTGGTCAGGACAGTGGTAATGGTTTGTCTGCTGTTCACTGGCAGGTTGAGGTTGTTAGGATGAGGGTGGAGGGTTGTAGGTTGAAATTGTTTCAGGTGTTGGTGATATTGCTGCAAAAGTAGTTCGAGAGGGGGGTCGCACACTTCTTGGGAGTGATGGATGGTGTTCTCTGTGGCTGTCTGGTTGGAGAATTCTTTTACTATTTTGAAGAGTTCCTTTGTGTGGTTGGCAGCAGAGTTGATGTGAGTGGTGATGGCTGCTTTCTTGGCTTCGTTGATGTGCCAGTGATGGGTGCGGAAGGCTGTTTACTGAGCTGCTCTGTCGGCAGGGGTCTTAGTGGCGGATTATGTAGATTTCAGTGCGCAGACTCGGTCAGCGCTGTCATTGATCTGGGAGTCGAAGTTTCAGACCGCCTGGTCGAGGTCAGTTGAGGTCTCGTGTTGAGAGGTGGTGAAGGCCTGTTACCACTGAGATTTGGTGACCTTGCTCCAGCTGGTGTGGCAAGAGATCTGACACCTGGTGATGGTGTGCTGGGTGACGGTGAAGTTTACAATGGTGTGGTGAGTCCAAATTAGTTCTGTGGTGTGGATGCATTAGATTTTGTCACTGGAGGTGAAAATGGCTTTGTGTGTGGGTTCTGTGACCAGTTGGGCGACGACAATGTTGTTCAGGTTCTCCAGGAGGGCAATAGAGTTGGTGTAGTTGGGATCGTCAATGAGGAAGTTGAGGTCGTCGAATAAGATGTAGTGGTGAGCATCGACTGCTAGGGGAGCGATGTGGTTCGGGATGGCGTCGCAGAATGTTGCTCGGGGTCCCAGGGGTCTGTAGCCCAGGGTGCCTCTTACTGTGGTCTTCGCATCAGTTTGTAATAGGAAGTTGAGGTGTTCCAAGAGAGGCGTGGGGTCGTCGTAGGTGATGGTGCATCAGATGATTTTCTTGAATATAATTGAGCCTCAGCTTTGTTTGTTGGTGCAGTTTTGGTGTATCATCTTGTAGCATAAGGAGTGGCTGTGGTGATGTTGGATGTTGGATTTCAAGAAGGGGCTGAGCCACATTTTGGTGATGAAGGCAACGTCCGTGGAGAGGGAGGTGATGGTGTCTCAGATTTCTGTGGCATGTTTGCAGAGTGAGCAGGCATTGAGCAGGATACAGTGGAGCGGTTGTGGGGTGTTCTTGGTCTTGTGGGCAGGAGTGGTCGGGATCTTTCGTAGGTTGTGTCACAGGAGAAGTGGCAGTGGCGACAGGTGAAGGGGCCTTTGATGGATTGTGGGGAGGAGAAGATGCAGGTATTGTTTACGCGTATGGGGTTCAGGTCCAGGAGCTCCTTGGCGGTGTATTGCCAGGTGGCGAGAGAGCTGGGGGTCTTGGCGCTAGGAGCTGTTCAGACGGTGGAGCATTGGCAGCGTGCTTACTGCACGTGATCACTGCACGGTCATGCGGAGGCCTCCATAGGTGGTCCTGGTGGATGGTTCTAGTGGTCTTTGGCACCAGGCAAGGACCTGAAATGGGCAATGCCGGGGCAGGGACAGCAGGTGGTGGAGGAATAGCAGGTGGGGAGGGGGGCAGGCACAATACGTGGAGCTGGAGGGCAGGTGAAAGAGGGAGGGCCCGGCCTCCTTTGGGCTCTGACGGGCTAGCCCTTGGCCCGGGCTTTGACCGGGCGCCACCTACACGGGTCCTGCGATGCAGGAGTCGGCGTAGGCCTATAAGGCCGGTGGTGGTGGGCGAGAGCTTCCGTCGGCCCCCCTTCTAGTGGCAGAGGCTGCTGGGAGGTGTAGTCTCCTGGCAAGGGTCACATGGGTTTGAAATTTTCACCTAATAGCACTGCTGGACATCGAGGGCAAAGCCTATGCCGTACATTACTACATGAGTTAGCAAATTGGGCTTCCACCAAGGAGCTGCTACCCTTCTACCAAACAGGGTTTTGAGCGAGAGGATCACCAGTGGATAACATTGTCGCCCTCTCATATCTAACCCACCAAGAGGTTACCCCTACATCTCTACCCACCTTTGCCTGTTTTATTTACAACTCCACTGCCTTTGCCGGCATAGTGCAGAACATCCTTTGTCTGAAATTAGAGAGCTGGAACATCTGCCCTAAATTACTGCCCCCTATCATGTCATTTTGCACCAGGACTTGGGTAAGAGTCAAGCTCACGGGGGACACAGCAACATCTAAAATCAGAACTAATTGAGGGTTAAATAAAGGCTGTGTGATGGCCCCACTTTTATTTAACCTATGCACAACTGACCTGGGCCCTACGAGTGTGAACTTAGCCACAGCAAGGACTGGAGACAACAAAATTCACCTCATGCAATAGGCAGACAATATCGTCCCTTTAGACCACACAAACACCGGCCACCAAAAGGCCCTCAATGTCTTGAATACATATAAAAGAAAGAATGAACTTGGAGCCAATGCAAGCAAAACTAAAATAATGATATTCGGGCGTTACCCGAAAGAAAGGGCCACAAGATGGTGGCCGAGGTCACAAAGGCTTGAATGCGTACAAAATTGCAAGTTTCTGTGGGAATGGTTGAGCGAAACTGGAAGACCAACACTGCACCTACAAAAGACGAAGAACAAAGGTAAAGATGGTCACATAAGCACTTGCAAATTAAACAACAGCCTCGATAGTCAAACGAAAGCGGCTATTAGGAGGTTGATTCGAGCATAACTGCTCCCCTTGGTCAACTATGCTCAGCAAGCGTTTCCAGCATGTTGGTGGTCGATCTTAAAAAGATCCAATTCATGTGTTACAAGAAGCTATTCCAACTACCCTCTTTTTTTGTAAACCATTTTTATTAGATTTTGACACAGTACAAGCATCATGTGGTACATTATTTCGATGCATTCCAGAGCTTTCATTTGTGACCAACATAAGATATTGGCAGGAGTATATTGTTCAGTACATCATAAACAATCTTTGTCAAACATTGTCTAACTTCAGATTGTACTAGTCATCCTTTATGTAATCCCTCATTAGTTTTCTCGTCCCCCTCTTCTTGATGTTAACCACTTTCTCAGTGTGTACCCATTTCCACCGTATTCCGTTGTGTGTAGGCTCTCATTCCCCACCCCCCTAGTGGGCATTCAGAGCCAATGGGTGACCGGGAGGTAGGGCCTGAGGCAAGATTGTCTGAGCTCCAGGGAGCCTGTCTCAGGCCATCTTAGACAGATATATAAAGGGTGTTACGCAATGTGTGTATCATTAAGGCCTACCTTTCAACTAACCATCCAAAGGGATATCATGAAGCTACTGCAACTCCTGTAATATGTTCTCCCACAGCCCGCTATGGGTATTCTTCGCAGTACCCTAACCTCTTCTCTTCTCAGTTCCACTGTATCCATCCTGCCCCATGTTCCAACTACCCTCTTGCCCAAGGAACACATCGATTAGGCTTGAATTCGGCCTTGTCAATCAAAAACGTGAATGTATTGCTGCTTTGGCAAAATATTTTTACAAAACCACAGCTGCACTATGAAGGCAGTCATAAACATAATCTTCACAAAAGATAATGTTTCCTGGTCCATAAATCTCACAGCTGTGAGGGAAAGCCTGCAACTTGCCATGGAGGACTGGGCTATTACATCTCCGCTCCCGGGCACAGGACATGGAAGTCTTCCTGGCATGAGCCTTACATGATTCCCTAACAACACCTCAAATAAATCAGCCAGACAAGCCTCATCTCCATCAGGACATGGGGAAATGCTCCCTAAATCAAATAGTATGGGCAAGACTAGGGCCACTCCCAATCAGAGAACTGAACCCGGCCTGGAAATCAACTGAAAACAACAAACGCTGCAGACTGTGATCACAGAAGAGAATCACTGACTCATATAGTTCTTTGTTAACCGGCTCTTCATCATATCCGCTGCACCCTATTGAGGCCAATCTTCTTACATCACGGCACTCACTCAGTCAAAGAGGCCTTACACCTCTTTTACACCGTGGAAACGGTGCCAGACTCGGCCACGTTAGGGAAATTTATATATCAGTATGGCTCACTGCTAAAGGACAAGTTACTGGACAAAAACAGATCAACTACCTGTCACTGTCCAGCCTTTAATAAGGAGCAGCCGATCTTTCAATGAATTTAGTCCACAACATAGGTTAATCTAGGAGACCTGATCTTCTGGGCAATTTGAATCTGGAAACACTTATGTACCGCCACGCAGTATGTTGTACTAATTACAAAAAAATATTAATATTGTCTCTTATTTATCAGGAAAAATAATTGATTTTAACAAGCTCTTTACCTCATACTAGGCCCATAATATTGGCTACTCCAGTATCCATAAACTGGGGGTATAAAGAAAACGAATTTTCTAATCTGCATCGAGAAACTTCTATGTTCTGAATCATCTCGTCCCTTGAATGGAAACAAAATTATGGCCTCCCACTGTTATTATGCATTAATTGATTTTAAGACTTGATTGCACCATATGATATGTTTTTACCTTGAATTGCAAAAACCTGTAATTATTTTAAGTGATCATGCAATAAATTATTAATTCAGTCCTTTCCTGGTTGAAGTGTTGGCAGCCAATCAGATCTCGGCAATAGAGCTGTTAGATCCGTGGAGGATTCGCGTCCCTAGATATTTATATTTCTTTCCTCTTAAATAACTCCAAAAGTACTGAAGGTGTTTACACCCAATTACAAAAAGGGCTCTTTCTGGAAGAAGAGCTAGCTTTCCGCCAAATGAAGTGTAATTCAGCTGTTAGAGCTGTAGTCGTGTTCAAAATCACTATGGGAAATTGCTGGGGTAAACACGTTTTGGGACCTCCCCTCCTTGACGAATCACCTCGAAACTTTTCAGACAGCAGCTGAAGTGACTTGCAAACTAGTTTTGACAATTTACTAAAGATTTGTCAAACAGCGCCAAAGTTATTTGCTAAACAAGTTAGGTCCTAACTATAACTACCTATTGGCAACAGATATATATATATATCTCACATGTGTTCTATATTGCCATTGAGGGGTTCTTATTGGTGACATCAAACTACAAGCCCAAAGGTGCCCGGAGTTGTCGTTTGATAGAAGCATTTTGCACTCTTTGCTGAGTCACCTTTGTTAAGATGACATCTGAAATACATAATAGAAAATTCATGCATGTTTTACTCACCTCTCTTGCTTTTGCCAGAAGATGCTGGTACTTTTTCAAAACTTCTTCTTTTTGATTTAACCTCGCCTGCATATTTGCAATAGTTTGATGGGCCACCTTCAAGTTCTGTTGGTTTTGTTGACCATGATCCACATGAGCAAATTCCATTAGTATCTTCTCCCGTTCTGCTGTAGCTGGCAATCTCAGCCTTAACTCGTTGATTACTTTGTCTCGGGCTAGAACATTTTGTTCTGCTCTCCACAAAGCATCACTTTTTTCTTTCAGTTTCTGCAACAAAAACGTATGTTTTACATTCTAGGAGAATTTAGGGAAGAAAAGTAATAGAATCCTATCCTAGAAACAGCTGAATTCAACTAAATTATCTAAATATAATTGATCTTTAAATGCTGAAAGTTTGGAAACTCCGTTTTTCCTGGCTTCTCCTGCACATAATAAAAATAATAATAATAATACCAATTCTAATACCAAAAATAACAACAATAAGCATAATAACAAACAATAAATATTGTTCTTAATATATATTATTATATGAATTGTTGTTATTAATATTATCACCTTACTAAAAAATAACCTAGTTTTTTATGTGGTGCTCCACATCACACATGCAGATTCTTGGAACTGGCAGTAGCAGTCGTTACTTTTCCTGAACATTTTTATTTTCACTTTACAGACCTGACAAGCATGGAAGGCTGAGTCAGCCTTGTTGGGAGTCATTGCGAGTCAAACTTGTGCCCGCAATTCATTAAATATCTCAATCACAAGCATTTCATCCACTGGGCCATCATTCTACTGGCTCTTTCAAACATAAATTTTATTTTCAACAATGCTCTGTTTTTTTAAATTTAATTTATAAGGCAAAAATCGTGACGAGTAGGTCTTGGCAAGAAAAAATTTCTATCATTTCTAGAAAGGTGTATAAGAAATAATAATAACTTGTCTTTCTATAGCACTTCATGAAGTACAGTTGCCATTTCTAACCATTACGAACAACAGCTGTTGCTATTAGATGGTTACATTTTAAACAATATAACAACCTCAGATCAATAGAAGGCCAGGAAAGCCTAGCCAGGATTTGATCTTTGATGAACAAGTTACTTACCTTCGGTAACACCTTATGTGGTACAGAATCTATCTAGCCGCAGATTGTTTACCTCAGATTTGTCCTTAGGCGTCAGACTGGATCTGGAAATTTTTCTTCAGCAGTACGCCTACGAGCCAGTAGCTGGCATCGTTCGGCACCATGTGGCATCATCCTTGCCGTACGTGATGGGCGCGGTG
Source organism: Triturus cristatus (assembly GCF_964204655.1). Classification (NCBI taxonomy): domain Eukaryota; kingdom Metazoa; phylum Chordata; class Amphibia; order Caudata; family Salamandridae; genus Triturus; species Triturus cristatus. The sequence goes on along the minus strand of NC_140585.1, from coordinate 993,317,087 downwards.
CCTATATCAGCGCTACCACAGTGTGCTGACGTTTCTTTTCGCAACTTTCCACTTCAGGAGCACGGAGTCATGAAGAACTTTGACCATGGGTGTATGAAACCAGGGCCATGAAAAGGGAACAATCCTGAACCTAAAAATCAGTTTGTAGAGCGTGGAGAACAAGTGAGTCAGTAAGGAATATGTGGCTAAAAAGAGCCTCTACTAGTTAAGGCATTACCGTAGGTAAGTAACTTGTTCATCTGATAGACACTTCTAGCCACAAATACCTTACCTTAGAATAGATATCCAAGCAATAATTTCCCGGAGGCGGGTCTGTGAAACGGATTTAGGCTACTCAGTCCTGCAGGACCCAAAGGGCATAGTGCCCATCCTAATGGACCTGACTGTCCAAGCAGTAGGGCTTGCTAACAAGTGCAGCGAATCGCACATTGCAGCCGGACAGATGTCCAGGAACATAAATACATGTGCTGATAGAATGGTCGCAAACTTTGCTCTGGTGGAATGAGCAAGCAAGCACTCCGGCGGTCGCTCCTTGGCCATTTTCGTAACAGATCTTAATGCAGAGCTGTACGAAAGTAGGATCTTTCTTTTATGGTTTGCCCCACTTTTAGTTTAGTGTCAGTATGTTTTGACTGTAGTTTTCTGGGATCCTGCTTACCAGGACCCCAGCATCTGTGCTCTCTCTCCCAAAATGGCTTTGGTAATTAATATGGTACCTCCACAATTGGCTACTGGTGTACCCCTATAAGTCCCTAGTATATGGTACTAAGGTACCCAGGGCATAGGTATACCGGGGGTCTCCCATGGATTGCAGAATGTATTGTGCCACCCATGGGAATCCACTTAAACTCTGTCTACAGGCCTGCCAGTGCAGCCTGTGTGAGAAGGTGATTGCACTTCTCACAACAGATAGACATTTTCTTATATCTTATGTCACTGCACTTAAAACCAATAACTCACCCCTATGGTAAGCCCTTCTGTCCTGAGGACAGGGTGCTTGGTTATAAGTGTGAGGGGGCCCTCACATGAGCAGAACACACCTACAAACCTAGTAGTCGATTCTCCAGGCTTTGTAAGTGTGGTCAGCTATTTTAAGACATATAGTGGACATCTGCCACTACGAGATGGCTAACTATAGATTGGCTGAGCCAACCCGGGTCATGTTTGGTATCAAACATGTTGGAATCATACCCCAACACAGATTACGGTGTTGGAGGTAAGATCCCATGTACTGGGGGGATCTTTAGAGGAGCGCCCTGTAGCCCCATTTACAGCCTTTCAGGGTCTGACAGCAAGCTAGTGCTGCTGCCGAACACAGACATGACTTTGACCTCCTGCTGCTGAGCCAAGCTCGAGCAGGGGAAGGTAGCACAATAGGTTTCCTGTCACAGGGAGATGTAACCACCTCACAGATAGGACTTAGTGTATTGGGCTGAGGAGAGGGTGCTTTACAACACCATCAGACTCCATTGAAGGGCACATTTGGTGTCCTCCTTGCATACACTGTTTTGAGACAGTTCAGGAACCCTTGGTTCCATCTCTGGCGCAAAACTAGACAAAGGACAGGGGAGTATCCTCATTCTGTCCAGCCCCTCCTCTGGGAGGGATCCGTGAGTTGTTACAACCCTTTCCTTGGTTATTTAAGGGCTCCCCCGTGGGTGGGAACTCGGATTCGTTGTGTAACAAGACTAATCTCTGAAACCAAAACACTCTTGAATTGTCTGGTCACTTGGACTTCACTGGGCTCCGCCTGGAAACAAGAATGCATCAAGGAAGACTCCTGTTGCTCCTGTTCTTGCTGTTCTGCAAGTATTCTGCCTAGTCTGTGTCTGTGTTTCGCTCAGGTTCTCCAGGGACCTTGGAGTGAATACGTCACTCTCCTGCATCTGCAGGCACCGCATCGAAGCTGACCAGTCTGCTGAGCCTATCGTTTTATGGACCTCCCGTGGCTCAGCAACATAGCTGGTAGATCTGTGGCTCCCCGGAGGCCTGACTTGTCTTCCATGCAATTTGGAGGACAGTATCCCTTCTCTGAACCACTCGGACATGAACCCCTGTGTACCTCGCTGACTTGTTGTTGCAAAGGCTTGTTGGCTCTGCACTCCAGAAATCTTTGGGCTACAAGAAGCTCCAGAGTCCAGCATTTCATCCCTTGAAGACCAGTGTCCTCCCTGCATCGTGGGCCTCCATCTTTGGTGAGCTGCCTGAGGTCCTCTTGCAACTCCGTGGCCTTCAGCCTGTGGGTCCTCGCGAGGGTTGTCTTCTGCTTTGGTTGGCTTCCCGGCTTGCTCGGGGCATGCTCTGATGCTACTGCGCATGGTGAGTCCTTTGGACCTTTCTGGTTTTAACAATTGCATCTTTTCCACACCAGTTGGGGCTACCAAGGCTTGTTGGTGCTCATGACAGACACCAACCACCAGGACATCGACATCAGACGTGGGGCAGCCTGTGTACGGCTCCTGGTCTTCCACAGCATCGCTGGGTCCACACCGCTGCAGCGACAAGGTCCTCTTGAACTCTTCTGAACTGCCGGACAAAGGTGGGCATTGTGCTTCCGTACCTCCTGGTCACCGCGAAGTGGCATGGACTCTGTCCTCTCAGTTTGCAGCTGCATCTCTTCAAGAATCCACCCTTGGATTCCACCGGACTTCTTCACAGACTTCTCCAGAGGCATTTCTTTCCGAGTCATCCATTGTAGTCTACTGGCGGTTCCAAAGTCACTTCACCCCTATGCACCCAGCTTCACTGGTGCAGTTAACCTGGTTCCTGGGGCATCCAGGAGTAGGGTGGCTCTCCAACCATCCATCCTCCAAAGGGATTCTTCGGGGTCCTCTGAGAAGGATCCTTTTTCTTTAAAACTGCAACAGAGACTTCTCCATTGACTTCTACTGAACACGTGGCTGTGTTTCCACGCTGCACACAGCCTCCTTGGGGTTCCTGGGTACCTAACTTGGGTGGTTCCTGGTTCACCAAGCTCTTGTAAGTCCTTTGGTCCAGGTCCCGTTCTCATTTGCAGTTTGCATTCCATTTATTTAGTATATGGGTTTGTCACCCCCTGGAGACCAGTGTATATTCGTGCTACTTACCCATTTCCTTTTAAGTATTCCGTGTAGGAGATATACCAGGTGTAGGAGGCAAGCTCTGTATATGGTGCACACTTATTTAAGTGAGGCACCTTGCACTAATCCAGACAACCCTTATGGTGATTTTAGTGGTCTTAGACAACCTTAGAAAGCTGTCTAAGTGGTAGCTGTGGAGAACAGCCTCCAGGCTTATCCAGAAGGAGTTTTAAGCAGCTTGTTTTACCAGATCTAATCATGTAGTGTAGGTTAAATGCAAAAACATCACACAGTGTGTATATACAAATATGTCTATTTATTACACAACACTCACTAACACATTGGTATATCTCCTCCGCTGCATACTCCTCAACACCCGCTCCGCACGCAAACACGCCATCGAGCTCTGAGATCTGCTCAACACTTCCGCCCCAGACGTGGCCTTCCTGACCGAGACCTGGTGGAACGACTCCTCGGCGCCCGACATCGCCATCGCCATAGCCATCCCGGACGGCTACAAGATCAACCGCAGGGATCGCACCAACGGAATCGGAGGAGGAATAGCCGTCGTCCACAAGTCCACCCTCAAGGTCGCCACCCACGCAGACGACACCCTCAACACCGCCGAACACCTGTACTTCCGGATCCACACCGACCCCAACACCACCCTCAGAGGAACACTCATCTACAGACCCCCCCGGATCCCGGGCTCAGTTCAGCGGCTCCATCGCCGACCTAGCCAGCACCCACGCACTCGCCTCCACGGACTACATCCTCCTCGGGGACCTGAACTTCCACCTCGAGAACAACGACGATGCCAACTCCGCCACCCTGATCGTCAACCTCGGCCTCAGACAATTCATCACCGCACCTACCCACGCCGCCGGCCACACGCTGGACCCAGTCTTCTCCACAGGCACCCACGTCGCCTTCGACCACACCACGAACTCCACTGGACCGACCACCGCTGCATCCATTTCACCTTCAAGAAACCAACCACGCACCACCGCACCCAACAGCTGCCTCGCCGCTGCTGGAGCAAAGTCACCGAGGACCAGCTGATCACCACCCTCGCCCAGAACCAACCCACCGAGCCCACTAACCCAGACGCCGCAGCCCGCAACCTCAGACAGTGGATCGACGACTGCGCCAAAACCTTCGCCCCGCTCAAGAAACCCTCCAACAGCCACGCCAGCAAGAGAGCCACCTGGTTCACCGACGAGCTCCAGACCTCCAAATGCGCATGCCGGAAACTGGAGAAAATATGGCTCCACGAACGCACATCGGACAACCACGCAGCCCACAAGGACGCCACCCGCTGACATCACCACCTCATCAGATTAGCCAAGAGATCCTCCTTCAAAGACCGCCTGGATAACAACGCACACGACAGCAAAGAGCTCTTCAGCATCGTTAACCTCATCGCTGCTTGTGACGGAGCGGTTCCGTCATGCACGTCGGTCGCGCTGTGCGCATGACGGAACCGCTCCGTCACGGCCCCACCCGCACAACGAACCTTCAGCATGGCGCGGTAATCCGCGCCGCGCTGAAGGGGTTAAGGAACTCTCCAACCCCAGCGCCATCGCCAACGACATCCCGTCCTCACAAGAACTGTGCGCTGTTCAACGTCTACATGGCCCCCCTCGCACAAGTGGCCCGCCATCACGACCTCAACATCGTCTCCTACGCCGACGACACCCAGCTCATCCTCTCCCTCACCAAGGACCCACACACCGCCAAAACCAACCTCCACGAGGGAATGAAGGCCGTCGCCGACTGGATGAGGAGCAGCCGTCTGAAGCGGAACTCGGACAAGACGGAGGTCCTCATCCTCGGACCCACCCCCTCAGACTGGGACAACTCCTGGTGGCCGACCACACTGGGAACAGCACCAACACCCACCGACCATGCACGCAACCTAGGATTCATCCTCGACTCCTCCCTCTCCATGTCTAAGCAGGTCAACGCCGTCTCCTCCACCCGCTACAACACCCTCCGCATGCTCCACAGGATCTACAAGTGGATCCCGACCGAAACAAGAAGAACGGTGACACAGGCCCTCGTCAGCAGCAGACTGGACTACGGCAACGCATTCTACGCAGGAATCCCAGCCAAACACCTACGACGACTACAACGCATCCAAAACGCCTCCGCCCGACTAATCGTCAACGTCCCCCGCCGCAGCCACATCACCTCCCACCTGAGAGACCTACACTGGCTCCCCGTCGACAAGAGGATCACCTTCAAGCTCCTCACCCACGCACACAAAGCACTCCACAATGCCGGACCAGCTTACCTGAACAGCAGACTCAGCTTCTACACCCCCACCCGCCAGCTCCGCTCCGCCAGCCTCGCCCTCGCCGCTGTACCCCGCATCCAACGAACGCCCTTAGGCGGCAGATCCTTCTCCTCACTCGCCGCCAAGACCTGGAACACCCTCCCTACCCACCTACGGCAGACCCAAGACCTATTCACCTTCAGAAGTCTCCTCAAGACCTGGCTCTTCGAACAGTAGCAGCACCCCCCCCTCCCCTCTGCGCCTTGAGACCCTCACGGGTAAGAAGCGCGCTCTACAAGTACTCTGATTGATATAAACACAAATACACACAATACTTCAATTGCAAATATGTAAGTAAGCACAATAAACAGTGGTCTCCAGGGGGAGACTAAACTATATACTAAAAAAGTGGAATGCAAACTGCGACTGAAGTCAGGACTTGGATAAGGAGACTCAGAGGAGCTAGGGACACAAGGAACCACCCAAGGTAAGTACCTAGGAATCCCACAGATGCAGAGTGGAAACACAGTTGTGTACTCCATGGAAGTCAACGTGAAAGCTGCCATTGCAGTTTTGAAGAAGGAGGACCCCTTCCAGGTGGACCCTGAAGAAACCCTGTGGAAGACAGAGGGTTGGAGAGTCCCCCAAATGTGGACACCCCAGGAACCAGGATAACTACACGAGTGAAGCCGGGTGCATAGGTGTGAAGTGATGTCGAAAACCCCTGTAGACCACAATGGAGGGTTTCAGTAAAGATTCAGCTGGTAAAAAGTGTGCAAGAGTCCAGTGGAATCGAAGGGTGGGATTCTTGAAGAGAAGAACCTGCAAGTAGAGGGGAACAGAGTCTATGCCACTCAAAGGTGACAAGGAGGCATGGAAGAGCAATGCCCATCAATGTACGTAAATGAAGGAGTGATGACAGTAAGCTTGTCGCTGCAGCTGTGAGGACCAGGTGATGCTGAGGAAGACCAGGAGCTGTGCACAAGCTGTCCCACGTCGGAAGTCGAGAACCAGAGGGTCAGTGTCCGGCAGGAGCTCCAATAAGCCCTGGCAGCTGAAACAGGCATAGAAGGCAAAAGAGGAGCAACGTTGGGATCAGCAAGGTCCAAGGGACCACGTGCAGGAGAGTCAGAGCAGGCCCCAAGCAAGCAGAGGAGCCCACTGAAGCAGGAGAAGACCCACGAGAGGAGCAACAGGCCATAGACACAGGAGCCACAAGAGGATCTCGAGCAGCTGAACAAAGATAAAGGCCCACAGTTCAGAGGATGTGGTGAGGGCGCTGATCTTGGCAGGAAGAGACGGTTGAGGCTGGGGCTGCTCGTAGCACGAAGATCTCTGGAGTGCAGAGCAAAAAAGCCTTGGCAACGGCAGTTTATGTGGTGCACAAGGGGTTCAGTCCCAGCGGTTTCAACAAGGGATACTTGCCTCAAACTTGCAGAGAGGACAGGTCAGGCCTCGAGTGAGTTGCAAAACCATCGAAGTCCATAGGATGTTAGGAGGAGCAGTCCGGTCATCTTCGTTGCAGTGCCTGCAGATGCAGGGGAGTGACTCCTTCACTTCAAGGGAGATTACTTAGGGTGTCCTTGATGCACACAGGTCCTTGAAGACACTGTAAAAAGCACAGGAAGAGACGACAAAGAAGACTTGCAGAACATCGAGACCACGAGCTGCAGGAGTCTTCCTTGGTGCAGTTTCGGTTACAGGCGAAGTCCAAGTGTCTAGACGGTCGAACAGTGACATGGTTTCAGGCTTGAATCTTGTCCCACGAAGAATCTTAGGAGTCACCCACAGGTAAGCCCTTTTATACCCTAAGATAGGGGTTAGGATGACCTAGGGGTCTGGCACAGAGGAGGGGCTGGACAGAGGGGAGGATACTTGTCTAGTTTCACGCCAGAGTGGGAGCAAAATGAGCCCTTCAAAGAAGTCTGGTGACGCTTGCCAGTCTGGTGGCACTGGCAAGCGCCCCTAGCCCAGCCCAATACACTACGTCCTGTCTGGGACGTGGTCCCATCTCCCTGTGACAGGAAACTATTGTTCTACCTCTTCCAGCTTGAGCAGCTCAGCAGCAGGAGGACAACGTTCACTCCGTGGACACAAAATGAACGAATGGTGGACTGAGGATGTCAAGGGGCCATGGAACAGCCCAAGAACCTGATCGTGGTCCTGCTGTCCATGAAGCGCAGAGTCCGCCTTGTCTCCTAAGAGACGGGATCCATCTAAGAGCATGTCCAAGTGTTGCTTGGACATCCCTCAAAAAGCCAGTTATTCTAAGCCAGGTGTGGTGCCATACAGCCACAGCTGAGTAAACTGTTCTGCCCCGAGAGTCAGAGGTATCCAGTCCACATCTGATTATGAACTTAGCTGCACCTCTCTAATCAGCAACAGCTTGGTAAAGTATGGTTGAGGCCTCCTCCAGAACCATTGGCCGCACCTGTGCAACCGAATCCCAAAGAGCATTGGAGTAATGGCCCAAAAGGAACGTGGTGTTTACAGACCGCAGTGCTAGGCTGTTTAAAGAAAACTTCTTCTTGCCTAAGGTGTCCAGCCTCTTGGATTCCCTATCCAGTGCGGTGGAAGGAAATGTGCCAGGATTTACACGTTAAGTGGAGACTTGAACAACCAAGTTCACTGGGGAAAGAGTTGTGTGAGGAAATTGGGGTCCCTGGCCTGAGACGGTGGTGGGCAATTGCCCTGTTCACAGGGCAAAGTCCCAAGCAGGGAAAAAGCAGGGAAAAAGTTTTGAGTCACAGGATGTTGTGTAAGGATTAGTTACTTACCTGTAATCCTAGTTCTCTACCAGGGGTATCCTCATCAAAGTCATAAGCATTAGAATATTCCCGCGCATGGGCGGGAATATTCTAATGCTTATGACTATTGATGAGGATCCCCTGGAAGAGAACTCCTACTTTACTTTTAGTCCGCCAATATGATGTACTGTGTGCCTTGCAAGCAATGTGTAATTAGTACAAACAAGTGCTACCCCTGCTGGCTTAAGTGGAGTATGTAATTTTAAGCAGTAGCCCTGTTGGACATCTGCTAGTACCCACCAATCCGAGGTGATTTCCTGCCAGCGAGAGTGCAAATCCCTTAATCTCCCCCAACAGATGTGGTGTGATAGTGGGGAGAGTAAGTAAGTCGATGCTTCGGAGGAGAAGCCCTTTCATAAGAACTGCCTATAACCAAACTCTTGCTGCCCCTGTAACCTCCCCTTAAGTATCCTCTGCCTGCGTGAACTTGGTAAAATGTGTGATGTTGGCATAGGTAGGGTTGCCCATGGACAGAGGGTGTGGCCTTGCTCTCAATTCTGGAATGATGTATTTAAGAAGCACTGTTCCATATGACAAGACTGTAGGAAGCCCATGGTCTGTGCAATCTAGGGATCCTTGATTTTCTCTAACATCTCAACCACCTGAGGACCAAAGAGATGTTCCCCATTGAATGAGATACTAAGGAGGTATTTTTGGACCTCCTGTTTGAACTGCCACACATGAAGCCATGCATTGCGATGGACCAGGATTCTGGTAGTCACACTGCGGGAAGCAGTATCTACGGTTCCCAATGCACAACAAATAGTTGTGTAGGAAATTATCTTTTATTCCGCGACTAGGTACTCACATCTTTTTCAGTATATCTCTGGGATGTGCTGTACTAGGGCCTCCATCGCCTCCCAGGAATATCTGATTTTGATGACGAAGTACTCCCTTCTTGATCTTCTTTATGGAGGCACTCAAACACAATGTCTTGAGGGCTGGGCGTTGGTTTGGGCTGCTGGGATGCCGGAAGGGCCAGTCTTTTTCTTGTTGATCCTGAGCAGGTCTTGTTCAACGAAGATGTTGGGTGTCTCAGAGGATGACTTTTGCTGCAGTCTCTAGTGCATCTAGTGCTTTTCACTTCGATATCTCAGGGTCTAATCACAGAAAGGCAAAGCAAAACTCACAGGATGACTTGATATGGTCGGGGGAGAGGCAGAGGGTGCAACCGCCATACTAGTCTGCCCATAGATATTAAGTATTGCACCATGTACAATATTGTAAAGTTGTGCATTCTATCACCCCCTTCCTTATTACAATCTCTAGGATGAGCTCCGTGGATGTCAAAGAGGCTTATCTGTGCATTGAGGCAAAGCGGTTGTGGTTGGTCGAGGAAAAGCGGTACCCCTACTGTGAGAATCATGCACAATGTTTGTTCTCTAGTCGCTGGCGTAGCATATTAGAACTGTTAAGCCCGAAAAAGCAGCAAGGAATGCATTGATCTCTCAGCCTCGGCTGAACAATTTCAAACCCAATGTGACTCCAAACATTTTCAAAGAAAAACAAGTTATAATGTCCGAGCGCAACACTAAAAGAGAGCAGTATGGAAAGCACGTGTATCAACAGCAGCGCATGATTTTTTTTTACATTTCTGTTATATTTTAAGATTATTTGTTTGGAAGCAAAGTGAGAAAAACAGAACGCCTTCCCATCAAATATGCAGCATGTACTAGTGCGAGCTACCAAAAGGATCACTGGACAGCTAGAAGGATCAGCAATCATTAGCCTGTCCATCCATAAATCGACAATGAGTGTTCACATATTTCAGCTGTTGGATTTTTAAAGGACTAAGTAAAAGGCAAAAAACAGACTATCATCCTTCCCTCATCACATGCACCAACCTCTTCAGCCATGAGCAATTTCAATCCCAAGAACAAAAGGTTCTTCTTAACATAGCCATGTATGAAGAATAATACCAAAAGGATAGTCAATAGCAACAAGTGAATTAAATATACCCTTAAATGAAATCTCCATCTCCACCTTGCTAGTCCTGAATTATCTTAATCACCTTCCTCATCCAGAGGCTTGGGCAATGTGTGCGCTCTCAGAGTAATGGTCTCCTAATTTCCAATATCAAGCTGATCACCTGATCAGGGTAACAATGGCACTCTGAACAGAATCTTTGGCACAAAAAGACCCAACTAGGTTGCCCTAATGGGAACAAGTGGTTTACCTTCCTGTGGCAAATTATTAACTGAGGCATCAATAAGAAGTCTACTGATACTGCAGCGCTCTCCAATGTTGATAATTCTGCAGCTCTGGAGCCACTCTTAGGGGCTGAGGAAGACATCTGATGCCTTGTTTGTAGAATCAATGCCTAAATATCTGCCTTAAAGATATTAGACCGTGATGCCCGAAACACTGCCAGCAGAGGTACATCAGGAAGCAAGCTGCCTTCCCTAACCCATATCAAGTTTATGCTCCAAGAGATGTCTCAGATCGGTTTCACAATGTTTCCAGAACTAATTCTGTCTTTTTGTCTGAATCTGGAAAGATAGTTCTCTTTTACAACTAGAGTGCCTATGGCTGGAAATCTGGAATCCAGATCTTGATCTAGAATGCTTTCTTGGCTCTGTTCAGCACAAGGGTGCTCTGTAAGAGCCTTTGAGGTCTTATACTGCTATTCCAGGTGTCATGATACATTTCTTAACATTTCATGCACTGGTATTGAGAGTTTGTCAGAACTCCTTTCAGGGGGCCTGCAGGGGGTATGGGCCCAATCGTGCTGGCGGAGGCTTTTTACGCCTGACGTCCTGGGGCCTGATCTATTATAGATCCCAATCAATTAAGCCAAGTATCTCTTCTGCACGTGACTCTGTGTAGTAGTTATGTGAAAGCAATCAAGGTCACCTCTGTGGGGGAAGTAGATAGAGGTCAGTGAATATAACTCATAACTCAAAGCGCAAACAGTATGAACAATGAATCAATGTCCAAACAAATACTTGCTTTTAAACACCCCTTTTTGTAATGTATTCAGGGTTATTCCCTTTTTCACTGGTGGCACATCAGGGAATGCAAACTATAAGGCCATAGTCAAAAGTTCTCCCTTCTGACCCTTTAGTATCTTCGTTGAAAGGTTCTATGTTGCCACAGCACCGTTGGCAACGAGTTCACGAGTAGCAAGACAGGCCCAGCGCTCAACACACAGCACAGTCCAAGGTGGCCCTTATCTGGCATACAGGAGTTGCCAAAAACAATCCTGCACACAGGCGACAGCCTGATCGGTGCACAGCCAAATCCTCACGCCCCACACTGGGAGTCCTCATGGTAGGGATACCCACTGGACCTTTGTCCCTCCAACGCTCTCCTCTGCCTCACAGGGCACACTGGTCTTGGCAAGCAGGCAGGTGCTGGTTCTCCAGGCTCCAGGGCAGGTGATCTTGCTTTCTTTGGGTGATGCCCCCTCACTCAGCACGGAGACTAACAGGCCTTGCCCCCAGACCTGGTCACAGGCGGAAGTACTGCAGAGCTTCCCCTTCTCACACAGCCCGTATGGCTTATTGGCAGATGACAATTTCTAGGTACTCAACCGCCCATTCTTATAATGCTTTTCCAAACACTAAATGTGATTCAGGGTCTGGGTCTTTGAAGTTTTATGTTGGGGTTCTGCTTCTTCTGAAGTGGGCACTTCTCCTTTTGACCTTTCATCATGATAGATGTCTTTCACAGCAGGCAAAATTCTGAAGTGGATTGTCCACAAAACACTTCATGCGAGTGCCAGAGTTCACACCTGGAACAGCCACAGTGTTAAGTGTGTCAAAAAGTTAATCCCAGACATCCAGCCCTACTCTTTATGATTATCTTATCAGCCCCATCTTCCACAGCACTACATCTCATATGTAATGTATTCCTCTCAGGCATACATACACCCAATACATAAACCATCCACACACACACTACACAGTTCTGCTCTACTCCTGTACTGTACCCTTACCATGTACACATACACCCAGTGTACTTCACTACTCCTGTGTTATGCAGTATTGCACAAGTTACTTACTTGTGTAACGATATATATGTAAGAGACATTAGTTAGTGATAGATTCCTTACCTTAGAATATCCCCAGGCGTCAGACTGGATCTGGAAAGTTTTCGGCAGCAGTACCCTTGCGTGTCGGTAGGCGCTATCGTTCGGCTCCGCGTATGTCGCTGGTGTCATAATCGCAGAGATGACGTCATCAGAGCTACTTAGACGAGCCCATGCGCGCTGACTTCAGTTCTGTACACGACTATTCCGCGCCAGGAACGCAGAGCCATGCCAGAGACCGACTACTGGTGCAACAGAACTAGGGCCCTGAAAGGGATGACCTGAACCCTAGAGAACAGTTCGCAGAACGAGGAGGATGGGCGGGCGGTAAGGAATCTATCACTAACTAATGTCTCTTACAGATATATCGTTACACAAGTAACTTGTGCATCTGAAAGAGACACGTTAGTGAAAGATTCCTTACCTTAGAATACATACCCAAACAATACTAACCCCGGAGGAGGGTTTGCGAAATGAAATCACACCAGAAAGTCACGGAGAACCGACCGGCTAAAGGAGCCGTCTCTCAGGACTTGACTGCCAAGGCAATAGTGCTTAGTGAAAGTATGCAGCGAGGCCCATGTAGCTGCCTGACAGATATCTTGCAGGGGGACACTGTGTCCTAATGCTTTAGTAGCTGCTGTCGCCCTGGTAGAATGGGCGCGCAGTCCAACCGGAGGTTCCTTTTTAGCCAGAGTAACAGGCTTTAATGCACAAGACAACCCATTGGGAGATAGTCACCTTGTGCACAGCCTGACCTTTCTTGGCACCCACGTAGCCAACAAAGAGCTGGTCATCCACCCGGAACTGCTGTGTGCGGTTGAGATAGAATGAAAGCGCACATTTTGGGTCCAGACTGTGGAGCCTCTCTTCCTCTCTTGAAGGATGCGGAGGCAGAAAGAAAGTGGGAAAAGTAAAAGTTTGCCCGAGATGAAAGGCAGTGACTACTTTCGGTAGAAAGGAGGGACGTGGTGGAAGCACAACCTTGTCTGGATGAATCGCCAGGAAAGGAGGTTTACATGAAAGAGCCTGAAGCTTACTCACACGCCTGGCGGAGGTGATGGCCACCAGGAAGGCAGTTTTTAAAGTTAGTAACCTCAAAGGACAGTTATGAAGAGGCTCAAAGGGAGCGCACATTAAGTATGTGAGAACCAGGTTCAAGTCCCACTGAGGCATCACAAAAGGAATAGGAGGGAAAAGGTGAGTAATGCCTTTGAGAAATCTATTGACAACAGGGGAGTTGAAAAGAGAGGGCTGATCAGGCAGCCTGAGAAAGGCTGAAACAGCAGAAAGGTAGCCCTTGATAGTACCCAGAGCAGAGCCCTGCTGGGCCAAAGAGAGAAGGAACAATAGGACCTCAGAAAGAGGGGCAGAAAGGGGATCTACAGCTTTCGCTGGGCACCATGCCACACATTTTTTCCCACCAGCAGGCGTATACAGTTTTAGTCGAGGGACGCCTGGCTGCCAGAATCACATTACAGACTTCTGGAGGCAAGTCAAATGGAATCAACTGTCGCCGCTCAATCTCCACGCAAGGAGGTGGAGTCTGGACAGGTTCTGGTGGAGGACCATCCGCTGGTGATGCGACAGGAGATCCTCCCGAAGAGGCAGTTGGATCGGGGGATCCACGCTCCTACTGAGTAGCTCGGGATACCAAACTCTTCAAGCCCAGTTTAGTGCCACAAGAATGACTTATGCCAGGTCGCGTCTGATCTTCTTCAGCACTCTGGGTAGAAGTGGTATAGGCGGAAAGGCCTACAACAGATCGCAACTCCACTCGCGACATAAGCATCTCCGAGCAAGTGCCGCCTTGGAAACTCCAACGCACAGAACTGCTGACATTGCGCGTTATCTTCGGTGGCGAATAGATCTAACCAAGTTTCTCCCCACTGCTGAAAGAGACCTTGTGCCACGTCCGAGGGAAGACGCCATCTGTGATCCAACATGCACCTGCTGCTGAGTTCGTCCGCCCTGGCATTCAGAGAACCTGCCAAGTGTTGAAACACCAAGGAAATGCCTTGACGTTCCAGCCATGCCTAGAGACGCAGAGCCTCCTGACATAGGGTCCCGAACCCACCCCTCCTTGCTTGTTGCAGTACCACATGGCGGTGCTGTTGTCAGTGAACACCTGCACTACTCTCCCCTTGACAGAGGGAAGGAATGCTTTAAGTGCAAGTAGGATCGCCCTGAGCTCTAAAAGATGGATATGGAGCTTGGACTCCAGCGGAGACCAGAGGCCTCTGATCTCCGCCTCTCCCATGTGGCTGCCCCATTCCAGGAAGGATGCATCCGTCAACACTGTGTGCTCCAGTTGGGGAAGAAAGAGGGATCTGCAGCTGACCCAAAGCTGGTCCGTGAGCCACCACTGCAAGTCCTGTGCAGTGCCTCTGAGATCTGGACGTAGTCGGACAGGTTTCCCCGATGCTGCGTCCATTGGAACTTCAGGTGCCACTGCAGAGACCGCATATGCCACCTAGCACGATTGATCAGTAGGATGCAGGAGGCCAGATGCACAATGTTAGAAATGGGATTTCTGGTTGGCTAGGGCTTGCGCCAAAGCCAGGCAGAAACCACCACTCTAGTCAGGGCAAGGAAGTTACACGCCAAAGATAACCCCTGCTCACCCCCTTGGTAGCTTGGCACGAGCAGTCAGGCTTATCTCTGAGGCGATGTGTAAAGCGTTTGCGCGCGCACCCAGCAACAACACCCAAGGCCCACCACAAGAGAAACTCCACACAAGGTATTATATAAAAATAGCCTTTGTATTACCAAAACACATTAGATAAAAACACACACTTTACAATGTGACAACAGGCACGGGCAGAATTTACAAGGGATTATATGTACAGGGGACAGGGCCACATGGACCACTGTCAGGAATTAGCACTTTTAGAACATAGGAATAATACTGTTAGAACATAGCACACAATATATATAGCACACAACCAGTAATTACTGGTAACAGGTAAGTACCACCTACGCAACCCTAACAACCTTAGAAAAATATGGCGCAGGGAACCAGGACCTCACTAGCACCACCTGTACTAGGAGAAAACAAACAACCACCTAAGTATCACAATACCTGTAGGGGTCTAAGCACATAAACACATGATGCATAAAATACATTCAGAGGTGTAAACACAATTTAGGAAAGAAAATATCATGAATGAAAATCACCAGGTACCCTAGGGGAGGGCACAACACAGCAGAATTGTCCCCAGGCCAAATGGCCTCTCAGGGGTGCAGAAATGACCAATATCCAAGAATGTCAGGGCGCGACTGCGCAGGCTGCGCCAGCCAGGCGCACAATGTACAACCTAAACGTTGCAGCTGCCCAATAAGTGCTGGGCAGCTGGGAAAAGGAGCGTGGGCACCACTGTGCCCTTTAACACAAATATGCCGCACTTGGAGCCTCTCTGGGCTCTGCAAAAACAATGCCCCCAAACGTTGGAGCCTGTTAGGGCTCTGAAATACACAATGCGTGCCCTTTGGAGCCTCGTGGGCTCAAGGACACTCAAGGCCCGTGGGAGTCCCTCTGGACTCTAAACAAATAATGCTGGCCGGCAGGGAGTCCCTCTGGACTCTACAAAATAATCATGCCCCCAGCGATGGAGCGTACTCGCGCTCTGGCCCCCAAAGAAATGCCCCCTCTACCTTGGAGCCTCACGGGGCTCGGGAGACAACACTGCCCCCGACGTTGGAGCGTACTTGCTCGGGGGCCTCGTGACAACACTGTGGCCCGGCCAGCGTTGGAGCCTCACAGGCTCAAGAAGCACTGCCCCCCCCTCCTTCGATGGAGCGTCAGGCGCTCGGAAAACAACAAGGCTGCCACTCACCGGGACTCCGGCGGCTGCTCTGGTCACGGCGGGTGGCTCTCAGGTATGCAGGGCTCTCCCTACTTGTGGGAGCCCTGCAGGGGAAGTCGCCACACGTCCACACTGGAGCGCGGGGTAGGCTCCCGTCCGCTTCTCTTCCGGGCCTCGGCCCCGCCCCCACTAAGGTCGGACTTCTCTCTGTTTCCGGGTCGCCGCAGGCAGCGCGGCGGCCCAGAGCTCCTGTTGATGGCGGCGATACGGGGTGGGCTCCCGTTTACAGCGCAGAAGTCCCTGGCGGGTAGACACCTGCCACTGAGCGTCACGAAGCGGGGTGGGCACCCGCTTTCGTATTAAAGTCAAAAGGTACGCAAATAAGCGGGGTGGGCACCCGCTACGAGTGGCAATGTCCCTGGCAGGGTGGGCACCTGCCAGGAGACTCCGGACTCGGCAAAAACGGGGCAAACGCCGGGTGGGCACCGGCTAGCAGAAATAAAGCGCTCCTAGCGCTACGGCCAAAAGTGAAAGCGCTTCCAGCGCTGAAGACAAGTCCAGCGCTCCCAGGCGCTTAGAGAGGGAAAATAAAGCGCTCCCAGCGCCTACAGGAGGATTCCAACCAAATCCAGCAAAGTTCTCCCCTGCGTGCAGCAGGGCAGGGGTGGGGGGCAAGGCTGGACCCAGAGCCAGCTCACTGGGCCTCCAGGAAGGGAGGTAGTCCAAGTGGCGGTCCTCTGGTCCAGCGGCAGCAGCAGCAGCCCCCCTCAGGTAAGATCCTGGCAGAGAACAGTTTCTGAGGGGACACAGCCCCATTTTTATACACTAAAACCCTTTGTTCTTGTTTCAGGGTGAGGGGGAAAACCAGTCGCAGCTGGTTGGGGAACACCCTTGATGTGCTCAGCCCCTCACTCTATTCACTGGCAGGGCTAGGGTCGTCAGTCGCACCACAGGGGGCGGAGACAGCATTGTGTGGGGAAAGCCCTGCCCTATTCAGGACCGAGGTGCACTCCTCCCCAGCCATCAGCATGCTAATCTCACACTCACCACTGGGGCAGACACAACCAGACTCCTGGAGCCAGGCTCACCAGCCAGCTCCAGCCAATCACACGCCAGACACACTGCACACAGAAGTGCCCACTTCTAGAAGTGGCACTTCCACACTAGGTACATGCACGCCGCACACATCATCGCGCAGCATTCAATCACACGAGTCCGCACATACCAAACTCGGGCCTGCACACCCCACGCATCAGGAACTACTAGGGACACATACATTCCCCATGCATTCCTATGGGAGGGCAGGCCTATCTCACCACATGCACTCAGAGTGCGCACGCACTTTACCCTGGGACACAGGGAAAGTGCGCAGAAACGAAAAATCACCACACCAAGTCACCAATAAAAAGCAAAAAAGTTCAGGGGTGAACCTGCCAGAAGGGCCAAGTCCAACACACAACAGTCTCAGGGTCTTCCTGACCAAAACCCAGGACCAGGGCTGAAAGATCGGTATCATAGCCCGTATGTCCCAGACTCGCTGTTCGGGAGGATAAACCCGAAATTGCACCGTATCCAGAACCGCTCCGATGAAGAGGAGCTTCTGAGAGGGAATCAGATGCGACTTCGGCACATTGATGGAAAACCCCAGCGAATGCAGGAGGTCGGCCGTAGTCTGGAGGTGGGAGACCACTGCCTGGGGCGAGCCCGCCTTCAATAGCCAGTTGTTGAGATAGGAGTAGACTGAAACCCCTGATCTGTGCAGATGAGCTGCGACCACCGCCATCACTTTCTTGAACACCCGAGGGGCGCTGGTAAGGCCGAAAGGGAGCAAGGTAAACTTAAAGTGCTCGTGGCCTACTGTGAACCGCAGGTAACGCCGGTGGACCAGCAGGATGGGGATATGAAAATAAGCATCCTGCAAGTCCAACGCTACCATCCAGTCTTGTGGGTCTAGAGCAGACAAGACCTGAGCAAGTGTGAGCATCTTGAACTTCTCCCTCCAGAGGAAGCGATTGACGTTCCGGAAGTCTAAGGTAGGACGCAGCCCCTTGTCCTTCTTTGGAATCAAGAAGTAGTGGGAATAACAACCACGACCTACTTCTGGCGATGGAACGCGTTCGATGGTCCCCTTGGCCAAGAGGGCCGCAACTTCCTGCTGGAGAAGTGCCAAGTGATCACCCGACATACGGTGGTACTGAGGCGGCATAGCTAGAGGGGTAGTCTCGAAGGGGAGGTTGTAGGAGCCGTCGGACTGCAGAACCTACCTGTCCGAAGTGATGGTGCGCAAGTGGGGGAGGTGATGGCAAAACCTGCCGCCCACTGGCGTCTGGTGGGCCTGAAATACTGGACTAGGAAGGTTTTGAGGCAGCGGTGGCAGGGGCGGTGGTGGACTGACCTGCCCACTGGCCCCATGACCCACCTCAGCGGGCACCACGGCCCCGGCTGCACTGAGACTGCTGCTGCGCAGGCCGGCGGCTCTGAAAGGAACGAGTTTCAGTGCCTCGACCATGACCTCGAAAGGAGCGAAAAGCCGACCCCAAGGTAGCGTGCGTAGTGGCATGACCCAAGGACTGGGCTGCAGCCCGGGAGTCCTTAAAGCGCTCCAAAGTGCTATCCACCTTGTCACCAAAGAGGCGTGTGCCATCAAAGGGCATGTCCAACAAAGTGTTCTGGACATCCCCTGAGAATCCAGTAGTTCAGAGCCAAGCGTAATGGCGTAGCACCACCGTTGTGGAAATTGCCCTGCCAAGGGAGTCGGCTGCGTCAAGACCACAACGGATAGTGAATTTCACAGCATCTCTCCCTTCGGTAATGGCTTGAAAGAGCACTGCCCGAGCCTCCACTGGACACTGAGGCAGCACCTGTGCGACTGCATCCCACACAGAGTGGGAATAGCAGCCCAACAGGCACACAGTATTCACCACCCGCAACCCGGAACTGGCAGAGATGAAAATCTTTTTCCCAAACTGCTCCAGTTTTTTAGATTCCTTGTCCGGAGGTGCGGAAGGGAACGTGCTCGGAGAGGCAGAGTCCTGGACAACCCGACTCTCAGGCGTTGTGTGTTGCGTGAGAAAACTGGGGTCGCCCGGGGCCGGGCCATGACGTCGTGCCACACTCTTATCCACAGGAACCCCTCTGTTAGGCTTGGTCCAGGTGCTTAACAATGTCTGTAAGCGCGTCATTAAAGGGCAGTAGCGGCTCCGCAGAGGAGGTCGCTGGCTGCAGCACCTCAGTCAGTAGATTGGTCCTAATAGGCACAGATGGGAGCTCGAGGTTAAGAGCCTCAGCTGCCCTGCGCAACACCACAGTGTGAGAAGTTGGCCTGATGTATGATGTCACTAGTTCTAGTGTACACCTTATATCAGTCCAAACAACCCTTATGGTGATTGGTTGTAAAGTCAACCTTATAGACCAGCTATCCTAGTGGTAGCATGGACAAGAGCAGTCTTAGGCTAAACTCTGAATGGCATGTGAAGCCAGCTGTGATACCATATATAATCCCTTGAATACCAAATGAAAGGACACCACAACAGATATATATCAAAATAAAGTGTATTTATTCTAGACAAACCCTCAGCACTCTTTATGAGATTAGAGGTAAGTACAACACAGTCTTATTTAAGCATACATTAAGTCCCACAGGTAAGTAATACAGTTAGGCCCTAGGGGCCACGCAAACCATATACTAAGTAAGTGGTATAAGGACCACTGTCACGGAAATAGGATAGGCCTAGGCCTAGGGAATCGCTGGGGCTACACTACACTAGCAACAGTTAGGAAGTGGGAGGCCCACGGGATTCAGGTGCAGAGTGGAAACACTCACGCGTAATGCGTAAAAGTCGATAGAAATAGTAGTTGTTAGCAATTAACAGTTTAAGGACACTTCTGAAGCAGCTAGAGAGTCGAGACTCGGAAACTAGACCCTAGGATAGTCACTACCCTTGTGAGCACCGAAGTACCCAAGTTACCTAGCCCACAGGCTGTGGGTGCATAGGTGTGAACTTGCGTCGGGTTTCGTCGTGGACTTCTATGGATGCCTGAAGGAAAGTTGCTGACAGGCAGTCAGTGAAGAGTGTCCGGTGGATCCCAAGGCTGGGATCAAGAAGAGAGGAGACCTGCAAGCAGAAGGGACAGAGTCAAGGTCACTAGCCAGTGACCACGTGGAACCAGGAAGGAACCAGGCGATGTCGTGAAGATTGCAGGTGAAGGTGAAGCTTGTCGCTGCAGCCACGAGGACCAGGGAACGTCGAGGACGACCAGGACCAGGAGGTGAGCTGTCCCACGAAGGCTCTTGCTGTCGGCGGCGTCGAAGTTGGACTAGGACTCACCAAGCCTTGGCAAGCGGAACCCACGGAGGACTTGCTTCTGGTGCAGACCAGGAAGGTCTGGGGTGCTTCTCTTTTGCAAGGAAGCGGGAGCCAGTCTGGAGGAGCCAAACCAGCGGTGAAGATTTTTGGATGCGTCGTCACAAAGGCCACTAGCCAACGGGCAAGCAACCGGACAGACGCGGCAAGCAGGAAAATGCAGAAGGGCCACACGCAGGACTCGTGGAGTGTGGGGGGCTGATCTTCGGTGCAGATGGTGCTTGGGGTTGGGGCTTCTCAATCCCCGGTGCACAACTTCGAGGGTGCCTCAGAAGCTGCGCTGGAAGATACTAGCCACTTTTCCCAGGTAGCCGGTCCCACGTCTCTCGTCGCCTCCACGGATCTCAGCTTGGCTGTGGATGTGGATCAGGGTCGGAGAAGTCTGGAAGTCAAGGCTCTGGTCGGGCTCTGCAGTCGGTCCCTCGTAGAACTTTAGCAAAGCAAAGGGTAGTCTCTTGATGGTGCCTGTTTGCACAGGGTAGCCACTCCTTGGCCACAAGGGAGATTCTTCAGTCTTCTTCTTTCGTCGAATGTCGAAGGTCCAGAGCTTCTGTTCAAGTTGCAGGTTCAGGATAATCTAATCTCCTGGGGCCCAGCTACCACTCTTATACTAATCTGGGGGGCTGGGTTACCTGCTAGGTCACGCCTTATGGGTGGGACCTGGGAGGGGGGTGGTTACACCCCCTTCCCTTTGTCCAGTTTCGCGCCAGGACTGGGGCTGGAGTGCCCCAGCACCGGTTTGAACTGGACTATGCATGGGACACCTTGTGTGCCCCCGGCATGTCTCATTCCTTTCAGCCCTCCCTGCCCCAATACACTAAAAGTCTGTCTGGGGAGGTGCTAGCACCTCCCCAAGCAGGAAACCTATTGTCCAAGCCTCCCTTGCCAGGATCACTCCCAGCAGCAGGAGGTCAGACTCGTGTCTGTGGCAGCAGCATCCATTTTGTGATGCTGAGGCTTTGGTTAGAGTTCAACAGCAAAGTAGGATTTTAACATGTCTCTCCCTCTAGAAGGGAGGAATAATATCCTCATCACCAGAAATGGTATGGGGGTATTATTCCAAAGTGTTAGACACCTTACACGACATGTTTTGATAAAGCCAAACCATAGTTACCATAACCGTTTAAGATTATAAGGCACTTTAAGAGTATATGGTAGGCTATATCATAGAACAGCTATAAGGACATGGTTCCGAAAGCTGCAGACAGGCTCAGCTCATGCTAGAGCACCATCTCACATGTTACCAAGCACTCTGCCTCCAGGATTGTCAAGGCCTGCCATAGGAGTGACTGATAGGTACACATGTGTCTATATATAAGGGTAGATATAGGCATACTATATCTAAGCAAGGGGTGATTACACGACCTTGCCCCAGCTGAGTGATCAGCCAGTTGTGTCTGATTGGAAGGCCAGACCAGGGGTGGCATAATACATGCTGCAGCCCCTGGGAGGCCTAGGGTACACCTATGCCCTGGGTACCTAGGGTACACTGTACAGGGTCCAATAAGGTGATCCTTACCAATTGGGAATGTACCTAGGGTACATGGAGTCCATTTTAAAGAGAGAGCAGACAGCCTGAGACCCTGAATGGCAGGATCTCAGGCCAACTAAGTCGAAAAACCAGCTAGACACTAGGCAAAAAGTTGGGGGTAACCATAGTCAGATATCCACCTTCCTACACAACCCCCCCGCCCCCCCCCCCCCAAACGAAAGGAGATAAGGCTGGCCTTGACAAGGTAAGCCTCTATTGCCTAAGAGGCCATATAAGGAAGAACCAGCACTGGCATGGTTACCCCCTGTCTCATGGTCCACTAAGCAATCCCTCATCCTAAAGGTATCATAGGGTCTCCACCATAGGGAATCTCTACCTTTGGTGTGTCTTTGCAAAGTAAAAGGCTGGTGTTGAGATGGAGTACTGAAGTGAGTGTCCTCAAAGTGAGGCCTCAGCTTCCTCCAATCATCCTTCACCATGGATGCCTTTCTTTCTTTCACTGAGTTGCACTGTGCTCTCAGGGTCAGCCTCTGGCTACCTAAAGCTGGAGGCTGGGTCCCTTTTGTGGGCTTACTGGAGGGACAGGTCAGGTTTGGGGCCCTAAGGTCCCATGTTTGCCTGTGCCCAACAGAATCCCTCTGGGGGAGGTCCCTAACTACCTGTAAAGGAGATCCCTCAGGAATGTTTTTAACCATCACCTGGCTAGGGCTACTAGCCAGGCAATCCTCATTCTTTTGATGGGGGGGTTCTTGTGGACAGGGGCCCTCTTGGGGTCCACTGGCCTCCCTGACCTCTGCAGCCCTGGGCTGACTGAGGCAGGGTAGAGAGAGGCAGGCTACCTGCACCAGACTGGGTCCCACCTTGGAAGGGGCCACTGACATCAGAGGCTCTGCCAGGCCAGGCCTAGCTACCTCTGGGGCAGTTCCTTCACAAGGGGTGAGGTCAGATCCCTGAGGAGGCTGACCTTTTCCTAATGTCTGGGGAGAGGGAGACTTTTCTTCCTCTCCACTACTCTCTGTTTGTGTGGAGTGATCCATAGTTTCAGGCTTCACTACACCTATGTCAGTCTGAGTATGGACTGAGACCATTACAGCCCTGCCAGCCTTTTCAGGGAGGCACTCAGTTTGTGTTTGAGCTGTGACTGTCACAGCTCTGCCAATCTCTACAGGGAAGTCTGTCTTTGCCTGGGCTGTGGCTACCACTGCCCTTCCAACCTTTTCAGGGAGGAAATCTACTTGGACAGGGGTTGTGGCTGGCACAACCCCACTACCCTTTTGTGAAAGGCCTACCATCTTAGAATGGGTCTCTTGTTCAACTCCAGCCCAAGCTGAGAGTTCTAAGTCATTCCCCAGTAAGCAGTCCACAGGCAAGGTTG
Organism: Triturus cristatus; assembly: GCF_964204655.1. NCBI lineage: Eukaryota > Metazoa > Chordata > Amphibia > Caudata > Salamandridae > Triturus > Triturus cristatus. The sequence goes on along the minus strand of NC_140585.1, from coordinate 993,293,876 downwards.
GAGACACTGCCACCCTTTTAGGGCCAGTGATACCTCCCCAGCTGAGACATACCTCTGCCATGGGATGACTGTTCTGTTTGCCATCAATGTTAGTTACCTGGTATGAGAAACCAGGCAAAAGCTGCTCAGAGGGAACTAGCCTATGGGCCACCATAGTGATGCTAGCTCCAGTGTCTCTGTAGGCCTCAGCTTTTCTACCATTGATGTAGGGCTCCTGTCTGTACCTACCCAAAGTGTTGGGACAGGCAATGAAGTTGGCAAACCCCATGCCACCATCACAGACAAGAGTAGCTGCTGTAGGGGAATTGGCTAAGCCAGGGTCCCCCTGTGTTCCCCAAGAAAACCCAACCAAATTTTTGGGGGCACTCCCACCACCTGGGGGATTACTGCTGACAGTAATAGGTGGTGTGACAGGAGTAGTTGGAGGAACAGTTTTATTTTTAGCCTTTGGGCAACTGCTGTCAGTTTTCCAATGCCCAGGAGTTTTACACTCATGGCAGTAAGGCTTTTTAACTGTGGTAGAGGAGGGAGCTTGGGACCCACCACCCTGAGTGGAGTTTTGGGGCCCTGAGGAAGATTTCTCTTTTGTTTTATCCCCACCCTTCTCTTGAGGCTTGGTGGTATCTTTCTTTTGGTCACCACCCTGACTTTTAGGCCTAATCCTGGTCCTGACCCATTTATCTGCCCTCTTTCCCAATTCTTGGGGAGAGGTCAAATCTGAGTCTACCAGGTGTTGATGGAGAAGCTGGTTCTGACAATTACTAAGGATCTGCTCCCTCATAATCAAGTTGCACAATCCTGTGTAGTCCTGCACCTTGCTGCCAGTTAACCAACCTTCCAAAGCCTTAGTGGCACAATCCACAAAATCCGACCAGTCCGGTGTCTGTGTCTTCTGGGTGTCTCTGAACAACAACCTATATTGCTCAGTGGTTAAGCCAAACCCATCTATCAGAGCACTCTTCAGGACTTTGTAATTGTTAGCATCCTCATCACTGACTGTGAGGAGCTTGTCTCTACCTTTGTCAGAAAAGGAGAGCCACAAGATAGCTGCCCACTGACTCTGGGGTACCTGCTGTACTTTGCAGGCCCTCTCCAAAGCAGTCATCCACTTGTGGATGTCATCCCCATTCTGATATGGGGAGACTATCTTGCTTAGGTTTCTATGGTCATAAGACCTATCCCTATCTCTAGGAATGTTGCTGCCACCAGTGGGTTCTGACCCACACAATTTTTGCTCTCTGGCCAGAGCAAGCTTCTCTTTGGCAAGGGCAAGTTCTTCCCTTTCAATCCTCAGTTTGGCTTCCTTCATTCTGGCCTCATGCTCTCTCCTTTGGGGGGAAGTCATCCCCCTGTGGGATGAAGCATTGGAGCCTCTTGAGTGATAGGAGTGGAGAGAGTCCCCTGAGGGAGATCTACCCCTCCTATCTCTCTTTTTAAGATTACTTGGGGGCCTGTAAGGGAAGCTCCCATGCAAGCTCCCATGCAAGCTTAAGTTAGCCTGACTAAGTCTTCTGACTGGGGTCTTGCTACCTCCCTCTTCCTCTGAGGTCTCTTCTAACTCATCTGTATCAGTTAAGTCAGGGGTCTCTTCTGTGGAGGGGAGGCCCTTATCTACAGCTATGGCACCATACTTGGCAGCTCTTTCAGCATCATAGGCCTCCAGAAGCTCCACTAGCTGTCTAAGGGTAGGGTTGGAACCCTGTTTTAATCTCCTGGAGGTACACAGTTGTCTCATCTCCTGGAAAGTGAATGCATCATATCTAGAGGGAACCTGTCCAGGATTCTCCTCTCCTGAGGGAGTATCAGTGTGATCTCCATTCAGGGACATGATTCTAGTGAGGGTGGGGTGTGTGCACCTACCTACACTAGTTGTTTCTACTAAACCTCTCTAGTAGTTGTAGTCAGGGTGTGTTACTCCCTTCAACCTACAACCACTAAGTCCAGTAGGACTTAAGTATTATAATCTATGTTATATGTACCTAAACAATATCTGTGTGATCTTTCAATTTAGTATCTCAAGATTACAATGGTATTACAACAGCAAGCTCAGATCCCAACCGCTGCTCACCAATGTGAGAAGTTGGCCTGATGTATGATGTCACTAGTTCTAGTGTACACCTTATATCAGTCCAAACAACCCTTATGGTGATTGGTTGTAAAGTCAACCTTATAGACCAGCTATCCTAGTGGTAGCATGGACAAGAGCAGTCTTAGGCTAAACTCTGAATGGCATGTGAAGCCAGCTGTGATACCATATATAATACCTTGAATACCAAATGAAAGGACACCACAACAGATATATATCAAAATAAAGTGTATTTATTCTAGACAAACCCTCAGCACTCTTTATGAGATTAGAGGTAAGTACAACACAGTCTTAGGCATTTAAGAATACATTAAGTCACACAGGTAAGTAATACAGTTAGGCCCTAGGGGCCACGCAAACCATATACTAAGTAAGTGGTATAAGGACCACTGTCACGGAAATAGGATAGGTCTAGGCCTAGGGAATCGCTGGGGCTACACTACACTAGCAACAGTTATGAAGTGGGAGGCCCACGGGATTCAGGTGCAGAGTGGAAACACTCACGCGTAATGCGTAAAAGTCGATAGAAATAGTAGTTGTTAGCAATTAACAGTTTAAGGACACTTCTGAAGCAGCTAGAGAGTCGAGACTCGGAAACTAGACCCTAGGATAGTCACTACCCTTGTGAGCACCGAAGTACCCAAGTTACCTAGCCCACAGGCTGTGGGTGCATAGGTGTGAACTTGCGTCGGGTTTCGTCGTGGACTTCTATGGATGCCTGAAGGAAAGTTGCTGACAGGCAGTCAGTGAAGAGTGTCCGGTGGATCCCAAGGCTGGTATCAAGAAGAGAGGAGACCTGCAAGCAGAAGGGACAGAGTCAAGGTCACTAGCCAGTGACCACGTGGAACCAGGAAGGAACCAGGCGATGTCGTGAAGATTGCAGGTGAAGGTGAAGCTTGTCGCTGCAGCCACGAGGACCAGGGAACGTCGAGGACGACCAGGACCAGGAGGCGAGCTGTCCCACGAAGGCTCTTGCTGTCGGCGGCGTCGAAGTTGGACTAGGACTCACCAAGCCTTGGCAAGCGGAACCCACGAAGAACGGAGGACTTGCTTCTGGTGCAGACCAGGAAGGTCTGGGGTGCTTCTCTTTTGCAAGGAAGCGGGAGCCAGTCTGGAGGAGCCAAACCAGCGGTAAAGATTTCTGGATGCGTCGTCACAAAGGCCACTAGCCAACGGGCAAGCAACCGGACAGACGCGGCAAGCAGGAAAATGCAGAAGGGCCCCACGCAGGACTCGTGGAGTGTGGGGGGCTGATCTTCGGTGCAGATGGTGCTTGGGGTTGGGGCTTCTCAATCCCCGGTGCACAACTTCGAGGGTGCCTCAGAAGCTGCGCTGGAAGATACTAGCCACTTTTCCCAGGTAGCCGGTCCCACGTCTCTCGTCGCCTCCACGGATCTCAGCTCGGCTGTGGATGTGGATCAGGGTCGGAGAAGTCTGGAAGTCAAGGCTCTGGTCGGGCTCTGCAGTCGGTCCCTCGTAGAACTTTAGCAAAGCAAAGGGTAGTCTCTTGATGGTCCCTGTTTGCACAGGGTAGCCACTCCTTGGCCACAAGGGAGATTCTTCAGTCTTCTTCTTTCGTCGAATGTCGAAGGTCCAGAGTTTCTGTTCAAGTTGCAGGTTCAGGATAATCTAATCTCCTGGGGCCCAGCTACCACTCTTATACTAATCTGGGGGGCTGGGTTACCTGCTAGGTCACGCCTTATGGGTGGGACCTGGGAGGGGGGTGGTTACACCCCCTTCCCTTTGTCCAGTTTCGCGCCAGGACTGGGGCTGGAGTGCCCCAGCACCGGTTTGAACTGGACTATGCATGGGACACCTTGTGTGCCCCCGGCATGTCTCATTCCTTTCAGCCCTCCCTGCCCCAATACACTACAGTCTGTCTGGGGAGGTGCTATAAGGCACTTTAAGAGTATATGGTAGGCTATATCATAGAACAGCTATAAGGACATGGTTCCGAAAGCTGCAGTCAGGCTCAGCTCATGCTAGAGCACCATCTCACATGTTACCAAGCACTCTGCCTCCAGGATTGTCAAGGCCTGCCATAGGAGTGACTGATAGGTACACATGTGTCTATATATAAGGGTAGATATAGGCATACTATATCTAAGCAAGGGGTGATTACACGACCTTGCCCCAGCTGAGTGATCAGCCAGTTGTGTCTGATTGGAAGGCCAGACCAGGGGTGGCATAATACATGCTGCAGCCCCTGGGAGGCCTAGGGTACACCTATGCCCTGGGTACCTCGGGTACACTGTACAGGGTCCAATAAGGTGATCCTTACCAATTGGGAATGTACCTAGGGTACATGGAGTCCATTTTAAAGAGAGAGCAGACAGCCTGAGACCCTGAATGGCAGGATCTCAGGCCAACTAAGTCGAAAAACCAGCTAGACACTAGGCAAAAAGTTGGGGGTAACCATAGTCAGATATCCACCTTCCTACACACAGAAAAAGTCCCAACCTCTTCCGTAGCAACGGAAGCATGGGACAGTGTACCAGGGTGTGGAGAGAAATCCAGATTGCCTGGACTTTCCATATCACCCTCCCACTCTGGTTCATCCTCGCATTGAGCTGCGAGAGAGTCCTCGGACCCCTCCCAGTACTCCCCTTCATCCACCAGCCGTGTAAGAGGCCGGTAAGGACGAGGGGTCCGGGGAAAGGGAATAAACTTACCACCTGGAATTGGAATCGGAGGGTAATAGACCCATCTAGGGTCGACCTAGTCCGGCCCCGTAGGCAACGGCGTCAGACCCGGCACCTGCGGCAGCACTGGAGCCGAGGCCGGAGCCGACAACGCCACAGTATATCTTGTCAGCATAGCCGGGGCCAAGGGCGGCGGCACGGGGGCAGAACCACCCAACAGGTCCATGGGGCCCGAAGGTGCTCCGGAGGGATCCGATGTAGGCAACAAACGGCGCATGGCTGACAGGAATACCTGTATTTCTTCCAAAGTCGCGTGCGGGACCGGGAAAGGCGGGTAGGCTGCAGGCAAAAACGAAGGCTCCACCGGAGCCGCAGGGGAGTGACCACACGCCCCCTCCACTGAGTCCCGCGAACAGCGAGGGGTAGACGAAGAGCGACATCGCGTCTTCGACATCCTATGGCGCCTTGACTTACCTGTCCCTGATTCCAACGAACAATGGTGTCTGCCTCGCGACCTGTCCCTCGACCTCCCATGGGAACGGGACCTTGAGCGGTGCGGAGCCGATTGTCGGGCTTCCAACAACTTTCGGGAATGCTGCCTCAAAGCCTTCGGCGCCATAGCCCGACAATCAGGGCATGCCTCTGGGTCATGGGCGTGCCCCAAGCATAAGAGACACACATCCTGTGGGTCCGCCACCGACATGGTCCGATGGCAGTCCCTACAGGACTTAAACCCAGGCATCCCTACTGCACCAGGAGTCGAATACTTGACGAAACAAGAGAAATGAGTCTCAAAAACCAAGTTAAAAGATTAACTATGAGTACCGCTGTCTCTTGGATCTGCGCTTGCTGGTGCGGAAAAAGGGCGTGTCTAAGTAGCTCCGACGATGTCATCTCGGCGATTACGACGCCAGCGACGTACACGGAGCCGCACAACGACGCGCAAGGGAACTGCTGACAAAAACTTTCCGGATCCAGTATGACGCCTGGAGATATTCTAAGGTAAGGAATATATCACTAATGTGTCTCCTTCAGATACACTTCTACCTGATGTAGACCAAGGGTGACTTAAGCACACAGAGTGGAACTTTTATAAAGGTAACTAAGCCTGTAGGCCTCACTCCAGTGACTAAGGAAAGGTCCAGTCTACTGATATCTATAAGGTATGCTGACACCACCACACTTATGCTGCTTAACTCCTGGTGAAGACGGCAGTCTTCCACCACTATGAAAGTAGTTCTTTGGGTGCCCCTCTTGGTCAACAAGCCTGCAATTTGTGAGACAGGCCATGGCGCACATGCCTGATCTGTGTACACCTATGACAAAAAGTCAGCATTAGGGATCCAGACAACTGTACTGTTGCGCACTCAGGGCAGGGGAACACATCTTTACGATGCAGAGGACATTTCCGTACCAACAGAGTCAATACTTTTTGCTTTTGCTGCAGCTTCAATAAGTCAAAGGTCTTTCATAAACAAATACAAACAACCCTAAAAAAATTAAAAGTTGTATGACCACTGAAACATTGTTCTGGGACTGACAGCTTTGGTGCAGAAAAGAGAAGTGATGAAATCTGAGAGACTAAACTGATGATCTTCAGTACCAATGAAATGTACCATGCCATTCTCGTTATTCAAATGTCAGCAGACCTCAAGTAGTAAAAACTCAGAATATATTTATTTTGTAAAGCAAATTTCTTACTACAGGTTCAGTAGTTAACTTATTTTGCATGAACAGAAATAAACACAAGCTATAATTATGTTGTACTCACTTCTTCTAATGTTTTGCAGGCAGCACGGGTTTCAAGAATTGTTCGAATGTGATCTTTAATTTTGTGCAATGCTAGATCAAGTTGTTGAGGTAGAGGTAAGCTGGAGTCTGGTAATGAGCCTGTAGCTTCTTCAAACTGTAAGGTAAAACATACATGAATTCCATAGTAACACCTCTTAAAAGGAAGTGTGACATATTACTTCACGTGACCCATTCAAAAAAATGTATTACCTTTCGAGCAGTGCTGAGAACTTCATTTTGCTGATGTTCATACATGTCTAGCTGGCGTTCCATTTCTACTTCTCGCTGGTCCCATGCCATCTGTCGCTCTTCATGAAACTGAAAAAGAAGGCATCAGTATCACTTCACTTTTCCTATGGGCCTTAAATAATCTACAGTGCTATCCTCTTACTATATGTAGGGCGAGATCTAACAGTGGTGAAGGCTTACAGGTGTTAAATTCAAAAGGTCGAGTGAGGGACAGACAGCAAGTGAATAAAAATGTCAGAGGCTGTCTTCTATTTTCCTGAGACAGCTTGCGAGCATGTGGCCAGCTCTGCAAAGTGAAGGAGACCTTTGAAAGTTTCTGACATCAGGAAGCATGCATCTGTTACCAAGTTCTGATCATTTCTTCACATCTGCACAAAGTTTGTAACTCCTAAGCTGAAAAAGCCAATCCTACCATGGTGCTTCGTAGAGTTTTTTGCCGGAATCTTGAAACCTACAGCACTCACTCTCCTTAGTCTTCCACCTCAAAAAGAAACTAATTTGATTTATTTTGGTCGTATGATATGTCATACTGTAACCTCCCAAGCTGATTACAGGTCATGTGTAATTATAACACTCTTCGTATTTTCAACAAGATAAAACGGGTATGCCCTGTACATTAGAGTCTGTAACTCCTCAAGCTCATCACTACTCACAAACTCTTTTTTTCAGTATCAATCACCCTACACTTGTTTCAGCAATACTGTGCATGATTATACACAGCATAAGTAATGTACACAGGATACAAATCCATCTAGTATTAATTGATCCTTCATGCAAATCTTTTTAATCAGATATTCTTTCCCATTTGCCTGTGACAACTGATCAACACATTTTTTCTCACTGGCCGAAAATGTAGTCTTTCAATAGCTAAAGAGTTAACAAACCTTTTTGAGGATGTACAGTAAAAGCCACACTGAGGAGAAACAAAAATGCATTGATTCTGATAATTTACAGACAAAAAAGGAAATACGGCGCACTGCGAAAACTGAGAATTGGTAAATGTATTATGTTTCGCCTATGTCATTAATAATAAGCATTTTTGTTGTTGTAAGCTGTATCTTGATGAATAGTTGTAGATATAACAATATAACTGTTTAAAGTGATATGACTTGTTTATGTACAAAAAGGCAATATATTGTGCTGTTAGTAGTGGTATAGTGTCAGTAAGTAATAGCAACAGTTTGAGAAGTGAAAGAGGGGATTAATAGAATGATTTAATAGCAATATTATGTGCTTAGATGAGTTTTGACTACTGGCCGGCCCGGTGCCACTGCACATGCTGCACCATTCAAATCATTGCCCTAGTGCCTGCAAGATAACTGCATTTGTGACTGCCTGTTTTGGTAGTAAAATATAGCAATATTTAGTGTTTAGAGGAGTTACGACAACTTTTGGCCCAAGTGCCACTGCACCTGCTGCACCATTCAAATCATAACCCTATTGCCTGTAAGGTTACTGCACTTGTGACTGCCTGTATAGAAGTAAAATATTGCAATATTTGGTGTTTAGAGGGGTTCCCAGAGCTTTGGGCCCCGGTGTCACTGCACCTGCTGCACCATATAAATCATGACTCTAGTGCCTGCAAGGTAACGGAGTTTGAGACTGCTTATTTAGTAAAATTTAGCAATATTTGGTGTTTAGAGGAGTTCGGACAACTTTTGGCCCTGGTGCCAATGAACCTACAGCACCATTGAAAACATGGGCCTAGTGCCTGCTAGATAACTGCCTGTTTACTAGTAAAATATAGCAATATCTGCATATAGTGGGGTACCTAGAGCTTTTGGCACCAGTGCCACTGCACCTGCTGCACCATTCAAATCAAGCACCTCTGAACTGCAAGATAATTGCAATTGTGTCTGCCTGTATAGTAGTAAGATATAGCAATATTAGGTGCTTATAGGAGCTCTGACAACTTTTGGGCAAGGTGCTACCGCACCTGCTGCACCATTCAAATCATGACCCTGTTGTCTTCAAGGTAGATGTACTAGTGACTGCCTGTTTAGTAGTAAAATATAGCAATATTAGGTGTTTAGTTGGGTGGCTAGAGCTTTTAGTCCCGGTGCTACAGCACCTGCTGCATCATTCAAATCATGACCCTATTGGCTGCTAGATAAATGCAATTGTGACTGCCTGTTTAGTAGTCAAATGTACAAGTTACTTACCTTCGGAACCGATGTATCTGGTAGAAAAGATTCTAGCCGCAGATTCCTTAACGTAGAATTATCCACAGGTGTGAGACTGGACCCGGAAAACTTTCTTGCCCAGCATCCCCGGGGGGCGGTACCACGCGACTCTGCCCAGACTTCTTCCGAGGGCGTGACGTCAGCAAACTCACATACGCCCCACCCCGGCGTGCTGACGGAAGCTTGCTTCGGAGAACTTTTCCCCGCCACAACGCGGAGCCATAACAACAAAACTGAGGAGAGCATGGGAACAGTGTGCGAAAAAACAGAGAAACCAAATAGCGAGAAACAAAGGGTGAGGAACAGCACCACTTGGCACTAAGGCACCAGTGGGCTACAACAGGAAAGCCAGCGCAGGAAACGAGCAGAGCACCACTCTGAGGAACAACTGAGCAAGTCAAGGCGATAGCACCAATTGGCACTAAAGCGCCATAAGGCCAGAGCAGCGAAGCCATAGCAAGAAAAGCGCAAAGCACCACTCCATGGAACCACCGTGTAAGCAAGGCGAGAGCCATCCTGGAGGCACAAGCATGTGAAAGCGCTGTTGTGAGAAAGTGGCTCTGTATATACTGTTCCCAAAGTGGTAGCTTGGTCGAGCAGTAAGGCAGTATCAGAGGACAGTGTAAAGCATTTGCTGTACACACTCAGTCAGCAAATGGTCTCACACACTCAATAACTGAACTCTAGGCCAATGGTTTATATAAAAAAATATATGTCTTTTATTTTAGAACCAACAATAGGTATTAAAATATACTTTCTCAGAATGAGATGCTTTAGTTAAATACTTTTGCAATATGCAATTGACTTTTGTAGATAGTTACAGGTTGTTACAATAGGCAACACAATTTCAAACACAATAATGCATTGAGCTCAATGGAAGTTTTAAGTTATTTGCAATAGATTACTTTCAGGATTACTTTTGTAACTCCAGGACTGGATCCTAGCTTCAGTCCTGGGACAGTTCATAGAAATAAGTGATAAAAGTCGACTTAGTTACTGTTGTGATTATTAGGCAATATTTTTTTATTTTAAAAGATGACAGAAGAAATTTCATAGAAAAACAGTCAATGATTCCCTATGGGAGAAAATTCAAGTTGCAGGTAAAGTAGGTTCTCGTTACTTTTGTAATCCAGTAATGGGCTCCTAGACTCAGTACTGGGACCTCTATCTAAAACAGGTAAGTAATTATGTTTTCACAGATGGTACGATTTTTAAAGAATATTTGAAGTTTGCAAAAATCGACACAAATTTCACAGAAAAACAGTCAATGATTTCCTATAGAAGAAAATTGGGTTACTGGTAAGTACAGTTGTGAATATTTTTCAGGGTCAGTGCTGGGCACCAAGATCCAGCACTGGGATCTCTCCTAATAGCAGGTGAGTATTTTATTTTTCATTACTCAGTTGATTTTTGGTGAATATTTTAAGTTTTAGAAACTCCACACTTCGAAGAAATTTCAGAAGAAACCAGTCAATGTTACCCTATGGAGGAAAATTGGGTTATCGGCATTTGGGTAAGTACTCGACTGTCAGAGTTAAGGTTCTGGGCGCAGACTCAGGTGTCTCCCAGGGTCAGGAAGGTACAGTTGTTACACCCTCAGCGGCACAGGGGCAGCCGGGTGCACAGTGAGTTAGGCCCAATGTTATCCTATGGGAGGCAGGGGGGCCTTGGTTGGTGGCTGCTGACTAGCAGGCCACGCGGCTGTGGGAGCTGGGCTCCTGGTCACTTGCTTAGGGCAAAGGGGGAAGTAGATAGGTGTAGAGGTTACACTAACAGGGCCACTCGGCCGGCTGTGTGCAGGGTGCTTTTGAGCCTTCGGGCGCTCAATGCATTTCAATGGGAAAGCTCCTGGCTGAACAAAGGCTGCAAGCTCGGGACGAAGATTCTTCAGGTGCCACCACCACTTCAAGAGGTAAGTTGGGTAGTTGGAGGATAGGTAGGTACCCAGGAGTTGGGCACAGGGGGCCGCAGGGCGCTGGGTGCAGGGGTGCCTTTTGGTGTCGGGAAATCTTACCCTCTGTTGATCGTGGTTGGGGGGTACCTGGTTCTGAGGCTGCTGGCGTCGTCAGGAGCATCGAGGGGAGTCCTTGGGTGCCGGACTCGGGGTCACAGTCGCCGAGGGGGTCATCCTCGTGGTCTTTGTTCACTTCGGCACAGGCCAGGCTTGGCGGGTGCAGAGTGTGCAGGGTTCGCAGTTCCGGGCTGATGCCACGGATTAGAAGCTGATTTTGAGCAGAGCCTCTGCTCATGGGAGTTCCAGGTGCTTAGAGCCAAAAGGTAGCCAGGCCCTCCGGGGTTTGTGAGGTGCCGGAATGTAGCAGGAGCAGGTTCGAGGGTCGACAGGCCAGTAGGGCTGGGGCCAAAGCAGTTGGTGTCTTCCTCTTCCTAGCAGCTGCACGGCAGGTCTTCTTTCTTGCTCTTCTTTGTTTTTCGGAATCTGGAATCTAAGGAAGGAAGTTTCAGGGTGCCCCTAAATACTAGATTTAGGGGCGTTACAGGTAGGTAAAGGGCAGGGACCAATGGGTCCCTGTCCTGGGGTGGGTACACCCCCTATTCTACCACTCTCCTGTGGGAGGGGGGCAATAGCCTAGTCCTGATTGGGCAGGGCCTCCCATCTTCAAGATGGCGAGGGCCCGGAGATGTGCTTCACCTCACGTCCCCCACCTGAGGGGTGGGGTTGGCAGGCTGGCACATTCCCTGTCCTTATTTGGGGCTTCCGGCCAGGCTTCCCGCCAGAGTGGGGGCAGCAAGTGGCCTGGGGAAGCTCACAGAGGCGGCATGCCTTTGAAGCTTACCCCTGTCCATCCTAGGGGAGGAGACCTAGCACCTCGCCCAGGATGTGCATTGTTGCAGGCCGAGGACAGCGGGGGCTCTCCTACCCAGGGGTCCAGTAACTTGTCTGCTGTGTGGCAGCCTAGGCAGCCCCTCAGTCCAGACGTGGATTGTAGGTTAGGTTTCAGGGCACATCTCTAAGATGCCCTCTGGGGTGCTTTGTACATTAAATCCCACACTGGCATCAGTGCGGGTTTAATGTGCTGAGGAGTTTGATACCAAACTTCTCAGTCTTCAGTGTTGCCGTTATGGTGCTGTGGAGTTCGTGTTTGACGAGCTCTCAGCACCATGTACTCTTAAATGGCAGCACTGCACTTACAGTGCCCAGGAATGGACCTGGGTACTGTAGGGGCACAGGGCTCATGCTCCTGTGCCCACACCACTAGCATAGGGCACCCAGCTACAGGGGTGGCTAATGTATGCCAGGGCAGTGTAGGTGATGGGCATGGCATACAGGGATGTGTGCCATGTCGACTCTTTGTTTTGTCTTGTACCCAGACACACAGTCTGTAAGGGCAGTGTGTGTGTGTTAGTGTACAGGGCCTCTAAGGGTGGCACAATGAGTGCTGCAGCCCTTAAAGGCCTTCCCTGGTCACAAGGCCCTGTGTACCTAGGGTACCATTTACCAGGGGCGACATGTGGCCAGGGTTTGCCAATTTGGGTTTGAGGTTTTTAGGGAAGGAACATAGGCCCTGGGCACCTGATTAGCTGGAGTCCAGGGCACACTCAGTAAAAGTACATTCAGCAAAAAGTGGGGGCATACCATGCAAGAAAGATGGCACTTTCTCACAGCTGTGACAGAAAGAGAGAGGGGCTGCAACCACAACCACAGAGTGAAGGGCCACAAGCCCGGAACAGAGGACCAAGAGCAATCCATCCCCAGACTACACTGCCAAGGATGGCCATTACCCCTGAAAGGAGTAGGAGGACAAAGGGCAAGTAAAAGAATCCCCAACGAAGAAGACCGCAAGGGGATCAGAAACTCTAACAACAGAGGGAAAAGAGCAAAAGTAGGCCATTACACTGGAGAGAAACCAGCCGGAGGGATGCCTGACCGGAAGAAAACGAAGAGGACACCCACAGAAGACAAGTCAACCAGAGGGAGGCGACTGCAGAAACCCAAGCAGAGGGTCCTCGCATAATGGGGAGGAAGGGCGGGTCGTGAAGGAATCTGCGGCTAGAATTGTCTCTACCAGATACATCGTTACCGAAGGTAAGTAACTTGTACATCTGATAGAGACTACTAGCCGCAGATTCCTTAACGTAGAATAGATACCCTAGCCATACCCAGAAGGGAGGAGGGCCTGCGAGAGAGCCTCCCACCAGGAGAGACACAGGGCCCCTGCAGGGGACATGTTACAGAGACAAGAAGGGAAAGGCCAGGATAACCGAAGCCCAACCAAGGGAGAACCGCCCAACACCCCACAGGCGCAGACAGCGCCCGAAAAGCCCCAAGGAACACAAGGACCACCTAAAACCCCAGGGAGAAGAGGTAGAACCGGAGGCAGGGCCCACCGTAAGTAAAACATACACAGTGACAGAAAATAGCTAAACACACCTCAGCCGCAAGCAGCGGACAAGGCAAGAACAGCTCCACCGCCAAAAGCGCAAACGGAAGAAGAAAGGCACAGTTACGCAAAGCCCCAGCGGAACCAGAAGCAGGGGCACAATGAAATACATCAAGGGCCACAACGGTGGATTAGAACAAGAAGCCTGCACGGGCACGCGCAGCCAGCAGCAGGCAACACCGCGTTACGGCGCACTCAGGACTAGCCAGATGCCAGCCGAATGCAGAGGTCAAGAAGGGCAAAGACACATCCCAAAGGAGGGGGCGGTCCAGAAACACACACACTGACCCATGAAAGCAGTGGAACCAGGCAGAAAAGAAAGAGAGAGAGAGAGAGAGAGACAGAGGATGGACCAAGCCGTTCACCAGAACACAGAAGCCAAGGAAAGCCAGTCCCCCCCGGAACACCAGACAGAGGACCAAACCGAAACACCGGGCAGAAGTGCGGAACCGCCACAACACGACGCCGCAGAGAGCAGGCCAGACTGGTCTAGCGACATAGCGAACAAGGAGAAGGACGGACCTGGGCGCAACACAAGCTGCTTCAAGACAATTGGCAAGAAGATCGCACCTGCGACATACCGTGATGCCACGGAGACCGAAAAGGACAACCACACCTCCCTAGCACATGATATAGCTATGTAATAGCTACAATTACCCCACATAGGGTATGTTACATCCCAAGAAACATGGGAACACCTCTTAGGAAAAGAATTCTGCAGCAGAGGACAAACAAAAAGACCTGCGGAGAAAACCGCAGACGGCTGGCCAATCAGCCAATAAAGTAGACACAGTAGGCCGAATCTCAGGACCTACACTGGCATACCAACAGCCAAAACCACAAGTCAAAAAAGGGCAGGACCAGCAGCCAACAGCACCAAAGGGCCAACGGAAGGACCTTGAAGGCACACCAACCACACAGAACACACAACCGGGGCTACTCGTTACTAGGCCCCAGAAACCAGGAGAACACCTCCCAGAACACAGATCAACTTCCAGGGTCACTGAGGAGGAGGGAGAGGAGGACGAAGCCCCACAAGGAACCTCTGAATGGCAGAATTCGCAGGGGCGTGAAACAAAAGAGCGCCATTGAAGTACAAGTTACTTACCTTCGGTAATGATGTATCTGGTAGAGACGATTCTAGCCACAGATTCCTTAACGTAGAATCATCCCCAGGCGTGAGACTGGATCCGGAAAACCCTCCTGCCCAGCATCTCTGCGCGCCGGGGGGCGGTACCTCGTGACTCCGCCCGACGTCCTCCGCGGGCGTGACGTCAGCGAGGTCACATAAGCTTCACACCAGCGCGCTGACGTCAGTTTGCTTCGGAGAACTTTTTCGCGCCACAACGCAGTGCCATCATAACAAAACTGAGGAGAGCATGGGAACAGTGAGCGAAAAAACCCGAGAAACAAAGAGAGAGAGAGAGACAAAAGGTCAGTAACAGCACCAGGCGGCACCGAAGCGCCAGGAGGCTACAACAGGAAAGCCAAAGCAGGAAGAGAGCAGACCACCTCTGAGAAACAACTGTGTAAGCCAGGTGGTAGCACCAGGCAGCACAAAAGTACCAGAAGACCACATCAGTAAAGTCACAGTAAGGAGAGCGGAAAGCACCCCTCCGCGGAACCACCGTGCCAGCCAAGGCGAGAGCCGGGGTTGGAGGCACAAGCAGTGGAAAGCGCTGTAATAGAGAGAGACTACAATCATAGACCATACAGCAAAGGGCCACAAGCCCGGAACAGAGGGGCAACAGCAATCCACCCCCAGACTACACAGTCAAGCAGGGCCAGAGCCTCTGAAAGGAGCAGGAGGCCAAGGACAGGCAAAAGAACCCCCAGCGTCGAAGACTGCAAGGGGATCAGAAATTGTAACAACAAAGGGAAAAGAGCAAAAGCAGGTCCCTACACTGGAGAGAACCCAGCTGGAGGGAATTCCGACAGGCAGAAAATGGAGGCTAGTGCAGAAAACCAAGCTGAGGGACCTTGCAGAACGGGGAGGAAGGGTGTCATGCCCCGCGGTTAAGCCCCTACAGGCAGTGAGTATTTAAAGGGCGAAGGGCGTGTAAACGCCGCTTCGCGTTCTAGCTTTGAGCCCCATTTCCGTCCCGAGTGTTCTTGCCTGACTTCCTGTTGCTGTAGTTCCGGTTTCCTGTTGCGAGTCGCGGACGATTCCCGGCTCCGGTGGTTGTTACGTTGTGGATCCTAGTGGAGCGTGGCGCTGGCGGTGTTCTCTCTCTCTCCAGGAGATTTGACGAGGGTTACACCCGCTCCTTCTGGTTGTGGTACCATTCAAGTAAGGTCTGCTGGGTGCTTTGTTGTGCGGGGGTTTCCTGTCTCGCGTCGCTCCTTACCTGGGAATTAGAAGGAGATTGGCGGAGCGTGGTCTCCCTTGCCAGCGCTTCCTGTCTTGGTGTCTTCAGACCAACGCCACACTTCCTAGAGAGTCCTATCTGAAGCCTTATCAGGCGTATGTGTAGTTGTGTTATTACCTGCTGTTAAGGTAACTCCAAGGTTGTGCATATTTGGAGTCTTTTCCTTTGTGTTTGTACCACGCCCCCAGTATAATTTACTTCCCTTCACATTCACCCAGTATATATCCATCCCCTACGTCATCCTGAGCTTATATCAGGTATCCGGTGGTGATAACTGCGAGGACCATTGAGCAGGGGGTTAGGTTTCCCGCTCTTCTTCACAGAAAGCAAGGTATTTGTTCTTCCTAATCCTCTCCCATGAAACAGTGGCATACTCTACCCCCTGAGTTTACGATCTCTGTATACCTACTCTCCGCAGCTGCCCGCAAAGGAACTACTGACCTAGAATAACACCTGCATGTTCCCGCAGACTAATACCTAATCAGCTGACGATACTCCTGGTAGGTGTTGGGGAAGTAAAGAAGAGAAATAGCATAGGTGGCGGTACAGAGATATTCCTCTAACCATCTTTATATTACAGCTGGGAGACCCTCATATTCTTCCTGCCAAGATTCATCACGCTCCTGCTGTTCCTCCTGCCAGAATCACCCATCAAGACCTACTGGTTCCCCCCACCTATCCTTGTTTTGTTTCCCTGTTTTCCCCGGTGGGTTCTCCGCACTCTAGAGTTTGATAGAGTAGGAGGAACACGGGGGACGACTGTGGACTTTCTTCACGACTCCAGACGCTCCTGCAGAACAACCGCGATCCTTACAGAACGCGAAGCCCTAAATAGAATATTCTGCCCGAGCGTCATGGAGCTAGGTGTGGTTACGCTTGCGGATGTCGCCGGCATGCTCGGCAACTTGCAAGCGGAAACCCAGGCATTATCCGCCAGAATAGATACCCTCCAGCATCGACAGGAGACGGGGGGCTGCGGGAGGGAGAATTGATCCAACCAACCCGGTGATACAGGTCACCACCCCTACGTCCATCCCGTTAGCTCCTCCAGAAAGGTTTTCAGGGGATGCTTCACGGTGCGCCGCCTTTCTGAGCCACTGCCAGCTGCATTTTTCTTGTAAAGCCACCTGCTTCCCCACAGATCAAGCCCGGGTTGCATTCATGGTTTCATACCTTAGTGGGGCGGCCGCAGACTGGGCCATACCTCTAGTAGACCGGGATGACCCTTTATTGTATAATTACATCGAGTTTAAGAGAGAGTTCCGCAAGCTTTTCGATAGACACACATATACACACTCTGCAGACTCTGAGTTATTGGCCTTGAAACAAGGCAATCAAGACCTGGTTTCTTACATCACTACATTTCAGAGACTGGTAGTTGAATCTAATTGGCCCGAAGAAAAGCGTGGTACACTGTTTTACAGAGGGCTACGCGATGATTTAAAAGATGCCCTTTCACAGATAGTGGACCTTCCTGCAGCCTGTCCTGAGTTGATAGACCTTGTGGTGAAGATTGAACACCGTATTCAGGAAAGGAAGCAGGAAAAAGGGAAGGGAGATCCGCGATATGTTCCCACCAAGGCAAAAGGAGTTGAGGTGGTTAAAGGTCCCGATGATAGTGAACCTATGCAAATAGGAATAGTGAGAGGGCCCCTAACTCCTGAAGAACGACAAAGGGGACGAACCAACAGACTGTGCCTCTACTGCGGGAAGGCCGGTCACTTCCTGCGGTCATGCCCTGTTAAACCAGTACCTCCTAAGAGTTCGGGAAACTAGAAAGCCTGGGATGCGTGGAGACAGGACTCCTGGGCAATTCTGACCTTACAGTCTCCTCCTCTGACCCTGAATCCAGATCAGTCACTCATCTCTATGTGTCAGCTTACCTCTCAGTAGAACAGCTAGGTTTGCATGTGGCCATCATGATCGATTCTGGGGCCTCTGGTAATTTTATGGATGAGAAGTGGGCAACAGACAATGTAATTCCCTGCATCAAAAAAGAGGTGCCCAATGCGGTCATTACGATTGATGGCCGCTCTCTCGTTTCAGGCCCAGTAACCCACAGGACATGCAGTCTCCACATGCATATAGACCCGGACCATCACAAAACTATTGAATTTGACTTGATCCGCTCACCTCAGATACCGGTACTCTTAGGCATCCCTTGGTTGCAAACACACAACCCAATCATTGACTGGAAGGCAGCCACACTCCGGTTTCGTCCTGTTGCTCCTCTTGATACTAGGGTACCAGTAGCCCTTGCAACCTCCATGGTAGACCAGACTGAACCCGGACCCGAGCTGCCCGATTGTTACAGTGATTTGAGCGCAGTATTCGATCCCAAGGAGGCAGACGTCCTTCCCCCGCATAGGGTATACGACTGCCGCATAGATTTAGAGGCGGGTGCTCGAATCCCGTGCAGTAGGGTGTACGCCCTTACCGAGAAGGAAAATACATACCTTCGAGAATACCTGGACGCTATGTTGGAGAAAGGGTTTATCAGGCCTTCCAGATCCCCTGCCTCCTCATCGCTGTTTTTTATTCCTAGATAATATCAAAATGGGGTAACCCAGTATCCCTCAGAACCTGGGCGGATTATCAAAAATAGTACAAACGGTTCTGTCGGGTAAACAGTATTACTTCAAGAAACAAACTTCATTTGTATGCATATACGAACACACATAGAGACCATAAGTAGTTTTTCAAAAAGGCTTTATGAATTGCATCATTCATAAATAACTAATGACAAAGGCTGTCAAATGTAAAACACAGTTGTGACAAAGTGGCATAAAGTGACATAAAGTGCTCAGTGCTGTGGTGAGAAGTGCGTAATATATACAGTGTGATTTTTGCAGGTACTGATAATTTACAAAGGCCAGTTTAGGCGAATAATCGAAACAATCTGCAGATCGATTGAATCAGTCTTTTGTGCAGAGTATTTCCAACTGATCCTTCAACAAGTGTCGACGTTTCAACCCAAGGTAGCGTTATTCGCTAGTCAATACGGGTCTTCATCAGGACAGGGAGTGACAGCCTATGAAATAGTAAGGAATATGATCAGGTGCGTTCGAGAGACTGAATGCCGTCTAAAAATGTGCATGCAGGGTGGAGACTCACCAAAAGTAGGAGGCCCAATGTAGCTTGTAGGGCGATATGTAAAGGGAGGCAAGAGCAGTTGTATCCTGTTCTCCCTGGTTAGGAATCAATTCAAGAAATTAGGATTTAATAAAAGCCCTGTCGTGGCTAATAAAGTGATCGCGTGATTGAGGAGAGATGGATAGACTCACTTGGTAAATGCGTGAATTCTGTTCAATTGTTTGAACAAATCCGCGTTGGGGATTAGTCGTCCTGTGCGGGAATGCGTGAGCATAGACAAAGTTTTGTCCTCCAGAGGGACGATTCACTGTCAAGATAAAATAAATAAATGAGCTCAGTCACGATTTCAAGTTCAACCAGGCAAGGCGGCTGACTCAGGGAGGGGGGGGGGGGGGGAGGACTTGGCGCGCACTCACCATCTGAGTTAGTCTCGATTCCAGCAAATGCTTCATAATCAGCAGCGCGCAGGCGACAGAACCGTTTTTTATTCCTAAGCGTGAGGGGGGTCTTCGATGTTGCATCGATTATCGGAGATTGAACGAGGTCACTATTAAAAACAGGTATCCCTTGCCTTTGATTTCCTCCCTCCTTGACAGAGTACGCAATGCCAACTATTTCACCAAATTGGACTTGCGGGGCGCCTACCATCTAGTGCGTGTCAAGGAGGGAGATGAATGGAAGACTGCTTTCTGTACAAAATACGGATTGTTTGAATATTTAGTAATGCCCTTCGGGCTTTGTAACGCTCCAGCTGCGTTCCAGTTCTTCATTAATGAAGTCCTTTGGGATATGCTGGACCTTCATGTCATCGCCTATATTGATGATTTACTAATATTCTCCTCATCCATGGCCGAACATGTGGGCCACGTCCGACGAGTGTTGGAACGCTTACGTGCACATGATTTGTATTGCAAACTGGAAAAATGCACTTTCCATACACGAGAAGTGCCTTTTTTGGGCTTTATTGTTTCCCCACTCGGACTTCGTATGGATCCTGTTAAGGTCGAGGCAGTCCTCGCCTGGCCATCCCCGAATACCGTGAAGGACCTGCAGAAATTCTTGGGGTTCGCCAATTTTTATCGGCATTTTATTCAAGGGTACTCGGAGTTGGCACATCCCCTCACAATCCTATTGCGAAAAGGGGTCCCATATGTTTGGTTGGCTGCTGCTGACGAATCTTTTCGGAGTTTGAAGGAGGCTTTCACGCGCGCTCCGGTCTTGCGACATCCAGATCCGGCATTGCCCTATGTGGTTGAGGTGGACGCCTCTCAGGTGGCAGTGGGAGGGGTGCTGAGTCAAGCCGATCCTGACACCGGGGTGTGCCATCCCATAGCTTATTTTTCCCACAAGTTCTCTCCCGCGGAATACAATTATGCGGTGGGGGACAAGGAACTCCTAGCGATCAAGAAGGCCTTTGATGAGTGGCGGCAATACCTCTTAGGTGCGCGTTTTCCGGTGGTTGTATACACCGATCATCGCAATCTCCAGTACCTTAAGTCCACCAAAGCACTGTCCATGAGACAACTCAGATGGACCCAGTTCTTCTGTGAATATGACTTCACTATTAGGTTCCGCCCTGGGAGGAAAAATGGCAAGGCCGATGCCCTGTCCCGGTTGGGATTTCAGCTTCCCGATGTGCCTGATGTCGCGCCCCCCGTCATTCCTGAAGGGCGCGTCATAGGGGGGGTGTTCGGGGAGGAGGACTTCAGGGCTCAGATTCGGCAGAGTCAACTATCGATGGCCATGCCTGACTTTGTGGGGGCTGAGGAGTGGGTCAGTACAGATGGATTGGTGTGTGTCCGAGGGGGGGTGGTGTTGCCCACTCCCGATTTACAAACACATGTCTTGGATTGGTATCACTCGCACCCTTTGTCGGGACATCCGGGTATTAAGAAAACTACCAAGGTTATAAGAGAGCATTTCTGGTGGCCCACTATGTTGAGGGACATAGAACAGTATGTGAAGTCATGTCATGTCTGTGAGCAAACCAAGGGTTCCCATCAAAACCCGGTGGGCCTACTGCTCCCTCTTGCTTCACCTCCCGGCCCGTGGCACACAGTATCACTTGACTTCATAGTGGAACTACCAGTCACCAAATGATTGAATAACACCTTGCTTGTGGTGGTGGATCATTTTACGAAGACAACTCATTTCGTTCCTTTAACGGGGTTACCCACAGCAGCAGCGTTAGCCTCTATATTTCTGCAACATGTTGTGCGGCTCCATGGCCTTCCCTCGGTCTTGATTTCTGATAGGGGGGCCCAGTTTGTGTCTCGGTTTTGGAAATGCCTCTGTGCCATGCTGCAGATTGACGTTAGACTCTCTTCCAGTCATCACCCCCAGTCTGATGGCCAAACCGAGAGAGTCAATCAGTGCTTTGAACAATATGTAAGGAACCAAGCCCTACACTCAGCAGCGGAGTGGGATGAGTGGGTGTGGGTGGCAGAGATATCATATAACAACAGCCCACATTCTTCCACCCTCCATACTCCTTTCTTTTGTTCACAAGGTTTTCACCCCAAGCTGTTGCCTATAGAGATTCCCATTAGCAGCCCAACTCCTGCCGCCAATAATCTAGTACAGAAGTTACACGACATACATAAACAGACGTTGGTAAACCTTGATTTGGCTAAAGTAAGATACAAGGAGGGGGCAGATTTACACCGGAGGTTGGAACCCATATATGCTCCTGGGGATGAGGTGTGGCTTTCCACAAAACACATCAGACTCAGTGGTCCTCGCAAGTTCATTCCCAAGTACATCGGACCTTACAAGGTGGTGAGGCTGGTCAATCCGGTGGCGGTGAAGATCGAACTGCCTGCATCTCTTAAAATCCATCCAGTATTCCACATATCATTGCTCAAACCTGTTGAACCTGGTACACGACTCCCTAAGAGACCCACGCCGGTTACCATACAAGACGCTGAAGAATATGAAGTGGAAACCATTGTAGACTCCCGCTTTGTTGGTAACACACTTCAGTATCTACTACATTGGAAAGGCTATGGGGTAGAGGAACGTTCTTGGGTGTCTGCTTGTGACGTGCATGCTCCCCGGTTGGTAAGGTTGTTTCATCAGAGGTACCCCCATAAACCTAAGCCAGGGGGGGGCGTTGTGAGGGGAGAGTGCTGTCATGCCCCGCGGTTAAGCCCCTACAGGCAGTGAGTATTTAAAGGGCGAAGGGCGTGTAAACACCGCTTCGCGTTCTAGCATTGAGCCCCATTTCCGTCCCGAGTGTTCTTGCCTGACTTCCTGTTGCTGTAGTTCCGGTTTCCTGTTGCGAGTCGCGGACGATTCCCGGCTCCGGTGGTTGTTACGTTGTGGATCCTGGTGGAGCGTGGCGCTGGCGGTGTTCTCTCTCTCTACAGGAGATTTGGCGAGGGTTACACCCGCTCCCTCTGGTTGTGGTACCATTCAAGTAAGGTCTGCTGGGTGCTTTGTTGTGCGGGGGTTTCCTGTCTCGCGTCGCTCCTTACCTGGGAATTAGAAGGAGATTGGTGGAGCGTGATCTCCCTTGCCAGCGCTTCCTGTCTTGGTGTCTTCAGACCAACGCCACACTTCTTAGAGAGTCCTATATGAAGCCTTATCAGGCGTATGTGTAGTTGTGTTATTACCTGCTGTTAAGGTAACTCCAAGGTTGTGCATATTTGGAGTCTTTTCCTTTGTGTTTGTACCACGCCCCCAGTATCATTTACTTCCCTTCACATTCACCCAGTATATATCCATCCCCTACGCCATCCTGAGCTTATATCAGGTATCCGGTGGTGATAACTGCGAGGACCATTGAGCAGGGGGTTAGGTTTCCCGCTCTTATTCACAGAAAGCGAGGTATTTGTTCTTCCTAATCCTCTCCCATGAAACAGTGGCATACTCTACCCCCTGAGTTTACGATCTCTGTATACCTACTCTCCGCAGCTGCCCGCAAAGGAACTACTGACCTAGAATAACACCTGCATGTTCCCGCAGACTAATACCTAATCAGCTGACGATACTCCTGGTAGGTGTTGGGGAAGTAAAGAAGAGAAATAGCATTGGTGGCGGTACAGAGATATTCCTCTAACCATCTTTATATTACAGCTGGGAGACCCTCATATTCTTCCTGCCAAGATTCATCACGCTCCTGCTGTTCCTCCTGCCAGAATCACCCATCAAGACCTACCGGTTCCCCCCACCTATCCTTGTTTTGTTTCCCTGTTTTCCCCGGTGGGTTCTCCGCACTCTAGAGTTTGATAGAGTCGGAGGAACACGGGGGACGACTGTGGACTTTCTTCACGACTCCAGACGCTCCTGCAGAACAACCGCGATCCTTACAAAGGGTTGGTCGTGAAGGAATCTGCGGCTAGTATCGTCTCTACCAGATACAACGCTACCGAAGGTAAGTAACTTGTACATCTGATAGAGACTACTAGCCGCAGATTCCTTAACGTAGAATAAACACCCTAGCCATAACCAGACGGGAGGAAAGCCTGCGAGAGAGCCTCTCCACCTGGAGAGACTAGGGCCCTAGCAGGGGACATGGCCCAAGAACAAGAAGGAATGGGCCAGGATATCCAAGCCCAACCAAGAGAAAGAGAGTGCCCAACACCCCGCAGGGGCAGACAGCGTCCCAAAAGCCTCAAGGAACGCAAGGGCCACCTCGAACCCAGTGAGAAGAGGTAGAACCAAAGGCAGGGCCCACCATAGGAAACACAGGCATAGAGATAGAAAAGAGCTGAATACACCTCGGCCGCAAGCAGCAGGAAACTCAGGAACGGCACCTCTGCCAAAAGCGCAGGCGGAAGAAGAAAAGCACCATTGCACAAAGCCCCAGCTGAACCAGAGGCAGGGGCGCAAGGAAACACATCAAGATCACAACGGAGGAGGAGAACAAGCAGGCCTGCACGGGCATGCGCCATTAGTAACAGGCAACACCACGGAACAGCGCACCCCAGACAAGGCAGACGCCAGCCGAAGGCAGAGGCCAGGGAGGGCCAGGACACACACTGACCCACGAAGAAGTGGAGGAACCGGCAGAAAAGAAAAAGAGAGATGGAGGATGGAGGATGGCCTAAGCCTGCCACCAGAACACAGAGGCCAAGGAAAGCCAAACTCTCTGGAGCATCAGACCGAGGACCAAGCCAAAACACAAGACAAAAATGCAGAACCGCTACAACCCGATGCCGCAGACAGCAGGCCAGACCGGCCAAGCGACGTAGCGACAAGGGGAAGGACGGATCTAGCGTAAGCTGCTCCAAGACAATTGGCAAGAAGATCGCACATGTGACATACTGTGATGCCACGGAGAGCAAGGAACCCGGAAAGGGTGACCACCTCTCACCAGCACAGGACAGAGCTATGTAATAGCTACAAGTACCCCACATAGGGTAGGTAACATCCCAAGAACCATGGGAACACCTCTTAGGAAAATATTTCCGCAGCAGAGGACAAAACAGAAAGACCTGCAGAAAAAACCCGCAGACGGCTTATCAAGCAGCCAATAAAGAAGACACAGAAGGCCTAATCTCAGGGCCTACTAGGCTTACCAACAGCCAAAACCACAAGTCAACAAAGGGCCGGACCAGCAGCCAACAGCACCAAAGGCCCAACAAAAGGACCCCAAGGGCACATGAACCATACAGAACATACAACCCGGGCTACCCGTTAGAAGGCCCCAGGAAAAACAACGGGAGAACACCTCCCAAAACACAGACCGACAGTCAGGTCACTGAGGGGGGGGGGGAGAGGAGGACGAAAACCCCCGCAAGAAACCTCTGAATAGCAGAATCCACAGGGGCGTGGAACAACAGAGTGCCATCAAAGGAAAGGTCAACCAGCCGTTCCCTAACGTTCTCAGGGAAAACACTATCCCGTAGCCAGGCATGGCGACGAAGGGCCACCGAAGTAGCCATGGTACGACCAAGTACCTCCGAAACGTCCAGAGCCGAGCAGAAAATAAACGCCGCCAGCTCCCGGCCATCCAACTTATGGTGCCACAGATCCACGTAGGCACTCTCCTGAGAAGCAGAAGACATAAGGGACTCCGCCGAATCCCACAAGCAAGAAGTGGCCCTGGCAAACACACAAAGAGTGTTAAGGGCCCGCAAAGAAGCACTGGAGGAGGCGAAGGAATCTAATCACCGGGCCTCCCGTGACGGGGGAGACAACATCGATGGCAAGGAGGGAAAGGCAGTCTGCAAAAGAGGGCCCCTGGTAGAAGGGTGGAAGGAAAGACAGACAGTATCATGCGGAGCAGGGTGGTGGCGGTGCAGAAGAGGCTGACGCCCCCAAGAGAGAATTATGGAGCGAAACCTTGAAGGGAAGAAGCAGCTTCCGTCCACCAGAGCCCTGATGGAGAACCTCCAGCAAATGATCCACGGGGAAATGGGCAGCCGGGTCGCCCATGGGTAAAATCCCTTCAGCCATGGAGACAGCCCGGGCGAAGGCAGCACTCGCCTCCCCAGGGCAACGCGGTGGGGAGAGCAATTCCTCCATGGGCGACGGTTGCAAGCTAAGCCGGCCGTCCCCCAGCCCAACCAGAGGAAGGAAAGGTCAAGCCCGGAACGGGGGAAGGTTGACCGATGAGTGGGGAGCCTGAGGCGCCTCCGGGGAAGACTGCGGGCACGGGGACGGGGAAGAGCCGTCCTTGGAAGACGCCGGGGAAAAAGCCACGACGCGGCGTCCGGGGACGGGGAAGAGCCGTCCTTGGAAGAAGCCGGGGAAAAAGCCACGACGGGGCGTCCCGTCTCCGGAGAAGAAGAAAAAAACAGTTGCCGAACCTCCGGAGAAGAGGGGGCGTCCGAAGACGAATCAACAACCAGATGCCGGCCCGTCGCTGTGGAGTCCGCCACCGCCGTCAGCTCAACGTCGACCGGCGCCGAAGGTGCCGCCGAGACGACCTCTGCCACGACACGCGCAGCGGGAGAACGGAGCGGGGTCAGAGCCAGGGTGGCCAAAAAACGGTGCCGAAAGGGCAACGACTCGACCTCCGACGAGGTAGCTGCCTGTGGGGAGAGACGAGGCGGGCCCGGGGACACGCCCCGGCCCCTAGCCAGCCCTTGCAGCACCGCTAGGGCCAGCAGTCGCCGGCGCCTGAGCAGTGTCAGCTCGGACAAGGCCACCACCTGCCCAGAGGACCAAGGGGGACTCGAGGACGAGCCCCGAGCCCCGGCAGTCTCCCGTGACACCACAGGGACATCTCCAGAACCTGAAGTCAAACCTGTCGGCGCCGGAGCCGCTTGCGATGCCGCAGAAGGCCCCGCATATGGCAAGGGATCCGCAGACGTCCCAGGAAGATGAGGAGAAGGAGGAAGAGCCAAAAAGGCCTGCAAGGCCGCCGCATAGGCCTCCATTTGGGCTCTGGTCACCCCCACGCCGGGGAAAGGCGGGTAGGGTGGCGACGCACTGGGCCGCACAACCCGCGGAGAACCCATGCCACCCACAGGGCGGGGACCGGGCCTCGGGGACAAACTGCGACACTTACCAACAGGTGAGCAACGCCCTTGCGGCCTCGGAGAGGGACAATGTCGGAGACGGAAGCGGCGGTTCTTGAACCCTTCCGCGGGGGACGGACGCGGCGATGACGACGACCTGGACATGCGGGCCGAGAGGAGTTTTATTCGGCGCTCCCGCTGGGTCTTCGGCTTCATCTGCTGACAAACCTCGCAGTAGGTGGAGTTGTGGTGCTCCCCCAAACACCACATACAAATGGGGTGAGGGTCCGTCGCCGACATCTTGAGAGCGCAAGACAAGCACCTCTTGAAGCCCGAAGGCATTCGCACACGGTACTCAAGAAAACGCAAGGCGTAAAAAGAAGGCCTGAAAACAGGCCAGAAAGATGATCCGGGGTCTGCGTTGCACGCAGAAAATAAGAAAACTGACGTCAGCGCGCTGGGGTGGGGCTTATGTGACCTCGCTGACGTCACGCCCGCGGAAGACGTCGTGCGGAGTCGCGTGGTACTGCCCCCCGGCACGCAGGGATGCTGGGCAAGAAAGTTTTCCGGGTCCAGTCTCACCCTTGGGGATAATTCTACATTAAGGAATCTGCGGCTAGTAGTCTCTATCAGATATAGCAAAATTACGTGTAGAGGAGTTCTGACAATTTTGGGGCCCGGTGCTACTGCACCTGCTGCACCACTCAAATCACGACCCTGTTGTCTGCAAGGTAACTGCATTTGTGGCTGCCTGTTTAGTAGAAAAATATAGCATAGCTCTTGTATATTAACTTCATTTTTAATGCACAATGTTTATTACAACATTTAGAAATTGATCATAATGATCGAATAGATTAAGTTGAAAAAATCAATCCGATAATGCCTCCAAAGTGCAAAGAAAGGTACTGAGGCATGAATAGGAAATGCCACTAACGTTCTAACGCTAAAACATCTGCTTTACACAACTAAGTAATAAAAAAGAAAGCCTTCTACCACACTATTAGAAGCTGTCTGTCTTTTCCATGGGAAGAGATCTTATCTTGACAGTGAATGTGCCTTAAACAGTGCAAACAGTTTTAGAAGTACCGTAAATGCAAGGAGCCAGCGAAAGTAAAAAAGTTCTACACAAAAGCGAATGACCACAGTAATTCTGTCTATGTGAAATGATAAGAGCCCCCTTTTAAAATATGTTAAATACAGGAGATTTCATGAGCACAGCTCAAGCGCTGAACAGACGAAACCTAAATAGAATCAAAAGAAATATTTCAAGCAAGTTAAATATGCTGTGGTGCATGCCAATGGAACTTTAAAAGAAACAATAAAAATCACAGTGATTCACTGCCAAATCAGTCAAATATTTGCTGCTAAAACAAATCATCTCAAACAAAAAAAGAAATGTGTAAATCTAAATCTGATGTGAAAAACTCCCAGAACCTCCCGTGTGATTAATACAAGATTTCAGATTTTCAACTTCCAAACCAATTCCAATTTTGTTAAAAAATAAAACCAATGCGCACTAATAGTTCATAATAGGGTCTGGCTGTATACTGAACCTTGCTTTGCTGAACAATTTCTTCTTCGAGGCTACTGATAAGGCGCTCGTGTTCAGACATTATGTTATTTAAATACTTAATCTCTTCCTTTTTCTTGACTAACTCTCGATTCAGTTTTAGTTCATGTAGACGAAGTTCTTCCATTCTCTTCTGCCACTCAATGACCTGTTAAAAGGCAAAAACAATAGGATAAACATTATTAAGAAAACGACACACATACCCCCATTCTGCGTGGACAGGTTAAGTCCTCTAACCTCCAGGAGTTATGGATAGCTGGGGCACAGCATACTATGGGGCAGAGTTAACAGGCATTACCTGTGGAACAATGAGGGTTAACCACGAAAAGTAAGAAATCGGGAAGTCCAAGTCTGATTCCTCATTTTCTACTGACGTTTACTAAGGGACTTTTGGCTGCTTAAAAGCGCATGCGCATCTCAAAGCAAAGTTTAAAAGCATACACCCATATGTACTTTGGCAAAACATCTAAGGGCACATAATGCTTCACATAGCTTCACTTCTCCAAAACGAGCAGCAAAACGCACCACTTTTACACAATCGAAAATACCTTGCACGGCATCTCTGCGGTACAATGCAAATCAATGTCACTAAACAGTAAATCATACAGACCAATCCTTACATGAGACTCCCTTGCTGGTTATTGTCTCGTCTGGCCACCCAGTTGACATATTTCACTATAACCTTGATTTAATGTTATCAACAGTGACCACCTAAACTACACAGAAATCTAATTCCAGGAGTAAAACAGTGTGTGTGTTATAAGATATGTGTGGACATATAGGCTTGTGGCGCACACAGCAGAAAATAAAGAGGCATGTTCATATTTCTTACAATAAAGACGTGCCTTTTTAAATCTGTTTACCACAGTTATATTTTAGAACTGCTCTTCAGTTTTAGGTTTTCTCTGTAACCACACTTTAGCTTCAGTGGCGCATGTTTCCACTGTTTCAATTTAAAAGAGGGATGCTGAACAGTAATGTACATTACATACGAATGATGTGAGGTTTCTCATTTACAGAAACTTAAAGATTTGAGGCATCAGACCTTAAACAGAGAAATATGTTTGGGATTATTTTCTCAAAATCGGTGATGATCTTAAAACAGTGTCTCAGGTATACCATGAATTAGCACAAATTAGGAAACAAAGACTTTGCATGATAAAGTGGGGATCAGAATGGCCACTATGTTTGAAGTACCTTTACATATTTAAGGGGGTTTGCATACTGCAGAAAAAAGACTTTTCCCAGCCCAACATCGAGGGACATTAGTACTATCCGAGGAACGGTTTAACCACGTTAGTACTAGTTTATTTCCAGAATACAGCAACTGAGAGACCAATTAACTTTTGCAAAGGTACTGCGACAGGCTTGCTCCACTAGTGTGGTTTCTTTTTGTAACTTTAGATAGGTTTCTGCAAGATACTTTTTTTTTTTTACTGTAACCTGCAAATTATGCAGCAGATGGTGGATTATGTGGCCAGTGTACCAGAACTATACATATATGAAGAGGACGCAAATTCTCATAATTCCAGTGGGCCTATCTATCTGACACAAACTCTGTCATTGTACAATGAACCCTGGCATGGGTAATCATTAAGGAACCCTTCTGCTATAAAAAACAAACAAAAAGAAACTATGTGCTCTTCTACCAATAAATAGTAGATCTAAGACACTGAGAGCCTGATGTAGATTTCGACAGACAGGAGACTATGTCACAATTGTGACAGCTATCCCATCCGCCATATTACAAGTGCCACAGGCCATAATGCACTTGTGATACAGGGGACAAGGTATCCCTCACATCTGGGACGGAGTGTACCGTCTGCCGAACTCTAAAGCAGGCCCACAGTTTGATGACTACAACTTTTCTCCACTTCAGACAATCTGACAAGTTACCGAGTAGTGTTCAAGAAGGAAAGCAAAGGCAATGCACTTTTAGTCAAATCTGTTGCTAAAAAAGAAGACAAACACTACTCCTGACCCAAAAGACTACGAGCAAATCAATTACTTATCAGTAGTTCTCTATATTTCTAATAGCCATTCACCCTATACTACCATTAGGGCTAATCCGAATAAAAATCATTGATGGCCCACTTCGGTAAAGAGACTCTTTCATATAGTTCCGAATTATGCACTGTATATGGCATGTCAATTTGTTTTGCGAAGACATATCCGATAAATAGTGATACAGGTCTGTGACATCCCAATTTTCTGAGACGAAGAGAACAGAACAATCTCAAACTTTATAAACCAACCAACCTTCTGTGCTCCTCTGGTATCCTTTAAAGTGGAAAGCAGCTCCTCTAAGCCCTTCAGTTTCGCTTCCATTTCAAGAGCCCGGTTCTCGGTCTCTGTACGCTCCTGCTGTGCTTGTTGCATTTCCTGCATGATCTTAAGTTTGTCGTTCTGTAGCTCAATCATGGTTTTAGAGAATTTCTCCTGCTGGGCCAGAGGCAGAGCTCCACTGAACTGGCGCCGCAATGACTGGACAGTCTGGCGCAGATGTTTGGCTCGGTTTCTACCTTCCAGGCGAGCGTAGTAGAGGGCCTGCTCTTTGCCATCAAGCTTCTGCTCTAGACGCAGATTGCATGCTTCCAACTTCTGCAGCTTCGCTACAGCAGCTTCCAGTTTCCCAACCGCTGTAGCTTCACTGACCTGGAGAGCTATGATGTGCTGGTGTAGTTTCGCAATCAAGGCTTTTTCGTCAGACTGTGACTAGTGAAAGGAAACATAAGGGTAAAGAATCAAGTAAAATGAAAATGGTACTGATGAGACATCTTGAACAATGATCATACAAGGCCTTCAAAGCTCCTAGGAAAAGTTGCTGCATGAAAAACCAACAAGCAAAACAAAGTACAACGCGATATAATCAACAGAAATTACATTTGGTTTCAAGAGAGGTACTACTGAACAAGTTACTTACCTTCTGTAACGCTCTTTCTGGTAGTCTCTATCTAGCTACAGATTCATAACCTTTTGAATATTTCCCAGGCATCAAACTGGATCCGGAAACTTTTCAGCAGTACCTCTGACTGTCCGCCAATAGGTGGTGCAAAGCAGCCAGCACTGGTTCACCCCAGAACTCCTAACCTCCAAGCGAGCCTGCCGGAACCTAGAGAAGAAAAGGCACAGCGAACAGACTTCGGACAGACACACAGCCCACAAGGACACCACCCGCAACCACCATCACCTCATCAGGACTGCCAAGAGGACCCTCCCAAAGACCGCCTCAACAACAACGCACACAATAGCAAAGAGCTCTTCAACATCGTGAAGGAACTCTCCAACCCCAGCTCCAACACCAATGACATCCCGCCGTCGCAATTCCTGTGCGACTCCTTTGCCACTTTCTTCCACCGCAAGATAGCAGACATCCACAACAGCTTCAACACCCAGACAGCCCCAACAGACAGTAACACAACAGTCTCTCCGCACATCATTGACCATGGCCTCCTGCTAGCCTGGACCAGATTGAGCATCGATGACACCATCAGGACCATGAGCACAATTCACTCCGGCTCCCCGTCAGACCCATTCCCGCACCACATCTTCAACAAAGCAAGCAGCTCCATCATATCCCACCTGCGCAACGTCATCAATCTCTCCCTCGAGACCGCGACCTTTCCAGAGAGATGGAAACACGCCGAGATCAACGCCCTACTCAAAAAACCCAAGGCAGACCCTAGAGACCTTCCGGCCCATCTCTCTGCTCCCGTTCCCGGCCAAGGTCATCGAGAAGATCGTCAACAGACAGCTAACCCGATACCTCAAAGAAAACAGAATCCTGGACACTTCCCAGTCAGGGTTCCGCAGCAACCACTGCACCGAGACCGCCCTCATTGCCGCCACCGACTACATCAGGATACTGCGGGACAACGGTGAGACTGCAGCCCTCATCCTCCTGAACCTCTCCGCCGCCTTAGACACCGTCTGCCACCGCACACTACGCGCACACCTCCATGCCGTAGTTATCCGAGACAAAGCCCTGGAATGTACCACCTCCTTCCTCTCCGGCAGAACCCAGAGCGTCCGCCTCCCCCCCATTCCGATCCGAAGCCTCTGAGATCATCTGCGGCGTACCCCAGGAATCCTCCCTCAGCCCGACACTGTTCAACATTTAAATGGCCCCGCACACACACGTCGCCCGACAGCACGACCTCAACATAATCTCCTACGCCAACGACACTCAACTGATCCTCTCCCTCACCAAGGACCCCATCACCGCCAAAGCCAACCTCCACGAAGGAATGAAGGCTGTTGCCGACTGGATGAAGACCAGCCGACTGAAGCTGAACACAGACAAAATGGAGGTCCTCATCCTCGGCTCCAACCCTTCAGCCTGGGACGACTCCTGGTGGGCGATGGCACTGGGGACAGCCCCGACACCCACCGACCACGCACGCAACCTGGGAATCATCCTCGACTCAGCGCTCTCCATGACCAAGCAAGTCAACTCTATCTCCTCCTCCTGCTTCAACACCCTCCGCATGCTCCGCAAGATCTACAGGGGGATCCTGACCGATACAAGAATAACAGTCACCCAGGCCCTCGTCAGCAGCAGACTCGACTACGGAAACGTTCGCTACGTGGGAGCCCCGACTAAGCTCATCAAACAACTGCAACGCATCCAAAACACCTCAGCACGACTGATCCTCGACGTACCACGCCACGGCCACATCACCCCCCCACCTGAGAAACCTGCACTGACTGCCCGTCAACAAGAGGATCACCTTCAAGCTCCTCACCCACGCACACAGGGCACTCCGCAAGACCGGCCCAGCCCACCTCAACAAACGACTTTCCTTCTACACCCCCAACCGCCAGCTCCGCTCCGCCGACCTCGCACTCGCCACCGTCCCGCGCATCCGAAGAACAACCACCGGCGGGAGGTCCTTCTCCCACCTCGCTGCCAAGACCTGGAACACCCTCCCACTGGACCTACGACAGACCCAAGACCTGCTGACCTTCAGGAGGCTACTCAAGACCTGGCTGTTTGATCAGTAGCGCAAACCCCCCCCCCCCCCCCCCCCCCCCCAGCGCCTTGAGACCCTCACGGGTATGTAGTGCGCTCTACAAATGTTGTTTGAATGATTGATTGAGCACTGACACTGTTCCGCTCCAGAGAAGAAGAGGCCTATTCCCCTAATCGGAGGGTGTCTGCGTTGCTATGCCGGGCGGTTGTGCGATGAGTGCCAGTGTAGACTGGACAGAAAAGACAAACTTGTGCCTGAGAGTGCAATGACTTTCCGGCACAAGTTTGTCTTTGCTGTCCCCTCATATTTGTGGACTAGGGCCCCTCCTCTGTAATTAACGGTGGATTGACACCATATACTAGTACTAGCCTTATTTCGCGGCATATTGATACAATAAGTGGGACATAGGTACTTAAGTAGCACAATTCTTCATGTTTCTGTAATTGGCTTTAGGCAGCCTGATGAGCTCATAGTGGCTCACATTGTTTTGTGTTCTTTAGTGCTGCGGAGGTCTTACATAAGCAAGACCAAAACACGTCGACCTTCTCTGAGAGGAGTCCTATTAGATATACTGACTTTTCAGCATTTCAGCCAAAAGAGAAAACAAGGGGTATATTCCCAGGACTCTTCTGATGATTGTAACTATCTCTAGGTGGACCACCATATTTAAGGAAGCAACAAGGAGCTAATGGACAATGAGCTATTTGTGCACTCATGGGCCCTTGTAACATATTGCATTTTTCTGTGTTTGTTTGGTTTGTTATCAGATATTTGTGATTGCTTCGTGTGAGTGTTTATTTCAGAGATCAATAAATATACTTTATTTCATAATGTTTTGCGAAAACAGGTTCTTTTGAATTTATATAAAAGATTCTATGATTATTTAAATTAATTTCCCAGTTGAAATTGTTTATTTGTAGCACAAGTATGCGTTTTCGAATTTTTCCCCTAGGTACTCCGCTGCATTATGTTGTCTCTAAGCAAACATGACTGTCCAGACAATAGTATTTTGTGAACATATGGAGGAAGGCCTATGTAGCCGCCTGGCAAATGTGTAGCACAGGGACTCAGTGTGCCAACGCAGTAGTAGCAGTTTTGGCCTCGGTAGAATAAGCATGCAGTCTTTCTGGAATCTGCTTTTTGGTCAGTGCACAACAGATCTTAATGCAGAGCACAATCCAGTGGTAGATGGTTCTCTTTTGCAGAGCCTTGCCTTTATCCGCTCCAGAGAACCACACAAAGAGCTGATCATCCACATGGTGTTCTTTGATACGATTTATGTAAAAGTTCAGTGCTCTCTAGGGGTACAAAACATGGAGATTCTCCTCCTATTTAGAAGGGTGAGGCAGAACGCAGACGAGATGATCTTCTGACTGACGTGTAACAGTCACAACTTTAGGCAAGAATGATGCACATGTCCAACAACCAGCTTATTTAAGATGAAGTTCCGGTAAGGAGGGTTCACACACAGCTTAAAGCTCACTCACACACTGTGCAATGTAATGGCGATGAGGGACAGAGTCTTGAGGGTAACAAGCCGCACAGGGCAGACATGAAGCGATTGAAGGGAGTGCACATTAGAAATGTGATGACCAAGTTAAGGTCCTACTGTGGCATGACAAAAACAGAGGAAGGAAACAAATGTAACCCTTTTAAAAATGCATACCAACTGGAGACTTAAACAGAGCTGGCTGATTCCACACCGCAAAAAAGCTTAAGAGCTGAAAGGTACCCTTTAAGCGTGCTCAGAGCAAAGCCTTGCCAGGCTAGGGCCAAACACAAATAACAAAACATCAGACAATTTCGCCTGGAGGGTGTCTACCTGCCAAGTACCACACCAAGCCACAAAGTTGTCCAAATGAGAAGCTTTTACAGTTTTTGTCAAGGGATACTTGGCTGCCAAGATGACATCAACTACCTTCAGAGGAAGATTGAACGTAGTCAGCTGTTGCACTCATTCCCCAAGGGGCAGCTTGAACGGAGGACTGATGCTTAAGCCCAGGAGTTCTGGATGAATGGGCCACGTTATAGCGCATGCGTTAAGAATGCACACCATTACAAAGCTGTCATTACAACGACTGCATTGTTACATCACATGCCATTACAATGCAATTCATTACAACGACTTGCTGTAGGGGGGTGCAGGATGTTGGAATAGTATAAATTACTATTCCAACTCCAGTCTGTGCAACAGTAAGGAAGGTGTTGGATTCAAAATCCAACACCTTCTGCCCCCTTCAGCAAGTCTTTGTAATGGTTTGCGTTGTAATGGCATGCAATGTAACAACGCAGTCATTGTAATGACCGCGTTGTAATGGCATGAGTTGTTCCGTGTGCAGGGTAAATTATGTTTCCCATTCTGGATACCATACTCTCCATGCCCAATCCTGAGCCACTAGGATGACTTGGGCCTGGTCTTTCCTAATCTTTATGAGAACTCTCGGCAGAGAGAGGTATCACCAGAAAGGCATATAGGAGTCCCAAGTTACACTCAAGGCAAAATGCTTCTCTGAGTGAGAGACGTCTTGGAGACTCCAACGCCAGAAGTGCTGACATTGCAAGCTCTTGGTGGTGGCAAACAGATCGAGCCAAGATTTACCTAGTTCATGAAAGATACCTTGAGACACCTTCAGGTGCAGCTCACACTTGTGATTCGCAAGGCTGAGTTTGTCTGCGTTAGCATTCAACAACCCTGACAGGTGTATAACCAACAGTAAAATTAGTTGGTGGTCCAGTCATTTCCAGACACTTAGGGCCTCCTGGCACAGCTTCTGTGAACCCAATCCTGCCCTGTTTGTTGCAGTGTCAAAAGGGGGTGGTGCTGTCCATGAGCACCTGAACCTACTTCCTCTTGGTGGATGGAAAGAAGTCTTTCAGCACCAAATGGAAGGCCCTCAGTTGGATATGAAGGTGGGACTCCACCAGAGGCCTCTGATCTCCACCTCTACAAGCTGGCTATCCCAAACCAGAAGTGAGGCATCAGTCACCACTGACAGCTCTGGGTGAGAACAGGCGAGGGATCTGCCACTGACCGGATTGCGGTCCAGTAACCACCACTGCAGATCTTTTGCACTCTCCTCCAAAATCTGAATGGGGTCGCAGACGTACCCTTGATGTTGGGCTGACAGGGACTTCAGATCCCACTGCAGACCCCACATATGGGCTTTGCTAGTATGCGCACTTTAGGTGCGTTTTTGCATATTTTTCGTCACCAACTTGGGGTCATGGCGTGCACTAGTGATCTGGCTGGCCCATACAAACGGAGACAGCAGCACGGATGCATAACTGAACAGTCAGATCAGAGTCGGGTGGGGGGTAGCTTGTGGGGGAAAGAAAGAGTTTGGAGCATTTTTTAAAAGCGGAAATATTGTTTTAAGAGTGTGCAACATATTCCAGTTTGTTTTTAAGTTTGTGGCAAGAACTTTTTTCATCTTTTTTGGGGCTTAAAATACTGAAGGGGAGTTTTACTAGCACGCACACTTTAGACAAGTTTTTGTACATTTTTCGTCGCCATCTTGGGGTCCTGGAGGCAATACTAGTGTTCCGGCTGGTCCCTACAAATGGAGGACACAGCACAGACGTGGTGCTTGAGTGCCAAAGGTAAGCCCGACCATGCCCATCCGGGTCAAGGGGCCAGTAATTATTGCTCCTACATCCAAAATAAGGTAATCTTCACTGCTAGCCTACTACGGGAATTGCAAGTCCACATAGATGAGTCATGTCTTCACTCTTTTGACTTTAATTTCCCTCTAACAACTTGCGGTCACAGTGGTTTTTCTCCTCGGCTCAATCTTAGTCAGTCGTTGGTACTTCCTTCTACCTCTGTGCATCGTATGTCTTTAGTGAATTGTCGGTCCCTTCCGGCTCACAAACTAGACATTTGCAATCTCTTATTGGACTCAGCACCTAATGTGCTTTTTCTTATTGAAACTTGTTTACATGATGGCTCTGCTTCAGATGTAGTCCAAGCGTTACCTCCAGGCTACTGCATTTTCAGGCTAGACCGACCTGGGAAGGGTGGAGGTGGCATTGCCACCACATACAGGAATACTTTAAAAGGTATGTTCTCCCCCTCACGATTGAGAACTGTGTAAGCCTTTTATTCTCAATAACACTGAGTCCCACGTTTACCTCTTTGGGGATTTTATTATGAAGACCGCCTGGCTCATATTCGCACTTCACACAGATCTTCCCTGACTTAGTTTCAAGTTTAGCCATGAACAGAGCTAATTTCACAGTGTTAGGTGATTTCAATCTACATTTCGATGACCCTGACAGCGCAGCCTCCAAAAATCTGTTAGAAGATCTATTGTCTCTTGAACTGTCGCAGCTAGTTGATGGGCTTACCCATGAGAAACGTCATACCATCGACCTAGGCTCGAGCAATATCAAAATTCTTCAGATGCAAAATCCATTTCCTTTTACCTGGTCGGACCACTTTCTGCTACCACAGGTGTTAATGGTGCCCACTTCCACCCCCTCAGCACACTACCGGTTAGACGGTCTGTAAGATGCTGGTCCAAGTTGCACACAAAGGTGCAGTCAGCTGCTTTGCAGATTTTGAGACCGGTCCTGGGAGAAGGTATTATTTCCTCCACATCGAGTTTTAATGAATGGATCACCAACTCCCTATACTTAGTCCTAGCTGCTAGGTGGCATAAGACCTCTAAACCAGAAAAAAGTCCCATTGGTTTAATGCTAAGCTGCTTGCTTTAGAAAGAACTGCAAACATCTTGAAAGACGCTAAAGAAAACATATGATGAAGTTAACAAAGTTAATTACAAGAGCGCAGTTAGAACATATCAAGCGGAAATATAAGTTGCAAAATCGGCCTATTTCTCTTAAAAAATGGAGAAATCCACCAACTTTAAGGAGATCTTCCAGATTCTTAAGGACTTAACGGAACCTAAATCACCCAGCCCCACCCTGGAAGCATCAGTGGAGCGCAGCAACAACTTGGCCCTCTTCTTTCATAAAAAGATTTTAGATATCTACTCTTCCTTTCCCGCTGGCCCAATTGATGATGAGCCCTCAGGAAGTGGATCTTCCCCCACACAGCCCAAAGCAACGCTCATGGTCTTCCCTGATCTTACTGTAAGCTTGCTTTTAGATCTTTTAAATGCAGTAAAATCTGGCTCACACCTCGACTCTGCTCTTCAACACATTCTGTGAAGGTCT
This sequence comes from Triturus cristatus, assembly GCF_964204655.1. Classification (NCBI taxonomy): domain Eukaryota; kingdom Metazoa; phylum Chordata; class Amphibia; order Caudata; family Salamandridae; genus Triturus; species Triturus cristatus. Next base: position 993,255,933 of record NC_140585.1, on the reverse strand, counting down.
GACAGTATTGCCCCCACTTTGGTGGATTTATTGAATCTTTCCCTCACCAATGGGCAAGATCCCCTGCAGTTCAAGCATGAAGTGGTGAACACCCGCTTTAAAAAGCTGGACAAGATCCTGTTTGCATGAACCATTACAGGCCTATATCCCTGTTACCTGGCCTCTCAAAGCTCCAGGAGAAGCATGTTAACAACCATCACTGTGCCTTCCTGGAGTGCAACAATGTCCTTCACTCCACACAAAAAGGGTTTCAGACCATAGCAGAGAAACAGCTTTGCTGGCTGTGGTTGAGGAACTAAGATCTCTGTTGGACAAAGGAGGCTCAGCAGTCATAACCCAGCTGAACATGTGAGCGGCCTTCAACACGGTGGATCACTGCACACTTATCCATAAGATATCTAAAGTGGACGTGGATGGTCGTGCTCTGACCTGGCTCTCTTCTTTTTTGATGGACAGAACTTTCCAGGTGCTCGATCACTCCTGGTACTCAGACAACCTTCCCTTATGTTGCAGAGTGCCCCAGGGGTACTCCCTCAGCCCCACTCTTTTTAACCTTTATCTGAATCTTTTGGCTGAGATTTGCCATTCTTTTGGGTCTTCACTGTTCTCCTATGTCGATGACACCAAGCTAGTGATCTCCCTGGACCCCAGCTCCAGTTACCTTAGCATGGCCCCGTCTTCAGGATGTTGCTGTATGGATGGCCAGTTGCAAACTGAAGCTCAATGAAGACGAGACTGAGGTGATGAAATTGGGAAATAATCTTAATAAAAAAGCTTCCACCCTCTGTGCCACATTGTCTATCAAGACTCCCCAGCCCCAAGGGGGTGATAAAGAGCCTTGGAATGTGGCTAGACTCTAATCACACTATGGAATGCAGCGCAAAAAAACTTGCGGCCACCTGTTTTGGCATCCTGAGATTGCTTAGAAAACTGTTAAGTCTGCTCCCTTTCATATCTATAAGATTAATTGTCCAGACCCTTATCTCCCGCCTCACCTATGGCAATGCTCTCTATCTTGTTTCACCCAGCTATGTCACAAAGAGACTACAGATTACGCAGAATGCCACTGCTTATCTTCTCATTAATGGGCACAAGCCGGGGACCGAACCCGAACAGGTTAGAAGGCGGGGCAGGACTTGATGAAGGTTTGACTACAGAGCTACCCCTACATGGCCACACGGTCCCATGAGAAACGGAGACTCTCCAAAATTTGGATGGAGACCCACACTTGATAGATAATTTGTTTGTCGCACACGTAAGGAGCAGCTACTCTGCCCTTTATTCACTGACAGGATAGGGACCCCCCCTTTTCTGTACCCAGGGAGGTTGACCATAGCCCTGAAGAAAGTCCGGGACCCTTATGGCCACATATGGACTGAAACATGTTGCCACTAGGGTCTTAGGACCATAACACTCCTACATTGACCCGTCTTTTAAGAGTTTTTTAATGACCCTGACAGACCCAAACATAAAGAGAAACCGGGGATCTGTCGGAGGCTTTTTAATCTTTATAGCCCCCCTGGTCTTCTATAACTTCAAAGACCTCCCAACACTGTGGTTGAGCCCACTCCGACTTATAGGCGTCGGGGTGACCCGATGATGAAGCATGACACCACTAGGGTGTGTGAGGGTAACTAAACTATAAGGAAATGCTTCCTTGCTCACCTGTTGGTGAAGTTACACAATCTCCCTTACATTTCATTCTTCACGTCCTCCCATTTAAGTGCATTTTGATTGACCATTGTCAGGTCAGTTGGAGTAATTTTCGTGGCTTTATGACTTCATGTGGGAGGTGTCACTCCGACCCAGTATCCTCTCTACCCTCCAGGCATTGAAAAAGGTTTTCATGAGCCTTGCTTGTGTATACATTCTCATTAATGTCCCCAGACACCAATCTGTAAAAAAAGGTCTTAGAGGACCTCCACTGACCCTCAATTGAGCAGAGGGTCCAGTTTAAGACTCTTTGCATCCTGCACAGGTCACTTCACAAGAAAGGCCCAGTCTTATTAAGACCACTAGCTATCCCCTAAACTCCAGGAAGGCTACTTTGATCTTCTTCAGCACATTTACAGTAGGTTCCTAAGTTTAGCAGATCCCTTTGGGGTGGCCGTTCTTTCTGTTACAGGGCCCCTAAACTCTGGAACACAATTCCTTTGGAACTACGCCTACTCTCCAATAAACTCACATTCCACAAGGCTCTCAAAAAGTAACTGTATAGTAACTAGTTCTATTGAGAGCGGTTTCATATGATTTTTTAGCTCTTTTCAGACTGTTCTAGCACTGGGAGATATTTGGGTAGCTACGTTCTATATAAGAACTACAGAGTAGAATTTGGAGCTCAACCTGCATAAAAGTAGGAGTGCATCAGTACCAGAAGCCTCAGAGTTGACCTCACTCCAATCCAGGGCCAAGGCTGAAAGACCAGGATAATCCTGAATGGCCTGGACTCTCTTTCTCCAAGGGAAAGGCATGAAACCGAACTGTGTCCAGAATGGCTTTGATGAAGGGGAGCATTTTAAAAAGAGTAAGGTGTGACTGTGACATGTTGATAGTGAATCCCAAGGAAAACAGGAGGTTTGCTGTAGTTGGTTCATTGTTGACAAAAGCCTGGGTGAGCCCGCCTTCAACAGTCAGTTGTTGAGGTAGGGAAAGACTGGTACCCTTGACCTCCGAAAGTGTGCTGCTGCTACTGTCAATATTTTGTGAACACCTCAGGGTTGCTGATGAGACCAAAGGCAATCACAGCGAACTGAAAATGCTCCTGTTCAGCCATGTACCACAGGTAACACAGATGGGCCTGCAGGATGGGTACATAGAAATTGGTGTCCTGCAGGTCTAACACCACCATCCAGTCCCCAAGGCGAAGGACAGACAAGACCTGGGCCAGGGTGAGCATTTTGAATTTCTCCTTCTGGAGGAAGGCATTGAGAGAGTGCAGATCTTAAAAAAGAACAAAGGCCTCCATTCTTCTTGGGCACCAGAAAGTAGTGGTAATACAAATCACGTCCTAGTGCAGACACTTTCCAAAAGGGCTTACATCTCCTGCCGCAAAACAGAAAGATGGTACCCCATCAGTCGCCCAGGGGATGGTGAAAGGTGAGGCGGCAAGAGAATGAAAGGTAGGGCATATACTCGCTGAACAATTTGCAGGACTCACCTCAGTGATGTTGTGGCCTGCCAACCCGGCAATACTTTTTTGTATCCTGCCTCCTCTGGAGTGGCTGTGCTTCACAAAGGGCAAACTAAACAGGTGTGGCTGGTGCGGCTGCAGTATAGGGGTTTAATGGAATGGGAGGAATAATTACCTTGACTGTGGGGGCGGTGGACACTACAGCCTCGACTGCAAAACTGCTGGGCCCATTGTGGATGTTGGACTAGCTGATGCTATGGGGTACCCAGGTCGAAACTGTGAAAGGAGCAGTAGAGTCGATGCGACTGGGGAGGTGGGGCAAATGATCCCAAGGAACGTGCTGTGGCTCTGATCTCCTTGAACCGCTCTAGAGCAAACTCTAGCCAAAATGTATATCTGGATAGAGAACCCAACGGTCCGCCATGGGGACAGAGTATATTACCCTGTCCCCATGGTGGAAAGGCGGCCCACCTGATTTATAAATGACCACCAAGCAGGTTTCCTGGCAGAGAAGATGCAACCCTACTCCCCCTGTTGATGTACCACATCGCAGTCATTTTGTTAATCAAGATCTGGACCAACTGGCCAAGTGGCCAAGATTGTTGACCGCTTCAAGGATATTGATGTGACGACCCAGAGTCCTGGTGGAGAGCCACTTAGGGGGATCATGGACCACCAACACTCTTTGGTCTTCTTTCCCGCTATGTCGGCCTCTACTTTCGATTCTATGGTCAGCAGCATCTCCTCCGGCTCACCCCTTGACCCCTTGCCCCAGAAAGTGTGGAAGTCCTACGGTCGTCTCACCTTTCCCTGGTTGCGACAGATCTGCAACCAATCTTTGGAAGTAGGGTCGGTTCCGGAAAGTTGGAAGCAGGCTGTGGTGTCCCCTCTTGTCAAAAAGCCCTCCCTGGACCCAGCCAATCCGGCTATCTTTCGGCCCATCTCCCTCCTTCCCTTCCCAATCAAGATCCTGGAAAGGGTTGTGAGTAGATCTCTTTCGGAATTCCTGGAAGAGCATCGCCTACTAGACAGGGACCACTTCGGTTTCCGCCCTGGTCATGGGACGGAGTCGGCCCTGGTTACGATGTTGGATAACATGCGAATGCGGGCTGACACCGGGAGCACCGCGGTCTTGGTGCTCCTGGATATGTCAGCCGCATTCGACACAGTGAGTCATCCTATCCTGTTGGCACGACTGGAGGAAATAGGTGTAAAGGGTCGGGCACTGCAGTGGCTCCGTTCTTATCTGGCAGGGAGACAGCAGGTGGTGACGTTGGGATCTTTTACTTCAGAGAAATCCCCCGTAGCCTATGGAGTACCACAGGGTTCCAGCATCAGCCCCATTCTCTTTAATATTTATTTGCAATCATTATTTGCAATAATCAAGGCGTTTGGGGTTGAGCTGGTAAACTATGCAGATGACACACAATTGGTATTCTCGATGGAAGGAAAACAGGCGGTGTCTCTGGAGCAATTTCAAAACTGCATGAGTCTGACTACAGATTGGTTGCGGTGTAACTCCCTGCAGTTTAATGGAGACAAAACTGAGGTGTTGTTTTATTCACCGCTAAACCAGACTCACCGTCTGCAGTTGGAGTTCAGGCTTGCTCCAGATGAGGCTCCATTGGTTCCAGCAAATACCATCCGTAACCTTGGCGTCTTGTTCGACAATAATCTCCAATTGAACTCGCAGGCGAACAAGACAGCCAGCGTGTGCTTTGGACTATTACGAGTACTCCGCAGGATTCTTCCGTTCCTGCCAGGGGATATGCGTGCCTGGATTGTAAGGAGCACAGTACTCAGTAGAATGGACTACTGTAACTCTCTGTATCTGGGTGCCCCCCAGTATATTTTGCAGGGATTACAGAGAGTTCAGTCGGCCGCAGCGAAGCTGGCACTAAACCGCATACGCGACTCCTCCTCCACTCAGGCGCTGCGAGAGCTCCACTGGCTGCCAGTCAGAGAAAGGATCCTATTTAAATCTCTCTGTCTGATCAACTAAGCAACACATGAGGTGGGTCCAATTCCCCTGCAGGAAAGATTCTCACGCTATCTCCACCCGAGACAGCTGCGCTCCTCCAACGCTAATCTTCTGGCACAACCCAGATTCAAACGTGTCAGGTTGGGTGGGAGGGCATTTAGTGTGGCAGGCGCTCGGATGTGGAACGAGCTCCCTCTGAGGATCAGACAGCTTGATTCCTTAATGGAATTTAGAAAGAGTCTCAAGACCTGGCTCTTCCCAGTAGCCTGATCGCCGCCATCGCTGCCTACTCCTCTCAGCATAAGTCACCAACTGTTCTGTCAGAGCGCCAGGATACCCGTAGGGTGATAGTGCGCTATACAAGCTCATATGCAATACAATACCAACTGGCTGCTGAGGGAAGGGAGGAAGGCATTGAGAGCCAGCCAGATCACCCGTAATTCCAAAAGATTGATGTGAAACATCTGTTCTTCTGAAGACTAGAGGCCTCTTATCTCCAATATCTCCAGCTGAGCTCTTTACCCGATGGTGGAGACATCCATAATAACTAGTTGCAGAGTCTGGATGGCTTTTCTTTGCAATGGTTCACTATTTGCATTGTTGTCGGGGGGGGGGGGGGAATTCATGTTTCTAAATTCACGTTTGAAAAGTATAATTTAAAAAAATATATATATTTCTAAATGCACTGATATAATCTGATGTACTAAGGTAAAACGGTTCTACATTTTTATAAAATACACTTTGTGAATTATGAAGACACTTTATCATACATTTACAATTTTGCTGCAAGATGTCTTTAAAGATGAAGGTGTTTCTAAAGTCAAGTGGTGCAAGACAACCTAGTTACTCGCTTTCTTTGATGATGGTTTCAACTCAGATCTGTGATTGGGGTCAGTGTCTGAAAAGTTTCAGCGCTCCGTCCATCATCTCCTTGTGTTTGCTTTGTTCGGCCTAAGTTGGCAGGGTATGTCCAGACGTGGGTCCCTTGCTCACTTTGCCATTGGATTCAAGATAGCCTGGCTGATGAGGGGTGTTACCCCAAAACCGGTCCCAGGATGCTTGTTTCCGGTCCAGGGAAGACATGGGTCGGCAGTTCGGTCTGGACTGTTCCCATGAGGCACAGGGTCAAGAATGATTTGCATATGGCTGTGTCTGAACTGGGGTGGCAAAGTAAGCTAAAGAATGATGATTGATTCAACCCAGATCTGTGACTGGGGGTGAGTGTCTGAAAGTTTCAGCGCTCCGTCCATCATCTCCTTGTGTTTGTAGTGTATGGCAAACAGTAGAAAGCCAAAAGGTGATCCTGGTAAAGGTGGTGTGCCTGAAGGCTGAGAGGCCCTTGAGGAAATGCCGAACAAGGCATTAAAGAAACCCAATGGGTCTGTTCTCAACATTGGAAACAAGGTTTTCGGTACCGAAGGATCCGAAAGGATGACACTGGTGATCTTGGAAAAGAAGGTATCAGTGCTGGAGGAGTTGGCTCAGATGTCAACTACAGGCTTGAAGCCGCATGGAGATGGTTAAGATGGCTCCAACATTACCAACTCCAGCTCCAAAGAAAAAGACCCTGTGAGAATTTTGTACCTTTTGTGAGATTTACCTCTTCTCATTAATTGTTTGTGCTTCCTATGCTTCTCTCTCCTAGGGCCTGAAGAATGGGAGGAAGGAGGTCTGAAACGGGTTCTGGATCATCAATGACTGCTTATCCTCACAGGGTCGGGTCATAGGCAGTTTGGTTTCTCTTTCTTTGATTGCCTTTGGATGCATTCTAAGGCATAATTAACAGCACAATGAATCGTGGTCAGACCCCCTAGGCACCATAGTAGTGTGGATCCACAATGGAAATCTCTCCTTCACTGTCCCTAAAAGGCTTAAAGCCTGAACGGTTTGGAAGCAACATGGCACTGCACTCAATTAAATTTTTGTGAGGAAAAAGTCACAACAGCGAGCTCAGGATATGTAGCAAAGGTGTGGAAAAAAAGGAAGCAGAGAATATTGCAAGTGAGGAAACAGCAGGTAGAAGTATCCATCAGAACAGAAGTTAATGTTTGCAGCACTGGTTGCATCGATTGCAAAACCGGGGAAGAGATGGGATTCGGTGCCGAAGGAAAAAATGAAGGGGTAGCTATGGGAGGCAGAGTTAGTCATGAAGTTGATTATGTAGTTGCTCCTGAAAGCTGATGCACTGCTGTGTTTGGAATCAGAGCTCAAGTGACTTGCGGCACAGCAATGAATGGTGAGAAGGGTGCCAGAGATACAGCCTTCAAAGGTGAAAGGGAGTTGGCCCCTGGGGCCAGTCAGCACTCTAGCGGGGACCAGGAATCTTCTGAAGATGTTATACATCGCATTAAGGAAGATGGCTGGATCTATCTCAGGAGTGGGGAAATTATGTATAAGGCTCACAAGACTGGTGCCTCAGAGTCAGCACCTCAGGGGGTTCAGTCTCTAGGACTGGCACTGAGTCCAATGGAGCCACCGGGTCTACTGTGGTATCTTCCACCATTTCAGGCTCTGATGCAGATGCTTGCAGTGTGGGAGGAGGACGTGGTGTTTTACTTTTAGATGAGTTATCTGATTCATTTGTCATTTCTTCTTTGATGACAGTGGTGAATCCAGGGTCTTTGACCTTGGCCTCAAACCTCGAGGTCCTCTACGTTCATCCTGTGCCCAGGCCATGAAAATCTTCACTTCACTCCTTTTTATGGTCTTAGAATACATCTATCAACAGAAGTCGCAGGTCTATACATCATGGTTGGACCTCCCCAACCACCAAAGACAAATCTCGTGGGGACCTGTAATGACATTTAACCATCAAAGTTGCTACACAGTTTGAAACCAGACTGTTTCGGAGGTTACATAGTGAAAAACTGCATTTGAATAAAAGAAAATTGAAGCAAAAGCGTCAAAAACATTGACAAACTCTAGAAAAGCTACGAGAGCCAGATTTACTTTAATGACATGAAAAAAGGGAAATTATGTTAGTACGCAGGCTGGGGTGCTTTATGGCTCCAATGACTGCACATGGACACTGCAGCTGGGGTCAAAGTGGTGCCAGCACCCCCTACTGGTATGGAAAGCTATTGAAAAGTTTCCAGATTCAGCCTGAAGCGTGGGATATTCAAAAAGCGAGGAATCTGCTGGTTGCAATCCCCTGCAGAAGGAAAATACTACTTATCAGTATGCATCTGTTCTTGACATGTAGTGCTGTAGATCTACACACTGTGCATAGATCGCCATCTGGTGTTGGGCCTGGATGTTTGCACTTTGTTGTTGTCCTGGAAAGTCTTTGGAAGTCACGGGATAGGTGGCTCCTCCTTTGGACAATAGTGCGCATCAGATTGTTTTTCGCCAAGTAGGGAAATGATGGAGCTTTGCAAGAAATAGATGTCAATGTATGTTGTATCTAAATAAAACAATACTGGAACAGATAACGGTAGCCAGGGAGGTGGGTGGGCGTGTGTGGATCTATAGCTCTACATGCCTAGAACAGATGCATACTGTAAATAGCCTTTTCCGTTCGAGGCATTTGAGCTGTAGATCACACACTGTGCATAGATTGCATAACAGTACTCCTCCTTAGCGGCGACCACCAGTATCTGTTGCAGCAGTTTAAAATAGTGTTTTGAGAACAGCTTGGCCCACACTAGCTCGTTGTTTTGCCTGCACATCTACACAATAGTGTTTTGTGAATGTGTGCGGTGTAGACCATGTAGCTGCTTTGCAGATGTCATCTATGGGAATGTTCCCTCAAAATGCCATTGAAGCCCCTATCTTTCAGGTAGAGTGGTCTTTAGGGGGAATAGATAGTGTACGTTTTGCTTTGTGATAGCAAATTTGTATACATTTGACAATCCACGTTGCAATGTCAGATTTAGATACGAGATTGCCTTTATGTGGTGGTGAGAAGGATATAAAAAGTTGTTTTGTTTTATGAAAAGGTTTTGCTCTGTCTGTATAGTAAAGGAATGCTCTCTTTACGTCCAGTGTATGAAGAGCTCTTTCTGCTACTGTTTGTGGTTGCGAGAAGAACACTGGCAACCACTTTGTTATGATGGAGTTGTAAAAATGGTTCTTGAATAGTTAGTGTCTGTAGCTCACTGACTCTTCTAAGAGATGTAATGGCCACAAGGAAAGCGACTTTCCATGTGGGGAATTGTAGTTCGCATTTATGCAGAGGTTCGACTGGAGGACCCATTAATCGTGTGAGGACGACGTTTAGATTCCACACTGGGGAAAGAGGTACCCTGGGAGGAATTATTCTTTTGATGCCTTCCATAAATGCCTTAATGGCGGGCACACTGAACAGTGACAGGTGCTGTCTATTTTGTAGGTAAGCTGCAATGGCCGCAAGATGTAACCTAATTGATGTGTATGCTAGATTACATCTCTGAAGATGCAGTAGATAACATATGATGTGCTGAGTGGAGGCATCTAGATGGTTGATGTGGTTATTGTTACAGTATATAACAAATCTTTTCCACTTGGCTGCATAGCAGGTTCTAGTGGTAGGGCGCCTAGCCTCCTTGATAACGTTCATGCAATCAGGGGGACGATTGAGATAACCAAACTCTAGGACTTCAGGAGCTAGGTTGAGCTGTGCTGGATCTGGATGTCTGATCTCTCCATGGTTCTGTGTTAAGAGTTGTGGGGAGAGGCGTAGTTTTTGGTGCGGGACTACTGATAGTTCCAGCAATGTTGTGTACCAGGGTTGTCTGGCCCACGTTGGAGCAACGAGGATCAGTATGTTTGTTGTAGCTTGCGCACCACTAATGTGATGAGTGAGAGAGGCGGAAAAGTGTATGCAAATCTGCCTGACCAGTTCATCCATATCGCATTGCCTTTGGACAATGGGTGTGGATATCTGGCGGCGAAGCTTGGGCATTTTGTGTTGTAATGTGTGGTGAAGAGATCTATGTCTGGCTGCTCCCACATTTGGAAGAACGGTTGGAGAACCTGTGGATGAAGTTCCCACTCGCGAATCTGTTGAGTCTGACGACTTAACAGATCTGCCATGTGATTTTGAATTCCTGGGAGATGTTGAGCTAACAAGAAAATGTTCTGAAGAATGGCCCATCTCCATATGCTCTGTGCTAATTGAGAGAGCTGGAGAGAGTGCGTCCCCCCCTTGTTTTTGTAAATAGTACATTGCTGTCATATTGTCCGTGCGGACTAAAACAGCTTTGCCTATTATGTGTTTCCGGAATGATTTTAGTGCCAGAAAGATTGCTAGCAACTCCAAGTGGTTAATATGGAGTAGCCTTTGCGGAGGTGTCCATGTGCCCTGTATGGTGTGATGAAGTAGATGAGCTCCCCAGCCAGTGAGCGATGCATCTGCTGTTAGCACAGTCTGTGGAACCGGCTCTATGAACGGTCGCCCTTTGGAAAGGTTTTGGGTGTTCCACTACTGCAGAGAGCGGTGTGTGCGGCCGTCTACCAAAACCAGATCTGTCAGCTGAACTTGAGCTTGGTTCCACTGACGTGCTAAGCATTCTTGTAAAGGGCGCATCTGGAGTCTTGCATGAGGTACTATGAATATGCAAGAGGCCATCATCCCTATTAGTTGCATAAACACTCGAGCTGAAAGTGAGTGTTGCGGTTGAAATCTTGCTATAAGAGCTTGCATGCTTGCTATCCCGGCCGGACTGGATATGCAAGGCTTTTCGAGGTGTCTTTTGTGGCACCTAGATATTGTTGGATGTGGGATGGTTGGAGGTGAAACTTTGAGAGGTTTATGGTAAACCCCAAGTTGTGAAGTAGTTGTATTGTGGTGTGTGTGTGATTTACACACTGGACATGCGACTTGGCTTTTATGAGCCAGTCGTCCAAATATGGGAAGATGTGAATCTGTTGTCTTCTTAAGTGGGCTGCCACCACTGCTTGACATTTTGTGAAGACCCTGGGTGCTGTGGTGACTCCTAACGGGAGGACCTTGAACTGGTAATGCTGGCTGTCTACCACAAACCAAAGGTATTTCCTGTGAGCAGGGTGAATGGGAATGTGGAAGTAGGCGTCCTTGAGATATAATGTGGCAAGGAAGTCGCCCTGTTTGAGTAACGGGAGAACTTGAAGAGCGACCATATGGAAATGGTCTGATTGTATGTAGAGGTTTAATGGTCTGAGGTCTAAGATGGGTCTCAGGGTTCCGTCCTTCTTTGGAATGAGGAAATACAGGGAGTAAACCTGTGTTTAGGTGATGAAGGGGAACTGGTTCTTTGGCATGTTTTTGTAGGAGGGTAAGTACCTCCTGTTTTAGAAGCGTTAAGTGTTCTGCCGACATTGGACACTGTCTGGGTGGAATGTGTGGGGAAGTGGAAGTGAGCTCCAGGCAATAACCAGATTGGATGATTTGTCTCACCCACCTGTCTGTGGTAATGTTGTTCCAGACAGGTAGGAACTTTAGCAATCTTCCCCCGACTGGAGAAGAGTGGTCCGGGGGGGAGTGGAGGGAAGTCATTGTTTAGGGGTGGAGGTGGTATGAGTGTTGCTAGTTTTGACTCTACCCTTATTGTTATTGCCCCTGTAGCCTCCTCTGTAATAGCCTCTTGTAGATGAGGTCTGTGTTGGACTCTTGTACGAAGTGGAGGGGTTTTCGGTGGAAAAACCTCTAGAGGCGCCTCTGTAAGAGGAGCGACGAAAAGAATTTCTGGGAGCTTGCGATTGCAAGGCTCCCATTGATTTGGCAGTGTCTGTGTCCTTTTTCATCTTTTCTAAAGATGAATCTACATTGGATCCAAAAAGGTGTTCTTGATAAAATGGTTGGTTAAATATAGTGGTTTGGACCTCCGGCTTGAAGGCGGAAATGCGTAGCCATGCATGTCTGCGTAAAAGGACGCTGGTGTTAAAAGCCCGGGATGCTGTGTCGGCAGCATCGAGAGCACAACGAATGGAGGTATTTGTTATGACCTTGCCTTCCTGGATGAGATCATTAGCTCATGTCATGTATTGATCTGGCAGGTGTTGTAGTATGGTCTCTAGCTCGTCATAGTGTGCCCTATCATATCTTGTGAGCAAAGCCTGTGTGTTGGCAATACGCCACATGTTAGCTGCTTGAGACGCTGTTCTTTTACCCGACGCGTCCAGTAGTTTTGATTCTTTATAATGAGGTGGGGCATCTCCTGTGGTTTGCGAATTGGCCGTTTTCCTGGCGTTGGAGACCTCTAAGGAATCTAAGGGAATTTGCCCTTTAATATAAACAGGGTCAGATGGGGCAGCTTTGTACTTTTTTTCCACCCTGGGGTTAATGACTTACAGGATCCTTAAACACTTCAGGAGCGTGCTTGATTACCCCTTTTAACATGGGGAGAATGGCACTGGACCTTTGGGATGGTTCAAAAGTGTCCATGAGGAAATCTTCCTCTATAGGGACTGTATGTAGGTTTACCCCGTGGTATTCTGCTGCCTGTGTATAAGTTGAGTGAACCCTATAGTGTCCTCAGGAGGGGATGGCCTAGATGGGTAGATGTCGTCCTGAGGTATGTCTGGGGCATCTGGTGTGTCATAATCCTCCCATGGATCTTTTGGGGCCCCAGGAGGATTGGGTTCCCCTAAAGGGTGATCGATCATCCCCCATGTCGTCAGAGGTGTCATCATCATCATGTGGAGGTGGAGCAGATGGTGAGGGAGGTGAATATGGAATAGGAGAGTGGTGTGGAGAAGGAAGAGGAAATGGAATCCTTAAGGGAAAAGTAGCAATGTCTCTCTTTTTCAAGGGAAGTGGAGCTGGTACAGGCTTGTCCATTTTCTGTTTTTTTGAAGGGCTAAGTATGTGTTGACCTGTTTTGGGGTCTTTTTGAAGTGTTTTTTGGGTCGGATCCGGTCGAAAAAGCTCCTCCACTGACGTGTGTGCTTTCGGCGCCAACTTTTTGGGGTCAGTTTGTGTGTGTCAGGGATTTTGGAGTCATTCTGTGCTCTTTAGGCCTGGAATCGGGAATTTTCTTCGATCCCGATAGTGGTTTTGGTACCGACTGTTTTTTCGGTTCTGGTGGTCTTTTCGGATCTGTAGGCCTTTGCTCGGAAGGCTGAGAGCCCGAGGTTTTTGGAGCCGGGTGTTTGCTTGGTTCCGAGGATTTTTTCGGAGCCGGGGCGTCTGTGCCAGTGGGTTTCGGCGCCAAAGGCGTCAATGCAGAGGTAGGCGTTGGCGCAGAGGAAGGCATTGGTTTCTTTTTCGGTGCCGGGGATGTAGTTTCGGCACCGATGGCAGGCTGGCTCGATCCAGAGTGGCCTGAAGGCTTTTGTACTGGCTTCTTTGCCGAGCCCGAAGGCGGGGCGTGAGGAGTTTTGTCCTGGTGTGCACCTAGGCCCGAAGGTGAAGGTGTAACCAAAGCCTTTTTGGGAAGGTGGGGTGGGGAGGGGTCGAAGTCAGTACTTATGACCCTCTTCCCTGGTGTGATGTCCTCGACGTTGGAGTCATCGGCTTTGGAGGAGCTGATGGCGCTGTGTTGGATCTGCGCCTGCACATTGATGCCTTCCTGGAAGATGTCGTTGGGAATGGATGTCGATGATCGAGCCATTGTTCTTCGAGCTCGACGGTCCCGGATCGTCTTCTTGGAGCGGAAAGAGGCACAAGTTGGACAGTCTTTGGCCTCGTGCTCGGATGAACGGCAGAGGTTACACACCTCATGAAGATCTGCGTGTGGAAACTTGGATCCACATTTAGGACACTTTTTAAAGGGAGTACTTTCCATGAGCCGAAGCCGCAATGGAGTAGGTAGGCCCGAAGGCCTGGGTCGACGACCAAGATTCGAAGATTTGAAGGTCTGGAGAGATGCGCGTCGAAGGGGAACACGATCGAAACAATACCGAAGTATGGGTGAGGATTTCGTGTCGAAAAGATGATCGGTAATGACACCGAACTGGAGCGCGATGAACACATCCGAGCCCGATGGCAGAAAAAAACAATCTGACGATGGAGTTGATGCCCATGCGCACTATTGTCCAAAGAAGGAGCCACCTATCCCGTGGCTTCCAAAAACTTACCAGGACAACAACAAAGTGCAAACATCCGGGCCCAACACCAGATGGCGATCTATGCACAGTGTGTGATCTACAGCTCATATGCCTCGAACATAACATTACATCAAGATCAAAACAACGAACAAGAATATTGCATTGATATATAGCGACTCATCTGTGAAAGTACATCAACCCGGGTGCATCCGGTCACGTTCGAAAATTCGGCCCAATATTTGAGACTGTTATCACTGCCACTACACTTAGAACCTCAGTTTACAACAGGATTCATATTCATATAACATTTTTAAGCTAGTTCAGCAATCACCAAAATCATTTTTTATGCATTGTATAATCTCTCTTTTTCACCAGGTTCTTATGATGATGTCATTAAACATGGTATTATACCACCCTTGCTGAATAAGCTCAACCTTTAACTGTCAATGACTGCCATCTACAAAATAATTTAGAACCTTCTTTAATGGCTAAAATCACAGAAAGCACAGTATTCTAACTTTCAGTGCAACATTTAAAAACTTGACTTCACACTTTTCAATTTTGATTGCAACAAGCTCTTGTCAAGGAGCAGCTCTGGTTGTTGTGTGGAAGAGGATGACATTGGTAAAGGAGGAGGATTGAGCTATACTACTAATCTTCATCAACCAGTTCGTACTTTTGCTAACACTGAGAAAGTTGTATGGGCATGAGGAATAATATTAGGAGGACTGCTTCCAACAACGGTTAATTACACCTTTTCTATTGCCAAAAGATAAGCTCAATGGATCTGCTGTTTGATAGACTATCCACCAGAAAGAGAGTTACTGATGTATACTTCTAACCACAGATTCCTGACCTTAAAGTAAAAGTTACTTACCTTCTGTAATGTTATATCTGGTAGAGACACAGTATAACCGCACATTCATTAACTTTTGAATTTTCCACAGGTGCCTGTCTGGATCTGGAAAATTTTCAGCAGTACCTCTGGCGCCGGGGTACGGCATCGTATGGCTCCGCGATGACGTCGACTACGGTCATGACGTCACTAGAGCCATATAAGTCCCCTCCGGCGTGCGGACTTCAGTTTCTTCCGTGAAACCTTCCGCGCCAGAACCCAGAGCCACTATAGAAACTGATTATTGAAACAGTGTGCCAAAAAGATTAAAAAATCTTTGAAACATTAATAAAGGAGAAACATCAAATGGTATGTTAACAACTGACATGGATTTTAAAGAAAAAACCCAAAAGAATCAACGAAGCACAGGGCTACGTGAAACCCTGCACCCTGGTGAATAACCACCATGCAATGGAAGAAAGCCTTACACTCTATAGCCCATTCATCAGTGGTAACGCGTGGCATGACAAAAGCAAAACAAAACCTATAAAAACAACAGATGTTTGTTGAACCACACCATTACGTGACATACTGATAGTGCCAATACCAGGTGTAATGATACTAAACAAAGACTTTCAAAGAAAGACCAAATACATCAATACTGCCTACCAGGGCCGGCTTTAGGGCGGTGCGACCGGTGCCACCGCACCGGGTGCTGGCTTCCTGGGGGCGCTGTGTTTGCAAGTTTATTATGTTTTTGAAGCACCTGCTGCAGCGTTTCTTTCCTCCGGCAATTGCCAGGCCTCACAAAAATGTCATGTGATTAATCATCTAATTATCTTCCTGGAGAGAGCTCAGTGTTTTGTATAGTTGAGGTTTTGACCTCTGTGAAGTTAGTGCAGAGGGTTAATATGCCTGCTGCAAAGAACGTGTACCAAGTTGATTTCAGAGTGCATATAATGTGAACACATCAGCAGGTTACTGCTTTTAAAAGAGACATCCTTTTGTTACTTGCAATTTATAACTTAAAATCCTAATATTCAACAGTGAGCTATTAACTTTCATCACAGAACTGCATGCATACTGCAAAGCATACATTAGAGCATTGATTAATGTTGCATAAAGGGTTAATTTGACTAGAAATCGATTCTTATTATTAAAGAAAACTCCCAACTATGCTGTTTCTTTTTCGAGTTGGTGCTTCTCCACACCAAGCGCTCTTAAACTATACTGCCTACCAGTATGGATGACATGTGACTCCTACACTTTTAGTCCTTTGGCTTATGTAAACATTTCCTATACTCTGATTTAAAACACGTATGATTGATTGTCTCTGTGTAAAGTGTGTGTGATGCAAAGTGCTCTGACACCCTACACTGGTATGAGTGGCGCTATATAACTAATTCAATGCATCTGAGAGAGTGTGGTTATGGAGACTGTTAAAGGGTGCTAGTGAGAGAATCTGTGGAGGAGGTGGACATTGGGGGGGCGCCAACAAACATTGTTGCACAGGGCGCCACCAGCGCTAAAGCCGGCCCTGCTGCCTACTGGTGTCTAACCCAGTGTGAAACAGAAAACACTCCCCACCCTACTGACCACACACCTTTGGAAACGGGCAGTATTGCAACATCTAAACAAAACCTATGTGGACAGTCCAAGTGGTCTGTTGAGTCCCAACATAAGTTGAGATAGTGATTCCCGGTATATAAGACCAGTACTGAAAAAGGGTATATATAACCCTTACCTCTTGGGTCAATCGCAGAGTGGGGAGGATGGGCAGGGAGTTAATGAATCTGCAGCTAGACTGTGTCTCTACCAGATCTTACGTAACCGAAGATAAGTAACTTTAACATCCGACAGACATCTAGCCGCAGATTGCTTAACTTTTGAATTAAATACCATAGCTATACCCCCCTGGAGGAGGGTCTGCAAACTAATCCTACAAAGGTTCTCAAAGAGAACCAGCCGGTCATGATGAACAACCAACCAAATATACGTAGGAATAGCAGAACAAGAGCTTGGCTCTTAATAGAATCCATGATCACTATCTCAGAACATATAAATAATAAACACCCTACCGGCCTGAGTGAAACTGCCCTTGAAGGAAAAGGGGAACAAATCCCTAAGGAACCATCTGTCAGTTATCAGACATTATCCTCTAGCCCCCAAGGGGACAGAAAACTGGTTGACTAAAAGGGCGGAGTGCAAGACAAAAGTCATGTAATCCACATTCTTCACAACAATAAAGAAACATCAGAGAAAGAACTGCCAAGATAAAATCCAAAAAAGGATTATCAGAACTCATTCCATTACACCAAGATGCATGAACTCCAAAAGAAAGATGAACAATAATACCTCCATGGTATTGAGAATTTTGTTTGAACAAAATGACCACTCGAAGGTTACATAATGCACTTTAGAGAGACCAAAATGACACTAATAGGTTTGAATTTAACATTGATATTCATCAATGATGCCAGTTGTAAAAACTTTTCCCACAAAGGTTTATCACCTAAACATATACACAATATATATAAATTGTGTCACAATAGACTCTGTGTGGTATGACAACACATAGAGCATTGCTAGCCCACATTTACTGCAGGACCTTAGGTATCTACAAGGTCTGCTCCTGCAAGGACTTCAGTGTCATGGTCCGAAAGTCTGAACATGACTACGAGCCACGGGCAAGCTCAAAATACTTAGGCAAGCGAAAGAAGAAAAGGTACTTATTAGTGCAGTTTCAAAACATTAAATAAGGAAAAGACGAAATATTAAAAGGAATAAAAGGAAATATATAAAATGAATCTTTGTTAGCAAGAAGCAAATGCAACAACACTTGTGATACGAAACACAACTTGATCACAAGTCCGCCTCAAGAAGCAACATCCAGTCTTCTAGAGCACAGTGAAAATAGATACATACCCAAAAAGACATAGTATATAACCTCCAGACAGATGCGAAATGCATTGCGGGGAAATAACACTAAAAGTTTTTTATAAAGCCTAAAAACTCCACCATAAATCGTATGACCGAAAACAGGTAAGGAAACTGCAGCTAGAAGTCTCCATCAGATAGCTTCCAACACTACCCATGGCACAGAGTAAGACACAGAGTTCACCCCCATATGTTCTAGGAATGCAAAAATGAATTACCTATTCCCTCCACAAAGGAGAAGGAAACTAACTTGTGTCTTTCAAAGAATACACCATAAACTCAGAGTTTACTCCCATAATATCCAAAAAGTGAAGAACAAATAATAAAAATGTCCAAGAGGACTTGAATGAAGGATGAAGGATGAACCACAAGAACATGTATTCAAAAGAATACAAAACATAGGACCTGAATCCATCAGTGCCATAATAAATATGCACACCAAAAGAGTAGTAAGGACATACTACGCTGATTACTCTAACGAGTAAAGACCAGAGCGTCCCTATTTACCACCCAGACTTACCACTTGCATACCAACATGTCCCTATAAGAGGCAACGGAAGGTCGAAACCATGCACATTTTAGTATATTGAACTGCTTCAAAGAAGCTTGCATCAGAAAATTTTCCATACAAGAAGACGCGTCTCTTGACAATAACCTCTTGAGCACAAAGCTCATCCTCAGACGCCAAATGACAAAGGGAAACCTCCCTCTGTAATCTAAATCAATACCAGCCTAAAAAAAATGGAAAACATTGGTACAGAGAATAAAACATCTGCCCTCAAAGGACACCAAGGGGTCAAACCAACAACTGGGTGGTGTGGAGCTAGCATGGAGCTACACAATACCACCTAGCCGCGTGTGAGCACTGCTGTGGGAAAATGTTTTTCGGGTCCCTTAGGGAGTATTCCAAGATGAGGAATCTTTGGTTGGAAGAATCCATCAGAAAAAAAGTTCTTTGACTGAATAAACCACAGCAAATTAGTAGAATTAATTGTACAAACAATTCTGAGGAACCTGCCTTACAATAAAAAGCATATCGAACTGTGTGGATAATGTACATACAAAGTAGCAAGGAATAAAAAACAAAAATAACCTTAAAATATTCATGTTTGCGGCTGTTACACTCCATTAAGTATGATCAATAAAATATCAGATAAATTTGCACATACCTGATAATCTAACATCTGTTTCCTGAGAGACTCTACTTCCTTCTCTCTGGACTGCTGTCGGGACATCAATGTTGCAACCTGCGATTTTGCTATATCTGAAACACTTCGCAATCTAAAAGAAGTAGATGCACCAAAGAAATATATTTTAATATAATTTATTATTCCTATAAACAATCCACCATGGAAAACGGAATCTTGGAAACCAATACAAACTATAGAATGGGCACATTCTACTATAATAGGATGACTTCCGTTCAAACACTGGTGCATATTTAAAATGTTTAAGCTTTAACATATATAGGGAAGTGTTTGTCAAATAATAAAATTAAATTAGTGGCACTAGCAATTCACTAATTTCCTAGTTCCTTTATATGATCTTTCTGTACTGTTTTAAGGACAATAGGGTGAGTTAAAAAACAACTTTGTACATCCATGTTCAGTACCAACCAGCCCTTAATGTACGACTTTCACCAGGACATGGGGTTGGCTTCTAGCTTATGATTAACCCACCACACACAATAGGTCTGAAGTTAAGGAGTGGGACAATTCCTAAGGAAGGATATTCTCTCCATTTATGTCCTTCTGTGTACTCTCACAGTGTTCTAAAGCAGTAACTGTGTATTACCCTCTTGAATGGGGTGCAGCACTTTTGTTCCATCATCTCATTTGATCGCTCCTCTGTAGGAGCTCAGCACCAAGCAGAAGCCAAAAGGTGAAGCTTCAAATCAAATTCTTCATCACTGTATATATCATTTATTTTAGTACAACCTACAAGTATTAAGTGTGTCAATACTTGAGTCCGTAGGCCTTATCAAAGTGCCTGACCCTCTGACAGCCTTCTAAGAGTGCCGACATACCTCACACCCCAATTTGACCTAACCCTTGACTAGCTGACAGGAACAGCAGAGGACAGTTGCAACCTCAGATATATCCCAGTGCTAGATTTGAACAACTAAAGGTTTCTGGCAACTACCTCAGATGGAACACATCAATTAGCATTTGACATTCACAATCCAAAGCGTGAAAAAGTAAAAAAACAAAATAACAATATTACAGGTCCTCATGCCGGTTGTCATTGACCATGGACTCTAATAGAAATTAAGTGTAGGTATAGGGATCCTCAAATCCCCTCCATCAATGCTCCTTGGTACGCTCTTCAGTGAAATAGGTTTCAAACTCCTTTGATGAGGTGGACTCGGATCACGTAAGACCACTACCTCAATTGAACTAGTACAAATATATTATTAAAGCCGCCAACTCAGGTATTTTGTTTTTGTATGTGTGGCAAGAGTAACAGGACAATGCTCAGAAGAAGTACATATATTTCCCAGAGACAAGGGGCAAGCATTTACCTGGCTTATTCTTTCTTAATAGTGGGTGAGGGTCCAAAGTTCTCTCATCCATTCTGGTGTCACACAAATTGGTGGTCAGGAGAATGAATAGAACATCGAAGTGGGCACCGACAGCTCTGGTATTAAGTACTAGAACATCTTGGTATCATCATCTCAATAACCATTAAACTGTATGAACAGAAATGCGTCAAAAATAAAACTCAATACCAACTACTGTTGAAATGCATATGTAAATGTCTGAGCTCGCTGGGGATCCTAGGTGTCGGCAATAGACTGTCTTGTTCGGTGCAAAACCTAAGACCAGAAAATGCCTGAAAGATTCACACAACTCTCACAGGCAGCTGTGAGACTGGAGAAGGACCTTTTTGTCTACTTAAGATTGGCAACTGGTACTAGAACTGTGATCATGTTGTCCTTCTAATATCAATAGTCCAGCTTGCTTTATCCGGTGAAACCACACCATGTGTAAAGACTTCAGATGGCATCAACATTCAAACTCAGCACCCTACCTCTCACAGATTGACAATCAGCAGTTTACATTGCTCCAGATGCTACTGATTACATCCAACTAAATAAATGTGTTAGTGCAAAAGGGAATGAGGAGACTGATTAATCTGAAAAAATGGCAGTTATGCAACACAAGATACATGAACCGATCCTAGACGTGCATTTCTAGCTAAGATAGGAACAACCTTTTCCTGTGGATTGCCATTATTGTAACTGTGATGAAAGTGTCAAACATAAACGTTACGACCACTAAGATCCAGCTTTGAACTTGCAACCTCAATCATCCTCACAGTGTCTGGATCAGATCCTCTGCTTTTCTTTGATAGTCTCATAATGCAAGAACACTCTTTGCTTCCAGTTGCATGTGCTGCCCAAAATATATCATGTTGGAATTTTATGAAAACATGAAAAAGAAAAAGTCTGGAGTACTTTTTGCCACAAACCTTTTTATTATACTAGAGGAGAAGGCACCAAGCGGGATAGAGCATGAAAGACCCAAACATGGGCAGGGGGTGAAATTATTTTTACTTGGATATTTGAATGTTCTTAGATAGTGAACTTTGGCCTTTATTATATGGACAACTGAGGGCAACATAGGTGGACTAAAAGCGTCAGATAAAAAGTATTTGGGATATTGTGAGGGTTACAGCAATGACGCCGGCGAGTATCGCAGTGACTCCAACATGGTGGCAGGTTCAAATCAGCCCGGAAGTGAGCGACCCGCTATAGTCGATCGGGCATATCATGGGAACGTCAGGACGCAAAAAGAACTGTTGCTGGACAGAATGCAGAACAATGTCATACATTCACCCCAGTACAGATACTGGGCCTAAATCCAATTTTTTTTGCTCATTTGCTAACCATGCCATTCCAGTTTGGACCCAGCCATATGCAAATCAGTCTTGACCCTGCACGCAATAAGCCCAGCACGAACTGACAGGCCAGGCCCTCCCTGGACTGGAAACAAGCATCCTAGGACCGGTTTCGGGCTTCCAGCCCTCATCAGCCAGGATAGCTTGACTCCAGTGGCATGGAGACCAGGGGACCCACGTCTGGGCATACCCGTCCCTTTTGGGGTGACAAATGCAAAAAGAACAATTGATGGCCGGAATGCAGAACAATGTCATACATTCTCCCTGGTACAGAGATCTGGGCCTAAATCCATCGTTTTTTTGCTCACCATGCCATTCAAGTTTGGACCCAGCCATATGCAAATCAGTCTTGACCCTGCGCCCAATGGGAACAGTCCAGCCCGAACTGCTAGGCCAGATCTTCCCTGGACTGGAAACAAGCATCCTAGGACCGGTTTCGGGCTTCCAGCCCTCATCAGCCAGGATAGCTTGACTCCAGTGGCATGGAGAGCACGGGACCCACAGGACAGCAGCAATGGAACAAGATGGCAGAATGGAGAGCACGGAGCGTGCATTGTAGTCAGAAAGCCGAGGCCAGTACTCCAAGGAGGGAAGCGGAGGCTGGGTCTCCCCTTACCATGGCCCTGGAGGGTCGTGGGTCCAGGCAAGTGCATGTTTATTTTCACTTAAGGGTTGGTGAGCAAGTTTGCGGGCCACACCTTCACAAATACACTGTTGTTCCCTGCATATGGGCACCACTCAAGGTTAGGGCACTGGTGAAAGGAGCACAACCCCCCCCCCCCCCCCACCTAAACCATAAGGACAACAGCCTGAACCCTTTTCCCTATTTTGTTTTCTGCTCCCTCCCAAGTTATGTACATCGATGCTGAAGGGAAACCTGGGGACAAGAAACTAGAGGAGATGACATCCTGCCATTTGTGTTTTGGACTGCCTTTGATCCCTTGAACCACGCCAAGGACATTGTTAAACAAACCTTGCCCCCACCCCTCCTCCCCTCCCAAGCTGCGGAAAGCGTGTATCCAATAAAAATCCTACACTCAAGAAGCCTGAGAATACCTTATGTGAGGGAGGGCCATATCATTACAGACATACAAGTACTTACTTTCATAAATGCTCTTTTGGGTGGGTACTCTATCTAACCACAGATTTCTCACTTTAGAATGTTGCCAGGTGCTAGACTTGATGCAGAAATTGTTCCAGCAATGCTCCCCAAGCGCCGTTACGAGGAACTGTAGCGCACCAGGGTGACCTCATTCTGCTCCAGAAATGGTGAACCAGTCTCACACATAACCATCACCCCTACACACTGACATCTAGCTCTTAATCTTTCCCTTTCCATGTCCTAAGGCGCGGAGCACGTCAAACAAACTGGAGGTGACCATAATGCCACTATCTACTTCGGACCTTATGATGTTCATGAGTCCACTTCACAGAAAGGGGAGGTTGGAGCGCAGAGAGGAATTCGTAGTTGATTACATTATGAACCAGAAAGTGTGTTTTCAAAGGTAGGTAACTTGTTCTTTCACTTAATACTTCTAACCACAGAATTCTCACCCTCAGAATTGATATCACATCAATACCTCCCAAAGGTGGAAGGTTTAAAATGAGGAAATCTTGTAGGACCAAGCATGTAAAATGGCTCTCTCATCGGACTTGGCTGCCAAGGTAGCAGTGTTCATGAATATATGTGTACTGAAGCCCACGTTGCAGCCTGGCAGATATCCAAAACTAGCCCTTCCCACCCCATGCCACTGCCAAAGTAGCAGCCTTGGTCTGGTGGAATGAGCCTACAAGCTTTCTGAGGGGGGGGGGGGGGGCTCCTTCATTGCCAGAGCACAACATGTTTTAATGCATAGGACTATGCACCTGAAAATAGACCTCTTTTGCACTTCCCTGCCTTTCTCAGTAACATTCAACCTCACAAAGAGCTGATCATTCAATCTGGGAGAGGTGTGGCACAGGGGCAAGAGTGGCTGACTACGGAGCGCAAGGCTCATGGTTCGATCCCCAGTGCCGGGAGCAGCTCAGCTCAGCATCATGAGCCTCTGGGCAATAGCGCACTTAATTTCCCCGATGGCCCCCGGCGCCTGGATACCCTTAGGGATGGTAAGTTGCGCTTTACAAATCTGGAATTATATACTGGTATTGCGTATGGTAAATGTAGATAGTCAAAACTCTCTTTGGGCCTAGCAGGTAGCGCTTGAAATTGGGGGTGTGATGGAGTGATAAATGTTCTCAGGGGTATCAATTGACCACCTTTGGAGGAAGGTACCCGAATCCACAGCACCAATTTGTTGAGAAAGAAGAACAAGTTACTTACCTTCGGTAATGCCTGATATTCTAAAGACTATCTAGCCGCAGGTTCCTTACATTAGAATTATCCCCAGGCATCAGACTGGATCTGGAAATGTTTTGTGAGCTGTACCACTACGCGCCATTAGGCGGCGTTGTTTGGCTCCACCTGGCGCCGTTGACGTCGGCACAAGAAGTGACATTCACTGAGCCTATAGAGGCGTCACTCAGGAGCACTGATGTAAGAGACTTTTTGTTAATTTTCACGACAGAAGCGCTGAGCCACGAAGTGCACTGACCACTGGTGTGGAAAACTAGGGCCTTGAAAGTGGAAAGCCATGTCCCGAGACATCCGTTCGCAGAGTGGGGCAGGCTAAGTGGATCGGTAAGAAATCTGCAGGTAGATAGAGTCTCTACCATATAAGGCATTACAGAAGATAGTGTTCCTCTATTAAACATCTAGTCACAGATTCCTTACCTCAAAATAGTGGCAGCTTTAGCTCTGGAGGAATGAGCACGCAAACCCTCAGGGAACTGCGTCTTAGCCAATGTGAGGGAGATTTTGATGCAGAGTACGATCCATCGTGAGATGGTACTCTTCTGCACCACCTGTCCTTTCTTCGCTCTGACATACCCTGAAAAGAGTTGGTTGTCCACCCGGAACTCTTTAATTTGCTCAAGGTAGGACGACAACGCTCTTTTTGGGTCCAGACGGTGATGTCGATCCTCTTCCTTAGACAGAGTAGGCAGAGTTTAAAAAGTAGGTAAAGTGAGAGACTTACACTAGAGGGACACTGGTAAGGCCAAAAGGGAGCACAGTGAACTGATAATGCCCGTGGCTGACCATGAACTGCAGGTAACTCCTGTGGGCAGGCAGGACGGGAATCTGGAAACAGGAGTCCTGCAAGTTCAATGATACCACCCAGTCTCCAGGGTCGAGGGCAGATAAGACCTGAGCCAGGGTGAGCATCTTGAATTGTTCCTTTTCAAGCAGTAATTGAGAGGGTGCATGTCCAGGATAGGACAAAGTCCATCATCCATCTTTGGCACCAGAAAGTAGCAGGAATAGCAACCACAACCTACTACTGATGCTGGCACCCTTTTGATGGTTCCTTTAGCTAGAAGGGCCAGTACTTACTGCCGCAAGAGCGCAAGATGGTCCTCTGTAAGACGATCCAGGGATGGAGCCAATGGCATCAGGTCTGTTAGAAGTGGGTGGCATAACCCCATTGTACAATCTGGAACATCCATTTGTCTATAGTGATCTGCAGCCAAAGGGACAGATGGTGTCAGATTCTGCCGCCAACCGATGCCCATGCTGGACAGAGGGCATATCAAAGACGCTTTGACTGTGTGGCTGTTTGAAGAGGGGTGGGCAGGGAGGGGAGAGGATTGGGCGGACCTCTGGCTTTGGGCCCTAAGCAGCCTGTGGGAGTCGCAGCCACTAAAGGACCCCGCCTGCTGAACGTGGTGGTGGAAGGGGCAGAAGGCGGCAGTTGTGGGGCAACAGAGAGCCCCAACAACCTACCAGTGACCCTACTGTCCTTGAATCTCTCTAAGAACAAATTTGCCTGGTCACCAAAGAGGCGAGTACAATCAACGGGCATGCTCTGAAAAGCCAGTATTCCTCAACCAGGTGTGACTTCAGAGAGCCACTGTAGAAGCAATAGCTCAGCCCAGTAAGTTGATCATATCCGACCTGCCTTTGATCGTCAACTTCGATGTTTCTCACCCATCAGCAATCACTTGCGAGAGTATGGTACGGGCCTCATCCCGAACCATAGGTGTAGGAAGGTGGATATCTGACTATGGTTACCCCCAACTTTTTGCCTAGTGTCTAGCTGGTTTTTCGACTTAGTTGGCCTGAGATCCTGCCATTCAGGGTCTCAGGCTGTCTGCTCTCTCTTTAAAGTGGACTCCATGTTATTATTATTATTATTATTAATTTTTGTTGAGCGCGTAGTCACCCTGAGGTATCCCAGCGCTGACAAGAGAAACCCTATCTCTTCAGTTCAGCAGGCCGAGGGCAATGAAAAAGAAAAAAGGGGGGAGGGGGAGGACAGAAAATCAGGGTTATGTGTAAGCATGAATCACTGGGGGAAAAGGTGAGTCTTGAGCCGCTTCCTGAAGCGAAGGTATTGTGGTTCGAGTCGCAGGTCGCGGGGGAGCGAGTTCCAGAGGCGTGCAGTGTGGACTGAAAAACATCTTCCTCCTTTGCGTGCTTTCTTAAATCTTGGGGTAATGATGAAGTTTTCTGAGTCCGAACGGAGGGATTTTGCGGATTTATAGGGTGTAATGAAACTCCTGAGAACAGGGGGGCCTTGATTTTGTAGTAGTTTGTGGGCTAGGCACAGGGCCTTGAATTTGACCCGCTCCCTTATGGGAAGCCAGTGGAGGAGTTTTAGGGCAGGTTTAGCCGAGTTTCTGGCAGGGGTGTTTGTGATAATCCGGGCCGCAGTGTTCTGGATTCTCTGAAGCTTGTTAAGAGTTGCTTCAGGAGCGCCTAGGTAGATCACATTGCTATAATCAAGCCTCGAAAGTATTAGGCCTTGAATTAGCAATTTTTGGGAGCTGAAAGGCAGGAGGGGCAGGACTTTCCTCAATGATTTTAGGAGCCCGAAGCAGGTCCCGGCTACTTTCTTTGCCTGCGCAGTGAACGAAAGGTCAGTGTCGAGCCACACCCCAAGACTTTTTACCTCTTCTTTTGGATCAGGGGGGGGGGCCCAGACAAGCTGGCCAGATGTTCGGGGAGAGTGAGAGTCCTTTCGGGCCGAGAAGCAGAACTTCAGTTTTCGTCCCGTTTAGTTTTAGGGCTGAGTTGTTCATCCAGCAGTGGACCTGCGTAAGGCAGTTAAATAAGTCTGCTGATTGTTGTCTGGGGTGAGATAGAGACACCACTAGTTGCGTGTCGTCGGCATAGCTGACGACGCTCACTCCGAATGGGGTGATGACCTCCTCCAATGTGGACATATAGATATTAAATAATGTGGGGCTCAGGGAGGAGCCCTGAGGCACGCCACATTGGAGGGGAATTTCGGAGGAGCAGGCGCTCTTCTCCCATACCTGATAGGTCCGTTGAGCTAGAAAGGATGAGAGCCAGGATAGGGCCGAGCCTTCCACACCAACTCTCTTGAGTCTTTTAATGAGAAGTTGGTGGTTGACGGTGTCGAATGCCGCACTAAGGTCGAGGAGGATCACTGCCACTGATCCTCCTCCATCTAATAGTGCTCTGGCCTCCTCTACCGCTGCCAGGAGGGCGATGTCAGTGCCCTGACCTGGACGAAAAC
The DNA here is from genome assembly GCF_964204655.1 of Triturus cristatus. Taxonomy (NCBI): domain Eukaryota; kingdom Metazoa; phylum Chordata; class Amphibia; order Caudata; family Salamandridae; genus Triturus; species Triturus cristatus. The sequence continues at coordinate 993,228,625 of NC_140585.1, read as the reverse complement.
CCGTCTGGGAGCTATTTAGCTTGTTGTGGACCTCCAGGAACTGGGAGAGTTTCCTATTAACCAATTTTTCCGCAATCTTGCTGACTCCTGGGAGTAGGGAGATGGGCCTGTAATTAGCTAGATTTTCGGAGTCGAGAGAAGGTTTCTTTAATAGAGCTTTCACGACGGCCGTGTACCCTAGGTACATTCCCAATTGGTAAGGATCACCTTATTGGACCCTGTACCGTGTACCCTAGGTACCCAGGGCATAGGTGTACCCTAGGCCTACCAGGGGCTGCAGCATGTATTATGCCACCCCTGGCCTGGCCTTCCATTATGACACAACTGGCTGATCACTCAGCTGGGGCAAGGTCGTGTAATCACCCCTTGCTTAGGTTTAGTATTCCTATACCTAACTTACATATAGACACATGTGTACCTATCAGCCACTCCTATGGCAGGCCTTAACAATCCTGGAGGCAGAGTGCTTGGTAACATGTGAGAAGGTGCTCTAGCATGAGCTGAGCCTGTCTGCAGCTTTCGGAACCATGTCCTTATAGCTGTTCTATGATATAGCCTACCATATACTCTTAAAGTGCCTTATAATCTTAAACGGTTATGGTAACTATGGTTTGGCTTTATCAAAACATGTCGTGTAAGGTGTCTAACACTTTGGAATAATACCCCCATCCCATTTCTGGGGATGAGGATATTATCCCTCCCTTCTACAGGGAGAAGACATGTTGTAACCTACTTACCCGGTTAAAGTTAACCAGAGCCCCAGCATCACAAAACGGATGCTGCTGCCACAGACACGAGTCTGACCTCCTGCTGCTGGGAGTGATCCCGGCAAGGGAGGCTTGGACAATAGGTTTCCTGCCTTGGGAGGTGCTAGCACCACCCCAGACAGGCCTTAGTGTATTGGGGCAGGGAGGGATGAATAGAATGAGACATGCCTGGGGCACACAAGGTGTCCCGTGCATAGTCCAGTTCAAACCGGTGCTGGGGCACTCTAGCCCCAGTCCTGGCGCAAAACTGGACAAAGGGAAGGGGGTGTAACCACCCCCCTCCCAGGTCCCACCCATAAGGCGTGACCTAGCAGGTATCCCAGCCCCCCAGATTAGTATAAGAGTGGGAGTTGGGCCTCAAGACTTTAGATTATCCTGAACCTGCAACTTGAACAGAAACTCTGGACCTTCGACATTCGACGAAAGAAGAAGACTGAAGAATCTCCCTTGTGGCCAAGGAGTGGCTACCCTGTGCAAACAGGCACCATCAAGAGACTACCCTTTGCTTTGCTCCAGTTCTACGAGGGACCGACTGCAGAGCCCGACCAGAGCCTTGACTTCCAGACTTCTCCGACCCTGATCCACATCCACAGCCGTGCTGAGATCCGTGGAGGCGACGAGAGACGTGGGGCCGGCTACCTGGGAAAAGTGGCTAGTATCTTCCAGTGCAGCTTCTGAGGCACCCTCGAAGTTGTGCACCGGGGATTGAGAAGCCCCAACCCCAAGCACCATCTGCACCGAAGACCAGCCCCCCACACTCCACGAGTCCTGCGCGGGGCCCTTCTGCATTTTCCTGCTTGCCGCGTCTGTCCGGTTGCTTGCCCGCGGGCTAGTGGCCTTTGAGACGACGCACCCTGAAATCTTCAGCGCTGGTTTGGCTCCTCCAGACTGGCTCCCGCTTCTCTGCAAAGAAGAAGCACCCCAGACCTTCCTGGTATGCACCAGAAGCAAGTCCTCCATTCTTCGTGGGTTCCGCTTGCCAAGGCTTGGTGAGTCCTAGTCCAACTTCGACGCCGCCGACAGCAAGAGCCTTCGTGGGACAGCTCGCCTCCTGGTCCTGGTCGTCCTCGACGTTCCCTGGTCCTCGTGGCTGCAGCGACAAGCTTCCCCTTCACCTGCAATCTTCACAACATCGCCTGGTTCCTTCCTGGTTCCACGTGGTCACTGGCTAGTGACCTTGACTCTGTCCCCTCTGCTTGAAGGTATCCTTTCTTCCTGATCCCAGCCTTGGGATCCACCGGACACTCTTCACTGACTGCCTGTCAGCATCTTTCTTCAGGCATCCATAGGAGTCGACGACAAAACCCGACGCAACTTCACCCCTATGCACCCGCAGCCTGTGGGCTAGGTAACTTGGGTACTCCGGTGCTCATCAGGATAGTGACTATCCTAGTGTCTAGTTTTTCAGTCTCGACTTCCTAGCTACTCCGGAAGTGTCCTAAATCTATTTAATTCAAAACTGTACTATTCCTATCGATTATACGCATTACGCGTGAGTGTTTCCACTCTGCACCTGAATCCCGTGGGCCTCCCACTTCCTAACCTTTGGTAGTATAGTGTAGCCCCAGCGATTCCCTAGGCCTAGGCCTATCCTATTTCCGTGACAGTGGTCCTTATACCACTTACTTAGTATATGGTTTGCGTGGCCCCTAGGGCCTAACTGTATTACTTACCTGTGTGACTTAATGTATGCATAAATAAGACTGTGTTGTACTTACCTCTAATCTCATAAAGAGTGCTGAGGGTTTGTCTAGAATAAATACACTTTATTTTATATATATATCTGTTGTGGTGTCCTTTCATTTGGTATTCAAGGGATTATATATGGTATCACAGCTGGCTTCACATGCCATTCAGAGTTTAGCCTAAGACTGCTCTTGTCCATGCTACCACTAGGATAGCTGGTCTATAAGGTTGACTTTACAACCAATCACCATAAGGGTTGTTTGGACTGATATAAGGTGTACACTAGAACTAGTGACATCATACATCAGGCCAACTTCTCACAATAGGCAGCACTTGCGGAGCTGTATCATACACAGTATGAGAATAAAGGCCCAATAGGCACACAGAATTCACGAACCACAGTGCCAGGCTGGCAGAAGAGAGAATCCTCTTAGTGAAGGTATTTGGCCTTTTGGATTCCCTGTCCGTCTGTGTGTTAGTAAACGCACTGGGATTGAACCGAAAGGTTGAGGCCTGGACCACCAGGCTATCAGGGGTGGAATGCTGGGAGAGGAAGGCTGAGTCCCCGGAAGCAGGAGGATGGCGGAGAGCAATGGTTCTGTACACAGGAGTGCCTGTGCCAGGCTTGACCGAGGAACGAGCAGGAGATTAATGAGGGCCTCATTAAAGGGTAGTAAACGTTTTAAAGACAATACCCCTAGATGAAGCGCCTCTGTCAAGTCATTGGTAATGGCTTCAACCGTGGGCAGCTTTAGGTCCAGGACCTCAGCCATCCTCCAGAATACCATCAAAAAATCTGTAAACACTGTGGGAGGAGTGCAATGTCTGGTGTGTTGTCCAGACAACTGGCATCAGCCATGAACTGATGGGGTCCGTGTGGGTATAGGGATACTCCGCTCCTCTCTATTCTTGATCCTCAGTGAAATAGGACTTCATCTCCAATTCAGGCCATGTAGGCCTGGCCGGAGTCGGAACCAACATTGTGCGATACTGGCCTGGCTTCGCATAAGAGTCCGGAATCACGATGGGTTCAGCAGAGACAATGGGTGTTGAAGGCACAAAGAACAGCCCCTCTGGAATGCTCCCTGGAGGAGGTCGCGAAGTCAGAGCCGATAGGGATCCACCAACAGATCCTGAGGGAGTCAAAAGCACTGAGGATGGACCCATCCGGCAGAACCCCAGTTGAAGACCCTCCCAAGCCTATGAGGCTCAAGGGCACTCCAGAAGGGTTCAGACGCCCTAAGATGATACTCATAGCCTCATCACTCCAGGGAACTCAGGAAGGCGGAGGCAGACCCAGTTTCCAACGCCGGTTGCAAAGGAACAACCTGACAGGGGGCCCAGATTTGTGGAGTCGTTCTCGTGCGTCGTTCGAAGAAAGGGTGCGACTAAGAGAATTCAAAGAGTGCTTCAACTTCTTAGACTTCTTATCGGACTTACCCAAAGATGTCTCGGAGTGCGACATAGACTGATGGAAGACACTTTAAGAGCAGGCCCGAGAGCTCCCACTTGAACGGGACCTGCAGCGACGCAGAGTTGCATCGTGAACGGCCAAGAGCTTCATGGCCCGCTCACGGATGGCCTTGGGTTTCATGGTCCTGCACTCTGCCACGACAAAGAGCCATGGTCTCTCTCCACGCACCACTGATACACTAAGTGGGGTCAGTCACCAACATCTATCAATGAGAGGCTCTAGAAGGCTTGAACCTTGAGGGTTTCTTCAGGACAACCTCGAAAAAATGGAAAAAAGCGACAATAAGTAATCGACAAATGTCAAAAGAATCCAATCAAAAAATGTCAGAAAAGCTCGTACCGATCTGATGGTGCAAAAAAGAAGGGTCAGCGCGGTCGAGTGGCGCCAATTTAGGCACCATGCACATTGTTACCGGTGCAGCCGATGCAAGCAAAGCCACGCACAGCTGACTTATGTCACCTACCAGCACGCAACGAGACTACTAAGAAATGTCCAGATCCGTATTCTAGGGTGAGGAATCTGTGGCTAGAAGTCGATATCAGATAGGCATGTATTCAATGGCCACTTTAGCCAACAAGTGGTTGGAGAATAAATGAAAGGCTGACGTGTCGGTGTGATGTGATGGATATCCAGTCTGGGTGGAAATATTGTATCCTGCCCCCTACCAGCTGATCCTGAGCATTGGAGGAGAATCAAAGTGGCTTAGGAGGTACTGCAGATCAGGAGGAAGAGTGAAACATAGCTATTCCTGCTAATGAGAAAGGCTTTGGCTGTTCACCACGTTCTAAGAAACAAAAGGCCAGCATTTGCTACTGCAATGGCTGGGAAGGTTGGTTCTCCCTAAATTTTCTGTACTGCTGATGGAATTTTTTGGCAGGGGACAATAACTCCAAAATTGAGCTGTGGCATGACTATCTTTAAATTGCTCAAGCACAGAGTCAGGCTTTTCTCTCAACAGTCTAGATTGACTGAAGGACATGTTCATAGGTTATGCGCAATCAGCCCTTCAAATTCCAATAGTCTTCTAAGCACTACACTGGCAAATAGCACAATTTATTTTTGGTGGTGTCCGCAACACATACTTCAATGCATCCTGTCTGTCTTGGAATGTTTGAGCCAGTAAAATCCTGAGATCCTTCGGAATGGACAGCAAGATCTTGCTAGCCATATTCCATAAGGAATGGGCATACCTGTCCTGAAGGCACCCTGCATTCAAAGAACATAAAACCACAATAGCTGAGCAAGTGGCCACAAAAGTGTCTGTAAGGGCCTCATTAAATGGTAACAGTGGTTCAGATGGAGTCAGACCTGGGAGGAAAAATGTCAGTCAATAAATTTGACTTGCTTTCCTGAGTAACCATTTGGAAGTCTAGCATTTCTGTTGCTCTTTGTTCTACTACAGGAAAAGAGGCACTTTCTTTCAGTGATGGGCCAGGTGGAGAGTGCAGCTCTGTATCTGGTGAGGTATCTACTCCACTGGCATTTTGGAAGTATACCTACAACTCTTCATCAGTGTAAAGAGGGGGAAGGAGATTGTCTGCCTCCTAGTCATTAACAGTGTTGTGAGAGACATTAGTATGCCCTGGACCTCAAAGTCAGAGCCAAAGAGACCCTTTATTCTCTTTTAGTACTGACATCTAGGGAGAGGTCAAGGTTGGAGGCCTGGATGCATAGCCACTGGTTGCACCGTAGATATTACGCAGTGCGATATAGGCCTGGAACGGACTGACTCAGCTTGGAGTCAGAAACTGGTAGCACTACCAGAACAGCCACAGGAGGCACTGGCATGGACAATGGGGCCAAAGCGTAAGTCTAGTACAACTTTAGTACAGGCCCAGGAACGAAGGCTGTCATCACAGGGAAGGCCCTCCTGTGGAGGTCCAATTGGGGGCCCAATGGCTCCCTGAGTCCAAAGGTGCACAAGATGGAGCTGATAGCATTTGGATAATGTCCAGCTTGGCCGCCTTAAAGCTCACGATATGCGGAGGGGTTGATGACAGCCCAAGGATTTTGCGGTGTGCCCGAACCAAATGTGGGTTAGGCTTGGAATAAGTAAACATCAGACCATTCTAATGATGCCCTTGTGACTTCTTGTCAGACGTACACTGGAAGTATAGGGATCAGTCCTGTTTGGCTTTCTTGTGCTTATGGTGTATTTTTAACTTCGAATTACCAGAAGATTTCAGTCAGGAAAGGGACTTCACATGGGAACCACCTTGTGACCTCCATCAATAACAGCCCCACAGATCAAATGTAACATCTTCTGTTTGGCAATGTAAAGCTTTTCCTCATACTCCCAATTTAACTTTTAGTACATGAGGGAGTACTATTCTATGAATTCAAGTTGTAACTGAAGCCGAAGCACCATAGGGATGAGCTTTGAGAGGTGAGAGGACTTCAAGCCTCAGCTTGCACTATACTACAGAGGCAGAGCCTCAACCAAACTGCTCGACAGGCACATAAAAGAAATCCTCACACACCGATGCACAGGACGCACGCAGGACGCACCCAGGTGCTGACCAGGAGAAGTCTGTGCAAAGGGAGGGTCCGACTGAGCCCGGAAGAGGCTGGCCTGGGACACTCCTCTACAATCCATCAAGAGTGGAGTGTTGTTATTTACTGAATGCAAGGGTGAGAGGTGTTAAAACTCCTTGCACTAATTTCTTTAATATTCTTTCTAATCCTTGCTCCAGGTATCCTTTGCACACAGTTAGTCCTGATGGGCAAGCGCAAAGCTATGTAGTCGCTTGCAGGCAAAAGGCATAAGAGCATGAAACTAACAAGTACAGACTCAGTTCTCAAGTCCCAAACAAATACCACACTCAAGGACATAGACATCCTAATCGAAGAGGTAGAATCGTTGCGGGGGGGGGGGCAATAAATATAATGGTAAAAGAAAAGGAAAATCTCTACCCAAGATTGTGACTATATTTGGTGGGGGGGAGGGGGGAGGGGAACTAATTGCCATCCTTGTATCACTAACATGAGTCTGACTCCCCCAGCTGCCTCAATTTGCGATCTGCCACAGGGGACCAATGCTGTGAATAAAAGTGCAGCTGATCCTCTTGTGTTTACTCCTATACCGCTAGAGCCTAAAATGACATGCTCAAATAGTTTTGCAATTCTATCGGAAGTCACCGTATACTGTCCCTGACGAGACATTAGGGAGGATTATAAGGGGCTGCAAAAGGTGGGATCCACCAGTCACTGGCCCAAATGAGACACTACCCGGCTGCAAAGGATGGGTTCACCAGCTTCGGAGCCAATATGGGGGGTAGATGAGAAATAAATACCAGTTAATGTAATTGAATTGTACCGGGGCTTCAGGTTGAGAAGTGATTTAAGAGAAAAACTAGACTTCTAACAGGCCTTGTTGAGAAACTGCAGAATAACAGACAGTGTGAAAGCTTAGATGAAGCCAATCCTCCCATATTGGTCAAACAATGGCCGTGGAGGAATGATCTATGTGAAATTTCCATGGGGTTGGAACCTGGCATGCTGTGTGTCGTATGAACCAGAAGAGGATAGCCCCCAAATCAAATACTCATGAGTTGCAATGAACAGCCCTTCTATCTGGTCCTAATAGGGCCTGGGCTCCAGAGATGCTTAATGGGTTGCCCATACTGGCCAGCAGTGAGCAGCTATTACTGGGCCCTTCTCCCAAGAGTTTAAGGGGTAAAGCTGTATCTGGGAGGGTGTATGAGGAGAGTGCTAAGAAGTCTGGATGCGTCTACATGATAAATATACCCAAATTGGCCTTTGGGCAAGAGAGAATGAGGAGTCACTAATACACAAATGTATCCACTTGATAAGGTATGTCTGTAATTGCTATTCTTTAATTCGCCCAGAAATATTTCATGCAAGAATCCATTATCCAGCTATATCAGAGGGGACCTTTGATTATATTGAGCTAAGAGTCAGGCATACTTATATAGTGGATGGTTTAGTGGGATTAGAACTACATAAAAATCCCCGGTCCGGCAGCAGCATTCACTTTAAGTATAGTCCACCATGTCCCCTTTTCCAATCTTCCAATCCCATACTTCCTACCCCCAAACCAAGGGCGGAATGGGGACCTCCATGGCTGAATGACTTAGTGATAGGTGTCATGATATACCCACTAATGCCAGGAAGCCCCTCTCCGTCGGATGGCGCAGCATGAAGACAATTCTGGAGGGATCTGTTCAGTTGGTTGATTACTACCTGGAGAGAGCCCTAGCTCAGCATCCTAAATGGCATCAACATTCTTTCCTGGAATGTGGCAGGTAAGAAAATCAAGCTTGGTGATCCTGCATGGGGCGTGTTTGAAGATCAGTTGGATATCTGCTTGTTCCAGGAAACTTAGAGCCAGATGTACGACCAGCAATTTGCGAGTTGTAAAACTGGATGTACAACACTGTTTACGACTCCCAATGGAGCTGCAAGATGCGAGCCTCATGAATATTAATGAGCCTCTCGCAATTTGCGAGCTCATTGGGAATGGCAGGCCCTCCCAGGTATGGTGGCCTGCTGGGCTCGTGAGACAACCATGTCTGGGACTGCTTTCAAATACAGCAGATTTTTTTTAATGTAGCCCGTTTTCCTTAAAGGAAAACGGGATGCATTTTTTTTTTTTTTTTAATGAAACAATTTTGTTTCAATTTTTAGGGGCAGGTAGTGGTCCCTGGGACCACTGCCTGCCTTTAAAAAATATTTTCAGAGTCTGTCACAAAGGGGAAGGGGTCCCTTTAGGACCCCTTCCCATTTGCGACCCCATTACCACCCTCTTGAAGAGGGTGGTAATTTGCGAGTGTTTGGCGACCTTAATTGCGGTCTCAAAACATTCGCACATGGGTTAGAGAGTCGATATTTGGAAGAGAATGCCCCTTCCAAATAGCAAGTCTCTACACACTTTTTTTGCAAAATTGTGTTAGTACATGGCCATAACAATTTTAGCATGCGGAAACGGGTTGCTAGCCCGTTTGCGCATGCTAAAATTTATCGTCCATCTGGATCTTGGAGTCTTGATAGAGTACATAGGAGTGGTTATGAGAACTTCGATGTCCCTGTTCGGCATAAAGGGAAAGGTCGCCCTTTTCATGGCCTAAAAATATGGATCCAAACATCACTGAATGCTAGATTAAGCCCGCTTGACATATTTACATCTTACATTCAGGGCATAAAATTATCACTAGCAGGAATGACTATACGTTTCAAATGTATAATATCTATAACAGAGGTGTTTGAGGTGGTGGAGAAACTTCCATCTTAAAGCATTTTATGGCCCACAGGGGGCAATTTGATACCTATGATTTCCTGATCTTAGCAGGAGATTTTAATTAAACCTTTGGATCTTTTGACAACTATGGTTATTCTCTCATCGAGGCAGAGGAAGATTGATGCAACAACAGTGAGGAGGTGGAACAAAGTTGCCCACCAATTACTGTTACTAACACTGACTTATGGCTTGAGGGCATGCAACAACTAAACTAAGTCCAATTTGCAAGCCCCCCACACCTAAAACCGCCTAGGGAACACTAGTAGGATAGACTATATATTGATTGCCAAGCCTTTATGGAGATTTGTACTACACATATATAGCTACAAGGAGTGACAGTGATCACAATGTTATTCATTGCACATTGTGGGACATAATGAACCATCTTAGAAATGTCCAGATGTCACTATCTAGGGATCCGAGGTGATCCAATAATAGAGGAACACTAAAATGGACAAGAATATCGGCTCAACCTGATTCTAGGGCTGTAATGAACAAGGCTCTTTCTGCCGCTCTGGCGGATCTTGACAGATCTATGACCCCTGAGCTTAAAACTTCTACTACTCTGGATATCAGCAGGAAATGTTTTGATGTAGCTGAAGAATGCTTCCAGCAGCACCACTCTGGGGGCCTACCGGCCATAAAACCTACTAGGACATGGTATAACAAATATTGTAGGGGTGCAAAACATTAGCTACACCATGCACTGAAAAGTGCTAATATCAATACCATTAGATTAAAGAGGAAGCAATATAAACGGGTGCAGTCAAAGCCACATAGGGACTGGGGCATTCAGTTATGGGAAAATGTATATGAAGTAACTAAAACCAAGGATGCCAGGATATTGTGGCACTTAGTGGCCAATAGGTCCAGAGTGAGAAGAATCTCCTAGCAAACTAGCAAAGCCGAGAAGAACAACCGGGTGCTATCGAAGGTATGGAGAAATGCTAATCCAACCCCCCGCCCCAGGCCATTGATTTTAAGGAAACATTGTGTGCCATCAATAGTATTGTTCCAGGTAAAGCTTCAGGTCCAGATGGGATGCCTGGGACCTTTTTATCTCAGATCATGAGAGCAGAGCTAAATATATAAGTAAAATAACAAATGTAACTGCTATTACAGAGTAGAGCAGCAGTGGTACAGAATAAAACCACACAAGAACCTCCCAAAAGTTGTAGTCAGTACAAGACAGAGACATATGAACAGTGCTACCACAGACTGCTAAGAGGTGCTATTAGTCAACTGCAAAGGCAAATGACTTCTACAATATATTGCCTTTGCTTGGATTACAGAGACATGTAAAAATAGATGTAGTAATTTATATTGTAACGCTAAAAGATTAGCTGGTGATATCACAACTGTGTTTTAAGTTCTAACATTCAATAATACATAGTAAACATGGGCCTTCAAGGTTGTTATTGATCCACAAGATGTAGTCAGTATAGATACAATATTAAATTAGGATGAAAACAGCACAGCCAACATGTGTTTTGTCTGGAAAGACTTCCTCAGCGTCATTGGTGTGTAGCAACAAAGTTTGCTAGCACATATAGTATGTATCAATGTAGGAGCTGTAAATGAATAAAACAGAAAAATGTCTGGAAAGTGAAGACGCCGTCCGGACCAGTTCGGAGAATGGGCTGTCCCAGTAGTGTAAGAAAGATATACGTAGATACTCCAATATGTACGTGAATACAAAAAGAGTAAGTCGCTGGGTGGTGGAGTGTGAGAAAGTGGCTCCGTATATACTGTTCCTTAATAGGTATAGGGTGTACAGAGTCCACAGTCCCAAGGGTTTGACAGAGGCTAAAGTTAGATATAACCTTACTCTCTAAAGTGGTAGCTTGGTCGAGCAGTAAGGCAGTATCAGAGGACAGTGTAAAGCATTTGTTGTACACACTCAGTCAGCAAATGGTCTCACACACTCAATAACTGAACTCTAGGCCAATGGTTTATATATAAAAAATATATGCTTCTTTTATTTTAGAACCAACAATTGGATTTAAAATATACTTTCTCAGAATGAGATGTTTTATATAAATACTTTTTTAATATGCAATTGACTTTTGTAAACAGTTACAAGTGGTTGCAATAGGCAACTCTATTTTAAACACAACAATGCACTGAGCTCAATGGAAATTTCAAGTTATTTGCAACAGATTACTTTTAGGATTACTTTTGGAATTCCAGGACTGGATCCTAGATTCAGTCCTGGGTCAGTACTTAGAATCAAGTAATGAAAGTAGACTTAATTACTGTAATGATTTTTAAACAATATTTAGCTATTTTAAAAGTTGACAAAGAAAATATTTCAAAGGAAACAGTCAATGATTCCCTATGGAAGAAAATTAAAATTGCAGGTACAGTATGTTCTTGTTACTTTTGTAATCCAGTACTGGGTGCCTAGACTCAGTACTGGGACCTTTATCCAAAACAGGTAAGTAATTACGTTTTCAGATATTATACGATTTTTAAAGAATATTTAAAGATTGCAGAAATTGACACAGAAGAAATTTCACAGAAAAACAGTCAATGATTTCCTATGGAAGAAAATTGGGTTACGGGTAAGTACAGTTGTAAGTATTTTTCAGAGTCAGTGCTGGGCACCAAGATCCAGCACTGGGAGCTCACCTAAGAGCAGGTGAGTAATTTCGTTTTCGTTACTCGGCTGATTTTTGGTGAATATTTTAGGTTTGAAAAGTCCACACTTAGAAGAAATTTCAGGAAAAAGCCAGTCAATGTTACCCTATGAGGAAAATAGAGTTATTGATTTAAGGGTAAGCACTCGACTGGCAGAGTTGAGGTTCTGGGCATAGACTCAGGGGTCCCCCAGGGTCAGGTAGGTACAGTTGTTTCACCCTCAGCGACTCTAGAGCGGCTGGGTGCAGAGAGAGTTAGGCCCAATGTTATCCTATGAGGGATAGGGGGGCCTCGGTTGGTGGCTGCTGACTAGCAAGCCACGTGGCTGTGGGAGCTGGGCTCCTGGTCACTTACTCAGGGCAAGTGGGGATGTAGGTAGGTGTAGAGGTTGCACAGCCAGGGCCACTCGGGCGGCTGGGTGCAGGGTGCTTTTGAGCCTTCGGGAGCTCAATTGATTTCAACGGGAAATATCCGGTTTAGAAAAAGACTGCAAGCTCGGGGGACGAGGATTCTTCAGGTGCCACCACCACTTTGAGAGGTAAGTTGGGTAGTTGGAGGATAGGTAGGTACCCCGGATTGGGCACAGGGGGCCGTGGGGCGCCGCGTGCAGAGGTGCCTTTTGGTGTCGGGAAATCTTACCCTCTGTTGATAGCGGTAGGGGGGGCACCTTGTTCTGAGGCTGCAGGCTTCTTCAGGAGTGTCGAGGGAGGTCCTTGGGTGCCGGACTCGGGGTCACAGTCGCCGTGGGGTCGTCCTCGTGGTCTTTGTTCACTCCGGCACTGGCCAGGCTTGGCTGGTGCAGAGTGTGCTGGGTTCGCGGTTCCGGGCTGCTGCCAGGGATTAGAGGTAGGTTTTGAGTAGAGCCTCTACTCATGGGAGTCCCAGGGGCTTGGAGCCAAAAGGTAGCCAGGTCCTCCGGGGTTTGTGAGGTTGCTGGCGACAAGAGATGCCGGGGTGGAGCAGGAGCAGGTTCGAGGGTCGACAGGCCGGTAGGGCTGGGGCCAAAGCAGTTGGTGTCTTCCTCTTCTTAGCAGCTGCAGGGCAGGTCTTCTTTCTTCTTGCTCTTCTTCGTAGTTTGGAATCTGGGGAAGGACGGTTCAGGGTGCCCCTAAATACTGGATTTAGGGGCGTTACAGGTAGGTGAAGGGCAGGGACCAATGGGTCCCTGTCCTGGGGTGGGTACACCCCCTATCCTGCCTTTCTCCTGTGGGAGGGGGCAGTAGCCTAGTCCTGTTAGGGTAGGGCTTCCCATCTTCAAGATGGCGAGAGCCCGGAGATGTGCTTCACCTCGCCTCCCCCACCTGAGGGGTGGGGTTGGCAGGCTGGCACATCCCCTGTCCTTATTTGGGGTTTCCGGCCAAAGCTTCCCGCCAGAGTGGGGGTTGCAGTGGCCTGGGGAAGCTCACAGAGGCGGCAAGCCTTTGAAGCTTCCCCCTTCCCATCCTGGGGGAGGAGATTTAGCACCTCGCCCAGGATGTGCATTGTTGCAGGCTCAGGAGAGCAGGGGCTCTCCGACCCAGGGGTCCAGCAGCATGTCTGCTGTGTGGCAGCCTAGGCAGCCTCAGAGCAGACGTGGATTGTAGGTTAGGTTTAAGGGGGCATCTCGAAGATGCACTCTGGGGTGCTTGGTACATTAAATCCCACACTGGCATCAGTGTGGGTTTAATGTGCTGAGACGTTTGATACCAAACTTCTCAGTCTTCAGTGTTGCCATTATGGTGCTGTGGAGTTCGTGTTTGACGAGCTATCAGCACCATGTACCCTTAAATGGCAGCACTGCACTTACAGTGCTCAGGAATGGACCTGGGTACTGTAGGGGCACAGTGCTCCTGCTCCTGTGCCCACACCATTGGCATAATGCACCCAGCTAGAGGGGTGGCTGATGTATGCCATGGCAGTGTAGGTGATGGGCATGGCACACAGGGATGGGTGTCATGTCGACTTTGTTTTTGCCTTGCACCCAAACACTCAGCATGCAAAGGCAGTGTGTGTGTGTAGGGGTACAGGGCCTCTAAGGGTGGCACAATGAGTGCTGCAGCCCTTAGAGGCCTTCCCTGGTCACAAGGCCCTGGGTACCTAGGGTACCATTTACCAGGGGCTGACATGTGGCCAGGGTTTGCCAATTTGGGCTTTGTTTGTTTTAGGGACGGAACATAGGCCCTGGGCACCTGATTGGCAGGAGTCCAGGGCACACTCAGTCCAAGTACATTCAGCAATTCAGCAAAAAGTGGGGGCATACCATGGATGAAAGATGGCACTTTCTCATGTGGAGCCACCAGAGTAGAAGGATGCTCAAATAATCCAAGGTACAGGATGTCACCATAGTAAACAGTGGTGGCAAATTCACGACACGCCCCCTTGATAATTCCATTATGAGCTGACTCGGCATGAGGCCACCCCTTATCTAGAGCACCCAGAATTGCAGGTCGAAAGATCCCTCTGCTTCTATTCGCGGAAAACATGTTACTGGTATCTAAAACCCCGGCTGACTTACAAGTACTGGTGGACCGCGTCGCAGCCTTCTGTGCTGACCGGGGGCTGCAAATAAATCAAGCAAAAACGAAATTTATGTTGGTTAACCCCCACAAATTATTTAAAGGATCTATCCTGTTGGGCGGATGTAGTCTGGACATGCTTTCCCATTTTGACAACCTGGGTATTGAAGAAACAACAAATATGTCCTGGTCTTCCTAAGTCAAGAAAAGTAGCTTGAAACTATGCCAGCATGTGTCAGGGATACTTAGATTATACAACCCAACAAAAGTAAGGCAGGTTTCCCCAACCCTAAATGTTTACAATATGAAGGCAGTAGAAGTGCCCTTTATGGGGCTGAGTTGTGGGGCTTCTCAGGGATGACTAAGTTGGAAATCACTGAAAACAATTTTCCAAGATCTTTGTTGAGTTCACCCAAAACCAATGCCTCTGCTTCTTTTGCGTTGGAACACGGGCATCAAATCTATCACTCTTAAGGCTAAATTAAGACCTGTCTTATATTGGCGGAAACTGAAGTATACCCCGGCCCTTAACAACTACTACAGTGCTTTCACAGAAATAGCAGCCCTAGATAAAAGTAAGTAAATAAAGTGGATCCATAATATTAAGGAGACGCTGTTACAACTAAGATTTGTTGACCATTGAGAAAATAGAGAGCACCAGAATCCTGTTATTAGGGACTGTGTCAAGGATGCTTTTTGGACATACAAGTTGGTTTTGGAAGTATGTAACAAGAGACAATGATCTCTCACCTCTGACTTTTTAGATCTTAAAAACTCCAGTAAGTTTGTACATTTTCTTGACTATATCCCAACTCCAACTGCCTGGCAATTGTTTTTAAAGTTCTGGTATGGAACTCTCCCAGTTAACTCCTTCTGCTCAAAAGTCCCTGGAGATGACAGCAACATTTGTTCTGCTTGTTCACCGGCCGAAGAAACTAGATTACATTTTTTATTCTTCTGCACAGTATATGAGCGTCAGAGAAAGCACTGAATCCTGTCTACTTGCAGACAGCTCGTATGTAGACAGTGCAATGTGACACTTAAAATGCTGGGAGAGGAAAATAAAGAATCCATTATCTGCGATGTCACCAAATAAACTTCAACACTGGAGTTATATTTTAAGAGCCAATGTGTTGGGGCCGCCATAATTTGACAGGATGCATTTTCTTGTTTGTTGTAACCAGAAGAGATGACACTTTTACCTTGTATAGACTGTGAGATTTAGTTTACACACTTTAAATTGTTAAGAACTGTCAATTTATGTGAATGTTGTTATAGCTTTAATTGCCTTAAGGTATGAATACCTCTGGTATTTTATTCATGCACAACACTTCAGTATCTTATTACATTTGCTTTTTGAGCATCTATCTATCTCTATTTTTATGAATGATCTAATCAATGTTGCCAATCTTTGATGTGGAATCCTCGTTATTGGATGTATTATCTTACTGTTGTAACTTATTTTATCATGTAAAATTTCTTTTATTGCGTGTTATTTGCTGCGCGTACTTTTATGGTCATCTTAAACAAATAAAGTATTTTTACTACAAGCAGAATAGGCACGTGTTATGCAGGTCTGCAGTTTTCTGATGTCACGGCCTGTCTTGATTCCTGATGTTTTCAGGCGGGGATTGGGGGGAGGAGAGACACCTTCTCTGGCACACTGTCTTCAATATAACGTTTAGATTCCTCACAAAAAAGAGAAAATTGGTAGTTGAGAAGGGAACAGGTATCAGCACATAAAAGGGCACTTATAAGCAGCTCGCCTCCATCCCTACAGGAACGGTTGAAGTACCCTCGGAGTCACAGGGCACCACCTACTCAAGTGTGGGAAGCATTGCTGGAAATATCTCTGGATTCAGTCTGGCACCTGAGAATATTCTAAAGGAAAGGAATCTGCTGTTAAAGGTATCACCAGAAACCTTCTTGTAAAGTGATACAGGGCATCGCTTAAGGATCACACTAGCAGTAACAACACACTAGAAGAATACAATGTATCAATTAGGGCAGTAACTAATTTAGTCCTATTAAACACCTACTTTGATGCCTCAATCTTCAGGTCAGCTTCACTCTTCTCTAATTCCATTATCCTCCTTCGATCTGCGTCACTTATTGCCTTGCTCACACTGTTAGCGAGATCATCCCGCAAACTCTGCTCAACCTTTTGTGCTTCAAGATTGATTTTAGTTAACTGAAAAATAAAAAACAGTTATGGATATGTAAGTGTCAGTTTCCTTGCTACCATGTTATCACTTTATGGAATAATTAAGGAACAGCAGATGGGCGAGGCTTGTCAGGCATGTAACTTCCTCATTTTCTAATCAGACAATGTACATGATCAAATCCTATCAAAGGAATTAAAAACACAGTTAACTGAATTTAAAACATTTCTTTCAAACTAGTTGCATTTTTTTGTTGATGAAACTAGTTGCATTTTATTGTGCCCCATCCAAGTATAATCACCTGTAAGTGAAGCCTTCCAATTGAACCAATTTTCAAATCTAAAAAAAGAACATTTTCCCTGGAAAACGAATTTTATTTAAGCTTACAATTTCACAACAGATTACAAGTTTACTGGCACATCCAACAGACGCTTCAACCTGAGCTGTTATCTTTTTAGTCTGATCAGAACATGTTTTTTTTACTCTTTTCTGGTATATTGATTCTGATCAACTTCGCCTGGTATAGTTCTACATCACATGTGGAATACATACATATATACACATGTATATATACACATACATACATATATACACACACATTTGAGATATATATACACACACATATATACACACACACACACGTGTACACACGTGTACACACACGTGTGTACACACATATTCACGTGTACACACACGTGTACACACACACACGTACACACACCCATACACGTGTACACGCACACATACATACATATTGAATATGCTACTTACCAGTATGCATCTGTTCTTGGCATGTAGGGCTGCTGACATTCATATCTGTGCATAGATCGCCGCCTAGTGTTGGGTCCGGATGATTGCACATTGTTGTCCTGGAAGAGTCTTCGAAGCATCCTGAGATGGGTGACTCCTCCCCTGGACCACAGTGCGCATGGGCATCCTCTCCATCCCCAGATTGTTTTTCGCCATTGTGGCAGTGATGGAGTAGATACAGGAAGTGATGACCATGCTATACAGTAATTCTGAGAGCTGCAGCTGCGACAGGCGCCGGGGAGGAGGGTGGGCGATATGAATGTCAGCAGCCCTACATGCCAAGAACAGATGCATACTGGCAAGTAGCATATTCAGTTCGAGGCATGTGGGCTGCTGAATTCATATCTGTGCATTGAATACACAGCAGTACCTCCTATTAGCGGCGGCCACCCGTGCCAGCTGCAGCAGTCTGAAAAAGAGTTTTGAGAACAGCCTGTCCTACAGCAGCCTGCTGTTTTGAGTGTACATCTACACAGTAGTGTTTGGTAAATGTATGTATAGTGGACCATGTGGCTGCTCTACATATTTCTTGTAAAGGAATGTTTCCCAGGAAAGCCATGGACGCCCCTAACTTCCGTGTTGAGTGGGCTCGTGGAGGAATCGTTAATGTGCGTTTAGCTTTTTGATAACAAATTTGGATACATTTAACGATCCATCTGGCTATACCTGCTTTGGAAATGGCGTTGCCTTTGTGCTGTGGAGAGAAGGCAACGAAGAGTTGTTTAGTCTTCCTAAAGTTTTTAGTTCTGTCAATATAGTACATGAGGGCCCTTTTGACATCTAGTGTGTGGAGCATCCTCTCAGCGACATTTTGTGGGTTTTGGAAGAAAACCGGCAGTTCAATGGTTTGGTTCATGTGGAACTGCGATATTACTTTAGGCATGAACTTGGGGTTGGTACGTAGTACGACCCGGTTTGCGTGAACTTGTATAAATGGCTCCTGAATGGTTAGTGCCTGGAGTTCACTAACTCTCCTTAAGGAAGTGATGGCAAGCAGGAAAGCCACTTTCCAGGTGAGGAATTGAATCTCGCAAGAATGGAGAGGTTCAAAGGGTGGACCCATTAGTCTGGTGAGGACCAAGTTGAGGTTCCACACCGGTGCCGGGGGGTGCCTTGGGGGAATCACCCGTTTAAGTCCTTCCAAGAAGGCTTTGATGGCAGGCACTCTAAATAAAGAGAGGTGCTGCCTGTTTTGGAGGTAGGCTGCTATTGCTGTTAAATGGACCCGTATTGAGGTGTATGCCAGATTGCATCGGTATAGGTGTAATAGATAGCAGATTATGTTCTGAATAGATGCGTCTAGCGGGTTAATGTGGTTGTTGTTGCAATAAATGACAAACCTCTTCCATTTGGCTGCATAGCAAGCTCTGGTAGTGGGTCTCCTAGCTTCCTTAATGATCTCCATACAGTCAGGTGGCAGGTTTAGGTAGCCAAACTCTAAGACTTCAGGAGCCAGATTGCCAGGTTCAGCTGTTGCGGATCTGGGTGTTGAATTTCTCCATGGTTCTGCGTCAAAAGTGCGGGTTTGATCCGCAGCCTTTGATGCGGCCCCACGGAAAGTTCCAGAAAGGTGGTGTACCATGGCTGGCGTGCCCACGTTGGAGCAACCAGGATGAGTGTGAGAGAGTGCTGTCGCAGTTTGCGTGCCACTAGCGGTATCAACGGCGCTGGGGGAAAAGCGTACGCAAATCTGCCAGACCAGTTCATCCATATCGCATTGCCCTGCGACTGTGGATGTGGGAACCTGGCGGCAAAGCTTTGGCATTTTGCGTTTTCCCTTGTGGCGAATAGGTCTATCTCTGGATGACCCCACTGCTGGAAGTACGGTTGGAGCACTGATGGGTGTAACTCCCACTCGTGCATCTGGTGGCTGTGTCTGCTGAGCAGATCCGCCATCTGGTTGTCTTTGCCTGGGAGGTGTTCCGCCATGAGGAATATGTTCCTCTGAATGGCCCACTTCCACATGCTCTGAGCCAGATGAGACAACTGTGGAGAGTGTGTTCCTCCCTGTTTCTGTATGTAGTACATGGCAGTCATGTTGTCCGTCCGGATCAACACGACCTTGTTGCACAGGTGTACTTTGAATGCTTTCATTGCCAGGAAGATTGCCATCAGTTCCAGAAGGTTGATGTGCATCTTCTTTTGTTGTGTAGTCCATAGTCCCTGCACTGTGTAATTGAGTACATGAGCTCCCCATCCCTGGAGAGACGCGTCCGCTGTCAGTATTATTTGTGGAACAGGCTCTTGGAACGGTCGGCCCTTGCAAAGGTTTTGTGGATTCCACCAATGCAGAGAGTTGTATGCCCGACCGCTCACCAACACTAGGTCTTTCAACTGTCCTTGAGCCTGATTCCACTGACGTGCTAAGCACTCCTGAAGCGGGCGCATATGTAGTCTCGCGTGTGGGACTATGAAGATGCAGGAGGCCATCATGCCTATCAACTGCATGAACACTCGCGCCGGTAGGGAGTGTTGAGGTTTGAATTTTGATATCAGCAGTTGCATGCTGTTGATTCTCACTAAAGTTGGCTGAGCTGTGGCAGCCAGAGTGTTGATTGTAGCGCCTAAGTACTGTTGTACGTGCGCAGGTTGGAGACTTGACTTTGGGTAATTTAGTGAGAATCCCAGATCGTGAAGAAGGTGAATGGTGTGGGACATGTGGGCGGCACATTGTTGTGCTGATTTGGCCTGAACTAGCCAGTCGTCCAAATAAGGGAAGACGTGAATATTTTGTCTTCGTAGATGTGCGGCCACTGTCGCCAGGCACTTGGTAAAGACCCTGGGTGCTGTTGTTACTCCGAAGGGGAGAACTTTGAACTGATAGTGATTCCCTTGAATGGTGAATCTGAGGTATTTCCTGTGTGAAGGGTGTATTGGTATGTGGTAGTATGCATCCTTCAGGTCTAGTGTAGCTAGGAAATCCCCCTGAGTGAGTAGTGGGAGAACCTGTTGGAGGGTGAGCATATGGAAATGCTCCGACAGTATATATAGGTTTAGGGGTCGCAGGTCTAGGATAGGTCTGAGCGAGCCGTCCTTTTTTGGGATCAAGAAGTACAGAGAGTACACTCCTGTGCCCTGCTGGGCGGTGGGTACTACTTCTATGGCCCCTTTTGCGAGCATAGCAAGCACTTCTTGCTGGAGTAAATCTAAGTGTTCGGCTGACATAGGACGGTGCTTTGGTGGTATGTTGGGTGGAGTGGAAGTTAGTTCCAGACAGTACCCATGTTGAATGATGTCCCTGACCCACCTGTCCGTGGTGATGTTCTTCCATGCGGGCAGGAACAGCTGGAGTCGTCCCCCGACAGGTGTTAAGTGGTCGGGGGGTAGGGAGAGGGCGTCACTGTTTGTTTTTTGGGGAGGACCTGGTGTTGCCATATCCACGTCCCCTACCCTTGGCGCTGGATACACGATATCCACCCCTGTTGTTTTTGTCGTAGGTGGTCTGTGTGCTACCTTTAGCATACTGTTGTTGTGACCCCTGGCCCCGTGACGTTCCCCTATTTCCAGAGCGACGAAAGGAGCCACTACGAAATTGTTGGCTTTGTAGCGCCCCCATAGATTTGGCAGTATCTGTGTCTTTTTTTATTTTCTCTAGGGTAGTGTCAACGTCTGGGCCAAATAAAAATTCTGTGTTCACCGGTAAGTTGAGGATATTGTTTTGGATCTCGGGTTTGAAGCCTGAGATGCGTAACCAGGCATGGCGTCGTAACATGACACTTGTGTTTATTGCCCTGGCCGCTGTGTCAGCTGCGTCTAGGGCGCATTTGATGGACGCATTAGTGAGGAGTTGTCCTTCTCTAATGAGGAGCTCTGCTGACTCTTTATACTCTTCTGGTAGGTGTTGGAGCAGTGACCCTAGGGTGTCATAATGTGACCTGTCATAACGTGCCAGGAGTGCTTGTGTATTTGCAATGCGCAGGATATTGGCTGCTTGCGCTGCCACACGTTTGCCCGATGTTTCAAGGACCTTTGACTCTTTGTCGGGGGGAGGAGCATCACCAGTTGTCTGTGAGTGGGCTCTTTTGCGAGCGTTGGCAACCACCATAGAGTCTAATGGCAACTGACCCCTAATGTATTTAGGGTCACCAGGTGGAGGCTTATATTTCTTCTCAATCCTTGGGTTTAACACTCGGGCTCTTGTGGTGTCCTTGAAAATGTCTTTGGCAGGCTTCAGAACCCCTTTAAGCATGGGCAGAGTGTTGACGGTTCTTTCCGAAGATGCGAAAGTGTCAAGCAGGAAGTCCTCCTCAATGGCGTCAGAGTGCAGTTCCACCCCATGATGAGCAGCTGCCCGTTCGATAAGGGCATTAAATGCGGCCGTGTCCTCTGTAGGAGAAGTTTTAATATTGTAGAGTTGCGCATCCTGAGCATGTGGCGTGACACTTGGGTCTGTGGGGTCATCCCATGCCTGATCAGGATCCTGTGTGTCATCGGGATCTGCGTCCCCGGGGTAGATGGTATCGTCCCCACCATATTCCTGCATTGTGTCCGATTCAGAAGGGGTAGGAGAAAAGGACTGTGGAGCTAGTGGGAGGGGATGGAAGTGTTCTTCCAACACTGGTTCCTGCTCAGCCGGTAGCTTGCGTTTTAGAGGAATTTTGTATGGCACCTCTTCCCTGACTGGCGTGATCTTGCGCTTGTGGAGCATGAGCCTGCCAGTGTCGGCATCGATAAACTGTGGCCCTGAAGGGTCGTGTTCCGTTAGGCCAGAGGCGGTGGACTGTGTGTGGAGGACACGTGTCCGAATTTGAAAAAGTTTCGGTGCCGATGTCGGTGGCAGCCCAAAGGTGATGTTGGTGGGCTCCGAGTGCACTGTACCGGGTGAGGTAGTGTGGGGACCCGAGGTAGAGTGGAGGGCTACCTGGTCCCGGATACATTGAAGAGAGGCAGAGACCTGCTGCACAGCAAACTGAGATGGTGGTTTGGTGGGCATCTTGGTAGTAGGTGTGGAGGCCGACCCCGACTTTTTTGTCGGAAGGGGGTCACTGGCTTGAAGGGATGCATCGATAGGACTTCTTTGGCATCGGTGCTTTAGGCGTCGACGTTGCTGAGGCGGCCATCTTGACTGCGGAGGCGACGGGCTTCGGTGTCGGCGCCGAAGGTGTCGGTGCCTTGTGGTGCACGAGGGCGCGCCTCTTCTGAGCGTCGACCGCGTCTGCTGCGGTGAGCTCGGCGCCGAAGTCTTTCTGTACGCGTTCGGAGCCGACGACTTTTTCCGGCGTCGGTGCCGGGCCAGCGGACTGTTTCGACGCCCTTGATCCGACCACCACCAGTTTCGCTTTCGATTTTGAAGGGACTGGAGCGATGGATGTTTTTGGGTTTAACAACCCGGTCGTCTTGGGTAATATTGGCTCTTGCATAGTGTTCAGTGCCGGGCCGGAAGGCGGGGCCGAGGAACCATGGATTAGGTCTTGGGTAAGGCCCGAAGGCGATCCCTCGACCGGAGCCTGACGACTAATTTCGGCCTCCGTTTCGACGGATTGGCCTAACTCCTCGGGGGAGCTGTCTTCTTCAGCCCCATAGGCTTCGTCGATGTCCCCTACCTCGTCGACGGCTTCTTCACGTCGAAAGAGCTCTCCGTCATCGTCGTCCGATCGGGAACCATGCTCCGAAGCGGGGCTAGATAGTATTTCTTCCACGCTCTCGGCGTCCTCGTCCTCGGTGCTAAATATGTTGGTGGGTGCTGGAGCTGCCTGCTGCGCCTCGAGTCTCGCTGCCCGTCGGTTCCGTAGAGTTTTCTTGGATCGGAACCGTGCGCAGGCCATGCATTTTGACTCGTCGTGATCCGGCGAGAGACATTTGTTACAGACCGGGTGGACGTCGATGTGAGGGTACTTGGCGTGGCACAACGGACACCTCTTGAACGGAGTCCTCGATTCCATCGTCGTGGAGCGTCGAAGTTTTGACAAAGTCGAATCGAAAGTTTGAAAAAGGGTGCGGAGCACTAGGACTAGTAGTCGACACCGAACGGTAACTGTACCGACGAAAACTATAGGCCTTTTGGCCTAAACTAAGTATTCCGAAGTTGAGCTAAGATAGTTGCATCCGAACCCAATGGCGGAAAAAAACAATCTGGGGATGGAGAGGATGCCCATGCGCACTGTGGTCCAGGGGAGGAGTCACCCATCTCAGGATGCTTCGAAGACTCTTCCAGGACAACAATGTGCAATCATCCGGACCCAACACTAGGCGGCGATCTATGCACAGATATGAATTCAGCAGCCCACATGCCTCGAACATATATGTATATATATATATATATATATACACACACAGAAAATCAAAGCTAACAAATGCAGCTCTTTAAAATAAACCGATTTGCTCCTTATGTAGTGTATTCCAAGGGATAAGCTGGGGAAATGGTCATGTAAACAATGATCAACTATAAAAAAACAAGCAATATACTTAAAGGAATGACCAATATAAGGTAAGTTTATTATCGAGTATTTGAAGTACAAGAATAAAATAAGCTCATAAAAATAAAATGCTCACACCATTTTAATGCAAGTCATGGGGAGCTTCAGTTAAAACGAAAACCTAGGGAAACCAACGTCATCTTGAGGAGATATACTAAAAAGTCTGCATCATTAAGGGTCTTCTCACTGGGGTCTTGACAAGACCAAATCGGACTGAATGGTGAGTCAATATGGTTGGAAAGTAATAGGAGGTTAAGCAGTGAGATTCAAGGTCACTTTAGTTTGTTTTTTTTACAATCAAATGATGCCAGCAGAGAAAGTCTAAAAGCTTCATTTTATGCAATTTCTATGACCTGGTTCCTCTACTTGTGGGTAGGTGTCACTGATTCCAGCTGACAAAATCTCTACATGATCTGACAAGCCTTGAGGAGCTGAAAGTGAAGAGTTTTGGGCGAATTGCGTCTTTTCAACCAGTTGAACTTAATCCTTATGTGAAATATGAGTGCAGTGCAGCTATAGATCTCCTGTAATTAATGTTATACAAACTTGTAAAGGTCAAAAAAATAGGGTGTCGAGTTTGGCAATACATCCCTAGGCTGTGGAATACTAACGTTGCTACATACATGAAGACACACATATACAGGCATTCAGAAACCGCACTTTAAAGAGATTGCCACTGTGGACCATGGAAGGAGGAGTAGGTGCAGCATGAGAGGAACTAGAGAGAAGGGAATAGGTACATGGTTTTACTAAAGGTTAAACATAAAATTGCGGGATGGTATGCATTTGAGGGCCTTTGTTGTGGTAAACTTATGAGGAGACAACATGGTTATTCAGTTTGGGCACATCATGACAGTAGGTGAGATAGTATGCCTCAGCAGATTCAGCCTGTGAGGTACATCTACACTAAGACTAGATATGTTTTCTCGGGATGGTAAATTTCAATTTTATGTATCTGGGTAATGTTTTCTGCAGCTTCAGATTAACTTTTGTTCTGTATTCTGTTTTAGTTTCATTTTATTCCTCTTTTTCAGTTTTTTGGGGGAAAAAAAAGGGGGGCGCGTGTCCCTTCTCTGGTATTTGCGCATTTCTCCTTCCCCTCACCATGATTATCAGATGTTATCAGACCCTGGTTAGGCTATGTTGGATTGTGGAATGTCTGGGGCGTGAAGAAAAGCCAGTTGATGTCAGGAGCAGTTTGGGGAAGCTGTGCCAGCTGCTGCTCTGTATTAGATGACTAAGAGAGTCTGCATTTCCTCATGTCTACACAAGTCTTCTAGGCTCAAACAATTGTAAAATTTGCCTTATGAATGTATAAGAATCACTAATTAGGCATATGCGTAACCTCAAAACACTTTTTGATATTCTGTGCCTCCATTTTGACATCTTTGCTACACTCCTGTGTGTTTTGTGCAAATTACAGCATTTGTTACATTGAAGTGAAGATGTACTACAGCATGCCCTTGTACTGCTTTTCAGCAATACAGTAGCCAAACATGCAGCTTTACTTGCCTCTATACCCAATATCAAAAAGGTTGCATTTATACATACAATGCCAGCAGAGACTACAGAGTTAAAAATTAATGGGCTAAATGTGCACCTGACTCTGCCTGGGATACAGGTACAAAACCCATATTGTCACTTCAAAAAGATAAATATTGATAAATAGTCTTCCCAGCATGCTTATACCATAGATATGTTTTCTGGCTAGGAAGTGGGTCCTAAGAGTTCCAATTCAATAGTGCAGACCTCATGGGATTTTCCACATCTTCCTCAGTACTGAGTGGGAGGGTATTACATTTAAGGGAGTTTCCCTTTGGTTACTTTCTGTGATACAGACTTTATCAACTACGGTCAGGAATTGGCCTTTACTATCCAAAGCTGTGGGGTAGTTTATTGGACGCTGTTTGGGGCATACAAATCACAAGCCGAACTCAGGCGCTTTCTACTTGCCAGAAGTCCCAGCTGGCTCTAAGACTGCTTCCAAAACTAGTCTACCTATTTCCAAGCTAAAACTCAGGACCAATGAGATTCTTCATTAGAGTCATAGGACGGCCGCTCTATTCAAACTAAAGTGCCTGCAGCCCCATAAGAAAATTGCTTGTTAGTGATAATATTTCAAGTTCATCTGTGTGCCAAATCCTCTGAAAAGCTTGCAAAGAGAGAAAGACCAGCTGCAGAAGCCGAGGTATCTGAAACACAGCAGGAACCAAAAATTAGCAATAACTGCGCTTAAGCTTGGACCTCATCTTTAGAAAGGAAAGACCTACAAAATCTACATTGATAAATCTGTTGGGAGCTTGATAAGTAATTTAGATCAGCTTGTCAAGCCCAGCAAAGGACAGCAGGAGTTTGTTCAACACACTCGGTAATCAACTTTACCACACCCTTCGGAGCACTAGTAAATGTACCAACTAAAAGTAACCACTACATCGATCTGAAGACCTTGAATTATGATTCAGCCTTCAGCAGCACCTGCTCCTTTTGGCAGCCTTTACTTCATCATCAGCCATGAGCAACCAGATTCCATTTCAGAAAACCTTGTTCCAAAAACTACCTTGTGAGAGAACCAACTCTGCTCCTTCTACAGTTCAAACCCTTTCTCACAATCCGAATTCTTTGAGAGGAAATCTCATTGAACCGATGTGACACCCTGAAACACACATTTCAGTAATCCCCTGTTAATCCACAGAGCTCCATAATTTCTTACAAATTCAATGGCAGCATTCCTAAGCAGGCAAAACCTCCACCACATACACACCTGGTCCATTGAAGACCAAGATTTGCCCTTAGTCCCGGTTTCACTACTAAAAACTCATAAAAATACTTAAATAGGTGTTTGAACAATTTTAATCACTATAGATTTTAAGAGACTCGTATAAGAAAATGTTTTAATAGGACCCTAACCCTAAACTAAATTCAAATGTTTACTTTGTTTTTAGGTCTCGCCGAGTGAAGAGGCTTTGCGAGGCATGCAGTATACACTATAGCTGGGAGAAGCTCCGCCCACTTTCCATCTATAAGTTTCATTGGCTTCCATTATAAATTGAGCATTCTGATTGGTTTTTAGCTTCGTAGTCCCGCCTCCTGACTGCCATGTCGTCATTATTATTCTTCCGAGGCTATCAGCCCCTTTACTGTAGAAACCGTTTTGTTCCACAGCCTCTAAACGTTCCCTCCCGTAGTCCGTAATTTTTTTCACCACAACCACCCACCCACCCCCTCCCATTCGTGCCTTCTTTAATGCCCGCACTTCTGTTTCCAAAGCAACAGGGCTCGCGTAAATGCGAGTCCCGTTGCATTTTCAGTGCTTGTTTATTTTGTGATTGGTGGCCCAAATTGCACTCTTTGTTTCACATGCACGCAATGCCTTACATCGTACGCATGTGTGACAAATCAGTGCTGTTTTTTCCAATTGACTGTGGGAGGCAGAGACAGCGCAAGCAGCGGCCGGGACAATGCTGGGAGAAGATAATGAGCATTTTCTCGGCCGCTGCTTGTGCTGTCTCTGCCTCCCACAGTCAATTGGAAAAAACTGTACTGATTTGCTATTGGACAATGGCAGTGTGTAGTGTCATTTCAGCCCCATGCAGTTTAGCTTTTACATTTTGCTTATTGCGACGTCTCGGGCTCATGCTAAGTGCCTTAAAATCACAACCCTACCACTACCGCCATGATTGCCTTCCACTTCTCACACAACGTGTATCATAAACCTCCATGCTGCGCTGGAGCGTCTTGTGACGCTGCCGTATGCCAAAACTGCGGGCCGTCCACTCACAAATGTGAAGAGATCCATAGGGGTGGCGGGATGATGTTCCACCACGCAGTCTCAAGCGACAAGATCCGCTGTCTGAAGCAGACCGACACTGTCAATTCACATCACGGTTGCGGGACAAGGAGAGGCGTTTGCTATGCACAGATAGGTCGAGCGCGTGCATCACCTGTTGCCTTTGTTCTGTTTTTTCTATGTAGGAAAAGGGCAGGATTTTGTGTGGCTTGCTTTTTTTTTTTTTCCATCGAGCCAAGCGAGTGAGCGTAATATTGTAATGCACAGTTAAAATGTTTCAGCCCTGAAGGCCAGTTATCGAAACTGCCATATTTCACTTGATTTGCAGCATAGAGAACGGATAGAAATTCTTTGACTTATTTTTGTTTCTATTATGCCTCGTGTCCGTTGTTTTGGTGAATCTGTTTTTGACTTCTAATTCTGAAACATGTTACGTAAATATTCTTTTGCAGCTTTAACTCGCTGTATATTGATTTGCTTAGCACATGCCTACCATCTAGTGGTTTTATCCAGTATAGTTTAACATTTATAGCGCAAAACACCCTCGGTATATTGACGGAGAGTTTACACTTGTCAGTGTTCATCAAGGCTGCCTACCATTACCCTGTCTCTCCACGTACTGAAACGAACACTACTCCTACAGTGATCAACTTTTTGTCCCGGCAGGTAAGTTCTGCAACACCTATCTTTGTCAATCCCTAATCCATCTACAAGAACCTCGAACAGCTGTCCTTCCGAACCCTAGTAGAACAAATCCAATCAGTTCGCACTGTCGGAATTCAGAGCTGAGCCTACTATGTGTTCAGGAAGTTAGTTCTGACTGGTGCATGGGTAATGGCACTTGCTCTACAAATTCTGGTTTGCTATGCCTAGGGCATTTTGTGGAGTGCTGCGCCGGCGATTCCACGCAGAGAGAGAGGGAAAAGCTAAGGACTATGACTTTCAGACAAGAGACTGCTCCTGATGACGCACCTTATCACCCACGGACCTGTCATGTGTGTCAATGCTGCCAATGATTAGTTGTTGCCTATTACATGTAATGCTCTTGTTTCACTCTCGAAGCTCATAACGTTTTTTTGTTTTTTTACGGTATAAAAGTTTGTTAGACTGTGACATGGCTTGCTGTTTGTAAGTCACACATGCTTAGAAGGGTAGTACAAACACTACAGGAACATGGATAGGTGTAACGTCCTCGATTGGAATGTCCGTGACCTGGGAACATACGTAAAGAGACACAGGATGCTGTAATTCTGGTTGAGGCTCTACTACTCATGTTACAAACCTGTGCGCACGGACATAACGCATTTAAGGGTAGCACGCCGCAAAAATCAGAAATATTGAACTTTCACAAAACATTAGTAAGCATGGAATGCGGTGTGCATTCTACCACCTTTCTCGAATTAAGTCATTCCTGGGCAGACATGACCTACACATAACCTGCCTTCAACAGACACATCTGGTTAACATTGCAACATTATTGTCTATAAAATGAAATACAATCGGAATTGTTCGCCTTCAATACACGATGGGTGATGTTTGCATGCTTGACATGTTGACGGTAATACGACGTGCGACACGAGGGCCGAGTGAGTGATGAATGCTGAACTCTGATTTTTCTCCTGAGCACTTTGACCGCTGCTTGTCCCCCCCCCCTCCCCCGGTGGCACATGGCTTGGCCCTTTGACATCCTGGCTCCCGTGGCACCAAGGCCTTCTGGCATCGAGGCGCTTTGATCTGTGATCTGGGGGAGGGGAGTTGGTGAGCAGCCGCGGTGCGTCCATTGGGGCGTAGGGGCGTAGCCCCACCAGCCCTGCTGCGTGGACCCGCGTTAAATAATTAAAATATAATGTTTTAAACTTTTACAATACCATTTGCCAAATTACCATTTACTTACTGCGCACATTATTCCGGCGGCGCCGGGCAGCACCCGACTTTATCGGGAGTGTGCAGGGGGGCGGGCTGGCTGGTGTGGTGATTGGATGATTGACAGGTCTAAAAAACGTTTTTTTTTCCCGCATGTATGCTTCGGGCAGCAACTTGCCCGAGCATGCGCACCCAGGCCGGCCCCATTAGCTAGTAGGGGGGGGAAGGGTGCAGGACCTGCTGGCGGCAGCGCTGGAAGCAAAAGGGCGACAGGGCGAGCAGTCACTCTGCCCTCCAAGCCAATCCTGGCGCTGCATGCAGCGCCACTGCGCCAGGATTGGCTGGTCACCGCGCAGCATGAGCAGGGGCAATCATGATTGGATGCCGAGCTTGACCTTGACGTAAGGTAAGCGTGCTGCGTGGATCCGGTAACGGTCGGGTAACGGGTTCACTTCGTGCGCGTCGCCTGAGCCTCGTGGTCGTGACTCCACTCGTGGACTGGACGGTGGCTGAGGACAGGACACACAGGTAGGATCGGTTGGGGAAACATGGGGAAATGCTTAGCCAGGTCTCACTACTGGAATAGGAAGGCTATAATATAATCATGACGGTGGTGCTTTGACATGGGTAAATGCTGGTTTCACTGACGTAACAGTAGAGTGCTTCAAAACAGGGTTATGGTGATTTAACACTACAGAGCTACGTATCATAGTGAGGTAACTAAGGGGGATGCTGCAGGTCAGATACTAGGTGCAGTGACGTACCTGTGGCTGTGTGTGTTACTCTCTAGACAGAAAGAGCACTACGGTGGTCAGGATTTCGTGGACTGGCAGAGCTGCAAGTTTGTCTCGTTACAAAATATTAGCGGTAGCTTGTAAAGCTGGTCAAACCCGACTTTTTTGAGGCGTTTCAGATGAGAGCGAAATGAATTGCGCTTGTTTAATGAGCAGGTCAGAATTTAATCGCTGTATCCAGTTGCTGCATAGCAGTTTTTGATACTGAAAGCTCACCTTCTTCAGCTTCTGCTGTTGGACCACGCGAGCTTTTTTCGGAGCAATGACACGACCTGAGAAAGTAGAACAATTCAATAATCCCTGATCCTGCTTTGCATAAAACTTCTACTCCTCACTCACCAACTGTAACATAAATAAATGGAAATAAGCACATCGTTCTACTTCATTGTTTGTTCTGGCCTCGTCTCCCGGTACTCCGTAAGGGCATCATATAGCACCTTATCGCCACTCCCCACCTTCTCTACCACAACTAATCGCTTCAGGCTTCCAGCACAATCCTCTATACCTCCACCCGATCTCTCTTTTGATTCATCGCCTTTTCCGTCACTCTGGTTCCTTGTATACTTAACTGCCAACACTTCCCCACGTCACAGGTAAAAACAAACAACAACAAAAAACACGATCGATTTAATAAAAGTTTAAGACCTACTTTCAGTTAAAAAAAATACTTATGCGGTGCACATAGTAGCGCTCTTATGGACCGCATTACATAACCCATGCCTTACAAAGCCAGCTCCTTATCTCTCTCTTACCCTATCCCGCGGCAGAGGCCACAGAGTGGTTTTCTGGGGGTTATGATTTCTTTTCAATTGCGCATAATGCTTGGCAAGGCTGCCAGTGCGAGCTGCCAAGCGCTCCCTGTCAATTACTACATTTTCACAGTTCAGACTTAAACAAAGCTCGCCCCAGTCAATAACGGAGACAAGCATACCTGCCAAAATACATGCCCAAGGCCAGTCACAATGCCTCAATGATTCGGTAATTGCTATTCTGCCATAAATCAAGGGGTTTGTATTGACAGCCACGATTTACTGTTTTCTAATGAGGGATGAGAGCGGGGTAGGGGAGTCATGCTAGTTTCATAGCAGTGCAGTCGCTTGCACCGAGCAGGGCTGTTTAACCGAGGCTCATTTCTTCAACACAATGTTTTCTTCTACTGCAATTTTGATCTGGCTTTCATCTAGTAAAACATGTGAACACAAGCAGGCACAATTGCTTTGGTATTGGTAATGTTGATGGAGGTAATGGTAGTGTAACACTGCTAATGGTGATGGTAGTATTGGTGGTAGTAATAGCAGTGGTGCTAATGTGTTGTAGTAATAGTAGCGGTAGGGGTAATGATGGTGCTCTTGTTAGTGACAATGAGCTGGTGGTGTGGTAGTCGAAATGGTTGCGGTAATGGTGGTAGTGGTAATGGAAGATTGCTCTATAATTTGTTTTAGTGTGCAGTGTACGACTGTTTCATTTGTTTGATTTGTTTACTGGTGGAAATGGTGGTTGTAGTTGTAATAGTAATGAAAATGGTGATGCGGCGGTAATGGGGGTGATGGTAATATGAGAACGCGCTAGAAGAAGGATGTTAGATGTGGAGGCTGGAATTGATAAACTTGGGGTTTGGAGACTAGACATTGGGATTGGCTTGCTACGACTGGGAGGATTAGGAGGACTGTGCATTGAGCAAGGAAAACCACGAGATTAGACTATTAGACTGCTGAGTTGTTACAATGGTAGAATGGAACTGTGGGACTCTGTGGTGATGTACTCATCTACCTACATTTCACATTCAGAGGTTTGTGGAATGTGGTAGAATGAAGGAGGGTTGGAGGTTCTCTCTGTGATAGTTGTGGAGAAGAGCTAACAAAGGCTGAGGCCAGTAAACAGATCTCTTGTGGTATTTTGTGTGTGGTGTATTTTTTCATATCACACTACTACAATCAGGCGTACATGATTCCTGAGAGTTTAAAAGCAACCCCGGGCTGTTTGCGTTTAACCATTTGCAAACCATGAGCCGTCACAACTCGATGTTTTGCACTTCACCACAGAGGCACTTTCAAGTTCCTGACGTCCTGCGGAACGAGCCTGGCAACCATTACACTGCTGTGCAACTTCTTCTACTCTTAGAGCTGAGATTTCCATGAGTCTTATAGTCTGAATTCAGCACCTGAGAATAATAGGACAGAATGTATGAAGCTCTGTGGTAATACTGAATAAGCAGCTACCTATGTTATGCCATCTATTAATGTAATAACTGCACTTTCACAATTGCTTTATTAACCTTCCTGCTTTCTCAAATTTGCTTGAAAATGCACGATTTTCTTCTTTTTTCTCAAAATTTTCTTGGGGGGGGTAACCCCCCCAAACCACCCTTTTGGGGTTCGGGCTAGCACGCTGCGCTCGCTCGCTACAGTGCTGTATGCTAATTCGTTTGCGCCCCACCACTTTAAAATCTCACCCACCGCCCCTGTTGGTGAGCTGTCACACGCTGCTGAGCAGGGCGCAGGGGGAACCGACTATCAAAGGGGCGTGGACAATGTAATTAACGGCATGGCTTAAAACACATAAGCTAAAAATATGTGCTTAGCATAGTGTGCCACCTGACTTGTATTTTACTGTTTCTGTCATTGCATCCAGACATATGATACAACAAGTAACATCATACCTACAACAAGTCAGGACTATTGGCTTTGTCAATGGTTGTTAGCTGCATAAGATAATCAAGCAGCAACTATGGCTAGTATATGCTATTGAAAAAGCTTCCACTTAAAGCCCCGGTGACAACACAACAATGTTGCTGCTTCTGATTTTCGAAAAGTGAAGTGGCAATTTGAAGTATGCACTATTCAATAAGGCGCCGTCACTTGCATCAGCGCTCGGAGTTTTGTGTTTTAAAAAGCAGACACATGGGAGATGTAAGAAGCAAGGATTTCCCTTCCCCCACAACACTCACCTGGCATGACATCATGCCGTAACTCCTCCACTTATGAGAAGTGAGCAGTAGGCTAATGTGCTGCATAGCTAAATACATATAAGGTCCCAAAGGCGAGACCGTTTGCATTGCAAATGCTTGTTATCCCTCTTGTTCCTATTTCCATCCGGGAATTTACAGTGGTCTTTAGTTAATATTTTTTACTAATTTTATTTCTTCCTTTATTTAGATCGCTTAATTGTTTTGCGCTCCTCTTTTTTGCTTCTTTTATTACCAGCACCCCTTGCACGGTTTAGTCTTGAATTCAGAAAAGCCAACAAAAAGAGAGCCAATGCATACTATAAACAACCTTTGGCTCATGTATGTTTCTGACTCGATGGCTTTCGCTGTGGTGGAAGTTTGGTCAGAGTTGCCATCTTTCCCTCTGTTGAACTAAGGACTGCCAAAATGTATTATGATATTTGAACGTGTTAATAATTAATTATGATTGAAATTATATTCTACATGTTATAAAGGAGTGTGTACAGACTTATTAAAGTGTAGAGTTTACTATTATTAACAATGATGTACATTGCATGTTTTGCTGAGGTGCGTTTGTTTAGAGAAAAATATCAAACTTCTTCATCTGAAAATGCTCGATGTGCTCAATTACATAAAGCCTTTTTCAACTTCATATTCTCCTCTGTTAAAACTATAATATATTTAGCCATCAATTAAAATGGCAGAATAATTCATTAATCTACCTCGGAAAACTTGATTTCCAGTTCAAAATTGCGTTCTTCTAGTTGCTGTACTGTGGTTCTTAAATGTTCATACATTTTTTGAGAATGTTCAGCCCTTTGTCTTTCATTCAGCTCTTTCATTTCCAACATTGTGATTTTCTTGGAGATGGAAACTATTTCACTATTTGTAACTGCTTTTGTGGCCTTATCCATGGCTGTCTCTCCACCTAAAAAAGAAAGGATAATCCAGCGTTAGAAAGAAAAAAAAACAACGCACCTAAATTAATGTTAAAATTTGGATACACCATCCAAATCGTATATACTGTTAGCCTTTCGCTGTATTCTAATACTTTGTTTTTCAAAGTTCATAACGTTTGTGCTGCAGGGGATGAATGATGTCACACATAGAGCCTTACCCTTTAGAAACAATTCAGTGCTAAAATAAATTCTGAATTCACTGTGGTAGTCCCTGCAGGCGCGCAACACCCATTGGACTCAAAGGCTTCAGCCCCCCCCGTCGTGTGTGGCAGCCCGGGATGAGACACCTTCCCGGGCAAAAAAGCAGCCGCACCCGAGCACTTCACAGGTCTTTAAAAGACTACTTGTATGTTAATGAGGCCTCGCTGTTGTTTCACCCCTTCTAAGAGCCCCTGCAGCTCCACTCTGCCTATTGCTTAAAGTTCAGCCCCCCCCGAAATTTTTGCTCAGCCCCCCCCGAAATTTGGCTCTAGTTGCGCCTCTGAGTCCCTGCCTACCTACAGCTAGCCAGGTACAACAATAAGAGGCCAGCTCTGTCGGGAAACCTGGCCTATTCTCCTAAAACAGGAGAACAAGAAGTAGTGAAAATTCAAGTATTTCTTGTTCTCTACTGCAATATACAGATTTGCTGATTTTGGGATGATGATAATTTTATTTCTGATGACAGAGATCTTATAACGTGTGATTCAGAACATACATACGAACTCGAAAAACATTAAAAACTGTTTAAAATAGCAAAGTTGCCTTTCTGACAGCAAAAGGGCAGAAGATCGATTAACAAAAGGATAGGTCTTAACTTTGTAGGGGGATGACCTATGAAAAATATATAATCCCATATATACATAAAAATACATATAATAGACACTTCATTTAATTTCAAATAGATAGTTAAAAACAAATCGATACTAAAAAGAGGGAAAAGGACACATAAATCCATAAAAACAGTAAGCGAAATAAATTACACATTGCACTTTGAGCGTCTTATCCATAAGGTCATCAGGAATTTAGATAAGCCAAAAAAGCTGACTCTCCTAGTATCTGTGCTGAGTATTCTGAGCACTGCCAGATAATGCATAAAAACAATGTACCTACACAGAGGGATAATCCACTTGGACCACAAATTTTCAGGGCGAGGGCAAAAGACTAATAGGTGGACCAGAAATTCAGTCCCTCTTTTACATGCAGGACACATATCACCAGGGTGTGGCTTGGCTTCACCATCTACTGCAGGGCACCTTAGTGGGGAGGGTCTTATACCTAAATTGAAGAAACAATTTCCACACCGAGTGGATGCCAAGAGGCCCCTAAGTCCCACTCAATAAGAGGCAAGGGCTTCTGTAGTCCATAACCGATACCACAACATTAAAAGCTTGTACTCCATTTGATAGGTGATCTTTCTTTGGGCCAAAACAAGGACAATTGGAGTTAGAGGGGAACTTGCAGGGAGATTAAGGAGAGATCTTGGAAAGTGATGTTCCTTCGCAGAAAGACAGACCGGGTTCCCACTTCCTCACAATTCTGCTACATAGATACCTGAGTCTAGGGCTTTTGAATTATAAATGTCTAGTGCTGGAGCCGCTTTACCCGACACAGATCTTTTATGAATCTTAATTATGTGGAAGGTTTGCTGAATTAACAAGAGATGTGCTTGCTCTATGTGGGAGGCCCAACAAAAAATCGGGGTTAAGCATCCCCAAATAATCAAAGGTGGGGACCTGTTCAATGTGGCGATCCCCGACTGACAGACATCTCTTAGTTGTCTTCAAAGAGCCGTTTGTGAAGACCATATACTTTGTTTTTGAGTCATTTAGCTCCAGACCAAGCTCGTCGCAAAAGGATTTAAAATCGTTCAATAACTGCTGGAGCCCTTTGGGAGACTTTGATAGCAATAGCATATCATCAGCAAAAAGGAGAGCTGGAGCCCTTCACTCTCTGACTGTTGGAGAGTCACATCCATCCCTGTCGAGGTCCCCTATAACCCTGTTTATAAATAATGAGCAGTATACATTCTCCACCTTGCAACCATCAATCTCACCAACATAAAGATCTTGGAAAATAGCAATGGGTAATGCTAATGACAGATGCACTATTAGTAATCGAAACCTCCTCCGATATTAGCAACCATTACCGCAAAACTACGCATATAATGTTTGCAGACATATTCGCTCATCAAAAAAACACAAAGAGGCCCCATCTGCCTAAGACTACTGTACATAACTTTGAAGGGATAAGCCCCAGTCAAAACACAAGGGTGCTTCTACTGCTCCAAAACGTATGATGCCTTTGAAGAGGGCATTGTGAGTGCACCTCTTCAAGGCTAGAGGTTGTGGAGTACCAATGGAGGTCTACCATCTCAATGCAGAAAAACAGTGATTCTGGCAAGTACCACATTTGCACATTAAGGGGCCTTCCAAATAATGGGCCCAACAACATAAACCTTCCTGTTGACAGTGAAACAACATATTTAAAAATTATGGGGGCAACCCATTACAAAAAGTATTTCTAATTAACCTAGAATTTATATACTTTTAGACTTAAAATGAATGCACCCAAGACTGAACTCACTAGAATCCAAAAACAAATAACTTAAGCTTGTATCTAAATTTCATAACCACATAAAAAAAAAGAAATTAACTGTAGAAGGATATATTTCCTGACCTATTCATAAATTGTGAAGAGTTTGTTTCGGATGTGGCATAGTTTAAACCTGTTTACTCACATAGATTTTTCCCTAGATATAAGTGCAGACAAAATGTTAATTTGTGCAGGGCAGTTTTAGTTTTTTTTTGCCTGAACTTACCTTTCCCCCATCCAGAAAAATATTTTGCCCAGTGGAGATACATACCCTTTCCCTTACACCCCTGAAATTTTTGAAGTTTTCATTGTTTCAAGGAAGCACTTTAACCCAAATTACTCCAACCATTTCTTGGGGATTAGTTTTTGGTGCATAAATGGGGTAGGAAACTGCACTGGAAATGGTAATGAATGTCATTAAAGATACAAGCCCAGAGAGGACTTATGCTTGTACCAATCACTTAAGAATACATGTTTCCAGTCCCAATCCTAAACTTACAACAGTGGAAACAAATGGCATATAATCCACCATTGTAAGTGCACCGAAGATTCTAAAATGCCACTTATTCTCTTTTGTGCAGAAGGAAGTGGAATTTAAAATATTTATTTTTTAATTAAGCAGCACAAAACATTTCTGGAGGGGCCCAACATCTTTCTGGAAACTGATGTCACAGTGGATAAGAAAATGTACGCTTTACTAAGTAGCCACAGCCCTCAATCACATGCATCTTAATTTCTTCGATTCAACTGCAATATATGTGAGTCAATGAATGAACAAATTAATGAAATAGAGATTTTGTGTGACTGCCACCCAAAGGGTATCCTGGCTCTAAAAACTCAGCATGAGCACTGGAGGACATAACTTGAAAAGAGCTACTGCTATCCAGGAGATGTCCAGATGCTAAAGACTCAGATCACTTTGAGGATATAAAAAGCTAGGATATGCAGTTGGAAAAGAAAGATTTTCATAGTCTTACTAAATAGAGTGTAGTTAGAAACTGACTGAATATGTAATGAATGGGAGGGCCACAGTTTTGCTAATAGGTAGGACAGGGATCAGCCACCTTATCTGTAGAGCATGATTTTTGGTATTTCCACTTGAGACATCAAGGTAGAAAGCAGTTTACGGGAATGCCGTAAAAGGATTATTTTTTACTAATGTAGATTATACCAATTTTATCCACAGCTTTGTGGGTGAAGCGGAGAGCATTAAACACAACACTTTTACAGACGGGAAGCCAGTGCAGGGAATTTAGATGCGTTTTAACAGGGGCTGTCTAGGCATGTTTAGAGAAGTCAGCCTGGCCAATTTTGAACAACCTGTAAGTGTTTCAGAATAGGGTAGGTGGCTGGCTCAGTATATGGTGTACACTTATTTAAGTGAAGGACCTTGCACTTATCCAGACAACCCTTATAGTGATTTTAGTGGTCTTAGACAACAATAGAAAGCTCTCTAAGTGGTAGCTGTGGAGAGCAGCCCTCAAGCTTATCCGGAAGGAGTGTTAAGCAGCTTGTTTTACCACATCTAATCATGTAGTGTAGGTCAAATGAAAAAGAACCTAACAGTATTTCAATAAAAATAGTTCTATTTATTACACAACACTCACTAATACATTGCTATATCTCCTACCCGGAGATATAAACACAAATACACAAGAACACTTCAATTGCAACAGGTAAGTATGCACAAAATACCGTGGTCTCCAGGGGGAGACCAAACCCTATATTAAGAAAGTGGAATGCGAGCTACGACCAAAGTTGGGACTTGGACTAGAAGACTCAGAGGAGCTGGGAACACAAGGAACCACCCACAGTAAGTACACAGGAACCCCACGGAGGCTGTGTGCAGAGTGGAAACAGTGTCCAAAAGAAGTCAACGGGGAAGTTGTGGTTGCAGTTTTAAAGAAGGACCCTTCCCAGTGGACTCTGAAGAAACCCCTTGGAAGACAGAATGTTGGAGAGTCACCGCGACCATGGATACCCCAGGAACCAGAATACCTACTCGAGAGAAGGCGGGAGTATAGGTGCGAAGTGATGTCGGAAACCGCAGTAGACTGTAATGGAGGACGTCAGTAAAGATGCCGCCGGAGAAGACTGTGCAAGAGTCTGGTGGAATCCAACGGTGGATTCTTGAAGAAGAGAACCAATAAGCAGAGGGGCCAGTGTCCATGCCATTCTGAGGTGACCAGGTGGCATGCAGGAGAAATGCCCACTGATGACAGACGGTTCAAAGGAGTTGACGGTGACCTTGTCGCTGCAGCTGTGAGGACCAGGCGACGCTGAGGAGGACAAAGAGCCGTGCACGAGCTGTCCCACGTCGGACGTCGAGAACCAGGGTTCAGTGTCTGGCAGGAGCACCAACAAGCTTTGGCAGCTGCAACATGCGTGGAAAGCGAAGAAGCAGCAATGTCTGGACCAGCAAGGTCCATGGGTCTCACCACCAGCAGAGGAGTCAGAGCAGGCCCCAAGCAAGCAGGGGTGCCCACTAAAGTAGGAGAAGCCCTCCGGAGGACCCACCGGCCAAAGGCACAGGAGTAGCCAGAGGACCTCAAGCAGCTCACCAAGAAGGAAGGTCCATAGTTCAGAGGATGCAGTGAAGACACTGTACTTGGCAGGAAGAGATGCTGGAGGCTGGAGCTTCTTGTAGCCTGAAGATCTCAGGAGTGCAGAGCCAACAAGCCTTGGCAACGGCAAGTCGGCACGGTGCACAGGGGTTCGGTCTCAGCTGTTCAGACGAGGGATACTAGCCTCAAACTTGCTGAGAGGACAAGTCCGGCCTCAAGGGAGTTGCAGGACCACCACCTGAGTTGCTGAGTCTTTTGAAGTCCATGGGAAGTCAGGAGCAGCACACCTGTCAGCTTTGTTGCAGTGACTGCAGATGCAGGGGAGTGACTACTTCACTCAGAGAGACTACTTTGGGTGTCCTTGATGCCAACAGGTCAGTTGAAGATCCTTGAAGAAGCACAGACAGACGATGAAGACTATGTGCAGAACAGCGAGACCAGGAGCAGCAGGAGTCTTTCTTGATGCAGTCTCGGTTCCAGGCGAAGAACAGCAAAGTCCAGACAGTCGAAGAGTGACGTGGTTTCAGGCTTGAGTCTTGTCCCACAACAAATCTGAAGAGCCACCCACAGGTAAGCCCATAAGTACCCTAGGGAATGGGTTTGAACGACTCGGGGGTCTATCCAAGAGGAGGGGTTGGACAGAGGGGAGAATACTCCAATGTCCGTCTTCAAGTTTTGCGCCAAAGCGGGAGTCAAGGGCTTCCTGAACTGGCCCTAACTGGAGTATGCAAGGAGGGAAACAAGGGTGCCCTTCAAAGCAGTCTGGTGGTGCTGGCAAGCGCCACCACCCCATGCCCAATACACTAAGGTCTGCCTGGGGAGCTGGTCATAACTCCCTGTGACAGGAAACCTATTGTTCAACCTTCTCCTGCTCAAGCTTGGCTCAGCAGCAGGAAAGCAGAATCATGCCTGTGGTCTGCAGCAATATTAGCTTGCTGTCAGACCCTGAAAGGCTGCAACCGGGAGTACATGGGTGTACCCCAAAGGAACCCCCCAGCACATGGGATCATACTTCCAACACTAGAATCGGTGTAGAAGTATGATTCCAACATGTTTTATACCAAACATGACCAGGTTCGGTGCAGCCACTATATAGGAAGACATCTCGTAATGATTGATGTCCACTATATGTGTATAAATAATGGCTGACCGCACTTACAAAGCATGGGGAATCGACTCCGGGGTTTGTAGGGGTGTCCTGCTCATGCAGGGGCACCCTCACACTTATAACCAAGCACCCTGCCTTCAGGACTGAATGGCTGTCTAGAGGGTGACTTATAGGTTTTAAGTTCAGTGACCTCAGATATAAGCAAACTTACATCTGTTGTGAGAGGTGAAAGCACCAACTCACACAGGCTGCAATGGCTGGCCTGTAGTCACAGTTTGAGTGGTTTCTCATGGGTGGCACAATACATGCTGTAGCCCATGGGAGACCCCTTGTGTACCTATGCCCTGGGTACCTTAGTACCATATACTAGGGACTTACAAGTGTACACTAGTAGCCAATTGTGGATGTACACCAGTACTTACCAAGTCAAATTTAGGGAGAAAGCAAAGTGAAGGGGTCCTGATCTGCAGATCCCAGTCAGACTAGGCAAACAAAAAAAAGACTGACACCAGCAAAAAGTCAGGGTAACCATGAAAGCAGATCCTACTTTCCTACAGTAAGGGTGCCTCTATTTAATTCTTAACAATTCAGGCTCATCCAGTTAGCTACAGTAGGCATACATTGTTTAATGTTTAATTGATTGTGATGTTCAGCAATAATAATAATGATTTTTGTCTTTTGGAATATGAAACAATGTGGGATACGTAGAATTTTACAAGAGAAGCCAATGGAGAGATGTACATATTTTATAGAGCAGGGTTTAGGGAAACATTCTGGAGGACTCTGCACTACCTAGAAAAGGGGGTGCAAGGGTACTGAAACGGTGGAAAAAGACTATTTGTGTTCTATCTGACAAAAATGAATGCAGTTATCTGAGTACCTTACTACAGATTCCAGTGCGAGTCAGTATAGAAAGCAGCACTCTACAACACAGAGTTGGAGGCTGCTGATTCATCTAGAATGAACAGGGTGGCAGTGCCACCTTAATCCCAGATAGTTCTAAGATTGTCCTCCATATCCAAGAGGTCAGATTCAGTGTTTTGTCTAAACCCAGACTGTAGAGAATCAAGTAGGGATTCTTGTTCAGCGAATGTGGACAGCTGGCAATTTACGCCATTTTCAAACATTTTAGTAAGAAGGGGCAGAAGACTTATCTGCAAGCAGTTCAGCTAATTGAGAAGAAAGGCAGCGAGTTTCTTTAAAAAGCTTTGATTTTAGCTTTTTTTTTTATAAGATAGGTATTAGAGCTGTTCCATAAGAAAAATTACATGAGTGAGAAATTATAGCTATCATTTTATCTACTACTTGTTTAATATGTGGAGGGGTTGAGTGAAGAACCTTATTTTGATGAAGTTAAAAGTGCAGTGACTTGCTGAACTGATAGGAGAATTCTATGACAGAGGAACCAGCTTGTAACTATGAATTATCCGAGAAAGAAAATATGATGAAATAATACTACTCATATATCGGCACTGACTAATATATCTTTTTTTAATTTCATTATTTATGCTATTACATTAAATAAGAAACATACAACAAAAAACTGTGACAATTACATGCTGGATTCGCCATAACATTAGAATCTATATTACAGCTCGGCCCTACTGTATATGCCCCCTCTAGCACTTGTATAACATCATGTTCCCTTCCCGCTGCCTCAACTACTGTGTCTTTCATACCACATTGTTTCCTCAGTCTATAGATCTACATTCGAGTCCCCTTATGTGTCCTAGCAACCCCTAATGTCCCTGCATGGGACCCAGAGATTAACAAAGAACCTCCCCTGATGCTCCAGATACCGACCTTCGCTAACCCTCCTGTCTCCTGGCCTTCAAGTAACTTGTCATCCCTGCAAGAGAGCTGAAGGCGTGTCTCCTGGCTAATGCCCATTCACTGCATTCTTCACCCAGGGGGCTACCATGGGTCTCCGTGTGCCTTGCCATCCCATTGCAACAAGCCTCTTCACTAGGAGAAGTGTCAACTGGAGGAACTTCTGTTGCATTTTACTCTGTTTGAGGTGTCCCATGAT
Source organism: Triturus cristatus (assembly GCF_964204655.1). Lineage (NCBI taxonomy): Eukaryota > Metazoa > Chordata > Amphibia > Caudata > Salamandridae > Triturus > Triturus cristatus. The sequence continues at coordinate 993,186,293 of NC_140585.1, read as the reverse complement.
ACCCTGTAAGCATGGTTTGGCAAAAGGATCCAATGGCAATCTAGTCATTAGGCGGATCCGCTCCACCACTTGCAGCAAATACGCCTGTATCTCATCACAGTGCCATGCCATGAGTAAGAACGCAACTCCTCTCTATCTACAGCGGGGATATGCAGTGGAGCGTCTTTTATATATTCTGTTAAGCTTGAGAACCATGAGGTATGTGCGGTAAACATAGTTTAATTGAATTTAAACCTAGAATTCCCTGAGAGCTCCTAAACCAGTGCACAGTTAAGTTTCCATTGCTGATCTGAGTTGTTCCTGCAATTCTCCCCCCGCCGCCGCCCTAGCTGCCATCTGAACGTCTCCGATTTAATGCCTCAATACATTAAGGACACTAGATGTCCCTCCTCACCCATACTCGGAACCACCTGTGTAGTCTCAGATCATCGCAGTGCCTGCAGGAAGACCATCCAGATCTTGCTCGTCATTTGTGCAATATGGGTGTATTATAGATATTGACTGTGGACCAAGTTGAAGGCATCCTGAGCTTCCTGATAAGTGAGGAATCATTCCCCTGGATACATATCACCCAAGTATCTACAGCAGGGGTCTCCAACGAGTAGCTCGGGAGCTACTGGTAGCTCGCCAATACCTTCAAAGTAGCTCTCGGTGGTGAAGTCAAGCCCAGTATAAAATTCAGAGAGTAGGTGCCTATAAAAGAAGGCAGCACTGCTCATCTCAAGACCCTTAGAGTGACAGCCACCAAAACCTATGGCAGTAACTCATACTACAGACCTCATCTACAGACCTCCCGGACCCCGTCCACAATTCAGTGACACCATCGCTGACCTCATCAGCACCCACGCCCTCGCTTCCACGGACTACATCCTCCTCGGGGACCTGAACTTCCACCTCGAGAACAACAACAACGCCAACTCCACCGCCCTGATCGACAACCTCGCCAACCTCGGACTCAAACAGCTCGTAACGACACCTACTCACGCAGCTAGACACACGCTCAACCCCATCTTCTCCGCAAGCCCCCACGTCTCCTTCAACCACACCACCGAACCACACTGGACCGACCACAGATGCGTCCACTTCACCTTCAGAAAACCCACCACACACCACCGCACCCAACAGCTACCACGCCGCTGCTGGGGCAAGGTCACCGAGGACCAACTGACTAACGCCCTCGCACTGAGACCACCCACCGACCCCACCGACCCAGACACCGCCGCGACCAACATCAAACAGTGGATCAACGACTGCGCCAACACCCTCGCCCCTCTCAAGACCTCTACAACCAACCACACCAACAAGAAAGCCGCCTGGTTCACCGAGGACCTCCGGATCTCCAAGCACACCTGTCGGAAGCTGGAGAAGAAATGGCTCCACGACCGAACACCAGACAACCACACAGCCCTCAAGAGCGCCACCCGCAGACACCACCAACTCATCAGGACCGCCAAGAAGACCGCCTTCAAGGACCGCCTAGACAACAACGCACACAACACCAAAGAGCTCTTCAGCATCGTGAAAGAACTCTCCAACCCCAGCTCCAACACCAACGACATCCCGCCATCTCAAAACCTGTGCGACTCCCTGGCCACCTTCTTCCACCGCAAGATCACCGACATCCACTACAGCTTCAACTCCGACCCCCCCCCGCACCCACCACCGAGTCCACCACCCCTGCGACTACCACTCGCACCAGTCGCCTGACCGTCTGGTCCAGCGTCAGCGACGAAGACACCATCAAAACCATCGACTCCGGATCCCCATCGGACCCCTGCCCTCACCACGTCTTCAACTAAGCCAGCGCAACCATCGCGCCCCACCTCCGGAAAACAATCAACTGTTCCTTCGAGACAGCAACCTTCCCAGAAAGCTGGAAGCACGCCAAGATCAACGCCCTTCTGAAGAAGCCCAAGTCGGACCCCAAGGACCTCAAGAACTTCCGGCCCATCATCCTGCTCCCTTTCCCGGCAAAAGTGACCGAGAAGATAGTCAACAAACAGCTGACCCGCTACCTCGAAGTTAACAACATCCTGGACCCTTCCCAATCCGGTTTTCGCAGCAACCACAGCACCGAGACCGCCCTCATCACCGCCACTGACGACGTCCGGACCCTGATGGACAAAGGAGAAACAGCCGCACTCATCCTCCTGGACCTATCGGCAGCCTTTGACACGGTCTGCCACCGCACCCTATCAGCACGCCTCCATGACGCCGGTATCCAAGAGAAGGCCCTGGCCTGGACCACATCCTTCCTCTCCGGCAGAACCCAGAGCGTCCGCCTCCCACCCTTCCGCTCCAAAACCACCGAGATCATCTGCGGCATCCTACAGGGATCCTCCCTCAGCCCGACGCTGTTCAATATCTACATGGCCCCCCTCGCCCACGTCGCATGACAACACAACCTCAACATCATCTCCTACGCTGACGACACCCAGCTGATCATATCCCTCACCGAAGATCCCCACACCGCCAAAGCTAACCTCCACAGAGGAATGAAGGCTGTAGCCGACTGGATGAAGGACAGCAGACTGAAGCTGAACTCAGACAAGACAGAGGTCCTCATTCTCGGACCCACCCCATCAGCCTGGGACGACTCTTGGTGGCCCACGTCACTAGGCATAGACCGCAACCCACGGACCACGCACGCAACCTGGGGGTCATCCTCGACTCCACTCTCTCCATGACCAGGCAAGTCAATGCCGTCTCCACGTCCTGCTTCAACACCCTCCGTATGCTCCGCAGGATCTTCAAATGGATCCCCCTCGACACGAGAAAAACTGTTACCCAGGCCCTTGTCACCAACAGACTCAACTACGGGAACGCCCTCTACTCAGGAACTACAAACAAGCTCCTGAGACGACTCCAACGCATCCAGAACGCCTCGGCCCGACTCATCCTCGACGTCCCCCGCCGCAGCCACATCACACTCCACCTGAGAGGCCTGCACTGGCTCCCTGTCAACAAAAGGATCACCTTCAAGCTCCTGACCCACGCACACAAAGCACTGCACAACACCGGACCCACCTACCTCAACAACCGACGCAGCTTCCACACCCCCACCCGAAGCCTCTGCTCAGCCAACCTCGCCCTCGCCACAGTCCCTCGCATCCGAAAAACCACCGCCGGCGGCAGATCCTTCTCCTACCTTGCCGCCAAGACCTGGAATACTCTCCCCACCATCCTGCGACAGACCCAGGACCTGCTGGCCTTCAGAAGACTCCTCAAGACCTGGCTCTTCGACCAGTAGCACACCCCCTCCCCAGTGCCTTGAGACCCTTTTGGGTATGTAGCGCGCTTTACAAATGCAGTGATTGATTGATTGATACTAACACTCAGCCACAGAACAAAGGGCAACCCCTAACTACGTAATATGGGTAGAGATAAAGGGGAACAATGAAACCAAGCAAGAACAGAGAAACCTCTACCCTTACAATTTAAAGATGTACAATGTATCATATATATAAAATAAACAGGGAATGACACCCAAATCAGATTAAAGAGATATGGCATACAAGCATGTGAAAACACCAAAGGATAGTGCAACTTTTTAGTTTATTTCATTTGTAAGTGTCACTTTTTATAATACAAAAATATAATTTGTTGATTTTTTATACAAAGATGGTCACAATAGACAAAGAACAACGTACATTATTGTAAAATATATAAATGGATAAAGGTGTTAGACACACACAATAAATATCTGAGTTTTGTGCAAAAAAGAATATAACACAGTAAAGAATACAACAGAAAACAGGTTCCCAAGTACAGGGGAAAAGGTGAGGGAATGTTTTTTTGATCAAAGCTACAGACACTCAAATTCAAACAGCCCACATTCATACAGCATTACATAACTCATCCAACATCCGATCAAAAAGATTCTTAAGGACCCAACTCAAAGCAGTAACACCAATAGTCCCACAATATTATGATGGTTGTTCAGGATAAATGTCGAAAAACACTCATCTAGAGTACATAATCAGTGGGAATAGAGAGGGCCCAACTAAACAACGCCGACGCGCGTTTCGGTGAGACAACTCCAACTCAGGAGTACCACCTTCTTCAGGGCGTAACAAAGGCAAACTCCCATAGAGATCCTATTAGGATCTGAGCTCGCTTAAGAAGGCAAACAGTTGCCAGATCCGAATGACGCTCTCAGGGTAGCATGATCAAGGAAACCGCTGGCCCGTTTAGAGGGAGAGGCAAAAACGTCACGGGATGCAAGTGGCGTTTTCAGAAAGCCACGGCCATATTTATCATTTAACTTGATAGCGAGGTTCAGAGTTGGAGCTCGATCGGCCGTAAACCAAATAATGCAACCCCCAGAAGGATGGTTCTTAAGCGAGCTCAGATCCTAATAGGACCCTCGTTTGGACTTGTTCTCTGTCTACCAAACTGAAGATAAGACAGAGTAATAGGCTAAGTGGGGACAGCGCTTAATCCACCCTATGCCAATATTCGCCTGATTGAGCCGTTCTTAGAACGTTTAGCTCCTTTCTCTATCTCTATACAGGTCCCATCTCTATGGGAGTTTGCCTTTGTTACGCCCTGAAGAAGGTGGTACTCCTGAGTTGGAGTTGTCTCACCGAAACGCGCGTCGGCGTTGTTTAGTTGGGCCCTCTCTATTCCCACTGATTATGTACTCTAGATGAGTGTTTTTCGACATTTATCCTGAACAACCATCATAATATTGTGGGACTATTGGTGTTACTGCTTTGAGTTGGGTCCTTAAGAATCTTTTTGATCGGATGTTGGATGAGTTATGTAATGCTGTATGAATGTGGGCTGTTTGAATTTGAGTGTCTGTAGCTTTGATCAAAAAAACATTCCCTCACCTTTTCCCCTGTACTTGGGAACCTGTTTTCTGTTGTATTCTTTACTGTGTTATATTCTTTTTTGCACAAAACTCAGATATTTATTGTGTGTGTCTAACACCTTTATCCATTTATATATTTTACAATAATGTACGTTGTTCTTTGTCTATTGTGACCATCTTTGTATAAAAAATCAACAAATTATATTTTTGTATTATAAAAAGTGACACTTACAAATGAAATAAACTAAAAAGTTGCACTATCCTTTGGTGTTTTCACGTGCTTGTATGCCATATCTCTTTAATCTGATTTGGGTGTCATTCCCTGTTTATTTTATATATATATGATACATTGTACATCTTTAAATTGTAAGGGTAGAGGTTTCTCTGTTCTTGCTTGGTTTCATTGTTCCCCTTTATCTCTACCCATATTACGTAGTTAGGGGTTGCCCTTTGTTCTGTGGCTGAGTGTTAGTATCAATCAATCAATCACTGCATTTGTAAAGCGCGCTACATACCCGAAAGGGTCTCAAGGCACTGGGGAGGGGGGGTGCTACTGGTCGAAGAGCCAGGTCTTGAGGAGTCTTCTGAAGGCCAGCAGGTCCTGGGTCTGTCGCAGGATGGTGGGGAGAGTGTTCCAGGTCTTGGCGGCAAGGTAGGAGAAGGATCTGCCGCCGGCGGTGGTTTTTCGGATGCGAGGGACTGTGGCGAGGGCGAGGTTGGCTGAGCAGAGGCTTCGGGTGGGGGTGTGGAAGCTGCGTCGGTTGTTGAGGTAGGTGGGTCCGGTGTTGTGCAGTGCTTTGTGTGCGTGGGTCAGGAGCTTGAAGGTGATCCTTTTGTTGACAGGGAGCCAGTGCAGGCCTCTCAGGTGGAGTGTGATGTGGCTGCGGCGGGGGACGTCGAGGATGAGTCGGGCCGAGGCGTTCTGGATGCGTTGGAGTCGTCTCAGGAGCTTGTTTGTAGTTCCTGAGTAGAGGGCGTTCCCGTAGTTGAGTCTGTTGGTGACAAGGGCCTGGGTAACAGTTTTTCTCGTGTCGAGGGGGATCCATTTGAAGATCCTGCGGAGCATACGGAGGGTGTTGAAGCAGGACGTGGAGACGGCATTGACTTGCCTGGTCATGGAGAGAGTGGAGTCGAGGATGACCCCCAGGTTGCGTGCGTGGTCCGTGGGTTGCGGTCTATGCCTAGTGACGTGGGCCACCAAGAGTCGTCCCAGGCTGATGGGGTGGGTCCGAGAATGAGGACCTCTGTCTTGTCTGAGTTCAGCTTCAGTCTGCTGTCCTTCATCCAGTCGGCTACAGCCTTCATTCCTCTGTGGAGGTTAGCTTTGGCGGTGTGGGGATCTTCGGTGAGGGATATGATCAGCTGGGTGTCGTCAGCGTAGGAGATGATGTTGAGGTTGTGTTGTCATGCGACGTGGGCGAGGGGGGCCATGTAGATATTGAACAGCGTCGGGCTGAGGGAGGATCCCTGTAGGACGCCGCAGATGATCTCGGTGGTTTTGGAGCGGAAGGGTGGGAGGCGGACGCTCTGGGTTCTGCCGGAGAGGAAGGATGTGGTCCAGGCCAGGGCCTTCTCTTGGATACCGGCGTCATGGAGGCGTGCTGATAGGGTGCGGTGGCAGACCGTGTCAAAGGCTGCCGATAGGTCCAGGAGGATGAGTGCGGCTGTTTCTCCTTTGTCCATCAGGGTCCGGACGTCGTCAGTGGCGGTGATGAGGGCGGTCTCGGTGCTGTGGTTGCTGCGAAAACCGGATTGGGAAGGGTCCAGGATGTTGTTAACTTCGAGGTAGCGGGTCAGCTGTTTGTTGACTATCTTCTCGGTCACTTTTGCCGGGAAAGGGAGCAGGATGATGGGCCGGAAGTTCTTGAGGTCCTTGGGGTCCGACTTGGGCTTCTTCAGAAGGGCGTTGATCTTGGCGTGCTTCCAGCTTTCTGGGAAGGTTGCTGTCTCGAAGGAACAGTTGATTGTTTTCCGGAGGTGGGGCGCGATGGTTGCGCTGGCTTAGTTGAAGACGTGGTGAGGGCAGGGGTCCGATGGGGATCCGGAGTCGATGGTTTTGATGGTGTCTTCGTCGCTGACGCTGGACCAGACGGTCAGGCGACTGGTGCGAGTGGTAGTCGCAGGGGTGGTGGACTCGGTGGTGGGTGCGGGGGGGGGTCGGAGTTGAAGCTGTAGTGGATGTCGGTGATCTTGCGGTGGAAGAAGGTGGCCAGGGAGTCGCACAGGTTTTGAGATGGCGGGATGTCGTTGGTGTTGGAGCTGGGGTTGGAGAGTTCTTTCACGATGCTGAAGAGCTCTTTGGTGTTGTGTGCGTTGTTGTCTAGGCGGTCCTTGAAGGCGGTCTTCTTGGCGGTCCTGATGAGTTGGTGGTGTCTGCGGGTGGCGCTCTTGAGGGCTGTGTGGTTGTCTGGTGTTCGGTCGTGGAGCCATTTCTTCTCCAGCTTCCGACAGGTGTGCTTGGAGATCCGGAGGTCCTCGGTGAACCAGGCGGCTTTCTTGTTGGTGTGGTTGGTTGTAGAGGTCTTGAGAGGGGCGAGGGTGTTGGCGCAGTCGTTGATCCACTGTGTGATGTTGGTCGCGGCGGTGTCTGGGTCGGTGGGGTCGGTGGGTGGTCTCAGTGCGAGGGCGTTAGTCAGTTGGTCCTTGGTGACCTTGCCCCAGCAGCGGCGTGGTAGCTGTTGGGTGCGGTGGTGTGTGGTGGGTTTTCTGAAGGTGAAGTGGACGCATCTGTGGTCGGTCCAGTGTGGTTCGGTGGTGTGGTTGAAGGAGACGTGGGGGCTTGCGGAGAAGATGGGGTTGAGCGTGTGTCTAGCTGCGTGAGTAGGTGTCGTTACGAGCTGTTTGAGTCCGAGGTTGGCGAGGTTGTCGATCAGGGCGGTGGAGTTGGCGTTGTTGTTGTTCTCGAGGTGGAAGTTCAGGTCCCCGAGGAGGATGTAGTCCGTGGAAGCGAGGGCGTGGGTGCTGATGAGGTCAGCGATGGTGTCACTGAATTGTGGACGGGGTCCGGGAGGTCTGTAGATGAGGTCTGTAATATGAGTTACTGCCATAGGTTTTGGTGGCTGTCACTCTAAGGGTCTTGAGATGAGCAGTGCTGCCTTCTTTTATAGGCACCTACTCTCTGAATTTTATACTGGGCTTGACTTCACCACCGAGAGCTACTTTGAAGGTATTGGCGAGCTACCAGTAGCTCCCGAGCTACTCGTTGGAGACCCCTGTTCTAACCCCATAGGGGCATGACATATACAGTAGGTGGGAGCATAAGTCCCTTCAAGAACCTTACCACGATTGGTGAGTTGAAGAAGGATGGCTGATATGGAAAGCAGATAATAAACCCTGATGGATCCCTAAACAGTGCCAACTGAATATCCTTGCTGGGCAGGGACCTAGCAAAACAGACTAGTTTAGCCAGGCATGCTTTCAACGGGTCTACATTCTGTTAAGTACAACATGCAACAAACCAATTCCACCTTCCAGATTAAACAGATTTTGTGGAGGGTCGACCAGCAAACAATGTGACGTGAAACAACCTCCAACAGCAACTGGAAGGAGTGGCCCCACTTAATCTCCAGGTATGAAGGTGGAGGCTCTGGAGAGTGGGATACAGAATCTGTCCCTCCGACTGTGATAGGAGATACTGCCAGCAAGGTATACACAGAGGAGGACACAGGGTGTGTCTCAGGTGGAAAGTGTTCCACACTATTTTTGGCTAGTCAAGGGCAATCAGAATGATTTGGGGCAGGTCTTGGCAAATCGTCCTAAAGACCTAAAAAAAATCAAGAGTATGGAAGGAAACGTGTGATAAAGTGAAAAACTCCACCTCAACTGAAACATGCAGCTAGCAAAGTCTCCCTGCAATGGAAACTGGCAAATTAGCATTCTTGTATGACCTTCTTTAGATGGATATGCCACTTTCGGGATGATGATGTCAACTGAGATCATCAGCCCTGGTATGACATAGACAGCCGGATTCCATGCTGGTATACTCAAGCCCAGAGCCTCAAAGCTTCCAGACAGATACGGCGAGACCCAGCTCATCCCTGCTTGTTGACATACAACATCGCGGTTGTATGACTTGACAAGATCTGAACAGACTGACCGTGAAAGGAAGGAAAGGGAGGAAGGCTTTCAGGGCTTATTAAGTTTCCTGCAATTCCAGCAGGTTAATGAGAAGCATCTGTTCTTCTGAATACCAAAATCTCTGATCTCTAGTTCCTCCAGATGTGCACCTGATCAGAAGACAGATGCATCCACCTCCCATTGTGGCCACTGCTATTGGCGTGTAAAAGGTCGCTTCTTGTGACAAGGGTTTCTACACCACACACCCATCTAGATCTGCCACGGCATCCTGAGAGATCATGATGGTGTCCAACAAATTTCCCCTTTGCAGGAACCATTGCCGATGAAGGCACCACTGGAGAGCCCTTGTGTACCAATTTGCATACATGACCAGCAGGATGTAGGAAGCCAGCAGACCTAGCAGGCAAAAAAACATCTGGACTGAAACTGGAGCCTTTCACAAAACATTGGAATCTTCTCCTGTATATCCTGGATCCATTGGGAGCGAGAAAAGGTCCTCAGGGATGTTCTGCTCACTACTGGCCCTATGAACAGGACGCACTGAGAGGCCTCTATTGACACTGGGGCACGTTGATGGTAAAGCTAAAGTCAAATAGCAGGGATATTGTTACTTGCAGGTGGTCCAACACCAAATGCGGAGAACTGGCTTTGAGCAGTCAATCATCCGGAACACAGAGATCCTTCTAAGCTGCACTACAATCACCATCATCAGCTTGATGAAGACCCAATATGCCTATGTTAGTCCAAACGGGAGGACAATGAACTGGTAGTGAGTGCATCCTGCTACAAAACGCAAGTACATCATATGCAACTGCAGTGTCGCAATGTGGAAATGCGCGGTTCTGCAAGTCGCATGACATCATGCAGTCTTCTGCTTTCAGCACCAGAAGGTGTCCTCCATTGTTAGCCAACAGCATTGGATAAATACAGGTTCAGTCAGTGAAAGTTCTCTGTGCTGGCCTTCTCTATCAATCTCTGGGCCTTTCTTCCAGACTGTGGAAGAACCTAGGATGTTGCTATGAAGGAATGGTGGAAGTATCACTGGTAAAGAGGCTGAAGCCGGGATGGATCGAGCTGTTCAGCTGGCGGCGGGGCGTTAGCTGAGCGGGAACCTTGGAGTCAAATGTGCAGAGGGTGGAACTGCTGAGTGAAAATCCAAACAGATGGATGAGAATCGAAGGTGCACCAGAGGGGACCCAGCTGGTCTGAACAGTGCCATCATGGTGATGAGGACCTGAGCCGAGTCGGCTCAGAATGGGACCCATGGTGGACCTCATAGTAAGCAGCACCACCGGAGAAAGCTCTTCGGGTGGAATGATGCCTATGAGGTCCGGCTCCGCAGGAGGCAAAATGCATTAGGGGGACCTATCGCTGAACTTTAATCAATGTCGAGCGCAGTTGTCATTGTACTTCTTCTTATTATACTGCTTCCTAGACTTTTCTTCTGACAATTTCTACAAAGGACAGGAATTTAACTTCAAGGGCGATCTCGATCAGCATTGAGCCATACGCTCGTCAGAGCCTTAAAAAGTTTGGGCTTGCAGTCTTTAATGGCCTTTAGGTGCATGAGGTTGCATCTGTCATACGACCCCAAGTTGTGCTTCAATATCAAGCAGTACCAACAGACCTTATGGGAGTCTGAAATGAACATCCATCCATAGCAAATGCAACAGACTTTTAAGCCCGGTTTCTTTGATGTTGGCATGCCTAGAAGAGGTTTGGCAAAAGTTGAAAAAAACCACAGCAAGCAGCCCCTGATCCGCGTTGAAGGGAGCGGAAAAATGTAACTGACGTCAGTGCCTGAGTAGTTCCAGACAACGAGGTGGAGACAGCGTCGCCTGCTGGTGTAGGAGTGCTATGAAAACGTTCGGGATAGAGTCTGCTCTGAAACATATTCAATAGGTGACGAATCTGCAGGAAGAAGTATCCATTATAAACATATTTACTGTTGTTTATGTTACAAATCAAAATAAAAACTATTGCTCAAAAAAGTTTTTATAAAGAAGGCAAGCCAGTACAAGGCAAACCAACAGCAAAGAGCTCTCATCCAAGAACACGCTGCTTCTCTGACTATGTAGGATGCCTTCCTTGTACATCATATATACACACACAAGGTGAAAACAAATGGACATGGAATATAATATTTCTACTGATTTTTATTGGTGCAGAGACGTTTTTCACATCAAAAGTCTTAGAATGCTTTAAAACATATCACGTCTACACGTTTTTCTTTCTTTACTGCAATATTTAGGAAAAAGTTTAAAATATGAGGCTTGTCGATGCAATGTATCAGCAGGAACTATCACTGAGGCATCAAAAAGTGACTCAGAATGGCAGTGAAGCTATAGAGAGGGAAATTAATGCAGATGGTCTGTAGCCGTAAATGTGGACTTTCAATAGTCGTCAATGGGCCTGTTAAATACCTCGTGTGAATCTCCACTTTCAACTCTACTTACAGACTCCCTTCAAATTGTGAAAACCAAGGGCAACAAGCAAAGAGATGGGGAATTAAGTATCACGTGAGGGATTATAAATCACTAATCAATGTAGCCTGGGAAGCAATTCAGATAAACCAAAGTGAGAGGTAATACACGATTGATAGCAGTTCTGGGAAAACATCAAACGTGACAGGGCTGGCTGCGTCTCTGGAAATATAAAATAGGACCCACAAAACAAACCACTTTAACAATAACAAAACAGAAATCGCCTTTCCCCTTCAAAAAGCTTTTGTTACTAAGAATGATTTTACTTTTTCAAGGTTTACTCACCCACTTTTGAATAGTACTCCCAAGCTTGCTCTAGAGTGTGCAGTTTTTCCTTGGCAATCTCAAGTTCTTTATTTGAAGATTCAACTTGTTTCTTTAAAGACATGTTTTCACTCTGCAAACAGAAAACAATTACCATGATAGCGTGGAAGTAAGTGTCCGTCACTTCTGTGCAAACCTGATACTAGATTTTCCATCATTACAACCAGAGTTCCGAATACCGATGGGGACAATCAAATAAAAAAGGAAACTACTATATGAAGCCGCCTTTCCTCAGCAAAAGTGATACATACTTATTTTTTTAAGCAGTTGCTACACTTTATTGCAAACTTTAAAATTTACTAAATAATTGGGGGACTGGCTGAGCAGTCAGCCTGAAAAATGATAGGAAACTATGCTTAGAGATTATATGACAGGAAGCCTTAATTTGATCTAAAATGTGTTTGAGAATGCTTGCAGATTTTTCCACAGAATAAATAATGACATTAGAATGCTCTTTTTCAAAAGCTCCTGGAGCTGGGATTTAGTAGGGGTTATCCAATTTTGAGACCATAGGTTTTACACATGCCTTTAACCCCTTCCCCGCTCATGACGGAACCGTTCCGTCATGAGCCACGGTTGCCGTGTGCTCATGACGGAACGGTTCCGTCATGACAATCCTGTTGGCGGCCGCTCCGCCTGCGCGGCGCTGTTTACCCGCCTGTGCGGGGCGACAACGCAAATGGGCGGAGTCATGACGGAACCGTTCCGTCATGAGCACAGCTCAACTGTGGCTCATGACGGAGCGGCTCCGTCATGAGCACAGGCCCACCGCGCTGCCCCCCTGCCCCCCCCAGCGCTGCAGCGGAATGTCCGCGGCAGCGAAGGGGTTAAACTGTTTCACATTTTAAGCCACGTAAGGTGTGAGGTCGAGTTCCTCCACCTGCAACGGCTCCTCTGAGATACTGCTTCCAGTACTCATTATGTTTTACTACATTGAGAACCTTTCTGGAGAGGAAATAGACCTAACAACACTGGTTTCCTAACTACAGTAAGGTTTGGACTTTTAAAACAGTTGCACTAAAAAAGACATAACCAAGGCCCTGACGATTATTTTAAAATCTGGAAAGATAGAATAACAGAATAATACAATTTAACTACAGGCAATTTCTGAATTTATTCCTGTGGTCACTTATTGTCAGAGTGGTTCAGCAAACACAAAGTCGTAGCTGCCACCAATGTAGGAGGCTGGCTCTCTATATAATATGAGAAAAAGAGGTATATAATGTGCAAAAAGTCCAGTGGATCCCCAGTGGCTTTACAGAGGCTAAGGTAGATATTTCTAATGCTCTCTTTTGTGGAAGTGTGGGCGAGCTGTTAGGCTTATCAGAGGGTAGTGCTAAGCATTTGTTGTACACACAGAGGCAATAAATAAGAGACACACTCGATGAATGAATCGGAGACCAATTTATAAATATAATACTCGGTTATATTTATTTTGTAGAACCACAGAACTTCGTCTCAGGTAAATACATTTTTCAATAGAAAAACTTTTCAATACAAAAAGTAGACAGTGCAATTCTTAGACTTTGCAATGTTAGCCTATAGGAAGCCAAAAACATTCAGCATACAGGTACATAACATCTACTTACAGTTCAAGTCTTCGGAGGTTAATGTAAGTACTGGGCAACGTTCAAAACAGCAGAAACAGTACACCTCCAGCAGTACAGGGGCAGCCAGGTGCAGGGTGAAAATATGGGGTAAGGGGCCCAATGCAAATCAAAGGAGATTGCTGAAAATGGAAAAAGGCTGCTTACAGCTAAGTTACAGTGCCTTGGGAGACCAGTTTCCAGGGGTTGAGACAAGCACTGGGCAAGACCTATGAAAGAATCAACAACACACCGTCAGCGGCACAGTGGCAGCCGAGTGCAGGGTGCTAAACTAGCGTCAGGCACCTAATGCAAGTCAATGGAGAAAGGCCAAATCGGAAAAGGGCTGCAGACTCAGGCCAGGAGGCCGTTCGGGGGAATCTAACAGCTGGAGAGGTAAGTTGCTATGCTTGGGGACATAGGGACACCTTTGGTCCTATTCACCAAGGCCCAGGGCGGACAAATGCAGGGGTGCCTTTTGGTGTCAGGAAAGATTTACCTGGGCAGGTCGGGGTTGCGGGGGTCTCCGTGTAGAGGCTGCAGACAACGCTGAGGGGTCCAAGAGAGGGCAGCCAATGATGGACTCGGGCTCTGGACACTGGGGTACCTTGTTGTTGCGGGTGGGCATCTTCAAATCAGGCCGGAGACATCGGGTTCAGAGGTGGAACATGTGTCCGCATTCATCGATCTTTAGGTCATAGAAGGTCTGCTTGGAGAATGGTGTTTTTGAACAGTTCCGCTGTTCTCAGGAGGTCTTGGTCTTTGTTGAAGGCAGGCAGTCCTTCCAGGGTTTTGGAGGTCGCTGGACTGCAGGATTAGTGAACTTTAGCGCAGTTTTCATTGAGGGCTACAGAAAGGCCAACAGGATTGGGGACATGTCAGGTGGTTTCTACAATCTTATCTGCTTTTGCAGCTCTGTGGTGTCTGATTCTTCTTAGTGTTATGTGTCCTGATTAGGGCCTTGTAGCAACACTGCACATCTTCTTACATTGCCCCCTTTCTGCACATCAACATTTTACTGTGACCTTTTGCACATTTTTGCATGTGTGACAATGTTGGATACGTTTCTCTGAAACTGCTATGCTTACACATCTGGCTTCGTACAAGGATGCTCTTTATCATAAATAAAGAAGCATATCCAGGATTTAGTAGAGGAGACACATCTGCTGACGTTGAGGGGTCCCTGCATGCTGAGGCTTCACCAAGCAGCTGCCTAACATCTCTGTGAGGGGTGTCCAGTTCGTGAAAATGACTGAGTCCTACATTCTTTCCCACCAGGTAATGGACTTCAATCATCCCTGGGGGGATTCTTGGCTATACACCTACATACACTCTAGATGCACACAGAGTAGGGATTGCACAGTAGGAGTACACCCGATTACCACCTTGTCTTATATTCCCACATATATACACTGTTTTAGTACCATGGTGGAACTATCTCAGCACATGTATTTTATACAAGAATACAATTGGTTCAATAAATATATTGAAAATGTCCCATTGTGTATTCTCTGTATATTTCTCCAAGAACAAGATTGCACAAGTGACTGGGCAAAAGGGTGCTAGATCTGTTACCACGGTTTCGGAGGGGTCAGGGTTGTCATGTTCAGTAGTTGCCAGAAGGCATTCGCTCACTGTTTCGGTTAAGGGAACTTATGGTGGCATTGTAAGCTAGCTGGTCTCTAGGCGAACGTATACTACGGGGTGCATGGAATCAATCTAGGCACCTCATCCAAAGTTTATGTGGTCCACAAACGGGCCGGTCCTATGGATTAGTGGGAACTACACAAAATTAGGACCTCTGGAGCTGAAGTTCAGGGCTCGGGGGGGGGGGCATCTACAAACTAGAGGGCCGATTCACAAAGATAATCTGAGACAAAAGAGTAACATTACGGCTTTTGGTATTCACAGAGATCATTTACGAGTCATATCTTTACAACCGCAGTCGGACCGGAATCACCGCAACCGGGCCGTTCTCTCCGGCTCAAGCCGTACTCTCCGGATGAAATGTAATCAATGGGCTAGAATGCACTTTTTACAAAAGGGAACGATAGGAACGTGTGATAAATGGTAAAGGAGATTGTGCAATATTGAATAAATCTGCCACTGGAATCAGTACAGGTTTATTACAACAAGATGTTTGGTGCCAACATTCCATAATTCAGTGAAGCCATCATGCAGCGAGTGTCCACCCCAGGTACTTCACTGTTTACTTACAATATCCAGGAATCAGCCTGGATATTGCAGGGGCACCTGGGGTGGCACAATTCATGCTGCAGCCCTTGGGATCCCTCTTCAGTGCCAATGCCCTTAGGTACCAGGAGTATCTACTAGGGACCTACAAGGACCACCGACGTTGAAGCAACTGTGAAACAAAAGGTACAGTTTAGGGAAAGAGGGAAAGAGCTCTGGCACAGGGGACCTGGTTGTCAGGGACCATGTACACTTCCAGTTGAAGTTACATAATTTTCCAGGCAAAGTGGGGGCTAGCCATGTCCAAAAGAGGCACTTTGCTACAACATTTCTCGATTATGTGTAGGTCTCTGCATGCATACACCTATCTCTTGAATGGACTGCTTGTAGATGTCTTTTACTATATATACATATACATCCTGTACCAACCCTAAGGTGCTTTGAGAGGAAGTGCCCCCACCCCCGTTTCACTTCACTTCACTCCATCTTGAATTGAGGGAAACTAGCCAACCAGGATGAGGGATATGCCCACCCCCCTTGGGGGAACTACGGATCCTAAAGCACGTTCGAGCGATCAGGAACGGCATAGGAGTTATCCTATGGCCAACCATTTTGAAAGTGAACACAATTGTTCCCTGACAGGTTTTAGCTTCTTTGAATTAAAACATATATTGAAATATCTAAGAGGAGGAAACAGGGAGAGGGAACTGCAAAGGGAAGCATCTAAGTTGATTATATCGATGGGCACGGAAATACCAATAGGGCATAACATTGATGCAGACTTATATGTCCATCTTTAAAGAACTATCATATTCTCCTATTAAAAAATAGATCTCAACTTCCTGCCTCAAAGACATTTCACCACATCAGGAGATCACAACGATGAGTAGAAATTTAGATGAGGACTATATGTTGGGAAACATAATATGGAATGTTACTAATATCTGTGCCCCTGATTATCGCTCAATTAATTTTTCATATTAACAAAAACGTTTACAGAAGGAGATATATTTTAAGTCTCAGAAAATATTCTTGGAAATTTTAGGGAATCGAGTAAGGAAATTCTTTAGGAGTATTAATTAACAGATTAAATAATTTCCTTTAAATAACACTTGCACTTTATTGAGGGTTAAATTGTTTTGCTTTATGAATGACTTTATACAATAAAAATATGTGAATGGAAGGAATATTTTAAACATTCTACACCTCATCAACAGGACGGCATTAGCACTTTAAAAATGATAAAATTGCTATGCGCAATAGATTAATTGGGAAGAGGAGGAGTAAAAAACATAAAGAAATGAAATAATGATAGACGCAAGAAGAACATGTAGTATTGGAGGGCAGAGAATCTAGACACTTTAGCACCAGTCCCTTTACAAGCGTTATTTCCATATTTGAAGAACTTCCCAACCCAAATTAAAGCATTAGGACTTTATAAATGGCCCTTTATTGGAATTCAAGTGCAATATGTGGAATTGAGGATAGCACTTTATTGGGTTATATGTGGCAATATGGTGAGTAGTGAAAGTGTATAGAAGAACAAGTTACTTACCTTCGGTAACGATGTATCTGTAAGAAACATTAGTTAGTTAGATTCCTCACCTTAGAATATCCCCAGGCGTCAGACTGGATCCGGAAGATTTTTCGTCAGCAATAACCCTTGCGCGTCGTTAGGCGTCGTCTGCGGCTCCGCGTCCGTCGTCGGCGTCGTGCGCCGGAATGACGTCGTCGGAGTACTTAGACGCCGCCCTCGCGCGCTGACGTCAGTTCTTGTACATAGCCTTCCGCGCCAGGAACGCAGAGCCATGCAAGATACCGACACTGGTGCCAAAAAATTCTAGGGCCCTGAAAGGGATAGCCTTAACCCTAGATGTCAGTTCGCAGAACGGGGAGGATGGCTGGGTCGCTGAGGAATCTAACTAACTAATGTTTCTTACAGATACATCGTTACCGAAGGTAAGTAACTTGTTCATCTGAAAGAAACACGTTAGTTAGATTCCTCACCTTAGAATAGATACCCAAGCAATACCATCCCCGGTGGTGGGTCTGCGAACCAAGATCACACCAGAAAGTCCTGGAGGACAGAACGGCCAAAGAAGCCATCCCTCCGGACTTGGCTGTCTAGGCAGTAATGCCTGGCAAACGTGTGTAGCGAAGCCCACGTAGCCGCCTGACAGATGTCCTGCAACGGGACTCCCCGTCCCAAAGCAGTAGTAGCCGCTGTAGCCGGAGTGGAATGGGCACGCAGCCCAACAGGAGGGTCCTTTTTCGCCAAGGAGTAACAGAGTTTGATGCACAAAACGACCCACCGGGAGATGGTCCGTTTGTGCACAGCTTTTCCCTTCTTAGCACCCACGTATCCAACAAAAAGTTGGTCGTCCACCCGGAACTGTTTTATGCGGTCCAAATAAAAAGAGAGCGCACGCTTTGGGTCCAGACGGTGGAGCCTCTCTTCCTCTTTGGAAGGATGCGCAGGCGAAAAGAAGGTGGGCAAGGTGACAGACTGCCCAAGATGAAAGGGAGTGACCATTTTCGGTAGAAAAGAAGGACGAGGCCGAAGGACAACCTTGTCCGGATGAACAGAGAGAAAAGGAGGCTTGGACGATAGAGCCTGGAGCTCACTCACCCGTCTAGCCGAGGTGATGGCTACCAGGAAAGCAGTCTTAAGCGTCAGAAGACGAAGAGGACAATTGTGAAGAGGCTCAAAGGGAGCGCACATCAGAAATGTGAGAACAAGATTCAAGTCCCACTGAGGCATTACGAAAGGAACAGGAGGGAACGTATGAGTAATGCCTTTAAGAAAGCGTTGAACCACAGGGGACTTGAAAAGAGAAGGCTGATCAGGAAGCCGTAAGAAGGCAGAGAGGGCAGCAAGATAACCTTTCAAGGTGCCCAGGGCAGAGCCCTGCCGGGCCAAAGAAAGAAGAAAGAGGAGAACCTCAGAAAGAGGGGCGGAAAGAGGATCCACAGCCTTTGCTGTGCACCATGCCACAAATCTGTTCCACCGGCAGGCGTATACCGTCTTTGTGGAGGGACGCCTGGCTGCCAGAATGATATCACAGACTTCAGGAGGCAAGTCAAATGGCATCAACTGCCGCCGCTCAATCTCCACGCATGGAGGTGGAGGCTGGACAGGTTCGGGTGTAGGACCGTCCCCTGCTGCTGCGACAGAAGATCCTCCTGAAGGGGCAGACGTATCGGAGGATCGGTCAACATACTGAGTAGCTCGGGATACCAGTACCTTCGTGCCCAATCCGGGGCCACCAAGATGACTTGGGCCCGGTAGTGCCTGATCTTCTTCAGCACTCTGGGCAGAAGTGGTATAGGCGGAAAGGCGTACAACAGACCGCAACTCCACTCGTGACGAAAAGCGTCGCCGAGCGAGTGCCGCCTTGGAAATTCCAACGCGCAGAACTGCTGACATTGCGCGTTCTCTTCGGTGGCGAATAGATCTAACCAAGGCTCTCCCCACTGCTGAAAGAGACCTTGCGCCACTTCGGAGTTCAGACGCCATTCGTGATCCATCATGCACCGGCGGCTGAGTTCGTCTGCTCTGGCGTTCAGAGAGCCCGCCAGATGTTGAACCACTAGGGTGACGCCCTGGTGTTCCAGCCACGTCCAGAGGCGCAGAGCCTCCTAACAAAGGGTCCACGACCCCACCCCGCCCTGTTTGTTGCAATACCACATGGCAGTGGTGTTGTCCGTGAACACCTGCACGACACTTCCCCTGACAGAGGGAAGGAAGGCTTTCAGTGCAAGTCGGATCGCTCTCAACTCCAACAGGTTGATCTGGAGGCGAGACTCCGCCGGAGACCAGAGGCCTCTGATCTCCGCCTCTCCCATATGGCCACCCCATCCCAGGAGGGACGCATCCGTCACTACGACATGCTCCGGTTGGGGAAGGGAGAGGCTCTTGCCCGTGACCCAATCGCGGTCCGTGAGCCACCACTGCAATTGCTGTGCAGTGCCCTCCGAGATCAAAACATGGTCGGACAGGTTGCCGTGATGCTGGGCCCACTGAAACTTCAGGTCCCACTGCAGAGCCCGCATGCGCCGCCTGGCGTGATGCACTAGTAGGATGCAGGAGGCCATCAGCCCCAGAAGCCGCAAAACTAGCCTGACCGAAACCCAGGATAGAGGCCGAAAGATGGGAATCAGGGCCTGAATATCCCGGACCCGCTGTTCCGGCGGATAGACCCGGAACTGCGCCGAATCGAGAACCGCTCCGATGAAGAGGAGCTTCTGAGAGGGACTCAGGTGTGACTTCGGCACGTTGATGGAAAACCCCAGCAAATGCAGGAGATCCGCCGTAGTCTGGAGGTGGGAGACGACTGCCTGGGGCGAGCCCGCCTTCAACAACCAGTCGTCGAGATAGGGGAAGACTGGAACCCCTGATCTGCGCAGATGAGCTGCGACCACCGCCATCACTTTCGTGAACACCCGAGGGGCACTGGTGAGGCCGAAGGGGAGCACGGTGAAGTGAAAATGCTCCTGGCCCACCGTGAACCGCAGGTAACGCCGATGGGCCGGCAGGACGGGGATGTGGAAATATGCGTCCTGCAAGTCCAACGCTACCATCCAGTCTCCAGGGTCGAGGGCAGCTAGAACCTGAGCCAAAGTCAACATTTTGAACCGTTCCTTCCGGAGGAAGGCATTGACGTTCCTGAGGTCCAAGATAGGGCGTAGGCCCCCTTTGCCCTTCTTGGGAACCAGAAAGTAGTGGGAATAACAACCACGACCTACTTCTGGGCTCGGAACGCGCTCGACGGCCTCTTTGGCCAAGAGGGCCGAAACTTCCTCTCGCAGAAGATTCAAATGATCCTCCGAGATACGGTGGTGCTGCGTCTCGAAGGGGAGGGAGTAGCCCCTTCGGACGATTTGCAGCACCCACCTGTCCGAAGTGATGGTACGCCAGTGGAGCAGGTGATGGCGAACTCTGCCGCCCACTGGCGAGGAATGGGCCGGAAAGCTCGGACTAGGAAGGCTTGGAGGCGGATGCTGCCGGGGTGGATGTGGGCTGACCGCGTCGTCCTCCAGAACCGCCTCGGCGGAAACCACGTCCGCGCGCAGGTTGGTTCTGCGGCTGGTGGCTAGGCTAGGCGGACGTGAGGCACCCCTTCCTTGGCCACGAAAGGGGCGAAAGGCGGAAGTTTGCGACCGCGGGGCCGAGAGGCCCAAGGACTTGGCCATAGCCCGGGAGTCCTTAAAGCGATTCAGCGCACTGTCCACTTTCTCACCAAAAAGGCGAGTGCCATCAAAGGGCATGTCCATGAGAGTGCTCTGGACATCCCCCGAAAAGGACGTGGACCACAGCCAGGCGTGACGTCTAAGCGCCACCGTGGTAGAAATCGCCCTACCCAGCGAGTCCGTAGTGTCAAGCCCACATCGGATTGCATGTCGTGCTGCATCCCTCCCATCGGCCAGAGCCTGGGTAAGTCGTGTCTGTGCCTCCTCCGGGCACAGGGGCAGCACGTCCTCCACCGTATCCCACAGAGAGTGGGGATAACGGTCCAAAAGACAGGCGGTGTTCAAGGACCGCAGACCAAAACTAAGGGAGGAGAACAGCTTTTTGCCAAACTGTTCCAGTCTCTTGGAATCCCGGTCCGGCGGAGCGGTCGGGAAGGAGGATTGGGAGGTAGAGGCCTGGATAACCAGGCTCTCGGGGGTAGGGTGTTGGGACAGAAAACTGGGGTCGCCCGGAGCAGGGCGGTGGCGCCTGGCGACGTTACTGTCCACAGGTCGTGGACCAGGGTCAAAACAGACTCGATAATTCTCGCCTCGGTACCTACTCTAACCAGGAACACACTCGGCAACTCTGGGCATTAAGCTTGCCTTATCTCTACAACGGCCCCCCACAGATGCCGGGGATGCCTGGTTTCACCTTGGAGATACCCAGAAAGGGACCATCTCACAGGGATAGCCAGGACGGGTTCCCCAGCGGTCTATAGCGCCGGGACACTTCCAAGTAGCTGTGCGCTGAATAAATTAAAATAACATGACATAAAATAACAGGAGGAACTGTGGAGGGCTTGGACCAGGTGCCCTTCAGAACGTCAATGAGGGCCTCATTGAATTGCAGCAGAGGCTCAGTGGAGCTTGCTGCAGACTGAAGCACCTCACAGCTACGGCAGGCAGCTCGAGCCCAAGGGCTGCGGCCGCCTTGCGCAGCACCACAGAGAAAGCAGCACCCTCCTCCGAAGCCACAGTCGGAGGAGAGATGAATCCAGTGTCTGGTGAGGTATCCAGACCACTGGCCTCCCCCAGTTCATCTGCCCAGTCCTGTGACAGCTGAGCCTGAACGTCCAGAGGATCCTCGGACCCCTCCCATTCGCCCCCGTCATCCGATTCCTGGTAAACAGGAGGAAGGAGCGGAGCCGGACGATAGACATAATGTGTCTCTAACGGCGCCGTACGCGGCGTCCATTGACGCCGCAACGGCGCCGGATCCGGAGCGGGGCTGGGCTGAACTGGGGCTCGACGCCGAGCGGAGCCGGCGTCGGAGGTGAAACCGGTGTCGACGCCGACGGAGGAGGCGTGACGAGGTCGACTGGCGTCGGCGGGGACTCGGGGAGTCCCTCGGGAACCTGCGGCGTCATGGCCGGAGCCGGCGACGGTGCCGGGGCCGGAGCCACCGGCATGCAAGGTTGCCCAGTCGGGTCCGCGGGGCCCGAAGGCGCGCCAGAGGGCGTCGACGGCGAAGCCAGGCTCCTCATGGCCAAAAGGAAGGCACTGACTTCCGCCGGCGTCGCGTCAGTCCCAGGGACCGGCGGGTATGGGGACTTGCGCGGCGCCCCAGCGGGGGTGGAACCACCCTGACCCTCGGCCGAGTCGCGCGACCGGCGAGGGGAGTCCGAAGAGCGGTGTCGCCTCTTGGACTTCTTGGAGTGCTTCGACTTACCCGAAGACTTGGAGCCAGACGAGCGATGATGACGTCGGCTGCGGCTCCGCGACCGATCCGTGGACCTCCTCCTGGACCGGGATCGAGAGGGCCGCTCCCGTCTAGCCTTCGAGGTCAGGGCCTTGCAGTCCGAACACGACTCCGCGTCGTGGTCGAGGCCCAAACAGTAAAGGCACCGGCGGTGATGATCCGTAACCGACATCAAGCGGTTACAGTCAGCACAGGCTTTGAAACCAGGCATCCTACCGGCACCGGAGTCGAGACAAGATCAAAAAGGATCAAAAAACTTAGTCAAAAAAGACTAAAAGGGGTAGCTCTCCCGGATCTGCGCTTACTGGCGGAAAAAAGAAGAACTGACGTCAGCGCGCGTGGGCGACGTCTAAGTACTCCGACGACGTCATTCCGGCGCACGACGCCGACGACTGACGCGGAGCCGCAGACGACGCCTAGGGACGCGCAAGGGGTATTGCTGACGAAAAATCTTCCGGATCCAGTCTGACGCCTGGGGATATTCTAAGGTGAGGAATCTAACTAACGTGTTTCTTTCAGATTGGTAAGAGAATAAGAATAACAATGTTGAATTGAAACCTGATATATAATATTGTGTAAATGGTTACATTTTATATTATGGGATCATATACCTATGGTTTGACGTAATATATTTTGAATAAACTTGAGAAATAATAAGATGTGATGAATATGGGGATTAAGGAAAAGATGGCTAAATGTCTCATGGAAGATGCAGGTCAGATTGAGACACAAGAGGAATCAAAGTCGTGCACTAGTGGTTAACTGGGCATGAAAATAGTAGAAGGACATTGGATAAGGGAGGAGTAGGAGTCACTGTTTAACAGTAGGCCCAGTAGAAGTCAGCAGCCGAAACGTGTCAGCCTGGGAGATTAATGCAGTTTGCTGTCTAATTTACAATTTCAAAATTGTTGTTACCTGATTAGTGAATGTTTATTGTTTAAGTTAATTAAAACCACAACAATACACTTTTTAATACATTAAAAAACTGCAGTAGGAGGAGGAGCCTAGCGCGCAACCAAGATGGCCGCGTAGGTGCGAGGCTCCCGAGGACCTCCGCAACCTCCTACGACTATCCTGAATTTATCCTGTCTCGGATGAGGGGACTGTGTTGGTGAGCCTGAGCTGAGGTGGCACCCGTTTCCCGTTTTCAAATCGGACCTCGGACACCGGAGTGAGCACCGGTTGAAGTTTTCGGCCTTCTCCTCGCCAGACCCCGGATTTGCGCTGAGGGGTGACCCAGTGACAAAGTGAACAACAGCGGCGGGCCGGGCCTGGCGAGTCGCGTACCCCGCACTTTCGCTTTCGCACCCCCTTGCCGTCTCTGCAGGGTTGGGTCGCGGGGCTCTTTGTGTTGGTGTGGCCTCGCTGGGAGACTCGGCCTGCCCGCCGGCTGTGACCCACCCCGCCGATCTGGGGTGGCCCCCCCGGAGCTCGTGGCCCTGATTGCCTGCCCTTCACGACGTGGCTGGTGCGACTGGGAGACTGGTGGCCATGGCCACGAAACAAGATGGAGACCGGGCAAAGACCAAGTCGACCCGGCGTGGCACCGTCCATCAGGCCAACAGTATGGACCGCTATACCCTCCAGAAGGGATCTCCCGGCGGACCGCACAAGTCCCCTGAGGGCCCTCCTGATGCCCCGGACCTGCTCACGGATCTGACTCTGCGGGATGTCATGGGCGCCATTGCCGAGATGAAGGCCTCGGTGGGCCAGCGGTTCGACACACTGGCACAGAAGATTGACTCGGTCCTCGTGGATGTTGGCCTGGTGAGGGCCGATCTTTCCAAGACCAACGACCGAGTTGATTCTTTGGCCCGCATCGTGCCTTACGACTGAGGTGGCGGCACTACAAACAGAGGTGCGCCGGCTTAGTCAGGCGAGCGCGCTTATGGATCGGCGCCTGGAGGACTCCGAGAGTCGGCCCGGAGGAACAACATCCGCATCATCGGGGTGCCCGAGGGACGGGAGGAAGCGGCGGCGGACCTATTTGTGGAGGACCTGATCGCTACCCATCTCCAGCCACGGGGGCTGAGTAAATTCTTCGCTGTGGAGAGGGCCCACAGGGTTCCCGGGGGAAGGCCGAAGGTCGGAGCCCCTCCGCGACCTCTCATTGCCCGGATTTTCAACTTTCGGGACAGGGACGCTATCCTGCAAGCCTCCAGACTGCATGGGCCGGTTAAGCTTGACAATATGGAGGTGAACTTTTACCCGGATTTCACCCCAGCGGTCCAGAAGCAGAGACTGAGCTTCCTAGGCGTCAAACGCCGTCTTCGGGACCTAAACCTTAAATACGCTATGCTCTTCCCAGCCAAGCTGCAAGTGGAGGTAGAGGGTCGCACGCACTTTTTTGATCGTCCCGAAGCGGCCGGGGACTGGCTGGACACTCTGTCTGGGGATCGTGATCGAGGGGGCGGCGGGGGGAGACGGCACACTGGATCGGGACTGAGGGGTTAATGTTGGGCCTCACTCTGGACGAAAATGATGCCACTTTCGATTAAGCGTCTGTCTGTATAATTTCCCCTCCTATGGAGGTTGTGTAGGGTCTACTGGGGGTTCTCCTTCCTCCTCTAGGGGGTTTAGCTAGTTTTACTATATATGGGGCGACAGGCACACTGCACGTTGGGGGGGCTGTCCGGGCTCATGCAGGGGTGCGGGGAGGGGGGAGTTTTGTTGGGGCGGGTGGGTAGGGATGGGGTGTTGTTCGTTTTCACCACAAGGCAAAAGTATCATTGTGTTAGCTCTATAGTGCTCTCGGGGGGACAAAGGATGGCTTCTGTCTATGATGGGGGGTAGGGAACTAACTTTGTTGTCCTGGAACGTGAATGGACTGGGGGACAGGATTAAACGAGGTGTGGTCCTGCAGTTCTTGAAGCGAATCTCGCCCGATATAGTTTTTCTGCAGGAGACACACCTCATTGGCAACTCCTTCTGCGCCATGAATCGGCGTGGCTATCGCCTAGTGGCCCATTCGGGCTTCACGTCTGGCTCAAGGGGTGTGGGCATCATGGTTAAGAACTCGCTCCCGTTGGAGATTGATGAGGTGCTCCATGACGACAGGGGACGTTACACGGTCTTGGTGGGAACAATGGAGGGCAAAGTGGTCGTTTTTGTGTCAGTATACGTCCCGCCGGGGCTGCAGTCGACTACCTTTGCGGACCTGGGGCGCCTCCTCCTTGGCCTTCCGGGGGGGATTCTGGTGGTGGGGGGGGATTTCAATGCGGTGGTTTCCGGGACTGTGGATCGTCACCCCCCTAGGGACCTCCCCCGGGCCCAATCGTGGCTATCTGGCCTCTTGGATACTTTGGGATTGGTGGATTGCTGGCGTTTAAAACATCCCACGCAGCTACAGTATACCTTCCATTCGGGGGCCCATGGTAGTCTCTCACGACTAGATTATGTCCTGGTCCCGGCGGCCTATGTTGGGAGGGTGGGAGAGGTGCGCCATTTGGCACGGGGTATCTCGGACCACTCCCCGCTCTTGTTACACTTTGAGGTTTTTCCGAGGGGTGAGGGCGGGGTGGTCCCGATCAATCCCTGGTACCTGCGCGACCCCACCATTCGCGCTGAATTGATTAAATCCCTCCAGCGCTATTTTGACGAGAATGTGGGGTCCGTGCCTTCGGCTGTCTCACTGTGGGAGGCATTCAAGACAGTACTCCGAGGAGAGGCCCTGTCCCTTATTTCCCACACCCGGAGGCGCGAGCGGGAGGAGGTGACCCGGGTGGAAGCTGAGATAGCCGAGTTGGAGGGTAATCTAGAATGTGGGGTGACGGATGCCGCATTACATGTTCTCCAACTCAAGCAAGCGGCCTATAGGGCCCTCGTCACGGAGGCGGCCAGGGGCCCCAGTAGAGAGCAACAGGGGAGACTGTATGATGTGGGTGATAAGGCTGGTAAATTGATTGCGTGGCTGGACAAAAAAGAGAGAGCGAGTCGTGTAGTCCCGCTGATTGAGAAAACGGATGGTGTGTGTGTCACTGAGCCGGAAAAAATTGTCTCCTGCTTCGCGGATTATGTCCGTGGGGTGTATTCCCCGGTGTCTTCCCGCTCTGAAGAGGATTCCCGTGCCCTGCTCAGGGATATCGCGCTGCCTTCCCTTTCGGAGGAGGACAGAGTGTCGTTAGACGCCGCTCCAACCTCCGACGAAATCGCCCTCGCCATACGTTCGGTCGCTTCCGGCAAGGCAATGGGTCCTAATGGTCTCCCCATCGAGTTGTACAAGTTGCGACCGGATACGCTGGCGCCACATCTCCGAGCTATGTTCCTGGCGGCCCACTCGGTGGGCTCCCTCCCGCTGGACCAGCGTCTGGCTACAATCGTGGTTATCCACAAGGAGGGGAGACCTCGGGACCGGGTTACATCCTATCGGCCCATTTCGCTACTGAACGCGGAGCCCAAAATTCTCGCCAAGGTACTGGCCAATCGGCTGGTCGGCGTAGTGGGCGACTTGGTTCACCAGGACCAGTCCGGCTTTATTCCCCATCGCAACACAGCCCTTAACTTGCGGCGTTTGCATGGGGTGCTCGCACGTGTCCCGTACATACGGGAGCCGGCCATTTTGGCGTCCTTGGACGCCACCATGGCGTTTGACACGCTTGAATGGCCATACATCTGGGCGATGCTAGCGAAGTTTGGACTTGGCGCAGGGTTCATCAGTTGGGTCAAATTGCTGTATTCGGGCCCATTGGCGCAGGTGGTGGTGAACGGTAGAGTATCGGCTCCGTTCGAGTTGGGCCGGGGCACGCGGCAGGGCTGCCCCTTATCGCCGCTCCTTTTTGCGCTTGCCTTGGAGCCCCTGGCGGAGTGGCTGCGGTGGCATCCTTCTATCCGTGGTCTCCGTTGGACCCCCGAGTATGAGGACCGCGTATCCCTATACGCTGATGACATCCTCTTGTACCTAGCTTCCCCACGTAAATCACTGATAGTACTGGTTGATGTTTTGCATTCCTTTGGTCGTAACTCCGGCCTTGTCATCAACTGGGCTAAATCGTGCGTGTATGTTCTCTCTGGGGAGGCTCCTATCCTCCCGCGGGGCTATCCGATCCAGATCGCCCCGCAGGGATTTAGGTACCTGGGTGTCTTCATTACTCTGGACCCGGAGGCCCGGTATGATCGGAACTTGCTTCCCCCCCTCCAGCGCCTGAAGGAGGATGTCGCGCGCTGGCGGCGCTTGCCGCTTTCGCCGCTCGGCATTGTTTAAGATGATGTCGCTGCCGCATTTCCTGTACGCTTTGCAGAACACTATGGACCTCGTCCCAGCGCGCTACTTCCGTGAGGTGGAGAGTTTGCAACGCCGCCTGTTCTGGGACGGGAGGCCGCGTATCGCCCTGGCGAAGCTGCCGCTCCCATGGTATGACGGAGGGATTGCCCTCCCGGATATCAAACGGTACTATTGGGCCTCCCAGCTGGCTGCGATTAATCACGGCCTATACGGGCCCGCCTTAAACCCGGCATTCGAAATGGATAAGATGCTACTCCCGGGTGGGGACTATAATAGAGCGCTCTACTCCAGCGCGCCCGACGCTCGGCTAACGGGCCCCACGCGTGTCATGGTGCGAGTGTGGCACGCGGCTAATGTGGCGATGGGGTGGAAGGACCGTTTGACCCGGGCGTCACCACTATACGCGTCCGAGCAGTTGGGCTCCCTGAGGACCTCGAAGGGCTTCGAGAAGTGGGACATGATAGGTATCAGCAAAGTGGGGGATCTCTGGACGAGGGGAGGATTTAAAACGTTCGAGATGCTGCAGACGGAATTCCAGTTGCAGGACAGGGAGTACTTTCGGTATTTGCAGATCCGTCATGCACTATGCTCCGTCTTCCCGGACGTTGCCTCCATCCCGGAGTATTCCCCCCTGGAGGATAGAGTGCTGGATGGACATGTTCCGGACAGCACGATCTCACTGATCTACAAAAAACTGATCAATGACTGCTCGGGATTGCTGACTGCCCTTCGTGAGGCTTGGGTTGCCGATGGACTGGAGCTGGACGACGAGGACTGGACCTCTGCGGTGGCCTCCCCGAAAGAGGTGGCCATACCGGCCCGCCTTCGCTTCGTCCAGCTCAAGATACTCCACAGGGTCTACATGACGGGGCCAAGGCTCCTGCGTATGGGCTATGCTGTGGACGGGTTGTGTAAGCGTGGGTGTGGTGCTTTGGGGACCTTTCTGCATATCTTGTGGGAATGCCCGGAGGTGGAGCGATTCTGGCGTGGTGTGCATGAGGTCCTGCGAGTGGTTACGCATGTGGCGCTGCTGCCCGAAGCGAGGAGATGCCTGTTGAATGTGTGGGAACCTACCGACTACTCGGCGCCACAGACGTGGTGGGTGACTCTGGGATATATGGTGGCCAAGCGCGATATTGCTCAACTGTGGGGATCCCAGAGGTCCCCGACTGTCTCGGCCTGGAAGGAACATATGGATTGGTGCATGTTTCGGGAAAAGGTGGTGTATGTGGCGAGAGGTAAGACTGGGACATGGGTGAAAGTATGGGGCCCCTGGAACGCCTACCGCAGGGGAATCTGTGCTCCGCCGTTATTGCCCGATCCGTCGCCTGCCCCGTCCCCTTAGCCGACCCATCTCCCCGGTACCGGGCATTGAGTTTACCCAGCCCTAGTCCTGATCTCCTCCCCTTCTTGATACTCCTATGGCCTGGTAGGGTCCCCCTTCCAGGGGAGCACATGCTGCTAGTTCCGATTGTGGATTGCCTTGTGGGTTTGTTTTTCTGGTTGTTCTTTAAGTTTAAAATGAAACCGTACAGTGGGGTCCGGATGGTGTGGCTATCAACGCTGCTAACTCCTGTGCATCTTCCTCAGCCGCAACACGCGCACTACAATGTGTATCATATGCTCCTTTTGTCTGCTAGCGGCCGGAAGGTTGTAGGCCCATCTTTGTATATTTTTTGAGTTTTGTAATAAACAGTTTAAAAAAAAAAAAAAAAAAACTGCAGTAAAAATTATTTTATATAAATCTTTAAAAAAGTCATAATCTTTTGTTTGACAATTATCAGCTCTCAACTCTATATAAGATATCATAAATCAATTAATGAACCTCTTAATAATATACTCAGGTTTTCAAAGGTTCACGATTGACAGCTAATTAAACCCAAGCATTAATTAACACATAATCTACTGTACAAGAGAGAATGTTTCTCCAGACGACCTTGCCCTGCTCTCCATTATTTTAGAATACTAAATTCTGAATCAGGACCAATCCGTCTTATTTGATTTTAAGGTGCAATACACAAGATTCATTATTTAGTACATTCGCGTGTGCAGAGAGGAACTTTATTAGTTGACTGTTCAGTGAGATGCTTGCTATAATTGCGGAACTGCATGTCCTTATACCTCTGGTATTCGTAGCATGTTTGAAAAAAGTGGCTAGTGCTTGTCATATTTTAGGACAAATGCAGACAAGATGATCCCGCATAGTCTGCATTCTTTTGGCCCTTTGTGGACCCATGTCGGCTGATCTGCAATGGACAGGAGTTTGCCTAGGCGGAGGGCCATTAGTTGTTACTTTGGATAGGCCGAGAATGTGATGTTTAGGTACGACACTGGGGTAAGTGTCTTATAATTGGTAATTACCATCCAAGCGTGTTTTCTCTTACTGAGGATGTTTTTGTGAACTAGCAAAGAGTGAGATTTTGCTATTTTATTTATAGCTTGATTGAAGGATGAATAAGACAAGTTGGTTTCCTAAAGCTCACGTGTACATGTTTCTGATAATGCTTTTTTTTAGATATTGGTTGTATGGAGACTTTTCGTCTTTCTCTTATTCCTCCCACAGCGCCTTGTTCAGTTCCGATTCTGCTGTGTTTTGCTTCAGGATATACCATTGTTTAATGGTTGCATACATTCTCCCCAGCGTTTTGTTGGTTACCCCAAATTCTAGCCACACCTGCACTGGAGATGCATGCGGCCTGATGAATTTGAAAAACTCTTTTATAAATCGAAACATATAATTTGTTTAGCAGGTCGGCGTCTTTCCCGTGTAATTCCGTACTGCCATATGATAGTGTTGGTAGCATTTAGGCTTTTATTACTATTAATAAGGGTTTAAATGATGGCCCCTTCAGTTTTTTTGCTAGAGACCTGAAGGCGAATGATAAGGCGTTTGACCTCTGGGTCATGTATGCTTTTTGCTCCCGCTGATTATGCCTGTTGTCGATGTTGAAACCCAGGTACTTATAATTAGATACTGTTTCTAATTGTTGTCCCTCTAGTTGAAATTGCTGTTTGGCTGTCAGATGTCTACTGATCTACAATGTTTTGCTTTTTGCTGTGTTTATCTCTAGCCTGCTGTCGACTATATATTCCAGCATTCCTACAAGTAATCTTCGTAGGCCGATCTTAGTTAGGCTCATCAGAACGACGTTGTCCGCGAATGATAAGTGAGATAATGATAGCGCACCTAATTAGGGTGGATGAGATGTGGTCTTATTGAGTTTCGGTGCCAGGTCTGCCATGAAATGGTTAAAGAGATGCGGGCCCAGAACACATCCTTGTTAAAGCCCTTTGGTAGTTATAACCTTTCTTGATAGCCTTGAACCATCTCCTAACTTTACTCTAATCCATGTGTTAGAATATAGAAGCAGTATTCCTCGGAGTGTTTTTTCCGGGATGTTCCATTTACGCAGTTTTCCCCATAAGATACGACGCTCCACGTTGTCAAATGCTGACTTTAAGGCGACAAAACAGAGGTGAAGCTGTTGTTTCTTCCGGATATATTTGTCGGCAATCAGCGAGAGCGACAGGATATTTATAATTGTCTCACACCCTTTTCTGAACCCTGTTTGATTGGGTGGTATCAGTTTTAAAGTGTCAGACCAAATAGTCAGATCTTCCAGTAGTAGTGAGGCGTAATACTTTACGTCCACGTCCAAAAGTGCTATTAACCTGTAGTTGGACGAAGATGTTCTATTGCCTCCTTTGAAGGTCAGTGTGATTACTGATCCTTGCCAGCTTGGAGGAATTTGCTTTTCCTTCTGCACTTCTTCAAATAGGTTTTTTAGTCTTCCACTCCAGAAGTTGGGGGCTAATTTGAAGATTATTGGGGGGATACCATTCGGACCAGGGGACCTATTTCTACGACCCTTCTAGACTACTTTTTTAAAGTATTCGTCATTAAAGACCTTGTTTCCAAGTGTGGACACTAAACCGCAAGCTTCTTTGTTTTGCGATTCTAATCGATTGCAAGTTGGTGTACTATTTATGTTTTGTGTGACAATCTTGTCATCGTTCTTTTGTTCCTCTTGTTCCTTAGTGGTTTTTTGCACCTTTTCTCTCCATAGCGGGTAATTTGATGGTTCAGTATCTACAAATCTCTTTATTAATAATGAGGCCCAATCATTTTCCTGTACACTTGAGGTGGTTGTGTTAGCGGGCCGCTTTAGACCATTTATTATTCCCCAAAATGCGTTTGAGTTGGTTTTCTTCACGGTGTATAGTAGTTTGGCCCAAAAGTTGTCCTCCCGTCATCTTTTATGTTCCCAGTCCAGGTGGGACATGTCAGATCCTTTTTGACTCCTTACTTTTTTCCTTATTTTTCGCTTAAGTTTAATAAGTTCAGTTGATGTTAAAATTGTGTTTTTCGGCTCCAAGGCTTGTTTGGATTTAACAGACATAATTGTTGTCAATTTGTTAGTGAAACTTACCCACTCTTGTATCTTATTGCCTTCACTTGTTTCACTTTCTATTTTAATCCTCTGAACTTTAACCTGTAGTGCATCTATAGTCTCTGTTGACCATTTCAGTCGTTTCAAGTCGTTTGAGAGCATGCTTTCTGCAATTATCGCACAATTTTGATGTTGGGGGCTTTAGATTGAAGTGAACGTGTTGGAATGAAAGGTCACTTTTGGGAGTGAATTCAATTGAGAACCGGGTGAGGAAGGGCAATAATGGTAGTGATATTGCTGTATAATCGAGCCTTGATTGCGAATTCCCTCCCAGGTGAGTATTTTTTGGAGGGTAATCTTCTGGCGTTCTACCATTTATTACTCTGAATCCCAGATATTTCAAAGTTGTCACCAGTTGTTGTCCTACTAGGTCGGGACGATTGGAGGTTGGAGTTAAAATTGCCTGTTATAATGATTTCCCAAAATGGATTTCTGTTTCGAATGTCGTTGATTATAGTTGTTAACAAGTGAATGTGGATTGCCTTTTCTTTTGCTGATGGATGTACGTAGGTGTTGACTAATAGTATAGGTGCCTATTTGTGTGGTAGAGACAGTTTTATTAGGTGCACATTTGATTCATAAGGAGCTATTTGCTCTGATTTTAGGTTAATTTCAGTTGAAACAGACTGCTAACCCACCTTTTGGATGACCATGCCTCCTATTTTTCACTGCTGGAGTAGTGAAGTGTGTAAATCCGACGAGTGGCAGCTCCTCTAATGCCCAAGTCTCCTGAAGGGCAGTTATGTAGCATGCCGCCCAGCTTTGAAGGTCTTCTAGCCATTTCTTGGCTCCAGCTATGTTCCAGGACATAAGGTGGAGAAAGTCTTGGCTATTGTTTGTTGTGTATTTAAGTAGAGGTCAATTAGGTTTCACTTTGTTCAGCGTACCTGCAATCCAACTCCAGTGGTCCGTAGTGGGTTCCAAGATGGCTTTTTCCTCGGGCTCGTCCACATTGCAACTTGTTGTTGGTGGACTGTGCCCCCTTGCGTTCCGTAGGACTGAATGAACCTGTTCCTTTTTTGCCGTGCAGTGCCCTACGTTTCCCTTCTCTGTGGATTTTTCCCTTAGTGGGCCTGGGTAGCGTGGTTTGGCCGGTTTCGAGAGCTTTATGCCCCATGTGTCAAATTGTTGTTTAAAGGTCATAAATAATTGGGCGACTTCCTCCGTTTGCCAGGTTGTGAGTGTTTGCTCATTAGAGTTACCATTTCCTGCCTGGCAAAAATCCACAGAGAGTAGATGGTCTGAGTTTAAATGTTTTGGCACGGGGATACAGGCTATCAATTTGAGTATGTTGCCCCGGTTTAGGGTATCGTATCGCCCCAGGGATTCGTACCCTGGTGTTAATAATATTTGTTGTGATTGTTGTCCTTGCCGCCCTCTGGAGCTTGTGTTGCTGACTTCTTAATCTGTTCCCACCAATGTAGATGTTTGTATTCTCCAATTGACACCATTGGGCTTGTTACTCTATTCGGTGTCATATATTGTAATTATTAGTGGTAGCCTGCTACTCTGGTTTTTCTCTTTCCCAGTTACCGCGAGGTCATTTCCTTGGGGGACCTGTTCCTTTCAAAAGGTAGCTAACCGTGGCCAGTTCACATGTGCACTTTCCACAGGGTCTGCTTCCACCTTATTGTTTACCCTAGTTCTGAGTCTTCCGTGTTGTTGGACGGTCTTTATTGCCGGACTAAGAGATGAGCTCTTGATGTTCTCAATTGAGGCAGTCTTACTTTCCTTACCTCGTGGAGACGTTTCCACTAGGTCATTAAACCTTTGTTTGTTGTTTGTAATTTCCTCTTATCTGTTCCCTGTTAGTCCCAACTGACTCCATACATTGTTCCCTGGTTCCTTGCTTTGTTGCGTGTTTAATCCTTAGTTTCCAAGTAACATTCCTTTTGTCCCGTCGTTCTGCTTCTCCTATTTGGGGCAGTTTTTGGTCATATGCAATGTAAGTTTTAGTACACGCCCTTCTTTTTTCTCATGTTGCCTTTTCCCAGCCGGCTGTGATCCGTTGTGGTGTTGACTTCTTCGGTGATTTCTTGGGTTACATCGTGTTGACCTTGATTCGTCCTCACTCTCTATTTGGGTGCTGCTCTGTGGGCTTGTTGTTTGCTTTTTCCGAGTTATAAGTTCTGTACACTTCCCGGTCCTTACTGTTTTTTCCTTTACGCTATGTACGGGCTCCACTGTACTACTAGCGTTGGTATTTCTTCGTATCTTACGGTCTTGTTCTACCCTTACCGTTGTTGGTGGAAGCCACACTATTGGTGCCTCAGTTGATATGTCCGTTGAATGTACTGTCAGCATCAGCTCAGAATTTGAAATCAAACGGCATTTATAGAGAAAGTAGAACACAAGACTGTCAGCTACGGAGGATGAGATCTGGCAAAGTTAGGCGGTCCCCAAAGCATCCCCAAAGAGTTCAAAAGGCCCAGAAAGCACTGGGCGCCTATCAAGGGGACACAAATCAAAACACAAACCCGAAAAAAAGGGAACAGCCACAACTCTACAAAGCCCATTAATCTCCTCAATCACAACTTTATTCAGGAACCAGGAAACAAGAGGCACACTAGAAACAAACAAAGCCTTCTTTTTCCTCAAAAACCCTGGGGCAGTAATCTTCTCAACACCTCGCGTCTTGCCTGATTTGCCTGCCCCATTAACTCCTCAAAGGGTGTCACAAAACAAGGGACCAGACAACACTCTTACTGCTCAGACAGCCCTGGGACTAATAGTCCCCATAGCGTACAAATAGACTCAAGTATTCAAGACTTAAACCATGACTCAAGTACATACAAATGCCGGGCGCTAGGTGGCGCGCACACGGAATGGCCGCACTGTAGTGAGGCTCCCGCATCCCGGAGATATTCTCCTATAATTATCCTTCTCAACATTGCGTACTAAGACTTCCCCAGCGGTAAAATGCTCGCATGGCCTTAGCACAGACTCGCTGCAACTTTGGACGAAATCGAACCGAGGGATCCGAAGTTATGCGGAAGGAAAGTTTGACCGAGACGCGATGGTGGAACTCGGAGTCGGGCTGAGGCGGCTGCTGGAAGTACTTTAGCCCGCGGCTTCACACGTGGAGGTAGGCCGGGAGACGCGGCTGTGACTCAGGCGGCGGAGAGTTTCGAATAACAGAGCGGGAAGGTCTGGAACTACCAGCGGATACCCCGGCAAGGCAAAGGCAACCGCTAACTGGGAGCGAGTGTGGCGTTGGGGATAGTGGAGGCCTGGCAGTAAGTGCCGGACAGCGGAGGACTCAGCTCGAGGCTCCAACTGAATAGCTACTGGCAGACAGTGATAGCTGAGGGCAGAGGGAAGGAATAGTGGATGTGTTTGCCCCCCCCAGCGAAACCACATAATAAGCAGATCGCCTCGGACAACTGCGGAGACTGAACTGAAAGCCCCCTGAGGCCTGGCCTATACCCCAAAGCGCCTAACGAACTGTAGGGTACCGGAAACTCTGGCATCAAAGGAGAATAGACTGCTGCGCCATAAGGCCGACAGGCTATTATAAGCGGAGGAGATGGCTGATAGTTCCACGGGTGGAGCGCCAGGCTGGGCGGGCACTATAAGATCAGCGCTCCCCCCCCAACATCTCTGGCGAGGACATTGAACGGGTGGCCCGACTAGACCGCCAAGCAGAATCGACATTGCGGTGGCTGCTGGCCTGCCCTGCTTCTAAGGCTGCAGTGAACGTGACTAACCGGATGAACGAGTGAAGACGACATCCTGAGATTGGCATGGTAAGAGGGTGTGCCTCACAGAGTGGTGCGGGCGCTGAGTGCTGGCAACGGAGGAGGTAACAAGAGGCCAGAAGGGAGGAAAATTGCGTGCAGCATAGAGCGGCTGAGCTTTGTGAGAAGACAGGACACACAAGCAAGTGGCGAGGAGGACTATATCTCATATTCGGCCTGCCAGACCACTACAGCGGCACTATGGGCAAACCTGACACCAAGCAGCCGAAATAAAATTTCGAAGCAACGAGACGTGGAGGTCAAGCTCTACAGGCAAGTCAACCTCAAGTGGGGCAGAAGGAGGGAAACGAGGGTGCCATAATGCCGGCTGCGGACACTCAGAACATTCTTCAGGAGATCCGGCAAGGGTTTGCCACCGTGGTCGAGAAGGTGGATCACATGTCGACCAGAATGGACGCTATAGTACACAAGCTCGAGGGGCATGAGGAACGGATCCAGGAAGCCGAAAAGCGCATATCTGAAACGGAGGATGCCGCCACCAGACACAACACGCAACTTGCTCGAATGGATAATCTATTGCGGGTTATTGCTGCAAGGAATGAGGATTTGGAAGCGCGCAGTCGGCGCAATAATGTCTGCATACTGGGTTTTCCGGAATCCACCAATGTTGGGAAGATGGAGATATATGTAGAGAAGCCATTGTTGTCCACCGTAGGTGAGGAGGCGTTCTCTAGCCAGTTCATAGTGGAGCGTGCCCACCGATCATTGGGGCCCAGGTCGAAGCCGGGAGCTAGTCCGCGTCCAATCATTGCGAGACTGCTGAACTACAGGGACCGTGATGTGGCTCTACGGGCCGCCAGAGGGAAACTGTCCATGGCATATGAAGGTAATACCTTTACGATATATCCTGACTTTACGCCCATAGTACAAGAGGAGAGGCGTAAGTTTATGGACGTCAAGGCTAAACTGCGTAAGGCGCAAATAGATTATGCACTACTATACCCGGCTCGGCTAAGAGTAACACACCAAGGTAAACAACATTTCTTCACCGCACTGAATCAGGTGGAAGACTTCCTTAAACAAGTGAAAAAAGCAGTGCGTAATGGTGGAGGACGATCGTCGACACAACATGCAGAGACAGAAGGAATCGGCGAAGAAACACCGTGAACTGCCACCAAAAGGCCCAGCAGGGTTTACTTGGATTCGAGACTATACTACTCCCGGTCACGACAAGTCATGCGGCTGAGGTTCAGTATTGTTATGGGTTGAAAGCAAAATGTTGAACAAATAATATGACCCACCGGGTGCCCTCTGGCCCCCTAGGCTTTGACTACTTGACGGGAGAACCTAGTGGGGTGAGAGGTGTTGGTGTAGCCACCTAAACAAAGCCCCCAGTGGATATTACCCCGGAGCAAGCAACCGCGCGCCTAGAAGGGGTGTTGTGGTCCCTTTAGTTAATTTGTTGGAATTGGGTGGGATGGGGAGGGAATACATCGCTGGCAAGTTGGGGACGCTTCAGGGGGAGGGGGTGGTTGTTGATTTAGATCTGTTTTACTCCCAACTAGCTAGGAAGGGGAGTGGAGTGGAAGTACGAAGAGACCAATCAGACGTGAAGCAGTTTAAATTATCTATTGTACTAGGCTGTATAGTAACGTATAAACTAGTCTACAGGGTTTGGGTGATGCACCAGGTCATACGTAGCACTCAGGGGTATGGCTGAGGGGGGAGCTAGCAACTTGAATATACTTATGTGGAATGTTAGAGGACTAGGGGACGCTCGGAAAAGGCGCCAAGAATTAGCTTATTTGGACAGGCACCACACACACATCGCAATGCTACAGGAAACGCACCTTTCTCCCCAGGGGAATAGCAGGTTTGCGGGCAATTGGTCAGACCACAGGGTATTCTCCTCCTATTCCTCCTATGCACGTGGTACGGCAATACTTATAAAGAAACAGGTGCCTTTTCAACTTGGAGGGAAGATGGAGGACTTACAAGATCGTTTTTGTCTAATGTGGGGACGGGCTGGGTTCGATATCGATTACACTGGCATGTTGTTATGGGCCTAATGTTGTTGATCCCGATTTTTTCTCCTCATTATGGGCCAAGATTTTTGAAGTGGGCTCCCAGCACATCATTTGGGGGGGAGACTTTAAGGTTACATATAATCCGAGCCGTGATAGATCTCACCCTGCCCCGCATCACTACACTAAGGCAGCTGGAATAATCAGGGACACCATTGAGACATATCAATTTATAGATGCCTGGAGACACATGCACCCATCCTCACAAGAAGGTACGCACTACACGGCGCGGGCAAATTCCTGGGCGAGACTCGATTATTGGCTAGTGTCAAGAGGTCTGGGACCTGCGATAGCCCAAGTACAGCATCTGGCAAGAACGTATTCGGATCATGCCCCGGTGAAGCTTGCGTTGTCGTCGCCGGACCTTAAAGTGCCGCGTAGTGGCTGGCGGATGCAGGCTACCATGTTACTAGATGCGGTGTTCCAAGAGGAACTGAGTGAGGAGGTGTGAGACTTCTTCATCCGCAATAAAGGCTCTGTAGAAAGTGTGGAAACCATATGGGAGGCCATTAAAGTAACAATTCGTGGGTTCTGCATATCCAAGGGGTTTGGGGTGGTTAGAGACATAGTCAAGTCACTGCATAAACTGGAAGGGGAGCTGAAATTGATAGAAGCGGAGATGGCACTAACTCCGTCCGCCGAAGCGCAGGTGCGGTTTCGGGATACGCTTATGGAGTATATGGCCACAGCGGAAAGGGAAACACACTTCCGGGGTAAATACTGGAAAGCCCGTTGTTATGGCGAGGGAGAGAGACCTGGGAGGATACTGGCGAATTTAATTAGAAAGCCTCGATATACAAACTATATTTTGGAAGTGGAGGACCTGGAGGGAGAAGTTTATCAGGACACGGCTAATATACTCAGAGTGTTCACAAAACACTATGGGCAGTTGTACACCACCCATAGAAGAGATGAGCTGGACTTAGAGGGCTTTTTGGGAGATGTAACGCTAGGATGGCTCAGTGATGCGCAGCGAGAGTTTTTGTGCGCTCCCTTTGAATTAGATGAAGTGAGAGAAGCAATTATGAGTATGCAATCAGGTAAAGCCACGGGGATGGACGGCATCCCAATAGAATTCTATAAAACATATATAGACATTATGCCCCCTGTTCTATGAGAAGTATTCGAGGAATCGCTAGAGGTTGGCTGCCTCCCTGCGTCAATGAGGGAGGCGCTTATGATCTCACTGTTGAAGCCAGGAAAACCGCCGCGATCATGCGATTCCTATAGGCCACTCTCCCATTTGATTTGTGATGCTAAAAAACTAGCCAAGTTGATCGCTAATCGCCTAAGTCTGTTGCTCGACAAGTTGATCCTCCCGGACCAATCGGGCTTTGTGCCTGGCAGAGCCACATCACATAACTTACGGACGCTATTCGCGGTCCTTAACAATGTCTCGCCTGATTTACCGCTGGCAGAAGTTTTTTGGGACGCCACCAAGGCATTCGACTCGGTAGAGTGGGATTACATCTTCGGCGTAATGAGGCGAATGGGATTCCCGCCCCTTTTCTTATCATGGATCCGGTTGTTATATAACCTGCCTGTGGCCAAGATATTAATAAATGCGCATACATCATCACCGCTGTCCATTACGAGGGGAACTCGGCAGGGATGCCCACTCTCTCCGCTTCTCTTTGTCATAGCTATGGAACCGCTAGCGGCGAAGTTGAGGCAACATCACAAAGATAGGGCGCTGCGGTGCAATCTGCGGCAGATCCTGATCTCACTGTACGCGGATGATATTACACTGTATATCCGGAATCCGCAGGAGAACTTGAACCCAATTCTGAGAGAATTTATAGTGTTTAGCAAAATGTCCGGAATTAGCATCAACTGGGGTAAATCGTGTATATTTCCATTGACGCTGGCAACTCACAGATTTTCACTCGATGATCCCCTGGAGTGGTGTGATGAGGACCTGCGCTATCTGGGGGTTCGAGTGACAAGAGACAGAGACGAACTAATGCGACAAAACTATGGCACCGCAATAATGCGAATAGCGGACTGCGTGACCCGATGGATCGCCCTGCGACTGTCGATGGCGGGACGGGTGTCTCTGATTAAAATGGTGATCCTGCCTCAACTACTTTACCTATACCTTAACATTCCTTTTTATCCGGGGAAACACTTCTTTACAACGCTCAGGGCAGAGTTGAGACAACTGACTTGGGAGGGCCGACAACCTCGGCTGCACTGGAACGTACTCACGAGACGATACTCGCGGGGAGGGTTTGGTGTACCTGATTTTGAAATATATTACTTTAGCACACAGGCTCATTACGCTTGGTACTGGGTGATGCAACCCAGGTATATGCCGCAGGTAGCGGCAGAACACTGGCTGGTACATCCGATACCCTTAGATGGCGCGCTTTTTGCACCGGTGACACCTAGGGATAGGAGACCAACAACAGTTACTTGCACAATCAGCGCTTGGCGTGGGATTGAGCGCCTCATGGGAGCTCCCATGCAATATGCGACCTCTTTACCTCTTACGTACCATCCGAATATGCCTCTGTTACAAGAGAAGCTGTTTCATCAGTTCAAAGACCGAGCACATATAGCGACATGGGGGAATTTATATCACGAGGGGAAGTTCCGCTCAGCAGAACAGATGTTACAAGGCCTACAGCAGACCCCAATGGATAGGTTTCTATATGTCAGACTGAGACAAGGAATACGTAAACTCACTCCGAATTTCCCAGAGGAACCACAGGCACTAGCCCCACTGCAAGTAATGCTTAAATGCAAAACAGCCACACGACTTGTCTCCTTAATCTATAGAACAGTGCACACACAGAGGGAACAGGCTGATCCAATCTCAAGGGCACGTTGGGATCAAGAACTGGGCATGACGCTATTGGATGAACAGTGGGACTATTGTTGCCTACAAACTGAAAGAGTGGCAGCCAGCAGTAGACTCCGTATGATACATTATAAATACTTACATAGACTACACTATACGCCGGCTAAGATGTATCGATTGCACCTACGAGATACGGACCGTTGTGCCAGATGTAGAGCGCCTGAAGCGGATTTTTTACATCTAGCGTGGGAGTGCCCTGGGGTGAATGAATACTGGTGCCAAGTCTTTGAAGCATTGACCCATATGACACATACACCCATCGACCCCACGCCACTGACGGCACTACTTGGGTATGTCAAACCGATACAGACGGTGCATCGGAAGTATGTTGCACTGGTGCTCTTAATGGCAAAGAGGAGGGTGGCCTGTCGGTGGGGTAGAGGGAGAGCCCCAAAATTCAAGTCGATTGCTGATCTTGTGACATGCCAGGAGCAATTTGCGCTGTATTCGGAACTCTTGCCTAGGGCCTCCAGACCACGGAATATATGGGCCCCATTGACGTGCTATCTGCTTGAACATCCACTAGAAGATATCGATCCGGAGCACGAAAGAAATACACATTAGGGGGAAGGAAATATGAAAGTTGGGACAGAAGGTTGCTCATATTGTACAATTAGAATATAACTAAGTAGTGACTTGCTAGGATGCCACAAGTTGTCAGATATGGCAGGGGTTTAATCAAAGGACTATTGGAAGCCGGTACTAGACTATGCTAACGGAAGGTGAATACATGGGGGGGGGAGGCTAGAAGCAGAAAAGACCCTACCTGATCTTCAATGTTTACCACTGAGTTACGACAAGGACTAGATGCAATGGGATGCTATGCTATTGATATTGTCTGAATAATATGCGACACAATTGTTGATGATACTGTTTGTATAAAACTAATACAAAGATGTTTAAAACAAAAAAAATACATACAAATGCCAACTACATAGGG
The DNA here is from genome assembly GCF_964204655.1 of Triturus cristatus. Classification (NCBI taxonomy): domain Eukaryota; kingdom Metazoa; phylum Chordata; class Amphibia; order Caudata; family Salamandridae; genus Triturus; species Triturus cristatus. Next base: position 993,144,626 of record NC_140585.1, on the reverse strand, counting down.
AGAGGGAAGATAACAGCATGAGAAAAGTAACTATCATGGTAGGGGCAGTCGGAGGGGTAACATCAAACCCAGAAAACCAGCCTGAGACATCCATAGAGGGTCTGGAAAAAAGTAGCAATACTGGGAGCAACCCCAAAGCAATAGCCGAGTCCTCCCATGAAGGAGGAAGCAACTGGAATGGAAGTAATTGGAGTGAAGGAGGAAAGCAAACAGCAAGGACCAGCAAACTAGACTTGTGTGCAACTCCGAAAATTGCGTCATGCCTTAACTCAAAATCCATAACCTCCTTCATATCTATAAAGACACCGGTATACAAACAGGCACTGAGAATTGAAGCCCAGATACATAGGATAATTGCAGACGAAGCTAACGACCTGGAAGATCTAGAAAATTCATGGTTAAAGCACCTAAGCCCTACATTGAGCACCGGAGGTCAACAAAACCTCAAAGCAAAATGCAGGGAAGCAAACCGTCCTGAGGAACAATCGGGACAAGGAAGGTACAGCAACGATACCTACCCAGAATACTGACCAATCAGAATACAGCAATTGCCTGCCTAATCCAGAACAGCATATAGGTATTAATCAAATACTGCAGCAAGAGAAAGTACCCAGCGTCTCTACAATCCACCCGAAGCTTCTTATGTCCGTAATAGAAATGCTTCAATCATCAGCAAAAGCACTGAATTGGCAATCGGATAAACTTGACACCCAAATAGATCTAATGAACATTATAGCGCTCCATATAGCAGGGATAGACACTAAATTGGACAGACTTAACAAGCTAATAACAGCAGCACAATCAAGATATACGTTAGAACCAAGTCCCTACGCCTGCGGCCCAATCATTAACAAGCTAAGCCTCCTCCCATCCCTCTTAGAACACATATTAGCACTTAGACAGCTAAGTACATCATGTTCTAAGTCCAAAGAAGCCGAAAGTAAAACACAACCAGCTTCCTTTAAACAGGTGGATCAGAAAGAAGAGGACAAGAAAAAACAAAAAACGTCAGCAGAGAAAAAAGCAGGCGCCTTGCTAAATTCTCCTATTTCACCTAAACCAATTAAATTAACAAGAAGACAAAAGAAACGTTGTTGTTACCTGTTGGAAACAACTGACTGGTGATGATTCGAAAAATAAAAGATGAAAAGCATACAACGTACAAGTGACGGAGTCTGAGCTGCAGTGTAAAGGGTCAGGGGGAGAGATGGGGGAGAGAGATAGAGCGAAAGAGGGAGAGAGAGAGAGAGAGATAATATACATATTTCTATCTCACATATCATCGCCTGATCTTCTGTATGGTGCAGGTACTTTCTTGGGGACCTGGGTCAGACTTCTTGGTTGCACTTTTTTTTTCTTTTTGCAGAGTTTTATATAGCGCGAACTTGACCCGAATAGGGTATCAGAACGCTTTACATAGCACCAGTTATGTTACATGAGGACACACATTCATTTTTCTTAGGCATGGGGAGGTGATTTGCCCAGAATCACAAAATGTTCAGCGTCGCAGAGACTCAAACCTAGCTACCCAGATTCGAGGTCGACCGCCCTAGCTGTTAGCCCAACTCCTCTAACTTCCTTCTCTTCAGTGAGCGCCTCCGTTACAGTCTTCAGACGATGCCTTATATACCTTCAAAGTTCTCCATGTGAGGGCGGTTTCTTTTACTGCTCTTGTTGTTCTCTAGCGATGCTCTTCAGCATTCATTGTTATCACTCTCTTTTTTCCAATATTCTATCATTGGAGGTCTGTTTTTTCTAATTCTTTTTCTCAGGATAGGTTCCTTGACGTTCGGTGGGTGCTTTTTCTTCGTTTTCTGTGTTGCGGTGGCTGAGCACGCTATGTATGCTCCACCCATTTGTTTTTGGTCTGGCCTCTGTGGACTCTTGCCCTTGGTGCCTTTGCATTCCCCAATCTTTGGCTGCTTTCCCTTTGGGCTGCCTCTTTTCCTGGTTCTATACTGTGTTCGTACTGTCTTATACATTTATACTCCATATGGTCTACCATACTCCTTCTTGGAGATTGCTCCTCTTGGCGAGTAACTTGCTATTGCGCATCTTTTGGAGGTCCGTTCGCAGCCTCTCCACTGAGGAGGGTTTTGCTTGGGAATTTGATTCTAAGATGAGGAATCTGCGGCTAAATGTCTATCAGATGGACAAGTTACTTACCTTCGGGTAATGCCTTATCTGGTCTAGCTGCAGATTCCTTATCGACCCACCCATCCTCCCTGCTCTGCGAAGTGAGGGCTCCGCTGTCTCCTGGATTCCCTCTTTGCATTCTACTTATGTTATTTTGTTGGAAAGTGGATTATTAGTAGTGGTAACTATATCTCCACCACTGGCAATAAGACAACTAAAACAGTCTAAGGCTCAGAATAGGTCTAAGAAAATTATTCCCATGCTCAACCGTTGGTAGCTTGGCTGCGAGCGGGCAGGCTTAACTTTAGAGACGAGTATGTAAAGCATTTAAAAACACAAATTTAGCAATTAATTAAGACAAAACACACAATACAAATCCAACACCAATTTATTATTTTTATTAAAATAGTTTCATTTTTAAATTGACACCAAAATTTAAAAATCCAATGTAGGGAACCTGAGATGTTATTTTTTTTAAAGAATAAACACTTTCTAGCACTTAAGTCACCTTATGGAGTTTATTCCCAAAGTTACTCTACACTTTTCCAAACTTCTGGAACTTCTTCATGAAGTTCCTCTTGAGAGTCCAAAACACAATCCAAGGGTCTGGAAGCTCATGGTCCTGTAAAGCTTGGGACCACAATTCCCACAATGCACCTGGACAAAACCCTTAAAAGTCCACTGGATGCACTCCAGGCAGGAGACTCTTGGTGGAGTTGATGCAGGTGTGCTCTTTAAACCTGTAGCTTGTAGGGAGCCTGTGAGAAGTTGGCCTGATATGTAGTGCTCACTATTCTAGTGATCACTGTGTATCATTCCAAACGACCCTTATTGATGATTGGTTGTAAGTCAACCTTTTAGACCAGCTATCCTAGTAGCGTGGATACGAGCAGTCTTAGGCTAAACTCTAGAGGGCGTGTTAAGCCAGCTGTTTACCATCACATATACCCCTTGAACACCAAGTGAAAGGACACCACACAAGTTGTTATGAAAATAAAGGATATTTATTTATAACAAGACTACCCTGGCTCTTTATGAGTCAGGGAGCTAAGCACACTACAAAACTCTTAGGAAAATACTTCAGTTGCACAATTTACACAAATGCCCGAGGGGCACGAGAAACCATCTACACTAACAGTGAAATGCGAATGGTTAGAGTCTGGAGATACTGATTCCGGAGTGATCCGATCAGTGGGACTAAACGAAAAAGGAACTGGACACTTGTAGAGCGAACCTGCGATGGAGCACCGAGATGCTCGAGTTACCTAGCCCGGAGGCTGCGGCTGCGTGAAGTTCGTCAAGATGTCGGGAGTCCTCGTGTAGTCTCAGGAGCCTGAAAGAAGAAGTTGCTGGCAGGCGACCAGTGACGATGTTCAGAGCGATCCAAGCCTGGATCGGTGGTGAAGGAAAACCTGAAAGCAGAGGGGACTCAGTTCTCAACCGCTAGCCAGCGATCGGGTGGGTACCAGGAGGGTACCGGCTGAAGTCACCTCGACCAGGTGAGTGGGTGACGTCGGACTCGGCTGTTCCTCGGACCAGGAGGCGCGGCGGCGACCAGGATGGAGGGCGAGCTGTCCCACGAAGGTGTCTGCTGTCGATGATGCTGGGCCCAGGAAGGGGCAGCGGATCTTGGCAGTGGCCACCCAGGCGGGGGAGTCAAGATGGCGTCGGGAGTGGACCAGGAGGGTCCGTGGTACTCCTCTGTTGAAGGGGAGCAAGAGCCAGTCTGGAGCAACCAGACTAGTGCTGAAACAATCGTGGTGCGTCGTGAAGAGGGCCACAAGCCGGTCGGCAAGTGGTCGAACAACGCGGTGAACAACAAGGAGCGGAAGGGCCCCCACGCAGATCTCGGGGATGCTGGGGAGGCAGACTTCGATGCGGGAGCTGCTCAGGGTTAGGGCTTCTCAAACCCTAGGTGCACTCACTCGAGGGTCCCTCGGTGGGCGTGCTAGATAAGCGTTGTGCAGGTTCTGAAGATAGCCGGTCCCGCAGGTCTCGTCACACCTACGACTCTCAGCTGAGCTGATGAGGGAGGTAAAAGGTCAGAGATGGCAGGGACTCGGGTCTCGTCGAGCTGGGCAGTCTTGATCCGTAGGAGAGACTTACAGCAAACCGCAAGCGCTTAGGTGGTGCCTGCTGGTGCAGGGTGGCTACTCCTTAGCCACAAGGGAGAGTCTTCAGAAATAGTCAAGAGTTCCTTTCGTGGAAAGTGGTTCGTGATTCGGAGTTATCCGATTATCTGATTATCCAATTTGGGAAGGGGACTCGCTCCTACCTTTATTCTAAGAGAAAGGGGCTGGCCCGTGACTAGGTTCTACCTATGGGTGGAGCCAGGAGGGGGGTGGTTACACCCCCATCCTTTGTCCGGCTTCGCGCCAGCTCAGGGGCTGGTGCGCCCCCGAAACTGGTTTGAGCCGGGCTATGCACAGTGAGCACCGGGGTGCCACTTGCAGTCACCTTCCTTTCAGCCCTGCCTACCTGGGATACACAAACCCTGTCTGGGACGGTGCTAACACCGCCCTCGACAGGAAACCCTTTGTCCAAGCTCCCCTTGCTGGAAGGTCCCCCAGCAGCAGGAGGTCAGACTTGTGTCTGGTGGCAGCATCCATTTTGTGATGCTGAGGCTTGAGTCAACTTTAACCGGGGTTCAAGGTTACTTCCATGTCGTGTCCCTCTAAAAGGGGGGAATGCTAACCCCGTCACCAGGACTGGCGAGGGGTTCGTATTCCCATTCGTATGACACCTTACTCGACATGTATAGGTGATGCGATGCCAAAGTTAGCAAATAACCGCAAAGATTATAATGCCTTAAAAGTAGTTGGCCCGCGTCACCATGGAACGGCTATTAGGGCTTGGTTCCGCAAGCCGTCGACGGGCTCAGCTCGCGCCAGAGCACCGTCCCACATGATTCCCTGCACTCTGCCTTCAGGATTGATAAGGCCTGCTATAGGAGTGACTGATAGGAATCCATGTGTCCATTTTTAGGGTTTAGGTGTAGGAATACTACACCTACAGCAACGGGTGATTACACCACGTGGCCCCAGCTGTCGTGCAGCCAGTTGTGTCAGATTTGGGCGGCCATTCCAGGGGGGGCATAATACATGCTTCAGCCCCTGGTAGGCCCTGGGTACACCGATGCCCTGGATACCTGTGGTATGCTGAGACAGGGACTGACAAGGTGGCCCAGTTCCAATTAGTGGATGCACCTAACGTACATGTGTGTTAATTTCGAGAGAGAACAGCTAGGCTGTGGGTCTGATTGGCAGGCCCACAGCCGGAGAAAGTCGTAAACCAATGAAGCAAAAGCAAAAAATCTGGGTGATCATAGGATTGCAGACCCTACTCTCCTACATGACCCCCCCCCAAACTTTGGGACAATAAGCTAACCTTGACCAGGTGAGTCTTCTTGCTCTAAGTGGAAATACCTGGAGAGCCCATCTGCATTGCCATGATCAGTGCCAGGTCTATGCTCCACTGTGAAGTCCATCCCCTGTAGGGAAATGGACCACCTAAGTAGTTTGGGGTTTTCACCCTTCATTTGATTTAGCCACAAGAGGGGCTTATGGTCGGTCTGAATCTTGAAGTGAGTGCCAAACAAGTATGGCCTCAACTTCTTCAGGGCCCAAACCACAGCAAAGGCCTCCCTCTCAATAGCTGACCAATTCTTCTCTCTGGGGGTCAGCCTCCTGCTAATAAAAGCTATGGGCTGGTCATGACCATCAAAATTCAGTTGCGATAGAACAGCTCCCACACCCAGCTCCGAAGCGTCTGTTTGGACAATGAATGGTTTGGAGTAGTCTGGACTCTTTAGGATAGGTGCTGTGCACATGGCCCGCTTTAGGTCATCGAACGCCTTCTGACAGCTTGCTGTCCACTGAACTTTTTTTGGCATCTTTTTACTTGTCAGGTCGTTTAGCGGGGTCACAATGGATCCATAATTTCTGACAAATTTCCGGTAATAACCAGTCAGGCCCAAGAAAGCTCGAACCTGAGTCTGGGTGGTTGGAGGAGCCCAGTCCTGGATGGCCTGTATTTTGCTCTCCAATGGTTGAACCTGGCCTCCACCTACAAGGTGGCCCAGGTATACAACCTGTGTCTGCCCTATCTGGCACTTGGTGGCCTTGATAGTGAGGCCTGCCTTCTGCAGGGCCTCTAACACTTTCCTCAGGTGGACCAGGTGATCCTCCCAGGTGGAGCTAAAGACAGCGATATCGTCCAGATACGCCGCACAGAAGTCGTCCAACCCAGTGAGAACTCGATTCACCAGCCTTTGGAAGGTGGCAGGTGCATTTTTCAAACCAAAGGGCATTACCACGAACTGATAATGCCCACCCGGGGTAGAAAATGCTGTTTTGGGCTTGGCCTCCTCAGCTAACCTGATTTGCCAATACCCAGCTGTCAGGTCAAACGTACTTAAGTAGTTGGCCGAGGCCAACCGGTCGATAAGTTCGTCTGCTCTTGGTATCGGGTGGGCGTCGGTCTTAGTGACCGCATTGAGACCCCTGTAGTCCACGCAAAACCTCATCTCTTTCTTACCGCCCTGGGTGTGAGGTTTCGGCACGAGCACTACGGGACTAGCCCAGGGGCTGTCCGAGGGTTCAATGACTCCCAGCTCCAACATTTTCTGCACCTCTGTCTTGATGCAGTCTCTGACATGATCAGGTTGCCGATAGATTTTACTCTTTACGGGCAGACTGTCCCCAGTGTCGACCTCGTGGGTACACCACTTGGTCTGACTGGGTGTCAGAGAGAACATATGTCGAAAGGATTGAAGAACCTGTTTACAATCCTCTTGTTGATGTCCAGAGAGGCTGCCACAAAAGACAACACCATCTACTGATCCATCGTCAGGGTTCTGAGAGAGCAGGTCCGGGAGAGGGTCACTCTCCTCCTCCTGTCCCTCATCTGTGGCCATGAGCAAGCCCATGCCCTCCCTGTCGACATATGCCTTGAGCCTGTTTACGTGGAGCCCCCTGTGGGGGCTCCGGGGGAGTTCCCAGGTCTACCAGGTAGGTGACCTCTCCCTTTTGCTCAATTATCGTGTGGGGCCCAGACCATTTGTCTTTGAGTGCTGCTGGGGCCACTGGCTCCAGCACCCACACCTTCTGTCCAGGCTGATACACAGTCAGGACAGCCTTTTGGTCGTGCCAAGCTTTCTGTAATTCTTGGCTCGCCTCAAGGTTTTTAGACGCCTTTTCCATGTACTCCGCCATCCGCGAGCGGAGACCGAGCACATAGTCCACAATGTTTGATGCCGGCTTTCTGAGAGGTCTCTCCCATCCTTCCTTTACCAAACAAAGGGGTCCCCTTACAGGATGTCCGAACAGAAGCTCAAAAGGGCTGTAGCCAACCCCCTTCTGCGGGACCTCTGTAGGCGAACAAGAGGCAGGGTATCAGGACATCCCATCTCCGCCGAAGCTTTTCAGGTAGTCCGTGAATCATCCCTTTTAGGGTCCGGTTGAATCTCTCAACCAGCCCATTGCATTGTGGGTGATAGGGTGTGGTGAACTTGTAGTTGACACCACATTCCTTCCACATAGCAGTCAGATATCCCGACATGAAGTTTGCACCTCTGTCTGAGACGACCTCCTTAGGGAAGCCCACTCTGGAGAACACTCCAAGTAGGGCCCGTGCCACCACAGGTGCCGTAGTGGTCCTAAGGGGAATAGCTTCAGGATACCTGGTGGCGTGGTCCACCACCACCAGTATAAACTTGTGCCCTGATGCTGTCTGGGGTTCCATTGGTCCGACAATGTCGATCCCCACTCGTTCAAAGGGTACCCCCACCACTGGTAGTGGTATGAGGGGGGCCTTTGTCGTGCCACCTGACTTACCACTGGCTTGGCAAGTGACACAGGAGCGGCAAAACTCCTTCGTATCTTCGGACATGTGGGGCCAGTGAAAGTGTGGAACAATTCTGTCCCAAGTCTTATTCTGGCCTAAGTGACCTGCAAGGGGAATCTCGTGGGCCAAGGTGAGAAGGAAACCTCTCAGAGACAAGGGGATGACCAGCCTCCTGGTCGCACCAGGTTTGGGGTCTCTTGCCTCAGAGTACAGGAGTCCATCGTCCCAGTACACTTTGTGGGTACCCGTGGCGTTCCCTGCAGCCTCAGCAGCGGCCTGCTGTCTGAGGGGTTCAAGTGAGGGGCAGTCTAACTGTGCCTTCCCCAGGTCTTCCCTGGAGGGTCCCCCTGAGCCCAGAAACTCAACCTGACCAGGTTCAAGCTCTTGCGGCTCAGTTTCCCTCAGTTCTTTAAGGTCAGCCTCCTCGGAGACTTGATCCACGACCTGGGGCAAGGGGGAAGGCGAAGCCTTACCCTTACTGCTCCTTTTCTTGGAAGGTGTCTGGTCCGTTCTTCCAGGATCCAGCACCTGTTCAGTGGGGCATCTTTTGGCCTGTGACCTGGTCACAGCAAGGACATGTGCTGGCAAACCTAACATTTCCATGTGAGTCCTTTGCTCCACTTCTGACCATTGTGACGTTTCCAAATCATTGCCCAACAGACATTCTACGGGGAGGTCTGAACTAACCACAAACTTTTTCGGGCCACTTACCCCTCCCCAGGAGAAATCAACAACTGCCATACTGTGATTGGTAGTGACGTTGCTGGCATTGGTCACTAGGTAACTGGTACCTAGCATGATCTGTCCAGGGTCCACGAAGTTAGGCGTCACCATGGTGACACTGGCACACGTGTCCCTGTAGGCCTGGGCCACTCTTCCATTTATCAAAGGGGTCTGTCTGTATTTGCCCAAAGTATTGGGACTGGCATCAGGGGACATATCCATATCCCCTGTACAGACAAGGACGGCCTGAGTGAGCGTGCCGACTAAGTCGTCACTCCCCTCGGTTCCCAAGGTTAACCCAACTAATGCCTTGGGAGGCGCACTACCACTGCTGACTGTACTAGGGGGCGCAGGTGCCTTAGGGGCTGCAGTGGTAGGAGTTTGCCCTCCTTTCTTGGTGCACTCACTAAACCAGTGAGTCTTACTTTTACAGTATTGGCACCACCTTTTGGACTGGCCTTCTTGAGTCTTCTTCTTCTGTGAAGCCTGACCCCCACCCTCTTTGGTTTGTTGGGGACCTGTCGAAGACTTCTGGTCATTTTGTTCGTTCTTGTTACCCTTTTGGTCTGCTTTCTTCTGACCACCCTGGTTCTGATTCTGGTTCTGCTTGACCCTTGTTCTGACCCATCTGTCTGCCTTCTTTCCCAATTCTTGGGGAGAGGTCAGATCCGAGTCGACAAGGTGCTGATGCAACAATTGGTTCTGACAGTTGTTTAAAATCTGTTCTCGCATGATAAGATTGTACAATCCTGTGTAATCAGTAACCTTGCTACCCAGTAACCAGCCTTCCAAAGCCTTAGTGGCACAATCAACAAAGTCAGTCCAATCCCGAGACTGAATTTTCTGGGTGTCCCGGAACAGCACCCGGTACTGTTCCGTGGTTAAGCCGAACCCATCAATCAGTGTGTTCTTCAGGACTTGGTAGTTGTTAGCATCCTCAGCTCTTGTAGTGAGGAGCTTGTCCCTTCCTTTACCTTCAAAGGAAAGCCACAGTATAGCTGCCCACTGACTTGGGGGGACGCACTGGACAGTGCAGGCCCTCTCCAAGGCAGTTATCCACTTGTGGATGTCGTCCCCTTGTTTAAAGGGGGGCACTATTTTACTCAGGTGTCTAGTGTCTATACCCCTGTCTTTCTCTCTATTGAGAACGCTGCCACCAGTGGGATCTAACCCACTTAATTTCTGCTCTCGGGCTAAGGCAAGTCTTTCTTTGGCGAGGGCAAGTTCTTCCCGCTCGATCCTCAGATTGACCTCCCGCATCTTCGCTTCATGCTCCCTCCTCTGAGGGGAAGTCATTCCTCTCTGAGAAGGTGCCTGAGAGACATGTGTATGAACCGATCTGCCAGAGCCTCTGGAGAGAGACCTAGCTCGTCCGTTCCCAGGGTTAAGCCTGCTTGAGCGTGGGCCCGGGGCTCCCCCAGTTCCATTCTCATGCCTGCTTAAGTTGGTCCTTGTAAGCCTGCCGACTACCACTGGACCTTTGTCTGCCACGTCTCCCGATAACTCGTCCTCGTCCTCCTCCTCTGTGTGGAGGTCGAGGTCTGGGTCACCGAGGGTTCCCTCTAAGGGAGGCATGTTCCCATCTGCACTGGGGGGACCTGGGTTAGAGGACCTCCTAGCATCGTACGCCTCTAAGAGACCTATCAGTATTGCGATGGTAGGGTTAGAACCCTGGTTTAGCTTCCTGGAGGCACACAGTTGTCTCATCTCCTTGAAGCTAAGAGTTGCATACCGTGACACGACCTGTGGAGGGTCACTGACCACTAGGGGAGTCCCTGCAGACTCTCCGTGGACCGACATGCTTTTCTAGTGAGGTGTAAGTATTGCACCTACCTACACTATGGGTTTACCTACTGATCCCTTGCTAAGAGTTGTAGTCAGGGTGTGCTAAGCCCTGTTACACTACAACAGCCGGTTCAGTAGAACTCGGAGTATTCTAAGTTAAGTTATATGTACCTGGGTACTTATGTGATCTTTCACTGCGATATTCTTAGGATACGTGTGTGGTAAAACAACAGCAAGCTCAAATCCCAACCGCTGCTCACCAATGTGAGAAGTTGGCCTGATATGTAGTGCTCACTATTCTAGTGATCACTGTGTATCATTCCAAACGACCCTTATTGATGATTGGTTGTAAGTCAACCTTTTAGACCAGCTATCCTAGTAGCGTGGATACGAGCAGTCTTAGGCTAAACTCTAGAGGGCGTGTTAAGCCAGCTGTTTACCATCACATATACCCCTTGAACACCAAGTGAAAGGACACCACACAAGTTGTTATGAAAATAAAGGATATTTATTTATAACAAGACTACCCTGGCTCTTTATGAGTCAGGGAGCTAAGCACACTACAAAACTCTTAGGAAAATACTTCAGTTGCACAATTTACACAAATGCCCGAGGGGCACGAGAAACCATCTACACTAACAGTGAAATGCGAATGGTTAGAGTCTGGAGATACTGATTCCGGAGTGATCCGATCAGTGGGACTAAACGAAAAAGGAACTGGACACTTGTAGAGCGAACCTGCGATGGAGCACCGAGATGCTCGAGTTACCTAGCCCGGAGGCTGCGGCTGCGTGAAGTTCGTCAAGATGTCGGGAGTCCTCGTGTAGTCTCAGGAGCCTGAAAGAAGAAGTTGCTGGCAGGCGACCAGTGACGATGTTCAGAGCGATCCAAGCCTGGATCGGTGGTGAAGGAAAACCTGAAAGCAGAGGGGACTCAGTTCTCAACCGCTAGCCAGCGATCGGGTGGGTACCAGGAGGGTACCGGCTGAAGTCACCTCGACCAGGTGAGTGGGTGACGTCGGACTCGGCTGTTCCTCGGACCAGGAGGCGCGGCGGCGACCAGGATGGAGGGCGAGCTGTCCCACGAAGGTGTCTGCTGTCGATGATGCTGGGCCCAGGAAGGGGCAGCGGATCTTGGCAGTGGCCACCCAGGCGGGGGAGTCAAGATGGCGTCGGGAGTGGACCAGGAGGGTCCGTGGTACTCCTCTGTTGAAGGGGAGCAAGAGCCAGTCTGGAGCAACCAGACTAGTGCTGAAACAATCGTGGTGCGTCGTGAAGAGGGCCACAAGCCGGTCGGCAAGTGGTCGAACAACGCGGTGAACAACAAGGAGCGGAAGGGCCCCCACGCAGATCTCGGGGATGCTGGGGAGGCAGACTTCGATGCGGGAGCTGCTCAGGGTTAGGGCTTCTCAAACCCTAGGTGCACTCACTCGAGGGTCCCTCGGTGGGCGTGCTAGATAAGCGTTGTGCAGGTTCTGAAGATAGCCGGTCCCGCAGGTCTCGTCACACCTACGACTCTCAGCTGAGCTGATGAGGGAGGTAAAAGGTCAGAGATGGCAGGGACTCGGGTCTCGTCGAGCTGGGCAGTCTTGATCCGTAGGAGAGACTTACAGCAAACCGCAAGCGCTTAGGTGGTGCCTGCTGGTGCAGGGTGGCTACTCCTTAGCCACAAGGGAGAGTCTTCAGAAATAGTCAAGAGTTCCTTTCGTGGAAAGTGGTTCGTGATTCGGAGTTATCCGATTATCTGATTATCCAATTTGGGAAGGGGACTCGCTCCTACCTTTATTCTAAGAGAAAGGGGCTGGCCCGTGACTAGGTTCTACCTATGGGTGGAGCCAGGAGGGGGGTGGTTACACCCCCATCCTTTGTCCGGCTTCGCGCCAGCTCAGGGGCTGGTGCGCCCCCGAAACTGGTTTGAGCCGGGCTATGCACAGTGAGCACCGGGGTGCCACTTGCAGTCACCTTCCTTTCAGCCCTGCCTACCTGGGATACACAAACCCTGTCTGGGACGGTGCTAACACCGCCCTCGACAGGAAACCCTTTGTCCAAGCTCCCCTTGCTGGAAGGTCCCCCAGCAGCAGGAGGTCAGACTTGTGTCTGGTGGCAGCATCCATTTTGTGATGCTGAGGCTTGAGTCAACTTTAACCGGGGTTCAAGGTTACTTCCATGTCGTGTCCCTCTAAAAGGGGGGAATGCTAACCCCGTCACCAGGACTGGCGAGGGGTTCGTATTCCCATTCGTATGACACCTTACTCGACATGTATAGGTGATGCGATGCCAAAGTTAGCAAATAACCGCAAAGATTATAATGCCTTAAAAGTAGTTGGCCCGCGTCACCATGGAACGGCTATTAGGGCTTGGTTCCGCAAGCCGTCGACGGGCTCAGCTCGCGCCAGAGCACCGTCCCACATGATTCCCTGCACTCTGCCTTCAGGATTGATAAGGCCTGCTATAGGAGTGACTGATAGGAATCCATGTGTCCATTTTTAGGGTTTAGGTGTAGGAATACTACACCTACAGCAACGGGTGATTACACCACGTGGCCCCAGCTGTCGTGCAGCCAGTTGTGTCAGATTTGGGCGGCCATTCCAGGGGGGGCATAATACATGCTTCAGCCCCTGGTAGGCCCTGGGTACACCGATGCCCTGGATACCTGTGGTATGCTGAGACAGGGACTGACAAGGTGGCCCAGTTCCAATTAGTGGATGCACCTAACGTACATGTGTGTTAATTTCGAGAGAGAACAGCTAGGCTGTGGGTCTGATTGGCAGGCCCACAGCCGGAGAAAGTCGTAAACCAATGAAGCAAAAGCAAAAAATCTGGGTGATCATAGGATTGCAGACCCTACTCTCCTACAGAGCCCACTCCTTATTCCTCTTGAAACAAGGTACATCCAAAGGGCTTTAGTTCCACATAATGCAGCAGGTGCAGTCAGTGAGAATGCATGGCCTGATGGTGCAAATCAAGTTTCCAGCTTTGCAAAACTTCTCTCAGTTTTAAGCAGCAGAGCTAAGAGACTCTGCTCCCTCAGATACTTATTCTCTGTATCCAAGCAGGAGGGCACTCCGTTCCAATGAGGTGCAGGGAAACACCCCAGATCATGAAGATTTCCTCCAAAGTGTGGCACAATGGTATCCCAGAGAGCACTATTCTATTAGCTAGCTAAACCAAACCCAAGGATGGATCATCTCCATAGTCTCCCTCCCCGGACATCTGCACATTCCTTCCTTAAGCCTGCCATCTGGTTGGGTTCAGAGGGGATGGGTGGGGATGGGTGGAGATGGACATGGCTTCTTCTGCCTGCCCCCTTCTTCCTTTGAAGCTCATGGTTTACGACGACTCTCCCTAGCTCTGGCATTTCTGTTCCGTAGAACATTCTCCTCTCAGATGGCTCCTTACCCCAGGTGCCACTTATCACTTCATCAAAGCAGTCTGGATAATCCACTTAACTGACCAATCAGGGCAGACCACTGAAAAGCTAAATTGTGGCTTAGAGCCCCCCCCCCCTCCCAAACCCTGGGACACCTAGGGGAGACTCTGGGCATATCTAAACGCCAAAATATTGTAGTTTATCAATTTTTAATTGCACCAAAGACCAAAGTCGAGTTTGGGCAAAATTTGCATTTAAAAGCATTTTTGCAACAAAGGGCTGCTTTTAAAATGACCTCAGGCTCTCAACAGTGCAACTGAAGAAAGGGCTGCTAGCCTATGAACTGTCATGCCCTAATATATACTAGAGACTTAAAGGTAGTTTTAATACTCCTTCCCAATTATGTACTAGGGCCTTGTAGGGGAGGTCATGTCAATCATAAGGGTACCCTAACCCATAGTGTATCCTAGTGTATGTAGGTGTTTTCACTGTATTCCTAGTGTGTTTTCATCAAAGCACTGGCCCTGGGCCTGGTTAGGCAGAGCCAAAGACAGTCAGTCAGTCAGTCCATTACCACCAGTACCACTTAGCAAGAAAATGGGGGTGCCCAGGGCACAGGATAACTTTGAACATTGTTTAATTCTGTGATTGTTGATATAAGTCTTTTGCCCCTTTTGGCACACTGTCTCCAGAAGCTGTTTATCTACGTGGCTCTGCATTGTTAGTGCGGAAATAGTCACAAAAGAACTGGACGTCGGTGCATCGGGAAAGAGCTTATATGGACTCCGTTGATGTCACCTCCAGGAGACAACGTCGCTAAGAAATTGCTCGATGCCATTTGTCGACACAGAGGTACTGCTGGGAAAATGTCCAGATTCAGTCTGGCGCCTGGGGAGGATTCTAAGATAAGGATGCTGCACCTAGATCCTGTGTCTACCATATAAGGCATTGCCGACGGTAAGTAACTTGTTCATTTATTTGCCTAACTGGCAGCAGGTCGAAGTTGCCAGAGGCAAACTACATTGTTCAACAACTGTCCAACATTATTCCACTGCTGTAAACCAACTACATTCAACGATCATGCTTTAGATGGCTTCTAGAATGTGTTCTTTATCATGGTTAAATAATGGAAAGTGGATCACAAATCGCCTGGGCCCCACTGATATTAGGCCATACGGTCTATATCTCTGCACTGGCAATCTCTTCACTCGGGTTCAGGTTTCACTCAAAGGACGAAGAGGCCTTTAACGTACAGCTAGAGAGGTATCACTAAGACTACTGCTCTGTGACTAGAATATGCAAGTAGGCCCAGATGCATTGTGCACTCGCCATATGTCATCCAACAGTGCCCAGTCTAGGGCAATTTGCCATTACAAATGCATAGCGCTCTTTATGGAGTATGGGGCAATGTGATCAAAAACAGCTTTTAAAATACCCAGTATCATCTTGATGTTACATGTCAGATTCATCTAAAATATCACTACAAAGAAGAGGCCATATACGTATTATATAAGTTGCATAGAAAATAATACTTTTAATCACGGCTTGAGGGATGAAAACAGCAAATCTATAAGCAGGTGGTAGAAAAGGTATTTTTTATTATAAGGCACACTTAGGAAGTGCACACCTAACCCTGAGAACTGCGGAACACTGTACACAGCAATAGGGTACTAAGGCAACATGTGAGAACAGAGACACCCATGTATGTAAACTTTACACTGTGAATTGAGAGTTCCATGAAATACAAAAGGAAGCGACAGCTGTGCCCACTAAAGAAACCATGCATAGTTTACCAGATTAGCCCACCAGCACACTCCCTTTTTTCGAGGTGTGAAAAATCATTGCATCTTACCTCAAGATGCTCCAGATTAGTTGTTCTTTGAACAAGTAAATTATCCTTTTGCAACATGTCCCTGTATTTGGCGGTCAGCTCGTTGTAGTGTTTGTTGGCCAATTCCAGCTCTGAAAGTTGAACGCTGTCATCTAACGCTTTCTGAAGTGCTGCAATTTTGAAGGCTGCCATGTCCTATGAAAACACGTTACATAGTTTATTTTACAGTTTTTCTCACTACACGTTTACATATACTATATTTAAAAAGGAGTTTGATTAAAAAAATGAATAATTACAGTGGAACAGGTTTTAGAATATTTTGGTGTTCCATTGCAACAGTAACTAAATGAATATACAGTACGAATGTTTTGTACATTTAAAATTGAATGATATATTGTTTACTATAAAGGCATGTTTGTTATGAATAATAGTTTGATACACGATGTGCTCCATTTCCTATAGTCATTTATTACAAGTCGCAAGCTGTCGCCCAAAGGCATCAGAGCGCTAGAATTACCAGCACCAAAAAAGACTGAGAAAGAGGGAGGGAGAGAAGACTCATAAGAAGTTAAGGATTAGCAGAGCAAATGTTATTTTAAGCTTTTTCTTTAAAGTGTTAAAGATCTACCAAATATCGAAAAGGAGGCCATTCCATGGATTTGGACCCAGAATCCTAAAGCAGGCCTTGTTGTAACGTGAGACTTCAGCATGAACATTTAAGAGATCCAGGACCTCATTACGAGTTGCCTCTTAATTGCCTCTTCGGAATTAACAGAACCACTGGAACACTGCAGATCTCTTTACTTTCACATGTTGCTGTGGACTGCTTGGAACAGCCGCAATTTCAGTGGGAAACTCTGGGGCACGCGAGGATTTTATTAGGATCCCATTGTAATTCCTCATCTTTCAGTGGACTGGCAGGGACTAATTACCAGTAGTAACCTGGGTGTCGGTAACGTCAGAGGTGGAGAAATATCAGCCCATTTGCAGGGCAACTCATTATGAGGGCTGTAGTGGGGATTCATAAAAAACTTTGTGCCAGTGCGATGCAAAAGGCGTGCTGCAGCAGTCACGGTACTTTGATTTGAATCCATTGTTTAATGGGAGCCAACGGAGCGAGCAATCAGATGGTGATGTCAGATCCTCTGTAATTTCATAAGGTGTTCCTCAGGAAGCCAGAGGTATAATTCCTTGCTACCCTTTAACCAGGTTAACATAAAAGAGAAAATTACTAACACAGTCTTCTTCTGGGACGAAAAGGCAGTATCTGCTTCAGAGGGCGAAGAAACAAAAAGCAGGTGGTTCTTACCTTCTGATAGTGATGGGCAAAGGTAGGCTCTTGATCAAATAACCCTCCCCCCCCACTCAAGATGCTTTACTTTAGAAACAGGAGCAATAAGGTCCTAGAAGGAGATCAGCCGCAACCTATCGCCAGCCAGAGCAGTCCCCACATATTATCAGGACAGCTTCAGGAAATTAGAGGAAATACAGTCCATGAAGTACAAGCTCTTGTCAGAGGACAGACTGTCAAACATAAGAAGGACATGTGTATCATCTGCATATGACCGAGCCAGGAACACAAATCTCCTGATCAGTTCTTCCTAAATATGATAATTTACCTGAAATTACACCCTTCTGATGCGGTTACGTACAATTAAAATGCAAACTCTTCATCGTTATTAGCCTTTTCCCAATTAGCTCTGAGAGTTGTGCGAGTAGATGGCGGCAAGAGGAGGAGAAAAGGTACACACCAGATAATTAAGACCAGTCCATGTTTGTAATCCCAAAAATTTCATAATGAGACACACCATTACCAGGAGCAACACACAAAATACTCGACCAATAATTCCAATGTAATATCCAAAGGATGCGGTAGGAGTGTGTCCATACCAAAAAGGCTGTCCTTTGAGATTTACGGGATAGTGTTTCTGCAGAAGTAGCTAGACAGAGAAGGGTGATGGCGGATGTTAGGCCTAATTAGGGATCTGTATGACTGCACTATATTAGACACTGTGTAAAACATATTTGTACTCCTAAGTGGAAGGTAGAGACAAAAAATATATGAGTACACTGCCCTCCTCAGCCCTTCGCTATGACCAGTACAATTGTAACCTACAAAGACATACCAGAAAATTAAATACACAGGTTGCAGCGTATTAAACCAAAGCGCAGTACAAAGGGGATGAGGTGATTGGGCAATAACCCGTGTATTATAATGATTTAGGGTGTTTTATCACAGCAAATTTTCATTAAAAAATGTAGCGGACACTGACGCCTAGAACACAATAAAGCGCAATAGTACAATCCCAAATGAGATCTGGGCCCTAGTAGTTGTCAGGCTAATCCCTGTCCCACACGCCTTTGTGCAACGTGTTCAGGGTTAATCTGCATTCACTGGTAGCCACATAAGGTAATGCAAACAATTATATCATACTCACGAGTTCCCTTTTGACTCTTCAAGCTTGCATTCAAAGTGTCTATGATGCCGCAGCACTTTGAGCAGTGAATCTCCCAGGGCTACAAATGCCCAATGTAAGTCTTACCCGCTCTGGCAGTGTGACAGTTTTCAGCAGTGCAGCGGGCACCCTCTCCTCGGGCTATCCCAAGTCTGAGTTCTCTATGGCGAAGTCGAGATGCTCGCAATGGGCGCTACACCACCTGGCAGCGCAGGCTCTTCCTGTCGATCAGCACTGCCGGTCGGTTTCCAGCAATTGGAGCTGCTCCCACTCGGCAAATACAAAATGTAAGTTGTGCTTCACCTAGCAAAATGTGGGGTGGGGGGGAGGTGAGGTGTTTTGTCTCCGACTGGAGCTTTGGCGATGGTGGGCAGTCCTCAGCAGCATCCTGAGATCCTCGGGGAAACAGTCAGGTGCAGGTGGTGGACTAGACTAGCAGATCACACCAGTAATACTTTTGTCTGGGCCATGGCCTGAACAGCTGGCCACATTGATACCCGTAGACCCTTCAGGTGTATGGAGTTGCCGCACAGTTTATCAGATGCAGACTCTTCTGGGCTGGGATCACAGATTCCATCTCCTGGCATACTGGGGATAGCAGACTGTTCCTGCACACAATGACCCAATCAGTGTGCATATTTCTCCAACGCTTTCTTCTTCTTCACAGGGCACACTGGTCTTGGCAAGTAGGCAGGCAATGGTGCTTCAGGCTCCAGGGCAGGTGGTCTTGGTGTGCCTGGGTGATGGTCCCTCACCCAGCAGGGAGACTAGCAGGCCTTTGCCACTAGTCCTAGTCACAGGCAGAAGACTTATAGAGCATCACCTCCTCACAGACTCCATCTGGCTAATTACCCACTTTTGGGGACTCAACCTGCCCTTCTTAGTCTTTTTCCAGACCTCAAATGTAATTAAGTGTCTGAGTCTTTGAAGTTTTTGTTGGGGTTCTGCTTCATTTAAAGTAGGCACTTCTCCTTTTCATCTTACTTCATGAATGAGGTCTGTCACAGTTGACAACTCCGAAGCTGATTGTCCACAGCATAATTCACGGGAGAGGACAGAGTTTACACCTGGATGTCAGCAACAACTGACTATAGAAGGAAGTGGTGGCACTTATATGCAGCTTTTTGTTACTTCCAGAGGTGTGACGGAGCTGCTACTGAGTCAGCTGACGTCACCTACAGAGTGCAGGACCTCAATCAGGAGTTTGTAAAGTGCGGCCACTCACCTGTGAGGGTCTCAATGCGCTGAGAGGTGAGGGGGCTGCTGGTCCGTCTGGGCATGGAGGTTCAGTGAAAGAGCCAGGTCTTGAGATCTTTCCTGATTTGGGTCAGTGACAGGGATTGCCTGAGGGGGAGGGCCATAGTGTTCCAGGTCTTGGCGGTGAGGTAAGAGAAGGATCTTCCTCTGGTACTGGTCTTGTGCATCTGTGGGACGGTGGCCAGGGTAAGTTGGGCGGAGCAAAGCAAAGCTGTCTGGCAGGTACGTGGAATGAGAGACTGTGGTTCAGATATGCTGGTCCTGTGTCGTGGAGCTCTTTGTAGGCATGTGTGAGGAGCTTGAAGGTAATTCTCTTGTTGACTGGGAGCCAGTGGAGTTGTCGGTGGTGTTATGTTATGCTGTGGAGATGTCAAGGACCAGTTTGGCTGCAGCATTTTGTAAGTTCTGAAGTTTTCTGAGTGGTTTGTGGGTGACACCGGCATAGAGTGAGTTGTTGTAGGCAAGTCTACTTGTGATGAGTGTGTGGGTGACCGTCTTTCTGGATTCTGTAGGGATCCCTCTGAAGGTCTTTTGAAGCAGGAAGAGCATGTGGAAGCAGGATGAGGAAAATTTTTCAGGTGGTTCACTGTGATCGTGGAGTCCAGTATGATGCCAATGTTATGCACGTGGTCCTTGGGATGGGTTCCCAGTGCGGCAGGTGACCCGGAGTTGTCAAGGCGGAGGGTTGGGTTCCAGGATGAGTACTTCGGTCTTTTCCAAGTTGAGCTTGATTCAGCCGTCTTTCATCCAGGTGGCAAATGACTTTATCCCGCTGTGAAAGTGGCCCTTTCTCCAGCGTATATCAAAATATAAAGTTTCTCTATATATTTAAGACCAGTTCTGTGTAAATACTATTTTTCTGTGTAAATAATTCTTATACTTGTGTAAATCTGTATAGATATATATATATATATCACAGCAACTCGCGATATTCACCCGCTTGCGCGTGGAAATCACCAGCGTAGACCAACTTATGCAGCATTATTATTTTATTTCCTCTGTGTCAGGACGCGTTTCGGCCGTCCAAGCGGCCTTGATCATATATATATATATATATATATACACATATAGATAGGTCAATTTAAGAGTGTTAATTTCTTTATTGTAGGTTTCCTTTTTGCCCCAGTCCTGACGAGGCCCAAAATATATGGGCTGAAACGCGTCGACCCCACAATTTGGAGAAGCCCTGCAAAAGTTTAAATGAATTGAAAAATAAACTATTGCACATCCCTATTGAGATAGAGGGCTAAAAAGTGTTCCTCGACTACGTATCATTTTTTTCTAGGATTATCTTCGCTTTTGTACGGATAGCTATTATTAATCATTGTTTGGAATTTTTTACGCATTCGTATTATAAAATAAGGGTAACAAGGAATGATGTTTCTGTTTAGATACATGTATTGTTTTTGTTTGTATATATCCGGAAGTTACTTTCTTTTCGATTCATTCCGCTGCATCACTGTTACTTTCTCATTGTTTCTTTGCCCAGATGTGGGTGGAGTAATAGGGTATACCGCCTTCATAACATAGTGAAAGTTGATTTTGGCGGCTGTGGGTTCATTGATGAGGGAAAGGATCAGCTGAGTGTCGTCGGCATAGGAGACGATGTTGAGTGAGTGGTTTCAGGCTATGGCCGCAAGTGGGCCATGTGGACATTTAAGAGGGTGGGGCTCAGGAAGGAGCCCTGGGGCACTTTACAGCTGATCTCTCTAGGTTCTAAGAGGAACGGAGGCAGTCTGATTTGCTTTGTTTGGTTCGTAAGGGAGGAATGGATCCAGTCCAGGGCATGGTCATGGATGCAGCGTCATGGAGTCTTGTGATTAGCGTGCAGAGGGAAACGGTATTGAAGGTGGCTGAGAGGTCCAGTTAAATGAGGGCTGCAGTTTCGCCCCGGTTGAGGAGGGAGTCAATGTTGTCCGTGGCGGCGAGAAGTATGATGTTGGTGCTGTGGTTACTTTAAAAGCTGGATTGGGAGATGTCCAGAATGAGGTTCTCTTTGATGAACTCGGAGAGTTGGGCGTTGATGGCCTTCTCAATGACCGTGGCTGGGAAGGGGAGGAGGGAGATGGGTCTGAAGTTCCTGAGGTCTGTCAATTCGGTGGATGGCTTATTTAGCAGAAGGTTGATCTCAGTGAGTTTCCAGTGGCCAGGGAAGGTGGCGGTTTCAATGGATCAGTTGATGGTGCGGCGAAGCTCTGGGGCAATTCTGGTTGCTGCTCTATGGAAGATGTGATACGGGCATGGGTCCGATGGGGCTCCGGAGTGGATGCCCTTCATGGTATTGAGTGTGTCGTCTGTGGTAAGCTGAGTCCAGTTGAGCAGGGTCTGTTGGGGTGCGGCGAGGTTGCATGTGGTAGTGACCATGCAGAAAGCTTTTCTGGTTCAGTCTGGTGTAGTTAGAAATATCCATCAGAATGAACATATTAAACTGGATGGGAGCCAAGACATATCTTCATTAGAGACACTATTAAATTGGAAATAAATCTTAAACTTTACTTTGAGATAAACAAGATTTTGGCTTTGATTATGATTAGATTAGATTATGATAGAAAGCTGTATCACGATGCAATACCAATCATAGTTATGCTCATTTCACCCACTCTGAGGGAATATACCATAATTTGTATGTGACTAGATCTAAAATGTTACAGATTATGGTACAGCAGAACAAGTTACTTATCTTCAAAAACGCTCTTTCTGGTAGAGCCTCTTTCTCACAGATTCCTCACCTACCCTTCCATACTCCCCGCCCTCGCAGTCCTTCCAAAGGCTTCTTTTTGCACAATGCGTAGTAGATCTTGATGTAGAGTACGATTTTGCGGTAGATGGTCCTTTCTTGACAGCCTCTCCTTTTGTTGCTCCAGCAAACACCACAAAGAGGTGATCGTGCACGCATGCAATCTTTTGGGGTGCAAACAGTGGAGTCTCTCGTCATTCTTCTACATCTGTAGAACCAGTTTATCCGAAAAGAACATGGCGTAACGTGGGTGGATGCAGAGAGCCTGCTTCTCTCTTACTCGCCGCACCATTGTTAAGGCGAGGAGGAACACTGTCTTGAGGATAAGAAGAGGCAGAGGGCAGCTGTGGAGCGGCTCAAAGGGAACGCACATCAAAAATGGGAGGACCAAGTTAAGGTCCCACTGTAGCATGACAAAGGAAGAGAGAAGAAACAAGTGTTGTAGCCCTTTCAAAAAACCTTACAGCCAGTGATTTAAACAACAATGGCTAGTCTGGCGACTATAAAATGCCCAAATGGTACCCATTAACTGTACCCACAGCCCTGCAGGGTAAGAGATAACACAAACAGAATGTTAGATACCTTGGCTTGGAGGGGGTCAAGCTGGCATGTGTGCACCACACCACACATTTATCCCAACGACAGGTATATAGAGTTTGTCAAGGGATGACTAGCTGCCAAGATAACATCAACCACCTCCGGAGCAGGTCAAAGGTGTTCAGGGGGTGCCACTCAATCCCCATGCTTTAAGATGCAGATTGCAAAAGCCCAGATGCAGGATTCTGCCTTGATGTCACAATAGAAGGTCTTCCCAGAAGGGCAGCCTGATCCTAGGATCAATGCTCAAGCTCAGGAGTTCTGGATACAATATTCTTGGTGATCAAGTCGGGATTGCTAGGATTTCTTGGGGCCAGTCAGACCTGATCTGCTTCAGAACTCTGGGCAGAAGGGGTATCAGCAGGAAGGCATAAACGAGTCCTGAGGTCCACTCTAGGCGTGACATGTCTCCTATGTAGAGATGGCTTGGAAACTCCAAATTGCAGATGGGCTGATATTGCTCATTTCAGTGGTGGCGAACAGACTCTCTTGCTAAAGAATTTGAATTTATGATTACTGTTGCAGATGTTGACATGGATAAAGCTCAATCTGATTATCACATAGCCTTAAATATAGCATTCAATAAATGACCGCCTGTTAAAACTTGCTCCAATATTAATCATGGCTTGCACGCACCCTGGTATACACCAGAACTACGATGTGAGAAAGCATAGTGTGAAAAATTGGAAAGACGGTGGCCCCTGTCTAAAAAATCCTGTTTATAAAATGGTTTATAAATCATCTTTAATGAATTACCACTGTAATATAAAACAAGCATTTGCAATGCAATAGGTCTCGCATTCACACGATTTTGAGCTATTGGCATTGTAAATGACAATGCCTTCTATTTATGTTTTGGGTTTTAAAACATAAATTCAAGGCATTGTTATTTCCAATACTAATAGCTTAAAATAGTCTGGTTTGATAACTGCATTGAGGCCGGTGGACACCTGTACCTAGCGCTAGGACACCTCTAATGAGGTCTCCGCACACGGCACTGATAAGAGGCATGATCCTCGTTTCACTTACAGCTGCATTAGCCTCCCCATAACTTTAGACCAAAGTAATCTCTACGGGACGTTCTTCCCCCATCCAACCGGCTCTTACCTAGTTCTGGACGGTTCAGTTTGCTGCACGTCCTCCTGTTGCTGATTAGCCATCTTTCCCGAGCATGAATATAGTGTTGCTGATCGGCGTGTGCTGGATTCTGGAAGCGTGGGCCTTACGTGACTTGCTAACAGACTGGCCTCAGAAAGCACAGACCTGGGTGTCCCCAAGAGAAACCGCCTTCTGGGACAGGCAGGGAAATGCATGTACATCACCAAAGAATTAAAGCATCTAGTTACCATTAGAGGAAGTGCCCATTTGGTGTCCCCCTGCTGCTAGCCTCAAGAATTAGGCAGTTTGCCAACTCCGGTTATGTAAGTTAAAAATGTGGGGATTCTTTTTGTCATTTGAAGGCCAAATCACTGCTGTGACAAAGTCATCCTTTTACACTTTGAAGATCAGCAGAACAGTGCTTCCTTTCCTCTCCCATTGATCTTCAAGAAACAGGGGGCCCTGCTCTTATTTTATCCAAATTGGATTCCTGTAATGCTCTCATTTTGAATTTGCAGAAGAGACTACTCAACAAACGTCAACTCTTGCGAACCGCAGCAGCTGGCTGACTGCTGGGGATTCCGAGGCATCAACCAGCCTCAAAGGCGTCAAACTACACTGGCTGCCTTCAAGGAAGTGCGTTGAGTTTAAAGCGCTCTGTACATTGCCTTTAACGCGCTGCATGATTCTGGTACGGAGTACCTAAAACGTTCACCGGGTGCACACCCTCCAGGACTCTGCGCTCCTCTGTTGCCAAGAACCTCACATGCCCAAGATCACACGGTCTGTCTGCGGCGGCAGAAGCTTCATAACCCGCACCGCCAGATTCTGGAAGACCCCTCCCTCCTGTCTGAAGGACACCTCCAGCCTTCCTTCCTTCCTTCCTTCAGAAAAGGATTTAAACAGGGCTATTCTGCCAAGAACCCTTCCTTAGATCTTCCATGGTTAAACCTTCATACAGCAGCAGCGCCAAGACGCCTCTGGGCATGCCAGCGATTTATCAAGATTAATAACATAACATAATAATAATAATAATGTTACCTGCACTAGTAACGACAACAGTATTAATGTAGATGTCACATAATTAACATAACGTTACGGTTCCAGAGTCCTGTTTGTCACTAGTATCCCAGGCCTGCCGTACTCAGTTATTGACCTCTGAAGAGCGAAGAGCCCGGGCCGCCCTGCAAGCGATGCAGTCTGTGACTTGCAGGTTCCTCACAGACCTTCTGGCAGCTGCACAAAGGGGCGCAGGTGGCATCGGTGAGTTGGCGCAGTGAGCCACGCATCCACCAACAGCAGCGCTCCGGACTTAGCAGAGATTTGGCGCTTTGGAGAGTAAACAGTTCGCTGCTGTTTACGAAGACGTGAGTTGACAAAAATGGCGTGTTTCAAGCGCGCTATACAAGAAACCGAGATAATGTTTGAGCTCGGTCCCACCCACGTGCATGTAACCGCGGGCCTCGGAGGGACAGCAGGTGCCATCTGGGCATGTGGAGGTTGTCACCTGTCTTTTAATTTTAGAGAGAATAAATCGTAGTATAACATATGTATTTTATTTATTGTCGTTCTGCGTGTTTAAGTAAGATGTGTGGTCTAGGGTGACCAACCGTCCGTAAATTTCACTGACAGTCCGTAAATTGGACCTCACGTCCGTTGTCCGTGAGGATCCTTTTTACGGACGCCTTTTGTCCGTAATTTTAGGCATTACAGAGAACTGATCTGTTCCCCTGCGAGAGGCCTCAGCTCCGTGATGGGGCCGCCTCGCACTCCTCTGAGCACAAGAGCAGCCCCTCCCGCCCATTGTCATTCTGTGTGGGGCTGATTGCCACACACAGAATGACAATGGCTCAGTCTGGGCTGGCACAGCATGCGGTGGCCTCCTCCAGCCTCGCTCCAGGGCAGGGCTTTCTGTCCCATGGAAGTGCAAAAACGACCGAGCTGCTGCTAACTGAGAATCCAGTTAATCGAAGGAAGGCAGTGAAAGAAGCTCAAAGGAAAGGATTATAGTTATAGTATAGCAGCCATGGTTGCTGCTTTTTTATTTTATGCAACAACCATTGACAAAGCCAATAGTTCTGGCTTGTTGTAGGTGTAACGTTACTTGTTCTAAGTGTAACGTTACTTGTGTTATATATCTGGATGCAATGACACAAGCAACAAAAATACCAGTCGGCGGCACATTATATTAAGCACAGATTTTTAGCTTATGTGTTTTAAGCCACGCATTTTATTACATTAAACACCCTTTTGGAGAGACCCCCCTAGTTTTTACATCCCGCTTAAAGCTCTGGAAACAACACTTTGTCACAGTCGCCCCATGTCCAGGCACTGTGCATCATGCATGACTCATGCCTTCCACTTTTTCAGATTGCCTAAGTGCAGGGGCATAGTGAACCCTGCCCCACCCCACCCCTTGCTTTAGGAACTACAGCAAGGGTAGAGTTCTTGATGGGTCTCATAATTAATGTGAAAAGGTGAGTGAGTAAGTAAGGGATGGGTGGATGGATGGCTGGATAGATGAGTGAAATGATGGATTGATGGATGAGTGAAAGGGTGGATGACGGGCAAGAGAATGAGTAGATGGATGAGTGAAATGATGGATGGATTGATGAATTGATAAGTGAAAAGGTCGATTGCTGAATTGATAAGTGAAAGGGTGAATGGATGGACGGATGAGTGAAAGGGTGGATGTAAGGCTGGATGAGTGAGTGAAAGGGCGGGTAGATGGACAAAAGGATGGATAGATGAGTGAAGGAGTGAAAGGGTGGATGGATGAGAGAAAGTATGAATGGATGAGTGAAAGGATGGATGAATGATAGGTACAATGGATGGATTCATGAGTGGATGACTAGATGGGTGGATGGAAGGATGGATGGCTAAGTGAAAGGGGAATTGAAAGTGAAAGGGGAATGGGTAAATGGATGGCTGAACGGGTGAATGCGTGGAAAGATGAGTGACTGGATGGATGAATGAGTAAGTGAAAGGATGGCTGGATAGGTAAATGGCTGGATGTATGAGTGGCTGGATGGGTGGAAGAGTGGATGGATGAGTGGACGGATGGATAGGGTGAAAGGGTGGACGGATGGATAATGGATGGATGAGTAAAAGGGTGGATGGAGGGGTGGCTGAGTGAAATGATGGATGGATGGATAGGTTTGTAAATGGTTGAATATGGACATGGAGTGGCACACAGATGGAAGGACAGAATGAATGGTGAAAGACTGAATGATGGATGAAAGTATGATTACACATTGTAAGCCCCATTATCTTAAGCAACATTTCCTATACATTGACTTTCACATTTATATGAGTGATTGTCTCTGTATAATATGTGTGTGTTGCAACGCACTCCAACACTCTGCCCCACAGACTTGGGATGATTGGCACTATAGAAGAAATTAAATACACATGAGAGAGGGTCTATGTGAAGATGAGGGGTGCCATTGGAGGGTGGTATCAAAGCCGGACTGGCCGGACCGGGCATCAGGTGTTTTCTCTGGGAGCTGGAAAGGTGGGGTGGGGGCGGTTTTGTTACCACAAAAAGACCTGCACATTTGCTTAAAGCTGCGCGCACACTGACAAACCATAAAGTGCACAATTGTCTCAACCTAATGTAAACTTATTTTCACTTGTACTTTAGTAGCTGTCTATTTACTTACTTATATACTATTGCGCAACCTTCTCTGATGTGTCTATAAAACGTACCTTTTGCCCTGAATTTTGACCTCCTGTCCTGAATTTTTGTCCTGAATTTTGACCCCTTGTCCTGAATTTTTACACTCACTGTCCTGAATTTGCACCCATGTCAGTTGGTCACCCTAGTGTGGTCTCACGTTCAGCACACGCACACTTGTTATGAAATGCGCTTCACGGTGGAGTCTGAAATCAAGTAATAGCGGGGGGCTCTCAAAGGCCTACATGCAGTCACCGATTACCTCAAGTAGGCAGCCACCTTGTGACATATAGTAACAGTCTGTATTTTTCATAGTCAAAATGACATCCATTGGTCCTGGCAAAATGTAATGACGTTCAACAGATTCCAACAATGGCACGTGTATTCAATGTCATCAGCGATGGTACACAAAAATGACTGCATGTAAATCTGCTTTTTAGTCTACTACCTCCGCAAACAGAAAGTATGCATCTAATGAAAGCTCATTTTATAGGATAGCCTCTAAACATGCCCGCACGTATTTCCTCCCCCAAAATCTCGATCAAAATGAATAATGGCGTAATTTAGACGCGACGAATGTGGTCAGTCTGAGCCTGGGCACTGGCACGCACTAAGCAAATCACCGTTTGCGGGGGGAAGGGGGGGGGGGCGTTTTAGAAGTGCGAGCATGTGCGCACGAGATTTCTTTTCTTTTCTTTTGATAACTTTATTTCGGTCAGAGACCATAAAAGTGCAGTTAAAATAGATACATACATAGCACATCCAATTAAAAAAAAACCAATAAAAGCATTTAATTAAAAGACAGATTAAACAGGTGAGTTATCAAAGCAATTACAAAAATGTAAGATGATTTAAAACTAGACCTGCGACGCCACATACCAAAGAGAAAACGGGAGACAGCAAATACAATATGCGGAGAGGTATCATACTTAAGGACTCTACAAGCCTGCACACAGTGTCGGAAACCCACATTTTTGCATAATGGCATAAGCCAGGTTTTGCGAAGGTTACTGTATGCGGGGCAGAAAAATAAGACGTGGATGAGATCTTCTCTATTATAATTGCATGATGGGCAATTTTCGTTTTCAGATCTAGCCCATTTCATAGTGAATGATCTAATGGGTAGAGAACCATGCCTTAATTGAACATATAGTTTCCTCGCAAGGGGGGGCTGGACCTCATCCAAGAATTTCTCCCACCCCCTTTCTAGTTTGATTGTGAGGAAATCAACAGTGAGCCTACCATAAGAAGTTAAGCTATGTAGAGCACATAGTTTTTGCTGTCTCGCCAAATTTAACAGCTGGGTCCTGGATATCCTCGGGCAGCTCAACTCAGGAGACAACCATAGTTGGGGCTGGCCTATTTTTGAAGAAAGGGCCTTGATGTGGGAGAGCCAGGGAATATTTTTATTTTTTAACTGTTCCCAGACCTCCCGAAATTCAGCTCTGAAGGATGCCAGCTCAGGTGTTGACCAGAGCCTCCTCCAATAGAGCAAAGGGGCACGTCTGCCAAGTCCTCGATAGATTCCATCCCCAAATCCATTCGCAAAGGGATGAGGGGTGTACTTATCGGCAATCCCACCAGATTTCTCATAAAGGCCTGCTCGACCCTCGAGAGGCTTGAAACATTCTTATTGACCCCAGAGTTCAGCCCCATACAGAGATGCGGTCCGGGCCTGTAGGCTGTAAATCCCGAGGGCGGGTGCAACCAATCTAGATATTGAAGCTCTCTGGAGGTTACCAATGCCCCCCGCTATTTGCGAAAGTTTGAGGGCAGATTTGGCGGTCTGGTGGCCCCAGCCAAAATCTTCCGTCAGCGTAATCCCAAGGTATACAAAGGTTTCGACTCGTTCCAACGGAACACCGTTCAAAAGGGGGTTCGGGCGCGTGCGCCTCGGGGGATTAAAGATCATAAACTTGGTTTTGGCCAAATTAATCTCCAAACCCCGCGCAGCGCAGAAGCCCACAAAACCATCCAGGACACGCTGAATGCCCGAGGATGTTCGCGACAACAACGTGTCATCAGCGAACATCAACACAGGTACGCGGCCAGAGGCTAACCGGGGAGCATCGTTATCCTTAACTTCGTTTAGAGTATCAACAAGACCATTTATAAACAGGCTAAAGAGGGTAGGGGCCAAAACGCACCCCTGCCGAACGCCTCTAGCAACAGAAAAGCGATCCGAAAGGGCCCCATGTCTCCAACACCTGACCTGAGCATAGTTTCCAGCGTGCAAACGGGTCAGGATATTTAGCAGATAGGGCGGTAGGTCCATATCTGCCAGAACCACCCACAATTTTTCCCTGGGGACCAGATCAAAAGCAGCCCGCAGGTCCACAAAAACAAATAAGAGGCTGCCACCCTCAACCCTTGTAGTTTTCCAAAAAAGGACCTGGAGCCGGAAGATTTGGTCCAAAGTTGAAATTCCGGATCTAAATCCAGCCTGGAGAGTGGACAGTATTTCCCGTTCCTCCATCCAGGCGTGTATCCTATCCAGAATAATCCTGCCCATTAGTTTTTGTGTAGTGTCTAACAAACTAATGGGCCTATAGATTGAGGGGGAGAGTGGACAACCTTTTTTAAAAATGGGGACAATCTCAGCCCCCAACCAGGTATCAGGTGGGTCGGAGCCCATAAGGATCGCATTAAATAGAATAACAAGATAAGGCGCCCATATTTTCGGCTGGGATCTAAACAGGTCCCCAGGCAATTTTTCAAGGCCGGGTGCTTTTGGAAGCAGTTTGGCTATGGCAGATTCTACCTCCTTCAGGGTGATACTCACTAGAGGATCTGGGGGATGCGCACTGGATCCCAGCCCACCGCCCGGGGGCCCCCGCCAGTCGACACTCGTGGCGGGGGACCGGGTCAGGGGGATGCGCGAGTGTCGCGAATCTCTCCCTGCTAGTTCCAGAGGGTGGGTTTAAACCTAGCCAAGGTGGATCCTCTTGCTCCAGACATGCATATAAAGCCCCTAAGTGGGCCTCCCACACTGAGGGCGCGATATTCGAAATAGTAGCTTGCCCACCTCCCTTAGAGCCCGTACTCACAATGGCCCAAAAAGACTTAGCATCCCCTGCCAGAAGAGCTGATCTCAGCTCTTCCCACCGGGCTTCCTCCCAATCCCTCTTGGCTCCCTCAATGACCTTTTTATAAAGCAGGCGAGATGATCTAATTGATAGACTATCCCGAGCTTTGATTGCATTAAGAAGATCCTTCTTAGCTTTCCTGCAAGAGAGATTGTACCATTGGTGTGTCTTTACCCCACCCCGTCCAGGCCTAGTTAGTGGGCAAAGGACGTCCCCCAACACACTGGCCAGGTGACTATGGATTGTTACAGCATGGGTATTTGATGGCAAGTCAGCCATTGCAGATATCCAAGGTAACGCAAGCCGATAAACTTCACCCAACTTAATCGGGCAGTTCTGTAAGTGGGGCCAGTTGACCCTGCGACGATTATTCGAGACTATAAGAGGGATGCTCTCATTAGGTATAAGGCCAGCTTCAAGGTTAGTCAACCCAAAAGTTCCTGGTTTGAGTGTTAAAACCAGGGCGTTGTGGTCACTATCATGTCTCGGGTGCACTCTAAATTCTAAGAGCTTATCCCAGAATCTTGCTTCCATCATAATGTAGTCGATAGTAGACGTTTGTGCAACCCTGTTAAATGTGGGAAGTCCCGGACGATCAGGGTCCAGTCTCCCATTACACGCCCGCAATGACGTAGCAAGCGAGAATGATTTTATTTGAAGGACCAACCGAGTCCATGCCTTAACAGGAGGGATCTTTGGTTCCGGGATACACCAAAGCAGATCTTCAGCATCCTGCTCATCCCAGTCAGGGTTGACCAGGGGCTCAAATTGACAATTAAAGTCCCCACCAACAATTTTTATGACTGAGGGGTCAAGTGTCTGAATAAAGAGATCTAAGACTTTGAACGTTTCAGACTCCAACCCACGACTAACTGGCCTAGAATAGATATTAATTATAGCTATTTTTAATGAATTTGGGGGTGTTATTAGCACACATTGGATGTCAGGGAAGTTAGTTAGTAGTTCAGTAGCTGTAACGCCCAGGTGGGTGCCTATCCAAATTGAGAGACCGCCCGATGGACGCCCTCTACCACCGGATACAGCCAAGATGTGAAATATTGCATAGCCTGGATAAGCACTCTCCCCTAAAGCCCACGTTTCCTGCATCAAACAAATATCATGATTAGCCATAAAGGTGCCCCAATCAGGATTAGATAGTTTGCTTTTTATACCAGCGACATTCCAGGAAAGGATTTTGATGGTGCCATCGGCTACATTACCAGTATCATTTGGGATTCGTGTTACCGTGATTGGAGAACTGTCACAAGTAG
Organism: Triturus cristatus; assembly: GCF_964204655.1. Classification (NCBI taxonomy): domain Eukaryota; kingdom Metazoa; phylum Chordata; class Amphibia; order Caudata; family Salamandridae; genus Triturus; species Triturus cristatus. Next base: position 993,112,760 of record NC_140585.1, on the reverse strand, counting down.
GAGGCTCTAATTGAACTTTGTTCTCTAATTTATCTATACAAAATGCCACCCCACCTGGAACGGAAACTCCTTGCGCAAACCCCACGGCCCCAGCAACCCTCCCATCACACCCTCCAGATCTGCCCACACCACCAGGGAGAGTAACCATTAGAGAGATAGGGTTTTTAGTTCTTTCCTCCACTACAGTTGAGGAGGTGGAGATTTCGAAAATAATGTTCGAGGGTAACTCCTTATCAAGTGGGCGTCAATCGACCTGATTGAGTGTGCTAAACCTGTTGTTATGCACAAAAGATGACATGGGGGGGTTATAGACGTGTGAACTCCTGAGTTCCCGGTCGAGCGTGGTGTGCGCCAAGGTTGCACCATGGCACCCACGCTCTTCTCATTATATATTAATGGAATAGTTGATCTCATGCTTTCTGCAAACATAGACGCCCCAAGGTTGGCTGGAGTTCCCATCCCTATACTAATGTTTGCAGACGACACGCTTATCGTGTCCAAAACGTTGAGTGGTCTGCAAAAAGCCCTGCGCTTGTTTGACAACTTTTGCCTTGACTACGGTCTGGAGGTTAACGTGACAAAAACAAAATTCATGGCCTTTAACCCCCACGTGAGTTCTCGAAGAAAAAAGGTATTTATGAATGGGCAACCCTTGGAGACGGTAACTAATTTTACGTACCTTGGTATCCAAATATCAAATGACAACAAATGGCGTAAACACATTGAACTGGCCACCCTGCGTTTCAAACAACTGACCGGTGCTCTATGTAGGGAATTCAGTAAGTCATTTACAAAACCAATAAGCCCAGTACTGCAAGTCTACGAAGCCAAGGCTTTAAGTTCTGCGCTATATGGGGCGGAGCTTTGGGGTTTTGACCAGTTATCCCTTTTATCTAGTGTTGAAAACAAATTCCTTCGGAGTATAACTGGTCTCCCCCAGAGTACTCCACTGATTCCACTTGGACACGATTTAGGCAGGAGGTCCATTTTGGACATCGCAAAGCTTCGGCCGGTTTTATATTGGCGGAGACTCTGGACTACTCCCGAGCTCTCCCATTACGCCAACGGTCTCATGGAGATTATAAAAACTGATGAATTCCATAAAATTGTATGGTTAAAGAATTTACATGAGACTCTGAAAGGAATGGGTATGGAGGTGCTATGGTATGACCCGTCGACAGCCCTGTTTCCATCAAAGAACTCCCTCAAAAAGGCATACTGGGATAGGGTAGACCTTCAGGTATTGAATAGAGCCTCAGGGATGTCTGCTAACTTTCTAGAGGCCAAAATTGTTCCTGCTCTAGAGTCATACTGGGACCTGGTTACTAATACGGGGGACAGGAAACTCTATTTTCAGTTTAGAGCTGGGTCTCTACCCCTTCGATCCCTGACAGGGAGATGGGATAGGAAACAGGAGGAATCGTGCCCTGTATGTGGGGCTAAATCAGAATCAATTGCTCATTTCCTGTTTGCTTGCCCGATACTTATTACTCCAAGACGTGTCTGGCTTTCCCCTTTGTGTAAGGCACTTGGTACCAGGAGCAGTGCTGTGGCATTTCGAATTCTGCGCACTAGTTCTCTAACAATTGTCTCAGTGGCCCTAGCAAAATATTTGGGTTGGGCATGGTCTCTACGAAGAAAAGCGATCAGGAACCCCCCAGGAGCTCTCCTAGAGAACATGGAAAATGGGCTATTAACGTGTGTCCAGCCTGGTCTTTCTGCCTAGTGATTTAGTACGTGTAACTGATAGTGTGTTTTTTTCCTTTTTCTTTTTTTAATATTCCAAGATCTATTCATCAGCATACTACTTATTTAATGTTTCTCTTAACATTCTTTTAATGTATTTATTGCTGTTTTGTACCATTGTGGGCACAATAATTGTGCTCTTGTTTTTATGTTTGTGTCTTTTATGATTCATTTTAAATCGAATAAAGACTGATGATGATGATGAGACGTGTGAACCAACCCAGTTTGCTTGCCCCTGATGGGCTCCGGAAGGGCAATCAATGCGACCCTCATCTTATCAAGCACCTTTAAAGTAAACAGGTCTCAGGGGAGGCACAGGATAGAAGTAGGACAGATGGAGGGAAAGAATTTGGGTGTTTAGTCTAGAGGTGGACAGCCCACAGATGTATTCAACAGCAGCAGTGTCCCTAAAATTTATAACCACACAATTCCCTGTGATGGTTTTAGGTCCCTTCCCAATCCAATCTAAACGTCTTACGCTAAGGATTTCCCCAGAGATGTGAGAGGGAAGAGGTCTGTTAACATTTAGCCACTGCATGCACTTGTTCTTTAGCTCGGTATGGCTTTCGTTTTTCCCCTGGGTTAGAGGTGGCACCCCCGTTAAGACTACAACATATGGTAAGGACTCAGGGGGAAGATTAATAATTTGTAACTCCGCTGATGTGCCTGTGGAGAATGGATGGAAATTTGATGGAACGGATACATCAGAGGGCCTCCTTTCCACTCTAGATCTTTCAGGTCCCATCTTATCTACACTAGGAGTAGCCAATGGAGTTACTGAGGCCAAGACTGGAATTGCAGCTATATGGGGACCAACAGCGATATTAGATGTGCTGAAAGAAAGGCTAGCTAAATCGGTGGCAGGCTCATTGTTAATAGGGGTCGGTCGTGTAGCTTTATTCCCTAAAACAGTATCTACTACTAAGTTAGTCCCAGGTTGGGAGGCACTGCCACCAGCTCCACTAGCAGCAGAATTCCCATATGGGGTAATTGAAGACATCTTTCCCAAACCCTTGTTATTGAGGGTAGAAACTAGTCTGTCAATCCTGGATGCCAGGGATTTAATATGTTTGCCAATAATCTGTTCTAAAAAAATCTGGATATCAGCTACTAGGCTAGTAGCCCAAAGCGGAGCTACCATATTTGCTGGAGAAGGGCCAGTGGTAGTTGATACAGAGACGTGGTTAAGACCTGCATTTTTACGTTGCTTCTTAACAGGTCTCCTCTTTTTGCCTCGAGGCCCCGGGAATTTTATTATAGTAGAAGTAGGAGGAGGTGGGGATAAACTTAGAGATTCATTATTTGCTAAAATGTCTGTGGATGCCTGAGCGCAGGGTAAATCAGCAAAAGAAGACGCGAAGAAAGAGCTTACATCAGGAGGATTTGTAACAGATATAGAATAATCCCCAACCTGCTCTACTAAGGGTACCACAGGAGTAATAGACAATCTAAGCTCTGTATTTTCAATAGCGTTTACCACTACTCCGATAGTTTTTTGGACCATCTTGTCGATGGCCGTAAGGGAAGGGAGAGGTGGTGCCGTGGCCAACTGTTGCTTCGTCAAGGGGCGGGAAACAGAAGTCTTTTGATTTTTGCCCATTATGACACTTGGCAAGCCAGGTAATCCAGGTCTATAAGTACTTAGTTCTGGATCCCAAGGGGAAGAAAAATAAAGGTCAAAGATGACAGTACCTTTAGACGACACAGCAGACTAACAAAGGAAGCCTATGGCGACGTCAGGGGGGTATCCCGACCCGGCCTCCTCCGGCCCCTGACGGGCAAGGACGGGGCCGCCCTTGGCCCGGGCTTCGCCCGGGCGCCGCCCGCGCGCGTCCCGCGCAGCGGTGTGTGAAGGCGCCTTTATAGCGCTATTTCTGCCACGACGATTCCTTCCCAGGCAGAGAGGCTCATGGAGCTTGCAGTCCCCCAGCAGTGGCTGTTGATTTTGAAACGAGCGCGTCCCGCGCAGCGGTGAGTGAAGGCACCTTTATAGCGCGATTTCTGCTGCGACGATTCCTTCCCAGGCAGAGAGGCTCATGGAGCTTGCAGTCCCCCAGCAGTGGCTGTTGATTTTGAAACGAGCGCGTCCTGCGCAGCGGTGAGTGAGGGCGCCGTTATAGCGCGATTTCTGCCGCGACGATTCCTTCCCAGGCAGAGAGGCTCATGGAGCTTACAGTCCCCCAGCAGTGGCTGTTGATTTTGAAACGAGCGCGTCCTGCGCAGCGGTGAGTAAAGGCGCCTTTATAGCGCGATTTCTGCCGCAACGATTCCTTCCCAGGCAGAGAGGCTCATGGAGCTTGCAGTTCCCCAGCAGTGGCTGTTGATTCTGAAACGAGATTTCAGTATCCACCTCACGGAGGCAACATGCGAAGAATGGGATGAAATGTCAGAAAACATTCTTATTAAGTACTGTGCTTATAGAGCTGCGCGCAGCTCAGCGTGGTAGTGCTGCTACGAATACAGAGAATCGGGCATTGGTGAGAACACCTCCCTCCTTCACTCACTCACTCACCCCTTCTCCCAACCTCCTCCTGCAGAAAAATCCAGCACCGGTAGGTGGTGCCGTTGTAAGACTTGAAAATGGCGGGAAACTAGCTGTTTTGTATTAATGTTGACCAAGTATGTACTGCATCACACACGCTGAGTTGATGCGATACCTGAACAATGGGTGTCTTTATCTAACTCAAGGTGCTTATTTTATAAACTGCAAAAAGGTAAAGAGTGGATTCAAACCCAAGGACAGCAGCAGGCACACAACCGAGCTAGCTTCTAGCAAGACATGCAGACAACAAAATGCAGGGCCACTCGAATCTGTCACAGCCTGGTCATGCTCGCCTCAATACAGCACCTAATAATCATTTTATTTACCGGGCCATTCTGAAATATTTCAAGCAATGTGTCCGTTCTCATGTACTTAGTCACACTGACATATTTAAAACAATGTGATCATTCTTCGCCTATTGCATGCTAGCTCATGATGAACAGCCGAGGAAGGCAATGAAATCTGCTTCCCATTAAAAGGCTGCACTTAAAATAATGGGGTGCAAAACATAATGAGCGCAAGAGATAGGGTGCATAAAAAATATGAGCAGGCACTTCACGGGCGTTGCCATGGTTACTTCAGTCGAGCTGTTTGTCTGGCAAGGCTGGTGTCATGGATATGGTCATGCCGGTGGTCATGATTTGTCTTCTGTGTTGCCCTTCCCAGTGAGTGCCATAATGAGCTGCAGTTACAGGAACAGAGGCTCGCCTTGCGTTTTCCTACTGGAAAGTTTTCCTGCTGAGTGAGTGGTGCAGACTTGGGCACTCTTGGATCAGGGGTGTTTGAACTGCTAATTTGGCCATGTGTTGGTCGTGAAATAAATGCATCACACTGCCAGAAAGGGCTGGGTTACTTTAAAAAACCTGCACATAATCTCTCTCCCGGGGTAACTATTTTAAAGAATGGATTCAGAGCAGGTTTCTGGCTTCACCACTGGCCCCCAGTACACACCCATCGCGTTTTGTTTTTTTAACATTGCCTTATTGTCACACAAGAAAACTTGAATTTCTTGTTTTCAAAAACATTAATAATTCCCCTTTCAACTACAATATTGCGTACTGGAAGTTACTTGCTGGATAGGAAAAAGTTTGCCCATACCCTTCTTTTTGACAGTTTCAATGGCAGGCCTGTGAAAAAGGAATTGCCAAAGAATCGTTCTGGCTTTTTTATAATGAAAAACACTAGTATTAACCACAGGGATGTTTTGTAGGTTCGCACTGCGATTATGGTTGGGCGTGGTATTTAAGAGAAGATTTCCGTAGGCAAGCGGTCTGTGTAACAGAAGGTTCTGCCTGGTTTATAGTTGTGCCAATAGATATTGGATCATTAAGACGACCATTGTTTTAAAGAACAAGCGCTCGCCATCTGTTTAGACTCAGCTGCTTGTTTATATTTGCATTGTGCTTTCACTTTCACTTTAAGTGAAAACGCCATGCAAAAATAAACACGAGGCTGAGTGAAAACAGATGGCCCCCATAAAGATAAGAAATTGCTTTTCGACAGCAGCAAAGCAGACGACTCTGTCTGGATCGGGCGGACGAAAAGGCGAAAGGACGTCAACAAAAAAAACCTAATTTCCAATGGCAAGCCATCGTTTAGCATAAACGGTGACGCCAGCCAATGGAAATGAGGGACGGGGCTTCAAACCCCCTTCTGAAAGTTCTCATCCACAATTTCTCTCGGCAGTGAGCAACGCATGCGCTGCAACGCTAGGCGAGAACTAAAAAGGACGCAAGGCATTTATTTCCCATCAAATTAATCAGGAGGGTAGCTCTTTTAAAGAGTTAAAGCGCTGAATACGTTTATAAACCCCCTGGCCTGCTCACAAGAGATTCAGCCATCACAATCTAAATGCGATTCATTAGTGAATCACTTTGAAGAAAAAATGTATGTACTTCACCAAAACTTTCCTCTGATAGATGAGCAAAACAGTGGGCAGCTTCATCCTAGACCTGCCTAGATCCTAGTCCTAGACAATGCTCCATCCTTTGATGAATTTGAGTCACTTTCACCCGATTCAATTCAGAAAGTACAGGCAGTGGCCAGATCAGGTTCTCCACAGGACATTTGTCCAACAAGAATCTAAGCGGCCTTGTCCTCTCAGCTTGCCCCTGATATTTGCTCTCTTTTCAACCTATCAACACAGGAAATGATCCCTTTAGTTTGGAAAGCAGCACAGGCCTTTCCAATTTTAGAAAAGGCTAATTTGTCATCTATGGACCTTTCTAATTATCAACCTATTTCTCAGATTCCCTTATTGGGCAAGCTCCTGAAAGGACAAATAAATACTCAACTCATGGAGTATCTTGACACCTATAAGTTGTTGGATCCATCACAATCGGGCATTAGATCTATGCACAGTACTGAAACAACCATTGCGGTCACTGATCTAATAAGATGCTCTCTTGACATGAACACTATCACTGCTGGGGCAGTTGGACGTTTCAGCAGCATTCAATACGGTATCCCATCCTAGAATGCTGCAAAGATTACAGGAGATACGAATCCATGGCACAGCATTAAAATGGTTCAAGGATTTCTTAACTGGTAATCAGATGTTTAATTTGGACCATTATAAATCACAAACTTTACAATTAGATAAGGGGGTGCCATAAGGCTCTTGCTTGAGCCCCCCTCTCTTTAACCTTCATTTAGCCCCCCTTGCCAAAATTGCCAGAGCTTTTGGCTTTGAACCTTTATGGTATGATGGGGATACACAGTTAATTTTCACAGTTAGTAAAGACTTGAACAATGCAAAAGTGCGCTTTTCAGTTGGCATGACAGCCATTGCGACGTGGATGACAGAAAACCATCTACAGTTGAACGTTAGTAAGTCCGAGATTATGCTCTTTGGTAAGACCCAACACATCTGGACACCAGATTGGTGGCCCTCGATGTTGGGAGCAGTACCAAATCCGAAATTGGTTGTAAAAAATTCAGGGTTTCGACTTGATCAAACACTCACTATGAAAGAGCAGGTTGGCAACACCATAGGGACTACTATATGAGGAAGACTTTAGTTCAAGCACTGGTTATCAGCCGCTTAGATTATTGTAAAGCCTTATTAGCTTCCATCAATGAAATATAGATAAATAAAACGCAGGTGGTTCAGAACACAGCAGCGCATCTTATTACCAATCTTCCACCCAGGTCAGCATTTTCTCCTCATTTGCGCTCTCTTAATTGTATGCCAATTCACAAAATAATTATTTTTTAAATTTGCTGTCTGACACAAGTCCGTCAGAGGCAAAGGCCAAACTGTCTTCAAAGCTTTTTCCTTATCGGTCAAGTAGACCGTTAAGATCCAGTGATAAAGCCCTGCTTACAGTCCCCCGGATAAGAAAGTCTCGCACAGGTGGAAGGTCCCTTTCCTACTTAGCACCTTTCTATTGGAATAAACTCCCATTTTACTTGCATCAATGTAATGATCATTTTAAATTCAGGAAATTTTCTCAAGACTGAGCTGTTTGTGGCTTAAGAGTGTGGCTTACCGGTTTATGTTCTGAGCTGCACTGAGATACCCCTTTTGGGGTGATTCACACTCGTTATAAATTAAATTAACATGACATAACAAAGGGAGAGTCTGAGAGGGAGTCAGATGTGACTTTGGCACGTTGATAGAGAATCCCAGCGGATAAAGGTCCATCACAGTCTGGAGGTGGGTGGCGTCTGCCTGAGGTGGGACCGTCATCAACAGCCAGTTACTAAGATAGGGGAACCCCTCATCTCCGCAGATGTACTGCAACCACCACCATCACCTTGGTGAACACCTGAGTGTTGGACAGGCCTCACAGACGGTTTGCTCCCTTCCCGCACGACAGGGCCCGAACTCCGGCCCACCTGGCATACCCCCGCGACAAGCACCCGTACTCCGTCTTCCGACGGACCCTCTGCCCTCGGACCCCTACTCATCACGGGGTCCAGCCCCACCGGCTTCCCCGGCCGGGTCAAGCCACCCTCTTGGGCCCTGCACCACGCGGCCGCATGGCCTCACCTCGACCCTAACCCCGGGCCTGGCCGGCCCCGACATCCCGGCACCACCATCCACCCAGGAGGTGAGCGGACCACTTGGCAGGTCAATGGGAGAAAGAAGTACCAAGGGCTCTCCCCCGCCAGGTGCCGATCGCCCCCAGCTCCCCCAGGCACTGGCTCCACCCCCCTGCTGGGTGTCTGGACACCTTCATCCCGGACCCTCCGACCTCCAAGTGCGAGGGTCCGGACATCAAAGGGCACCAGCCCTATAACTGAGGCAGCTCCGGAGCAGGAAGGGAGTTGTATCCTGGAGTCGAGAGACACCGAGTGAACTCAACCTTGACGGTCTACTGGCGCTGCCGTAGCCGCTCTTGTGAACCATCGTCCTGCCTGCTGGCGCTGCCGCGGCCTTCTGCAACATTCATCCTCCTGGGACCTGCTGGCGATGCCGCGGCCCGTTGTAACGACTATCCTCACCGGGACCTGCTGGCGCTGCCGCGGCCTTCTGCAACATTCATCTTCCTGGGACCTGCTGGCGCTGCCGCGGCCCGTTGTAACGACCATCCTCACCGGGACCTGCTGGCGCTGCCGCGGCCTTCTGCAACCTTCATCTTCCTGGGACCTGCTGGCGCTGCCGCGGCCCGTTGTAACGACCATCCGCACCGGGACCTGCTGGCGCTGCCGCGGACCGTACCACCTAACCACCAAGCTCGAGGATTGTGAGCTCATCATCCTCTCATCCGAACTACCTGATTGGTAAATAGACTGTCCCGCTACCCCCTTCCCTACCTTGCGAGACTCTAATCGAGGGGACCCCTGAGTCCAGACCTCCTTGTACCATTCAACCGTACCTTAAATAAGTGCTTATAAAGAACACTGAACCTTATCCGTGTGTGATATCTGTCTGTGGGGGGGAAGTTACTTGTCTGTACGATCACTGGAGACGGCTCTCCCCGGAGACCTCTCCCCCTGACCCCGGCCGGCCCTCCCGGTCCGTCTACCTTTTCTAACACTGAGCGATACTGGTTAGGCAAAAAAGGGTGCACAGTGAATGCTTGTGGCCCACCGTGAACCACAGGATGTGGAAGTAGGTGTCCTGCAAGTCCAGCGCTACCATCCAGTCTCCATGGCCCAGGGAAGACAGACCCTGAGCCTATATCAACATATTGAATTTTTACTACCTCAGGAAGACGTTGAGAGGGCACTTGTCTAAATAGGGAGGAGACCTCTATCCTTCTTGGGCAGCAGAAAGTAGTGGGAATAGCAACCATGACCTACTTCTGATGCTGGTACCCTCTTGATTGCTTCCTGGGCCAAAAGAACCTGCGCTTCCTGATGCAGCAGGAGGAGGTAGATTGAGCATGGAGTAACCCTGCTGTACAATTTGAAATACCCACTTGTCCGATGTTATGGACTGCCAGCAGGGCAGGTGATGTCGGATCCTGCTGCCAACTGGTTGCCCATGATATTAAGAGGGCAAACTAAATGGGTTTTGAGGCTGCTGATGCTGGGTCAGGGAAGGTCCACGGCCACAAAATTACTGGGGAGCCTGTGGGCTTTGGTGGCTGGGTGGGAATGGAAGCGGCTGGTAACCATCCATAGCCACAGAAGGGGCGAAAGGAAAAATGGGGCTGATGTGAGGCCAGGGAGAGACCCAGCAACCGTTGGTGGCCAGGCTGTCTTTTTAGTGCTCCAGAGCAGAATCTGCCTTATCGCCAAGATGCGGGTGCCATTGAAGGGCATGCCATTAAGGGATGCCTGGACATACCCTGAAAAGCCTGGACAACTGAGCCAGGTGGGGAGTCTGAGTGCCACTGACGACGCAATCGCTCTGCCTAGCAGTCGTCATATTCGGACAGTGCCCCAGCACAGTCCTGACAGTGCTCCAGAGGGTCAGTCTATCCAAAAACGACGTGCATGGCCTCATAGAACTCATGTAGCTGTGTGGGGTGGTCGCTTCGGCTCTGGGAAATTCAGGGAGATGCAAAGCGGAAACAGGGGTAGGCTTTAAAGACAACAAGTGGGAGCGAAGCCTAGAGTGGTGACTTCATTCCCATGCCTTCTCTAATGACTTGGACCAATAGAACGAAATCGAAGAGCGCTTAGACTTCTTGAAATTGTTTGATTTCTTGTGTAACTTACCCAACAGTTTAGAGAGCAATGACAAGTGCCTTGAATTGCTCTGGGAACAGGCCCAGGATCTTCCATGCGATCGGGATCTGGAGTGTCGCGGAGTAGACCAGCGTCAGGCAATGAAGAGCTTCGGTGACCACTCTTGTAGTGCCTTGGGGTTTATGGCACGGTAGTTCAAGCCCTTGAAGTTGTACCCTGGCTCCAGGCACCAGAGACAAACCAGATGGGGGTATGTCACAGACAGCTAGCTGTGAAAGGAACCACAAGGTTTAAACCCCACAGGTTTTTTGGGCTATATCCTCGCACCCTCTGAGACAAGGTCTCAAAAAAGGGTCGACAAATTGTTGAAAACAGTTGTCCAAAAAATGGACAGAGGTAGCTCTCTCCAGATCTACGCTGAAGGCATGGAAAGAAAAGAACTGATATCAGCGTGCAGGGGTGGTACCCACATGCAGTTGAATGATGCCACCTACCGGTGCACAGAGGTACTACAAAAAAAAATTCCAGATCCAGTCTGACTCCTGGGGAATATACTAAAGTAAGTAATCTGCATCTAGAACTCTCTATCAGATTATTATATTCCGATCATAATAGATAATTAAAACATTAATCATTCAATAAAACAAAAATCATCAAAGTTTAAATATTTTGTATCAACTAAAACTTATCTTAGAGAATTTCTTCCATGTGGATAGACTGAAAAAAGGCCAACATCTCAGAAAATGACACATTCTAATAAATCAGGAGCCCATGCCCCTATAAGAGAATGATTGCAGAAAAAAACATGGGAGAACCAGTGGAATATTGCATTGATAGCACTTAACAGATTTTTAATGAAAAAAGAATCTTTATATTTTGAACTTTGTATGGTTTAATGTTTCCAAGCATGACATTTTCAATTAAAATTACCAAGGGCATTCCAACAATGGCCTTATTTTTAAGACTATAAGCAAGAGGAGATGCCATTCCAGAGAACAGTGTATTTGAAAAGTTCTTAGTGAATTTACAGCCCTCTTGATGAAGTGATTTGAGAAACATTTCAAATCCCATAGGGCAAGCTTTAGATCTTGGGAGAGAGGTTACTCTGTCACTGTTCCTGTACGCCGAACTATAAATCCCATAGGATATAATGGAATTGATATTTTGGCAGATGTGATATTCGTCACTGTTGTGACAGAGTAACCTGTCCACCAAGACTAAATCAGGCCCTAAATCAGCCCACTTATTACAAATCCTATTTCATGACTGCTTGTAATTCATGTTATTCTTTTCAGTCTGTTTTATATGTGCATACTTAACACAGAAAAGCACTGTCTAGAGTATACAGGAAAGGTGCATAAATAAATAACCTAATGATACCTTATATCTCTGCAAGTAGCCGATTCTGTTTTCAACAGTAACCTCAATTTCTGTTAATTCAGTTCTTATTTTGTTGTTTTCTTTCCTCAGATGTTGTTCCATTTCAAGAAGTGTGGTATACCGCCTTGTTAGTGACTTTTCATTCACTCGCAAAACTGTTAGCTTTCTAGAATTTTCCACAAGCTCCTTTTTCATTCCTTCAGGATCCAATTGTAATGTATCCATCAAGCGCTACATAAAAACAATAAAGGAAAAAACTCAAGACGTGAATTATCTCAACATGAAAGAAGTTATAATACTGAGGTTCTATGAGAATTTATTTTGTCACTATTATACTATACCCATCTAATTTTTTATCAGCTTTGAAGAGAAGCATTCATCTTTGACAATTATCTTTGACAGGTTTGGAAATGTACATGTCAGTAGTCACTAAAAGTGTACTGTTTTCAAACAGGAAATTTTTATTGAAAACACGAAGTGACAATAATGAACTATCCGGTTAGTTGTGTGTAGTAAAAAAGACAAAAATATGAAATTATGTAGTTTAGTAGCTCGTGTTCTGATGAAACATATCATAAACATATTCTGCCTATCAAAGTGAGAGATTTTTTAAGCTGAAGTATGGTTCAAATAACCATGGGCCATGGATATAATTTTAAACATTCAAAAAGGGGATGATGATTAAGCTAGGCATAATATTGAAGCTTAGCAGAGTAATTTTTCTTTTATTATATAAACGTTTGGTAATTTTTAGCAACTAATTATGTGGAGTGAAGTAAATCAAACTCAGAATAAACTTCACATTTAATGAAGTCAGTATTTCACAAGTATGTTGTTACAAGTGCAAAGTAAGAAAATACTTCACCGGTATAAAATTATTCCTCTAGAATCTCAAATTTGAAACCACCACTTCTTATGCTTTAAAACTGCTAAACAGGTAAGGCATGAGGACAAATATGAAAGCCTAACTATTTAAAACAAATGTGGTCAAATAAAACGTGTTTCAGACTAAATGAAGAAAAACACACCTCTTACTGCCTCTCAGGTTTAGTGTTTCAATCTCTACCGAAGAAAAGTGGCTTCAGTCTGGCATGATCTATTTAATGAAATTATATCTCACTGCACAGATTTAACTGCTTATTATAAGTCTGGCTATCTTTGTGTATAACTTTTACATAAAAAAAGAAACAACATGGTAATAATTGTATAATCAGATTTGCCAGAAAAGCACCCTGTATATCATCATTGGCACAGTGACTCAAATTTGGAAACCCTTAGAGTTAAGCTCCCAGTCGATCAAACATGGACTGACCACAAATTAATTCCATTTGAGATTTCGGCAAAGAATAGGCCTCTCTTTAAAGAGAGCACTAGGGCCCACCAACAGGACAAGCCCAGGTGGAAGGAGTTGATAGCACTTCCAGATCTCCTTCCAGTTGCACTGGCATGCAGACCTAACTTGTCAGGAGACCCTATAGCAGATACTCAGCTTTTTGGGCAGTGGATCCACACCTTGAGGGATTGTTTGGCACCCCCGGTCCCACATCGCGGCCGCCCAAACAAGAAGCTCTCTGCCCCGTGGAACTCGAAATCCTTGAAAGAATTGCAAAGCTACTTCAGGTCCTTTGAAAGCAGATGGCGTCGAAATTATGATGAGACGGAGCTAAGAAACTTCAAAGTGGCTCTCAGAAAATATCATGCCCTGATTAAAACTACCAAAAAAGCTTATTATACAGAGGCAATTAAAACCTCCATCACTAACCACAAAGCGATCTTCGAAATAGTCAATCTATTTACGAATCCCAAAATCTTACAACAAGAGATTCCCCCCTCTCAGTGTCTCTGTAATAACATAGCAGAATTTTTTTTAACAGAAAGTTCGGATATTACAAAAAGACTTACCCCCTCCTATTCCCCCTTTCACCAATAATGTAGTTTCTACAGACACTGATAGAGCTTGTATGCAAATTTTCAACCCAATAACTTTAGAAGAATCGTGGAAGGCGATCCGGACTATTAAATCAGGCTCGCCTCTTGATCCCAGTTCCCCTTATGTTATTACATGCTCTCACCGTTATCGCTAAACCCATTATAAATAATATAATAAACTCTTCTCTATCAGCTGCCAAGATTCCGGCAGACTGGAAACTTCCGGCAGAAATACAACTTCAAAGAAATAACTGGTGGATCCTGCTACCATTTCCAATCTGTGTCCTATTTCTCTCTTACCCTGTCTGAGTAAGATGACAGAAAAATTTGTCAATACTCAACTCACAACCTATTTGGAGGAAGCAAATTTGCTCCTCTCAAATCAATCTGGTTTCAGAGCCCAACACTCTACAGAATCTGCCCTATTGTACACGGCTGAAACCCTAAGAGCAGCTGTCGATCAAGGGAAAAGAGCAGTCCTGGTGTTGTTAGATCTGTCTGCTGATTTCGACACGGTCTCACACGCTATTCTTTTAGACCGTCTCACATCTTTTGGCATCTCTGGCACTGTCCTAGCCTGGATAAAGAACTTCCTGCAAGATCCGAGACAAGTAAGCACACTAGGCAAATACAACTCACAAGAAAAAGCCCCCCAGGGTTTGAGTCTTAGCCCTACCCTCTTCAATGCCTACATGGCTCCACTGATTAGGCTGATATCGTCCTTTAATATAGAGACTATCTCATATGCGGACGATACGCAGCTAATTCCGGTCTTGGACAATAACACCACTCAGGCGGAAGAAACTCTCCGCCAGTGCCTTACTGCCACTTTCAGCTGGATGAATTCTAACCATCTTAAGTGTAATTCCACAAAACGGAAATTCTACCTTTAGGCCAAGAAATCTTTTTCTCTCCCAAGCGCTGGTGGCCAGCGAATACCACCCCTCCTCCAAACACAGTGACCATGGTTAGGAACTTGGGAATAAAATTTGATACGACTGTCTTTTAAACAGCAATCATTGGCAGTTGCCTGCACAGGTTTTCACATCATAAAAAGCCTGAAGAAAATCTTTAATATGCTTCCCATTTCAGCAAGACAGACAGTTGCCGTTGTCCTAATTACATCCAGGCTGGACTACTGTAACAGCCTCTATGCAGGCACCAATAAGGCGGTCCTACACAAGCTCTAGTTACAAAACGGTTAAATACCGGAGGGTCAAAGGGAACATATTTAAAGACCGCACAGGATTGAATCCCCAAACAAAGTACTAAAAACACTGAAAATCCTGAGGTCTAAAATGGCAAAGAAAAAAGGTGGTGTGTGAAATGAGGAACAAAAGCCTAATGTACGTGGTGCAAGGGCGAACCCTTAGAAACGTGGTAGTTCACTCACCCCGGGTAACAAACCCCATCACATGGGTTTCTCATCCCAAAGAAAATTCTCAAACTCTCAGGGGCAGCAGGCCCCTCAACGAGAGGTAAGAGCTTAATGCTGTTTGTGTTATGCACCAAAAGGTGGAGTAAATCCACATATGAACTGGGTGTGAGTGGGGGGTGCAGTGCTGATGAAATAGTAGTGCAATAGGAGTGTGTTTAAAACTAGTTACGGGACGGCCAGGAGGACTCTCTTGGACACCGCCGTACCGATGCTAGATTAAAAGAAGTGAAAGCCCCACTAATTCGATGTAATCAATGGAGCAATGTACAAGATGGTGGTCAACATGTTTCAGCCGTGGCGCCTAACTTGGCTCGGCTTTCATCAGGACCTGGTAAGCTACTGCAAAAATGAAAAAATGACGTAACAAAGGATACAGAGGGCACCCTCAAAATTGCTTGTAGGGTGTGCGTCTCCTCAAGGATACAAACATCACCTAGACAAAAAAGACTCAGTGTAAGAATGTGGGTCATAATTGCTCAGTAGTGACAGGTAAGAATGTATAAACTAAAAGCAAGTACCACTCACCCGTATAAACTGGGTGGAAAATGGACCTCCACCTGGCAACCGCTCAGGAAGGAACACCGCTCTGAAAAAAAGATGTAAGACTGCTAAAGAAAGGGGTGCTTACATATCATGAGCGAGTGTGGAAGAAAGTGAGTGGGTCCTCTAACAACGAGGGAGACTGACAAAAACAGCGTATGCACGGAATGCTGTTGGGTGCAAGGATCGTTGCTTATCAACAGGAAAGGCCAGTAAGAGAAACGTGACCCATCCTGTTTAATCGATCAGAGCAATAAGAAGTAGAACATGTCTAGACAGTTGTAAAAGAATGTCGCGATCTACGCCCAAACTTATCGCTGGAAGGTGAGGGGTTGGTCGCCTTCATAGAAAAAATAAATAAATAAAAAGAAAAAGAACTGAAAAGAGGGACAGTATGTGCCCAGCGTCAAAAAATTCTTACCTCTCCGTCGGGGAACCGGGCTGGAATGAGCCTGCAGCCGGAGGTCCCGCGGGGTTGGACGGAGGTGGATTAAGAAAAGAAGTGTCAGCAGTTACGGGCCAATCAGGGGAAAGGTTACTCATGCTGTCAAGAGGGAGAACCAATCGAAAGTGCTGAGCCACTCGTGTGGCAGTAACCAAGGAGACTGTTGTACAGCTGACGGGTTACGGGTGACGCTGTCAGAAAATCAAAGGTATGCGCGCCGCGGTTAATTAGGGAAGCGGTTGATAGCGCTCCTTAACCCCTTCCATGCTGCGCAAATTCCGCCGCTGTGCTGACGGTTTCTTGCGCGGGCGTGGTCATGACGGAACGGTTCCGTCATGAGCACAGCTCAACCGTGGCTCATGACGGAACCGTTCCGTCATGAGCACCGAAGGGGTTAACAAGGTAAATAGATTCGAAAAAATAATCAGAGGCGTGGAGAAACTTGATGGGCAACAATGAAATAAACACATGCTGCGTAATCCACGCGAAGGCGCACTGGTTTAGACGGCGCTTGCTCTTAAAGCGCGGATCGCTCAGTGGGTAACAATTCACTGAGAAGGGTGTGAACTGATGTGAGACATCAGTTACTGCAACGCGGTCGAAGCTAGTTAGAATGGCACTAGGTGCGCCGGGAAGTAGAAGGAAGATAAAGCTGTCGATAAGTAGGGCAAGACAGAACAGGACTCTCAATGTAGAAAGCATGAACAGTCGGTGGTAGGGCATCAGCCTGAAGGTGTGCGTGCCAGAGTACAGAAGCCCTGCAGAGCAAATGCCAGGGATGTGTATAGTAACGATGAGTTAATAAAATGCTTGATGGAAAATACCCATGAACAGGGTGTGAAGCATGGGTCAGATGGTGAGATCAAGCCATATGTGTTACAAAGATAGCCAAGGAATATCATCGTTCAGTCCTTGAACGTGTGTCTTCAATTTATACACCCACCTCTGCTCACGTTTGAATAAAAAAGAAGAGCTATCTGTAAGATGTGGTGGTATGTAGGGTTTGTCAAGGACTGTCCAGTGTAGGTCATTGGGAGCATGATTGACCTCTAGAAAGTGGTTGGTAAGTTTGGTAGAGGAACGACCACATCGTATAGTGCTTTTGTGTTCCAAAATGCGAATTTTAATACGGCGAGTGGTCATGCCAATGTATCTTAGCCCGCATGGGCAGGTTATCAGATAGATCAGATTTGAGCTATTGCAATTACTGTGGCTTCTAAGAGTCCACGGTCTGCCAGTGCCAATGTCAATTTCTTTGGTCACAGAGGTGTGGTTGCATGCCGCACAAGAACCACATGGATAGTGGCCCACAACTGGAGGGAGACCCCACAGAGTTTGTTGGGTGCATGTTTGGTTAGTGCGTGGGCGAGTGTGTACCAACTGGTCTCTGATGTTACTGCTGCGTTTAAACGCGAAGAGGGGTTTAGGCAGCCCTACATCACCTATATTCAGAATCTTCCAATTGGATAAAATGATTTTTTTGAGTTGGTTGGAAAATTGACAATAGGTGTGCACACAAGTGAGTCTGTTCTCAGGTGTCTTGGGGATCTTAGGTGCCAACAGAGCCTCCCGGTTATTATTCGCAGCGCGTTTGGAAGCTCTGCGGATCAAGTGTTTGGGATAGTCTCTGGCCAATAATTGTCTGGATAGATTACTGGCGTGTTCCTTGTACTTGTCAGTTGAGGAACAGTTCCTTTTGAGGCGCAGAAACTGGCCAAAGGGCAGATTGTCTCGCAAAGCCCGTGGGTGGAAGCTATCATACTTCAAAAGAGCATTCACCGCCATGGGTTTCTTGTACAGCTCAGTACTCAAGCGACCCTCAAACGGGGTTATCAAGATGTCAAGGAATGGTAGCTGAGTCTTAGAGTACTCACAGGTGAAGTTCAAAAAGGGGTCACAGTTGTTGAGCCAATTCTTGAAAGCCAAAAGTGAGGAAAGAGGTCCCTGCCAAAGTACGAACACGTCGTCTATGTACCTCTTCCAAATCTTGATATGATCACTGTATGGATTGTTGGTGCTCAGCACATGTTGTTCCTCAAAAACATGAACATACAGATTTGCCAGGCTGGGAGCAAAAATGCTCCCCATTGAAGTGCCTGACACTTGCAAAAACAACTGCTCCTCAAATTGAAAAAAGTTCTCTTTCATGGCGAGCTTCGCACACGACATGATAAATGAAACAGGAGTGATGGAGTCTGGTGGATTAGCCAGCAGGAGAGATTCGATAACATCCAAAGTCTCATCCTGCGGGATGCATGTGTACAATGACTCTACATCGAATGAGACTAAGAATTCTGTTGCACAATCAAAAGACAAGTCTTCAAGTAGGATCAGAATGTCCTTGGTGTCCTTGAGATACGTAGGCATTTTGGCCACAAAGGGGCATAGGAAGTGGTCTGCAAATGCCGACAGAGGTTCCAAAAGGGACCCTAGTCCTGAGATTATTGGGCGGCCAGGGGGAGGATTCACATTCTTATGTACCTTGGGTAGAATATAGAAATAAGGTACAATAGAAGTGGTGTTGACCAAATATTGAGCTTCATTCGAAGTGATCCAACCATTGGTGCTGGCTTCATTCACTAGGATCTGAATGGTCGTAAGTAAGCGTGTGGTAGGATCTTGAGCAAGAGGTTGATAGAAGTTGGTGTTACCCAACTGTCTCAAGCATTCAGAGCGATAAGCGGTGGTGTCCATGATGACGGTGGCACCACCCTTGTCAGCTGGCTTGATCATTATGGAGTCATCAGAGGTAAGGGAGCGCAAAGCTAGGCGCTCTAATTTAGTAAGGTTTTGGTATTGGCGGTTTTCGGAGACACAGGAGGAGGATATCTGTGAGGTCACTGCTTATTCAAAAGTAAGTACCTGTGGTGGTACTTGACTGGGCAAGGGATTAAAGGTGGATTTATTGCGTAAGCCCGTGTTCAAGTCATGGTCATTGACAGAGGTACTGGGTTCTGCGCGAAAAAAGAAATTCAAGCGAATCTTTCTGAAAAAATGAGCGAGCTCCTGATTTATGGAGAACATATCTCCTTTAAAGGAGGGAACAAATCCTAATCCTTTATTCAGGAGGGACTTTCATCCTGTGTAAGAACTCTGCTGGATAAATTAATGACTAGGTTGTGCTCGAGCTTGTGCTCGGGACTGCTGGAGTGTCCCTCGAGCTCGATGATGGAGTTCCTTGTTGTTGATCTGACCAATGGACTTGGTTCCGTCTCCTTCCCCTTGACCTTTTCTCGGCCAAACCCTAAAAATGGCTGGTTGGTATACATCTGTGGAGGAGGGGGGTAGGGACAAGGTTGTCCGAAGGGAGGGGGTTGTCCAAATGGAGGAAAGGGGGGGTAGTTGTAAGCGGCAGGGGGCCACCATTGAGAGGGATACATAGGGTTAGGTGCGCCTCTCAGGTTTCTCCTATTGCCTCTACCTCTCCTTTTGTTTCCTCTCAGCAAGGAATCTTCACCCGAGGCAGTGTCTGACCCACTTGACCAGTCATCACTGCCTGATGTAGAATAGTCGGACCCATACCTGCGGCCCTGTCGATTGAGTTGAGGAGGCACGTAATCAGCACTAGTGTATGGGTACACTTTCTCTAGTGAAAAACGTGCCAAATCTTTTTTAAATTTGGTAATCTTAGTCATCAATACTGAGTCCTTGAATTCTTTGTTGTGTTTATTGGATTCCTCTTGTTGTTTCTTGAAGAGTGCGCCAGTGAGTGTCACTTTAATTTGTGATTCTAATGCTTGGATCTCAACTAACACAGCATCGGCAACTCGTTTGGCAGTGCTTATGATAAGAATCAACCAATCTCTGGTGCACTTCCAAGCTATTAGGGACCAATCATTGAGAAAAGCTTTGTCGCCCAGGAACAATCTAGGAGCGTTTGTAACAATGAGTCCTGTAGGGGCACAATTAGCTCTCAAATATTCGGTCATAATTGCTCCGTGGATATACACTCGGGAGTGTGATTTTTTTAAAGTTAAAACCTTAGTCCAATCAACCTCAGCGCTGATTAAGGGACCTTGAAAGGTGTCCATGATACTTGGTGTATCTAGAATAGCTTGAGCTATGGTGTCGTCAAAAGTTAAACCAAGGCGTTCTGCCATGATTGTAAGAATGGCTATTTGGTGCAAACAAAGTAAAGTCAGTCTCAACCAAGGAATCAGAAGGAAAGAACTCACAGGAAGATATATAAAAATGTGTTCGCAATTATGACCGAATATTTGAGAGCTAATTGTGCCCCTACAGGACTCATTGTGACAAACGCTCCTAGATTGTTCCTGGACGACAAAGCTTTTCTCAATGATTGGTCCCTAATAGCTTGGAAGTGCACCAGAGATTGGTTGATTCTTATCATAAGCACTGCCAAACGAGTTGCCGATGCTGTGTTAGTTGAGATCCAGGCATTAGAATCACAAATTAAAGTGACACTCACTGGCACACTCTTCAAGAAACAACAAGAGGAATCCAATAAACACAACAAAGAATTCAAGGACTCGGTATTGATGACTAAGATTACCAAATTTAAAAAAGATTTGGCACGTTTTTCACTAGAGAAAGTGTACCCATACACTAGTGCTGATTACGTGCCTCCTCAACTCAATCGACAGGGCCGCAGGTATGGGTCCGACTATTCTACATCAGGCAGTGATGACTGGTCAAGTGGGTCAGACACTGCCTCGGGTGAAGATTCCTTGCTGAGAGGAAACAAAAGGAGAGGTAGAGGCAATAGGAGAAACCTGAGAGGCGCACCTAACCCTATGTATCCCTCTCAATGGTGGCCCCCTGCCGCTTACAACTACCCCCCCTTTCCTCCATTTGGACAACCCCCTCCCTTCGGACAACCTTGTCCCTACCCCCCTCCTCCACAGATGTATACCAACCAGCCTTTTTTAGGGTTTGGCCGAGGAAGGTCAAGGGGAAGGAGACGGAACCAAGTCCATTGGTCAGATCAACAACAAGGCACTCCATCATCGAGCTCGAGGGACACTCCAGCAGTCCCGAGCACGAGCTCGAGCACAACCTAGTCATTAATTTATCCAGCAGAGTTCTTACACAGGATGAAAAGTCCCTCCTGAATAAAGGATTAGGATTTGTTCCCTCCTTTAAAGGAGATATGTTCTCCATAAATCAGGAGCTCGCTCATTTTTTCAGAAAGATTCGCTTGAATTTCTTTTTTCGCGCAGAACCCAGTACCTCTGTCAATGACCATGACTTGAACACGGGCTTACGCAATAAATCCACCTTTAATCCCTTGCCCAGTCAAGTACCACCACAGGTACTTACTTTTGAAACAGCAGTGACCTCACAGATATCCTCCTCCTGTGTCTCCGAAAACCGCCAATACCAAAACCTTACTAAATTAGAGCGCCTAGCTTTGCGCTCCCTTACCTCTGATGACTCCATAATGATCAAGCCAGCTGACAAGGGTGGTGCCACCGTCATCATGGACACCACCGCTTATCGCTCTGAATGCTTGAGACAGTTGGGTAACACCAACTTCTATCAACCTCTTGCTCAAGACCCTACCACACGCTTACTTACGACCATTCAGATCCTAGTGAATGAAGCCAGCACCAATGGTTGGATCACTTCGAATGAAGCTCAATATTTGGTCAACACCACTTCTATTGTACCTTATTTCTATATTCTACCCAAGGTACATAAGAATGTGAATCCTCCCCCTGGCCGCCCAATAATCTCAGGACTAGGGTCCCTTTTGGAACCTCTGTCGGCATTTGCAGACCACTTCCTACGCCCCTTTGTGGCCAAAATGCCTACGTATCTCAAGGACACCAAGGACATTCTGATCCTACTTGAAGACTTGTCTTTTGATTGTGCAACAGAATTCTTAGTCTCATTCGATGTAGAGTCATTGTACACATGCATCCCGCAGGATGAGACTTTGGATGTTATCGAATCTCTCCTGCTGGCTAATCCACCAGACTCCATCACTCCTGTTTCATTTATCATGTCGTGTGCGAAGCTCGCCATGAAAGAGAACTTTTTTCAATTTGAGGAGCAGTTGTTTTTGCAAGTGTCAGGCACTTCAATGGGGAGCATTTTTGCTCCCAGCCTGGCAAATCTGTATGTTCATGTTTTTGAGGAACAACATGTGCTGAGCACCAACAATCCATACAGTAATCATATCAAGATTTGGAAGAGGTACATTTCGTACTTTGGCAGGGACCTCTTTCCTCACTTTTGGCTTTCAAGAATTGGCTCAACAACTGTGACCCCTTTTTGAACTTCACCTGTGAGTACTCTAAGACTCAGCTACCATTCCTTGACATCTTGATAACCCCGTTTGAGGGTCGCTTGAGTACTGAGCTATACAAGAAACCCATGGCGGTGAACGCTCTTTTGAAGTATGATAGCTTCCACCCACGGGCTTTGCGAGACAATCTGCCCTTTGGACAGTTTCTGCGCCTCAAAAGGAACTGTTCCTCAACTGACAAGTACAAGGAACACGCCAGTAATCTATCCAGACAATTATTGGCCAGAGACTATCCCAAACACTTGATCCGCAGAGCGTCCAAACGCGCTGCGAATAATAACCGGGAGGCTCTGTTGGCACCTAAGATCCCCAAGACACCTGAGAACAGACTCACTTGTGTGCACACCTATTGTCAATTTTCCAACCAACTCAAAAAAATCATTTTATCCAATTGGAAGATTCTGAATATAGGTGATGTAGGGCTGCCTAAACCCCTCTTCGCGTTTAAACGCAGCAGTAACATCAGAGACCAGTTGGTACACACTCGCCCACGCACTAACCAAACATGCACCCAACAAACTCTGTGGGGTCTCCCTCCAGTTGTGGGCCACTATCCATGTGGTTCTTGTGCGGCATGCAACCACACCTCTGTGACCAAAGAAATTGACATTGGCACTGGCAGACCGTGGACTCTTAGAAGCCACAGTAATTGCAATAGCTCAAATCTGATCTATCTGATAACCTGCCCATGCGGGCTAAGATACATTGGCATGACCACTCGCCGTATTAAAATTCGCATTTTGGAACACAAAAGCACTATACGATGTGGTCGTTCCTCTACCAAACTTACCAACCACTTTCTAGAGGTCAATCATGCTCCCAATGACCTACACTGGACAGTCCTTGACAAACCCTACATACCACCACATCTTACAGATAGCTCTTCTTTTTTATTCAAACGTGAGCAGAGGTGGGTGTATAAATTGAAGACACACGTTCAAGGACTGAACGATGATATTCCTTGGCTATCTTTGTAACACATATGGCTTGATCTCACCATCTGACCCATGCTTCACACCCTGTTCATGGGTATTTTCCATCAAGCATTTTATTAACTCATCGTTACTATACACATCCCTGGCATTTGCTCTGCAGGGCTTCTGTACTCTGGCACGCACACCTTCAGGCTGATGCCCTACCACCGACTGTTCATGCTTTCTACATTGAGAGTCCTGTTCTGTCTTGCCCTACTTATCGACAGCTTTATCTTCCTTCTACTTCCCGGCGCACCTAGTGCCATTCTAACTAGCTTCGACCGCGTTGCAGTAACTGATGTCTCACATCAGTTCACACCCTTCTCAGTGAATTGTTACCCACTGAGCGATCCGCGCTTTAAGAGCAAGCGCCGTCTAAACCAGTGCGCCTTCGCGTGGATTACGCAGCATGTGTTTATTTCATTGTTGCCCATCAAGTTTCTCCACGCCTCTGATTATTTTTTCGAATCTATTTACCTTGTTAAGGAGCGCTATCAACCGCTTCCCTAATTAACCGCGGCGCGCATACCTTTGATTTTCTGACAGCGTCACCCGTAACCCGTCAGCTGTACAACAGTCTCCTTGGTTACTGCCACACGAGTGGCTCAGCACTTTCGATTGGTTCTCCCTCTTGCCAGCATGAGTAACCTTTCCCCTGATTGGCCCGTAACTGCTGACACTTCTTTTCTTAATCCGCCTCCGTCCAACCCCGCGGGACCTCCGGCTGCAGGCTCATTCCAGCCCGGTTCCCCGACGGAGAGGTAAGATTTTTTTGACGCTGGGCACATACTGTCCCTCTTTTCAGTTCTTTTTCTTTATTTATTTTTTCTATGAAGGCGACCAACCCCTCACCTTCCAGCGATAAGTTTGGGCGTAGATCGCGACATTCTTTTACAACTGTCTAGACATGTTCTACTTCTTATTGCTCTGATCGATTAAACAGGATGGGTCACGTTTCTCTTACTGGCCTTTCCTGTTGATAAGCAACGATCCTTGCACCCAACAGCATTCCGTGCATACGCTGTTTTTGTCAGTCTCCCTCGTTGTTAGAGGACCCACTCACTTTCTTTCACACTCGCTCATGATATGTAAGCACCCCTTTCTTTAGCAGTCTTACATCTTTTTTTCAGAGCGGTGTTCCTTCCTGAGCGGTTGCCAGGTGGAGGTCCATTTTCCACCCAGTTTATACGGGTGAGTGGTACTTGCTTTTAGTTTATACATTCTTACCTGTCACTACTGAGCAATTATGACCCACATTCTTACACTGAGTCTTTTTTGTCTAGGTGATGTTTGTATCCTTGAGGAGACGCACACCCTACAAGCAATTTTGAGGGTGCCCTCTGTATCCTTTGTTACGTCATTTTTTCATTTTTGCAGTAGCTTACCAGGTCCTGATGAAAGCCGAGCCAAGTTAGGCGCCACGGCTGAAACATGTTGACCACCATCTTGTACATTGCTCCATTGATTACATCGAATTAGTGGGGCTTTCACTTCTTTTAATCTAGCATCGGTACGGCGGTGTCCAAGAGAGTCCTCCTGGCCGTCCCGTAACTAGTTTTAAACACACTCCTATTGCACTACTATTTCATCAGCACTGCACCCCCCACTCACACCCAGTTCATATGTGGATTTACTCCACCTTTCGGTGCATAACACAAACAGCATTAAGCTCTTACCTCTCGTTGAGGGGCCTGCTGCCCCCTGAGAGTTTGAGATTTTTCTTTGGGATGAGAATCCCATGTGATGGGGTTTGTTACCCGGGGTGAGTGAACTACCACGTTTCTAAGGGTTCGCCCTTGCACCACGTACATTAGGCTTTTGTTCCTCATTTCACACACCACCTTTTTTCTTTGCCATTTTAGACCTCAGGATTTTCAGTGTTTTTGGTCCTACACAAGCTTCAAATGGTCCAGCATGCTGCAGCATGTTTAGTGCTGAAGTGGACAAGGAGGTCATCTGCCTCAATGGCGTTAGAAATACTCCACCGGCAGCCAATCCATAAACGTGTTCTGTTCAATGTCCTCATCATCACTTTTCCGTTCCTTGGGCCCTCAATATCTCATATCTCAGAACAAAATTCCTGTGCTACACCCTATCCCGAAGTCTAAGATCATCAAATGCCAATCTGCCAGCTTTTATATTGGCATAAAAGGGAGGAAAATCGCTCACAGTGATAGGCTCAAAGACATGGAATAAACTTCCTCTACAGCTCCGCCAGAACACATCCGAGTTCCTCTTTAGGAAGGCCCTAAAAACCTAAATCTTCAGTGCATCAGACACTCTCTGCAAAACTCTGATCTGACTCCTCTTTCTTACCATTAGCAGTTAACCAATTTTTGCCTCCTTTCTCTGGGTTCCGCTTAGTGCCATGATGCTCCTCAGAGTGACAGATGCGCTCTACAAATGAGCTACTACATTACATTCCTCCTTTGATCGTGACCTCTGGTGAATCATTGCCTTTCCCACTCTGAATAATGGTTCTAAATGGTCATAAATAGCATATTTCACTATATGTTTTTTTATGCAGCAGCACTCGCCACTGTGTAGTTATGTTTTTGCCGCACTTTCCATTGAAAGGTTCTTTTCCATTTTTGACCAGTGATACATTTTATACATTTATATTCACTAAAAAACACAAAGGTTACATGGTCATTATAGTCACGAAATAGAATTTTTAAAAAAACCTTATAAATTCACACACAAAAAACAAAGCTTACAGGGACGCAAGAAAAACAAAAAAATATTTTCCTATGGCCGACATTGAATATATATATATATATATATATATATATATATATATATATATATATATATATATATATATATATATATATATATATATTCACTTAAAAAACCATAGGTTTCACACATGTTATAGTTGGATGGATATTTCACTCGTAAAAAACCAATGAAATTCCCCCGTTATAGTTAGTTCAGATAACTATAACTCGCGCGCCCGCAATCCACTGCTCATGACGTCACATATTACATCACTCATGACATGGTCAGTGGCATCACTCATGACATCACTGATGACATCATCCTTGTGATAGAGTGGCGGTCGCGCGAGTTATAGTTATCTGAACTAACTATAACGGGGGAATTTCATTGTTTTTTTACGAGTGAAATATCCACCTAACTATAACATGTGTGAAACCTATGGTTTTTTTAAGTGAATTTGCAAGGTTTTTTAAATGCTAATTCCTAACTATAACGTGTGTGAAACCTATGGTTTTTTCAGTGAATTTGTACGTTTTTTTAAATGCTAAGTTATGTATGTATTATTATTTTTTGTATATATTTATTTTACAATAAACTAAGTATTAAAAAAAATTTTTTGGGGGGGTTTTTCACCGTGCGCGCACGGTGCGCGCACCCCAGCGATTTAAAAAAAAAAAAAAATGTGTAAACATTTTCTGCGTTCGGGGTCCTTCAGGGACCCCCTGACAAAGGCTAGGGGGTCAGGAACTCTCTACCCTGCCCCCTTTTCACGTTCGCCACCTTCCTTTTTCACTCTCGCACTGAAAACAAACAAAATGGCGGCGGCGACACTTCCTGATTTCGACCGATTTGAACGTTGACTAACATGTAACCACCAATCAGAATTATGCTCGCGCACGTTAGGGTGCTCGCACGGTGCGCGGCTATAGATATGTATATGCTTTTAAGTTTAAAACGTTTTTATTGAGACAAAAACAAACCATGGGGGAGGGGGATAGGAGGGCAGGATACATGGAATACAGTCAAAGAAAAAGGGTGCAACTCCAGAGGGTTGGCAATAGGTAGCGCGGTGGGTCAGGGGAAAAAACACAGTAAATGAGAGCTAGAAATACAAGCTGTGGAATCCCCGCACGCGTATCCGACACCCCAAATCTAAGCAGTAAAACCCCCCCCCCCATCAACACCCCAGCAGAACACAATCCCCCCCCTTCCCATCCCCCATCCTCCCAGTGACGAAACAACAACACTTCCCCCCCCCCCCCCCGTCCTATGGTCCCGCATCAGAGTGATCCTAACCAGGAAGCCCCGCGCCCCCCCCCTCCCCGGGGGGTCCCCGTCTCACATGTAAGCTAGTCCGCCGGGGTCACCGGCGGCGTCAGCCTAAGAAGCCTAAGATACCTCGGGCAGGTGAGCTCCCGGAATTCAGTGGACAGCAGCGCTAGAAAGGGTTGCCACAGCTCTTCAAATTGGTCTATCTCCCCCGCAACCGTCAGCGACAGCTTCTCCATCCCCAGCACATGCCAGAGCCTATGCAACCAACCGGTGATGGAGGGGGCGGTGGTTGTGCGCCAGTGGATTAGAATGTTCTGAACCGCAGACCCCAGCGCGATTGCGATCTGCCTACCCCTGCGGGACTTCAGTGGATACATTAGGTCATTGGGGAGGCCCAACAGGACATACGCCGGGAGTCGCGGCAGCTCTATCTCAAAGTGCTTATCCACCTCGTCCAAGACTTCCCTCCAGTAGGCGGTCAGCACTGGGCAATCCCACAGAATGTGTGTAAGGGTACCTTCCTGCCCGCAGCTCCGCCAGCACCCCTTGTCAGTGTGTTTATGCATTTCATACAGCCTCTCCGGGGTGTAGTACCAGTATGTGGACACCTTAGTAAAGGTCTCCGTAAGGCCCGTGTGATATGCCGAGTGCCGCGCCCGATACGCAATCTTGTCCCATTCCTTGTGGCTAAGTGTCCTACCCAATTCCCTGTGCCAACGCTCCCTCCCCGGGTTGTAATAGTGAAACGGCGGAGGTTGTAGGTATTTGTACAGATCGGTGATCAATTTAGCGTCGGAGGTCCGCGTAGCCAACCACCTCTCATACGGTGTAATTGGACGGGCGGCGGTGGCACGCACCTGGGGCTGGAGGGCCCAATGCCGGACTTGCATGTAGCGCAATCTGTCCAGCTCCGTCAGGCCGAACTCCTGGCGGAGCTGCTGAAAAGGAACCACTCCTTCCGGGCCATAGATCTGGAAGAGTGCCCTGCAGCCCGCTTGCACCCAGTGGGAGAAAACCCCCGGCTCCATCCCTGGGGAGAAGTCCGGGTTGCCCGCAATGGGCGTGAGCGGCGAAGGGAAGGTGGTAAGGCCCCGGGCCTCACAGACCGCGTCCCACACACGCAGGGGGACCCGCGTAACAAAGGAAGCGTAAAGATTGGGGGGGCGGTGCGCGTGGCGCAGGAATGGAACCTCTTGTAAGGTGCGGCCCGCCACTGCTTGGTCTTGGAAGAGCCAATGTTTATCGGACTCCCACCTGCTCCACTCCACCAGATAGCGAAGCTGCGCCGCCTGAAAGTACTTACGGAGGTCCGGAATGCCGAGACCCCCCGCTTCCGGAGCAAGCGTGGAGAGGACCCTCTTCATGCGTGGCCTACGGCCCTGCCAGACAAAGCGGGAGATGTCAGCCTGCATTTGTCGTATCCAGCCCACCGGGGGTTGGAGCGGAAGGGCCCGAAAAAGATATAGTATCTGGGGCAACACCGTCATCTTGACCGCCGCGATTCGCCCCAGCCAGGACAGCAGGCCTTTGTTCCAACGGCCAAGCTCGTCCGTGATCTTCCTGCTGAGGGAGGCATAATTGGCCGTAACCATCTCCGGTAATGTGGGCGCCAGCAGAATCCCCAGATACGGCACCGTGGACGAGGACCACTGCATGGGAAAGAGCCGCTGAAGATCCCTCCTGGTGTCCGCAGCCAGGGACACGTCTAATGCCATCGACTTGCTCATATTCATTTTGAAGCCGGCCACCCCCGCAAAAGCGTCCAGCTCTCGGAGGCAAGCAGGCAGCGACCTCCTAGGGTCGTCCAAAGTCAGCAGGACATCATCCGCGTAGAGACTGACAGTGTGAACGTACTGGCCCATCCGGACCCCGACTGCATCCGGATTATCACGAATCCTCTGAGCAAACGGCTCCATGTAGAGGGCAAATAAGAGCGGCGAAAGAGGGCAGCCCTGCCGCGTGCCGCGCTCGATGGCAAAGCCACCAGAGCTACACCCATTGACCCGCACCGACGCTGAAGGATGCTTATAGCAGTTAAATACCATGGTGCGGAACTTATCACCGATTCCCAGTTTCTTGAGGACCAGCTCAAGATACGGCCAGTGAACTCTGTCGAAGGCCTTCTCCGCATCAACAGACAGCAACATCCGCTCCCCCGAGATCCTTGAGGCCTTCTCCAGAACATGCGTCACCCTCTTGGTGTTGTCAACCGTCTGTCTGCCGGGCACAAAACCAGCCTGGTCCGCCTCCACCAGATCGGGGAGGTGTGGACTCAGCCTGGACGCGAGAATCCCCGTGTACAACTTGAGGTCGACATTTAAAAGCGAAATGGGTCGGTACGAGCCGCAGAGGGCCCGGTCCTTCCCAGGTTTCGGGATTACTGCGACCGTCGCTCTCAGGAGATCCGGAGGGATGGCTCCCGGTTCGGCGAAAGAGTTAAATAGCCGAGTAAGGACAGGGGCCACGGCCGTGCAAAAAGTCTTGTAAAAGAGCGACGTGTACCCGTCCGGGCCCGGGGCCTTTCCATGTTTCAGCCGCGCGATAGCGGAAATCACTTCCTCAACATGGATGTCCCGCTCCAGGTGGTCAGCCTGAGCCGGATCCAGTACCGGGAGGGTCACCGACTCCAAATAGCCGTCGGCATCCCGTGGCAAGGAGAGCTCCTCAGCATACAGCGCCTCGTAGAAGCCGCGGAAAGACTCCGCTACCTCCGCGTCCCCGGAGACAACCCCCCCGTCCGCGCCCACCAATTCTTTCACAACGCTGCGTTGTTGCGCGACCCGGAGCCGGTGTGCTAGGAGCTTGCCACATCTGTCCCCCCCGGTGTAGTAGGCATGCTTCAAACGTAGGGCGGCGTACTCCGCCCTGTCAAGATCCAGAGCCGACAAGAGCTTCCTCGCTGCCCTCAGCTGCCTCCACACCCTCGGCGCCCCCGTACGGCGGTGGACCTGCCCAAGCTCCCGGACTTGAGCCGTCAGCTCTTCCCTCTTCAGTTGCCGCTCCTTATTCTCAGCTGCAGAGATAGAGATGAATTCCCCCCGAAGGACGGCCTTCAATGCTGCCCACTGTGTCGCCTGCGAGGTGTCAGTATTGCTATTGTGGGTGAGATAGTCCTGTATGACCTCCCCGATGCGTTGCACCACCGACTTTTTGTGTAGAAGTTTTTCCCGGAGGCGCCACACCCCCCGAGAGGGGGAGGCCGTCGGCTACTGGAAAACGCCGGTGACTGGGGAGTGGTCAGACAGGGTCAGGACCCCGATGTCCGCCGCCGTGGCAGCGGCACGCATCGGTCCACTCACCAGGAGGTAGTCCAGCCGTGAGTAGGTGCGGTGTGCGTGCGAGAAGTAAGAGTAGTCCCTATCCGTGGGGTGCATGGAGCGCCAGAGGTCGTGCAAACCCATTTCCGCAATCCGGGCCCTCCCAGCCTGGGACAGTTCCCCCGTCTGCGGGAAGCGCTGCGCCGATCTGTCCATCGTAGAGTCAAAGACAATGTTGAGGTCTCCCCCCAAGATAACGTGGCGGTCGGGGGAAGCAGTGACATCCACCAGCGCGGAATCTAGGAAGCGCTCTTGGTGATCGTTTGGGCTATACACGGAGCCGACCGTAAATGCTATGCCTCCCAGGCGCATGCGATACGCAAGGAGCCTCCCCTTCTGTTCAGCACACTTATGCAACACCTCCCCCCGAAAGGAGCTCGCTAGGAGAATAGCTACCCCCGCCGTCTTGTTCGCTGCCGAGGAAAAGAACTGGGTAGGGAACCTAGCAGAGCGCATCCTGTGGCAATCTCGGGGCAATAAGTGTGTCTCCTGCAAAAGGCAAATGTCCGCCTGCGTCCCCTCCAGCAACGACAGGATCGCTCTGCGCTTCACCGGGTTGTTCAGACCCTGAACATTAAGGGTCACAACCTTTAGGCCCGGCATTCCTCGCGGGGGTCGGGAGCGCCATGCAATGGGCAGGGAATCAGCGGGTGGGGCGCGCAGGGCCGCAGCGCAGGACAAGCTAGAACAAAGCGGGCATAGACAACATCGGACGGGACCTTCTCAACCCCAAAACAACCCCCCCCCCCACCCAAAACACAACCCTGGCAACTAGCCACCCCCAAACTCAAACACCCCATAGTCACAGTCAAGCCCCAAAACGGGCAAGTCCGTAGGAAAGAGCAAAGTGGACGTCCAGCCACTCACCTCCAACCGCTCCCCCCCAACCCCCCCGCCCCGGGCCAAGCAAGTAAAGAAGCTAAAGACATCTCCCCCCGGAGTGTGTATTAGGCCGTCAAGGCCACGCTAGAGGAGCCAGTCGAGTCCCCGGCCGCCGCCCTCAGGGCGTCTGCCATGTCCGCTCTGATGGTAGGGGAGTCCGGGCGCCCCACACTGGTCGCTGAGCGCCGCCTCGATGACCTCCGCCGGTTCCGTCTCTCCGAGGACCTCCACGACGGCGTAGCTCCTTCTTCCTCCGCCGCCGTGAGCCCCAGAACCCCACAGATGTCTTGCAAGGAGCGTAGCTGGTGTAACACTCCGTTCCACCGAAAAATCAGGCGGAAGGGGTGACCCCAAGAGTACGGCGTCTCGTGCTCGCGCAGAAAGTCAGTGGCAATCCTAAAGGACCTGCGCTTTTGCAGAGTGATGGCAGAGAGGTCCTGGTAAAGCGCCACCGGCCGATCCCGGAAAGTCAGGGGCTGTTTCCTGCGGGCCTCCGCCATGATGCGCTCCTTTAGTGGAAAGTCGGGCAGGAAGGCCAGAATGTCCGTTGGAGGTGCCGATGACTGGCGCTGCCGGCCAACCCTATGCGCCCTGTCAATGCTGATGGGAAAGTCCGCAGCTTCCCCCAGGATCTCTCGAAACAGGGCCCGCAGGTAGCCCCCCAGATCGGTCCCCTCGTCTGCAGTCGGCACACCACGCACTCGAATGTTGTTCCTCCGAGATCTGTTCTCAAGATCCTCAGAGTGGGCCTGGAGCTCCACACACTGTTCCCTGAGGCGAAGAACGTCCTGCTGGAGGTGGACTATCTCCTCCGATCGCTGTTGGCCCTCCGTCTCCACCGCTTCCACACGCTCACCAAGGCCCTCCACCTCCCTGCGCACTTCTCGGACCTCGCTGGCCACCTCCCGCTTCAGTGTCTGGAAGTACTCCCTGAGGGAGCTAAACAGTTCCTCCATAAAGGCCCTCGTGACGGGTGGCTCCCCTCCAGTCACATCCGCCGGAGCCCGGGAGGGCCCCGGTGAGGGCTGCGTCCTGTCCCGCAAGTGCTGGGCCCTGTCAAGCATGTCCGGCAGGGTACGGTCCCCTTTCTTCGGGCCTCCTTTTCCAGACATCGCTAGCTCCGCAGTCGGGCACCGATCCAGGCGCCCCAGGGATGCTCAGCCGCCGGCCAGCACTCGACCTGGGTATCCCCCACGAGTGAAGTCGCTGCGTCACAGGTGACAAAATGGCGGCCCAGTCCGGTCGCCGTCAGCCGCAAGAGCTAGTGTGAGACAACCAAGGGGGCCGCAGCGGAGGGGTCCCAACAGCACATCCCTCCGGTAGTCAGCCCAGCAGTAGCGGGGGTCGCCTGCATCCCGCAGCCAGGACTCCAGCGAAGGCTGCCACCACTGCTCCTTCGGGGACAAAATGGCGGCCGGGCGGAGCAGGCCAAAACGACCAGGCCCGGCGACACCACCGGGGCCCCCGAGGCACCCCGCAGTAAAATAAGTTCCACCACCGGCCACTGTTTGTCACGCACAGGGGCCCAGATGGTCCAACCCCATCAGAGAGTCCGCTGTACCGCGGCTAGGGGTCAGGGCCTCCGCAGTGCGAGGTGTCGCCGTCACCAATCCGAGTGCCGGGGCACCCGTCCCAAGCCTTCCACACCGTCGGGCCCCTATCCGCAAGGCTCCTTCAGTCACCGTCGACCGGCGGGCCAGATCCCCTCCAGATCGCAACTTTCAGCACCAGGCCCAGCCGAGGCGCCCGGACAGCTCTCCAATGCGCTCCGCCCCTCGGGCTCGCCGTCGTCGTGCCTTGATCTCGGTCGAACTTTTGGGGGGGTTCCCCCGGGGCGATCCGGACCAAAACAGCACCGATGTGTGCCCCTGATGTTCCGCCACGCTCCTCTCCCGCGCTGAGCCTCAGCGGGGGGAGAAAAGCATAAGAAAAAGGCTCTAGCTTGGCCGGGCCGGAGGAGCTACGGGAGGAAGCGTCCGCTCACCCCGCCATCTTGGCCACGCCCCCATGTATATGCTTTTAAACGCTATTTTCTCAGGACCTACTGGATGGATTGACTCCATATATGCAAAAGGCACTTCCCTGACCTGAGGACTACCTCTCTGCGAAATTTCAAGTAATTCTGTTCAGCCGTTCGGGCTGTACCTTCGACTAAAGGTCCTATGGAAAAATGCATGGGGAAAACGCGTTTTGGGACCCCCCTTTTTTCTCGGCCCCCGCTTGAGGAATCACCCCGAGACTTTCAGGGTAGGAGCTGAGCGGAGCACCCCATTAGTTTTGAAAATTTCGCGAGGATTCGTCAACCGGCGCCAAAGTTATTCAAAATAGAATTTTCAGATTTCCTATGGAAACACGGTCCTAACTATAACTATCTACTGGCGACCGCCAGTAGATAATATAAAGGCCTCTTTTGTTTTTGTACTTGAAGGTGCTTTGATGGGCTGTTCCGAGCTCATTGCAAGAGGCCACCCTGAAGGGTCGGGGGCTCCGGAATCGGAAAGATGTTTCTGGGAATGAATGAATGAATATATATATATATATATATATATATACATATATACATATATACATATATACATATATACATATATACATATATACATATATACATATATACATATATATATATATATATATATATATATATATATATATATATATATGTGTGAACCTTTTAAATGTAATAAATGTCTGGAAATGTCTTTATTAGTAAACATGCTTAAAAAAACAAGTATTATTGGACACATTTTTATTCACTGGCACGGCATAAAATATCTTTTGGAGCAAATATATTATCAAACACAAATTCAGACAATACTGAAGTCTAGACATCAGACCCCTTGCTTCTGCATAGTAGAGCTGCATCTTATGAGGTTTCGGGACTTAGATCATAACCTACAGCATCATAACCCACTCAAAGCTTTTCCTCTCCTGAGTCATGACTCACCTCCACACCCAATAATAGCAATAAATAGCATATTACACTCTGCATACATATACATGTATGAAGGAGACCCATACTTTCAACACGTTGACAACGCCATCCCATCCAACTCCCCAAGAAACAAGGAGCGTATCTAGATGTGCAAACCTCTAAACAAATATTTTCTCAGTTTTGCTGAAAGTACAACACATCTACAAACAAGAAAACTGGGCGAAGTACCATTTGTCTAAAAACCTGAGACAAGTGCAGATATGTAGCCTCTTACTTCAAACTCCTTTATTTTCACTGCATCTTGCTCTTTCTGATCTTCAAGTTTCTTCTTTTCTTCTTTCAGTTTCTCAGATTCGATTTCCCATGATGTTCTTTCACTTAAAGATATGATTAAGGCAATCACAATGATGAATTTTTTCAAGACCAACCCGTCATTTTGCATAAACTGAATATGAAAAATGTAATCATACCACTACCAAATGTAATTCACAATCAAACAAGAGGCAGGCCCAAAACCCTACCCATTACAACTTAATAACAAACCTATTTTTATTTAGCACTCGATTCTACAATATTGCTATTTCCAAGCACTGCAGATGTTACAATTACCAGCTTATTAGTATTCAATCTCAGAAACGTGGAAAGCTCAGTTTTTCTGTAATTTAAAATTGGGTCCTGCAGATCACCATATTCTACGTAAACATTTTTTTCTCCCTGGAGTTTTATATAGCACACATTTTTTAACGCGCTGAGCCATTGTAGTAGTAATTGAAGAGCTCTAATAAGTATTGCATGTTTCAAATTGAATCACACTTTACCCATGTAATGAGAAGACAATGGACTTTTGTTGGGATACACACTAAAATGTTACTGCTAAAGTGGAAGACAGACTGTATTGGTCATTTGAAATGTGCAATCAGTAATGTACTGCCTCATAGCTTAACCAGAGCTAGATCTTCATTGCCACGTAGACTATGGTCATCAATTGTGAGAGTTTCCTTAAATACTGTTTGTCTTACCTCTCCCACTTCCTAAACTTGTTCTGTGGTGTGGGGTACTACACTGTTTTTATTTGCATGTAAATAATCTGGCATATTGTTAGTAGGCTTGCTATTGTTTTTCAAAATCAACTTTTTTTTATTAGGGATTAATTTAGGTGATATTTTAGAATGAATTTCTCACAGTTTATCAATTTGACATATTGAATCTTTGGGACTGAAGTGCTAAAACAAACCATACACTTGATACAACAGAAATATATAATGCTTATACCTTTGATACTCCTTATACAAAAGTCCTTGCTGATGACGCAGCACAGCAAACTTTCTTTTATATTCTTCTAAAGCTTGTTCTGATGACTTCACAGACTGCTCCTTACTTTCGAGTACCTAAAGAATAAATTGGCAACATTTCAGTCAAGTAGAAATTGGGGGCAGTGGAAATTACTTGTAAATACTTCAGTCAGGAAAATATACATACAGAACACAATTTCAGGATTCCAAAATACATCACATTGAGTACAAAGTGTTAATAAAATTAACATTAAAAAAAGCTCCACGGCCCACAATATGAAAAATAACAATAAGTGTGGGTCAGCACCCAACCGCCCCAAAGGACCTATTCACTGGGCTTCTCCTGGGTCCATCTTCTAAACCCATTTCTCATGTTCACATTAATAAACCTGGTTTAAATTTTGGTGAGAAGAGGATACCACCCACTACCTGCATCTTATCGCATATCACCCAACTTACATCATCATCATCACAATCTATCCCTGGCCCTGTTGCGGCTGACATCAAATGAGTTCCACAACTAACCCCGGACGGAGGTAGGAGCGGAACTTGGCTAAAACAGGATCGATGTCCCTTCTCAATGCATAGACAGTCACAATTTCAGTTTCAATAACATCAGATTTCCTTTATACTTGAAAAAGCTAAGCCATTGAAAAAGGGTTTTGGGTCTTGTTTACATGCTTCGGATTTAACATTTCTCAAAAGCCCATTTCCTTTTTAGCATAAATTTCCCAGTGACTTCAAAGTCAATATTTTAGATGATTCCGAGCATGAGAGTAGGTTGTGCAGTAGTCAGTGTCAGACATTCACCACATCACTTAAAATGTACTATTATGGTCTCTCTCTCTCAGAGCAAAGTTCACAATTTATTTTTAATTAAAGGATCCCATACCCACTCATCGAAATGATACCAGTAACCAAGCCTCATCATCACAAACAAATGGGAAATCATACTGAATGTCCCAAATCCCACTTTAGGTGGAATGTGTCCTAGCGAGATACTCTTTGGAAAATTCAACATGCAGAACTGCTGACATTGCAAATTCTAGGAGATGGTGAGAAGATCTAGCTATGGTTCTCCCCAGTCGCAGAAAAGACCATGATCCACCTCCGGGTGTAACTGCCTCTCACGATAGGCTAGTCGTCGACAGCTGAGTTCATCCGCCCTGACATTCAAAGATCCAGCCAGGTGGTTCACCACCAGGAAGAGCCCTTGTAAGTCCAGCCATTTCCAGAGGTGGAGTGCCTCCTAGCACAGCATCCAGGACCCCATATCACCCTACTTTTTGCAATACCACATGGAGGTGGTGTTGTACAAAAGCACCTGCACTAACCTCTCTGATGGACAGAAAAAAGGTTTTCTGCACCAAGAGAACGGCTCTCAGCCTTCAGGAGGTTGCTATGGAGCCAGGGCTCTGCCGGAGACCAGATGCCTCTGATTTCCACCTTCCCTAGATGGCCGCCCCAACCAAGAAAAGACACATCGGTCACAATTTTCAACTCTGGATGTGGTAGGGAGAGGGGTCTGCCGGTTTCCCAATTGCAATTCAGTAACCACCACTGCAGATCTTTTGCAGTCTCCTCCAAGATCTAGATACGGTCACCTTGATGTTGGACCCCCTGAGACTTTACATCACATTGCAGAGCCGCATACGTCACCTGGTGTACTTAACCAACAGGAAGCAGGGGGTCATCAGCCCCAGCAGCCGCAGAGTCATCCTTCCTGAGATCCAGGAGTGATGCTGATCGGGATCTTAGCCCAAATATCCTGACTCTCAGTTCTGGGAGGAAGGCGTGAAACTGCACAACATACGGAATGAAGGGGGCCATCTGTGAAGGAGTCAGGTGTGACTTCAGCACCTTGATGGTAAACCTCAAACATTACAGGAGGTTTGTCGTGGTCGGGTTGTGGTTGATGACTGTCTGGATGTAGTTGATGACTGCCTGGAGCAAGTCTGCCTTCAACAGCCAGCCGTTGAGGTAGGAGAAACTGGAACACCTCAATTCCGAAGGTGTGCTGCTACCACCACTATAACTTTTGTGATCACCCAAGGTGTGCTGGTAAGACCAAAGTGGAGCACAGTGAATCAATGGGTCTGCTGGATGAGTATATTGAAATAGGCGTCCTGCAGGACCAACGCCGCCATCCAGACTCTAGGGTCTAGGGCAGTTAAGACCTGGGCAAGTGTGAGAATCTTGAATTTTCATTGTGGAGGAAAATGTTGAGAGGGTGTTGGTCTAAAGTAGGGCGAAGCTGTCCGTCCTTCTACCGCACCAGAAAGTAGCAGGAATAACAACCACGATCTACCTCTGGCACAGGCACCCTCTCGATGGCCCTTTTGGCCAAAAGGGCCTGCACTTCCTGTCATAAGACAGATAAATTGTCGTTTGTCAATTGCTCTAGGAACGGTGGAAGTGGTGCAGAGTGGCAATGAGGCCCTTCCGCATTAACTGCAGGACCCATCTACCGGTCTGACGTAATGGTCTGCCAACCCATCAAAAAAAAATTGATTCTGCCTCCATCCTGGAGGTTGTGCTCCACTCTGGGCATGCTAAAGATGTTTGGCAGGGGGGGCTGCAGGGGGGATGGTGGGGGTCAAAGAGAGGGAGCAAGTGGACTGAGCAGCTTCCCAGCCCTGATCTCGGGGCTTGTGGGTGCTGCGAAACTGTTGGACACCCTACTGAGACTAAATTGGCTGATGGTATGTGGCACCTCTGCTGAAGTTTCTAAAGTACCTCTTTCGCTGATGCAACTGGTAGGGCAGAGAAGCCCAGAGTGTGTACCTGCTCTCCTTGAACTGCTATAGAGGGGAAATATCTTTGCCCTCAAACAGGTGGGCCCAATCAAAGGGCAGGTCCATAAAGGATAATTGGACTTTACCTGAAAACTGGCTGACTGCTGCCAGGCATGGCGGACAATGGCAATGCTGGTGCCAATGACTCGCCAGATAGAATTGGTGATGTCCAAGCCACTACGAATTTTGAACTTGGCCGCATCATGACCATCCTGTATGGCTCTGTTAAGGACAGGTTAGAGGTCATCAGGACACCTGTGATGGCTTAAGACACTAAGTCTCAAAGAGAGTGTAAGTAGCGGACCAGGAGGCTTTTGGCAGTGCATTGCATATTTTGATGTATAGGACTATCCACCTTAAAAGAGTGCTTTATTGCACTGCCTTGCCTTTCTATAACTCGGTAAAATCCACACAAAAAACTGACAAGCCACCCAAAGGGTCTTTGGTGTGACTTAGTGATGTAGAAGCTCAAAGCTCTTCTGGGGTCCAACCCATGAAGTCTCTCCTCCTCCTTCGAGGTGTGAGGAGGAGCAAAGAACACTGGGAGAGAGATGGATTGCTGAACATTAAAAGCAGTCACGACCTTTGCCAAAAAGGCCACCCTGGCCTTCAATACCACATTCTCTGGAAACAAGGTAGTGTAAGGCACTCATGCAACAAGTAGAAGTTACTGCAGCCAGGGACACGGACTTCAGAGTCAGAAGGAATAGTAGACAGACGCACATCGGTATGAAGGAAGTGCACATGAGGAACTTGTGGACTAAACTGAGATCTCACTATGTCATCATAAAGGGTTTGGGGAGCGAAATATCTTTGTCAAAACCTTTGAGAAACCAGATCGCAACAGGTGTTTGATCACAGATGGCATGTCTGGCAATGGTATTAAGCCTGACAGGGCTGACAAATTACCTTTAAAAGGTACCCACTGCAGGTCCCTGCTTCAAAGCATTTGTTTGTTTTTAGCACACTGTTCATACTTAGATCATGTATTGTGGTTACAGGTGTTCAAATAAACAAGTTGGGTAGTCATGATGCTGAAGGCCTGGCATAGAGTTTGTGATATAATAAATGCACCTGCATTGCACAAACTTGGAGTTCACTTTTTCATCCTTTGCAATGGAGGATGGAGTTAAATTTGGAAAACATGAATACATATATATACATACATGTATGTATATATATGCACGCACACACACGAACACACGCACACACACACACACATACATTCACAGGACAAGCCAAAGCTTAATGTTACAATTAGATAAATGTCCGTGATAACATTCACATTTTGAACTAAAAAAAACCCAGTTATTTACCAGCTATAGTAACCAGCGCTACCTATAACTTGCACCACGCCATGCACTGCTTTTGAGCTCACATATGACATCGCTCATGACCTGTTCTATGACATCATTTATGACATCACAGATGTATAAACAAGTATACCATTAGAATTATGACAGTAAGTGCAAAATAGCAGTAAAGGCGCTTTATAACTTTCTGAGCTATCATACATACAACCCCTATAGGTAAAGCAAGCTTTTGCTCTTTTAAATATATATATTCTTTATTTGTACACAGTTAGTTAAAAACATTACAAATGTTTAAAAAACATACAACAAGGTAATCTCAAATCGAAGCAGAATACATACTTTTAACTGTCTTAAAAAGCCAATTATTTTGCGATTCGCTGCGGGACCATTCCAGCAGGATTCAAAGCTGAGCAGCATGGTAGTAACAGCCTATGTTGGGAATTCTGAGACCGCCCTCCTCAGCTCCCTATTGATCCTAGGTCTCTTATCTGCCTAGACGAAAGAAAGGAATTCCTGTTGAAGCGACTTGAGGATAGTGGGAAGCGGGTATTCATTTTGAGCACCGGCACTCGACCTAGCTAAGAGAAGCCAAATGGTCTCCAGTGGTGCAAGTCTCATCAGGTTTGAGAGAGGAGGGGACTGTAATCTACTGTAATGCCTAGGTACAGGATTGAATCCTTCACCCACTGTATCAGGCATGCCTGCCTAGGGGCCTCCTTATTAGATGACTGAAGGGAAACCCCAAGGGCTTGTGATGTAGAAACATTGAACCTAAAGCCTGAAGCTTCCGCAAAGCTCTCAAGTTTGGAGAAAAAAGCTGGTAGGGAGGTCTGGGGGTCATCCAAGGTTGCGACATCATCGCCCCAATAAAGGCTGATAGTAGGGTGCTCCCCTCCGAACCGAACCGAACCCCCCAGATCAGTGGGTTTTTCCCGCATTCTCTGTGCCATGGGCTCCATATAGTGAGCGCATAGCAGGGGGGAGAGCGGGCACCCCTGTTTTGTGCCTCTGCCGATCGGGAAAGGGGCAGAAAAATGACCGTTTACCCGTACTGTAGCTGTAGGGTGACTGTAGCAGCTGAAAACCCATTTACGGAAGCGGTTGCCTATTCCAAACTGTGTGAGGGTGGCAGCCAAATATGTCCAATGTACCGGATCGAAAGTTTTTTCAACATCAACCGACAACACTACTCGCTCCACCCTTTGGTGCTGAGCCTTATCAGTGAGATGGAGTAGTCTCCACGTGTTGTCACTGCATTGTCGAATAGCCACAAATCCAGACTGGTCCGGATCCACCAGTCCCGGCATCATTGGCCCAAGTCTGGCCGCCAGAATTCCAGTGAAGAGCTTTAGGTCTATATTTAAGAGTGATATTTGTCGGTAGGAGGCACAGTGTCGACAGTCTTTGGGAGCACGACAACAGAGGCTAACAGCATCGTAGGGGGGATTTCGGAGGTGTCACCTATCACATTGAAAAGTCTAGTTAAAATGGGTGATAGGATTGTGCAAAATGTTTTATAAGAAATAGGGGAGAACCCGTTGGGCCAGAAGATTTAAGGTGTTTAAGTTGAGCTATGGTATATATTACTTCCTCAATGCGGATCGGGCTGTCTAGGCTAGACGCATGGTCCGGGGTAAATTTAGAGTGACTTATCACTTGTAAGTAATTCAATGTTGCTTGTTCCGGAAGCTGTTGGGCTGTGCAGAGCTCAACGTAGATGTCACGAAACGCACAGGCTATGCCTGCGTCGTTTGCGCATTCAGAACCAGACACATCCAGCACTGTGTGAACGGCTGAGCACGTAGTTTATTGGCCAAAGGGCGCCTGCATCTGCCCCCCCCCCCACATAAAATCAATGTCGCGATCTTAGGGCGGCATATTCCGCTGTGTCCAGGTCAAGACCATCGAGCTGTGAACACGCTGCCTCTAGTTGCCGCCACACCCGGCGTGCCCTCGTCAGCTTATGAATGCGCACCAATTCTTGTACTTGTTTGGAGAGGCCCTCTCTCTTATCTTTGCAAAGCCTGTTATCTGCCGAGGAAGTTGCGATAAATTCCCCCCTCGCAACCAGTTTGAGTGTTTCCCATAATGTGGTAATGAAGTTGTCTGGGTATCATCCAAGGCCAGGCCCCCCTCTAGAGTCTTAGTGAGCCGCTGTACCACGGCCGGGCGATGTAAAAGTGTGTCACGCAGCCACCAAGAATATGGTGGTCTGCCCGTTGGGAGGATTGCTAATATTAGAGTCAGTGCGGCATGGTCCGAGAGCAAGCGGGGTTCAATGTCCGAGGTAGACGCTGAGGGAAGCAAGTATTGGGACCCTATGAAATAGTCAATTCTAGCATAGGTTTTGTGTGCATGGGACTATAACGTGTAGTCTGTGACGTGTGGGTGCAAGGAAACCCAGTAATCCACCAGTCCCAAATCGTGTAGCCACTCCCGCCCACTCTGTAAAAAAGCCCCCAGTCTGACCCTGCCGCTGGGCCGAGTGGTCCAGTTGATTGTCGAAGACCTTATTTATGTCTCCCCCAACAGGATTTACCTATCTGGAGAGTTTGTTAATTCCATCACTGCTTGTCGGAGCAAAGCCTCCTCTTCCTCATTGGGCGCATATATAGATACTAGGGTAAAGGTATGGGCGTTCATAGTGACTGATATAGCTAAGAGCCGCTCTTTAATTTCAGCTTGATTTGTGACCGCTTTACCTTCAAAGGTGCGGGA
Organism: Triturus cristatus; assembly: GCF_964204655.1. Classification (NCBI taxonomy): domain Eukaryota; kingdom Metazoa; phylum Chordata; class Amphibia; order Caudata; family Salamandridae; genus Triturus; species Triturus cristatus. Next base: position 993,070,166 of record NC_140585.1, on the reverse strand, counting down.
GATGAGGATTGCAACCCCAGCTGTTTTACTTGTGTGGGAGGAGACATATTGGTGAGGGAGAGCCCTCGAGCGAAGTCTGTGCGTGTCCCTAGCAAGAAGGTAGGTTTCCTGCAGCAAGCATATATGGCCACCCGACTCCTCTAGATAGGATAGTAAGGCCCTCCTTTTAATAGGATTGTTTAATCCCTTCACATTCAAGTTGAGAATTTTAATGTCCGCTATCATGTGGGTCGAGACCTAGACACGGAGCTAGAAAAAGCGCCATTACAAACCTGGAGACTTCCCAACCTCAAATGCCCCTGGCATACCAAGCTTGTCTACCTGGATACACCAATTATCTGAGCTACAAGCCCAGGGTGGTAAACAAAAATAAACAAACCTCAACAAATAATACTATGAACCGACAAATAATCGCCATTCGACTGACTGAAGTCTGAAGCGACAACGTCCTAGAGAATTTGATAGGGGGTACCAGTGGGCAACATCTCCCCCGCCCCGTCCAAGCCCAACCCCATGCACCCCTCAAAGAAGATTAGGGAGAGGGACCATCTGATCGCCCGCCAGCCTCCCCTGCAAATTATGATGTCAGTGTTCCAAGGGGTCCCCGGCCAATGTCGCCAGGACCGCCTGTCTTTCTTTGGCCATAGTCTCCGGGCGCATCTTACTAGCAGGAGGCTGGATTGTTGTCCAAACGTGGCCACTCCGGCAGCTCCTACTCGTCTTACCATGTTGAGACTCATCTGCAGGAATCACCGATACCTAGCAGCTTGCTGGCCTCACTCACTGAACGAATTTGCCAGGGCTCCCCATTGAAAGAGAAAATAAGTCGGAATGCCAGCCGTCCTTAAGTGGGTAGTGATAGACTGGAATGCTTTGCGTTTCTGCAACGTAGAGGTAGCTAAATCTTGATATAGCGTAGGTTTTAGGCCTTTGAACTGGAATGCAGTATTGTCCCTGGCACCGCGGAGTATGCCCTCTTTAAGCTGGAAGTCATGAACGCATGTTAAAATTTCAGCTGGCGGGGTGACCTGCCGGGGACCCACTCTATGTGTGCGGTCCCCGGCTTGATAAGGAAGTCTGAAGGCTCACCTAGGATAGCACGGAAGAGGTCTGTCACCAAGTCCTCTATGTTTGAGTCCTTAATGCTGAGGATCCGTATGTTATTGCGCCAGGACCAGTTTTATAAGTCCTCCTTGTGAGCTTGAAGGTCCAGGTTTTGTTTGTGCAGCTGGATGACCTCCTGCTGGAGGCCCTCTATCTCCTCGTCCCTACTTTACTCGAGGTCCTCCAGAGTGTTAATCCTCTCTCCTTGTGAGTCCAGGTCTCAGCAGACCTCCCTCAGATCGGCAGAAAGCTCCCTCTTCATAGATAAAAAGATTGTCCCGTAGGGAGGAGAAGAGCGATTCGAGGAAGGTGCGATTGATCGGAGCCTCCGGTCCATCTGCTCCCTCCGAGTCTTCAGAGTAGTTCTAAGGTGTTGGGTGTTCTGAGGAACATTTCTTTCACCGATCTGTCTTTCCTCCCCTTACCGGTGGCCATTTCCAAGACAGCGCTCACCGCAGATCGCAGCAGCCAGCAGGGGGCAAGGCCAAAGGGCAGTGTGGTCTACTGGGGCCCGAATCACCCAACCGTACCTCAAGTCTCCAGCAGCAGGGAGTAGGTTAAACACGATTGGCCAGCGACTAATGGGCTTCCGATCCGGCTGCAATCAACAGGGTGGCTCCTCAGGGGCTGGCATTTGCTCTCTACGCCAGGGATATGGGGGGGGTCTGGTCCCCAACCCTTTAGCTCCAGGTACACTGCGACGGCCCGATCTCCTTCCCAAGGCCCCTGGTCTGTCCCCAGACCTGGTCCTCCAAAACTTTCTCACAAGGGTCCTGCCGAAGCCACATGGAGTAGGACCCTAGTCTTCTTAGGTAGAGCCACCCAAGGTCTCGCCGATTTTACAGAGTCCAGCCAGTTAGGAAGGCCCGCTGTCTCCGGCTCTCGCAGACATTGCGGTATGTAAGATGTGAGGCAGGGAGGGTGGACCGGCCCAGCCTCTGACTCCTTTAGCGCAGAGTGGCTATCTCACTCTGATCTCCGTGGCCGGTCTAGAGTCTCCCCCCCCCGGTCCCTCTTGGTGGCATAGCCAAGCTCTGTGGGTCACCTCTAACCCCCACTTTGGCCACTTCTCACCTCCCAGCTCGTCGCTGTCTGTCGGAAGAAGAGGGGGGCCTCCACAGGGGACCCCGTCAGCCGGATCGGAATCCCGAGGTGCCCCGCAGTTCACTCTGGGATAAGCCACGGCCCACAGTACAAGGCCTGCAGCAGTGCAGACAAGCTCCCAGGTGTGAGGCTCTCTCCCCTCCCGATACACCAGCCTTGGCTCCGCTCCCGGTTTGCCTGGGTGCCTGCCTCGTGCAGTGCCTTCAGCAGCGCCGGCGAGTCCCCTGAGCACCGATCTCACTCCTCTCGTTGCCGTCAGCCTCGCTTCTGCTCCCGGTCAGGCTCACCCAGAGCTCTCGAGGTGGCAAGAAAACCGCATGGCGCTCTTAAAACAAGCAACTTATTTTCTCATGGTTATTTTGAATCATTATTACACAAAATAATTAAAGTACAATTCTCAAACGGAATTAAAATTACATAGACACAAATGAACAGGAATAACAAAATGTATTTTTTTTTTTTTAAAAGAGTAGTATGTACCAAGAACAATTACCTGCACGAGATGGATCAAATATTCGTTGAGCGCATTAATCATACTGGTGCTGGAGGCAGTCATTCCTTCTGGGAGGTTTATAGCTCTGAATACAATATTGGCACCTTCCGACTGACGTAACAGAGAGATCTCATTATCAAGATTTGCAATCTGCCAAAACAAAGAAAATGTCCAATTTTTAATGTAGAGCCACACGTATAAAATATGCAACTAGGAGAAGTAATTTAAAAATTAACGTAACAAAATGTATTTTGGAACCAGTATAAGAATTATACAGGAAGGGCAGTGTCTGCATACAGGTGTTGCGGTGCACAGGAATTGACAATAGCAAGAAAACATCCAAGTATAGCAATACTAAGACGCCTACATAAAGAGAGTCAGAACATCTGTCACTTGAAGATGTAATGCGCACAGTTGGTACTTGGCAAACTTGACGGAATGAACAAGATACTTACCTCTGGGAACGCCTTATTTGATGGAGATCTCTATCTAGCTGCAGATTCCTTACCTTAGTTGTATCCCCCGGGGGTCAGACTGGATCCGAAAAAAGTCTGTGAGCAGTACCACTGCACACTAGTATGTGGCGTCGATCTGCTCCACATTGCGTCATCTGCCCCAGAAGTGTTGCGTGCGTGCCTATATAGGGACCACCACAGCGCCCTGACGTTAGTTTCTATTCGAGACTTTCCACACCAGGAGCATGGAGCCATGAAGAACACTGACCATTGGTGTGGACAACTAGGGCCCTGAAAGGGGATAAACCCTTTCCTGAGAAACTGTTTGCAGAGCAAGGAGGATGGGTGTTTTAGTTAGGAACCTGCAGCTAGACAGAGTCTCTACTAGATAAGGCTTTACTGTAGGTAAGTAATTTGTTTATCTGATAGCGACTTCTACCCAAGCAATACCTCCCTGGAGGTGGGTCTGTGAAACAATTTCATACCAAAAAGTCCTGCGGGACCAAACAGGCCGAGTTGCGGACCCGATTGACCTGACAGTCCAGGCAGTAGTGTTTGGTGAACGTGTGCAGACAGGCCCACTTTGCTACCTGGCAGATGTCAAGGACCAGAACTCCACATGCTAATGCAGTGGTCGCAGCTTTAGCTCTGGTGGAATGAGCATGTAAGCCCTCATGGGGTGGCTTTTTGGCCAATGAGTAGTAGATTTTGATGCAGAGCAGGATCCATCAGAAGATGGTCTGCTTCTTTACAGCCTTTCCATTCTTCGGTCCAACACACCCCACATAGAGTTGGTCGTTCACCCGGAACTCTCTTGTGCGGTCAAGGCAGAACGATAACTTTCTTTCTGTGTCCAGTTAGAGAAGTCGCTTCTCTTCATTAGAGGGATGCAGCAGAGCATAAAAAGTAGGCAGAGTGATGGACTGGCCTCCATGAAACGCAGTGAAGGCTTTCGGTAGATAAGAAGATCTAGTTTGTAGAACCAGCTTGTCTGGGTAGATGCCCAGGTATTGAGGACTGGATGACAAAGCCTGAGGCTTACTGACCCTCCGGGCAGATGTTATTGCCACCAGGAAGGCTGTCTTGATAGAATGACATAAATGACTCAACAGTCAATGGCTTAAAATCCTTCTTAGTTGACCTCAACCTAATCCAAATATGCTACAGCCTTACCCACATCAAGGGAGTTACCTTAGATCTAGTCATCGGTAAGGTCAACTACATTCATCTGGACTCTATTGTCCCTTATGACTCATCACAGAATCTGAGAAAGCTAATAAAGTTCAGCTAAAGAGACCCAGGCACTGGCAAAGAAACCTGCAAAACATTAACTTGGAGGGTCTGACTTCTCTCAGTGATAACATCTTGCCCCGTCCTGTGGACATGTCTGATGTCCATGACCTTACAGACCACTATAACCATTCCATGACAAACATTTTAGACTCAATGGCACCTCAACAGCTAATAAAAATGTCCTCCAAAGTCTCTAAACCTTGGTACAATGGTAGTCTAAATATAGAAAGTCGAAATCTGAGACTAGCAGAACGAGTGAGGAGATCCTCGAACATCTCTATCAGCTGAGATCACTTATAAATATCTATAACAAACGCATTAGATGCTCTAAAGCTAGTTACTTTAGAAACCACCTAGAGCAAGTCAAAACCAGACCAAAAAAATAGTTTGAACTCATCGAGCTTTAATCAAATATACAACCTAACCTTCCCTTAGAGGGACACTGTCTGCAGCCTAACTGAGGATTTTGCCGCCTTCTACCATCAAAAGACAACGAAGATCGAATCTGATTTGCAGTCATCTTTGGAGCACCAATTAATCACAGCACCTATCACCCTCTCTCCTCCTCCGTTTTAGTGTGCCGTCAGCCACTCCACTTCTCCTCCCCCCCCCCCCCCCCCGAGAAAAAAAGGGCTTCTTGGAGCCTATTCAAAACTTTGGATGAAAGCACTATTCTCAAAACATTTGCTGCACTGCAACCCTCCAACCTCTTTAGTGACCCTTTCCATTGAACTTCTTCAGCCAGATCAGATCATCCATAATCCTACTTTGGACTAAGATAGTCAATGCCTCACTACTTCAAGGCTCTTTTATGGATTGCCTAAAATCTGGGCAGGTCACTCCTATTCTAAAAACAATTACTGCAGATCACATGGACCTACACAAATTCCGTCCAATTTCCAACATTCCCACTCGGGCAAAGCTCTTTGAGAAATGTGCCCACGTCCAGCTATGTAACCACATAGAACAATTTCGAATGCTAGACCAGTTCCAATCCAGCTTCCGTCGAGGTCTTAACACTGAATCCGCTCTCACTCACATTGTAGATGATGAGCTAAGAATGCTTCATCAGAATGAATTCTGCCTTTTGATCCTCCTCGACTTATCGTCAGCTTTTGATACGGTTAAACATGACAGCGTAATCAACCTATTGGAACACAGGATGGAGCTTTCTGCGCCTGTTCTGAAAGGGTTCTACTCATTTCTCCACAACAGAACCCAGAGATTCAAGGTGAACCAGTCTCTCTAATCCATCACTGCTCACTTTAGGAGTACCACGGTGGTTCACACTTTCACCCACTCTCTTCAACTTGTTCATGGAGCACTTAACAGAAATTCTGAAACTATCCAGCATCTACTATCACATGTATGCAGAGGACACCCAACTCTGCCTAAAAGTCTCCTTCCCTGAGGACATTAGGTCCCTCAACTCAGCTTTACAGAAAACCCAAAGTTGTCTGACCCTTAATCACCTCAAATTAAACGCTTTTAAAACAGAATTCCTCTTAATTGCCCTAAACAAACAGTCACCAGCAATACAAGAATGGATGTATCAACTAACAGCTATTAATTGCATGCCAAACATCATTGATTCCACATGCTCATTGGGAATAATGCTAGATAAGAGTTTGAGCATGCAGAAGCACATCAGTGCTCTCACCAAAGGAGCAAAAACCATTCCTACCCACCAGTGACGTCAAGGCTGCGGTATAAGAATTAGTGATTTCTGAGATGGACTATGGAAGCGCAACCCTCTACGGCCTTCCTAGATCTAAGACGGCTTCACTGGGGGACGCCCAAACCTCTGTGGGGCATTTTCTGCATATTTGCCGGTTCCAGGAGGGGCTGTGTTCTTCTTTGTGCTTCCTATCCCTCGCAAACCTCAGGAGCACTTTCCCTCTCACCGCAAGCGCTATCACCTGGACACTCACTCTGGTGGGACTCCAAGTCACAGAGTGCAACGCGAGTCTCCCGTCCACAGCCAGCTGCGAGGGAGGAGCGAGCAGAGCCCATATCAGCGCTGGTGGGATCCCGCGGCGTGTGACGCATGCAGGCCGCGCCCGGGCAAAGCCCGGGCCAAGGGCGGGCCTGACCTGCATCCATCATCGCCAGGAAGAGGCAGGGCAGGGCCACCCCCTTTTCGCTGCTTATTCGATTTCAGAGGAGCTGCTGAATATTAAATAAGGTACTGTGTTGACTTCTGATAACGCACCCCTACTTGGAGAGAAATCCAGGTCTCTAAAGACGTTTAAACACTTGCCAGCCGGGGAAAGTCTTTGTTGTACCCTTGCCTTTGATTTTTTATTGTGTCTAATTAAATCATTGACGGTGTTACCATGGGAAAAAGCAAAACCATGGAAGGAATGGGGGGCAAACGGAGCCTCTGGCGGGGTGGGTAAGGGGAAAAAGGCAAGGAAAATCACTGAGAACATTGCCAACAACTGCGTGATTGATGGAATTGAGACCTTAATCACGGAATGTGAAGGAATATTAGTAGCTGAGTTGCTGGCGCCTACTGGGGTCACTAATTCCCTATCTGAGAAGAGTTGTAGACAACTGCACCCAGCTATAATACCCTCAATGTTTCAGAACCCCCTCCCCCGCAATCACATCCCATGTAGTAGCGAGGCTAATCAAATGGTGACAGGGCAATAGGAAGTTACTTCTCTCCAGTATACCAACCCAGTGACCCACGATGCTGCGAAACACTTAGAGCCTTCAGTCATCATTTGCTCTAATCGATTTGCGACATTGGCTGAGGTCCCGGACTGATTGAGGGAACTGGCGCCCCAATGCCTAATCCCAAGCCTTATCGAGAGCCCCTCTGAGATAGCAAGAACCGACGTCCCTATACCTGAAGATCCCATGCAGATTGACAGCACGCTTGGGTCGTAGAAAGGCGCGATGAAGATGATGATCAAGGAGTTAGTGGCTATAGTTAAATTAATAACCCGGCGAAGCATGCTATACCAACCAGCAGCTAGCCTGCCAACCAATCCTCATCCGCAACGGGCACTTATAAATACATACAAAGAAGGAGTTATTACACATCAAGGCCCCTTGCCCTCCCTCAAAGCACCCGCTGACCAGGCCCATAAGGCATTTAGTTAAAAACAGGCGGGTCCTTCCCAAAACATTGTCCCCACTAGCCAGGCAAAACAACCTTCTTCGCAAATCAACACAAAGCACATTAGACCCATTAATATATCAGCAAATTCATGTTTGCGCCCTAAAGATTCCTGTCATCTAGAAAAACCTCTTATTCCTCCCTTCGCACAAACACGTACAGTCTTCATAGTCAATGTCCCCAAGCATGACTTGCATGGTGGCCGTGAAAATGAAGACTCTCTAAAAAACAAGGCCATACATTGGATCCGCAATGCCAGGGGTTGTCGTTCACTAATACGGGACAACATAGTCAGGACACGGAGATGCAAGCACCACAACCAATCCTTGGACTACATCGAACTCACCCTGGCCAAGCCCGATCTGGCTGAAAATTTGCTGCCACTAGAATACCGGATTTGCCCTCCAGGCTCTTCAGCTATTCAGTTTAGATGTTTTCCAATAACTGTTAATGCTAGGGTGCAGCATAATACACCATAGTTGCCTGTAGAAGGAGGGACCACACTAGATGCTATTGACTGACTGAGAATTTCTCCTACCTCACATTCTGAGTCTCAATGCATTCTTTACAATAATAACTCAAGTACCCTTCTAAGCATACAACGCTCAACTGTTTTTGTTCAATCACCGAGTAACCAAGGTTTCACCGATCACATTAGTTGTCCTATCAATAAGTTGAGGGAGCAGATTGCAGTCACAAACATGGACACCGATAGGGTCGTCCCTGGTGTTGCCCCTGTTTTATCTCCCCGGTCCCAAGTAACTCCCTTATGTAAGCCAGCCCCCGTTCCGGCCCCCTACGCCCAGCTTAAGATTATTTCCTGTAATGTAGCCGGACTTAGCAGCAAATTGCTACTGCCCGACTTTAACAAGCTAATAGAAGGCCAAGACATCTGCCTCTTTTAGGCAACTTGGAGTTTAGTTTCTCTTTACAAGTCTGGCTATATTTGTTTTTTTACGCCAGCTGTTGCAGCTGTTTCCATGGGGAGAGGGCGCCCCTTGGGAGGCCTAATTATCTGGGTTAATATCGCTCTGGGCTGTAGAATCATCGAACGAAGCTGTGCGAGCCCAGATATAATGAGGCTCACTATCAATGGAAATAAAGAGCTATAACTCTTGAGCTGTTCAATGCATATGTAAGGGGGACACGAGGGGGGAGTTTCTTCAGCTATTGTCTCATCCTTGGAGCAATAGTTATCTAGTTGCCCTCCCGACACTTTGTGGTCGTGGGAGATTTTAACTGCACGTTTGAGCCGCTTAGCACAGAGGACATGCTGGGGTTGGAGGAAGATGATGCAAGATGGGGTATCCCACCCCTAAGCATTCCCCACATTAAAAGATGGTCACGGGTTGCAATTCAGTTGAATGCACTTGCTCTGGAATTTGGGTTGAGGGCTGCAAATGGCAGAACACTGTCAGATGCTGAAGGGACCTGTACATATAATAGGGTCAGTTGTCCATCTCGTATTGACTACATCTTAATAGATGTAATACTGTGGAGAAGCACGATTGACATGGAAATAGTCCCTACTATCGACAGTGACCATAATCCACTTTGTCTGACTATGAAGGCCTTCTGGCCTTTTTCTTGCCCTGTCCCTGGTGCAACTACTAATATGGCGACTAAGGAAGTGGTCCCCTCTAATTGTAGCAGATATCTTAAATGGCCTAAAGTTGCTGTTAATGAACTAAATGGCTGGAATTAATCGAGTCCTGGTAGAAAATATAGCTGATTTGCAGGAGGCATTTTTTAAACCCGACGCCCCAGAGAAGGCGTTGGACATTTACACAAGAACTGTAGAGCAGGTGGGTTCCTTTTTTAAAATAGCTCCTAGTTCAAATTTCCACAAAGCATGCCCAAAAAGTGGGCAGGCTTGGTTTTCCAAAACTTGTAGACAAAAAAGGAAAGCTCTGGTCCTAGCTATTAAAAGCAAAATTTGTCCTCATGTCCAATCTGCTAGGAAGGAGTACAAAGTAGCGTTACACTGTGAAAAACTACAGTGGGAAAAATCCCACTGGCAAGACCTAAAGGACCCCAGATTAGCAAAGGATGCCAGTCTATTTTGTAATCTTGTCAGGGGGGCTAACAGAAAAGACCCTGACTTAATCCCAAATCATATTCCGAGCCAAGTTTGGTTAGACCACTTTAGGAAACTCTATACAGGGACAGACACAATTTGTCAAGAAGGGCCTTATGACCAGCCAATTCCCCACCTCACCATAAATACTTGTGACTATTTTACTTTAAATGAAGTAGAAGCGGCAATCAAAATAATAGTCCCGTCAAAAGCCCCCGGACCGGATGGTCTTCCGGGGGATCTACTTCTTGCAAACCCCAGTAATTGGGCAAGATATATCAAGTTCCTCATTAATTCCATCTCCAACGGATGCCCTATACCCGAGTCGTGGAAAGGCGCCGAGGTGGTGCCTATTTTGCAAAAGGAAGCTAGGGAGGACCCTGCCAACTATCGAACTATTAGTCTGATCGATGCTATCCAAAAAGTAGTTGGCAGGGTTCTGCTGCAGAGAATTCAATTCTGGGCTGAGGAGGAGAATATCCTCTCCCAATATCAGGTGGGTTTTTAGGGCCAGAACTGGGACAGTTCATCAGGCGTTCAGGCTTTATTGGAAGGTAGTCGTGATAGGTGGAGGCAGTCTTTATCCTGCTTTCATCGATCTGAAGACTGCCTTCGACCTGGTCTCCCGGGATCATTTGTGGAAGGTTTTGGGTGAGATGGGCATTCCCCTGTTTATTCTTAACTTGTTTGTTCGATTGCACGAGGGTAATTATGCACAAGTGAGATGGGGATCACAAGGGCAAAAAAACGATAGGATCTCAGTGAACAGGGGGGTACACCAGGGCTGTGTTATGGCGCCCACCCTGTTCTCCTTATATGTGAACGAGGTGGTTAGTTTCCTTCAGGAAATTCCATCTGATGCCCCGGTCCTGGCAGGAGCTAGTGTACCCACCTTCCTGTTCGCAGATGATACGCTGTTGATCTCCAAGACCCCGGTAGGATTACAGAGACTCCTGGACAGGTTTCAGCTCTTCTGCACCTCAATGGGGCTGATCATCAACACTACAAAGACTAAACTGATGACATTCAACTCCTACAAGCCCCTTTAGTCATATTTTTACCCTGGGTGGAACGCGTTTGGAGAGTCATCACTTTCGATTACCTGGGCTTTCGACTCTCTGAAACAATGCATTGGAATCCCCACATTAATAAGATGCTTCTGATCCACAAACGTGTGGCTGGGGCAATAGGCAGAGAACATCACTCCTCACAGAGCAGAGCAGACCCGTTGCCCCAGCACTCACGATCTACGACGCAAAGGCAGTTAGTTCGGCCTTTTATGGTGCGGAACTGTGGGTGTTCAACAATGTGCAAGAGATCTGTAGATCCAAACACAAGTGGCTGAGAGAGCTAGTGAGCCTTCCCCGAAATGCCCCACTCAAGCCCTTGATGAGCGATATGGGAAGACGCTCTTACAGAGACATTGCTAGATCAAGACCGCTGTTTTATTGGGCTCCATTGTTGCAAACTGCAGAGCCTAACAAATATGCGGCCGCATTTAAAGAGGTAATTAGCTTAGATGGGAACCACAGGGTCAGTTGGATTAACAATGTTAAGAAACGAGTATCTGACCTAGGCCTCAAAGATTCTTGGGAAGATCAGAACCCACCCTGTAAGGACGATGTTAAAAAAGTATATTGGGCCTGGGTTGACGTACTGGAACTTTGTAACCCCAGAGCAGGTAGGATGGCAGAAGATTTTTTATCAGTTTAAGCAGCATATATTTTTGGAACCATATTTAGACTTCATCCAGAGCCCAAAAGATAGGGCCCTCTACATACAGTTTAGGGTTGGCTCCCACTTAGTTCGTGATCTGACTGCAAAACGGAGTCCTCCTCATCAGACAATTGCGGTCTGCCCCTGCTGTGATGCACCAAAAGAAAGCGTGGCCCACCTCATGTTCGCATGTCCAGCATACTCCCGGACCAGATCAAGATGGATAAAACCGATCTGTAGACAGCTGGGTACCTCGGATCATTGTGTTGCTTTGCGGATCTTGAAATCAGATCCAAGATCACTTTTTGTCTGTGGTGTGGCAAAGTACCTTAGCTGCACTTGGCTAGTTAGGTCTAAATTTTAGCGTAGGGAGGAATGATTTTACACTGCAAAGGCATTTTTATATATTTTCTAATGTCATCAAATAGCTGAAAAAGATGAAATGTTTATTATTCTCATTCAATTAGTTTTACTCACTAATCAGATCTTAGTATTTTTTAAATCCACGAATGAATTCTCCATCTCGACTGAGGGTTTAGTGTGTTACTGTTAATAACTACTAATAAAATGATCAATCCTTTGTATATTATGCTCAGATGGAATGTACATACTTACTTTTATTATTATTTTTATGATAACTCGTATCTTTTATCTTTGGATTGCAAGAATGATGCTACTTTTATGATACTTGTTATCGAAATAAAGCTATTTGACTGACTGACTGACTAAGGGCCTCTCTCAACTCTGCTGCAAGACATCTTTTTTTTTTATATATATTTTTTTTGGCATTTTAACATACGATAGACCACATACAGTATCTGTTACTTTCATTACAGTGATTAAATATCCAAAGCCACAGATAATCAAATATGTTGGTGAGTAGTATAAGACAGATTCCAATATAAGTACTTAACCATTCTGTAGCTCAAGCATAACTATAAGCAAGGTTCTCGTAGGCACAATCCCCAGCAACGAACACCCTCAGATTCGCTATTACATATCTTCATTTTATGTTGCCTGTTCCCATGCCCATTCAGCCCTGCATGAATCTACAGACTCGTAACGTTCAGGGTAGATGTGTCTGGGTATATGATGTCCATGCCATTTCCAGGTTACGCATGTACAAGATTCCATCAAACAGGGAATCAACAAACTGGGATACCAACTACCCATCTACGCCTAGCGCGGCACCCTCTAACTATGTCCGGTCATAAATCTCAGTCTATGCCCTCTGGTAAGAGGAGGGGGGGGGGGGGGGGGGGGAATAGAAACCCCAGATTCCGGGGGTATCCAAGCATGCCACTATTATTTATCGCACAGTCATCCACTCAACCGTCTGCGCCTCCTGCACCAGGAGAGGTGGGGCTGACCCACAGGGGTTCCCGTCACAGAGTAGTTCTCACGGGCCAGGTCTAGTCCTCGTGATCGGGGATATCCCGGTCTCTCTCATCAGGCTGACTGAGGGGGGCTTCACTGTCTCCATCCGTGTCGCTTGGAGAGCTTGGGTATTCCCAGGCATGCAGTATGTCTCTCCACTGGTCCGCTATTGGGTGCAATCACAGTCCACTCGACTCCTCCCTACGCAGCACCCTTTCCTCTGCCACGGCGCAAGTCATCACCTCCCTCCGCCACACAGTCACCCGCGGTCCCATAGGTGCTTTCCACTCAATTGCTATATTTCCTAGCCGGTGCCAGTGCCAGATCCACGAACCTGTTTCCTTTTTGGTGGCATAGGGTAAAGTCTCAGCAAACAGACTTCTGCAATGCAAGTAAGCGTTCATCCCTATGTAGAGTTAAACGCGTGACCCTGCAGTCAGTGGTCACATGTAGGAAGTCTGCATCATCTTGACTGAATCGTGGGAAATGCTTCGGCTCCCCCTCCCAAAGATAACAAAGATCATGTGCAGTGTTAAATAAGTCATGTGTACATAATTAAATTGTACATATTTTAATCGTGTGTTCAGCGATATTTTCTTGGGGGATTCCAGGACCCTCCCCCATTCTGCATCGTGAGGTCCCTCCCCAAATTGCTTTCCCACTTCTCCCGTAAGCAGAGCAGGGAGGTAAATGAGGCCTCAAGCATGGACGCGTAGAACCATTAAATTTGATGTCTCGCAGTACCCAAAGTGACCAGTGAATGCAACACTGCATGTGTCTCAGATTCCTCCCTATTCCGACCCCATAACTTTGCGAATTGCCTTTGCAATGCTTTATACACTAAGAAGCTGCCCGGAAGCAGGCCAGACCCCTCCACCGGTTCCGCAAAGGGAAGCAAAGTGTTCTGATAACAATCTCCTACGGTTTCAAGACCCACCGCAGCCCAGGGCGCTAACTGCTCCACAGTCATGACCTGCTGCTGCCCACCAGCGGCAACTCCAGTGAGCATTTCGGGGTATCAGGTATCTTCTTAATGCTACATCTCCAGCATCGCAGTGCTGTGGACTACAGTATGGTATTGTAGGGAACTTTTGTTGTGTGTAGGCTGGGGCTCTAACCGGGCTCCGCCAAGAAAGTCCTGTCCACGTTCACTCCTTCCAACCATTGGGACAACCATTGCATCTGAGCAGCAAGCTGATAGAGCTCGAAGTCAGGGACTCCCAAGCCCCTGGCGGCTATAGGGCGTCTCAATACTTTAAGCGACACTCTGAGCCTACTGTCCCCCAAACTAAGACCCTCACCAGGGAAACCAGGTTGCGGAACCATGCTGCAGGCATTAACACTGGCATATTAGCAAAGTAGTATAATACAAATACACGGGGGAGCATGACCATTTTTGCCAAGGATATCCTAGCCATGATGGGGAGGCGCAGCGTACTCCAGAACAAAACGCCAGGTCTGAGAGATCGCAATGCTCTACCCAGATTTCCCTCTCTCAAGCCCTCCAGAGAGTGGAAGATCTGGACACCCAAATATTTGAAGGTGTCCGACGCCCAGTTAATGTCCACGGGCACCTCAAGGGGACGCGCCATTGGTCAAGCTACTGGGAAAAGGTACGTCTTACGTTTATTAACTCGCAAGCCTGACAGCTCCCCAAGCGTCTTAAGGTATAGTAAAGCCGTTTCCGTCCCCCGAACAGCATCGCAAAGATATTCTCAGTGATCGTCCGCATAAAGAAAGATGATATATGTCCGTCCCCCTAATAGCAACCCCAAGCCGTCCCCCCTTCGAAATAATGCAGCCAAAGGTTCTGTTGCCAAGGCGAAAAGGAGTGGCGACAAGGGGCAACCCTGACGGGTACCTCGCGTTATGCGGTATTGTGGAGAGATAGTTATGCCAGTCTTTACCCTAGCTGTGGGGAAGGTATATAGCAGTCGTACCCAAGCCATCCAGCTGTCCCCCACACCCGGATGCCTCATAACTGCCAACAGGTAGTCCCACCCTACAGTATCAAAAGCCTTTTCTTGGTCAATTGATAGGATAGCAGCCCGTCGGAGGGCGTGCGCTTCTGGTTGATAGAGCACAGAGTATAGGCGGCGGAGGTTATATGAGGTATTACGGGAGGGAATGAACCCTGATATATGATGTCACTAATTCTAGTGTACACCTTGTATCAGTCCAAACAACCCTTATGGTGATTGGTTGTAAAGTCAACCTTATAGACCAGCTATCCTAGTGGTAGCATGGACAAGAGCAGTCTTAGGTTAAACTCTGTATGGCATGTGAAGCCAGCTGTTATACCATTTGTAATCCCTTGAATACCAAATGAAAGGACACCACAACAGATATATAAAAATAGAATGTATTTATTCTAGTCAAAATACCCTCAGCACTCTTTATGAGATTCGAGGTAAGTACAACACAGTCTTATTTAAGCATACATTAAGTCACACAGGTAAGTAATACAGTTAGGCCCTAGGGGCCACGCAAACCATATACTAAGTAAGTGGTATAAGAACCACTGTCACGAACACAGGATAGGCCTAGGGAATCGCTGGGGCTACACTATACTACCAAAGGTTAGGAAGTGGGAGGCCCACGGGATTCAGGTGCAGAGTGGAAACACTCACGCGTAATGCGTAAAAGTCAATAGAAATAGTAGTTATTAGAAATTAACAGTTTTAGGACACTTCTGGAATAGCTAGGAGTTCGAGACTTGGAAACTAGACCCTAGGATAGTCACTACCCTCGTGAGCACCGGAGTACTCAAGTTACCTAGCCCACGGGCTGCGGGTGCATAGGTGGGAACTTGCGTCGGGTTTCGTTGTTGACTCCTATGGATGCCTGAAGGAAAGTTGCTGACAGGCAGTCAGTGAAGAGTGTCCAGTGGATCCCAAGGATGGAATCAAGAAGGAAGGATACCTGCAAGCAGAAGGGACAGAGTCCAGGTCACCAGCCAGCAGCCGGGAAGGAACCAGGAAGGAACCAGGCGATGTCGTGAAGATGCAGGTGAAGCTTGTCGCAGCAGCCACGGGTACCAGGAGACGTCGAGGACGACTAGGACCAGGAGGCGAGCTGACCCACGAAGGCTCTTGCTGTCGGCGGCGTCGATGTCGAGTTAGGACCCAACAAGCCTTGGCAAGCGAAACCCACGCAGAATGGAGGACTTGCTTCTGGTGCAGACCAGGAAGGTCTGGGGTGCTTCTCTTTCCCAGAGGAGCGAGTGCCAGTCTGGAGGAGCCGGACCAGCAAGGTGAAATCAAAGGTTCGTCGTCACAGAGGTCACTAGCCAACGGGCCAGCAACCGGACAACACGTTGAGCAACTCGGGTGCAGAAGGGCCCCACGCAGAACACGTGAAGTGTGGGGAGCTGATCTTCTTTGCAGATGGTGCTCGGGATGGAGGCTTCTCAATTCCCCAAGCACAGCCTCGAGGAAGCCTCAGAAGTCGCACTAGTCAGTTACTAGCCACTTTCCCCAAGTCGCCGGTCCCACGTCCCTCGTCGCCTCCACGGGTCTCAGCTTTGCTGTAGATGTGGATCGGGTTCAGAGGTGTCTGGAAGTCTAGGCGCTGGTCAGTCTCTGCAGTCGTCCCTCGTAGGATCAGTCGCAAAGCAAGCAGCGGTCGCTGGATGGTGCCTGTTTGCCCAGGGTGGTCACTCCTTGGCCACAAGGGAGATTCTTCAGTCTTCATCCTGAGGTCGAATGTCGAAGGTCAAGAGTTTCTGTTCAAGTTGCAGATTCAGGATAATCTAATTCTGCAGGGCTCAGCTACCTACTGATATACTGGGCTAGTGGGCTGGGCTACCTGCAAGGTCCCTCCTATGGGTGGGACCAGGAAGGGGAGTGGTTACACCCCCTTTCCTTTGTCCAGTTTCGCGCCAGAGCTGGGGCTGGAGTGCCCCAGCACCGGTTTGAACTGGACTATGCATGGAGCACCTTGTGTGCCCCAGGCATGTCTCATTCCTTTCAGCCCTCCCTGCCTCAATACACTAAAGTCTGTCTGGGGAGGTGCTAGCACCTCCCCAAGCAGGAAACCTATTGTCCAGGCCTCCCTGGCTGGGAGGGCTCCCAGCTGCAGGAGGTCAGACTTGTGTCTGCGGCAGCAGCATCCATATTGTGATGCTGAGTCTTTTGGTCAGAGTTAAACAGCAAAGTAGGATTTTAACATGTCTCTCCCTCAAGAAGGGAGGAATAATATCCTCATCACCAGAAATGGTATGGGGGTATTATTCCAAAGTGTTAGACACCTTACACAACATGTTTTGATAAAGCCAAACCTTAGTTACCATAACCGTTTAAGATTATAAGGCACTTTAAGAGTATATGGTAGGCGATATCATAGAACAGCTATAAGGACATGGTTCCGAAAGCTGCAGACAGGCTCAGCTCATGCCAGAGCACCATCTCACATGTTACCAAGCACTCTGCCCCCAGGATTGTTAAGGCCTGCCATAGGAGTGGCTCACAGGTACACGTGTCTATTTTAAGGGTAGATATAGGTATACTATATCTAAGCAAGGGGTGATTACACGACCTTGCCCCAGCTGAGTGATCAGCCAGTTGTGTCTGATTGGAAGGCCAGGCCAGGGGTGGCATAATACATGCTGCAGCCCCTGGGAGGCCTAGGGTACACCTATGCCCTGGGTACCTAGGGTACACTGTACAGGGTCCAATAAGGTGATCCTTACCAATTGGGTATGTACCTAGGGTACATGGAGTCCATTTTAAAGAGAGAGCAGACAGCCTGAGACTCTGAATGGCAGGATCTCAGGCCAACTAAGTCGAAAAACCAGCTAGACACTAGGCAAAAAGTTGGGGGTAAACATAGTCAGATATCCACCTTCCTACAGCCTGCATATGCGGGAGCAACCAGAATGCCAGCACTTTACTGAGGATCTTAAAGTCAGTATTAAGCATGGAGAGGGGTCTATAATCTTTCACCTCGGCATCTCGGGACGCAGTCTTAGGGAGCGGGACCACCAATGCATCTTGTGTGGTGTCCGGGAGATGCCGGACCTGGAGCGTCTCCACATAGAGAGTCATAAGCCTTGGTGCTAATTCAGTCCCATGCTTCTTGTAAAACTCTCCCGGCAGACCATCTGGGCCAGGATTTTTCCCGTTAGCCATGGCGAAAATGGCTCACTGTACCTTCTTCAGCATCACTGGTCAACTCAGTTCCGTCCGTGCGTCCACATCCAGCGTTTGGAGATCTAGGGGCTCCAAAAAAGACTCAACGGTTGCACGGGGAGACCCAGGGGGCAGTGTAAAGGGCTTTGTAATAATCCCTAAACAGAGCATTAATTTCCCTTGGATCATGCAGAGTTAAACCACCAGCTGTCCGTATACGCATAATCGGGGAACCATGCATCTCCAGACGAATCAGCCAAGGCAAAAGGCGGCCAGCCCTCCCTTCCTCCCCCTGTTCTCTATCCATGTATGCCCTATAGTCATGTGATCTAAGCCGCTCCAGTATGTCTGCATGTTGTGTGCGTTTGTCCAAAAGTCGAGCGTGTACCTGCGCGTCTCGTCCCTGAAGACCATCCAATGCACGTATCTCACCCTCTCTATCCAACAATTCACGGTGCAGTTCCTTACGCACCCCCACAGCCTGCCCCATACAATGTCCCTGCACCACCACCTTACACGCCCTCCACTCTATTAAGGCAGACGAAGCTGAGTGAGCATTGTCAGCAAAATATTCACATACAAGAGATTGAAAGGAGTCAGCAAACGCAACATCTTCTAGGGATATCGGATTGAGGCGCCATGTTAGTATTGGGGATCTATTTCCATAGGGTCTGTAGGTCAACAACAGGGGACTCTGGTCTGACAGGGTTCGTCCCAAGTACTCTGTGTGTGTGATGGAGTCGCTAAGGGTGGGGGAGCACCAAAAGGCATCTAAACGGGTATGGAACTGATGCATTGGGGAATAAAAGGAATATTCTCTTGTGACCCCGTTTTGGATCCTCCAGATATCCTTCAACCCCCAGTGGGACATCCAGTACCGCAGACCAGCCACCACACGGCGGGTCCGGGCACCAGGCAGAGGAGGGTGCGACCGGTCCAGTTCCACATCCAGCACTCCATTAAAGTCCCCAGCTGTTAGTACTGGACCTGCTACCAGGTCTGCAACACGAGTGGAGAGGTCAGCCATATAGGCCGGCTGGTCCTGGTTAGGGGCATACACAGCCTAGCATGACTTCCCACCCATACAGCTTCCCCAGGAGGAAGACATATCTACTCTCCTTGTCTATAACAGATCGTTTTAATTCAAAGGGCAACCCAGCTCGAATCCAAATCAGCGCCCCACGAGCATACGCCAAATATGATGTGGCATATACCTGCCCCCTCCAGCGTCTACGCAACCTTTCAGCTTCTGTTCGGAGCAGGTGAGCCTCTTGCAGGAGGACTGCCTGCACCCCTCGCTTCTTAATATAATTGTGGATGCCGTGACGTTTAGACATGGACCCCATCCCCTAAATATTCCACGTGAGGAATTTCAGCGACTGCTGTTGTGCTGCCATTGCTGGCTAAGTGAACAACCCACCCCCCCCAATCCCAACCCCCCACCCCCCCAATCCCAACCACCCCAAGCCCCCAAAGCCCCCCCCCCGGACCTACAAGACAGAGCAGTAACCGCACCATGGGCAAGGCAGGATCGGTACAAGGGGAAAAAAAAAAAAAATCGAAACCAAAACAGAGGAAGAAGAAAAAAAAACAACATAGATCAACTCCCCAATTCCCAGAGCAGTATGGCAACGGCCACCCACACAAACCTTTCTTGTAACAGTCAATCGAGGTCCAGACCAATGATGACGAGGTCCTTCAGGGTGTTGTGACCTAGATCAGTATCTCAAATTCGCAATCAGAACATCAGGGGACCGTGTCCGGCACCAACCGACCCATTAATCAAATCTGAACCATCGTATTGTGATGTTCCGATGCGGCCCCGCCGCCTCCAGGCCACATAGCCAAGACCACACCACATGACGGCCGCCTCTATATGATCTCGTCATATGTCTTCGGGGGGATCTTTGGTAGGATGAGGATGCCCGCATTGGAGGATTCCGATTCAGAGCCCTCCGTGCCCCTCGGCGAGCAAGAGCCCACCTCCGACTGCTGCCTGTCTTCCTGTATTATCTCTGCCTCTGCTTGCAACGCCGCCACTCGTTCTTGCTCTGTTTGGGAGGGGCTCGGTTTCTTTGTGGCGCTCCTCGGCGGCCGTCTCATAGTGCGCTTTCCATTCCTTCTGACCTGGCAGGGCGGCGCCTGGTCCCGCGTCGGTCGGGGGCCCCAGTCTTGCACTCCTCCAACCAGTCCCAAGCTGCGGAAGCAGTGTCGCAGAAATGGGTCTTTCCAACCTCAATTATATGCAGCCCGGCAGGGAAGATAAGGGAATATTGGAGGCCCTCATCTCTAAGCGTCTTCTTAACCTCCAAGAAGGAGGTGTGGTTCCGCTGCACCTCAATGGTATAGTCCGGAAAGATTGAGACCTTGCTGTTGTTGACCTCAAATGGGGCCACTCAACTTCCCTCCATCAGGCAGCAAGCAAGAGATGGAGAAACTCAGTCTCACAAAGACATCTTTAAGCAAGGCCACACTTGTTGCTTCAGCCAGTGACGTAGAGGTATGAAGTCATCTCCATAAAGACATGACCTGCCACATACTTGCCTTTTCCACCCAGAAAAACTTCCCAAACTTAAAAAGCAAGAGAACAGAGGAATGTGGGCAACATCACGTAGCTTAGCAAGCAACTCCTACCTCCAGCAGTGAGGAACATTCTTGAGTGAGGACACTGAGCAGTGAGATCAGTTCATTATACAACATTACATCTTAATGTTACGCTTGTTTTGTGTACAAAATATTCATGTAACATACATGAGCATAATGTTGCAGTTAGCACTCAATGCACAAAATTTAACCGGCCACAAAATAGAGCACTCTTTACAAAGTCTGACTAAACTGACTGTACGCAGTAAACAAATGCACCCCACTGGATGATAAGGACTTATTCCCCTCAAAAACATCCAAACTGAAAGGATAGGTCAAACTTTGGAACCACAAATTTATTTTTTGTATCGAATAGTCTTTCTAAGTGTATGGAACTCAACATATGTTACTGGTGAATTGGAAAATGTTCTGCTTTCTGACTCCAACTATCTATTCTCAACTTTTTCATTTCATAAAGAGTTATTCTATTCCTTATGACTGTTTCGCAGGAGTAAAAGGCAGATGATGCTTGGGTTAGAGAGGTGATGCTTAAGATACATGGGAATAGGAACTTCGAAACATGCACTAAACAACCACATCAACAACAACATAATACATTTTATTAACTAGTAAGTCGGGCTCTATTTTATATACCAGACTAGAGACAGCCAACTCCCTAACCTGGCACTAAGACACAATTAATATAGACTTCCCATATAGAGAGCATCACAGACCTTCAGGTGGATAAGAAAAGGCATATACCAAACCACTTAACAACTTTTATAGAGTTTCATTTAGCCAGCTTCATTTTGATATGGTCGTCAACTTAGCTTTACAGGCCATTTCAGCACACATGTTAGCAATGACTATATACCACAATGGTGTTATCTCCATCTGCAAATCACTAAGTATTTAGGCACCCAGGGCAACACGTAATTGAGGACAAGGCAAAAAGAGTCCTAGTTTGAATCACTAAATCAAACTCTTGGTCAATTTTTAAAGTGTTCCCTGGTAAGGAAGCCCGGCCTTTTGCATACCTATAAAAGAGGCGCAGCTTTCATGTGTGAAATAGCTAATCTGACTTAATACCACATTGCTAACCAATCAACTTTAAGGCAGATAATTATTTGGAGAATAGGAACCAGGGAGGTAAATACCATTCTGCAGAATCCAGAAAGAGAAAATAGAGCTATTTTTAAATATCATTATCAGATTCCTCAATGAGAAATATTACAAACTATCAAAAGTTGTGAAGAAAGATATGCTATCCAAGTTGACTTTCACTTGTAGGAGACCTCTTAAACGGTCTAACATCTCATTTTAATTTATATCTTATGTAATGAGTTGTGTCTTCCACCAAAGTGCTTTAAACCAACTTACAATGGGAGAGGCTGTCACACCACAATCGATTATACCCTGATATCCTCAAGGTATTCAGGGATTATACTCGATTGGGAGACCCTTGATACTGCCATTAGCGACCATTATCCTATTGTGGTGACTTTAAAATTATCCCTGTACGTTAATCCCAATGTAAGGAAAAACCCCTCTTATTCCCCGCCACTTAAGCTGGGAACTACCACTGGGCTCTATTTAAAATGGGACAAAGTAGTCCCCTCTGCCTTTCTTAACTCACTGGTCAAGAACACCTACGAGCATATACAGATATGCTTGTCAACAACAGAAAATCCCCAGGCAATCAGCCATTCGTTCTCCATAATCTCGTCGGAGATCAAAAGATTACTTGCACGAGCTCCTAGGAAAACTCCATCGTGCAGTCAAGGCTGGTTTGATAGGACTTGCACTAAAGCTCTGAAATCTTTAAAAACTGCCCTAAAATCTAATCCGAGAAATCAGATAGAATTACGGCAAGCCAGACATAATTATCCTGCAGTCCGACTGGCTAGGAAAAACCAACTGAAATCAGAGGCTTGGCAAGCCCTTCAGGATGCCTCTACTAAAAGGGATAATACCGCCTTTTGGAGGGCAGTTAATGCACCTTTCCTGCGATGCTCCCAGCTCCCAAAGATGGACTTAGCCATAACAGCCGAAACCTGGGTCAAACATTTTAGCACCTTATATAATCCATCAGATTCCATAGAACAGATGAGCGCGTGGGAAAGTCACCCTAATCCCCAGACAGAGTCACACATTTCCAGTGTTTTTCCCCTGAACATCTTTTTTGACTGTGGAGAGGTACTCGTGGCATTAAAAGAAAGCCCTTCTGGGAAGGCCCCGGGTCCGGACTGTGTACCAATAGATGTTTTTAAATCACAACCGGAATTGTGGGCTCCTTTCCTTACTAACGTTCTGAATTCCCTGAATGCCACAGGCTTCATTTCCACCTGGCCTGAGGGGGTCGTAGTCCCGATTTTTAAAAAAGGCGACAGGAATAATCCCTCCAATTACCGCCCAATCTCATTGCTCGATTCCCTAATGAAGGTCGCAGGGAGAATTATTTTAAATAGAATCCATGATTGGATAAGCGACCAAGACATCATCTCCAATCTACAATATGGTTTCAGACAAGGCAAAGGTACCATCGAGCAAGGCCTGAACTTGACCCTTATAATTGCCAAATACACCCAGGCAAAAAAGGGAAACCTTTTCGTATCCTTTGCAGATCTCAGCTCCGCATTTGACTGCGTTGACCATGAGCTGCTCTGGGAATCTCTTTTAGAGATTGGATTAGAACCTTCCATCCTTGCATTCATTAAAGAGCTTTACAGGGGAGCATCAGCCCGTGTCAGATACGGTAGAAGTGGAGAATGCTCTGACAGGTTTTATATTAGGAGAGGTGTAAGACAGGGATGCATATTAGCCCCCTTACTTTTCACCCTCTATATACATTCCGTCAGCCACTATCTAAACAGAACTTACCACGACTACCCTACTATTAATGGCAAACCTATACCCATACTTCTTTATGCGGATGACGCAGCAATAATGTCACAGACCCGCATAGGGCTACAAAGGGCAGTTGATGAATTTACTGATTTTATGTCACGGAGAGGTTTAAATGTTAATGCCTCTAAAACCTTTACCATGTCTTGCGGCCTAGGGATCGGAAAAAAAAAAATGTTCCATCTTTTTAAAAGGCAGGAAATTAGATACTATTGACAGGTTTCCATATCTGGGCATTATTTTCGATAAGAGGGGCACCTGGCGGGCTGCTGCCCAAGCTAGGGACATTGCGTTTTCTAAAGCTACAGGTGCGCTGACCAACTTCTCCAAAAAGCTGGGGGGACGTCCGATTAACCCCTTATTACAGATCTATCGGGCCAAGTGTATTTCGACTGGCACTTATGGATCTGGGATATCGAGCACGTTGATCAAATTCAACGTTCCGAGAACTTATTTTTGCGCTACCTCTTGGCCGTACCACGTGGTACATCAACCTACGTGGTGCACAATGAACTTGGCCTTACGCATATTGCGGACATCATAAACTCTTCCCCTATCATCTTATGGCACAAAGTCTGGACCAACCAAGAGACACTTTTTAACAGGGAAATTTTCACAGATTGTCTTAGACTGAATGAAGTTAATAACATCAAGTGGCTAAATTATGTAAGAAACTTGTCTTCCGACTTAGGGCATACTTAATTTTTCTCTGAACCCTCAACTCTGAACAAAATATCGAGAGTTACATTAAAACGACTAGTCTTAAGTCATCTGACTAGCCGTCGTTGGTCATCCGAAAAATATAAGAGCACGGTAGTGGATTACCAACATTCCACTACAACCGAAGGGAATCAGCAATACCTATCCTTAATACCATCACCTTTTACCCCGTATGCTCGTGACTCGTTTATGCACTGATACCTTCTTCAGACTATTAACATTTCCCAATCAAAATTGTTGGTCCAGCGACCTAGAGAAATGCCCTTGTGATGGTTTGTCAACACAATCCAATATTCATTGTATTTTATTCTGTAGGTACTATCAACTGCCGAGGGCTACCCTTTTGAAACCTCTGCTCAAAACATGGGGACTACAATCCTGTAGAGCGGCCTTTTATAAATTAAAAACATTGGACACTCCTTTAACTATGGCCGCCGTCTCCTCTTACTTAAAAGTGATTGTGAGAGTGAGGGCATGAATGCAGCCTTAGACGATATATGATTTAATGCTTGTTCTGTACTTTTATTCTAAATGACTCTGTGACAGCTGCTAAACAATTGTGATTACCCCCAGTGTACTCTTTTTAATCTTTTTATGACCCTTTGTGGTATTTTACTACAAAAATTTTATTGATTCTTTTTTAAATTCATTTGTGTGTACTTTTATGATATTGTTTTTACATATCGAATAAAGTTTGCAATTGAATTGAATTGACTTTCACTTGTACATACTTTGTCATTTGCCTTGGACAACTGGTTTGAGAACTGGGTAGCCTCTTTTCGAGAAGCTTTTAGTTCCTGCCTTAGTTCTTCATTTCTTCCTGTAAGTTGGTCGACTTGGGCTTTCAAATGTACGCTGGCATCAAATATTCCATCCGCATTCTTTGATTCTATAGCCTACGGTAGAAACAGAAAATATGTAACGTGTAAGCATGAAAAGCACGCATTTTTTAAATTCGGGTTTTTGAATAGCAGGCCGATCTCAAAATAGAACACAGATAAGCAGCCTTATGTTTAATAAATGCACAGTGTTACAAGAGTTAAACCTAGAAATCTGCCTATTCCGTCATTAACACACACAAGACAAGCACAATTCAGGATAGGTCTGTCAAGTACTAAATTGAATAATGCTGCAGATCCAGGCACTAAAAGCTGCATTACTCCAAGGGCGGTATTATATATATTTAAGGAGCACTGCCCTGATCTGCATCACGGTACACCTTAAAACGGGTGCACCAGGTTCAGACCAGGTGAGTTCATCCTATTAAAGATGATGCAATGTCTACAGGGAAGTCGCAAATTAATGCCTTCTTTTTTTGAAGCGGCTGATCAGTCTTTCACAGTGCCAGTGGCACCTGGCCTGTTTTTTTTTAAAGGAGGCAGAGATCTCCCACAGGCAGATGGTGAAAGTGACTTCACTGGCATGCAGGGGAATGTCTGTGGTGTCCAAAGGGCTAGTGTGAGCCACAATAATTGTGTTGCCTGACATTATTAGTGGCTTCTCTGTCCGCCTCCATAAGAGGACAGGGGTGCAGAGGCAAAGGGATTCCATCATTAGCATAGGGCCATGACCCTATACTAATGAGGAAATGTTCCCTTAGAATTGTATCAGCGTTGCATGCGATTAAACACGATCTGAACTACAGAAGGGGCCACCTAATACCAAAGTGCCTGGAGGGGCAAAGGGAAAGAGTGTGCATGTACTATGTAGGAGTGGGAGGTAAACTAAGCTCCTCCCGTGGAGTTTGCAGTTTTGCACACTCCATGCTCCTCTTCCAGCAGAGAGTTTCGGGAAAAATCCACCAACCACCAGAGTTTTTTCTTGCACACGGCTCGCCAACGTTAAGTTGGCGAGTGCAAAAATTGAGTGCGAGACTGCCTACCGGCAAGAGGAGGATGGCAGGTGCTACCACTCGCGTTGAGAAAGCTGCTGCTCACATTGAGAAAGCTGTCATTTTAGTAGAAAATCTACTCGAGCAGCAGAACGAAACAGCGCCCTGTGGTGCGCCGCATGGTTCAGTTCGTGCAGATTTTACAGCACGGGGCAAGCTTTCGGTGCTAAAAATCAATGCAAGCAGCCTACAAACCAAACTCTGCGGAATCTCGCAGTTTTTAGGGAACTCCATGAGTTCCGCCCACCTCTAGTAATATGAACCCAAGAAAGCCCTTAGTGTTGTAGCCTGCAGTGCTACTATGCATCACAGTTTTAACATTTTCTCTCAATACTTGTTAATAGCAGAGCCTAGTGCTAGATGGAATTGCTTTTGGATGTTACTCCACTTATTTTGCTTGCATGACAGTTTCAGCTCCACTTCGACCTTCCTTTCAGTTTTGAGTTTACTGACTCGATAGGAGCAGAGCACCGAGATGACTGTCAAATCTAAAATAATACACACATTAAAATATTACACTTATCAGCCAGCTTGGAGTTCTACTTAAATCACGTCATGAAAACACAGTAGCAAATCAGGAAAGCACAGCAAAGTTCAGATGGCAAGTAACATCAACAAGAAATGGCAACTATAAAATTAAGACATATATTAAAACCTCAAATTTACCACCTAGCGCAGAATTCTTCTCCCATTAAGTCATTAAAGCACATGTTACTACTTGTGTAACAATATATCTGTAAGAGACATTAGTTAGTGATAGATTCCTTACCTTAGAATATCCCCAGGCGTCAGACTGGATCCGGAAAGTTTTGCTAGCAGTATCCCTGCGCGTCAGTAGGTGGCGTCCTGCGGCTCCGCGTCAGTCGCTGGCGTCGTAAGCGCAGCGATGACTTCACGGAGACTACTTAGGCGCCACCCATGTGTGCTGACGTCAGTTCTGTACACGACTTTCCGCGCCAGGAACACAGAGCCATGCAAGAAACTGACCACTGGTATCAAGAAACTAGGGCCCTGAAAGGGATGACCTTAACCCTAGAAAGGGTCGCAGAACGGGGAGGATGGGTGGGGCGGTAAGGAATCTATCACTAACTAATGTCTCTTACAGATATATCGTTACACAAGTAGTAACTTGTGCATCTGAAAGAGACACATTAGTAATAGATTCCTTACCTTAGAATAGATACCCCAGCAATACCAACCCTGGGGAGGGTCTGCAAACAGATTACACCAGAAAGTCACGGAGAACAGAATGGCCAAAGAAGCCGTCTCTCCGAACTTGACTGTCAAGGCAGTAATTCTTGGTAAACGTGTGCAGCGAGGCCCACGTAGCTGCCTGACAAATGTCCTGCAAGGGAATGCCACGTCCCAAGGCAGTAGTGGCTGCAGTTGCCCTGGTAGAATGGGCACGCAGCCCCACAGGAGGCTCCTTCTTAGCCAAGGAGTAACTTGATGCACGGAACGACCCACCGTGAGATGGTTTGTTTGTGCACAGTCCACGTAGCCAACAAAGAGCTGGTCATCCACCCAGAAGTGCTGTGTACGCTTCAGATAGAATGCGAGCGCACGTTTTGGGTCCAGGCGGTGGAGCCTCTCCTCCTCCCTTGAAGGATGCGGAGGCGGAAAGAAGGTGGGCAAAGTGATGGTCTGCCCGATGTGGAAAGGCGTGACAACCTTTGACAAAAAAGAAGGACGGGTCCTTAACACCACCTTGTCCGGATGAACAGAAAGGAAAGGAGGTTTGGAAGAAAGAGCCTGGAGCTCACTCACTCTTCTGGCAGAGGTGATAGGCATCAGGAAAGCCGTCTTAAGAGTAAGAAGACGCAAAGGACAGGTATGAAGGGGCTCGAAGGGAGCGCACATCAGATAGGTCAAAACAAGATTCAAGTGCCATTGAGGAATTATGAATGGCACAGGAGGAAAAGTGTGCGTAATGCCTTTCAGGAAACGGTTAACAACCGGGGACTTAAAGAGAGAAGGCTGATCTGGAAGCCTCAGAAAAGCGGAGATGGCCGAAAGATAACCTTTGACAGTGCCCAGAGTAGAGCTCTGCTGGGTCAAGGAGAGAAGGAACAGAAGCACCTCAGAAAGAGGGGCAGAAAGGGGATCCACAGACTTTGCTGCGGTCCATGCCACAAACTTGTTCCACCGGCAGGCGTATACTGTCTTAGTGGAGGGACGCCTGGCTGCCAGAATGACATCACAGACTTCGGGAGGAAGATCGAAAGTGGTCAACTGTCGCCGCTCAATCTCCACGCATGGAGGTGGAGGCTGGACAGGTTCGGGTGGAGGACCGTCACCTGCTGCTGCGACAGAAGATCCCCCTGAAGAGGCAGTTGGAACGGGGGATTGATCGCCATGCTGAGTTGCTCGGGATACCACTATCTTCGTGCCCAATCCGGAGCCACAAGGATGACTTGGGCCCGGTCGCGCCAAATCTTCTTCAGCACTCTGGGCAGAAGTGGTATAGGTGGAAAGGCGTTCAATAGACCGCAACTCAACTCGCGACGAAAAGCGTCGCCTTGGAAATTCCAACACGCAGAACTGATGACATTGCATGTTCTCTTTGGTGGCAAATATATCTAACCAAGGCTCTCCCCACTGCTGAAAGAGACCTTGCACCACGTCCAAGTGCAGACACCATTGGTGATCCATCAAGCCCGGCGGCTGAGTTCGTCTGCCATGGCATTCAGAGAACCTGCCAGGTGTTGAACCACCAAGGTAATGCCTTGACGTTCCAGCCATGTCCAGAGGCGCAGAGCCTCCCGACATAGGGCCCACGACCCCACCCGCCCTGTTTGTTGCAATACTACATGGCGGTGGTGTTGTCCGTGAACACCTGCACCACACTTCCCCGGACAGAGGGAAGGAATGCTTTCAATGAAAGCAGGATCGCCAGAAGCTCCAAAAGGTTGATATGGTGCCGGGACTCCACCGGAGACCAGAGTCGTCTGATCTCCGCCTCTCCCAAGTGGCCTTCACATCCCAGGAGGGACGCATTCGTCACCACTGTGTGCTCCGGTTGGGGAAGGGAGAGGGATCTGCCACTGACCCAATCGCGATTCGTGAGCCAGCACTGCAATTGTCGTGCAGTGCCCTCCGAGATCTGGACATGATCGGACAGGTTGCCCTGATGCTGCGCCCACTGTAACTTCAGGTCCCACTGCAGAGCCCGCATATGCCATATGGAATTGTGCACTAGAAGGATGCAGGAGGCCATCAGGCCCAGGAGCCGGAGGGTCATCCTGACTGAAACCCGGGACAGAGGCTGAAAGATCGGAATCGTAGCCTGAATATCCTGGACTCGCTGCTCGGGAGCAAAAATCCGAAACAGCGTCAAATCCAGAACCGCTCCGATGAAGGTGAGCTTCTGAGAGGAACTCAGGTGCGACATCGGCACATTGATGGAGAACCCCAGCAAATGCAGATCGGCCGTAGTCTGAATGTGGTTGACGACTGCCTGGGGTGAGCCCGCTTTCAACAACCAGTCGTCGAGGTAAGGGAAGACTAACACCCCCGACCTGCGCACATGAGCTGCGACCACCGCCATCACCTTTGTGAACACCCGAGGGGCGCTGGTAAGGCCGAAGGGGAGCACGGCAAACTGAAAATGCTCCTGGCCTACCGTGAACCGCAGGTAACGCCAGTGGGCCGGCAGGACGGAGATGTGAAAATATGCGTCCTGCAAGTCCAACGCTACCATCCAGTCTCCAGGGTCGAGGGCAGCCAGGACCTGAGCCAGAGTCAGCATTTTCAACTTCTCCTTCCGGAGGAAGCAACTGACGTTCCGGAGGTCCAAGATGGGGCGCAGGCCCCCTTTGTCCTTCTTGGGGACCAGAAAGTAGTGGGAATAACAACCACTCCCTACTTCCGGCCCAGGAACGCACTCGATGGCCCCCTTGGCCAAGAGAGCCATGACTTCCTGCTGGAGAAGTACCAAGTTATCCCCTGACATACGGTGGAACCGAGGTGGCATGGCTGGAAGGGAGGACTGAAAGGGAAGAGAGAAACCTCTGTGGATGATCTGCAGCACCCACTTGTCCGATGTGATATTGCGCCAGTGGGGGAGGTGTGGCGGATCCTGCCCCACACCGGCATGGAGTGCTCCACAAAGCTCAGATTAGGAAGGTTTGGAGGTAGAAGCAGCGGGGCGGAGGTGGACTGATCCTCACGCTGATTCCCAGACCCGCCCCAGCCGCATCTGCGCCGAGGCTGGTTCTGCACAGGCTTGCTGAAGGAACGCGCCTGGGCACCTCTGCCATGGACACGAAAGGAACAAAACCCAGGAGTGGCCGGGATTTTGCAGAAAGACTCAAGGACTTGAGTCCTTCAAACTCTCCAGTGCACTGTCGGCCTTATCGCCAAACAGGCGAGTGCCATCAAAGGGCATGTCCATGAGCGAGCTCTTGACATCAGGCGAGAACACGGTGGATCTCAGCCAGGCGTGGCGACACAGTCGTAGAAATCGCCCTGCCTAGTGAGTCAGCGGTGCCCAAACCACTCCGAATGACGAACTTAGCCGCATCCTTACCCTCAGCAACTGCTTGGGACAGCACAGCGTGGACCTCCTGAGGACACTGAGGCAACACCTGAGCAACCATACCCCACACCGCGTGGGAACAGCGGCTCAATAAGCAGGCGGTGTTCACCGACCGCAGCCCCATGCTGGCCGAAGAGAACAACCGCTTTCCAAACTGTTCCAGCTTCTTAGAGTCCTTATCCGGCGGAGCCGTGGGAAAGGCACTCTGCGACGTCGAGGCTTGGATGACCAGGCTCTCAGGCGTAGGATGAGTGGTCAGAAACGTGGGGTCACCAGGCGCCGGGCGGTGACGCCTGGCGACATTCTTATCCACAGGGGCCCCTGTGGCCGGCCTCCACCAAGTGCCCAACAAGACGTCAGTGAGGGCGTCATTAAAGGGAAGCGGGGGCTCCGACGACGTGGACGCCGTCTGGAGCACCTCAGTGAGGAGATTAGTCTTGAGGGCCACCGTAGGAAGATCGAGGTTGAGCACCATCGTGTAGGAGGCGCCCTCCTCGATGGTAGGCGGGGGAGAGGCAAACACCGGGTCAGAAGAGACATCGAGGTCGCCGGCGTCCTCCAAGTCGTCCACCTAGTCCTGCTAGGAGTCACACTGACGGGCAAGAGGGTCCTCGGACCCTTCCCAGTCATCCTCCACCTCTGTTGCATGGGGAACAGAGCGCGGCGGCAGAGCTGGAGCAGGAATATAGGGCGCCGTGAACGGCGCCGTCCGGGGCCGAGCCGGCACCACGTCCCAATGCGGATCCCAGGTAGGAATGAAATGGTCCTGGAACCGGGGCAAGGGAGGAACAAACGTCACCCACTGTGGTGCCGGAGGCAGAGCCGAGGCCGGCGCTGGGGCCGGAGCCGGCAGCGCGGGACCTCATGGCGCCGGGGACGGAGCCAACGGTGCAGGATCCTATGGTGCCGAAGCTGGATCCGCGGGCGGCGCCGACGGCCCAACAGGATCTGGACACTGGACAGCAGGGCCCGAAGGCACGCCGGCGGGAGCCAGAGGCCTAAAAAGGCGGTCCATGGTGGCAAGAAATTCTTGCACCTGTTCGGGAGTCGCTGACGGACCCGGGTAAGGCGGGTAGGCCGCGGGACTCCCAGGCTCCAAAGGAGCCGCAAGGGCAGAACCCCTGTCCTCCTCGTCCACATCCGAGGACCAACGGGGGGACGTCGGAGAGCGAACACGCTTCTTCGATTTCTTTTTATGTCGTCACTTACCAGAATCTGAGGGCGAAGACTTGGAGCGCGAGGAGCGACGACTGCGGCCCCGTGAGCGTTCCAGGGAACGGTCCCTGGACCTGGAACGGTGTTGGGACGAGTGCCGGACCCCCAGCAGCTTCCGGCGCCGCTCCCTCAAGGCCTTCGGGGCCATGGCCCGACAGTCCCGGGAGGACTGGGTGTCGTGGTCGGTCTTCAGGCAGTATAGGCAAACATCGTGGGGGTCCGCCACCGACATACTGCGACGGCAGGCCCCACAATACTTAAATCCAGGCATCCCTATGTGCACCAAGGAGAAAAGGGAGACAAAAGTCTCTAAAGCGTTGTCAAAAAGTGACTAAGGTACGTGCTCTAACCGGATCTGCACTTGCTGGCGCGGAAAAAGAAAGAACTGACATCAGCGCGCATGGGTGGCACCTAAGTAGTCTCCGTGACATCATCTCGGCACTTACAACGCCAGCGACGGACGCGGAGCCGCAGGGCACCACCTACTGACGCGCAGGGGTACTGCTAGCAAAACTTTCCGGTTCCAGTCTGACGCCTGGGAATATTCTAAGGTAAGGAAACTAGCACTAACGTGTCTCTTTCAGATAAAAACACACACAAGAGAAAGAGGAAGAAGTAAAGTGTTGCTCACTGGATATGGGGAGAGGAAGGGATGAAGTTAGAATCAAGATATTCTAAGGAGGGACAAAAGAATGAAGTGGGTCACATGCTTACATTAAAAGTTGAAAGCAAATGCTTAAAAGCCTGCAAAGGGTTAAATAGCTCCCTTACGCCAGCAAAGGAAGGATATAGCTCGTCTAATCAGAATACTGTGGGACTTATATGCTCCTGGGTAGAACAAACACAAGAATTGGCAACAACAGTCCTAGCCAACTGACAGCTAAGACCTAGCACGCACACTAACTCAGCCATCTATCTGTAAATTTGATGTACTCAATACTCCAACTGGCTTGAGGCGGCCGGCAATAAGTTAGCGCCCAAAAAGGTCTTATACTCCAATAGAGTATGGCCCTCTGCCCCATGGTACGTCCAGGAACTAAAAGATCAAAATCTGAAGTGTGAATTTTTAATGAGGAAGTGGAGGAAGGGATATAAAGCCACAGAAAAAGAAGCATATAAACTAAGCCTGGTGGCTTATAAACACCTCCTCCGGACAACTAAGAGAGAATTCTTTGCCAACCAGATCAAATCTGCCATAAATTCAGCTAAAGAGCTCTTCAAAATAGTCACTAGCCTGGCGTACCCTGGTACACCCAGTGTCCCCTCGAATCAGGAGCTTTGCGATGAAATAGCCAGATTCTTTTGCAGTAAGGTGGAGGCTATTTTCGCCACATTTAATGGTCCTACAACAGATGGAACACTGGGTGTCGGATTGAGATACAAATCTCGGTCGGGTATCCACTCGAGTTTTGAAGAGTTCACACCTTTATCCATCGGAGAGATTCATAAGTCACTGAAGTCTACTGAATCAGGCTCTCCTTATGATCCATGTCCGGTGGCGGTTTTAAAACTAGCCCCAGAACCCACTGTTATAACGCTGACCGCTATGATGAACGCGATGTTCAAGGAGGGACACTTTCCTAATGCCTGGAAAACCGCATCAATTTTACCTCTACTCAAGAAGCCCAATCTGGACCCGAAGGATCCCAATAACTTTCGACCTATCTCGTGCATTCCTCTGCAAGCTAAACTGGTAGAGAAAAGAATGAACGCACAACTAAGTACATACTTACGAGAGGCACAAGTATCGTATCCAACCCAATATGGGTTCAGAGCGGTGCATAGTACGGAGTCTGCTCTTTTAAAATCTACAGAGGAAATTAGGGCCGTACTGGATCAGGGAGGCAAGGCCGCAATGATCATGTTGGACTTGTCCGCGGCCTTCGACGCGGTCCATCATGAATTGCTGATGGACCGGTTGTGGGGATGTGGAGTCCAAGGCAAACCGTGGGAACTCCTGAAGTCCTTCCTTTCGGACAGAATGCAAACAGTGTCACTCGGCACATTCTGTTCTATACCCTTCTCATTGGCCCCCTTGATCAAATCCTTTGGATTTACTCTGACTTCGTATGCAGATGACACTCAGATTGTGGTGTCCCTGCTACCAGGGCAAGAGATGGGGACAGAAAAACGATTTCATAACTGCATGGAAGCAGTGGGTAAATGGATGTCCCAAAACTGTTTAAAGCTTAACTCTGGTAAGACTGAAGTTATTCTGTTTGGCAATGACCCCAAGGTGTGGACCCCAAGTTGGTGGCCAGCTTTGCTGGGCGTGCTTCCGATTCCCACCAGGAAAGTTAAAAACTTGGGAGTCCTGATTGATGATAAACTCCATTTCGAAGACCAAGTTAATTCAGTTGTCTCGGCTACCACATTTGCTCTTAAAACATGCAAGAAAAATATACAGTATCTACCTAAGGAAAATCAATGTACAGTAGTGACCGCATTAACTATGACGAGGCTGGATTATTTTAACAGCCTCTACCTTAACATTCAGGCGCGATTGCTGCATAGACTCCAACTTCTACAGAATTCGACCGCTAGACTGCTCACAGGGACAGCTAAATGTGCCTCTGTCTCCGGTGACATCAGAAAACTTCACTGGTTACCCATTAAGAAACGGGTGCAGTTTAAATCACTCTGTACTGTTTTTAAAGCTCTTCACGGGGCCGGTCCAGAGCATCTGAAGCAGCAGTTTCAGTGGTATGTCCCCAATAGACCACTTCGCTCTCTAGGAGCAAAATTGGTAACAGTCCCTATCTCTAGAAAAGCCGACTGGGGCGGAAGGAGTTTTCGGGTAGGGGCAGCCAAAGCTTGGAACGCCCTCCCTTTTCAGCTTAGAAATAGCACGGATCTACTGGCTTTGAGGAAAGCCTTAAAAACCTGGCTATTTGGCGCTTAATCCGTGGCCTCATCTGTGAGTTCCTTTGGGAGGTTTTGTAGATAGCGCCAGGACACCTTTGGGTAACAGTTTGCACTTTAAAAATATTATAACATAACATAACATATAGTAAATTAACACATTCAGATATTAACACAAGAACTATAGTCAAAATGTAAAGGCGGATGTTGAACTCACCGAAGATGTTTCAGAACCTTGATTTTAGATCAGGTCACAGTTTAGTCACATCTCAAACTACAGATTAATGAATTCCAATAACAGACCTGTTGGAGTTCTTCTGTCTGTAACTGTTGTCCACAACCTCCTGACTAATGTTTGCTTGTACTTAAGTCAACATATTGTAGTTGTGACATAAGTGCTAGTTTGTAGGTCAATGATGTGAAGACTAAGAAAATCAAAATCTTGCACAGGAGCAGGGTGATTCCTCAGTACAGAAACCTTTGATTCGTGTCATAGTGTTTACTAGCTAAATGTTTATCTGTAAAAAAATATAATGCACATTTACAGCAAAACTCCTAGAATCACCATTGACAGCAACATGGTTATGCTATGTCCAGTTTTTTAGGTTGAAGTACAACTGCCAAATTGCCTGTTGGAAATGGCCTTTTTTGCAGGGTTATCCCCAAACTTCTTGCTTTTTCCTTCTATTTTTTCTGACCTGTTCTTGTTGGCATTAGGACTCTGGGCACTACAACTGCGAATCCGTGCTAAAGTGCAAATGCTCTCTGTGTAAATTGTGAACAAGATTGGTTATCCATGATTGCCATATTTGATTTACTGTTAAGTCCCTAGAAAAGTGCACTGAGTGTGTCCAGGGCCTGTAAATCAAATACTTCCAGTGGGCCAGTAGCACCGATTATGCCACCCACATAAGTAGCCCTGCAAATGTAACTCAGACCTGCCACTGCAGTGTCTGCACAGAGTTTTAAACTGCCATGTCAACCTGGCAAAGACACCCCTCAGGTAGGCCCAAGGTACCCCCATGGGCAGGGTGCTGTGTACGTGAATGGAAGGACATGTACTGGTTTGGGTGACATTTGCAGATGGTGAAATACTTTGTATTTTGTTTTTCACTATTCAAAGGCTATCTGTCCCATAGGCTAACATAGGAGTTACTTTGCAACATCTTACAAGTAGAACTTTCCATTGGGACAAGATAGAGAAATTGAGTTTAGGCTCTCTGAACTCAGAATTTAATAACACATCGTTTTAATAAAGATGGTTTTTAAATTGTGTGTTTGAAAATGCCACTTTTATAACGTGAGCATTTTCATATTTAACCATTCTGTGTGCCTCTGCCGGTTTGTGGATTGACTGGTTTTGGAGTGACAGGGCCTGGGGATTCACTTTAGATAGCCATTTAGGGGGGTTGAGGTTTGCCTGGCCCTTCCAGGATGACTCAGAGCTGAGCTGAATAGACCTTGGCTGCATTTAGAGTAGTGGGAGGAGTTCTCCTTGCTTCTGAGTAGGCTCTGTCTCCGTTGCACAATGCTATCTCCACCTCCTGTGGTCATGCAGTACCAGAGAGGACAGAACTGGTATGGACTGGGCTCAGATACCCTGGCTACAAGATAATAAAGACAAAATGGGGTATAATTAGTGGACTTTAAACCCAGGAATTTTAGATCACTTCAGGGCTCGAGGAACCTTTGCCAAGGAGAAGAGCTGGAGATCTGTGTACTGTGTGGGGTTCGCCTGCAGTTGCTGCTTCTGCCAAGTAAAGGACAAAGACTGGAACTCTGCTGAGAAACCTGCTTGAAGAATCTCCAAGGGCTTGTGCTGGCCTACTGTTCTGAAGTCTCAGAGACATAAAGACTTTACCCCCAGCTCCCCTGAACTCTACTGCTCAGAGTTCTGACCTGCCAGGAGGCGCGTGTTCCAGTTTTTGGCCTCTGGAGGTTGTTACTGCTGTTGGGAGCTGGAAGAGACTTACAAGAAGCAAGAAAAACAATCTCTGACGCCATCAGCAACGCCGCGACCCGCACCGAGGCCTGGGGCACTGCTTGTGACATGCACGACAAACCACCCTGCCTGCACCGCAGCTCTGATGCCCTTCGACACCTGCAGTTATCAGCCTTCCCGACGCCAGCGACCGCACCCACTCTGTCACTGTCAGCGGCGACATCCAGTTATCATGTCACCGATAACTGCAGAGGGTGACTCCACAAACTTGCTGACTTCGCATCGCCAACTCAACCGACTTCCCCTGTCCTGGAATACACACGTCACCTCCGCGCGGACACAATGACTCGCCTCCCCGTTGCAACCAGAGGGACGTCCTCAGCACAGACGCCTCACCTCCACGACGCCATGTATCGTCATAGACTTCGTTTTTCAAGGTACTGTTTGTTTGAGGGTCCGTGTGACTCCATGCCCGATGCCGCGTATCTAAAGTTCCGCACCGTACTTTGGATTATTGCCTGTCAAGACAACATAATAGCCCCAGGTGAAGCCATTTGTTTGCTACAAGTTCTATTTTTGAAATAACTGTTCTGAAGTCGTATTTTACTACCTGTATGCTAGCTTTCTGTTGTTTTGGGTCTTGTTTAGTTTAGATAAAGATACTTTATTTTTCTAAACAGGTGCGGTGTTCATTTGTGGTGTTTGAGTACAAATACTTTACTCATTGCCTTTGAGATAAGCCTGTCTGCTTGTGCCAAGCTACCAAGGGGGTGAGCAGGTGTTATCTGGAGTGTGTATCCTGCTTTTCCTGACTAAAAGCAAGGTTTCCTACTTGGACAAAGGTGCATATCTCTGCAAACTAGAGACTCTCAGTTCTAACATTGTCAAATGTATATACGAGCTTAAAGTTTTATTTATTTTAATTATATGTCTCTCATCACCGTATGCAACCACTGACAGTTTTTCTTTTGAAAGTATAAAAATAGAGCCTCAGTGAGCGCATTCTACGAAAACACATATGCACACTCATAATTTATTTATATATATATATATATATATATATATATATACACACACACACACACACACACACACACACACACACACACCTATACAGACACACACACACACACATAATGTATAGTGTATATACTCGCACGAGATAAATACACACTAGGCATCATAATGTATTGGGAGAATAAAATGTCACTCAGTTTTATACATTATAATAATATGTCATGGTTGAGGAATACTTACATTAACTAATCGCTCAAGACTAGGAATTATAAGTGATGTCTCAGCTCCTTTAACAACAGGTTCTGTCTGCGCTACTTTTATAGCTTGCAATATCTCTTTCATTCCATTTTCGAGTTGTCTGTTTTCTTCAGAGAGTTCTTTCACTAAAAAAAATTTTAAAATTAAAAATCATATGTTAGCATTCTCAAATACATAACACAGGTACACAGTTATTTTTAGGGTAATCCAAATGTATTAGATTCCTGTAAGTCGGAAGGAAGGCAATGTCAGGCAGAATAGAGAGAAAGAAAGAGGACTTCAAGAGGAATAATAACTGTTATAAGTGCCCCAGATGTAAAACTTCTTACATTTAAAAAAAAGTGTAGAATGTTCTTATGGAAGGACGCTTCGCAATTTTCAAAAGGTCCAACCTATACTGTGGCAAATGCAAAAGCGTCTATTCTGTGAGTTCAGGAGCCAGGATGCTAAATTTAAAGATGAAAGATTGGGATGCAGGATCTGGCTCCAACCTTCTAAAGGAGATTCTATGGCAGGACCAGAGGCGAGGATTAAGCTGTTCTTTCTCCACTTTTATTAACAGCAGTCATTAGAAAACACAATAACAGAATTCATTTCCCACAGTTCCTTGGGGAAAAAGTCATAGTTCAAACTTCAACATTGTCCAATCACTTGGCTACACAGCGTCTCCATAGTCCCTTGTCGATGTCGCCTCCTCTTTTTCTTCGCTGCTCCAGCAGCTGAGTTAGGTGCTCTGGCCTTTAGCCTGTTTCTTTTCTGCTTATTGATGTATTTTTCATACGTACAATTGATAGCAGTGCTCGTTAAATTGGTTTGTGATAGTTTCTGTGGTATTTTATGCTAATTTTGTTCCACAGCCGCGGGAACGCTTGTCGCTCCTCCGGAGCCACTTTGTTCTTCAAAGAGCGCTGCGGCGCCCGGGGCTAGTAAGGTTTGGTCCTCCGACCACTAGAGGGAGTCGCCTGCTGTACGAGCTGTGATGCTATTTACAACATAACAATTTACAAGTGTGTGATACTATTAAGAATGATGCATCGACCAGTGACTCCATCTTGTGTACCTGACAAACAAGTTACCTACCTTCGGTAACAATATATCTGTAAGAGACATATATTAGTTTTAGATTCCTTACCTTAGGATTACCCCAGGTATCAGACTGGATCCAGCGAATTTTTCTCAGCAGTAGCCCTGCGCGTCGATAGGTGGAGTCGGTCCACTCAACGTTCGTCGTCGGCACAGCCGGGATGACATTGCATTATCTACTTAGACACCGCCCCTGTGCACTGACGTCACTTCTTTTACACGACATTCCACACCAGAGGTGCGGAGCCATGCAAGACAGTGACCACTGGTGCACAAAACTAAGACCCTAAAAGGGAGTCCCTTACTCTAAAAGTCAGTTCGCAGAACAGGGAGGATAGGTGGGGTGGTAAAGAATCTATAACTAATATATGTCTCTTACAGATATATCGTTACCGAAGGTAAGTAACTTGTTCATCTGAAAGAGACTATTAGTTATAGATTCCTTACCTTGGAATAGATACCCCAGCAATACCAACCCTGGCGGTGGGTCTGCGAACTAAGTTCACACCAGAAAGTCCTGGAGAACTGAACAGCCAAAGAAGCCGTCTCTCTGGAGTGGACTATCCAGGCAGTAATGTTTAGTTAACGTGTGCAGTGATGCCCTCTGGCTGCCTGGGAGATATCACAGCGGGAGACTCCACGTCCCAGAGCAGTAGTGGCTGCCATCGCCCTGGTGGAACGGGCGCACAGTCCTACCGGAGGCTCCTTTTGTGCCAAGGAGTAACGATCTTAATGCAAAGGACGACCCGTCGAGAGATGGTCCGTTTTTGCACAGCCTGACCTTTCTTGGCACCCACAGAGCCAACAAAGAGTTGATCATCCACCCGGAATTGTTTTGTACAATACAAATAAAATGATAACAAACGTTTTGGATCCAGACAGTGGAGTCTCTCCTCCTTGGAAGGATGCAGGGGCGGGAAGAAGGTGGGCAAAGTGATGGTCTGTCCTACGTAAGAGGTAACCACTTTGGGAAGAAAAGAAGGTCTAGTTCGGTTGGACAGCATGGAAAGAAGGTTTAGAAGATAGAGCCTGAAGCTCACTCACCCTACGAGCAGAGGTGATGGGAACCAGAAAAGCAGTCTTTAAGGTCAAGAGTCTGAGAGGGCAATTATGTAGTGGCTCAAAGGAGCACACATAAGGTAAGTTAAGACCAGATTAAAGTCCCACTGGGGCATTACGAAAGGAATAGGAGGAAAGAGGTGTGTAATGCCCTTAAGAAAACTATTTACAATAGGCGACTTGAAAAGAGAAGGCTGATCAGGAAGGCAAAGAAAGGCCGAAATGTCCGAAAGATAGCCTTAAGGGTGCCCAGAGCAGAGCCCTGCTGTGCCAAAGATAGAATGAAGAGGAGAACCTCAGAAAGAGGGGTAGAAAGGAGATCCACAGCCTTTGCTGTGAACTATGCTATAAATTTGTTCCATCTACAGGCGTATACCGTTTTAGTGGAGGGACACCTGGCAGCAAAGATGACATTAGACTTCAGGAGGAAGGTCAAAAGCTGTCAGCTGTCGCCGCTCAATTTCCACGCAAGGTGGTGGAGGCAGGACATGTTCGGGTGGACTACCGTCCCCTGCTGCTGCAACAGAAGATCCTCCCGCAGATGCAGTCTGATCAGAGGATCGATGGCCATACGCAAGAGCTTGGGATACAAGACTATTCTTGCCTAATTCGGAACCACAAGAATGACTTGGGCCCAGTCGCGCTTGAGCTTCTTCAGCACTCTAGGAAGAAGTGGTATAGGCAGAAAGGCGTATAGAACACCGCAATTGCACTCGCGACGAAAAGAGTCGCCAAGCGAGTGCAGCCTTGGAAATTTCAATGCGCAGAACTGCTGACATTGTCGGGGGCGAACAGATATAACCAAGGCTCTCCCCTCTGCTGGAAGAGACCTTGCACCACCTCCGAGTGAATTCGCCATTCGTGATCCATCATGAAGCGGAGGCTGAGTTTGTCCGCCTTGGCGTTCACAGAACCTGCCAGGTTTTGAACCACCAGGGACATGCCCTGATGTTCCAGCTACGTCCAAAGGCGAAGAGCCTCTTGACATAGGATCCACGACCCTACACCGCCCTGTCTGTTGCAGTACCACATGGCAGTGGTGTTGTCCGTGAACACCTGCACTACTCTTCCTCTGACAGAAGGAAGGAATATCTTTAAGGCAAGGCGTATTGCCCGGAGCTTCAGAAGGTGGATGTGGAGCCCCGGACTACGCTGGAGACCAGAGGCCTCTGATCTCCGCCTCTCCCATGTGGCCGCTCCATCCCAGGAGTGACGCATCTGTCACCACTGTGAACTCTGGTTGGGGAAGGGAGAGGGATCGGCTGTTGACCCAATCCTGGTCCGTTAGCCACCACTGCAATTGGTGTGCAGTGCCCTCTGAGATCTGGACGCAATTGGAAAGAGTCCCCTGATTCTGCGCCCACTGGAACTTTAGGTCTCACTGCAGAGCCAGCATATGCCACCTGGCATGATCCACCAGCAGGATGCAGGAGACCATGAGGCCCAGCAGCCTCAGGGTCATTCTCACCGAAATCCGGGATACAGGCTGAAATATCGCTGCTCGGGAGGATAAGCCCGAAACTGCGCTGTGTCCAGAACTGCTCCGATGAAAAGGAGCTTCGAGGGAGTCAGGTTTAACTTCGGGAAGTTGATAGTGATCCCCAGCGAGTGTAGGAGGTCTGCCATAGTCTGGAGGTGGGAGACGACAGCCTGGGTTGAGCTCGCCTTCAACAGCCAGTCGTCGAGATAAACAAGTTACTTACCTTCGGTATATCTGTAACAAACATTAGTTAGTTATAGATTCCTTACCTTAGAATTACCCCCAGGCATCAGACTGGATCTGGAAAGCTTTTTCGTCAGCAGTACCGCTGTGCGTCGGAAGGTGGCGTCGGTCTGCTCCGAGTCCGTTGTTGGCATCGTGGTCGCCGGGATAACGTTGCGGCAGCTACTAAGAC
Source organism: Triturus cristatus (assembly GCF_964204655.1). Lineage (NCBI taxonomy): Eukaryota > Metazoa > Chordata > Amphibia > Caudata > Salamandridae > Triturus > Triturus cristatus. The sequence goes on along the minus strand of NC_140585.1, from coordinate 993,028,325 downwards.
GCTGCCCTTGCGCGCTGACATCAGTTCTGTACATGACTTTCTGCGCCAGAAACGCAGAGCCATGCAAGACACTGAACACTGGTGCACAAAACTAGGGCCCTGAAAGGATGTCTTTAACCCTAGAAATCAGTTCGCAGAAAGGGGAGGATGGATGGGGCAGTAAGGAATCTGTAACTAACTAATGTTTCTTACAGATACATCGTTACCGAAGATAGGTAACTTGTTCATCTGAAAGAAACACGTTAGCTATAGATACCTTACCTTAGAATACATACCCCAGCAATACCAACCCCGATGGTGGGTCAGGGAACCAAGACCACACCAGACAGTCCTGGAGAACAGAACGGCCAAAAAAGCAGTCTCTCCGAACCTGACTGTCAAGGCAGTAGTGTTTGGTGAAGGTGTGCAACGAAGCCCACGTAGCTGCCTGACAAATGTCATTCAGAGGAACTCCACGTCCCAAAGCAGTACTCGCTGCCGTCGCCCCGGTGGAATGGGCACGCAGCCCCACTGGAGGCTCCTTCTTTGCCACAGAATAACAGGCTCTGACACACAAGACGACCCATCGGGAGATAGTCCGCTTGTGCACGGCCCGACCTTTCTTGGCTCCCACGTACCCAACAAAGAGCTGGTAGTCCACTAGGAACTGTTTGGTGCTATCCAAATAAAAGGAAAGCGCACTTTTGGGGTCCAGACGGTGGAGCCTCTCTTCCTCTTTCGAAGGATGTGGAGGCAGAAAGAAGGTGGGCAAAGTAATGGTCTGCCCGATGTGGAAGCCAGTGAAAACCTTGGGCAGGAAGGATGGACGAGTCCTGAGGACAACTTTGTCTGGATGTACAGAGAGAAAAGAAGGCTTAGGAGAAAGCGCCTGGACCTCACTCACTCATCTGTCAGAGGTGATGGCCATCAGAAACGCAGTTTTGAGGTTGAAGAGCCTCAAAGGACAGTTGTGAAGCGGCTCAAAGGAAGCGCACATCAAGTAAGTTAAAACTAGATTCAAGTCCCAATGAGGCATAACGAATGGAATAGGAAGAAAGAGATGAGTTATGCCTTTCAAGTAACGATTTACAACCAGGGACTTGAAAAGGGAGGCTGATCTGGAAGCCGAAGGAAGGCAGAGATGGCCGAAAGATAGCCCTTGATAGTGCCCAGAGCAGAGCCCTACTGGGCCAAGGAAAGAAGGAACAGAAGAACCTTAGAAAGAGGGGCAGAAAGGGGATCCACAGACTTTGCTGCGCACCATGCCACAAACTTGTTCCACCGGCAGGCGTATACCGTCTTAGTGGAGGGACGCCTGGCTGCCAGAATGACATCACAAACTTCGGGAGGAAGATCGAAAGCTGTCAACTGTCGCCGCTCAATCTCCACGTATGGAGATGGAGGCTGGACAGGTTCGGGTGGAGGACTGTCACCTGCTGCTGCGACAGAAGATCCTCCTGAAGAGGCAGTCGGATCGGGAGATTGATCGCCATGCTGAGTAGCTCGGGATACCACTATCTTCGTGCCCAATCCGGAGCCACAAGGATGACTTGGGCCCGGTCGCGCCGAATCTTCTTCAGCACTCTGGGCAGAAGTGGTATAGGCGGAAAGGCGTACAACAGACCGCATCTCCACTCGCGAAGAAAAGTGTTGCCTAGCGAGTACCGCCTTGGAAATTCCAAAGCACAGAATTGCCGACATTGCGCATTCTCTTCTTTTTTGATAGTCCCCAGAGCAGAGCCCTGCTGGGCCAAAGAAAGAAGGAACAAAATGACTTCTGAAAGAGGGGCAGAGAGGGGATCCACAGCCTTTGCTGTGCACCATGCCACAAATTTGTTCCACCTGCAGGCGTATACAGTCTTAGTGGAGGGACGCCTGGCTGCCAGAATGACATCACAGACTTCAGGAGGCAAGTCGAATGAAATCAACTGCCGCCGCTCAATCTTCACTCAAGGAGGTTGAGGCTGGACAGGTTCGGGTGGAGGATCCTACCCTGTTGCTGCGACAGAAGATCCTCCCGAAGAGGCAGACGGGTCAGAGGGTCGATGGCCATGTTGAGCAGCTCGGGATACCATACTCTTCGTGCCCAATCCGGAGCCACAAGAATAACTTGGGCCCGGTCGCACCTGATCTTCTGCAGCACTCTGGGCAGAAGTGGTATAGGCAGAAAGGCGTACAACAGACCACATCTCCACTCGCGAAAAAAAGTGTCGCCTAGCGAGTACCGCCTTGGAAATTCCAAAGCACAGAATTGCCGACATTGCGCATTCTCTTCGGTGGCGAATAGATCTAACCAAGGCTCTTCCCACTGTTGAAAGAGACCTTGCACCACCAGTGAAGACGCCATTCGTGATTCATCATGCACTTGCAGCTGAGTTCGTCCGCCCTGGCGTTCAGGGAACCGGCCAGGTATTGAGCCATCAGGGTTATGCTCTGATGTTCCAGCCATGTCCAGAGGCGGAGGGCCACCTGACATAGGGTCCACGGCCCCACCCCGCCCTGTTTGTTGCAGTACCACATGGCGGTGGTGTTGTACGTAAACACCTGCACTACTCTTCCCCAGACATAGGAAGGGAATGCTTTCAGTGCAAGACGAATCTCCCAGAACTCCAGAAGGTTGATGTGGAGCCCGGACTACGCCGGAGACCAGAGGCCTCTGATCTCCGCCTCTACCATGTATCCGCCCCATCCCAGAAGGGACGCATCTATCACCACCTTGTGGTTTAGTTGGGGAAGGGAGAGGGATCTGCCGTTGACTCAATCCTGGTTCGTGAGCCAGCACTGCAAACGACGTGCAGTGCCCTCCGAGACCTGGACACAATCTGACAAATTCCCCTGTTGCCGTGCTGTGCACACTGAAACTTCAGGTCTCACTGCACAGCCCGAAAAGGCCACCGGGCATGATCGACCAGCAGGAGGCCAAGAGGCCCAGCAGCCTCAGGGTCATTCTGACCGAAACCAGGGATAGAGGCTGAAAGATCAGAATCATAGCACGAATATCCCGGACTCACTGTTCAGGATAGACCAGAAAACGCACCGTGTCCAGCACCGCTACGATGAAGAAGAGCTTCTGAGAGGGAATCAGGTGTGACTTCGGCACATTGATGGAAAACCCCAGCGATTACAGGTGGTCGGCCGTACTCTGAGGTGGGAGACGACTGCCTGTGGCGAGCCCAACTTCAACAGCCAGTCGTCGAGATAGGGGAAGACTGAAACCCCTGATCTGCACAGATGAGCTGCGACCACCGCCATCACTTTTGTTAACACCAGAGGGGCGCTGGTAAGGCCAACGGGGAGCATGGTAAATTGAAAATGCTCATGGCCTTCCGTGAACCGCAGGTAACGTCGGTGGGCCGGCAGGACGGGGATGTTAAAATACGCGTCCTGCACGTCCAACGCTACCATCCAGTCTGCCGGGTCGAGGGCAGACAAGACCTGAGCAAGCGTGAACATCTTGAACTTTTCCTTCCGGAGGAAGCAGTTGACGTCCCTGAGATCCAAGATAGGACGCAGGCCATTATCCTTTATGGGGACCAAAAAGTAGTAGAAATAACAACCACGACCTACTTCTGGGACAGAAACGTGCTCAATGGCTCCCTTGGCCAAGAGAGCAGTAACTTCCTGCTGGAGAAGGGCCAGATGATCCTCCGACACGCGGCGGTATCTCGTTGGCATGCTGGAGGGGTAGTCTTGAAGGGGAGGGAGTAGCCCCTTCGGACTATTTGGAGAACCTACTTGTATGACGTGATGGTGCGGCAGTGGGGGGGGGGTGATGGCGAATCCTGCCACTCACTGGCGTTTGATGGGCCTGAAAGGTCGGACTAGGAAGGTTTGGAGGCTCCCGCAGACTGGCAAGCCCGCTGGCCCCGGAACCACGACGGTTGTTCCCACGTCCCCAGCCGCGCGAAGGTTGGGTAACTTGCTGCGGCCTGTGGATCTGGGCAGGACGTAGCGGGACACCCCTTCCGTAGCCACGTAAGGGGCGAAAAGCTGACTGTGCAGGGTGGGTTGGAGAGGCCCAAGGACTTGGCCGTAGCCCGTGAGTCCTTGAAACGCTTTAGAGCGTTGTCTACTTTGTAGCCAAAAAGGCGACGGCCATCAAAGGGCATGTCTATCAAGGTGTTCTGGACATCCCCTGAAAAGCCAGTCGATCTCATCCAGGTGTAGCGAACGAAGTGCTACTGACGTTCAAATGGTCCTGCCCGGAGAGTCGGCAGTGTCCAATCCACAACGGATGGTAAACTTCGCCGCATTCTTCCCGGCAGCAACAGCCTGGGAGAGCACGGGCTCGGTCCTCCTCCGGACACTGAGGCAGCACCTGCGCAACTGTATCCCACACTGAGTGGGTAGAACAGCCCAAGAGACATGCGGTGTTTACCAACTGTAGTCCTAAGCTGGGGGAAGAGAACATTTTCAATTCCAAGATGGTCCCGCTTCTTGGATTCTCTTTCCAGGTGGAGCGGTAGGGAATGCGCTCTTGGAAGTGGAGGCTTGGACTTCCAAGCTCTCTGGGGTGTGGTGTTGGGAGAGGAAAAAGTGGGGTCGCCCGGAGGCAGGCGGACCCGTCGGGCTATCATCCTGTCCACGGGAGCCCCCGTGTTGGGCCTAGACCAAGTGCCCAAAAGGACATCGGTGAAGGTCTCATTAAACGGCAGCAAGGGCTACGAAGAGCTTGCAGCCGGTTGAAGCACCTCTGTCAGGAGGTTAGTCCTGACCGCCACCATAGGAAGCTTGAGGTTAAGAGCCTCAGCCGCCCTACGCAACACCACTGCATATGACATTCTCTCCTCCGTAGCCACAGTGGGAGGAGACAAAATGCCAAGGTCAGGGGAGGTGTCCAAACCACTGGCATCCCCCAGTTCCTCTCTCCAGACCTGTTCACTGTACAACTGGTCAGTTAGAGTGTCACCTGACCCCTCCCAGTCCTCCTCTTCATCCTCTGGGTGCCATTCTGGGCGAAAAGGGACCCCAGGAGAGAACAGGGGCACGAAAACCCCTCTCGACACCGGGTCCAGCGTTGGGAGACTCTGATCCAGCTCCGGTTCCGCGTCTAACGCAGTAGTGGTGCCAGAGGAAGCGGCGCCGGTGGATGGGTAATCAGGCCTGGATCCAAGGGGGGCCTGCGGAGCCGGTGGCGAAGGCCTACGTCCCCCCAACCGAGCCAGCAGGGCCTGAAGGCCCGCCGGCGGGATTCGGCCGCCCAAATATGGCATGCATCGCCTTGTAGAACGTACAAAGCTGGGCAGGAGTCGCTCTGGATCCCGGAAAGTGAAGGAAACGTGGAGCCACAGGAGGAGCCCCACCCGCGGCCCTCATCGGGTCGGCCGACCGATGAGGAGAAGTTGAAGAGCGGCGATGCTTCTTCCACTTCTTCTTATGCTTCGACTTGCCTAACCCAGAGTGCGAAGACTTTGAAGACTCGGACAAATGGTGTTGGCTCCGCAACCGGTCCCTCAACCTCCCTCGCGATCGGGACCTCGAACGGTGCGGGCTGACTGCCGGTGCTCAAGCAGCTTTCGGGGCTGCTCCCGCAAAGCCTTTGGCGCCATCGACTGGCAGTCGGAGCACGACTTGGGGTCGTGGTCGCGCTCCAGGCAAAATAGGCACATGCGGTGTAGATCCGTCTCCGACATCATCCGATGTCTCGAAAAAGAAGTCGACACAAGTTGAGAAAAAAATCTGTCAAAAAGTGACAGAAGGACCCGCTCTTCCTGGATCTACGCTGGCTGGCGTGGAAAAAGAAAGAACTGACGTCAACGCGTGAGGGCAGCATCTAAGTAGCTGCCGCGATGTCATCCCGGCAACAAGGACGGACGCGGAGCCGGCCGATGCCCCTTTCCGACGCGCAGAGGTACTGCTGATGAAAAAACTTTCCAGATCCAGTCTGACGCCTAGGGGTATTTCTAAGGTAAGGAAGCTATAACAAACATGTTTCTTTCAGATAGAGGAAGACAGGAACCCCCGATCTGCACAGATGAGCTGCAACCACCGCCATCACTTTCGTGAACATCCAAGGGGCGCTGGTAAGGCCAAAGGGGAGCATGGTAAACTGAAAATGCTCGTGGCTTACCGTGAACCTTTGTTAACGCCTGTGGGCTGGCAGGACGGGGATGTGGAAATAAGCATCCTGCAAGTCCAACGCTACCATCCAGTCTCCAGGGTCGAGGGCAGACAGGACCTGAGCTAATGTCAACATTTTGAACTTCTTCTTCCGTTGTAAGCGGTGGACGTCCCTGAGATCCAAGATAGGAAGCAGGCTTTTGTCCTTCTTGGGTACCAGGATGTAGTCGGAATAACAACCACAACCTACTTCTGGCACAGGGACTCACTCGATCGCGCCCTTGCCCAAGAGAGCCATAACTTCCTGGCGGAGAAGGGCCAAGTGATTCTCCGACATACGATGGAGTTTTGGTGGCATGAAGGGAGGGGTAGTCTCGAAGGGAAGGGAGCAGCCCCTTCGAACTATCTGCAAAACCCACCTGTCTGATATGATATTGTGCCAGTGGGGGAGGTGATGGCAGATCCTGCCCCCCACTGGCAACTGGCAGCCCCGAAAGGTCGGACATGAAGGTTTGGAGGCAGCTGCAGTGGGGGCATTGGTGGACTGGCCCGCTCTCTGGTTCCCGGACACACACCGCTAGTTCCCACGTCCCCGGCTGCGCAGAGGCTGGGTGGCTTGTGCGGCCCTGTGTGGAACGTGGTGGGGCACCACTTCCATGGCACCGAAAGGGGCGAAAGGCAGACTGCATGGGGCGAGAAGTCGCTGCAAGACCCAAGGACCGGGTCATAGCTCTAGAGTCCTTGAAGCGCTAAAGTGCGTTGTCTGCCTTGTCACCAAACAGGCCAGGGCCATCAAAGGGCATGTCCAAAAGGATAGATGTGACATCCCCAGAGAAGCTGGAGGTTCTCAGCCAGGCGTAGTGTCTCAGGGCTACTGACTTGGAAATCGTCCCACCCAGGGAGTCAGCAGTATCCAGCCCACACCAGATGGTGAATTTTGCTATGTTTCGACCTGCAGCAACAGCGCAGGCGAGCACAACCTGGGCCTCCTCCGGGTAACCGTGTCCCACACTGAATGTGTGTAACGGCACAAGAGTCCTAAGCTGGGGGAAGAAAACAACTTCTTCCCAAGATTTTCCAGCTTCTTGGATTCCCTATCTTGAGGAGCTGTAGGGAAAGTGCTTCCTTTCGAAGATGCGGCTTGGACCACCAAGCTCTCGAGGGTAGGGTGTTGGGAAAGGAAATGTGGGTGCCTGGTGCCAGGCGGTGGCGTAGGGCAATCATCCTATTTACAGGAGCCCCTGTGCTAGGCTTGGACCAGGAGCCCAGGAGGACGTCAGTGAGGGCCTCATTGTAAGGCAACAAGGGCTCCGAAGAGGCTGCTGCCGGCTGAAGTACCTCAGTCAGGAGGTTAGTCCTGATCGCCACCGTAGGAAGCTCAAGGCCCAAGGCCCAAGGCCTCAGCCTCCCTATGCAACACCACAGCATAGGGAGCTCCCTCCTCCATAGCCACGGTAGGGAGAGAAAGCATACCAAGGTCTGGGAAAGTATCCAGACCACTGGCATCACCTAACTCCTCTATCCAGTCCGGCTCTTCAAGCTGGTCTGCCAGAGGGTCAACAGACCCCTCCCAGTCCTCCTCTGGCCACCACTCAGGGCGATAAGGAACGCTAGGGAAGAACATTGGTACAAAAGTCCCCTCCGGCGCCAGTACCGGCATCGGTCGACTTCGGTCCGGCTCCGTGTCCAAGTCGAGGGGGAGGCCGTGGTCGACACCGGCCGGGTACGCAACCGGCATCTCGGAGGTGGCGGGGGCGTCGTCAGAGTGATCGGTGCCGGGGAAAGTACCGTGAGGTCGACCGGCACAGATCCAGGTCCAGGTCCAGGCCTGGATCTTTGGGGGGCATCGAGTCCGAGGGGCCTGACGGCGAACGGGTGGAGTCCGGCTGCCCAAAGATGGAATGGAGGGCTCCGTAAAAGGGACGAAGCTGGGCAGGGGACGCTCCTGCACGGGTAAAGAGAGGAAAGCTGGGAGTCATCCCAGAAGGCTCCAAGGGCGGGGTCGGAGGATGACGACCCTCCACGTCCCATCGGTCAACGGACGGGGAGAAGGCGAAGAGCCTTCTTGTGCTTCAACTTACCCAATGGTGAAAACTTTGATGAGGAATGATGGTGGTGGCTCCGTGAACGGTCCCCCGACCTTCCTCTTGACTGGGACCTCGAGCGGCACAGAGCAGACTACAGGGCCTCCAGAAGGTTTCGGGACCGTTCCTGAAAAGACTTCGGGTTCATGGCCCGACAGTTTTGAGCACAACTTCGGGTTGTGGTCGCGCTCCAAGCACCAGAGGCACACAAGGTGCGGATCCATGACAGACATCAGCTTGTGATAGGTGTTACAAGGCTTGAAGCAGGACCGACGATAGGACGTCACTACGTGCACCAGGAGTCTAACGACTCGAAAAAGATGTCGACGAAAGTTGGAAAAATTCTAGTCAAAAAGGGACTAAGGGAACTGCTCTCTCTGGATCTGCGCTGGCTGGCGCGGAATAAGAAAGAAATGACGTTTAAGTCGATACCGCGACATCATCCCGGCAATCACGACACCACTGATGAAAGCGGAGTCGACCGACGCCACCTACCGACGAGCAGGGGTACTGCTGACAGAAAAAATTGACCGGATCCAGTCTGACGCCTGTTGTTAATTCTAAGGTAAGAAATCTATAACTAATAGTCTCTCTCAGATTCCATTTTCTGTGCTCTCAAGCAGCCGCAGGGTGAGGGGGGTTGGAGGTATGTTTTTGCTCTTCATTTGTTCTCGCTCCTCACTGTTAGGAGTAAGCTGGAACATGTTGCGTGGGATGCGAAAAGTGTGGAATGTACAGCTCTGTCTCGGAGTCAAAATACAGGGACCTGGCCAGCTTTTGTCTTGACCCTGACACAGACCAGTACGGCCAGCTCAGTTTCCGTAACAGAAGAAGGTAGGGTTTCTAGAAACTTCTCCTAAGGTTGAGTAAGAGGTATTAAAAGAGGGAAATCACTGTGGAACAGACGTGTTGCTGCAGGGAACTTTGAGGGTCCCGATCGAGACTTCTGCCTGGCTGTCAAGAGCTCCTCAAGTCAAGTTGGCCAGAATGTTGACAGATTGTTCGGTGATGTATTCTTTTTACCTCTCGTGTATTTAAGTTATACGTTTCTCTGCTCCATCTATATTTGTCATACAATTTTTTTGTTCTTTTGTGCCTTTGTTATTTGAAAATATTACCTTTCTGGTTGGTATTTGGTAATCTGCATTAATCAATAAATGTTGCCTTCCATCGAAAAGCGTTGGCCTAATAAATATATGTGTTTCATTTTCAATGCACCTGAATTAGTTTCCTTGCCTTGTTGTGAGTGCGGAGTTCTCTGAGTTGGCCCGCATTGTCAGTTTCAGATTGCAGCACGGCCGGATGCTCAGCATCGTCAGTTTCCAAAAAGCCCTGTTTGCCTGGAGCGAGACACCGTGATTGGTTCAATACTATTTCAGTGTTTACCGCCCTTGTTGCATTTGCGGACACCACCCCAGGCAAGTCCATTTACCCCAAAGTTTGCAAGGGATGCGAGATATCCACTGGGCCTGGTACCCTATATTAAGCTCCCTGGGCTTCTATCTGGGACTGAGACTCCCATCCTTTATAAACTCTCTTACACTAGCTGGGACCCCCAGCATTGGTGCTATTACCTAACTGTGCCTTTTTTCTTTACCCTTGATCAGAATGAGTACCTCTTCATAGACGATCATTTCAGCGGGTATGTGGACGCCTCCATCTCTAAGGTGGTCTTGCAGGAGATGGCCCCCCCTAGAGAGGAAATCACTGCTGTGGCAGAGCGCTGCTTCAAACCGCTCCCTGGGAGGGAAGACGTTTTAGGACTTGGACCCCTCGTACCTACGGGCAGGCCTGAACCACCCGCACAAGTGCAGAAGAGACATGGAACCAGGCGTTGACCCGAGCACTTTTTTTTTTAGGTCTCGTCTGACCCAGCGCATGCGCTGGTCTGGCAAGACTTATTGAGAGGGCTCCAAAAAGTGCTACCAGGCCAGCCTAGAGCCACAGTGCATGTGCGCGGGCGCTTTACCGCCATTACTTTCGGTTTCGCGGCCGCACGACCGCTTTGATGTTTGATCGTGATCGCGATCACTTTTAATTTCGCGGCCGCACTGCCGCCTTGCACAGCCAATAGGTCTCGCTTTTGGGACCTTATAAGTATTTAGTTATACAACTGTTGCATGGCTAAACACTTATAAGGTCCCAAAGGCGAGACCTATTGGCTATGCCAATGCTTGTTTAATTTGTTTATTAAACAGCTGGCACATAAGGATCATACATCACATAACAATTCTTCTCCACCTCCAAGAGCTAGAAACGAACAATGATTCAGTGCAAGTCTGGATTCCCAAGGAGATACCCCGTCAGGGGGGCCCAAAAGTTCTTCGGACGGGAGGCAGGAGGTAGTTCCTCAGCATATACACCCAACTGATCCCTATAATAAAGCAAATTCCGGATCCACCTCCGTCAGAATAGTTTTAGCACCCCAACACTGCGCCACAGCCCGTTTGGCAAACAGGGTAGAGATGGCCACTAGCCATGTATTACAGGGCTTGAGTTTCTGCACCCATCCCAGCAGACACACTGCCGGAGAACACTCAACAGTTTCCAGCACTACAGCACTCACCACTTTCACCCAGAAGTTATATACTCCCACGCAATTCCATGCTAGACGTAGAAAATCTGCATCCGCCTGGCTGCAGCGCACACAGCATGCATTATCCCGCAACCCAAACCTTTGCAACTGTAACGGTGTAGAGTAAAGCTGGTGTAAATATTTGAAATTAATAATGCACAGATTGCAGTTCGCCGTCAAGCGGCCCGTTAAGGTACAGCAAAACTTCCAGGAGTCTATCGAGAACTCATCGCCCAAGAGGTTCTTCCATTTAGAATAGGAGGGTGATTCGGTAAGATCAGTTTCCCTTAGGGATGCATTGTATAATTTGGTAAAAAGACCACTGCGCTCTGCACTCGCCAGCACCGCTTGCAGTGCCAGCAGAGTGCGCGGCTCTGTCGCGTACGCTGGGTACACTGCGCGAATTGCTTGTCGCACCCGTACATACGTGAAGCGCAGCATCATTTCGGCATCCCGCCCGCCCTGGAGGTCCGACAACGCACGAAAGTGACCCTGGCCGTACAAGTCTCCCATAAACCTAACCCCCACTTCACTTAGAACCTTCAGAGCAGCAGGCTCACTCACTGCCGATATACCCGGGTGAGCAGCAAGGGGGAGCCTTGGGGCATAAAAATACTCCAGATTCACCCTTTTAGCCAAAGTTTGCCATGCCCAGGCCGTGCAATGTACAGGGCTGATTTCCCCCACGTGAACCCCCTACTCCGCCCATCAAGGCTTCAGCAGCCAGAGGCACCGGGAGCATGAATCCGCCTCAATAGCAGTATGTGGTTGAAATTTCTGCAGAAAATGTACCAGAAGTGCGCATACTGCGCCTGTGCACATAAGTAGTACAAACGCAAATCAGGAGCTTCAAACCCACCGCGCTCAAACGGCTGAACCAGTAGACTCCAGCTGCAGCAGGACTTCTTACCCCCCCCACACAAGCGTTGACATGATCGACCGCAATGTATTATCAACGCAACATTCAGCCGAATGGGAACATTAACAAATAAATAAAGCAGCTTGGGCAAAAAAGCCATTTTTATGATCGCGATGTGGTCCGCCAAAGAGAGAGGAAGTTCAGCCCAGCGCTCGGCCTGTTCCGTAATCGTGGTGACAGCACGACCATAATTGGCGGTTATCACAACCTCCGGGTCCCTGTGCAGGCACATCCCCAGGTACTTGACAGGTTCGGTCGACCACCTCAGGAGGGATTCAAGATCTATCTCCCTGATACCGGCCGTGAGCGGGAACACAGTATATTTGGCACAGTTGATGCCCAGACCAGAATACCTTTCAAACCGTACGTACTCACGCAGTAGTTCCGATAAATGTATAGCAGGATCACGGACGTACAAGAGCATATCATCTGCATACAGCGACCCCACTAGGGGTCGCTGTCAAAACCGCAATGCAGCCTGCGCATGCCTCTGATGCAGCTTGCACGCCAGCGGTTCAAGGGCTAGCGCAAAAAGCATAGGCAACAGGGGACATCCCTGTCGTGTTCCACAGAGGATGGAAAACCATCAGATACTCAGCCATTGACTCGAATCCGGGCCACCGACGCATTATACAGCAGATGAGTCAATTTTTAAAAAAAGGCGGCAGGCCCATTCGTTACAAGATAGTGAACATGTATTCCCACTGGAGTGAATTAAAAGCCTTGGCGGCGTCTAACAGCACCGCCACAGCCTGAAAATTATGCTCGAAGTAGTGTAATGTAGAGAAATACAGTACAGAGGTTATGCGATGTGGAGCGAGATTGCACGAACCCCGATTGGTCCGAAAGTACGAGTTTGGGGACTAATGGCTGGAGTCTGGTTCCTATCATCTTAGCCAGAATCTTGGCATCGATATTTATGATAGAAAGTGGACGGTAGGAGTCACAGGAGTTTGCCGCCTTGTTGGATTTTAAAAGAAGCACCAACAGGGCCTCCATAAGAGGAGGCAAAGCACCCGAGTCATACGCCTCTGCACAGATTTCCAGCAGCCACGGTGCAAGCTCATCAACATATGCCTTATAAAACTCACTGGGGAGCCAGTCTAGCCCCGCCGCTTACCAGGTGGGGAGGGACATAATAGCTAACTTCACATCCTCTACATCAAAAGGCAGCGTGATGTACTCGTGGTGCGCCGAGGACAACTATCCTATCATTAATTTCTATCATTAATTTCTGCCGCAGGCGGAGAGGTGCGCTTCCTATGCAGATTTGAATAAAAGTACAGCACCACCCTGCTTATTGCCGTGTTATCGTAGTGTGTCATTCCCTTCCCGTCCAGCAGTTCGGTAATATGAGCCTGGCTGCACGGTGCCGCCAATTTCTGAGCTAATGAGCGACTAGGACGACCACCCTCTCCATAATACCGAGCAGTGCTACGGCGAGATCTAAACAACATTTCCTAAACGACAGTGTCATTATGTTCAGTAACAAGGTCGCGGCTCTTTGAAAGAATGTCAGGAGCGGGATTCTGGACGTACCCACTTTCTTCTCAGGGAGCTTAGTAAGGTGGGTCTCCTGCAGCAATGCGACCTGCACATGCATCCTATCTAGACAAGCCATCACCGTTCGAATTTTCTTGGGGCTATTAAGGCCACGGACATTCCAAGTAAGGAACCTTAATTTACTACCCATATCTCACGGAATAGACTAGTATGGCAAAGAGAGATATACAATAGACCAAGCATATCGTGTCATGAGGGTCGTCCAACACATGCCGCAGATTCCCAACTCCCACCCCCCAGTGTACCCCCCACCCACTTCGGCTGCCCCAACTTGACAAAGCCATCCAGAGAATGACTGAACAACCCCCATTACAACAACCTAAGATTGTGATGTGGAGAACTCCCATATAGGGGGCATCAGAGTGCTACTACCCTCCCATCACGTAAGAGGTGGCTGATCAGGTCTAGAACCTGTGTTACAATACACGTTCGGATACTAAAACAGAAGGCTTCCTTCAACATACATAAAACACAGTTGAATATGCCAGGCCCAATATTATCAATGGCAGTGTACATATACCCCAACATATAAGGACGGCAACCAGTACGAGAAGTATAGAGCCAACATACAAAGAGCCCTCAGAATCTTTATCAATCATCCTCCCCTCGTTCAACTGTGGCCTTGCGCCGTTGTCTCTTCAGCTACTTAGCGTGCTCCATCGCTGCCTTAGGGGCAGAGAAAACCTTGAAATTCCCCTATGGCCCCACACGGAGACGCGCTGGATACAGCATGGTATAGGGAATGTTTTCAGACTGCAGGAATGTTTTAACCGCCCCACACTCCCGCCTCGCAGCCTGGTCGGCGACAGTAAAATCAGGGGAAAAAGACAACGTGTTCCCCTGATGGGAGATGATACCCTTCTCCCTAGCCAGCCGTAGGATAGTATCTCGGTCTTGATAGTTCAGTAGACGAGCTATTATGGGACGAGGTGAGGCCCCAGGGACGAGGCACCCCGCCAAAGATCGGTGGGCGCGCTCCACGGCGAACATGGAGGATAGATGCTCGGGACCAAAGATTTCCGAGAGTAGGGTCTCTATAAAGTGCTCCATTCTCCCAGTGTTAAGAGACTCGGGCAGGCCCATATGCGAATATTATTCCTCCTGGACCGGGCCTCCAAATCCTCATTCTTGGCCTGTATGAGGGTCAGCATCTTCTCCATATTGAGGGCCTTCCTCGTTACCTCCCCAAGGCCATCTTCCGAATTTGAGACCCTCTGCTCCACCTCACCCACTCTTGCAGATTGTTTTTCCAATTGGGAGGACATATGGTCTAGCCGATGATTTATGGTAGCCATACTTCTCTCTATTGCCTGGAGGCTTTTTTGCATGGCCAACAACGTGGCCTCCAGATTAGACGGGCCATCCCCCTGTTCATCAGCGTCAGAATCGGAGGCCGCCTTTTGTTGGGCCCTGCCCGATTTTCGCGCCTCGAACATGAGGCGGGCTGCGTTTTGTCTGGTTTTCCCATGGCAAGCGTAGAGGAGGGCACAAGATCAATAACCACGCAGGAGCAGTCCAAAGCAGCCGACCCTGAGCAAGGTGTTCACAGTGTAGACCAGCGAGTATAAAACCAAGGGCCCCCAGAGAGCCAGTGGGTCAAACTTACAGGCGGCAGGTAGAAATAAAAAAAGGCACAGTTGACACCGCCAGTCCCCCCAGCGAAATCCTGCAATGCAGTCTAAATATGGGCAGCTGCAGCACAGAGGGCAACGCACAAGCGGCTGGTTATAAGCAGATCAGTCCCGCAACAGGTGCCCAAGAAAGATCAAGGGCCAGCCTCGCCCATTCACAGAGTTTCAAGAAGTCAGCCAGGCCTCCGCAGGAACCTCACTCCAGCATGGAGATACGAAGCAATGTAGACGATACTACCCCACTACAGGGCACAGAGATGAGGCGTACAGCCAGCAGGGCTCCAAATCCCAGAATAGGCCGCCACTCCAATGGACCACCCGGGAGCCAGTCAGCCATCCAGCGACAGGCAGCAATGCACATGTGGCCTACACTCCCAGGCCCGAAGAGCAGTACAGCAGGGACCGGCCAGATCACGCAGAGGAGGGCCCACCTGCTGCCGCGCCCCCAACGCACGAAGCGCAGAGAGAGAGTCCCAGGGCGGGGAGTCCCAAGCAGCGAACACCGTCAGGAACACGCAAGCCGCAGGCGGTGAGCAGCGACCCAAAGCCCTGGTCAACACCCACCTTCGCAGCAGCGGGCCGAGGCCTTGGCCGCCCCCACCTACCGCAGCCCGCGGCGGGCGCCGCGAGTCCACCTCCAAGTCCAGTAATCCCCAACAGGTCTCACAGCACAGCCAATCTGCAGCCGACGATCAAGGCCAGCAGCATCAGATTCGCGAGGAGAGGCCGCGATGCCCCCCGCAGTAGTAGGTCAGTCGCTCCCGCTAGCACACCGCACCGTCCGCTCTCAGGGTGGCCAGCCGACACAGGCACAGACTCCGGGCGCAGATAGCACTGGATTGCCGCTTTCTCCCACAGAGCGGCAGTCGATAGACAGGCTACTCCCGCAAGCAGTTCAAGTCACCATCTTGCACTCGTAACGAGCGAAGCACACTTCGCCGACTTTCTCGGTGCCAAAACGCTCGCCAGCCGCACTTCCCGGCTCAAACTGTAGCAGGGATGTCACTGCACAACGGCCGGCAAAAAAGGAACTTGGATGCCTCTGTAGATGGTCGATAATAGACGGATTGCAGATCAGCCGGGCGGAGCTGCACTAAAGTACGGCCATCTTGCCAGGCGCCCTCTAGCGCCCCATCGACCCGAGCACTTTTGACAGACTGAAACAGGCATTCCTGGACTATTATCAGTCCACCTCACTATACCCCACATAGCATGGTCTTGCCGAGCTTGCTAGGACAAGCTTCTGGATATTGCACAGTCCCCCGCAGCCCCCGCGTTGCGGGGGTGCCCCACGCTCCAGGGGCCCCCTCAGCGCAGAGCCAGTAAGCACTACACAATACACATCTGTGACTGTCTGGGATTTTTTTTATAGGTAATTAATTAATAGGTAGGGGTTACATAACTTACGTTACAATACACCCGCTCTAGACTTCATAAATTAAAGGGAGGGGGTCGTGCTCTCGGGGCCCCCTCAGCGGAACCAACAAGCACTACACATCCTTGACCACCTGGGATGGGTAATTAATTAATAGGTAGGTTATGTAACAAACTTATGCTCGCTCTGGACTTGTCTTCATATTTCATAAATTAAATGGTAAAAAAAAAAAAGATAATGGTGCGCACTGCGCAGCGTGCAGAGTTCCCTGCCGCTGCGTCTGTGCGGTCTTACTCTTCACCCTCAGGGTGGGGCTGCTGACTAATAATTGGCATGCACACTGCAACTCGCGCAATTCAAAATGCGCGTGACTGGCAAGGCTCGGAGGCATTCCGGAGGCCAGAGACGATTAGAGGCACAGTGCCGCGGCGACCACCGGCCATAATTTTATTATTTCTATCCCCTGGCTAGACTTGTTTGCCCTGTCTTCGGCGGCCCGTGCAGGTGAATCTGTCTCTTCCAGTCCAGTCCCAGTCCCAGGTGGAATGGAATGGGAGGGATGCATGCATCGTCGTGGGCGGTCGGGCCTGGATTAAAAACCAAAGTTAATATAGGCCCCGGCCCGGTACAGCACAATGGAGACTGTGAAGATACATATCTCCAGTTACAGTGAGAGCGGAGTGAGGTGGCTGGTGGTTGCGGCTTGTGAGCCAGTCGCGGGTTGCCCATGGCGTGGCTGCAATAAATCAACATTTTTAATCATGATGATTGTCACCGTGACAATCATCATGATTACAATTTTTGACTTATTGCAGCCACGCGACGGTGCGCACAGAGCAACTGAACTGCATCATGGGGCGGGCCGGGGGCAGCCAGGCCGAGATAAAGTAGGAGTAAGGCCCCGGGCCCGGTTCGGTTCTGCCAGGGCGCTGCGCAATGGAGATCATGATGACGATGATTCATTGCCCAGTTTGTGAGTGAGAGCGAGGTGGATGGTGGTTGCGGTTCGCGCACCGTCGTGTGGCTGCAATGAATCAAAAATGTAATCATGACAGGTGATTGTCACCATGACAATCCTCATCATGATCACAATTTTTTAACTACAAACTACAAAACTGTGCAGCACGGCTCCTTATACAGGGCCATAATCGGGAATCCGCAAGACCGCACATCGCCTCTCTCCACTGGCTTCCGGTTGCGGAACAAATTCAGTTTAAGGCACTGTGCATCGTCCATAAGAATCTTTCGGCTAAAGGTCCACCGATCCTTCGATCTATCATCTCCCCCTATCACCCCAAAAGATCTTTGCGCTCCGGGAATAAACATCTGGCAGTTGTTCCCAGGATAAATAGATCTCGGAGTGGTGGACGCATGCTCTCATATACCGCAGCAAAATGTTGGAACCAGCTACCTAACTACATTCGTCTAGAGGACAACTATCTGTCTTTTCGCATACTCCTGAAAACTTTTCTGTTTCCATGATGTCTGACTGTAGCACAGTGATGACTCTGCTTCTAGCGCTGGGAGGCCTTTTGGTAGCCGTGCGCTTTAGAAATGTATATTCATTCATTCATTTATTGCAGCCACGCGACGGTGCACAAGCCGCAACAACCAGCAGGCCTTCCAGAAGCAACCCATCAGGGGCCTATAAAGTTCACATTTTGTATATCCCCCTACCATCTCATGACCCAGTGCGTGCCTCACAGAGCTGTTCTCTGTAGTGCTTTAGTGTTCAATAAGGATATAGTGGATTCTGATGGAGATCGAAGGGATGTTGCAAAAAAGGCAATTTGACATATAGATTGTACATGGGAAACAATGTAATGCTGGAGAATGATGTAGGTGATGTAATATGTTATTGTATGTGTGATATGTTTAGTGAGGTTATAAAGATGTCATGGCTGGGTGGGAGGTGTTACCTTAAAGGATGGATTCATGTAATCCTTATTTATTCAATGTAAATCAGTTAAGATTTAGGGGTTAGTTTTAAGAGATATGTTATGGGATAGATTAATTATTTAAAATATATGCAATACATTTTCATACTTAGGGCTCCAGGTTATGGTTGGCAGCATTAGTACATTCTATTAAAGTAATGAATACAATTTTAATGGCAGGGAAAAGCAGAGATGAAAGAAGAAATGAGACATAAGCAGGTCAAACATAAGGATGAAAAGGAGAGGAGCTGCCTAGATTAAAGGGGAGAAAGAGGCAGAAAAAAACAATGTGGGGGAGGTGAGAAAAGACAGAGAAAGTGGGAATTTGTCAGTTTTCTCTTAAATAGAATTAGGAGCAATCTGACCTGTAGGAAAACAGAGAGATACGTCACGTCTAAAAGTTAGGTTCATTATTCTGCGATTTAATATAGATTATATTAGCACCTGCCTTTAAGTGAGGATGAAAGGAAGAAACCATGAAAGAAGTAAAAGAAACTATAAATGAAAGAAGAGTGGAGAATGTAGAGGAGAGATACAGCGACAATATGAATAACTGGTGGAAAGAAAATTACAGTGAAAGAAGTAAGAGAGTGAAGGGATGAAGCCAGAAAACAAAATGAAGGGAACAAGTGGGTGAAAATTAAAGAGAGAAACAGAATGAGACAGATAGGAGAAGGGAGCGATGGAAGGGAAGAAAATGAGAGGAGAAAGACAGTGAAAGGCGTGAGAGCTAATGAAAAAATAAACGGGGAGAGAAAAATAAAGTAGATGAATGAAGAGGAGTGGTAGAAAAGAAAAGCAGTGTAGTGAGGAAGAGGAGAGAGAAAAAAAGCAGAAGAGAAAAATGTGTGAAGAGGAATGAATACGAACAAAAAAGGACAATAAAGACAAAAGGTAGTGGCAGTAGAGAGGAAAGAAACAAGTGAAGAGAGAAAAGCTAAAAATAGAAAGAAGGGAATTAAATCAAGATAAAAGCAATAATACTAATAATAACAGCCATACTTCCCAGTTTATCTTTTTTACAGATTTTTAAACTTGGAACTACAGAAAGGAATATGCTACTTACCAGTATGCATCTGTTCTTGGCATTTAGAGCTGCAGATCTATACACTGTGCATAGCTCGCCATCTGGTGTTGGGCCCGGATGTTTGCAGTTTGTTTTTCCTCTTGGAAAGTCTTTGGAAGTCACGAGTTCGGTGACTCCTCCCTTGGTTGGTATTGCGCATGGGCTTCGGCTCCATCCTCAGATTGTTTTTCGCCAGCAGGGAAAGATGGAGCGTAGTGGTAACAGTAAAGAAACCCATGTGTGTTGTATCTAAATAAGATAAGACTGGAACAGATACAGGTAGCCGGGGAGGCGGGTGGGCGTGTATAGATCTGCAGCTCTACATGCCAAGAACAGATGCATACTGGTAAGTAGCATATTCCGTTCGAGGCATATGAGCTGCAGATTATACACTGTGCATAGATTATATAGCAGTACCCAAACCTAGCGGCGACCACCGGTATCCGTTGCAGTAGTTTGGAACAGTGTTTTGAGTACAGCCTGGCCCACAGTAGCTTGTTGCTTGGTTTGCACATCTACACAGTAATGTTTTGTGAAAGTGTGCGGTGTTGACCATGTGGCTGCTTTGCATATGTCATCTAGTGGTATGTTTCCTAGAAAAGCCATAGAAGCCCCTATCTTTCTTGTTGAGTGGGCTTTAGGGGGAACCAATAGCGTTCGTTTTGCTTTGTGGTAGCAAATCTGTATGCATTTTACAATCCACCTAGCTATCCCTGATTTAGAAATAGGGTTGCCTTTATGTGGTGGAGAGAAGGAGACAAATAGCTGTTTGGTATTCCTGAAAGGTTGTGTGCGTTGGATGTAGTAAAGTAAAGCCCTTTTTACATCCAGTGTGTGTAACGCTCTTTCCGCAACGGTTTGAGGTTGTGAGAGAAAGACTGGTAATTCTACCGACTGGTTTAAATGGAATGGAGAAATGACTTTGGGTAGAAACTTTGGGTTGGTGCAGAGTACAACCTTGTTCTGATGCATTTGGAGAAAAGGTTCCTGTATAGTGAGTGCTTGTATTTCACTAACCCTTCTGAGGGAAGTGATGGCCACTAGAAAAGCTGTTTTCCGTGTGAGAAATTGGAGCTCACATTTATGTAATGGTTCGAAAGGGGGTCCCATTAACCGTGTGAGAACTATATTCAAATTCCAGACCGGTGAGGGTGGTACTCTGGGCGGAATTACTCTTTTGAGGCCTTCCATGAAGGCCTTGATGGCAGGCACTCTGAAGAGTGAGAGGTGCTGCCTGCTCTGTAAGTAAGCAGCAATGGCAGCGAGGTGTAACCTAATGGAAGTATATGCTAGGTTACACCTTTGTAGGTGGAGTAAATAACATATGATGTGCTATATGGACACATTTAAAGGATTGATTGTGTTGTTGTGGCAGTAAACAACAAATCTTTTCCACTTTGCAGCATAGCATGCCCTAGTAGTAGGGCGTCTAGCTTCCCTGATAATGTTCATGCAATCAGGGGGAAGGTTAAGGTATCCAAATTCTAGGACCTCAGGAGCCAGATCGCAAGGTTGAGCTGAGCTGGGTCCGGGTGCCTGATCTCTCCATGGTTCTGGGTTAGGAGGCATGGTGAGAGGTGTAGCCTTTGGTGTGGTACTACTGAGAGTTCCAGCAATGTGGTGTACCACGGTTGTCTGGCCCATATTGGAGCTACTAGGATCAGTGTTAGGGAATGCTGTTGTAGCTTTCGCACCACTAATGGAATTAGTGGGAGAGGTGGAAAAGCGTATGCAAATTTGTTTGACCAGTTCATCCATATCGCATTGCCTTTGGACAATGGGTGTGGATATCTGGCGGCGAAGCTTGGGCATTTTTTGTTTTCGTGGGTGGCGAATAGGTCTATGTGTGGATGCCCCCACTTCTGAAAGAACGGGTGAAGAACTTGTGGGTGAAGTTCCCACTCGTGGATCTGCTGCGTCTGTCTGCTGAGCAGATCTGCCACGGTGTTTTGGACTCCTGGGACGTGTTGGGCCAGGAGAAAGATTTTTTGTGGAATTGCCCATCTCCACATGCTCTGTGCTAGCTGAGAGAGCTGTGGAGAGTGTGTGCCCCCCTGCTTTTGAATGTAGTACATGGCAGTCATGTTGTCTGTGCGAATGAGGACTGCCTTGCCTGAAATCTGCGTCTGGAAAGATTTTAGGGCGAGGAAGATTGCTAGTAACTCCAGATGGTTGATGTGGAGTAACTTTTGTTGCGGCGTCCATGTGCCCTGCACTGTGAGGTGTAGTAGATGAGCTCCCCATCCGGAGAGCGATGCGTCCGTTGTTAGGATTATTTGTGGAACCGGGTCCAGGAACGGTCGACCTCTGGAAAGGTTTGTGGTGTTCCACCACTGCAGAGAGCGATGGGTGCGAACCTTCTACCAACACCAGATCTGCCAGTTGTCCCTGGGCCTGGTTCCACTGGCGCGCTAAGCACTCTTGGAGTGGACGCATCTGGAGTCTTGCATGGGGCACTATGAAGATGCAAGAGGCCATCATCCCTATCAGTTGCATAAACACTCTTGCTGGGAGAGAGTGTTGAGAAATGAATTTTTGACGCAGGGCCTGTATCTTTGCAATCCTGGCAGGATTGGGATAGGCTATGGCTTTTGAGGTGTCTATGGTGGCACCGAGGTATTGTTTTGTGTGTGATGGTACCAGGTGGGATTTTTGATGGTTCACCGTGAACCCTAGCTGGTGGAGTAGTTGGACTGTAGCGGCGGTATGTTGCACACATTGTTCGTAGGACGTGGCTTTTATTAGCCAATCGTCCAGATACGGGAAGACGTGAATGTGCTGTCTTCTGAGGTGTGCAGCCACTACTGCTAGGCACTTGGTGAATACCCTTGGTGCTATTGTTACCCCGAAGGGAGCACCTTGAACTGGTAGTGTTGCCCGTCCACCACAAATCTGAGGTACTTTCTGCGAGACTGGTGTACTGGAAAATGAAAGTATGCGTCTTTCAAGTCCAGAGTGGTGAGAAAATCGTTCTGGGAGAGAAGTGGGAGAACCTGTTGAAGGGTTACCATGTGAAAATGGTCTGAATGTATGTAAGTGTTTGAGGTCTGAGATCTAGGATAGGTCGTAGAGTCTCGTCTGTCTTTGGAATCAGAAAGTACAGGGAGTAGACCCATAAATTTTGCTGATTTATGGGGACCTGCTCTATGGCTCCTTTTTGCAGTAGGGAGGTTACCTCCTGTTTTAGCAGTGCAGTATGTTCTTGAGACATAGGGCGGTGCCTGGGTGGAATGTTTGGGGGGGCAGATGTTAGTTCTAAGCAATACCCTGACTGAATAATTTGTGTCACCCATCTGTCTGAGGTGATTGTCTCCCAGACGTGAATGAAATGTTGTATTCTGCCCCCGACCGGAGTGGAATGGTCTGGAGGGAGCGGGGGAAAGTCATTGGGTAGTAGGTGTGGCAGAGCGGGCGGTATTTGTTTTGCCTCTGCCCTTATTATTATTGCCTCTGTATCCGCCTCTTTGATAACCCTTTATGAAGGTAGATTGAGGAGGGGATTTGTAGGACGTGGATGCACTATCCGAGGAGTAGCCTCTGCCCGTGCCTCGAAAGGAAGAGCGGCGAAAGGAGCGCCTAGGAGTTTGTGACTGTAGGGCTCCCATGGATTTCGCCGTGTCAGTATCTTTTTTCATCTTTTCGAGGGCTTCATCAACTTTTGGGCCAAATAGATGATCTTGGTCAAATGGGTGATTTAATATAGAGGCTTGTACCTCAGGTTTAAAACCTGAAACTCTGAGCCAGGCATGACGACGTAGAAGGACACTGGTGTTTATGGCCCTGGAGGCTGTATCTGCTGCATCTAGGGCACAGTGAATAGAGGTATTAGTTATTAGTTTTCCCTCTTAGATCAATTCATTGGCCCTGTTCTTATATTTTTCAGGGAGATGGTGCATGATGGTCTCTAACTCATCGTAATGTGCCCTGTCGTATCTGGCCAACAGCGCTTGCGTGTTGGCGATACGCCATATGTTGGCGGCTTGTGACGCAGTGCGCTTCCCTGACGCGTCTAGGAGCTTGGACTCCTTGTCAGGTGGTGGTGCTTCGCCTGACGCCTGAGAATTGGAGCGTTTCCTAGCTGTAGATACCACTAGGGAATCCAATGGTGCAGGGCCTTTAATATATGAAGGGTCTGTGGGGGCGGCTTTGTATTTCTTCTCTATACGGGGGTTTAGGACCCTGGCCCTGACTTGGTCTTTAAAGACCTCCGGTGCATGTTTAATCACCCCTTTTAACATAGGTAGGATGGCAGTAGACCTATGTGCGTCGTCAAAGGTGTCTAGGAGAAAATCCTCCACTGGGTCAGTGTGTAACTCCACCCCGTGGTAGTATGCCGCCTTTTGTAATAGGTGGTGAAAACCCAAGGAATCTTCAGGTGGGGATGGCCTAGATGGGTAAAGGTCATCCTGTGGGACATCTGGGATGTCCGGATTATTATAGTCGTCCCATGGCTCTGGAGATCCAGTAGGGGTGGGATCCTGTGGCACATCTGCTGGATTATAAAATGGGTCTCCTAAGTTGTCTGGGACAGGAGACAAGGTTGGGGAACAATGAGGCGGGGGTGGAGAGGGTAGAGGTGGGGAGGGTGGAGGAGGAGGGGAAGGCACTCTGAAAGGGGAGGTAGCAGTGTCTTTCCTCTTTGGAGGTGGAGCTGGTTTGTCCAAGTGTCTCTTTTTTGTAGACAATGTCAAATGTCCAGTTTTTGGATCCTTGGTGAGTGTCTTTTGGAGAGGATCCGGTGTAAAAAGTTCTTGCGACACTGGTTGTTCGGTCGGCGCCGAAGTTTTTGGGGCCGACGGCTTTTTAGGATTGTCCAAGCCGTGCTTCTTTGGGACCTCCGATTTTTTGCTCAGCGCCGAAGAAGGCTTCGGCACGGGAGTGTCGGTGCCGAGGGCCTTGTGATGTTTGGTCGGCACTGGCAGGGCAGGTTTCGACACCGAAGGCTAAGGTAGTGGGTTCGGTGTGGAGATGGAGGCCGATCTTTTCTTAGGTGCCGAAGGGTGTTTTTCGGTACCGATGGTAGGCTGGCTCGAGCCCGAGCTGCCGGAAGGCTTAATAGGCTTTTTTACCGGGCCCGAAGGTGGGGTGTGAGAAGCAGTATCCTTGGTCTTGCCTAGGCCCGAAGGCGAAGGTGTGACCGAAGCCTTTTTGGGTGTCGGTGTGGGAGGGGGTATTGTACTCACGACCCTCTGCGCCGGGGTGATGTCCTCCACATCTGAATCGTCGGACTCGGAAGCACTGACGAGGTCGTCGTCCTCCTCTTCGATGTTCTGCTGTCCCGGAGCTTCGACGTCGTCCCCGAAGATGTCGACTGGAGCGGAGGTCGAGGAGTGCGCCATATTGCGTCTAGCCCGTTGATCTCAAATAGTCTTTTTGGAGCGAAAAGACTTGCAGGCGGGGCAGTCTCGAGCCTCGTGTTCAGGGGAGAGGCAGAGGTTGCACACCTCGTGGAGATCGGTGTGGGGAAACTTGGACCCACATCGAGGGCACTTCTTGAAAGGAATTCTTTCCATCAGCCGAGACCGGAGCCGGAATAGGCCCGAAGGCCACCGTCGACGACCGGAATCGAAGAAGTGCCGAAGAGAAGGTGATTAAGATGATTTATTATCTGAAGGATCTCGATGAGCGAGGATTTTGCATCGATCGGTGAACTGGAAGGTTCGGAACCGGAGCGTGAAGTATTACATCCGAGCCCGATGGCGGAAAAAAACAATCTGGGGATGGAGCCGAAGCCCATGCGCAATACGAACCAAGGGAGGAGTCACCGAACTCGTGACTTCCAAAGACTTTCCAAGAGGAAAAACAAACTGCAAACATCCGGGCCCAACACCAGATGGCGATCTATGCACAGTGTATAATCTGCAGCTCATATGCCTCGAACACCATATTTCCTGGGCTGTCCTTATTTTTACAGATGGAAAAAATGGAACGCAGGTCTTCTCCAAGTGGCTTTTGATGTTGTCCGTCATAAATGTTAAATCAATAGCTGTTTAAATTGACAGCCCGGTATTTAACATGTGACGCGTTTCCCTTGTGAAGCTTAAACTGCTGTCAGAGTTCTAGAGCTACTTTGCTAAATTTTACGATGGGTGTGTTGTTGTATTGTATGTGGTGTTTACATTATGAGGAAGGATTGAGTAAACGATGCAGCAGGAAAAGGCAAATTATTTGGATTAATGAAGCACATTTTGTGATCGTATTACTTTGATATTTTGTTATTTTTACATTGTCGGGGCATTCTCTGTACCTCATTAGTACCAGTTTAACATCCAAATATAACAATAAGCAACAGAATGGTGACCAGTCAATCTTAGCAGATGGTCTTCCACTGCACAGCAACACTTGTTGGTGCATTTTTTGTAACTTTTGAACCGTTTGAGCTAGAAGCAATTTTATTTCGTCAACATCTGCAGATTATGCAGCAGGTGATGAATTATGAAGCAAATGCGAAAAATCTGTGCAAAAAATGCAGCAAACTCACAATCGCATAATTTAAGTGACCCAGCGTATCACAAATCTACTACTGATAGATGGTAATCCCTACAGACTTGGTAATTATTTCTTTGTCTTGTAAAATCAAAACTGTGGGACGATTAACAAACAAAGGTGTTAAATACGGTTTGAGCTCTACGGCCTCACTTGATCATACTATTACACTCATTTGTTCTTCACAAAAGAGGCAAAATAGTATGCCTTGAAACCCATGCAAGGCTCGGATTCCACATGTACCATTGTACCACTGATGTGACTTTTTAAAAATTGCCTATTCCTCCTTGGCACACAATTCCACAGAATTAAAGAAAGCCCTTTCATTACATGTGATAAAGTGGGTTTGTGTTGCAGTAAACCCTCCCCCTTTTTTCTTGCCAGACTACTGATGCTCTTTGACCTGATGTGCTCTGGGGCCCTGCCAATCAGGACCCCAGGGCCTGTGTTCTTTCCCCAAAACAAAACCCAATTGGCATCTCTGGCCACATGTCAGCCCCTGGTAAATGGAACCATAGGTACCCAGGGCACTGTGACCAGAGAAGGCCCCTAAGGACTGTAGCACTTATTGTGCCCCCCCTTAGAGGCCCTGTACCCTGACACCCACCCACTGCCTTTGCAGGCTGAGTGTCTGGGTGGAGAACAAAACAAAGAGTCGACATGGCACACATCCCTGTGTGCCATGCCCACAAACCACTGCCCTGGCATACATCAGTCACCCCTCTCGCTGGGTGCCCTATACCAGTGGTGAGGGTACAGGTGCATGAACCCTGTACCCCTACAGTGCCCAGGTCCATTCCTGGGCCCTGTAAGTGCAGTGCTGCCATTAAGAGTATATGGTGCTGGGAGGTTGTCATTACGAACTCCACAGCACCATAATAGCTACACTGAAGACTGGGAAGTTTGGTATCAAACCTCTCAGCACATTAAACCCACACTGATGCCAGTGTGGCATTTAATGTAAAATGCACCACAGAGGGCATCTTAGAGAAGCCCCCTGAAAAACGAACAACTACCAGTTACCTGACTGAGTGGCTGCGCAGGCTGCCACCACCAGACATGTTTCTGGACCCCTGGGTCGAGAGCCTGCTGCTCTCGGGGGCCTGAAACAATGCACATCCTGGGACGAGGTGCCAAGCCTCCTCCCCCAGGATGGGCAGGGTTCACACAGGAGAAGCTTCAAAGGCATGCCGCTGTTGTGAGCCTCTCCAGACCATTTGCTGCTTTCAGCAACTGGTCCCTACTGGTTCTACCCCCCACTTTGGGCAGGAGAACCGGTGGGAAAAACAAGTGAGGAAGAGAGGTGTGCCCACCTCTACCAACTCCACACCTAAGGTGGGGGAGGCGAGGTGAAGCACAACCTCAAGTACCCGCCATCTTGAGGATGGGGGACCCAGCCAACCAGGGACAGGCTCCTGCCCCCCTCCCACTGGAGAGTAGCAGAATAGGGGGTGTACCAACCCCAGGGAAGGGACCCATTGGTCCCTGCCCTTTACCTACCTGTAACGCCCCTAAATTTAGTATTTAGGGGCACCCTGAACCTTCCTTCCTCAGATTCAGCAACCACAAGAAAAGAAGAAAGACGAAAAGCCGTGCAGAGCTAACAAGAGGACGACGCCCACTGACTTGGCCCCAGCCCTACAGGCCTGTCTCCCCTCGAACCTGCTCCTGCGAAACCCCAGCGTGTCCAGCGGCCAGCAACCTCAAAAACCCCAGGGGACCTGCCTGCCTTCACTCTAGAAGTTGTTTCTCCCGAGAACACCGGATGTGTTTAAACTGCAGCTTCTGGTGCCAGCGAGGGACCGCAAATCCAGCACACTCTGCACCCGCCGGCCCGTGTTTGAGTGAACAAACACCATGAGGAGGTCCGCCGGAAATCCTGACCCGAGATCCGGCGATCCCTGACCTGCCTCAAGCCTCCAGACGACCCCTGCAGCTTCAATCCAGAGGACCCCCCCACCGCGACCAGAGCGGGTAAGAAAATCTGACATCCAAATGCACCCCTGCACCCTGACGCCCCACGGCCTTGTTTGTCCAACCCAGTGGTGCCTAACCATCCCTCTACATCCCAACTTACCCCTCGAAGTAGAGGTCACTCCTGGAAGATCCTCGTCCCAGAGCCTGCAGTGTTTCTTTGTCCCAGAGAATACCTCAAACTGCACCCGGCTGCCCTAGCGCCGCTGAGGGTGACCCTTTGGTGCTAACTTGGTCCCCAACTTGCCCCGAGCTTAACCCTAGGAGCTTTGCTCCCACAACCCCGTGGCCTGTGTCAACTTTTTGAAATGCAATAATATTCCTTAAAAATCGTACCTTTAACCAAAACGCATTTACTCACCTGTTTTCAGGAAAAGTCCCAGGGCTGAATCTAGGATCCAGTCCTGTGTTAGCAAAAGTAATCTGAAAAGTAATTAACTGCATTTTTCTTAAAAAGCCCATTCATTTGAATGTACTATACCTGCAATGTGTTGCAAACTGCTTCCTTAAAACTGTAACCAAAACCAGTACAAATCATACTGCAATTTTGAACAGTTTTCATACAAGTAATTTACTACTGCAAAGTATTTATATGCGTACTTGTACCAGGCTTGCTTGGTTCTAGAAATAAAACAACAGTATATTTTTTTTTAATACAAAACAATTGGCCTAGAGTTCAGTTCTTGAGTGTGTGAGACCATTTACATCAAATGCTTTACACTGTCCTCCGATACTGCCTTACGGCTCGACCAAGCTACCACTTTAGAGAGTAAGGTTCTATCTAACTTTAACCTCTGCCAAACCTTTGGAGACCCTTGGACTCTATACACACTGTACCTCACATTGGTGCAGTATGCATAGAGCCAGCTTCTTAAATTACATCCATTCCAAATCTGGGGGGTGATCTGTTCCCTTCCCATCCTTTTTAAAATATTTTTTATTGGCACTTTCAGTGCATTCTACAACAAAAAACATACATTCTTCATAGACATCTCCTCTTTGAAGTTTCAACAGGTCTGAGGCTATGCTTTGGTATTTGCAGGGTGCATGTAAGGAAGTTTAAGTGACAGGGGCAGTTTCAAGCAGAAGACCTCTGGTAAGAAAGAAAAGGAAAAATAAAATTATAATAATGTTATGTTATTATCATTTTATATTGTCCTTCTGCTGCGGCAGCTTGTGTGAGGGGACGGGGCTGGAGAGCAGGGAAGGAGTAGTAGAACACTCCTAAGTGCGCAATGACTGTATGGCCGGCCCTCTAAGGCGGACCAAAACAGTAACCCTGGCCGGAGCTTGCAGAGTGCAGCTACGCAGACGTCCAAGGAGTTGGGGGGAAACTCCGTGGAACTCCGCTCCGCCACCCGCCAGCGTGTAACACAGGCACACGTAGTCCCAGCGGTGCGCGGGGGCCCCAAGCTCCACTATGGCCAGAGCCCGTTAGGGGCCCCTCCACATAACTTGCAGGGGGACCCCCTCAAGTTTCGTTAAGCCACTGATATTGCAGGCACCTTGACCTGCATCCTCAACATGGCACAGGGAACAAAGGTGTCTGGGTCATTGATTTCCCCCGAGTTTCTATCAGGCTGGGCTCAGAGGGCCATCATCTTCCTGGGGAACGTGAACTGTGCCCTATCCATGGAGAGGCGTAGGTCGCTCCTCATTATGACTTACCTCAAGTTGGGGGAGCTGGCCACTTCCGAAGCAAGTCGCATCTCCCAGGGGGGAGGACTGTATGGTGACTCATGTATTTGGGAGCTGAGCAAGTTTTTACAGACCTTTAATTAACTAGACAAGACCCAGGCATCAATTAGACATAAGAATCAGGTTTCGGTGACGGCGGAGCACCTCCCATGGTTGTCCAATCAGGTAGCGGATTGGTACTCTGGTCACCTTCAGGACACGAGCCTCTGGAGATTGCACCCATTCGTGTTTCAAGCTCTTCACGACAGATGGGGCCCGTACTTTGTGGATCCCTTTGCCTCTCATTTGGATCACCAATTTCGAAGGTACTACGGCTGGCGTCCAGATCCGGATGCATTGGCCATGGATGCCTTCCTTCATGACTGGCAATCCAAACAGGGGTATGCCTTTCCTCCATTTGTGATGACCATGCGCCTTTCAGCTCAGGTCGAGAAAGCAAAAGACACACAATTGATGGACGGAATGCAGAACAGATCAAAACATTCACCCCCAGTCAAGCAATCTGGGTTAAATCCATTATTCTTTTGCTCACCATGCCACCCCAGTTTAGACCTGGCCATATGCAAATCAGTCTTGACCCTGTGCCTCATGGGAACAGTCCAGCCTGAACTGCCAAGCCAGGTCAGCAGATAAAAGGAAGATGTGGTTCTAGTGACTCCGACTTGGAGATCACAAGTCTGGTATTGGTTCTACTGGAACTTTCTTGGGATACCCCAATCCTGCTACCAGTTTCTGGATCCCCTCAAATATAAGGAGGGGGTTCCCCATCATCTGGTTATTCAAGGATCTCTGTCGCTTATGACGTGGATGTTTACAGGGAATGTTGGAAAGTCCCAGGCCTTTCGCAATAGGCTGCATCCCTTCTCTCGAGAGCATGGGCAGACAGCACTATCAAGTGCTACAAATCGGCATGGTCTAGATGGCTGGGCTGGTGTCACCAGAAACATCTGGATCCTGTGGGGACAGACACTGTCCACATTCTGATATTTCCTTGCCTCCCTGGCCTAAGAGGGTCTTGCTTATAGATCCATCAACACCTTTAGGTCAGCAATTTCGGCAGGCCACTCACTGGTCGGTGACCATCCAGTTGGGGATCATCACCTCATACGGAAACTGTTGGTGGAATCTGCATATCCCTTCCGCCGGGACCCATATAGTCTGTTCTATGGGATGTGAACACAGTCCTGACATGTTTTTATCATGGAGATACAACAAACATCTCTTGCAGAAGGAGCTCTTAGCTAAATTAGCAACCCTTCTTTGTTTGGTTTCGTGCCGAAAAGTCTCAGACATAAGAGCTCTGGACCTAACAGGTAGAGTTTTTACCACAGACGGTGTTATTTTTAATACCTCAAGACGTAGGAAATGTTAATCTTGTGTGATTACTTTCTCTTCCTTTCCAGATTCCCCAAAAATATGTATCGTAAGTTGCATAAGAGCTATGAGATTATGACGGCGGATGTGCGCCCACACAGAGAAACACAGCTCCTGAAAGCACTGAGGAAGCCTTTCCGGGCAGTCTCTTTACCCATCAACGCCAGATAGGCTAGATGAGCCATGCAAGAGGCTGGCAAAGATACCAATCTGTTTGGGGCTCACTCTGTCAGAGGTGCTATGGCATCAAAGGTATTCTCCCTCGGAGCTTGTTTAGAGGATATCCTCAATGCAGCGGACTGGTCTTCAGACTACCTTTAAAAGGTTCTACTTCAAACCAGTCCAGACTCTGGCTTTGCTGGTTGGGGATAAGCTTTAAACCAGCGTAATCCTCGCCTCCGGTCCAGACATAGAATGTAAAACTTCCTAGCTATCGTAACGGAAAGTTTCAATTCTATCAAGGGCACAGAGGGTGAGCATTAACCCATCCGGTTTACTTTTTTCTCCCACCCTAATACAAGGGAACTATGTATGAGTAGGTATGCTTTACTCATTTTAGACTAGTTCTGTATAAAGAATGTCTGGTCTATGATGTCGTGGACTCCAGATGGCTGTACTCTTTTATTGTAAGCATATACAGATGACTGTAACCTTTGGTTGGAAGCATATTCCAGATATGGTTTCATACAACTCCATTCCTTTTCCCCAAGAATTTGATGGGTCAAAACAGGATTTCAGATGTCACTATCCATCTGCAGTTGCAGGAAGAAAGAGGAGGAGGCGACAGTGACAAGGAACTATGGAGATGCTGCGCGGTCGCAAAACACTCGTAAATGCCACCTACTTCAAGTAGGTGGTAATGCGTTGGCAAATGGGAAGGGGTCCCAAGGGGACCCCTTCCCCTCTGCAAATGCACGCGAAAATATATTTTAAGTGTAGGCAGTGGTCCCAGGGACCACTGCCTGCCCTTAAAAAATGAAACGAAAACGTCCATGGACACCATCCCTGGGAGGGCCCGTCATTCCCAATGGGCTCACAAATTGCGGGAGGCTCATTAATATAAATGAGCCGCGCAATTTGTGAGCCCATTGGGAATCGCAAACAGTGTTAAACACACTATTGTACATTTTAGTTTGTGCCTCGCAATTAGTCGCAAATTGCGAGGTGCAAAATAAAAGGACGTACATCTGGCCTTTAATGTCTTAACGTTTTACAAAATAAGAAAAGAAAAAAATGTGATAATGCTGAATTGTGCCACTATCACCAACAGCTGCCGAATGTTCTGTATTGTTTTGCTCATATCCATAAAAAAAAAAAGATAGGCCATAGAACCACGAGTTAACGCACTATGACTGAAGTATAGCAATGCTCACTGTTAACATGTATGCTGTATTGTATTTATGCATGTCATATCCACCAGATACGTTAATCAAGTACTACCTATGTACAAACGGTACATAGGTAAAAAATAGTTTAAAAAAAAAAAAACTTACACACTGAAGTGCAAGTCATGACTGTTCTGCGCTTCTCTTTTGTCTACAGAATAGGCATTTCATCTTATAGCACAGGCCATTAACGGATCTCAATTGGGGTAGCCAGCAGTAACCACTAATCCCTCCGGATGTACCTTTTTGCACAGCAGATAGTTCAGTTGCTAACCTTGGTCTCAAGACAGCAGCAGGGAAAAAAGTAAACTGGATTGTAAAAGCATGTTTACTTTATGCAGTTTCAACTCTATGCTATTTTGTTTACTCTCAACAACAAATAGGAGTTTAATTGAGAGACGAAGCTAATCCTGTGATATCAAGAGTAAAAGGTTTAATGCATTCACTTTTCCCTACCCTTGCATATTGATGAGAGAAGGTCTGTGATCAAAATGTTAACTAATGAAATACAAGTAGCCATTATTTATAAGTAAATCCACTCTGTCAAGTAAGAAGGTTATCCGGCATAAGAAAGGCAAAATGAAATAACTAATATCAATTTAGCACTAAAAGTACCAAAGACGATTTTAATTGCTATATATGCGAGTAGACTAAACATTTGGCTGCCTACTGCCCTCTGAGACAACCAGTGTTTCAGGGCCTAACCCGTTTGCAAGAGGAGAGATACTCACAGAGGATGAAGCTTCAGTAAAGAGTTGTACAAATTGCTTTTAAGTATATGCAGATTTATTTCTAGTCCTTCCAGGAATCTACATTATCACGGTCTTGTCAATGTTTATGAAACTGAGGCAGGAGTGGCTTGATTTCTAAGCAAATAGACTTCTAAGCAGAAAATTAATTTGAAACTGAAGTGGTTTCCATCAAACAGACACTAGTATTAGAGAAAACTACTGTTTTGCTCTCAGTGACATATTCTGCTTATGTCTAGCAGAAGCTCTAAAGAAGGCATGGGAAGAAGCTATTATTATATAAATACACAAGAAGGCTCCTACAAACATACCTTTTGATTTAAATTCTGCTATAACAGTTCGGTTACGTTCCAGCTCTCTCTCCTTTTCGTTAAGCTCTTTTGAAACATACTCATTCTAAGAAAACAAACCGGTTAACAAAATATCAAGGTATTGTCAATAACATCATTTCACTTCCATAAAAATAAGATGTTAGCG
The DNA here is from genome assembly GCF_964204655.1 of Triturus cristatus. Classification (NCBI taxonomy): domain Eukaryota; kingdom Metazoa; phylum Chordata; class Amphibia; order Caudata; family Salamandridae; genus Triturus; species Triturus cristatus. Next base: position 992,994,993 of record NC_140585.1, on the reverse strand, counting down.
AAAGCACATGAAAAAAATGAAGAGACTTCTATAAAGTTGTAAAATTATGAAATATTCACAGTCCTAAAATGGGAAAATCTGGGATAAACACAGTAACTAGCATTTTTTCTTATTATTAAAGAAAAGAAATTTGAATACGTCCTTTCAGAGCTCAAGGAACAAACACCTTATTTCATTTGGAATGCCTGGTCTCTGCTCTTTGAAATTCCAGGAGTACATTATCTAAGAATTTTCTTGCTGACCAGATCATAGGATAGCTGTTCTTTCTAAAAAACGAAATGCAAGCTATACCAGTCTTTTCCATTGCCTTCGACATATGACATCAAGATGTCCATCTACGTAAGTATGTACTATGTTTTCAAAAACGTCCAAATATAATTTCCAAATGGACAATGCACCATACTGGATCATAGAAAATGGTACTGATGTAGTATTTTTGACTTGAAAGAACAAGTTACTTACTTTCAGTAATGCTTTTTCTGGTCGGGACTCTATCTAACTGCATGTTCCTCACCTTTTGAATACCTCCAGGCGTCAGACTAGAGCCGGAAACTTTTTCACAGCAATTACCTTTAGTTTCAGCAGGTAGCGTTGTGGGATATCGCACAACTTAATGCTACTTCTTCTCATGCAGACATGATGTTGCAGGCAGTATATATGCATCACCTCAAGCTGGCATCAATTTCTTTCCTTACTCTGTCCGTGCAAACAGATGTTGAGCCTTAAGAAACTATCATTAAAATAGTGTGCAGGCTTTCGATATTGGAATTTTATTACTTATTGATTGTTATGAGACCAGTTAAGAGAGTGGAAGAAGGGTGGGTAGGTGAGGAATCTGCGGTTAGATAGAGTCTCCACATGCAAAGGTGTTAACAAAGCTAATTACCTTGTTCTTCTACATTTAGATTACTCACCTTTTGAATAGATCCCAAAGCAGTACCTCCCAGGCGGTGGGGTTTTTGGAATGGCTCAGACCGACCAGGAAATCCTGCAGGACCGAATGGGCAAAATTCCTATCCCGCCGGACTTGGCTATCCAGGCAGTAGTGTTTAGTGAATGTCTTTAGAGATGCCCAAGCATCAGCCTGACAGTTGGCTAAGACTAGCACACCACATGCTAGCACTATAGTCACAGCCTTCGCTCTGATAAGAGTGAGCACGAAAGCCCTCAGGGGCCATTTTCTAGCCAGGCTATATAACAGATCTTGATACATAAGACAATCTATCTGGAGATGGTCTTCTGCTGTACCACTTTGCCCTTTTTAACCCCAGAACATGTGATCAAAAGGTAATCACCCTATCACAATTCTTTGGTCCTCACAAAATAACAACTACGAGCCCTTTTGAGATTGAGGTGATGTAACCTTTCCTTGGAAGGATGGGGTAGTGCATAAAAAGAAGACAAAGTAATGGACTGTCCTACATAAAAGGGAGAAACTACCCTGGGAAGGAATGCGGTCTTCATACGAAGGGCAAACTTGTCCAGAAAGAAGGAGATATATGATGGCACTGCTGATGAAACCTAAAGTTAACTCACTCGCCTTGCCAATGTAATGGCGATAACGAATACCATTTTAAGAGTAAGTAATCGTAATGAAAAACTGTGCATAGGCTCAAAAGGCAAGTACATCAGGTATGTCAAGACCAGATTCATATTCCATTGTGACATTGTAAATGGAATAATATGCACAACCCCTTAAAGAAACATCGCAACATCTGGTAAATGTATAAAAGCCACAAGGGCCCCTAAATAACCTATAACTGTGGCCACAGCAAGGCCTTGCTGGGCCAATGAAAAATAAAACATGAGAGAGTATCAAAAAGGGAAGCTTGTAAGGGCTGAATATGACAGGAGGAACGCAACACCAAAACCTTTTCCCAGCGTCCTACATGAACAGTTTTAGTAGAACGTTTGGCTGCTAGTATTACACCAACCACTTCAGGAGAGCGATCATATGCAGCCAGCTGCTGCTACTCAATCTCTCCCGCATGGAGGTGAAAGTTATGCAGACTCGGGTATAGGACTTTGCACTGCTGCTGCAACAAGAGATCTTCCCAAAGAGGCAGCCGAATTGGAGGACAGATGCTCATAGCCGGAAGCATTGGGTACCACACTCTCCTCATCCAGTCTAGAGCCACTAGGATGACTTGGGGCAGGTCTTGGTAGGGGAAGATAGGCATATAGGAGTCACAAGCCCCAATCTAGGCAGCAGTCATCGAGGAGGGGGGGGGGGGGATATACTGTCTTTGAAACGCTAACACACAAAGGTAGAGACACTTCAAGCTCTCTTTGGTGGTGAATAGATTAATTGGAAGACTTCCTGTGCCAACTTGGAGTGCAAATGCCATTCATGAGCATTTAGGCAACACCCGATGAGTTTGTCCACCCTGGCGTTTAAAGATCCTGCCAGGTACTTAGTAACCCTGCCCTGAGCGTCCAGCCACTTCCAAAGGCATAACGCTTCCTCGCACAGGGGCCATGACCTCAATCAGCCTTGCTTGTTGCAATATCAGGAGCAGGGTGAAGGCTGGTTTGCATATGGCTTGGTCCAAACTTGGTGGCATTGTGAGCAAAAGAACAATAGATTTAATCCAGCACTCTTGACTGAGAGGGAGTGTTTGAAAGGTTTCAGCACTTCGGGCATCATCTTGTTGAGTTTACAATACCACATGGCAATCATGTTGTCAGTGAGCACCTATTCCTTTCCCCTAGTGATGGATGGGAGGAGCGCCTTCAGTGCCAAGCTAATCGCTCGCAACTCCAACAAGTTGATGCAAAGGCATAGTTCAAAGGAGGACACAGGAGACCAAAAGGCCCAGAAGACTCGGAGGCACTCTTAGTGAGACCCAGGATGCAGGCTAAAACATCAGGATCATAGACCAAATGTCCCAGACACATTGAGGTAGAGGGATAGCTCGGAAAAGCACCGTGTCCAGGATGGCTCCGATGAAGGGGGGTCGCTGTGAAGGTATCAAGTGTGACCTCGGCACAGTGATGGAGAAACCCAATGATATTAATTTGTTGGCCGTCATCTGGAGTTGGTGTGTAAATGATGTAAGCTCACCTTCAATAACCAGTCATCTAGGTATGAAAAGACTAATTTTCCCAACCTCTACAGATGGGTTACGACCACCACCACCTTTGTGAACACCCGAGGTGCTCTGGTTATGCAAACCGGATCATGTGAGAACTGACAGTGCTCTTTGCCTACCTGAAGTATGCATCCCTCAAGTCCAGCACTACCATCTAGTCTGCCAAATCGAGGGCCGAGAGAACTTGAACCAGGAAGAGCATCTTGAGCTTGACTCTCCTTAAGAAGTGAGAGGGCAGAGATCCTTTTTCAGAATAAGAAAGTAACGAGAGTAACTACCAGTCCCAATTTATGAAACAGGCATCCTGTCTATTGGTACCCTGGCCAAGAGAGTCAGAACTTCCGCAGAGTATAGTCAAGTGATCCTCCAGCAAATGTGTTGTGCGTAGCATGTCGGGAGGATGAGAAAGGAAGGGTAGAGAGTAACCTTGTTCCACAATCTGAAGCATACAATGATCTGAAGTGATGCTTCTCAATTGAGGGTAGGTAAAAGGTGATTCGACCTCCAACCGGTCGATCTTGAGGTGTCAAGATCAAATTAAAGGGGTGTTACTGCAGTTGCAGCAGGGGGAGCGGAGGACTGAATGGAATGCTTTCCTTGGTAACCTGAAAGTTGATGACCTGCTTCCCGACATCTTCCTTTAAAGGACTGGGCGGTCTGCTGCTGTTGAGACAAATACTGCCTTTGTCTCAACATAAAGCCTCTTCTAAAGCCATTGTTGCTGGGAAAATGGCTGAATTTGAGTAGCTAAGTCCAATGTGCTTGTGGTGGGTTTACTACCCATGAACCTTTCAAGGGCTGAATATGCCTTAGCCTTGAAACGCTTAGAACCATCAAAGGGCATATCCATGAACTATTGTACATCTGTGGAAAAGTCTGTAGAGGGAATCCAAGCATAGCCTCATAGCACCACACTGATACCAACTGGTCTACCAAGATTATTAGTGGTGTCTAAATCTACCCTAACAGAATACTTTGCAGCCTCCTGTCCCTCATTGACCAGATGTTGTAATACCTGTCGACTTCATCAGAGACTGCTGGCAGAATATAAGCTGCTGTATCCTATAAAGCATGGAAGTATCTCCCTAAAAGACACAACATATTAATAATTCTAAGAGTTAGGTTGATCCATGAAGACTTCCTTTGCATATGCTTCCATTCCCTTCAACTCCCTCTCAGGAGGAGTGGGTGAAAACTCATTTGAGTTGATACGACTCATAGAAGCCTGAACCACGAGGCTTTCTGGCCTTGGGTGTTGAACCAAAAATTCCGGATCCTCAGAAGCTGAACTATGGCGTATTGCTACCTGCCTATTAGTTGATGGGCAAGATCCTGGTTTTGCCCAAGTGCCCACTGTAACACCTGTTAACGCTTCAGTAAAGGGTAACAAAGGCTCTTGGGATAAGGTGATTCCAATCCTATATCAGGCAAAGTATCTAACCCGCTAGCTCCCCTAAGATCATCTTGAAACTCACCTTGGTTGGAAAAGGGTTGACATTCATTATCATGGATTCATTCTTCTCCTCCGAACTCTGGCTCTGATTGGTCTTAAACTCCTATCCTAGGGGGGGGGGGGAGGAGCATGATCTGAATCCAACAATATGATTCAATCTTTGATTGGTGCTAGTGATGGCGTCGACAACAGTACTGGACAAGGCAATAGTGACATCAATTGCGGCGCCAAGAATGAAGGCAAAGGAAATTTCGATGCCAGAATCAATGGAACTGGACCACACGTCGACATCTACCTTGGAGCGATGTTAAGAGGCCCAGCTGATGAGGTCAGATATGCTGATGAGACTTCAGCTGGAGGCCTCCTCTGATCCATAGGACCCAAAGGCACACCAAAGGGATCCGGTGTGGTAGCAAAAATTATTTCCTTATCCATCTTCAGCTGATAGCGCGGATCTGGCGTGGCAACCAGAGCTGAAGGAATCTGGAAAGGGAATGGTGTCGCTGCCGGTTACGTAATGGGGGATCGGCTCCATGCTCTCGAGGTGCCAGATGCATAGGACAACTCTCAATAATGTGACTGTCTTGATGCAGATTAGCCATGTTTAGATTTCTTGTGTTTTTATGGCTTTTCCTAGAGCTAATTTGCCTTGAGGAATTCCAGTCATGAAAACAACCGCAGCACTCTCTCTACCACGACTGCGGTGCCGCCAACTTCAAACTAGTCAGGGTCTTTGACTTCCACAACTCTGTGACTGCCAACTTTGGCTTGCAGTCGCAAATAGCCTATTTATTAATCTTCACACACGACCAGCACAACCTCAAATAGTAGCCTGTACCAAGATACCAAAGAAAGACGTTGTGTGGATCTATAACCAACATCTGAAGGTTATACAACATACAGGGTTTAAACTTTGACGGTTTAGGTAACATTTTTATCAAAGAAAATACAATTTCCAAAGAAATTTGCCAAAGATTGTCAAATGACAGTTGAAGCTCCGGATCAGCTGGGTAGAAAGAAAATAACTAATGCCAGTGTGAGCAAGTGACGCATATAAACTGTTCCCAACAGCATACCTACACGTGACAGAGTGGCACGAGGTGGCATGATATTGCACAACACCATTATGCAGGAGCTGGAGGGAATTGCTATGAAAAAGTTTCCAGATACAGTCTGACACATGGATGTATTCAAAAGGTGAGGGATCTGCGGTTCGAGGTCTCAATCAGAAGCATCTGTTGTCTTCTCTCATGGATAATGTTTTATTGCATACACTCGCACCATTTATTCAAGGCATAAGAAAATGAATTATTTCATAATTGTGGTTCAACAGCACAGGAATCCCCACAAATGTACAGACTATTAGAAACCAATATAATAAATTCTCTACTGCATGAACCTAATGAAACGATGGTGAATCTAAGCAGAGTTCAATTCTGGAGATTTGTTATAATTATTTTAGTGGAGTCGGTTAAAGAACACATTTGATATTCCTACCTTGTCTTTGTTACTCTCAATACTTTTTGGGAGTCCGAAGCCTGGTGATCTTTTTATTGTCCTTTCATCACCAAAGTTATCAACCAGCTGCAAGTCATCTGCTGTCAGTCCTAGTAAAAAGAACAGAGATTACTTAAAATAAAATGCTGCACTAAACCGAACAGGAATTCTTTTTTCCTGGTATCATCATGAGATGTGTTATCACCTACATGTATGTAATAATTCTCAATTGAAAAGCGTAAAATAAATTATAGTATTTAATTTTTTGCTTATAGAGCACACCGGATAGTACTGCAGCTTTAAGAACACTAAAAAGTAGAAGAGGGTGCTGCAGATAAATTATATAGATCTTTAAGCATTTTCGAAATTGTCCTTAGTCAGTGATACAGTACAAGTCCACAGGTGGAGGGTTCCAGAGCAGGGTTCCAATATTCTGATTGCTCTCCCACCAAATCAACCCTGTTTAAAGCAGACCACATGGAGCAGAAGATGGGAGTTTTACCTTGGGCCCTACCAGAGATTTACTGAACTGCATGTATGATAGAAAGACAAGGCACATCTTATAAAAGACTTAGAGGATGACACAAAGTGCTTCATACTGTATCCACAGCTTCATCGGCATTCAAGGCAATGACAGATAGGCAGGTGACATACATGGTTGTGGCTACACAAGACAGCACTCTAGTATTGCATCCATGTTCTGCAGGCTCTGTGTATTATTCATTAGCATTGTGTGGATCTGAGGTAAATGGGGCTCCAGAAGACCAAGTAAGAATTGGCACAGACAGCCATCACTTAGCTGTGCATTGAGGATGGCAGAAAGGGTTATTTTTTTGTTTGCATGAATATAATGCCATATGTGCTTCCACTCTGATGGCAGACTTCCTTTTTATACACTGCTGCTATGGACCACATGCACTATAACGTTGCAAATGCGTTGAGAATTAAGATTAGGTATTACAACTAAAATCACCTATGCCACAAACGGGTCTCCACAGTGACCACCCTCTAACTAGTCAGACGGTTAGAATATGTCAAGAGCAGAGGTAGGGCTGCAGACCCATACATATTCAGGAGTGCAGGTGGCAATTTAGAGCCTTTGATGCATGCTCAAGACAAAATATCAAAAAGCATATAAAAATATCAGGTGACTAGGCGAGTTAATGCTTTATCAATAAGGAATTCCATCTCATTCCAAGAGGGAGAGGCAAGCGGTGTAGCAGCTGGCCCTACTGTGGGAGTTCCCACATTCTCCCCCGGTGTAAGTCTGCGTCAGTGCATGTTTCAATTGTTCTGGCTTTAAAAAAATCTCAAAACGTGGCTGTTTTAATTCGCTGCCTTTTCACCTATCTGCCGGTTCGAGCGCTGAGATGTCCCTTCGGAGCTGAGTCGTAGCGCTAGATCTAGAAACAATTAACAAGTCTGTTTCTATCTGAACCAAGGCAGTATTAGACTGTTGGTGTTACTAAGGCTGTTATATCACAACTTTCTCCGTAGACTAGAAATCGTTTTTTTATTTTTAAAATTCATGATCCAGAGAGCACTTCCTGAGCAAAAAAAAGATACAGTCACGTACAACAAGCATCAGTCATGGCCCAAGGAAGTTGCTAACTATCAGCGCGAAGAGGTAAAGTAAAACCAATTTACGAATTTTCACCCGGTCACGGTCTAATTGAGAGCCCACCTGTTACTTTGTGCCGGCAGGAAGACACATTTTATGTATGCTCGAAAATGGAAAAAGTGCCAAACAAATGATTTTGCACCAAGTCACAATGATGGTGGAGGCAGGATAAGAGACAGCCAAGATAGGGGACACTGTGGTGGTAAGGCGGTACAATTGTTCAGCTATGTTTTTATTGAAAAATAGAGGTTCGCCGCAGAAGCATTAGCGATGTTAATAAGTACTTTACATATATTATTTTGATTATTAGGAATGAAGGATACCTTGGAAGGACAATGGTGACTTTTTCACCCAAACAACCATTGTGTGGTATGTTTTAAGCCGGCGGGGCAATAACTTGTTAGACTAGTCAGAGGGTTTCCTTCATGTGTGTTCAATGTCGCTCATTTTCCACTTCTGGATGGAGAGCTTAGCTTGTTTGTCTGAATATACAGTTTTTTCATTTTCGGAGGGCTGGTCTGCGCTCTGGTCAGAGGTACTCTTTCAAACTAGACAAAACAGGGCCAAGAAAAGGTGCAATTACAAGATTTCTGCTAGTGAAATGATTCACAAAAACGTTCAAGACAAGGTTATTGCATCTGTGGCAGAGGAAATAAAGAGTTCCTTCATGGGCCAAGCCTAGATGTGGTGAACAAAGGTAACGATGGGCATTACCATGTGCCCATTTCTACCAATGGGCACTGTCCTTCAACTAGAATGGCAATTTCAGTTGCGCGCAGATGTACGCCTGAATTACTGTTTACCATTACATTCGGTGTGAATCCCACAAGTTAGAAATTGCCAACTAAGGACATCCAACCCGGAGGCTAATACATCTGCCCATATGCTGTGGTCATTTGAAAATCAGATCATGGAGGATATGAAAGGAAGTTCAACAATATATCAGAGGGCCATGTACCACATTTTCAAAGACTGCGATGTATTTGTTAAGGGTTTCCAAGATGATATACTTGAATTTTCCAAAGATCACCAAGACCATCTAACTCATCTGGGGGAAGTTTGCAAAAGATTAGAAGATCATGGTTTAACACTTTAAAAAGCTAAATGTAAATTATTCCGCTCTTCTGTAGAATACTTGGGTCACACCTTATCTGGTGAAGGTGTCGTACCCAAGAAATCTTTGGTTGATGCCATTGTGAAGGCTCCTGCACCTGACACCAGAGAAAAATTACTTTCCTTTGCAGGGATGTGCGAATATTATAGCAAATTTATGAAGAATTTTGCAACAAAGATGGAGGATTGAAGAGGTTTTGCACGTTGTATTATGACAAGACTCTAGAAATGACAGCGACACCAGAGCACTGGAATTCACTCTGCTATTTATGGAGACATTTATAGCTGTTTAGAAGAAGACCTCATTATACAAATGAGGCGATTGCTTAAAAATACTAATTTCTGTTAGACATACGATATCCAGATTTCTACCCAAAGCTACCTGGTTTAGCTTTTAATAACAAGATGTACACCCAGTAATAACTGAAAATCCTGCCTAGTATCTTTCATAGAAGGGTTTCTCTATTGCTACACCTCTTTCCACTGCCTTCTGATATTTCCCTTTCACCCCTCATCGTATCGCTCAATAAGCCTTTTTTACTCTTTGTACTACCCTCCTTGTATGGCTGGATTATGCTACTTTTTGAGCTGTGCAACTAAACTTGCCAAACACACAGTTTTTAACACAGTGTTTGTCAGACTTTTCCCTTCGCACCAGTATAATTCCCCAAAACTCTGCTAACACAAATCCTTACATATGCGATATTACCACTTCTTGGACAATATTTGACTAGTAAAGGTTCCTAGATGTATGTTTGTGTTTCCGGGAAACAAATAAAAATACTGAACAATGTTGTTTAAAGTAATTGGTTTTCACAGTTTCTTTAAAATAATGAACCTGTTAACTGAGATTTCTCCAGAGAGTGCACCATACAAATCTTTTTATCAAGCACACAGACAGAAATATCCTTTGCTTGGTTACACTGCAAGACAAAGGAGGCAAATGTGTTTGGACGAGGTCAAAAAGACATTTTGAGAAAAACATTGGTCCCAGGTGTCCACAAACTCCCTGGGAGGTAACAAGTTAAGATAACTTGCCTAATGCAGAGTGAATACATCAGAAATGGTAAAAGTGCCTCCTAACCTTTCCAAGTTCATCTTCACTGCTGAACCTGTTTATCTGAATGCTTGCACACTGAACAGCAAACTGTGATATTAGCTACCAGTGGAGAAATGATGTAACTTGGGGTAGTGGTGTCCACCCTTTTGTCCAATGAGGGTGCCCATAACATAGTTGTTCATACTCAAGTAATTCCTATCTACGAAAACATTTAGAGGCCACAGAAAGTTGATCGCAGGGAGCGCAATTCAATTACAGTTAAATGAACGCAAACACTGAACACCACTGTTGAAAGTACTCCAGAAATTAACAACCTGAATATTACTATAACTGAGATTCATGGAAATGCACTGACTTGATTGTCCGATCTTCATTCTTAAACACAGAAAAATAACTTTCTCAAACAACCAGGTAGCAGAAAGGTTTGAAAAAAGACTAGACATTCATTAAGACAATTCTTTTAATTTTTCATCTAAGTGTACCATGTCAAGAAAACGTTGCAGCGGATAAGGCGAAACCTTAGTCTTTGAGATATGTTCTGGCATTTTTCGTAATTGGAAAGCCATTATAGGACATGAGGGTTAGTCTTGGCTTTTTAGTGTGGTCAATATATTTATTCTCGATGACCGAGTGGTTGTCATCGACAGTGCTGTCGTCGTCAATGCAGATGATGACATGGGCCTTGGAGAATGTCATTGACGGCGATTAATCTAAAGTTTTTGTTGAACGTGTTCTGGTGGACAGTGTTGCGGTCAACGGTATTCTCGACGGCTGGGTTCTGATCAATGGTGTCGACTAGATGGGATTAGTCGTCAGAAGTTGATGTTGTCAACATTAGTGCTTTTGTCAATGGTGTCATCATCGACAATGTTTTTCTGGGTAGCAAAGTCGATAGTGTCATTGTCACTCTTCCATTGTTGAGGATGATGCTGCTGATGATGTTTTTGTCTACTATAAAGATGAAGAGTTTCTTAGAAGACCTCATGATCATTGTTTTCTTCTTCTTGAGAGTTGCTGGCTCAGAAGAAGGTTTGTGGTGCTTTTTATGGCAATTTTCCAGTCAGACGACTATGTTTGAGGCTGAACTCTCCTCCCTTGCAGACATTTTAAAAGACTTCTTTTGGTGGTTCTTCAGAGGCTGCAGGTTTTACCTTCGGTATTACCTTTGAAGGAAATTCAGTGTAAATGCACCCTTTTATGTAATTTTCCTGATGATCTGAAGAAGCCTTAACCTTCTTCCTCACAAGTCTGTACATCATCCAATGCCATCTTCTGAAGCCATAGTAACAGTCTTGCCTCTCCATCTTTAAGAGGTTTTGTAGAAAATGTTCCCTTATCTCTTATATCTTATCTTATGGGCTGAATGAAGACTGCATCTGCGGGTGCTAAGAGTCGAGCCTCTTTTTTTGCCACAAGTTCCACATGGTCTAAGGCTAAGTAACCTGATGAGCCAATGTCAATTTCCTCAGAAATGTGAAGAAACGCATTAATAAACCTACTTACATGACTGACTGAACTCTACGTCAAGGGACTCCATTCACACATGACGTGTCTTTGGGGATAATTCAAGCATGTGAATCTATGAAAGATCCAATGTTGTAGAATCTGCGTTCATGTACATTTTACCAGTGGATGGGTGAGAGATTGTGTATTTGTGGAGGAAGAGATGAGCTGAAAATAAAGAACAAATTACTCACCTTCGGTAACAACATATCTGTAAGAGACATATGTTAGTTATAGATTCCTTACATTAGAATTACCCCCAGGCGTCTGACTGGATCTGGAAGGAATATGCTACTTACCAGTATGCATCTGTTCTTGGCATGTAGAGCTGCAGATCTACACACTTTTGCATAGATTGCCATCTGGTGTTGGGCCCGGATGTCTGCAGTTTGTTTTTCCTCTTGGAAAGTCTTTGGAAGTCACAAGGTCGGTGACTCCTCCCTTGGATCGTATTGCGCATGGGCTTCGGCTCCATCCTCAGATTGTTTTTCGCCAGCAGGGAAAGATAGAGCGTAGTAACAACAGTGAAGAAACCCATGTGTGTTGTATCTAAATAAGCTAAACTGGAACAGATACAGTTAGCCGGGAAGGCGGGTGGGCGTGTGTAGATCTGCAGCTCTACATGCCAAGAACAGATGCATACTGGTAAGTAGCATATTCCGTTCGAGGCATATGAGCTGCAGATTACACACTTTTTCATAGACTATATAGCAGTTCCCAACCTTAGCGGCGACCACCGGTATCCGTTGCAGTGGTTTGAAATAGTGTTTTAAGTACAGCCTGGCCCACACTAGCTTGTTGCTTAGTTTGCACATCTACACAATAGTGTTTGGTGAAAGTGTGCGGTGTTGACAATGTAGCTGCTTTGCAGATATCGTTTAATGGGATGTTCCCTAGAAATGCCATAGAAGCCCCTATCTTTCGTGTAGAATGGGCTTTAGGGGGAACGGAAAGCGTTCGTTTTGCTTTGTGGTAGCAAATCTGGATGCATTTTACAATCCACCTAGCTATCCCTGATTTTGAGATGGGGTTGCCCTTGTGTGGTGGAGAGAAAGAGACAAACAGTTGTTTGGTCTTTCGGAAAGGTTGTGTTCTCTCGATGTAGTAAAGTAAGGCTCGTTTGACATCTAGCGTGTGCAGAGCCCTTTCTGCAACGGTCTGAGGTTGCGAGAAAAATACTGGTAGTTCTAGAGAATGGTTTAGGTGAAAAGGGGAAATGACCTTAGGTAGGAATTTTGGGTTGGTACGGAGAACAACCTTGTTCTGGTGCATTTGAAGAAAAGGTTCTTGTATGGTAAGTGCTTGTATCTCACTGACCCTTCTAAGGGAAGTGATGGCTACAAGGAAAGCTGTTTTCCATGTTAGGAATTGCAGTTCGCATTTATGCAAAGGTTCGAAGGGAGGCCCCATCAGCCTTGTGAGAACGATATTTAAGTTCCACACAGGTGAGGGTGGTACTCTGGGGGGAATTATTCTTTTCAGGCCTTCCATGAAGGCTTTAATGGCAGGTAGTCTGAAGAGTGATAGATGTTGCCTGTTTTGTAAGTAAGCTGCAATTGCTGCGAGGTGTAGTCGAATGGACATATAGGCTAGATTACACCTTTGTAGGTGGAGTAAGTAGCCTATGATGTGTTGTATAGACACGTCCAGAGGATTGATGGTGTTGTTATGGCAATAAACAACAAATCTTTCCCACTTGGCAGCGTAGCAGGCTCTAGTGGTAGGGCGTCTAGCTTCTCTGATGACGTTCATACAGTCAGGGGGAAGATTTAGGTACCCAAATTCTAGGATTTCAGAAGCCAGATCGCAAGGTTGAGCTGACCTGTGTCCGGGTGCCTGATCTCTCCATGGTTCTGGGTTAGGAGTCATGGTGAGAGGTGTAGCTTTTGGTGTGGTACTACCGAGAGTTCCAGCAGCGTGGTGTACCACGGTGGTCTAGCCCACATTGGAGCTACTAGGATTAGTGTGAGGGAGTGCTGTTGTAGTTTTCACACCACTAATGGAATGAGTGACAGAGGCGGAAAAGCGTACGCAAATTTGCCTGACCAGTTCATCCATATCGCAATTCCTTTGGACAATGGGTGTGGGTATCTGGCGGCGAAGCTTGGGCATATTGTGTTTTCGTGGGTGGCGAAGAGGTCTATCTGCGGATGCCCCCACATTTGAAAGAACGGATGAAGAACCTGTGGGTGAAGTTCCCACTCGTGGATTTGTTGTGTGTGTCTGCTGAGCAGATCTGCCACGGTGTTTTGGACTCCTGGGACATGTTGAGCTAGGAGAAAGATTTTGTGGGGAATTGCCCATCTCCATATGCTCTGTGCTAATTGAGAGAGCTGTGGAGAGTGTGTGCCGCCTTGTTTTTGTATATAATAAATGGCCGCCATGATGTCTGTGCAAATGAGGACTGCCTTGCCTGAAATCTGTGTTTGAAAAGATTTCAGGGCTAGGAAGATTGCTAGTAACTCCAGATGGTTGATATGGAGTAACTTTTGTTGCGGCGTCCATGTGCCCTGCACTGTGAGGTGTAATAGATGAGCTCCCCAGCCGGAGAGCGATGCGTCCGTTGTTAGTATTATCTGGGGAACCGGGTCCAGGAACGGTCTGTAGGAGAGTAGGGTCTGCTTTCTATGTTCACCCCCACTTTTTGCTTTTGCTTTACTGGTTTTCGACTTAGATGTGGCTGTGGGCCTGCTAATCAGACCCACAGCCCAGCTGTTCTCTCTCTAAATTCATACTATGTACTTTAGGTACATTACCCAATTGGTAAGGATCACCTTCTAGGGCCCTGTACAGTGTACCTTAGGTACCCAGGGCATAGGTGTACCCTAGGCCTACCAGGGGCTGCAGCATGTATTATGCCACCCCTGGCTGGCCTTCCATTATGACACAACTGGCTGATCACTGAGCTGGGGCAAGGTCGTGTAATCACCCCTTGCTTAGGTATAGTATTCCTATACCTACCTTATATATAGACACACGGGTGACCTTTCAGTCACTCCTATGGCAGGCCTTAACAATCCTGAAGGCAGAGTGCTTGGTAACATGTGAGATGGTGCTCTAGCATGAGCTGAGCCTGTCTGCAGCTTTTGGAACCATGTCCTTAAAACTGTTCTATGATATTGCCTACCATATACTCTTAAAGTGCCTTATAATCCTCGCGGTTATGGTAACTATGGTTTGGCTTTATCAAAACATGCCGTGTAAGGTGTCTAACACTTTGGAATACTACCCCCACTCCATTTCTGGCGATGAGAATAGTATTCCTCCCTTCTAGAGGGAGAAGACATGTTGATGACCTACTACCCGGTTAAAGTTAACCAGAGCCCCAGCATCACAAAATGGATGCTGCTGCCACAGACACAAGTCTGACCTCCTGCTGCTGGGAGTCCTTCCAGCGAGGGAGGCTTGGACAATAGGTTTCCTGCCTTGAGAGGTGCTAGCACCACCCTAGACAGGGCTTAGTGTATTGGGGCAGGGAGGGATGAATGAAACGAGACACTGCCTGGGGCACACAAGGTGTCCCATGCTTAGTCCGGTTCAAACCGGTGCTGGGGCACTCCAGCCCCAGTCCTGGCGCGATACTAGACAAAGGGAAGGGGGTGTAACCACCCCCCTCCCTGGTCCCACTCATAGGAGGGACCTAGCAGGTAACCCAGCCCCCCAGATTAGTATAAGAGTGGGAGCTGAGTCCCTAGGACTTTGGATTATCCTGAAAACTGCAACTTGAACAGAAACTCTGGACCTTCGACATTCGACTACGGAAGAAGACTGAAGAATTTCCCTTGTGGTCAAGGAGTGGCCACCCTGTGGAAACAGGCACCAACAAGCGACCTGCCGTTTGCTTTGCCCGAAGTTCTACGAGGAACCGACTGCAGAGCCCGACCAGCGCCTTGACTTCCAGACTTCTCCGACCCTGATCCACATCCACAGCAAAGCTGAGATCCGTGGAGGCGACGAGAGACGTGGGACCGGCTACCTGGGAAAATTGGCTACTAGCTTCCAGCGCAGCTTCTGAGGCATCCTCGAAGTTGTGCTCTGGGGATTGAGAAGCCCTAACCCCGAGCACCATCTGCACCGAAGATGAGCCCTCCACACTCCACGAGTTCTGCGTGGGGCCCAGCTGCATTTTCCTGCTCGACGCGTCTGTCCGGATACTAGTAGCCTCAGTGACGACGAAACCTTAACTTTCCACCGCTGGTATGGCTCCTCCAGACTAGCCCTTGCTTCCCTGCAAAAGAGAAGCACCTCAGGCCTTCCTGGTCTGCAACAGAAGCGAATCCTTCATCCTGCGTGGGTTGCGCTTGCCAAGGCTTGTTGGGTCCAAACTCGACATCGACACCGCCAACAGCAAGAGCCCTCGTGGGACAGCTCGCCTCCTGGTTCTGGTCGTCCTCGATGCCTCCTGGTACCCGTGGCTGCTGCGACAAGCTTCACCTCTTCACCTGCATCTTCACGACATCGCCTTGTTCCTTCCTGGTTCCTTCCCGGCTCCTGGCTGGTGACCTAGACTCTGTCCCCTCTGCTTGCAGGTATCCTCCTTCTTGATTCCATCCTTGGAATCCACCGGACACTCTTCACTGACTGCCTGTCAGCATCTTTCTTCAGGCATCCATAGGAGTCGACGACGAAACCAGACGCAAGTTCACACCTATGCACCCGCAGCCCGTGGGCTAGGTAACTTGAGTACTCCGGTGCTCACAAGGGTATTGACTATCCTAGGGTCTAGTTTCCAAGTCTCTAACTCCTAGCTCCTTCCAAAGTGTCCTAAAACTCTTTATTTCTAAACATTACTATTTCTATCGACTTCAACGCATTACGCGTGAGTGTTTCCACTCTGCACCTGAATCCCGTGGGCCTCCCACTGCCTAGTAACTGGTAGTATAGTGTAGCCCCAGCGATCCCCTAGGCCTAACCTGTGTTTGTGACAGGTGTGCCGCCACCACCGCTAGGCACTTGGTGAATACCCGTGGTGCTGTTGTGACTCCGAACGGGAGCACTTTAAATTGGTAGTGTTGCCCGTCCACTACAAATCTGAGGTACTTTCTGTGAGCATGGTCTACTGGAATGTGGAAGTATGCGTCTTTCAAGTCCAGTGTGGTGAGAAAGTCGTTCTGGGAGAGGAGCAGAAGTACCTGCTGAAGCGTTACCATGTGAAAATGGTCTGAGTGTATGTATGTGTTTAGGGGCCGGAGATCTAGAATAGGTCGTAGAGTCTCGTCCCTTTTTGGTATTAGAAAATATAGGGAGTAGACCCCCAAATTTTGTTGATTGACAGGAACGTGTTCTATTGCCTGTTTTTGTAGGAGGGAGATTACCTCCTGTTTAGTAATGTTGAATGTTCTTGTGACATTGGGCGTTGCCTGGATGAAATGTTTTGGGGGGGTAGATGTTAGTTCCAGGCAGTAGCCTGACCAAATTATTTGGGTCACCCATTTGTCTGAGGTGATGGTCTCCCAGACATGAAGGAAATTTTGTAGTCTGCCCCCGACCAGAGTGGAATGGTCTGGGGGGAGCGGGGGGAAGTCATTGGGTAGTAGGTGTGGCAGAACGGGCGTTGTTTGTTTTGCCTCTGCCCTTGTTGTTGTTACCCCTGTAGTCGCCTCTTTGGTAACCTTTTGTAAAGGTGGTCTGAGTAGGGAATTTGTACGATGTGGACGCTGTGTCTGAGGAGTAGCCTCTGGATGCACTCCGAAAGGAGGAGCGGCGAAAGGAGCGTCTGGGCAGGTGAGCATCCGGGACTTCGGGAGACCACAGTAGGTGCCAGGCGATGGTAGCTTCTCAACCAAAATTGTTGTGAGGAGCGCCCCCCTCCCGATTCCTGAACAGCGCTCTCACTCAGCCATAGTGTTTTGCGCTGCAGTGTCCGCAATTGCGCCGACACTGTGTCCACACACCTTAGCGAGTGTGTAGGTAAACAACCTTTTTAAGTTTTTTCACTTACCACGTGGCACTTCACACTTTGCCACTCACTTAATGCACTGGTCCTGACGAAAGCTCCACATTTTTATACGAGAGCTGAAACATGTAGACCTACAACACAGACAACTAGTAGATAATTATTTCTTCAGTAGTTGCATCACATACCCTGCTTTTTAGTCTATATCCTGAGCCGCCAGTAATAAATCTTCTTAAGGTAAGGATTCTCAGAGATATATGTTTTTAACTATCACTACATCACACTCTTGCACCACACCAGCTCCGCTGTAGCCAGGCGTCGCAGCACAACCGGGGGGCATTCGGCCACCCGGTTGGGGCCCCAATGATGAAGCATGACACCAACCAGGTTGGTGTGTGAGGGGTCTTTTAACCTACCTTGTGGGTTCCCAAACACTGCCTCACAGTGATCGAACCACACTACATTGGGCCCGTCCACCATTGACAAAACTTATCTACATCCAGGGGATACGGACGTACCTCTCCCTTTTCCCTAGCTCTCTCATTGTTCTCTACACAGAGACTGTAAGGCCCCCATGGATTTTGGGGTATCCGTGTCCTTTTTCATCTTCTCTAAGGCCTCATCCACCTTTGGCCCGAATAGATGTTCCTGGTCAAAGGGCTGGTTAAGGATGGAGGCTTGTACTTCTGGTTTAAACCCAGATACCCTTAACCAAGCATGACGACGGAGAAGGACGCAGTTGTTGATGGCCCTGGAGGCTGTGTCTGCTGCATCTAGGGCACAACGTATAGAGGTGTTTGTGATTGTTTTACCCTCTTGAATTAACTTGTTGGCTCTACTTCTATATTTTTCAGGGAGATGGTGCATTTTTCTTTCTAATTCGTCATAATGAGCCCTGTCATATCTGGCCAGCAGTGCCTGAGTGTTTGCTATACGCCATATGTTGGCGGCCTGGGATGCTGTGCGTTTGCCTGATGCATCTAGCAGTTTTGACTCCTTGTCAGGTGGTGGTGCATCACTTGACGCTTGTGAGTTTGCCCTTTTACGTGCCGTAGATACCACTAAGGAATCTAGTGGCGCTGGTCCTCTGATGTAAGAGGGATCTGAGGGAGCAGGTTTGTATTTCTTTTCAATACGTGGGTTAAGGACCCTGGCTCTAACTGGGTCTTTAAAAACTTCTGCTGCATGCTTTACCACCCCTTTGAGCATGGGCAGTATGGAGGTGGACCTATGTGAAGTATCGAATGTGTCTAGGAGGAAATCTTCCTCTACAGGGTCATTATGCATGTCCACCCCGTGATAATGTGCTGCCCTTTGCAGAAGATGGTTAAACCCTAATGAATCTTCTGGTGGAGATGGTCTAGAAGGGTAAATATCGTCTTGTGGGACGTTGGGGATATCTGGTATATTGTAATCGTCCCATGGATCTGGAGATCCTGTAGGGGTGGGGTCTTGTGGCACATCCCCTGTATCATCATATGGGTCCCCCCTGATCATCATCGTCTGGAGACGGAGTAGGAGAACAATGAGGTGGGGGTGGAGAGGGCAGTGGGGGTGGAGGTGGGGAAGGAGGAGGAAGTGGAGGGGGAGGGGAAGGTATTCTGAACGAAGAGGTAGCAGAGTCCTTCCTTTTTGGAGGTGGAGGCGGAGCAGGCTTCTCCAAATGTCTCTTCTTAGCAGAGAGTGTCAAACGTCCAGTTTTTGGATCCTTGGTGAGAGTTTTTTGCAAGGGATCCGGTGTAAATAGCTCTGGTGAAGTAATTTGGTCCGTCGGCGCCGAAGGCGTCGGGCCGATGATTTTTTAGGTTTTTCCGTGCCGGTTTGATGTTTAGAACCCGGCTTGGGACCCTCCGGTCACTTGGTCGGCGCCGAGATGGTCTTCGGCTTGGAAGTGTCGGTGCCGATGGCCTTGTGTGGTTTGGTCAGCACCGAAGATGGCGTCGGTGCCGAAGAGCTGGGTTTCGACCCCGAGGGCTTCGGTGCAGAGCTCGGTGTCGAGGTGGAGGCCGGTTTCTTTTTCAGTGCCGAAGTGTGTTTCTCGGCACCGCTGGCAGGCTGGCTCGAGCCCGAGCCGCCGGAAGGCTTACTTGGCTTCTTCACCGGGCCCGAAGGTGGGGTGTGTGAAGCAGTGTCTCTGGTCTTGCCTAGGCCCGGAGGCGAAGGCGTGATCGAAGCCTTTTTGGGTGTCGGCGCGGGTGTGGGAGGGGGTAGATTGCTACTCACGACCCTCTGCGCCGGAGTGATGTCCTTCACATCTGACTCGTCGGCCTCTGAAGCGCTGACGAGGTCCTCTTCGGTGCGATGATGTTCCGGATCGTCGATGTCGTCTCCGAAGATGTCGACTGGAATGGACGTCGAGGAGTGTGCCATGTTCCTTCTGGCTCTTCGGTCCCGAATAGTCTTTTTGGATCGGAAAGACTTACAGGCCGGACAGTCTCGAGCCTCGTGTTCAGGGGAGAGGCAAAGGTTGCATACCTCATGAAGATCGGTGTGGGGAAATTTGGACCCACATCGAGGGCACTTTTTAAATGGAGTTCTTTCCATGACCTGGGACCGGTGCCTGGGTAGGCCTGAAGGCCGCCGTCGACGACTGGAACCAAAGGTTTGTGTCGATGAGAAGGCGCGTTGATTGAAGAGATCGTGATCGAAACAATACAGCGATTGGGGTGAGGATTGCGCGTCGATCGTCAAACTGGAAGCTGTTCGGAACCGGAGCGTGAACATTACATCCGAGCCCGATGGCGTAAAAAAACAATCTGAGGATGGAGCCGAAGCCCATGCGCAATACTTACCAGAGGAGGAGTCCCCGACCTCGTGACTTCCAAAGACTTTCCAAGAGGAAAAACAAACTGAAAGCATCCGGGCCCAACACCAGATGGCGATCTATCCAAAAGTGTGTAATCTGCAGCTCATATGCCTCAAACAAATCTTTTTAGCGGCACCCCTGCACATCGTTTGGTGGCGTCGGTCGACTCCGCGTCCGTCGTCGGCGTTATAGTCGCCAGGATGACGTCGCGGTATCTATTTAGACGCTGCTCCTGTGCGATGACGTCAGTTCTGACACGACTTTCAACGCAAGAAGCGCAGAGCCATGCAAGATACTGACCACTGGTGCACAAAACTAGGGCCTTGCAAGGGAGGTACTATTCCTAGAAGTCAGTTCACAGAGCGGGAGGGTGGGTGGGGCGGTAAGCAATCTATAACTAATATACGTCTCTTACAGATACATCGTTACCCAAGGTAAGTAACTTGTTCATCTGAAAGAGACCATTAGTTATAGATTCCTTACCTTAGAATAGATACCCCAGCAATACCAACCCCGGAGGTGGGTCTGTAAACCAAGTTCACACCAGGAAGTCCTGAAGAACAGAACGGCTGAAAAAGCCGTCTCTTCGGACTTGGCTGTCCAGGCAGTAAAGCTGGGCAAACGTGTGCAAAGATGCCCATGTGGCTGCCTGGGTGGTGGAGAATGGCCGTTCTTAGTTGGTGGAGCGATTTGTCTGGTTAATTTTGATAACGAACGAGACTCCTCCATGCTAATTCCCTTCTTCTTTTCCTTGTAATGTAATGTACATACTTTCTTAAAATGACTCCCTTAATGATACCAATTGAGATTTTGTTTATTTTCGCATACCTACCGAGATCTCAACTTGGTCTATGGGTTATACTCCTGTTGTCTTTACATGTGGCTGCCTGGCAGATGTCCAGTAGGGAACTCCACGTCCCAAAGCAGTAGGGGCTGCCGTCGCCCTGGTAGAGTAGGCGTGCAGTCCTACTGGTGGTTCCTTTTTAGCTAAACAATAGCCAATCTTAATGCATAGGACTATCCATCTAGAGAAGGTAATAGTACGTTTGTGCACAGCCTGAACTTTCTTGACGCCCACATAATCCGCGAAGAGTTGTTCGTCCACCCGGAAATCTTTGGTGAGGTTAAGGTAGAAAGACAGTGCACGTTTTGGGTCCAGACGGTGGAATCGCTCCTCCTCTTTGGAAGGGTGCGGAGCCAGGAAGAAGGTAGGTAATGTGATGGGCTGACCTATGTGGAACGAGGTAACCACTTTGGGAAGAAAAGAGGGCCTAGTAAGGAGGACTACTTTGCCCGGATGTACAGCAAGAAAAGGAGTTTTGAAAGATAAGGCCTGAAGCTCACTCACCCTGCGAGCAGAGGTGATGGCAAGCAAGAGAACAGTCTTCAAAGTAAGGAGACGAAGAGGACAGTTATTTACTGGCTCAAAGGGAGCACACAAGATAAGTGAAGACAAGAATCATGTCTCACTGGGGCATTACAAAAAGATGAGTAATGCTCTTCAGAAAACTGTTAACAATAGGTGACTTGAAAAGAGAAGGCTGATCAAGAAGGCGAAGAAAGGCTGAAATGGCCGAAAGATAGCCTTTAAGAGTGCCCAGAGCAGAGCCCTGCTGGGCCACAAATAAGAATGAAGAGGAGAACCTCTGAAAGAGGGGAAGAAAGGGGATCCAAACCCTTTGCTGGGCACCATGCCACAAATTTGTTCCATCTACATGTGTATACCGTTTTAGTGAGGGACGCCTGGCTGTCAAGATGACATTACAGACTTCAGCAGGAAGGTCAAAAGACATCAACGGTCGCCGCTCAATCTCCACGCAAGGAGGTGAAGGCTGGACAGGTTTGGGTGGAGGACTGTCCCCTGTTGTTGCAACAGAATATCCTCACGAAGAGGCAGTCGGATCGGAGGATCGATGGCCATGCTCAAGAGCTCGGGTTACCAGACTCTTTGTGCCCAGTCCGGTGCCACAAGAATTGCTTGATCTTTTTCAGTACTCTCAGCAGAAGTGATACAGGCGGAAAGGCATACAGGAGGCCGCAATTCCACTCATGATGAAAGGCGCCACCGAGTGAGTGCCGCCTTGGAAACTCCAACGCGTGCATGTTCTTTTGGTGGCGAACCAAGGTTCTCTCCACTGCTAAAAGAGACCTTGCACCAACTCCGAGTGAAGACGCCATTCGAGATCCATCATACAACAGCGGCTAAGTTTGTCCGCCCTGGCGTTCAGGGAACCTGCCAGGTGTTGAACCACCAGGGACATGCTCTGATGTTCCAGACATGTCCAAAGGCGAAGAGCCTCTTGACATAGGGTCCATGACCCCACCCCGCCCTGTTTGTTGCAGTACCACATGGCGGTGGTGTTTGTCAGTGAAAACCTGCACTACTCTTCCTTTGACAGAAGGAAGGAATGCTTTAAGGCAAATCGCCCGGAGCTCCAGAAGGTTGATGTGGAGCCTGGACTCCACCAGAGACCCCTGATCTCCGCCTCTCACATGTGGCCGCCCAATTCCATGAGAGACGCCTCAGTCACTACTGTGAACTCTGACTGGGGAAGGGAGAAGGATCTGCTGTTGACCTAATCCTGGTTCGTGAAGCCACCACAGCAACTGACTTGCCGTCCCCTCCGAGATCTGGACGACATTGGAAAGATTCCCCTGATGCTGCGCCCACAGGAACTTCAGGTCCCACTGCAGAGCCCGCATATGCCATCTGGCATGATCCACCAGCAGGATGCAGGAGGCCACGAGGCACAGCAGCCTCAGGGTCACTCTAACCGAAATCCGGGATAGAGGATGAAACATCGGAATCATAGCCCGAATATCGCTGCTCAGGAGGATAGACCCGAAACTGCGCTGTGTCCAGAAATGCTCCGATGAAAAGGAGATGCAGTGCAGCGTGTGAGAAGTTGGCCTGATGTATGATGTCACTAGTTCTAGTGTACACCTTATATCAGTCCAAACAACCCTTATGGTGATTGGTTGTAAAGTCAACCTTATAGACCAGCTATCCTAGTGGTAGCATGGACAAGAGCAGTCTTAGGCTAAACTCTGAATGGCATGTGAAGCCAGCTGTTATACCATATGTAACCCCTTGAATACCACATGAAAGGACACCACAACAGATATATATATAAAATAAAGTGTATTTATTCTAGTCAAACCCTCAGCACTCTATGAGATTCGAGGTAAGTACAACACAGTCTTATTTAAGCATACATTAAGTCACACAGGTAAGTAATACAGTTAGGCCCTAGGGGCCACGCAAACCATATACTAAGTAAGTGGTATAAGGACCACTGTCACGGAACTAGAATAGGCCTAGGCCATCGCTGGGGCTACACTATACTACCAACAGTTAGGAAGTGGGATGTCCACGGGATTCAGGTGCAGAGTGGAAACACTCACGCGTAATGCGTAAAAGTCGAAAGAATCACTAGCAGTTAGAAATAAGCAGTTTTAGGACACTTCTGGTATAGCTAGAAAGTCGAGACTCGGAAACTAGACCCTAGGATAGTCAATACCCTTGTGAGCACCGGAGTACCCAGGTTACCTAGCCCACGGGCTGCGGGTGCATAGGTGTGAACTTGCGTCGGGTTTCGTCGTGGACTTCTATGGATGCCTGAAGGAAAGTTGCTGACAGGCAGCCAGTGAAGAGTGTCCGGTGGATCCCAAGGCCAGGATCAAGAAGGAAGGAGACCTGCAAGCAGAAGGGACAGAGTCTGGGTCACTAGCCAGTGACCACGTGGAACCAGGAAGAAACCAGGCGATGTCGTGAAGATGCAGGTGAAGAGGTGAAGCTTGTCGCAGCAGCCACGGGTACCAGGAGACGTCGAGGACGACCAGGACCAGGAGGCGAGCTGTCCCACGAAGGCTCTTGCTGTCGGCGGCGTCGAAGTCGAACTAGTACTCACCAAGCCTTGGCAAGCGGAACCCACGAAAAATGGAGGACTTGCTTCTGGTGGAGACCAGGAAGGTGTGGGGTGCTTCTCGTTTGCAGAGGAGCAGGGGCCAGTCTGGAGGAGCCAAACCAGTGGTGGAAAATCAAAGGTGTGTCGTCGCAAAGGTTGCTAGCCAACGGGCAAGCAACCGGACAGACGCGGCAAGCAGGAAAATGCAGAAGGGCCCCACACAGGACTCGTGGAGTGTGGGGGCTGATCTTCGGTGCAGATGGTGCTTGGGGTTGGGGCTTCTCAATCCCCGGTGCACAACTTCGAGGGTGCCTCAGAAGCTGCGCTGGAAGATACTCGCCACTTTTCCCAGGTAGCCGGTCCCACGTCTCTCGTCGCCTCCATGGATCTCAGCTCGGCTGTGGATGTGGGTCGGAGAAGTCTGGAAGTCAAGGCTCTGGTCGGGCTCTGCAGTCGGTCCCTCGTAGAACTTCAGCAAAGCAAAGGG
Source organism: Triturus cristatus (assembly GCF_964204655.1). Classification (NCBI taxonomy): domain Eukaryota; kingdom Metazoa; phylum Chordata; class Amphibia; order Caudata; family Salamandridae; genus Triturus; species Triturus cristatus. The sequence continues at coordinate 992,970,557 of NC_140585.1, read as the reverse complement.
TAAGTCTCTTGATGTGCCTGTTCGCACAGGGTAGCCACTCCTTGGCCACAAGGGAGATTCTTCAGTGTTCTTCTTTCGTCGAATGTCGAAGGTCCAGAGTTTCTGTTCAAGTTGCAGGTTCAGGATAATCTAATTTCCTGGGGCCCAGCTACCACACTTATACTAATCTGGGGGGCTGGGTTGCCTGCTAGGTCACGCCTTATGGGTGGGACCTGGGAGGGGGGTGGTTACACCCCCTTCCCTTTGTCCAGTTTCGCGCCAGGACTGGGGCTGGAGTGCCCCAGCACCGGTTTGAACTGGACTATGCATGGGACACCTTGTGTGCCCCAAGCAGTGTCTAGTTTCTTTCATCCCTCCCTGCCCCAATACACTAAGGCCTGTCTGGGGTGGTGCTTGCCCCTCCCAAGGCAGGAAACCTATTGTCCAAGCCTCCCGTGCCGGGATCACTCCCAGCAGCAGGAGGTCAGACTTGTGTCGTGGCAGCAGCATCCATTTTGTGATGCTGGGGCTCTGGTTAACTTTAACCGGGTAAGTAGGTTTCAACAGGTCTTCTCCCTCTAGAAGGGAGGGATAATATCCTCATCACCAGAACTCGGATGGGGGTATTATTCCAAAGTGTTAGACACCTTACACGACATGTTTTGATAAAGCCCAACCATAGTTACCATAACCGTTTAAGATTATAAGGCACTTTAAGAGTATATGGTAGACTATATCATAGAACAGCTATAAGGACATGGTTCCGAAAGCTGCAGACAGGCTCAGCTCATGCTAGAGCACCATCTCACATGTTACCAAGCACTCTGCCTCCAGGATTGTTAAGGCCTGCTATAGGACTGGCTGATAGGTACACATGTGTCTATATATAAGGTAGGTATAGGAATACTACACCTAAGCAAGGGGTGATTACACGACCTTGCCCCAACTGAGTGATCAGCCAGTTGTGTCACAATGGAAGGCCAGGCCAGGGGTGGCATAATACATGCTGCAGCCCCTGGTAGGCCTAGGGTACACCTATGCCCTGGGTACCTAAGGTACACTGTACAGGGGCCAATAAGGTGATCCTATCCAATTGGGTTATGCACCTAAAGTACATAGTATTAATTTAGAGAGAGAACAGCAGGGCTGTGGGTCTGATTAGCAGGCCCACAGCCACATCTAAGTCGAAAACCAGTAAAGCAAAAGCAAACAGTGGGGGTGAACATAGAAAGCAGACCCTACTCTCCTACACAGCGCTCCGTAAAACTGATGAAGTTGGGTAGGGCACGCTGCAGCTCTTGAAAAGGGAGGGAAGCGCGGAGCCGTCCCAAAGGGCTCCGACGAGGGAGATGGAGAGCGATAACAATCCGGGTCCCGTGGCACGTCGGCCGACAAGAAGGCAAAGAGCGACGGTGCTTCTTCGCCTTCTTCTTCTGCTTCGACTTACCAGAGGAGTGAAAAGATTTCGATGATGAATGGTGATGGCTCCGCGACAGGTCCTGCGAGTTTCCCCTCGACTGGGACCTCGGGCAGCGCAGAGCGGACTGCTGGGCCTCCAAAAGCTTTTGGAACTGCTCCCGCAAAGACTTCGGGTTCAAGGTCCGGCAGTCGGAGCACAACTTCGGGCCATGGTCGCGCTCCAGGCACCAAAGACACACGAGGTGGCAGATCGGTGACCGACGTCAACTTGGGACAGGAGTCACAAGGCTTGAAACCGGGCTAACGGCTGGACATCCTTCGTGCATTAGGAGTCTGAAGATTCAAAAGACGTCGACAAAAAGTCGAAAAAAGGATAGTCAAAAAGCGAATAAGGGGCAAGCTCTATCCGGATCTGCACTGGCTGGCGCAAAAAAAGAAAAGAACTGACGTCAGCACGCAGGGGCGCCATCTAAGTAGATTCTGCGGCGTCATCCCGGCGACCACGATGCCGAAGACGCCACCTACTGAAGAGCAGGGATACTGCTAAGAAAAAATTTCTCTGGATCCAGTCTGACGCCTGAAGATAATTCTAAGATAAGGAATCTATAACTAATAGTCTCTTTCAGATACCGACTTTACAGCATTAAACAGAGACAGGAGCCATGAGCAGGGTTAAAATGAAAAAAAAGAAAAACAAGGTATCAATTTTATATAGGTGACAGTGTAGAGAGTAATAGTTTAACCTCTACTTGTACAGAGAGTGTGTATAATAGTTACAAAGTGATTCACAAAAGGAGGAGAACAGGAAAAAGTCTTGTAATTCATTAGCACTAAACTGAGAGGAAAATCCAAAGGACGCTATATCAGTAGGGATAGTCAGAATACATTGATGCTGCAATGTGTACAAGAAGAGTCACCCACGGCCATAAAAGAAGATGTAGGCCTAAATAAATGACGGTGGTTGAGTTTCAAGGGAGGAGGAAAACAAGGAAGCTTATGGCACATTTTTAGAGTCTAGTAGTCAGTTATAAAAACTGCAACGGATTAAAATAATTAAGTGTTTTACCTAATGAAGCTGCCCTTTTTCCTTTGTCTTGCGCAAGTTTACGGATGTGTTGCTTCAATTCGACTCTTTCTTCCTCCAGTCTCTCAATCTGCACATTTTGAAAATATGTTTCAGATTATAAATTGTGAAGTACTTAAATGAAATGTAGCATCATAAATAAAAATGTTCCTTACCTCTTTTAGCAAAATTTGGTTTTCGGCTCTGTACTGCTGCTGTTTAATGGTTTTGTGGTTTTTGAAGTCGGTTAGATCAATCACTGTCTTTGGATCAAGTCCTAAGGCAGTACAAAAATTGAGTTGGTAAAGAGCAGACATAGTAACATAAATAATGTTACAACAACAATGGGTGTCTATGATCCTCCGGCATTTGCACAGACAGTAAAATATTTTGCCACTCTTGAATTCTAAAGAGTAGTACCACATAGAATTAGGATTCTTACCTGCATCTTCCACAAAATTATAGCTAAATATTAGTTTAGATTTTTTTTAGATTTCACCAAGAGGTTAATTTTTTACAGAGCACATTCAGATGTGCCACAGAGACGTGAGCAAATATTAAACTGAACACCTTAATATAACTTTAAAGCTTGCACATATATTTAGAAGAAAGAACTAATTTACGAATATTATGAAACAGAAAGTCACACTACAAAATTATGAAAGGAGAGGTGAAAGAAAAGCAAACATTAGGTTACCATCTAAAAAAGGAACAAAAAAAGCAAGCCACACAAATATCTTTTAAGGGCTTTTCCAAAAAGTAAGAAGGTTTTAAAGTGGTCAGATTTATACTCCTAAAGGGTTACAGAGCATTGCAGCATCAGCTGATGAAACTGATGGATATCCATGCGCCATAACTGTTTGATATAATGTTTCAGAATCCACCAGACTAAGAAGTTCCACAGTTGAGTTGTGATATGTCTAGCAACAAGCAGTAAAGCAAAAAAATCAGCAGGAATGAAAAATGAGTTGTAATTTTTCCCCGAATAGAGAACTAAATAGTCCCAACTGAACCTGTTTAGTGCCATCTGCATTAAAGTTGGAGAAAAATGAAGATGAAATCCAGAAAGCAGCATGCTAAAGGAGTATGGATCAGAGAAACACCTGTTTTGAAAAGACAGAATACTGTCAAACGTTAGGCCTGCAAACACTGCATGGAACCCTACCTTGAAGCCATTGATAACATAATGGGAATCCCTAACTTTGCCAGTCTTCCATTGTTTAAATACATGACTATACTAGACTTTGGTTGTATTGACAAAACCCATGCCTACTTTCAAGATAGGCAAAACAATACTAAAGCAAGTCAATTGTGATGAAGCTTGGCTAGACAAAATGATGGCCACAATAGGCTCCTGCCTGGCGACCCAAAATAAGAATATCAAGAAAATTGATGAACAAAGGAATATACCAAACAATTGAGGTATCAGTCTTTCCATGTTAAATTCAGATTGGGTATCCTGTCTATTGCAAAAGTCCTGTTTATTTGCAGCCCACCAGAAAGATATGTCAGTTAGTTGCTCACCTGCATTATTTGTGATCAAAAGGTTGCACATTTCTTTTTCCTCTGCCTTTTATTTAAGCATAGAGACTGTACTGGATAAAAATGGTGGCACAGGATTTAAGAGCAGGTGGATGTGAGATCACTGTGTTAGAGACATTCTACTCCACAAAAACAGCTTTCTCTTTACAACTCCATAAGATGTAGCTTGCCTCATGCCACACCAGGAGTGCTTGTGGCACCGTATTGTCCCAGATCAACATAAGGAATGGACTACAAAAGGACCAACTTGACATTGTCCTACTTCATAATAACACTATGTAACAGGTGGGACACAAAGACACGAGAACTCTTTTGTATGCGGAGCGTTTGTGCTATTTATTGAGCAAAGAATCGGGATAGACCGTTTCTGCCGTATTACTGGCAACTCACAGGAGGGAAATAATCCAAAAAAAGTAATAGTGACCTCGATCGGGTTCTCTATTTAAGTTCAATTGTCTCTTTATGTCATTGAAGTAGGTCAACTCAATGTCCAAACAAATAAAGTCTTAAAAACTACTTTTGAGTCCTTATTCTTACCGGGACAGTCCTTCTCTAATTATGGCAGTCTGTTTCTTCCAGGTCCAGAAAGGAGTCTTTGCAGCAACTGGTTCACTGCCCCTCAGTTGCAAGAAAAAAGGAGACCAGGTAAGGAACGTGTTTGCCCTTTTAAATGAAACCAACCACGTACCCAGGTGACAGGTGCGGGAGGAAAACGTGGCCAGTGTATGGGAGAAGGAAGGGTGGAAGAAACAGTTATCGTAGAAGGTAGGTCAATACTTATGGCTTCCTCATGTGTTACCTCACACACGTGTGAGCCACATAATTGGGTGGTTTTGAGATATAGGTGAGAAGAGAAAACGTGTGGTGGCCGGTCAGTAGGTGCTCCCCTTCCTGCCCTGTTCATCCCCTCCCTTTCTACCAAAAATCCACCCCCGTACCTGACTTAGCCATGTTTCTCCTGAAACGTGGCGTTGTCACAGGGATGGGACTCCCTTCGGGAGTTCCGGACCTCTGGCGCTTCGGCAGACTCCCAGTGAGTCGGGACTTCCAGCTGGGCACAGCGTCTGCGGCGTTTCCTCTCTTCGATGTAACAGAGGGTTTTTCTTTCGCAGGTTTGTCGAAGCCTTGAGGATGCTTAGCCCACCAGCTGTGACTGAGGAAGTATGTGGGCCGGGGTTCTTCGTCAAATGTCCCTGGTAACGACTTCGGCAATATCTCTGCGTCTTCGCTTGAACTCTCCTGCAGGCACTTCTCTTTCGGCGTCCCGGATTGAAAAAGCCCTCACTCCGCGATGATTGGCCGAGGTGGTGGCGTCAGATGCACGTGGGCGGCAGCGCGACTCCTAACCCTGGAACTGGATGTCCCTTCGTGATTGCCTGGTTGTACCTACAATTCGCTCATCTCGGCATCGGTGCTTGGCTGTAGGGAGGAAAGAGATGGTCCAGGTAAGTGGAGTAGGTCCCAGGGATCGTCTTGCCCCTCGTCTAAGTCCGACTCTTTAGGTAAGTCCGGCTCTCTTCCACACACTAGAAGGTGACCATTCAGACCTGAGGGAAAAAAACAGTCCTTTCCTCTCCATGACCTCACACCAAGCCCCTCTGCTTTAAGTATCACAGGTTTAGTCCATACTTGTACTCTTTGGGATAATGTTTTTTTTGATAATCAAGTTTATTGATTTTACAAATTGCAGCAAAAAGAAAACAATACCAGCTCTTAATACAGTGGTTCTTACTTAACAGTAGCGAAAAATAAAGAACACCCCAGCATACACTATTCAACATATGAGTAGCACGCAACATTGTCCGCACCCAAGTCCATAGGTGGTCTTCAGAAATGTTCAGTCTTCTACCACCCCGACCCATTTACCCCATACCTTTCGAAACTTTTTGGGACAGCCTCGGGCCGCATAAATCGGTCGCTCCTGCGCTGTGCACCAATCCACCCCTCTGCGCCAACGCGCCATGGAAGGAGCTATCGGATCCAACCAGAGAGCTGCAATGTCCCACTTAGCCACCATTGATGCCATATTTAAACACAGCTTCTCAGCTCTGGACCCATCCAATCCCTCAGTGACACCCAGAAGTATGGTCATCGGGCTCAAGGGAACCTCCCAACTCAGGACCTCCTTAAGTTCCCCTGTCACTAGCTCCCAGTAGCGCTTGATTATAGGACAGAGCCATACCATGTGATAAAAGTCAGCCTGGGGGAAACTACAGCGGGGACAGGAAGCATCAGGTTGGAGCCTAGCTCGATGAAGACACAGTGGTGTGAGGTAGGCACAGTGTAGGTAGTATACTTGTACTAATCGGAGCCGTGCTGAAGCTGTAACTATTTTGGGGGCCATCAGTACATCCCTCCAAACAGCGTCGTCCAGGGAGCCAAGCCAACCCTCCCACTTATCCCAGATAAGAGAGAGGGAGTTGGGGGTGTTACTCGTGAGGGTGGGATAATGTTTTAATAATACCCTTACTTTAGCATTTCAGAATAAGTGCAGTTGAGTTACAAGCAATGGTACCCTATTTGCAAGATTCATACGGCATTAATAATAGAACCAATATGCGCAGTTTTGATATTACAGTCTCTTAATGAAATGAAAAGCTGAGCAAGAAGCGTAAGTTGAAGTGCTGTGATAACTACCCTCATCAAAACAAACTACTCAATGCCTTGTTAAATTATCTTTACATGAGCCAGTTTTACATTGCTGTATAATTTTCCAGTGAAACAGAAAGCTACCTTTTCTACAAAAAACAAAGAAATTTTAACAGTTTTTTCTGAAGGAGATCTCAATTCACTGAAGCTGTTCCAAGACTACACTCTTTACCTTTATTGACCGTACCAATGTTGTTTATGCTGTCCAGAAGGTTGACTATGTTGGTATCGCTGGGATCGGCCAGGTGGACATTGAGTTCTCCGAGGAAAATGTAGTGTTCGGTGTGAATGGCTTGAGGGGCGATGAATTTGGGGATGCGTCACAGAAGCTAAGGCGGGGACCTGGAGGTCAGTAGGTGAGGGTGCCTCTGATGGTGGTTTTGCGGTCTATTCTGAGCTAGAAGTTGAGGTGTTCCATGATCGTGGTGTTATCGTCCGTAGGGGTGGTGCAGTGGATAGATTCCTTGTGGATGATGGCGATTCTACCTCCATGTCTGTTGATGCGGTGCCAGTAAGCAATATTGTAGCCGAAGGAAGTGGCTGCGGCGATGTAGGATATCCTCACGGGTGATTAGCTGCGCGATACAAATCCATCTAACATAACCATTACCAATGAGGTTAATGACGGAGGATATCAACTGTGCACTCAGACTGCATTCAGTTCTGTGTAATCGTGGTAGGAGACAAAGTTTACTATGAGGTTTTGGAATGGAAAATATGGAAGCCCCTACAGGTCATGTTGAATGACAAATAAATCCTTCAGACAAGTTTTCCTCAATGTATCCCGCTCGGATATGGCATATTTACCCATGGGTTGTTTTTGACCCTCAATTAAACAACATAGCACAGGCACACAGTCTATGTGTGGGGTAGGGTATCTGCCTCTTTCTCACATAAAACATTAAGGAACTCCTTGCATTCCTCTGGAATTATTTTATCCACTACCTGATTTTCTTGCGTTCAGACTTGAAGACTGATTCACAGATGGCACTGGAAAACAATATGCCAAATAATATCGTGAAAAAAACTGAATGGATTCTGTGGTCCAGTAAATGGAATGATTTTGAATCCTTAACCATGAAATTACCATAAAGACAGAGATGGTGGGTGGATCAGTTTTAATGAAATTAATCATTTTAACATGACTGGTTTAAAGTAGCAATAACCAAACGATTAGTTTCTTTAAACAAATCTGGATGTTTATGGAGTCCCACGACCTGCACTGATGGATTCAGTATTTGCTTTGGGCCCCAATAGAACATGACAGTCATGCACAAAAGGGCCATCCATAGGTATACCTCAATACCACATGTTCCTGAGTCCAGTAGGACCCAAAAAATAAGTGAAATTGTGGTAATCACACCATCATTGTCAAAGGCAAATATGGGCTTTTCAGTAGCATTAAGAACTGTACTCAGACAAAGCCTGCTGTTGAAGACCAAATCTCTGTTTTCTTGAATCTGAGAATGTCTCATAAAATTAGCACAATTAAAGACAAAAATACTCTTTGCGTCTTAGTCTTTCTTCAAGAATTTGTTTTCTTCCTACTGACTAAATTTGCATTGGTTCTTCGGCAGACAGTGGAGGTGAAGGAAAGATGGCAGGGGCTCTTGTGGTGTAAGTAAAGTGATGATACCCCATCTTTTTCTCTTTATGCTGATTGCTTGTTTGTTGATCAATCTGGAGCACTAACTCAATGAGTGCAGACATTGCTGTTGCTTGACTGACCACCACAAGCACCTTATATTTCAGCTCTTTCATGAGACTGAGATAAAAGGCGGCAGCTGTTGCTTCACCAGTCTGAGAGCCATCAGTGAAGAATTTCTGGAAGGTTGTAATGCGAGATACCAACTTTTGCATACATTTTATACATTGCCTTGCTGATAATCCCTTACGGGCCTCTAGCTCTGTCCGTCTACGCTTAGACACAGATTTTTTTTTGTCAAGAATTAATCATACTGCAGTAAACCAGGGTCCCGTTTAAGAAACAGTGATGTAGACCAGATGAATGAGTTGTTAGTAAGAAAAGACAAAGAAAGAAACATGTGCTCCTTCAGTTGGAAATTGCTTCCGTCGATTCAAAAACTGTAAGGGACATTGAGCCATGAAAGCAGAAAATTGCCAAGAATTTCCCAAAAACATTCCTGGCAGAGCCATAGTTATACTTATAAATGCTGATCCCCTGTTAAGCAAAGAAAATCAGCCTAGAGTACTTATATATGGACCGCCAGACCCCACAGGTCTGAATGGACATCCAATAATAGCAGAAGCAAAAGGAGAAACCTGTTTCTATAGTGGGCTGAGGTGGTTTTATAGAATTCCGCTTTCAGGTCCAGTAGTACATATTTCCTTTAGTATTTCTGTTTCCACATGTGACAGTGAGAAACACAGCTTCCAGGCATAACCATTATGTTTTGGGCCTGGCAAACTATCATGCACCTGTACGCTTGGGTCGACCCTACCATTAGTCTTACGCCTCCCTACAGAGTGGAAATAGAGTACACCTCTAAAAGAATGTATCCAAATTCTAGAATGAAACAGGCAAGGATGGGTAGAAAAGGGAAAAACACACCTACTGGACAGGTACCCTTGTAGACCAGAGTGGAGACGGTTACATAATAAGGTCAATTACAAAAAAGTAATGAACAAATGTACAAGTACCAATATGAACTGAAAAGATAAATAAAATGGAGACTCGCCACAGCAGTAATTGAGGACTGTCACGCTGTTTGACTCCAAAAGATCAGAGAAAATGGAAGCTTCAATTGTATCTGAATCCGTTAACAAGAAGAGAACTCAACGAAGAAACAGGAGAATAAAACAAGGTTAAAATATTAAGTGATGCTGGAAGCGAACAGGGGCGCCTGCCAGGGAATTCTCCAACTCATTAGTTGGCAGGCAAGGGTCTACAGTGTGTAGCATTCTTAAATAGTGCTGCAGTCCTGTTTGAATAGAAAGTAGAAGTCATTGCCCCTTGGCACCATCTTGTAACTATCGGTTAGCAATCAGGCAGCCTGTTAGTGATGCCATCTTTGGATGGGAAGAGCTCGTTCATGCACATACCTCGTATTAGGCGAAATGAACACTCTCTGGCTTCCACAGTCAGCATACTCCCCTGGTCCACAGGACATGCCGACAATGTTCATGCCTACTCACCATCATTTGCCAGGAAACTCTGGCACCTCTTGCTCTTTGCCCTTGGGCTTAATAATACCTTACAGTAATGCCGTGCCTCATGTGGGATGTCATGATTTGAAGAATTAGTTGTATGAACTGTTAAGTTCCAGGACTATGTCAGAGTATGGTCTCCTCTGGTAAAAATGCATTGGTTGGCTGTACTTTGAAGGATATTGGGTTTAATAATGCCAGTGAGTATAACAATAAAGTTAACAAGAAAAACTGAGAAAGTACCACCACAACCACAGATGAAAAGCCTGACCAAGTCATAGGATCTTCTTTGCAATTGTAAGAAAACAAGAAACTGTGCACATATTTGGTGCCTCAAATATGTATGTTCTAATATGAGGTCTAATAGTTGCAAATAATAAAAGGGATGACACAGAAGGCTATTACTGCATCTACTGAGGTTTCATAACAAGTCGAAGAGTCAATATTCTACTTGAGGTAAAGAACACAGATCTTTTGTTTAATGATAGACTTTAAAAAACAATTGGGTGAAACTTTGCAAAGGTATAACAAATTTCCATAACCTAGTCTTTCTCTGAGATCTTCATTTTCGTCAAGTAAATCATTGATCTTCAGTTCAAGATGATTGATTTCCTTTGTCAGGTTTTCGATCTCACGATCTCTAGTTTTAATCTGACTTTTTAATTCCTTTATTTCAGCAACAGCTTCCTCCAAGCCATACACTCCCTGCAAAATAAGAGTACTTTTAGTTGCATTTACAAATATTTCAAACAATACAAACATCGTATTGCACTTTAAGTTGTAGCAGCTGAAATTGCATATCTAAACCAACTAGTACTAACAGAAAGAAAACAAAGAAAACCTCTGTTTTAAATGTCATTCACATAATATAAAAACTGTGTCAAAATTCCTCTAGTTTACGACCTTTAATTATACGCCATTAAGTGTAACAAAATAAACTACATAACTTACAGTAACAATGGGCCCTTCACAGATTATTTTCAGTACAAACTCAAAATCTTTGGGGAAAATTAATATTCTGATTCACATAGTCAAGATATGCAGATTTTTTATTGGACAGAGTTTATTGATTGCTTTGAAAGGTCTGCAACGCGCCCTGATTTTATTTAAAATGGTGAAACACACCTGTGGGTGTGGAAATGGGTGTTCCCAGATGAGTGTCTGGGGAATTTACAATACATGTGCTGCAAACAACCAAATTGTTTTAGGATTGTGTGCATATTTCCAAAAAATAAGAGGAGTGGAAGGGGGCATTTTTAATGGTGATGCAGGGGAAGGGAAATGAGACATTTTTCAGAATAGAAAGCTAACAATTCTTTATACACTTATTTGATGTAAAAGAGGTAAAGTGAAAACAAAAAGATGGGTTTATGAGATAAATCTCGCTCTGTGTTCCAGGATACTAGTCAAATGAGCCAGAAAAACAGAACTGCCTATCAGGCAACTGGGTATTGGAAGCTCCTGGAGCCTTAATGGATAGAAGGTCATTTTTTTTTACTGTTTTAATATGAGCTCTTCCCCCTCATTACTTAGACATGCAGGCACCATGGTTGTGTCATAGGTCCAGCAATGTAGTTTTGAAAAAGGGGTTTTAGTATTCGAAGGAATCTATACTTTGGAACACCTTTCCTCTGATAGCCTTTTAAAAGTTGTAATGCAACATACGGACATGTTGGACCTTTCACCTTACCACGATATATGGACAACATGAATTATGACGTGTTCTTGGGTCTCCACACGCAGCAGGGAATTACTCTAATATATACAATTTTAATGAAGATTTCTATGATGCAGAACCAAGACTACCATGTACTGGGATCTTTTTATATTCACCTGCGGTCAAAATATCATGTGCCTTTAGATTAAGGAGCACATCTATGAATGTAGTATTCAACTTTTAATCAGACAATGTCTCTAAAAGGCCTAAGGTAGTCAATGAAGATTTGGCCAACAGGACTATTCTTAAATTACTTGAAGCAACAACAGCACTACTAGTACAATGACATTATCATTATTTGCAGCCTTGAGAAAGAAATCGGTGACTATTAACAGGAACCAATATTATAGATCAGTAGCTTTTACTCCTTCTTCAATAATTTTTTTATGAATACAATTTTTTTTAGAACACCTGTTTCCCCAAACATAGTCAAAAGAACATTAACAACTAATCATGAATCTAGCAGTTCCTCAATGTAAAACAAAAATCAACATTTCTGACTTGAAGGAAGGTGACACACTCTGCTATGTGTCCCTCCTAGCTTCAGGCTCCCTTTAGTCTCCTATCCTTTGTTGTGCACTCCAACACGCCACGGCATTCAGTGCTTCTCTCACCGGCTCTCAGCTCAGAGCAAGACTCCTGCTGCCAGATTAAGCTGCTTCTTAGCCTGTGGTTTCCTGATGGGGAGGCCAGATTAGATTTTTTTCTTCTTTGTACAAAGAGCTTTGATTTGGCAAGTCTCCTGCCAGATATAGATGCTACCAGTGCTGTAATTAGCTGTCCTTCCACAATTTTCTGATGTTGGGTTTATTTCCATGTTAAGAGTACCTACACCTGACCTTTCCAGAGCACAAGTCTGCAGTGCTTTAGGGGCATTGTCTTTCCTTTCAAAACTTTGCCTTAGAGAATAAGAACTTCTGGAGACCAGCAATGAAGATGAAGACAGACTGAACTATGATGCCAATGTAAGATCTATACATGTTGAGGCCTTGCAGTTTTAACTGATAAAAACTGATCTCAATTGAGACTTTCGTGCCCTATCACCCCCTCTACATTTCACTTTAATAATGAGACTGGTCAGTTCCTCTTTGCTCTGTTTATGCAAAAACCTAGGCACTGAATGACAGGGTGAACACATTTCTTCTAAAATTTATTAATATAATCTGATCTCTCTGTATGTAGATTGTATTTAGGAAGCATGCAGTGGGGTGGGAGTGGTCAGGGACAGACATCCATTGCCAAATTTGTGAGAACCGTGAGAGGATAAATCTTGCTTAAAACTGCAAGGTCGAGTCAAAAGAAAAAAAAAGAAAATGTAAAAGATTAATACCCTGCAAAGGAACCCGAGGTTTTCACAAAAGGCACTGGCCATGACAACCTTCCTGAACAAATCTGAGGCTGCTGCACAGAGCGACAACAATTTGGGGAATTGTCAAAGTAGTGATGATATGCCCAATTATGTATCTCTTAGAGATCTGGGCAAATTGCTTAGCCAGATGGAAGCACCAGATACATCTGCGCCCACGCTGCAGCTGACATTTTTCCCTGTTGCAGGGATTCTGCACAAAAACAGAGCTATGAGCAGAATTATAAGAACTTGGTGTATGGGGACTCAGTCATCCCACCACCTTAGTACCCATGAGCCCAGGACCGACTAGTTATAGTGTCTCACTTGCTCTCCTACTCACTCACAGAGAAAGCAAATGAATAGACATCCCAGAACACAAAACTCCCAGATCTCTCAAGAATCGCATTAACAAGACACACCCTTTCGCTCACACTCTTGTACTCTTCCACAATAAAATCTGACAGTCACAAAATAGTTTAAAATATTTATTTTAACTAATGTGCCCTAACATGCAGTATACGTGCCACAACAAGCAGGAAAATGCAAATATAGCCAGCATAGAGCTACTCCCTAAATCATGAAGGGAGATGTCATCATAAAACGACAGTGGCGCCTATCCTCCCTCTCCTTGCTAAAAGACAGTATTATTATATATTAGATCTCTGGGCTTTGTCAGCAGAACCCATACCTCTGCCTATAGATGGTAGATCTACATCACAGGTCCTGTTTCACTCTTGTCTCTGGAAAGGTCCCTCTCCAAGTGTTTTCTACCTAATTTGTTTACCCCACTAAGAAGCAAAGTGCGTTCTCCAAACAACAGCTGCATCCGTATGTTTTGTCTAAGGGCTAAGGTCTGGCCAGAACAAAATAACAAGGGGGCATTGTTGTTCGACCTTGCACATAATGTTAAGTCAAAATCCCAGGAACACGCAGAGAGCAAATTCAGCTATGAGTTCTCATGTGAAAGCAGTGGGTGAAATATTGCAAAAATAAAGATGTGTAGTAACGCATGCAAAAGCAGCAGGCAAGCAGCAACATGCTCATGCTAAGTTACTGAAAAACGACAATGTCCCCACCGGCCACATGATATCCCTGAACAGAATACCAGCCCCTAATACAAAATGGTTCAGCACCCAGCACTGTGTAAATCTAATGATTTTACATTGATCAAGAGTTCAGCAAAGGTGCTTTAAATAGAGTTACACAAATTACATGTTTCTTAATATAGAGCATCAGTCAAGCATATTCAGTTTATGAACCTTTATTTATAATTTTTTTCATCATCTTCTTCTCAATCGGTTAAGAACTGTAGCCAACGCGTTTCGTCCTCTCGGACTTCTTCAGGGCTCTAAATAAAATTATTCCCAATTTGGCTGGACAGCTTAGTTCTTGTAATCTTTCGGTCTAGAATCGTATGCTTCGCCGATTATTTTATCCTCTGAGTAGGAGGAGCGTCCACATGGTTGTTAGTCATACAGCCATGCTTTATATGGACGTAAGAGATGTCATCATTTACAATATTCAAAATAAACGTTCCACTCCAATTGGTGGCACCCTATGTTTCAAGGACTGAGATAAGTTAGTGAGCCTTCTCCAGGGGAGGCGGGCGGGTCGCATGTGAGTCTATGAAAGATTCCAATACTGGAGAACTACAGTTACACGTAAGTAACTTGCTTCTTACTCCAGTATTGGAACTTTCATAGATTCAAATGCTTGAATCAGAGTAGTGAGCAGTGAGTAACACATTTTCACGTCATATAGCAACTGCAGAAAGGCACGCAAGACAGCATTACTGGCATACATTAATGTACTCATATGAATACATAAGAGCAATTATTCAAAGTATACATCTATACCACAAATAATTGAAAATGTGAGACAGTAAAGGATGGTGGGAAGGAACGAAAGAAGAGAAGGCTCACCTTATTGAAAAAGATGTCTTAGAACCGCCTGCCCCACTGCCGCATCTCGCTTAGTTTCAGCGTCCAAGAATTTGGACGCTGGTGAATGTGTACAGCGTCCTTCAAGTGGCTGCTCTACAAATGTCAGGCAGGGATACACCTGAAAACGGCACTGTAGATGTGAATATTGCTCTCTTAGAGTGGGCACGGACTCCTGACGCCAGAGGATGGCTCGCTTGTTGATGACAAAATACAATGGCACTTGATATACATCTTGAAATGCTCTGTTTAGTGATAGGGAAACCTTTTCTAGGTGCACTGTGCGCAATACGATGCGGATTTGACTTGCGAAATGGCTTTGTCCTTTTCAAGTAAAACTTTAGGCACCTTTTAACATCAAGAGAGGGCAGAGCATGTGGGTTTGGAAAGAATTATTTCAAAACAATTGGCTCTTTCAGGTGGAAGTCCCACTGAACCTTAGATATGAACTTAGGGTTTGTTCATAGAATAACGTTGTCTTGTTTGAATTGCAAGATAGGTTTTTGTGTAGTAGAAGCCTGAAGTACCCAAACCCTTCTCGCTGAAGTGAGAACGAGGTGAAGAGCCAATTTCCAAGATAGGAACTTCATGTTTGTCTTGTGAAAAGCTTTTAACGATGTTTCATTAATTGACTAGGCACTGTATTCAGCTGCCATGCAGGAGGAGGTGCCCTTACTAGAGGGAACATCCTAAAGAAACCGCTAAGAAACTGTTTGATTAGCCTGCTGGACCATAGAGATGGAACCTTAACTTATCTGAGGAAACTGGAAATGGCAGCTTAATGTACTTTAATTGATGAGTAAGCCAAACAAGAGCGTACCAGAAGTAGATAAGGTAAAACTTCCTCTGGAGGTGAGTAGAGAGGATTGACCTTAGATAATGCACACCACATGCAGAGCCTCTTCCATTTAAGCGAGTAAGTCCGGTTAGTGCTGTCTGCTCTTGCTTTAGCCAGCACCTGTCTACACTCCTGTGGGATCTTTAAGTGTTGAAATTCTTTTAACACAGCAGCCAGGCTGAGAATTTCAGAGAACTGAGGTTCCGATGGCCTACTTGTCCCTGGTTCATCGTCAAAAGTGAAGGAAATGGACCGAGATGGATCGGAGGCTTGACTGAAAGTAGGTGAAGTTCTGTGTACCAGTGCTGGCGAGGCCAGGCTGGAGCTATCAGAATGATCTCGCAGGGTTCTATTTTTTTACTTTTTTAGTACTTGCGGAAGGAGAGGAATGGGGGAAAGGCGTAAGCAAATATGCCGGACCAAGCTATTGAAAAGCATTCCCCCATGATCCCTGATGGTGACGCCAACTTGCGAAGTACCGGCATTTCGCGTTCTCTGGAGTTGAGAACAGATCTATATTCGGCTTGCCCCATTGGGAGAAAATGTTGTAGAGTGTGTGCTGGTCCAATTCCCACTCGTAACAAGTGGACTTATGTCTGCTCAATGTATCCGCTCTGACGTTCTGTTTTCCTGGGAAGTACTCCACTGATATATGCACTTTGTGATGAATCGACCTGCACCAGATAAGCTGTGCTTCCTAAGAGAGCAGGAGAGATCTTGTTCCTCCTTGTTTGTTGAGGTAGTGAATTGTCGTGGTGTTGTTGGTCCTGACAAGCACCGATACATTTTGTATTCTAGGCAGGAACGCTTGGAGCGCCAGAAGAACTGCTCTTAGCTCGAGAAGATTGATATAAAGATCTCGGTGGGAAAGCGGCCATCTTCCGCTGACCTGCAAGTCTTGAAGAAAAGCTCCCCAGCCCTCTAAAGATGCATCCATTGTAATCACAAGAAGAACAGCCTGCGACATGAACGGCAGATCCTGCGATAATTAGTGAGTTTGCGTCCACCAGTCCAAGGCCGCTATCATGGGAAGAGTGATCCAGATCAAATCGTCGAATGATCCCTCTATCGGCACCCATTGTTCGTTTAAAGCCTCCTGATGAGGACGCATGTGGAGACGACAATGAGGGGGATACAAGAAGATATCATTTCTAGGAGAGATTTGAAAAGGTGTACGGAAAGATACTTTCTTTTTTGGACCCTTTCTGCCAAGGATATTAGCCTTTGTTGTCTCTCCAGAGTGGGATAAGCCTTGTTTTCCATGGTGTCCAGGATAGCACCTAGAAACACCAGTCAACGGGATGGTTGCAGAATCGATTTTTCTACATTTAAAGTGAGGCCTAATTTCTTGAGAAGTTGCAGACAGGCTTTGGTGGATGCCTTTGCTGCTTCGTAAGTGGGGGCCTTGAGAAGACAGTCGTCTAGGTAGGGACAAATTTTATGGTGTTGTTGTCTTAGATATGCTGCGACTGAAAATGCAGGGAGAGGATTTTAGTCCGAAAGTTAGGACGTGGAATTGGTAGTGACAATCGGCCACCGTGAATCTCAGAAACCTCTTGTGTTTTCGGCCTATGGGCATACGAAAATATGCGTCCTGGAGAGCCAGAAATGCCAAGTAATCGTTTCTGTTGAGGAGGTGTAATACATCTTACAGAGATCATGCAGAACAATTGTTTTTGAGGAATTTGTTTAAGTTCGGCAAGTCCAAGATCGTTCTCCACTTCTTTACCTTCTTTTGGATCAAGAAGAAACAGAAGTAGAAACCACTTCCTCTTTGGTTGAGGGGAACTCGTTTTATTGCTCCTTTCTGCAACATGTTGGTAACTTCCATCTTTAAGAGATGTAGGTGCTGTTGGAAGTGAGGCATAGGAGGAGGTGGTGGAGGGATCTCTGTAAATTCCAAAGAGTGGCTGACTTGGATTAGGTTTAGGATCCATTGGTCCGATGTTATGTCCTGCCACTGCTGAAGATAACAGGATATTTTGCCGCCCACAGAGGATGGAATAGGTGGGATAAAGGCCGACAGCTGGAAGAGGTCATTGGCGATGACCTGTATCCTTACCCTGGCAGCGGTTAGTAAACTGGGGCCTGTATTATTGAGCGGTGGAAGAATATGCTGAATAGTGAGATTGTTGGTATCCTGATATGTATGATTGGTAACCTCTTCCTCGGGAGCCACGAAAAGGCATCTTTCTGTACTGTCAAGTACCTAAAGACTTAGCCATATCCGTGTCTTTTTTGACAGCTTGCAAAGCTTCGTCAACGTGGCAAATAATTCTTCTCCATTATAAGGAAGGTCAAGAATCTTCATCTGTACCTCAGGCCTGAATGAAGTGGGTTTAAGCCAGCCTTGACGCCTCATAACGGCCACTCCCGCTAGCTGCGTGACACCAGTCGACGCTACATTCATACAACAGCATATTACTTCAGAGGCGGTCCTCTCACCCTCAAGAAGAATTCTCTTAGCTTCTCCCTTGTCATCTGGTGGAAGTTTGTCCAAGAACAGTACCAAATCCGACCACATCTGCCTATTAAAACGGCCCAATAAAGCTAGAGAATTTTCAGCTCGTACTGTCCAAGCTGAAATAGTCAAAAAACGCTTCCCGATGTTGTCAAGCCTTCTACCTTCTTTATCAGGAGGAGCAGTCAGGAGAGCTGAAGGATTCTTAGATCGTCGCTGTGCTACTTGCGAGATCACGGAATCTGGTTTTGGATAACCTATCATCTGGAGCTTTATATTTTATGTCCAGCCTCGGAAACATGGGCGGAACAGTTGCTGGATTCTGCATTATTCTCAGTCCCTCTTTCAATATAAATAATCAATAATAGTCATAGAGCTTACCGATTTTCTATAAGGTTCTTCAAAATCATACAGGAAACAGTCCTGCTGGTGCACAGGCATCGGAAACTCAAAACGTTTTCTCTCTCTCTCCAGAAGGTTGTGGAAACCCTCAATATCTTCCGGAGGTGAATCTGCATGTGGGAGAGATGGAGATGCCGGAGAGGAAATGATGTAAGAATCCCATTCATCCTGCTGAATCTTTCCTTCTTCTCTCTCTACTTCCTCATCAGAGGATGACAACTGTAGTACAGGAGCAACCTGAGGAGGAGGCTGAACCCTAGGAGACTGTTGGAGAAGAGGGGAGCGAACCTGCGCCTGTGGAAAAGAAAGTGGAGAAGGAGGAGCAGGCTGTTGGATACTCTGCTCTGGCGGAAATCTCCTCTTATAGTCTGCCAGCCTAAATTATAAGTCTGTCATAAGACTTGAAGGGAGGTATATCATTTCCATTGTTGATATTGCTGCTGTGGATGGTAATATTGATGATCATAACCATCATTGAAAAAACAAAGAAAGTCCACACTTTACTTGTAGAAAAATGCTATCCTTCCAAGATTGGTTCTAAAGTGAGTGTTTAGAAGACTGTAGGTTTCCTATTAAACTATTTAGTTTCCACACAGCCTGGTATTTTTTTTTTTAACTCACCACATTTATTCTGACCCTTCCCCTCTCACACCAACACATAGTATCACCTCACTAATAAGTGCTCCCACGTCTGTACGGTCGCAGCACACACTGTCCAACAGCGGGGCGGGAAGAACCCGATGATGAACCATGCCACCAAGAGACCTTTTGGTGGGTGAGGGTTATTTTAACAAAACATTCTTTTTTCCTATATATCCTTAGAAAAACCTACAGTCTTCTAAACACGCACTTTAGAACCAATATCGGAAGGATAGCATTTTTCTACAAGTAAAGTGTTGACTTTCTTTGTTTTTTTGTGATTTATGGAGAAGGCTGAGTCAACAGCTTACAGAACCTCTTCACTCCCTCCCTTATTTGAGGTTACCATAACCATCATCCTCCATAGAATCCTCTTGAAATTTGACAATGAAATCCGATGAGCTTAGGGCTGCCCCAAACAGACTGTCATCTTCAGACTCCTCATCCTCATCATCTTCTTCCAAGAACTGGAATGGCAAAAGAGACTACACCTGACTAGCTGAGGTTAAAGCTGGTGTCAGCTGAATTTTTGTAATTTTATGTTTTTCCGTCGATGAGCACGTCGACGCTTGCTTCACGGCCAAATCTTGGATCGCCAACGGAATCACCTTTGTTGACGAAAGCTGCTTCTCCTGGTCCCTCGATGGAATTGTCTCCGTTGATGGCAAACTTTCAGAGACAGGGATCTTCGTCGACGGCAACATCAATTACACTTTCACCGTCAAAGAGAGTCAAACTCAGTCAGAGTTCTCAGGTTGCCAACTTGGTAATCAGCTTGGGTGTTGACTCTGCTGAGTTAGGCTCCACTATCTAGTCCCATGATATTGTGATCGTAAGATATCCCTGGTTCCGACATACTACCCAGAAGCCAAACTGAAGATCATGAACCTTCCTTTCAGGATCAAATCTATTTTGCCATCACACTGGGCACACTGATGACAAAATGGTAAAAACAGAAAATGAAGCAAAGACCTTCAAGGCAGTGGGATTGGAAGAAACACATTCTTCAGGCAGCAGAATAAAGGGAAGGATCACAGATACTACCAGTGGAGGGTTCAATCTGCATGCTGGCCCTTTCAGCTGCGACAACAATATAAGCAAAGGTCCGAGACTTCACATCCAGGAGACAAGAATAAGGATTAAGGGCAATGCTTTTTTGATGAGTTGGTAACATGTTTATATGCATTTATGCTTATACAATTGAACCCTAACTGTGTAGTGAAGAGATCAGATCCTTTCTTCCTTCCAAAGGTCGTCTTGGATTTTCCTATCAATCTAAGATTGTACTACCAAATTTCATTCATAACCCTTCAACACCTGCAGAGTAGTCTCTTCTTTCATCAGACACAACAAAAGTACTTCAATTCTACCTTGACAAGACTAACTAAAAGAGAAGATCCACTCAGCTCTTCATGACTTATGGCCATCTTTGACAAAGTTTAGCAACCTCTAAACTGTCAATTGCTAGTCAGATAATGTCTTGCATTACTATGTGCTACCAATTGGCAAACAAACCCCTCCCAAGCAAGACTAAAGCACCTTCCATTAGGGTTAAAGCAGCTACAACAGCATGGCTCAGGAGTGTTCCAGTTAATGCTATTTGGAAAGCAGCAACTTAGAAATCAGTACATACATTACCAGACATTACTGCCTAGATTAAGACACCCCAACTGATTTTTGATGCTTATATCTGCGAGTAGAGTTCCCACATGCTCCGAGCAACAGTTGAAAAAGAGAGGGGACAAGATCGAAAACCTGGGAAACTTCACAGGTGACAAGGATCTTCTGGGACTTGGAGGTGCTCATGTGAATTAACTGGTGTCCATTGAATAGGTAGGAGGACCCGTGATGAATTCAAGGTGAACATGAGGGTGGCATGATCAGCAGTGATGAAGGCAGCTGAGCTCCAACAATATCAGGAAGCAGGGTTCATCATCTGTGATTAAAAAAGCATTATGTATGATTTGTAATGTGACTGTCTCCATTCTGCAGTATGATGTTAAGCTGGATTGGTAGTCAAGCAGGAGATGGTTGGCACGGATGTGATTTTGGGAGATGTGTATAGGCTGCTTTTTCAATTATCTTGCTATGAAGGGTAAGTGAGAAATGGGCCATAGTAGGTGATATTTAGTTTGGGTTTCTTCAGGAGTGAGAGAATCAGTCTTGAGAATGTCTGAGAAGATGCCCTGAGTAATCAATCAATCAGGATTTATAAAGTGCAGCAAATTACTTTCTCAAGGAACTGGAGTTGCTAGCTGCTTCATGGTGATCTGTTCATTTGAACAGCCAGATCTTGAGTCCTTTACTGAATTCCCGGAGTGATAAGACGGTCTTGAGGTGCAGGGGAATGCTGTTCCAAGCTTTGGCTGCCAGGAGTGAGAAGGAGCATTCTCCGCTGTTGCCTCGGAAGATCCGGGGTGTGTCTGTGAGGAAGATGGAGGCGGATCGTAGGTTCAGTTGGTGGACGGTTTTGCAATTTGTGCTTGTCCTTCTTTGTGCAGGGCATAGTATATGCGTGAGTAGTCTCTTCAGGAGGTGTGCTGTCAATCCTTCATAAAGTGTGTTCCTGTAGTCCAGCCTGCTGGTAACAAAGGCCTGCATGGCGGTCCTTCTGGTGAAGATCTTGTGAAGCACTCATACAGTGTGGAAGTGAGCAGATGAGACTGCGTTTACCTTTAACTTCAAAAGATAGCTTGCTGTCCAAGATGACGCCAAGGTTCCGGGCAAGGTCTGTTGGGGCAGGGGATGGGCAGAATTCAGTAGGCCACCATGTGTCATTCCATGTCGAGGTGTTGTTCCCAAAGACAAGGACTTCCGCCTTGTCCGAGCTGAGCTTGAGACAGTTGTCTTTCATCCAGTCAACAACGTTCATCATACATCTGTGGAAGTTGATTCTGGTGGTGGCGCAGTCTTCTGACAGCAAGAGGATGAGATGGGTGTCGGCGTAGGAGATGATGTTGAGTCCATGCGATCTGACTTTGTTGGCCAGGGGGTTCATGTACATGTTGAAGAGGGTGGGGCTGAAGGACAATCCTAGGGGCACACCACAGATCTTCTTGGGTTCTGTGGTGAACGGTGGGAGATGGAGTCTCTGGGTTCTTCTGGTGAGATATGAGGTGATCCATTTGAGGGCGTTCCCTGGATTCCAATGTGATGGAGTCTGTTGATCAAGATGTGATGAGAGACAGAGTCTGAGGTGGCTAACAGGTTCAGGAGTATGAGGGCTACCATTTTGCTATGGTCAAGGAGGGTCCTGATGTTGCCTGTTGGTTCGTTCCTATTGTGTTATATTGTAGCCTTCAGGGGTGATGGTGACTATGTCCAGCGCGGAGGCGGGGTTCAGCCAGGTCTCTGTGATGAAGGGAATATGCTACTTACCAGTATGCATCTGTTCTTGGCATGTAGAGCTGCAGATCTACACACTTTTGCATAGATCGCCATCTGGTGTTGGGCCCGGATGTTTGCAGTTTGTTTTTCCTCTTGGAAAGTCTTTGGAAGTCACGAGGTCGGTGACTCCTCCTTTGGATCGAATTGCGCATGGGCTTCGGCTCCATCCTCAGATTGTTTTTCGCCAACAGGGAAAGATGGAGCGTAGTAATAATAGTGAAGAAACCCATGTGTGATGTATCTAAATAAGATAGACTGGAACAGATACAGGTAGCCGGGAAGGCGGGTGGGCGTGTGTAGATCTGCAGCTCTACATGCCAAGAACAGATGCATACTGGTAAGTAGCATATTCCGTTCGAGGCATATGAGCTGCAGATTACACACTTTTGCATAGACTATATAGCAGTTCCCAACCTTAGCGGCGACCACCGGTATCGGTTGCAGTGGTTTGAAAAAGTGTTTTTAGTACAGCCTGGCCCACACTAGCTTATTGCTTGGTTTGCACATCTACACAGTAATGTTTAGTGAAAGTGTGCGGTGTTGACCATGTAGCTTCTTTGCAGATATCATCTAATGGAATGTTCCCTAGAAAAGCCATAGAAGCCCCTATCTTTCGTGTAGAGTGGGCTTTAGGGGGAACAGATAGCGTGCGTTTTGCCTTGTGGTAGCAAATCTGTATGCATTTTACAATCCACCTAGCTATCCCTGATTTAGAGATGGGGTTGCCTTTATGTGGTGGAGAGAAAGAGACAAACAGTTGTTTTGTCTTTCTGAAAGGTTGTGTTCTCTGGATATAGTAAAGTAAGGCCCTTTTAACATCCAGTGTGTGTAGAGCCCTTTCTGCAACAGTTTGAGGTTGCGAGAAAAAAACTGGTAATTCTACCGATTGGTTTAGATGAAAGGGGGAAATGACTTTGGGTAGGAATTTTGGGTTAGTACGGAGGACAACCTTGTTCGGGTGCTAATGGAGAAAAGGTTCTTGTATAGTAAGTGCTTGTATCTCACTGACCCTTCGAAGGGAAGTGATGGCTACAAGGATAGCTGTTTTCCATGTAAGAAATTGCAGTTCGCATTTATGCAAAGGTTCGAAAGGCGGTCCCATTAGCCTTGTGAGAACTATATTTAAGTTCCACACAGGTGAGGGTGGTACTCTGGGGGGAATTATTCGTTTGAGGCCTTCCATGAAGGCTTTAATGGCAGGCACTCTGAAAAGTGATAGGTGCTGTCTGTTTTGTAGGTAAGCGGCAATTGCTGCGAGGTGTAGCCGAATGGATGTATATGCTAGGTTACACCTTTATAGATGGAGTAAGTAGCATATGATGTGCTGTATAGATACGTCTAGAGGGTTGATTGTGTTGTTATGGCAATAAACAACAAATCTTTTCCACTTGGCAGCGTAGCAGGCTCTAGTAGTAGGGCGCCTAGCTTCTCTGATGACGTTCATACAGTCAGGGTGAAGGTTAAGGTATCCGAATTCTAGGATCTCAGGAGCCAGATCGCAAGGTTGAGCTGAGTCCAGGTGTCTGATCTCTCCATGGTTCTGGGTTAGGTGGCATGGTGAGAGGTGTAGCTTTTGGTGTGGTACTACCGAGAGTTCCAGCAGCGTGGTGTACCACGGTTGTCTGGCCTATGTTGGAGCTACTAGGATCAGTGTGAGGGAATGCTGTTGTAGCTTTCGCACCACTCATGGAATTAGTGGGTGAGGTGGAAAAGCGTACGCAAATTTGTCTGACCAGTTCATCCATATCGCATTGCCCTTGGACAATGGGTGTGGGTATCTGGCGGCGAAGCTTGGGCATTTTTTGTTTTCGTGGGTGGCGAAGAGGTCTATGTGTGGATGCCTCCACATCTGAAAGAAGGGGTGAAGAACCTGCGGGTGAAGTTCCCACTCGTGAATCTGCTGCGTCTGTCTGCTGAGCAGATCTGCCATGGTGTTTTGGACTCCTGGGACATGTTGGTCTAGGAGAAAGATTTTGTGTGGAATTGCCCATCTCCACATGCTCTGTGCTAGTTGAGAGAGCTGTGGAGAGTGTGTGCCGCCTTGTTTTTGAATGTGGTACATGGCCGTCATGTTGTCTGTGCGAATAAGGACAGCCTTGCCTAAAACCTGTGCCTGAAAGGATTTTAGGGCTTGAAAGATTGCCAGCAACTCCAGATGGTTGATGTGGAGTAACTTTTGTTGCGGCGTCCATGTGCCCTGCACTGTGAGGTGTAGTAGATGAGCTCCCCATCCGGAGAGCGATGCGTCCGTTGTTAGGATAATTTGTGGAACCGGGTCCAGGAACGGTCGACCTCTGGAAAGGTTTGTGGTGTTCCACCACTGCAGAGAGCGATGGGTGCGACCGTCTACCAACACCAGATCTGTCAGTTGCCCCTGGGCCTGGTTCCATTGGCGCGCTAAGCACTCTTGGAGTGGACGCATCTGGAGTCTTGCATGAGGCACTATGAAAATGCAAGAGGCCATCATCCCTATCAGTTGCATAAACACTCTTGCTGGGAGAGAGTGTTGAGGTATGAATTTTTAACGCAAAGCCTGAATATGCTTGCAATCCTGGCAGGATTGGGGTTGGCTATGGCTTTTGAGGTGTCTATGGTGGCACCGAGGTATTGCTTTGTGTGGGATGGTATTAGCTGGGACTTTTGGTGGTTCACCGTGAAAGCTAGCTGGTGAAGTAGTTGGATTGCAGTGGCGGTGTGATGTACACATTGGTTGTAGGATGTGGCTTTTATTAGCCAGTCGTCCAAATATGGGAAGACGTGAATGTGCTGTCTTCTGAGGTGTGCCGCCACTACCGCTAGGCACTTGGTGAATACCTTTGGTGCTGTTGCGACCCCGAATGGGAGCACCTTGAACTGGTAGTGTTGCCCGTCCACTACAAATCTGAGGTACTTTCTGTGAGCCTGGTGTACCGGAATGTGAAAGTATGCGTCTTTCAAGTCCAGTGTGGTGAGGAAGTTGATCTGGGAGAGGAGCATAAGTACCTGCTGAAGCGTTACCATGTGAAAATGGTCCGAATGTATGTATGTGTTTAGAGGCCGGAGATCTAAGATAGGTCGTAGAGTCTTGTCTCTTTTTGGTAACAGAAACTATAGGGAGTAGACCCTTAAATTTTGCTGATTGGCGGGGACTTGTTCTATCCCCTCTTTTTGTAGGAGGGAGATTACCTCCTGTTTTAGTAACGTGGAATGTTCTTGTGACATTGGGCGTTGCCTGGGTGGAATGTTGGGGGGGGGGGGGGTAGATGTCAATTCTAGGCAGTACCCTGAACGAATAATTTGGGTCCCCATCTGTCTGATGTGATGGACTCCCAGACTTGAAGGAAATTTTGTAGTCTGCCCCCGACCGGAGTGGGATGGTCTGGAGGGAGCAGGGGGAAGTCATTGGGTAGGCGGTGTGGCAGAGCGGGCGGTATTTGTTTTGCCTCTGCCTTTATTGTTATTGCCTCTATATCCGCCTCTTTGATAACCCCTTGTGAAGGTGGATTGAGCAGGGGATTTGTAGGAAGTGGACGCGCTATCTGAGGAGTAGCGTCTGCCCGTGCCCCGAAAGGAAGAGCGGCGAAAGGAGCGCCTAGGAGTGTGTGACTGCAGGGCTCCCATTGATTTCGCCGTATCTGTGTCTTTCTTCATCTTCGAGGGCCTCATCTACCTTTGGACCGAATAGATGTTCTTGATCAAATGGATGATTTAATATGGAGGCTTGTACCTCAGGTTTAAAGCCTGAAACTCTCAGCCAAGCATGGCGGCGGAGGAGGACGCTAGTGTTAATGGCCCTGGAGGCTGTGTCTGCTGCGTCTAAGGCACAGCGTATAGAGGTGTTAGTTATGGTCTTACCCTCTTGAATTAATTCATTGGCCCCATTTCTGTATTTTTCTGGGAGATGGTGCATGATGGTTTCTAGTTCATCATAATGCGCTCTGTCGTATCTGGCCAATAGCGCTTGAGTGTTGGCAATACGCCATATATTGGCTGCCTGTGTCGCAGTGCGCTTTCCTGACGCGTCCAGTAGCTTTGATTCTTTGTCAGGTGGTGGTGCTTCGCCTGACGCCTGGGAATTTGACCTTTTCCGTGCAGTGGATACCACTAGGGAATCCAGTGGCGCTGGCCCTTTGATGTAGGCAGGATCTGTGGGGGCAGCTTTATACTTTTTCTCTATGCGTGGGTTTAGGACCCTAGCCCTGACTGGGTCTTTAAAAACCTCTGGCGCATGTTTTATTACCCCTTTGAGCATAGGTAGTATAGAAGTAGACCTATGTGCGGTATCAAAGGTATCAAAGGTGTCGAGGAGGAAATCTTCCTCTATCGGGTCAGTGTGTAGTTCTACCCCGTTATAATGTGCCGCCCTCTGAAGTAGGTGGTGAAAACCTAATGAGTCTTCTGGTGGAGATGGCCTGGATGGATAAAGGTCATCTTGTGGGACATCTGGAATGTCTGGATTATTATAATCGTCCCATGGGTCTGGGGATCCTGTAGGGGTGGGATCTTGTGGCACATCTGCTGGATCGTAGTATGGGTCCTCCTGATCATCATGGTCTGGAGACGGGGTCGGAGAGCGATGAGGCAGGGGTGGAGAAGGCGGAGGGGGCGGAGGCGGAGAGGGTGGAGGAGGTGGGGAAGGCACTCTGAAAGGGGAGGTAGCACAGTCTTTCCTCTTTGGAGGTGAGGCGGAGATGGTTTGTCCAAATGTCTCTTTTTAGAAGAAAGTGCCAAATGTCCAGTTTTTGGATCCTTGGTAAGTGTCTTTTGCAAAGGATCCGGTGTAAACAGTTCTTGAGACAATGGTTGTTCGGTCCCGCCGAAGGTTTCGGGGCCGATGGCTTTTTAGGCTTGTCCGTGCCGTGCTTTTTTGGAACCTCCGATTTTTTGGTCGGCGCCGAGGCCGGCTTCGGCACGGGAGTGTCGGTGCCGAGGGCCTTATGATGTTTGGTCGGTACCGAGAGGCTGGGTTTCGACACCGAGGGCTTTGGTGCGGAGCTCGGTGTCGAGGTAGAAACCGGTTTCTTTTTCGGTGCCGAAGTGTGTTTATCGGCAACGCTGGCTCGAGACCGAGCCGCAGGAAGGCTTATTAGGCTTCTTCACCGGGCCCGAAGGTGGGGTGTTGGAAGCATTGTCTTTGGTCTTGCCTAGGCCCGGAGGCGAAGGCGTGACCAAAGCCTTTTTGGGTGTCGGCCCGGGTGTGGGAGGGGGTATTTTACACACGACCCTCTGTGCCGGGGTGATGTCCTCCACATCCGAGTCGTCGGCTTCGGAAGCACTGACGAGGTCCTCTTCGGTGTGCTGCTGTCCCGGAGCATCGACGTCGTCCCCGAAGATGTCGACTGGAACGGAGGTCGAGGAGTGCACCATGTTTCGTCTGGCCCTTCGATCTCGATTAGTCTTTTTGGATCTGAAAGACTTGCAGGCGGGACAGTCTCGACCCTCGTGTTCAGGGGAGAGGCAGAGGTTGCACACCTCATGAAGATCGGTGTGGGGGAATTTGGACCCACATCGAGGGCACTTCTTGAATGGAGTTCTTTCCATCAGCCGGGACCGGAGCTTGGATAGGCCCGAAGGCCGCCGTGGACGACTGGAATCGAAAATGTGTCGAAGAGAAGGTGATTGAGGAGATCAGAATCTGAACAATACCGCGAAGAGCGAGGATTCCGCTTCGATCGTCGAACTGGAAATGTTCGGAACCGGAGTGCGAAATATTACATCCGAGCCCGATGGCGGAAAAAAACAATCTGAGGATGGAGCCGAAGCCCATGCGCAATACGAACCAAGGGAGGAGTCACCGACCTCGTGACTTCCAAAGACTTTCCAAGAGGAAAAACAAACTGCAAACATCCGGGCCCAACACCAGATGGCGATCTATGCAAAAGTGTGTAATCTGCAGCTCATATGCCTCGAACATGATGTTCGGGTTGGGGGAGGAGATCGTGTCCCAGATCTCCATGGCGTGTTTACCGAGCGATCGTGCGGTGAGTAGAATGCACTGGAGCTGTGAAGTGGCAGTTTCGGGTGGTGTGGTTTACGCAGTCGTGGTTATGGTGTCTCCAGCGATGTTGGTTGCTTCAGTGTTGCAGGTGGAGCGGCAGTGCTGGCAGGAGAACGGTCCTCTAGTGGTACATGGAGATTTGTCGGTATACAGTGCTCGGAGGTCTGCGGCGGTGTAGCTGAGTGGGGTGGAAGAACCAGGGTTCCTGGCGCTGGGCGCAGTCCAGGCACGGAAGTGCACAGACGGCCTTGCCTTTTGCACGGCAGCACTGCAGCCTCCATTAAGTAGGACCTTAGAGGAGGCGCTGGGTGGCTGGGAGTGGTGAACGAACGGGAAAGGAGCATGCAGCGCAGTGAGATGGCTTCCAAAACGCAGTAAAGAAAAGGTGCAGCTCAACAGAAACTGCAACACAAACCAGGGGAACTGACTAATACGGGAATACAGATACAATACAGATGAAACACAGTAATAAACTGGCGTATTTGTTTAGACAAAGTACAGATACGTGGTGGAATGGTACAGGAA
Source organism: Triturus cristatus (assembly GCF_964204655.1). NCBI lineage: Eukaryota > Metazoa > Chordata > Amphibia > Caudata > Salamandridae > Triturus > Triturus cristatus. The sequence goes on along the minus strand of NC_140585.1, from coordinate 992,941,503 downwards.
AGGAAAAGTTAGTCAGCCCAGAATGAATGAATCAGGATTAAGTTGCTAGCTCACTAGAGACAGAGGTAACGTACAGGCGGCACTAGCCCATGCAAAATGCTGCCAGCAGAGCGCAGCAGAGTTTGGAGACCTGCAGCACTGGGGGAGTGGATTGGAGATAGAGGCATTGACAATGGTGAATAAGGATGATAGAGTTTCTCTGGGGAGTGATTTGATGATGAATAGGGTCAAGACATTTTCAAAGGTGCTTGGTCTGACAGAGTTGCAAATGTCTGCGAGGTCTTGAAGAGGCAGGGATCTAACTATTGTAGGAGGCAGCACAGAAGGGTAGGTCTCAGAGCAGAAGCAGGTTTAGTGCAGTTGGACTGTATACACTGTGTTGCTGAAGAAGTTCATGGCTAGCACTTGTGTGGTCCATGGGATTGTAAGATCATGAGGGGTTTGATGCAGTGGTTGACTTTATTGGACAGTGTTCTGCTTCTATTATGAGATTCACTGATTGAGATGGTATAGTACTAAGCTGATGTAAGGTGGCCAGGAACTATATTTTTTCTACCATTTTCTTTCCTATAGACATATTGAACGTTTGTTGTGTGTGAGGTCTTTGGAGGACCAGAATACTGAAAGGTTTGGCTGCCACTTGCATGTTTTAGTTGTAATGTAGTTTACCATAAATACGTTAAAGTCATTTAGGAGGGTACTGCCTATGGAGGTGACAGGACAAAAGCCAAGATTGAGCTCTAGGTTGTCCCTGAAGGATCTGAAGGTTTGTTTTTCTCTTTTAGGTTGACCCCTGTGTGCTTCTTGGATGCTGAGAAGGATGATGGGGATGGAGAGGCGATTGCTACAGTGCAAAGTCATGAGTGGACATAATGAGAGTCATACTCATATTTAAATGTCCTGCCTATCACTTTAGGGGTCATCTGAGGTAAGTACATGACCCAGGGTGCCTTAATTGTATTTAAATTTCACAAACCCAATGAAATGATATATACATGACAAGGTTATTTGAAGCAGTCAGTAGGCAAAATATGGTGAGATATATAAAAGCTTTAATAAATATGATGTGGCACCTGCCTTTCTACTTAAAGATACAGTGTGTTTAGGACTCACTGGTTTTGCATCTTACATATTAAAAAATGGCAACTGAGGGAGTAAGTTCTGTTCAGAATCACAGGGAGAGGGGTAATTTCACAATTTATATTTTAGTATGGCCTTTCTGACATCAGTGGAATATTTTCTGCAATGATACTCGATATGCCTGACGTCATTCAAAAAAAGTAAAAGAAAATGTAACTTTTTTGTAGAAGTCCTTCATTGCACTGGAATGAGACATAATATGGACTTTTAATATAAATCCTCCTTCTGGTAACTGAGAAACTAATGACTTGGATTCAATAACATAACATTTGTACCATTTCATATTCCCTTAGTCGCTTCAGGGCTTCAATCAACTCCTTGTCTTTTTCCCTGGCATCTCCTTCAGCCAGCTCTGCTACTCGTTCTGCCTCTTTGGATCTCTGCTCTACAAGCTGCAGCATTGCCTGGAGCTCTACAAGGCGATTCTGCTGTGAGATTGAAGACACTCCTGGGAAATATACAAAAGCATATGTTTTAGCATTATTAAAATAAGTTCATTTTCTTAAAACTAACATTTTTACAATGCTCACCAACAGTAAGTTAAGCGCAATGCATAGAAGTAGGAGAGTTAAACCCCTTTGATAATTGTCTCTGAAGGGTAGGTTTTAAGTATGAGAAATTGCTAATGAAGAGAAAAGATATACAACTTTTTCCCCTTCAAGGGATCGTCCACAAAGATTGTGTAAGGTAAATGTTTGGTGAATCCATTCACTTAATCTGTAATTAAGGTTGCTTGTAGCTGATCACAAACATCTATTATGCTGTAAGGTTAACGTTTACAAGACAGACGATCAGTGCTGGCCACTGAAGTCTGATTAATAACATAAATGGGGCCAGACTTATGACCGTTTTTAGCAGTCGCAAATGGGAAATCAGCTTCTTTGCGACTGCTAAAAAAGGGATGTAATGTGTACCAAACCTATTTTGCGAGGCAATATTAGGAAGGGGCATGCCAAGGACGTTTCTTCCTAACGAACAAGTTACTTACCTTCAGTAACGATATATCTGTAAGAAACATTAGTTAGTTAGATTCTTTACCTTAGAATAACCACAGGCGTCAGGCTGGATCCGGAAAGATTTTTTCTGTCAGCAATACCCTTGCGCGTCGCCGTCTGCGGCTCCGTGTGTGTCGTCGGCATAGTGATCGCCGGGATGACGTCGGAGTACTTAGATGACGTCGGAGTACTTAGACGCCGCCCTCGCGTGATGACGTCAGTTCTGTACATAGCTTTCCGCGCCAGGATCGCAGAGCCATACAAGAAACCGACACTGGTGCCATGAAACTAGGGTCCTGAAAGGGATTACCTTAACCCTAGATATCGTTCTGCAGAACGGGGAGATTGGGTGGGGCAGTAAGGAATCTAACTAACTAATGTTTCTTACAGATATATCGTTACCGAAGGTAAGTAACTTGTTCATCTGAAAGAAACACGTTAGTTAGATTCCTTACCTTAGAATAGATACCCCAGCAATACCAACCCCGGTGGTAGGTCTGCGAACCAAGATCACACCAGGAAGTTCTGGAGAACGGAATGGCCAAAGAAGCAGTCTCCCTGGACTTGGCTGTCCAGGCAGTAATGTTTGGCAAACGTGTGCAGCGAGGCCCACGTTGCTGCCTGACAAATGTCCTGAAGAGGGACTCCTCGTCCCAAGGCAGTACTTGCCGCTGTAGCCCGAGTGGAATGGGCACTCAGCCCCACAGAGGGATCCTTCTTAGCCACGGAATAACAGGCCTTAATGCACAAAACGACCCACGAGAGATGGTCCGCTTGTGCACTGCCCGCCCCTTCTTAGCGCCCATGTAGCCAACAAAGAGTTGGTCGTCCACCCGGAACTGTTTGGTGCGGTCCAGATAGAAGGAGAGCGCACTTTTTGGGTCCAGGCGGTGGAGCCTCTCATCCTCTTTCGAGGGATGCGGAGGCGGAAAGAAGGTGGGCAAGGTAACTGACTGGCCGATCTGAAAGGCAGTAACCACCTTAGGAAGAAAAGAAGGACGAGTCCTTAGAACAACCTTGTCCGGATGGACAGAGAGGAAAGGAGGTTTAGAAGAAAGAGCCTGAAGCTCACTCACTCTTCTGCGAGAGGTGATGGCAACCAGGAAAGCAGTCTTGAGAGTCAGAAGACGAAGAGGACAGTTATGAAGTAGCTCAAAAGGAGCGCACATCAGATAGGTTAACACCAGACTCAAGTCCCACTGAGCATTACAAAGGGGACAGGAGGAAACATGTGAGTAATGCCTTTTAAGTATCTATTAACAACAGGGGACTTGAAAAGAGAAGTCTGATCAGGAAGCCGTAAGAAGGCAGAAACAGCTGAAAGATAATCTTTGATGGTGCCCAGAGCACAGCCCTCCTAGGCCAGGGAAGGAAATAAGCGGAGAACCTCAGAAAGAGGGGCGGAAAGGGGATCCACAGCCTTTGCTGTGCACCATGCCACAAATTTGTTCCACCTGCAGGCGTATACCGTTTTAGTGGAGGGACGCCTGGCTGCCAGAATGACATCACAGACATCAGGAGGCAAGTCAAAAGGCATCAACTGCCGCTGCTCAATCTCCACGCATGGAGGTGGAGGCTGGACAAGTTCAGGTGGAGGACCGTCCCCTGCTGCTGCGACAGAAGGTGCTCCTGAAGAGGCAGTTGAATCGGGGGATCAATTGACAGACTGAGTAGCTCGGGATACCAGTATCTTCGTGCCCAACTCGGAGCCACAAGGATGACTTGGGCCCGGTCACGCCTGATCTTCTTCAGCACTCTGGGCAGAAGTGGTATAGGCGGAAAGGCGTATAACAGACTGCAACTCCACTCGCGTCAAAAAGCGTCTCTGAGCGAGTGCCGCCTTTGAAACTCCAACGCGCAGAACTGATGACATTGCGCGTTCTCTTTGGTGGCAAGTAGATCTAACCAAGGCTCTCCCCAATGCCGAAAGAGGTCTTGTGCCATTTCTGAGTTCAGACGCCATTCGTGATCCATCATGCACCAGCGGCTGAGTTCGTCCGCCCTGGCGTTCAGAGAGCCTGCCAGGTGTTGAACCACCAGGGTGATGCCCTGATGTTCCAGCCAAGTCCAGATGCGCAGAGCCTCCTGACAAAGGGTCCACGACCCCAGCCCGCCCTGTTTGTTGCAATATCACATGGCGGTGGTGTTGTCCGTGAACACCTGCACTACACTTTCCCGGACAGAGGGAAGGAATGCCTTCAGTGCAACCGGATCGGCCGCAGCTCCAGTAGGTTGATATGGAGCCGGGACTCCGCCGGAGACCAGAGGCCTCTGATCTCCGCCTCTCCCATGTGGCCTCCCCATCCCTGGAGGGACGCATCAGTCACCACTACGTGCTCCGGTTGGGGTAGGGAGAGGGATCTGCCGCAGACCCAAACGCGGTCCGTGAGCCACCACCGCAACTGTCTTGCAGTGCCCTCCGAGATCAGGACGTGGTCGGACAGGTTGCCCCGATGTTGAGCCCACTGGAACTTCAGATCCCACTGCAGAGCCCGCATCCGCTACCTCGCGTGATGTACCAGCAGGATGCAGGAGGCCATCAGACCCAGCAGCCGTAGAGTCAACCTGACCGAAACTCGGGATAAAGGCTGAAAGATCGGAATCAGAGCCTGAATATCCCGAACCCGCTGTTCGGTAGGATAGACCCGAAACTGCGCCGAGTCCAGAACCGCTCCGATGAAGAGGAGCTTCTGAGAGGGACTCAGATGTGACTTCGGCACGTTGATGGAGAACCCCAGCAAATGCAGGAGGTCAGCCGTAGTCTGGAGGTGGGAGACGACTGTTCGGGGCGAGCCCCCTTCAACAACCAGTCATCGAGATAGGGGAAGACTGTAACCCCTAATCTGCACAGATGAGCTGCGACCACCGCCATCACGTTCGTGAACACCCGAGGGGCACTGGTGAGGCCGAAGGGGAGCACGGTAAACAAAGTGCTCGTGGCCTACCGTGAACCGCAGGTAACGCCGGTGGGCCGGCAGGACGGGGATATGGAAATAAGCATTCTGCAAGTTCAACGCCACCATCCAGTCTCCAGGGTCTAGGGCAGCTAGAACCTGAGCTAAAGTCAGCATCTTGAACTTCTCCTTCCGGGGGAAGGCGTTGACGCTTCTGAGGTCCAAGATAGGGCATAGGCCCCCTTTGTACTTCTTGGGAACCACAAAATAGTAGGAGTAACCACCCCGTCCTACTTCCGGGCCAGGAACGCGCTCGATGGCCCCCTTGGCCAAGAGGGCCATAATTTCCTCCTGCAGAAGTTGCAAGTGATCCCCCGACATGCGGTGGTACTGCGGTGGCATGGCTGGAGGGGTCGCCTCGAAGGGGAGGGAGTAGCCCCTTCGGACGATTTGAAGCACCCACCTGTCCGATGTGATGGTACGCCAGTGGAGCAGGTGATGGCGAACTCTGCCTCCCACTGGCGTGGAATGGGCCTGACAGCTCGAACTAGGAAGGCTTTGAGGCAGATGTTGCGGGGGCAGATGTGGATTGACCGGCTCTTTGTCCCCCTGCTCCGCCACGGTGGAATCCACGTCCGCAACCACGTTGAGGCTGGGTCTGTGACCTGTGGCTGAACGGACGTGTGGGTCGCCCCTCCCTTGGCCACGAAATGGGCGAAAAGCAGAAGTTTGCGGGCGCGGGCCGAGAGGTCCAAGGACTTGGCCGTAGCCCTGGAGTCCTTAAAGCGCTCCAGCGCACTATCCGCCTTGTCGCCGAAAAGATGACGGCCATCGAAGGGCATGTCCATGAGAGTGCTCTGGACATCCCCTGAAAAGTTCGTGGACCTCAGCCAGGCGTGACGACGTATCGCCACAGTCGTCGTAATCACCCTACCCAGCGAGTCCGTGGTGTCAAGTCCACATCGAATGGAGCATTGAGCTGCATCCCGCCTCTCAGCAAGAGCCAGGGCGAGCCGTGTCCTGGCCTCCTCCAGACACTGGGGCAGCACGTCCGCCACCGTATCCCACAAGGAGTGGGTGTAATGGTCCAAAAGGCACGCGGTATTAATGGACGCAACCCTAAACTGAGGGAGGAGAACAGCTTCTTTCCGAACTGCTCCAACCTTTTGGATTCCCGATCCGGAGGAGCGGACGGGAAGGCGGTCTGGGATGTAGAGGCCTGGGTAACCAGACTCTCAGGGGGTAGGATGTATCGACAGAAAGCTGGGGTCGCCCGGAGCAGGGCGGTGGCGCCGGGCCACGTTCCGATCCACAGGAGTGACTGTGGAGGGCTTGGACCAAGTGCCCATCAGAACGTCGGTGAGGGCCTCATTGAACTGCAGTAGAGGTCCTGAAGAGCTTACTGGCAGTTGAAGCACCTCAGTGAGGAGGTTAGTCCTCACGGCCGCTGCAGGGAGCGCCAGGTGTAGGGCCTCGGCAGCCCTGCGCAGCACCACAGAATAAGTTGCGCCCTGCGCAGCACCACAGAATAAGTTGCACCCTCCTCCGTAGCCACGGAAGGAGGAGAGATGAAGCTAGCGTCAGGCGAACTATCGAGACCACTGGCATCCCCTAGCTCGCCTGCCCAGTTCTGACTTAACTGGCTCTGCTGTGCCAGAGGGTCCTCAGACCCCTCCCAGTCCTCCCCTTCATCCGTCTCCTGGTAAACAGGCAGAAAGGACAGAGCCGGGTTGTAGATGAAATGCTCATCCATTGGCGCCTGACCCAGCGTCGTCCGGAGATGGTGCCGGTGGCGGCACCAAAGGGGTCGGCGCCGGCAGAGGGGTCGTAAGGTCACCCGGTGTCAACCGGGATCCAGGCCTGGATCCCACGGGGACCTGCGGCGTCGGGACCAAAGTCGCCGCCGCCGGAGCTGCTGGCTCGCAAGGTCCCCCAGTCGGACCTGCACGGTCCGGAGGCTCGACGGCGGAGCGAGACTCATGGCCACGAGGAAGTCCCGGATCTCGCTCGGAGTCGCGTGAGGCCCAGGGACCGGAGGGTATGGGGACAAATGCGACTCCAGCGGAGCAGCGCGGGTGGTGCCACCCGAACCCTCGGCCGAGTCACGCGACCGGCGAGGTGAGTCAGAAGAGCGATGTCGCTTCTTCGACTTCTTCTTACTGTGCCTCGACTTACCTGAATGCGAGGACTTTGAACCCGACGAGCGGTGATGACTTCGGCTCCGCGACCGGTCCCTCGACCTCCTCCTCGACCGGGACCTCGAGCGGCGCGGAGCCGACTGCCGGATCTCGAGGAGCTTGCGGGGCACGACTGGTCATCATGGTCAGCCCCAAGGCAGTAGAGACACTGATGGTGGGGGTCGGTAACCGACATCAGTCAGTGACAGGCGTCGCACGGCTTGAACCTACCGGCACCAGGAGTCTTAGTTCACTTGAAAAATGGAGACAAAAAATGTCCAAAATGTTACTCAAAAAGTGACTAAGGGTATGCTCCTCCCGGATCTGAGCTTACTGGCGCGGAAAAAAGAAGAACTGACGGCAGTGCGCGAGGGTGGCGTCTAAGTACTCCGACGACGTCATCCCGGCGATCAAAATGCAGACGACGCCTAACGACGCGCAAGGGTATTGCTGATGAAAAAATCTTTCCGGATCCAGCCTGACGCCTGGGGATATTCTAAGGTAAGGAATCTAACTAACGTGTTTCTTTCAGATAGCCAGTCACAGGGGGATTTCAAATTGGTGGTAAGCCAGTCGCAAACTGACGTGGGCCCTAGTGGACCCCTTCCCCTTTGTGATTGGCAGCAATTTTCTTTTTTTTTTTTAAGAGCAGGTAGGTGTCCCACGGATCACTGCCTGCGGCTAACAAATGAACCTGAAACATTCCATTTTTAATTTTTAAATGCAGTCCATTTTCCTTTAGGGAAAACGGGCTGCATTTCAAGAACAAAAACTGCTTTATTGAAAAAGCAGACACAGATATGGTGGTCTGCTGACCCCAGTAGGCCACCATCCTTGTGAGTGCAGACAATTCCCAATGGGTTGCAAAATACGACCTGCCTCATAAATATTGAGGCAGGTCCTTTGTGACCCATTTGAGAATCGCAAACAGTGTCTCAGACACTGTTGTACATTAGTGTGTGCGACTGCAATCTGTGATTAGCAAAAAATGTAGATTGCGAATCTCAAATACTGAGGGTTGTACATCAGGTTCCTCGTCCCTATGGGGTAAGTGTAGCCCTTGACTTCCATGACAATCGCTTCTTCAGGAACCCTTCTTACAAGTAAGGTTCTATGCATTTAATGTATTTATTTTCATTTTAACAGATTATTATTTCAAAATATCAAATACCAAGCTAAGGTGCTCCTATTCACGGTGCAGTGAAAAGTGATACAGTAAATAGTGTGCTGTTGCTATGTACAATACTATATACATGTGACTGACAGGGATAGTATGATGTTATTTCCGACATTCGTGTTACGAGTGTCACAATCCACAATCAAATTAAAATAACAGTCCACAGTTTAAAATTGTAGACGTTTCGACCCACAACGCCAAATGAATCAGAAAAGAGTCATCACGACAGAGGATAGGATAGGGCTACTGAAATGGGTGGCACAATCAGTACTGCAGGCCCGCTAGCAGCATTTATATTGCAGGCCATGGGCAAAATATAGTGCACTTTACTTGGGACTTATAATTGAACTAAACATGACAATTGTGGATAAGCCAGTGTTACCATCTTTAGAGTATAGAGCACATGCACTTTAACACTGGTTAGCAGTGGCAAAGGGTGCAGAATCCTAAAGCCAACAAAAAGTCACCAATGTAGGAGGCTGGCTTACTCTATGATGTATACTCTAAAGAGTGATGTACCTTGCACTAATATAGGCAACGCTTATGGTGATTTTAGTGGTCTTTGAAAATCATAGAAAGCTCTCAAAGTAGTCTGGTGGCGCTGCAAGGTTCCCCCACCCCAGCCCAATACACTAAATCCTGTCTGGGAGGTGGTCACACCTCCCTGTGGCAGGAAACCTATTGTTCTACCTTCCCCTGTTTGAGCCCAGCTCAGCCGCAGGTGGGCACAATTGTGTCTGTGGTCGGCAGCAGCACTAGTTTGCTGGCAGACCCTGAAAGGCTGTTACCGGGAGCACAAGGGGGTCCCTGAAAGAGCCCTCCCAGTACATGATATCATACATCTAGGATCGGACTCCATGTTGGGGTATGATTCCAACATGTTTGATAACAAACATGCCCAGGTTCAGTGCAGCCGTTATAGAGTTAGATATCTCGTAATGACTGATGTCCACTATATATATTAAAATGGCTGGCCACACACCAAAGACTAGAGAATTGACTCCGAGGTTTTTAGGAGTGTCCTGCTCATGCAGGGGCACTCTCACACTTGTAACCAAGCACCCTGCCCTCAGGACTGAAGAGCCTACCATAGGGGTGACTTGTAGCTTTTTGGTGCAGTGACCTCAGATATAACTCACACAGGCTGCAAATGGCAGGCATGTAGTCAGAGTTTAAGTGAACTCCCATGAGGGCACAATACATGCTGCAGCCCATGGGAGACCACTGGGTGCTTAAGTGCCGTATAGTAGGGACTTAGGGTACACCAGTGGCTATTTGTGGACATACCAAACTACTTACCAGAGCCAAATAAAGGGAGACAGCACAGTTGCTCGGCTCCTAATTAGCAGGATCCCAGCTCCTGATTAGCAGGATCCCAGCAGACTACAGTCAAAACACACAGGACACCAGGCAAAAAGTGGGAGTAACCATGTAAGCGGATCCTACTTTCCTACAAGCAACACAGGAGGTCAAAAGGCAAAAGGTCAGGGGAAACCACGTCAAGGATGCCAGGTCTATCGTACGTTCTTGGGGGAGGGGCATGTACACCACATTAGCCCATGCGGGTTTACTTCAGGGTCTAGGGGAGTGGCAATCTTCATAAGGAAAACTGCGCCATTCCACATCTCCAATATATGGACTGACCCTACTGGTTCATATGCTGCGATACAGGGACTCTGGAGCCACAGGGACGTCACATTGGTTAGCCTCTGTGCCGCCCACCCCCCATGATTGCAATGGCAGACACTGGAGAAGGTGACGGAAATCCGGCTGTCCACGGACCTTCCATTGCATATAATGGGGGGAGACTTTAATGATGAGCTAGACCCTGGCATGGACAGTTCGAGGGGGTCCGCCAGAGGGGTTTGGACCACGATGTTGGCCGAATTTGCTCATACCCTGGACCTGCAGGATATTTGGGGTAGACATCACCCATTAGACCGGGCATATTCCTATTTTTCGGGCACCCATCTGGTGTTTTCTAGACTGGATTATCTTTTTGCTCCGGCAGGTGAATTATCTACGGTGACAGATATAGATTATTTAGTGAGAGGACTCTCGAATCACTCACCTTTGTGGTTAACGGTGGCCCGAAGAGCCTGCAGTGAACACGAGGGTGGAGACTGAACGCCTGGGAGCTCTGAGACCAGCAAATAGCAAAAGAATTGAGGGTCGAATCGGAGCTGCATTTTTCAGAAAATAAAGGATCAGTATCTTCAGCGGCGGTTTTGTGGGAAGCACTCAAACCGGTGCTAAGGAATAGGGCACAAAACACGATCGCACATAAAAACAAGAAAGAAAGGTAAGATATAGAGAAGTTGGCAAATACACTTCGGCAATTGGAACTTGAGATGGGGGAAGAACCCACCCAATCCATAAGTCACCAGATAGGCGTAACGCGGGCAGAATACCAAGCACTGGCACATCAGAAAGATAAGTTGATGTAGCTGGCTTCAATCAAGACATCGCCTTTACAAAACAGGAGATAGGGCAGGGAGGCTGTTAGCATGGTTGGGGAAAAAGGAGACTGATGCCAGATGGAGTCACACCATCCAGTGGGAGGGGCACAACCTCACCTCCGCAGGGGACATAGCTAACGTCTTTAGAAAGCCAGGCAGCAGATGGCAGAGGCTCAGATCCAAGAATACCTTGAGGGGGTAGTCCTACCAGCCATGTCCCCTGAACAATGGGAGGATTTAGAAGGGGAGCTAACGTTAGAAGAGGTCACAGGGGCCATTTATAAACAAAGGTCAGGGCAGACCCTAGGACTCAATGGGCTGCCTGCAGAGTTTTTTAAGGCGAATTCTGCACTCCTGGGCCCACACCTTCTTGAGATGTTCCTGGCAGCCCAAGACAAAGGTACCCTGCCCCCTGATTTGTGAAAGACGATGGTAGTCGTAATTCATAAACCTGGGAGACCGGCTACAGACTGTGGTGCTTACTCTCCTAAATGTGGAGGTGAAGTTTTGGCATCCACTCCGGCAACTAGGTTGGCCGCAGTGATTACCTCCCTCATACACGAAGATCAATCAGGATTCATCCCAGGTAGGGTGACGAGGTTTAACTTACAGAGATTAGCACATTGAATATATGAGGTCCAAGACAGGCCAGAGGCACACTTGCTGCTGTCATTGGATGCAGAGAAAGCATTTGATGCGGTCCACTGGCCTTTCATGTGGCAGACACTGCAGGAAATGGGGTTCGGCCCTAACTTCATTTCATGGGTCAAGTTACTTTATAGGGCACCGATGGCTAGGGTGTGGGTTAATGGGACGATGTCTGAGTTTGAAATAGAAAGGGGGATTAGACAAGAATGCCCATTATCACTGATGCTTTTTGCATTGACTGTGGAACCCCTGGCATGCCTCATAAGATCAAACCTGGCGATACAGGGATTCACAGCGCATAGGATTGAAGAACGTATATCACTATACGCAGATGATGTTCTTTTATACATCACTGACCCCTCATCTATGATAGCCACCCTTTTCCGCACACTAGAAAAATATGGAGAACATGCAGGCTTTAAGACCAACTGGAACAAATCAGTCCTATATCAGGTGGGCGGGCCCCATGAGACATATGACCTCACCAGGTAATTGCAAATGTCTTCTAAAGGCTTTAAGTATTTAGGGATGTATATATCCACAGATGCCATGCAATGTCAAACATGCAATATTCGTAGAGCAGAGGCAGACTTCTGTGCAGATGTAAAAAGATGGAGACGGTTACTTATTTTCTTTGAAAGCTAGCATTATTTGCATCCAAGAGACTTGGTGTGTCAGCAGTTTGTGCGGAGGGAGAGATTATTTTGTTCTTGAGGCAATGGCCTCGCCTTCTAAGAAAGGGCACGCAAAAGGGGGAATTGCGTGCCTCTTGTCGAATAGATTAAAATGGAATTTTACCCATTATGTCGACCCAAGTAACCTTTTCCAGGCGGTGACCCTTCGCCCTTCTATTAGTAGGGGAAACAACAATTCTTTGGTAATAATAAATGTATATATTCCCCCGGATGAATGTTTTAATCCTTTATTGAAGCAAGTTTTTTTATATATCAAACAGATTAAAGAGGTAGAACCGCCTCCCCATGTGTTGTTAGTAGGCGACTTTAATTGTAAAGTTTCTAACTCTAGTTTAGAGTTATTTAGCAACAAATGCAAAGAAGAAGCATGTTATATTCCGCAGATTCTCTTCCCCCATAATATTAAAACTAATAAGAGAGGGAAATTGTTGCTGGAAGAACTTTCTGCAGCTGAGGGGCTAATAGTGAACGGTAGACTCCCTTCTGATGTCCCTGCAAAATACACTCATAGAACCTCTCAAAGCCAGTCAATTCTTGACTATGTAATCACTGACTATGATATTTTTTCTTTAGTGAAAGATTTGGTGGTTTCACCGACATCTTTTAGTGACCATAATGTGATTACTATAAACTTTTCTCTATTTTTTCCAAATTCCGATTCATGGTCCCTGAATAGTGATATAGTTAATTTTCATAAGGACTCTGGAAGATGTTTTTGTAATTTTAAAGCTAAGAAGGGCCTGGAGTGTATTTTAGGCGAAACTGTTTTAGAATTGAATGACTGACTGGCAGGGTTTTGAATTGATTTATTTTGAGAATTTTATGAAGAAGGTTATTCGTGCTGCTAAAAGATCCACCTCTTCAGTAAAAAGGATCCATGTTCCTAGTTCAATTATCCCTTTAAATACGGAAATAAATAGATTAGTGCGGGAGCAATTCCTGTGCAGCTCCATTGAAATAAAAAACAAAATATATCTGTTAAAAAGAAGGAGAAGCAGAATTAGGAAGAAACTTAAAAAAGAAAAAGAGGACTTTCTTTGGATAAGTTTACGGGAGGCTGTCGCTCATGGCAAAGTCAGACAATTTTGGTCCCTTATTGGTGAGGGTTGTGGAGTCAGAGTTAGTCCTCTCCCTATTCCTATTGCTGAATCGTCATGGATCTCCTTCATTTCCAATCTATATGCTGGGAACGGCGCAGTGTTGGGAAGTGAGCTGCCATTTAGAGCCATTCGAGACGTTGAGTTTTCCATTGAAGCACCTTCAGAGAAAACCATTGAAATGGCTATTAAAGATATGCGTTCCTCTGGAGCAATGGGGCCTGACGAACTTCCCATCTCGATATTGAAGTTAGACCCTGTTTCATGGAGCAAGATACTTTTTCCTTTATTTAGAGCGTGTTTCCGTAGTAGAATGGTGCCTTCTTCTTGGAAAGGGAGCATTTTGGTTCCTTTATTCAAGAAAGGCGATAGGGATAAACCAATGAACTATCGCCAAATAGCCCTTCTTGATGCTATCGGAAAAGTTTTCTCCAAATGTCTCCTATCACTAATTACTGACTGGGTTGAGGTGAATCAGATATTACCCCTCGAACAAACTGGTTTCCGTAAGGGGCATGGTACTTTGGATAACCTTACAGCCCTGCAGGTTATTTTGGATAAATACGTAAGAGTTCGGGGAGGAGGAGTGTATGCGGCTTTTATTGATTTCTCCACAGCATTCGACAAAGTAGATCGTCTTTTGCTGTGGAGAAAGTTAGCAGTTTTGGGTATGCCCACACTTCTATTAGACCTAGTTCGATCCTTACATACAGACACTTGGTGTCGAGTGCTACACGGTGGAGAAAGGGGCTTATCACGGGCTATACCATCTATTAATGGATTAAAACAGGGCTGTCTTCTGGCACCATTACTGTTCTCCCTGTATATTGCTGAGCTTCCAGCTTCACTTGCATCTTGTGTTGGCATAGCCCCGGTAGTGGGGGGCTCTTCTATCTCTTGCCTTTTATATGCAGACGATATTCTTATCCTAGATTTAACTCCTAAAGGTTTAGCTAATCGTCTGCAGGCTTTACATCATTTTGCAGAGACCCACTTCATGAGGATAAATGCCACAAAAAGTAAAATTATGTGCATTACAGGGAGAAAAAAATCTAAATCTGAGAATTTTGGCTGGTCAGTCGGTGGTCAGAAATTGGAGGTGGTTAAAACATATACCTTTTTAGGAAAAATAATTTCTTCAAACCTGAGTGAGAAACCTCATATCGATAATAATTCTCGTAAAGCCCTGTCCCAAGATAAAAGTTTGAGTGCTCTTTATTCCGCCACAGGGAGAAGACACTTTGCATGTTTACTTGAGGTTTATAGGGCAAAAATTCCATCAACTCTCCTGTATGGAATAGAAGTGGTCGATTTGAAGCATTGGGGTTTTCTACAGACGGTCGAAGGAAAATTATTAAGGTCTATAACCTCTCTTAATTCTGCTTGTTCTGTAGCTTCCTGTAGACTTGAGTTCGGTCTTCGTAGCAGTTGGGTGCAGGGCCTATCTGCCTTAATACGATAGGTCGCCAGCCTCGCTAGAGGTGAAATGGGGACTCTGAGAGCCCTTCTCAAGGGGGAATTGTTAGGAAGTTTTAAAGAGTTCTCCCAAATTGTTAAAAACTTCAGAAAGGCTGTGGCTCTTCTGGAATTAGATGAGAGCACTATTTTTATTATTTCTCCCTCCCAGCTAAAATCTCTTCTGAAACAGGCTTCCTGGACTCTTTGTTTTATGTTGGACAAGAAGTCCATGGTAGCTAAGAAGGGAGGTGTTCTGACTAATACATATCTAAGGAAGTTTGTCCAACCTTATGTCATCTGGAATTTACCTCATGGTACTCGGAGATTTTGGTTCCTTTTGAGGCAGGACCTATTGCCACTTAATACTCTTTTGGCAAAATGGTATGGGTCCTCTCCTTTATGTAACTTATGTAATATGTCTGTACAGGATCATAATCATGTATTGTTTATATGCCCAGTACTGCGTCCACTTCGCTTAAAGTGGTTAAGATCAATATGTTTGCAATTGGGTATTTTGGATATGAACTCATTTCTGCAGGCTTTATATACTCCTCCAAATGAAATGTTTTGCTTCAATATTTTTAACTTTTTTAAAGGTTTTTTAGCTATTTATTGATGAAATATGGAGGTTTGTGTCGTAATCTTTCTTTTTCAGCGGAGAGCGTCGTAATTGTTATTTTTCTTTGGGAATATGTATCTATATTTGTGTACTTTGTATTTTGTTTATGTGGCCCTCTTCGGAGTGCCAAAACATAATAAATAAAATTGAAATTGAAATTGAAATTGATGGAGACGGTTACCCCAAAAAATGCTGAGCAGAGCGGCAATGTTCAAGATGGCCACGCTCCCCAAGCTTTTATATATCCTACAGAATACGCATTACAAAATTCCGGAGGATGTATTCGGAGCCATAGATAATGGAATCCGCACACTCCTGTGGGATGGGGGACAACCACACATCGCACTTCGTACTTTGCAGCGCACTCCATACAATGGGGGCATAGCACTCCCGGATATTAGAGTGTACTATTGTGCCGTACAACTTGTAGTATTTAATGAGTGGTGACACCTATAAAAAAACACATCCGACATACGCACTGGAGCAGGGACAATTTGAGGCACTCTCCCTTTTCAATAATTTTTTTATTTTACAGAGTTTTATATAGCGCAAACTTGACCCGAATCGGGTATCAGAGCGCTTTACATAGCACCAGTTGCATTACATGAGGACACATTAATTGATTTGCCCAGAATCATAGGATGTTCAGCGCCATTGCCGAGACTCAAACCTAGTTCCCCAGATTAGAGGACGACCGCCCTAGCCATTAGGCCAACTCCTCTCCCCAATACATATTATATATATGGAGGGAGGGGAGTCAGAAGTCTGCTGCCAGCCACCCAGAGGGCACTGGAGGGGTGGAAGGCAGCAGAGAGACAAATGGGATGGGACAGGAAAATAACAAGGCAGACCACACTGTTGTAAGGCATGCGCCTCCCAGGACTTGGAAAATTGAAGGGTTTCAAAGATTGGGATAGGATTGGCATTTCAACTGTGGGGGACATCATAAAAGAAAGCTTGATGATTTCCTTTGAAGCCCTACAGCAAGAATTCCAACTAGACAATCGGCAGAGATATAAATTTGTGCAATTGCGACATGCTTGGAATGCAGAAAAGATAGACATTGTGAGTATACCTGAATTTGCCACGCTGGAGGGCAGGCTCCTGCAGGAAAATATATCGGAAAAGGAGGTATCCTGGACCTACAAGAAGCTTATTAACAACATCCCAGATAATCTGATAGCTTTGAGAAAGTCATGGGAGACCTCTTTGGGTACCCTGGAAGATATAGATTGGGAGTCGGCACTGATGTATCCGAGGGAGGTAGCCAATAAATTGAGATTACGACTCATTCAATTCAAAATTCTTCATAGAACATATGTAACAAGAGCCCGTCTCTGTAAAATGGGGCGAGCTGACTCCCCGACCTTTTTACGATGCAGGACAGACACTGGTACACTGTGGGACTATGCACATATACAAAGATACTAGGCCAAGATACTGGGAGAGTTAAGCGGAATACTGGAGTACCAACTCCCGAAAGATACTAAATATGTGCTGTTAGGCATACCATCCAATATAGATTTGCCCAGGAGGAGCCTGGTCTTCTGTAACTTGGGGTTGGCAGTAGCTAGGAGAGATATAGCTAAGAGATGGGATGCTCCAGAACTCCCTACGTTGACGGAATGGAAAGTGGGAATGGATGTGTACATGGGGGCGGAACGTGTAACATATAAAATGAGGGGATGCCCCAAAAAGTTCTTCAAGATCTGGCATCCCTGGCTCAGATACTATGGACTGGAGCTGGACGATGACCAAGGTGAGTCTGCAAACCCACACAGACTTCAGGAAGAACTGAATACTAATGGTCATATATCAGTGGGGGTGGAGATATGAGATGCTCGGGGGGGGGGGGAGGGGGGGATTCACTGCCATGTTCTTGAGGCTGTGTATCTTGATGTGCCTAGAATTGCAAATATTGTGTAAACAATGGAGGGGTATGCAATGCAGGATGACTTTCTATGTGTAAAATTGTTTGTTTGTTGTGTAACATAATGAAGATAAATGAAACAATTTAAAAAACATTTTTTAAAAAGGACGCCAGGTCTAACCAGAATGAATAAACACTGGGCTGCAAGGATTCTACAAAGGTTAGCACTGCAGTACATTTACTTTGGGACACCAGAATCTGCTGGAATCCATGTTTTGTGTTTGAAGCTGCTTTTTACCCGAAAGTGCAAACAGCTCTGGTGAATTCCCTCTTGATCATGTCAGATGGTTATGGTCAATATAGTCTACTTTCACGTAACTTTAAGAAAATTAAGATAATAAGACTTCTCCCCACCTGCAATATGTGAGGTTGAATAACCATTCAGGCTTCATCCTTGACCACTACAGATAGATAACCCATCTATGAAGAGTCTTTAAAGTTTTGACATGAATCCACTGTGAATTAAATGCTGTGGTAGTCCACCTTGCCGCCAAGACCTGGAACACTCTCCCCACCATCCTGCGACAGACCCAGGACCTGCTGGCCTTCAGAAGACTCCTCAAGACCTGGCTCTTCGGCCAGTAGCACCTCCCCCGCCCCCCCCTCCCCAGCGCCTTGAGACCCTTTTGGGTATGTAGCGCGCTTTACAAATGCAGTGATTGATTGATTGATACTAACACTCAAACACACACTGTATCGGCGTATAGGGCCTGCCACTTGACACTCTGTATCCAATCTCAATATAACTAAGCCACAAGGAGATTGACAATGTTCTAGTCCCTGCTTTATCAATCACAACATGTGTGTGAACAGTGGACCATGAAATAAGTAGGCAGCAGTAGCATGCACAGTAATCAGTGCTGACCCACCAAAGTGTGGGACTGCAGGAGTCAGAGTAAAAATGTGACAGTTGGGTGCATGATCAGCTCATGACCTGAGGAGAACAGGGCATGATCCAGACCAGAGAAAATTAAGAGACTCATCAGCATTTATGTGCGTTCATAATAAACACTATTGTTTCCTGAAAGCTACGCCTGGTGTCAAGCCCCAGCAAATGTGTATGCTAGCCCCCATTATAAGGATGTTATCTCTGAAATAATTGTGTCCGTTCCTGGCATAATAGTGCATCCTTTATATACTAGGACCATGACTGGCCTACATTTACTTATTCCTGGAATATTAATGGTCATGACTGATATATGGTTTCTGGCTTTACTTCTGGAAAATGGAGTTTGTTTGCCCAAAGTGGAAAGTGTTATTTGATAGAAAAATTTGCATTTTCAGAAACTAAACTGATGAATGATAATTCAAGTTAAGCTGGGGAGACCTACTGTTGTACTTATGTCCTTTGTGCCGTAGGGCATGTCAAGATTTGAATGTTACTTCATAAGTCAGGTGGAGGCATTTTATATTGATGAAAGTTTTCCTGGCATTTCTGATGGTAACCGCACCTGAAATACTTGGGTGATAACTACTGATAATCCTGCTTAGGGTGGTCATAGTGCAGTCACTGTTTTACAGTTACAAATTGGCTAGTAGCTCAGGAAGACTTTCTTTGAGCAGAAGTGGCTCTCACTACAGAAAAGGTTGGAGACCCCTGGTGTACACATATTGGTGATACACCCTACACTGAGTCACAGCAACCCTTAGTGATAGTGTAAGTGGTCCCCCATAATCAGAGCTCTCGGGTGCATAGGTGTGAAATGGCATCGGAAGCGGCCGTTGAAGTCAATGGGGTTCTTCGGATGTTCAGCTGCTACCGTGACCCATAGACCAGATTGGTGGAACCCAGGTGTGGATTCTGGATGAAGAGTACCCGAGGAGGAAGGAGACAGAGTCCAAGCCACCCAGAGTCGTCCAGGTGGTGCAGGAGCACAATGCCAACCCTTCTCTGGGGCACTTCACTGTAGGATGGAGGCCTTGAAGTTGCAGCTGTGGAGTACAGGTGATGTAGGATCTCAGGAGCAGTCCACGGGCTGACCCACGCCAGTCGACGCAGAGCAGGAGGGTCAGTGGTCAGCAGGGCCATCTACAAGTATTGGCAACAGCAACAGACGTGTTGCGGGAATAGATGCAGAACTGGGGACCAGCAAGGTCCAAGGAAGTCACCCACCAGGATAAGTTAGGATAGGCCCTCAGCAAGCAGGAGAGCCAGCAGGAATCAGAGAAGGCCCTGGAGAGACCTTCTGGCAGCAGACTCAGGGAGTTGAAGGGAGGAGTCAGCAGCACGACAAAGATGGAGGCCTACATCGCAGGTGATGCAGAGGACGTCGCTTTAGAAGCTGAGAGATGCTCAAGTCTGGAGCTTCTCAGAGCTCAAAGTCCTCCAGACGGTTTGAGCCAACACGCCTTGGTAATGGCAAACAGACGCGGTGCACAGGGGCTTCGTTCCAGCAGCTCCACGAGGGATTGCAGTCTTTCAAATTGCACAGAAGACAGGTTAGGCCTCAGGAAAGCTACAAAACCACAACTTGTGTTGCGGAGTCTTAGAGAATCTGGGGGACAGCAGGATCCACAGACCGGTCGTCGTCGTTGGGGTGCCTGCGGCTGCAGGGGAGTGACTCCTTCACTCCAAAGGAGATTTCTTCTTGCTGTCCTTGATGCACATAGTCCTTGTGACTGTGGGAGATGCACAGCTTTGGAGGTTGCAGAGTCTTTGCAGTACGGGGACAAAGTTGCAGTAGGAGCCCTCCTACCAGAAGCAGACTTGTCTTGGGTCCCGGCGAAGTCAAGCAGCAGAGTCCAATGTCCAGCAGTAGAAGAGTCTTTGTGCAGAATCTTGCAGAGGGATCTGCAGAGTAATATTGTTCCAGACGAATCTAGGGTCCCTACCCTCAGGGGAGCCCTTAGGTAACTCAGGAAGGGGACTAGACAGCTTCTGCAGTGACCCACCTATCGGGGGTGGAGGGGTCAGGTATTGCTACTCTGGGGGACTGGTCAGTCAGACGCTCCCAAGGGGTCCCTGCTTATCTAATTTGTAAGATGGCAGAATCAAGTGGCCACGTAGTAGAATTCTGGGCACCTCCCTGGGGGTGAAGGTGGACAGGTGGGTGGTCACTTCCCGGTCTTTTGTGTGGTTTAGAGCCAGAGCGGGAGCTCAGGGCTCAAGTACTGGGACAAACAGGTTTATGCTAGGACAGCACCAAATGTGTGCTTCAAAGCAGTCTGGAGGTGTGCAGGAGCACCCCCACCCAAGCCCGGAGACACCTAATTCTAAAGGAGAGGTGGCTACACCTCTCCTCTACAGGAAATCTTTAGTTCCGCCTTCCCCTGCCCGAATAATGCTCATCAGCAGGAGGTCAGAACAATGTCTGAGGTCAGCACTGGCTTGCACGCAGACCCTGCAAGGCTACACTGGTAGATATGGAGGGCTCCTCTAAGGAGCTCCCCCACCCAGTACATGGTATAAGGCAACTAACACTAGAATCAGTGTGGTTGCATTATTCCAACATGTTTGATACCAAACATGACTAGGTTCGAGGAGGTCATTATGTAGTTGGACATCTTGTGTTGATCAGTGTACACTACATACCTTAAGATGGCTTCCCTGCACTTACAAAGCCCAGAGAATAGAGTCCGGGATTTGTAGGGGTGCCTTTGCTCATGTAAGGGCACTCTCACACTTAGTGCCAAGCACCCTGCCCTTGGGCTTAAGGGCCTACCTTAGGGGTGATTTATAGGGTTTAAGTGCAGTGAGAGGGATATAAGGTAAACCTCATATCTGTGGTGAAAAGTGCATCACCATCTTATACAGGCTGCAATGGTAGGCCTGTACACAGTTTGCATGGGCGCCCATGGGTAATATCCACATTTGTAAAGCGCGAACAATCACCCGTAAGGGTCTCTAGGCGCTGGGGGCCGTCGGGAAGATTAAGCAAGGTATTGCCCAGAGTCACATGGTGCTGGGCTAATCTGCTGCCGGACATCGAACCGTGATCCCCAGATTCCGGAGTCAGTCGCCCTGGCAGCGGCGCCACACCTCTTCCTCTATTGGTACAATACATGCTCCAGCGAATGGGAGACCCCTGGTGTACCAATGCCCCGGTTACCTTAGTACCATCTACAAGGGACTTACAGGGGTACACCAGTATGCAGATTGTGGAGTGTACAAGGTACTTACCAAACACATTTAGGCGAGAGTGCAATGACACTGGGGTCCTGATTAGCAGGATCCCAGTGTACGAAGGTCTAAATGCACGGACACCAGGCAAAAAAGTGGTAGCAACCTTGTTAGAAAGATCCTACTTTCCCACAAGCCCTAAATAACAAGCCAGCATTATACCAGTTCTATCTTTTTAAAAGAACAAAATGAACTCTTACACGTTAGGATTTCCAAATTAGATAAATTGCTGGTCTTCTCACACCTGGACATATATAATTGTCTAGTCTGAACTATGCTTATCTTCTCAGAGGCATTCGTTATTAGGCAGCCATTATATAGTTTATTTCCAAAGTTACATCTACATCGATTCAATGCATCATGGTTGATCAAAGCTTAAAAATACCACAGTAAAGACATGTTTAAAACCTTTATGCTGTTTGAAGTGAGAATGATCCTCATGACAGTAGAGAGGTTCCTCTACACTTCATTATGAGCATCTTTTCCTACTAGTTTCTGAAAATCTAACCCAGAAGATCGAGGAACCCTTGCACAACTCTTATGCACTATCTGAAAATGGAAAACAGAAAAATATCCAAATTCGCAGTGCAACACAGTGGCATTTCTCGATGTCAGTTACTGGGCTGGATTAAAACTGTAGGGTTTGTGTAGGAGAGTTTGGAAATTGTCCTTCAAAGATCTCTGTTCAGTATTGCTTCCAGATAAGCCATGTCTATCACAGGGATGGCAGCAACATTTCTTCAGTTTACTAAAAAGATATACTTACCCAGGAAAGAGAGGCAAAGCTAGCTACTTTGAAACCTAGGTCTCCATAAAGGATAGCTCATTGAACTTTATAAATAATAATCTTCACCAAGGTTTGAGATCCCAGCAATAATCATTTTGAAAACATAATCACTGCCCTGTAAAAATAAATATTTAACATCATTTATCACTGCCTAGATCCATGGCACTTTTTTAAAATACAGTACCGTCAACTGGATTTAAGAAAACGTTTCTTTTTAGTAATATTTCTTTACTTATTAAAAACAAGAAAGAATAAAGTGATTTGCAGAATAGAAATGTCACATATATCAGCGCCAAAGAAACCCTATTTATAATAGATTTTAAAAGGAACGTCAAGAAAAAATAGATATGCAGCAGCTTAACTGAAGAGGAAACTTGCTACTGTCACTTTAGAGCAGCACTCTGGCTAAGCAAGCCAGAAAGAAGTGCAGTGACCTTTGGCCTCATTTCATTTTAATGGACCAGTAGGGTGCAAGATCTTACGAATACGGTATTAACAATATACAGCTCTACTGTGAGACAATGGAGGTTTGTTTAAGACTTTAACAAAGCTATGAATGAAAGAACTGGCATTAGGAGGAAGTAACTCTCCAGCGTGTCATATTCATTATTATTCTTAAATGTGCAATAGAATGGCAAACTCGTCTACCATTCACTAACAATACATCAGTGAAAAAGACCACCTAATTAAATAAGCTCACCAGAGTTAACCAAGTGACAAACATCTTGCATGAATGAAATTTAACAGAGCAGATTCTACGCAGCAGGAAGTAACCTCCATGTGACAATTCATTGATAAACAGCATCAAGTATTACATTTACAAGAGAGAGAGTCCTTGGTTTGTTGAATGAAGTCTGATGGTTCTCCAGAAGTTAGAGAGGATTGTTTTTCCTCTCTATCCTAACCTATAGATTGCTCAAACGTTGCTAAAGGTCAGACATTTCACACAGTACACAATTCAAAACAAGTGCTTGGAATTACAACATCACTGGTCCAAAAAACATAACCTTAAGACAGTAGACACTCTGATCTCGAATCTGTGAAGAGACCTTCAAGGAAGAGAAGATTTATTTGTGAAAATAGGGAACAAGTAGTGTGTATAAAAATGAGAAAAATTAAGGGAGGAAAGGACGATAATAGCTTAAACATCCAGCATTCTACTGGAAAATGAAAGTTTCAGTTACATAATCTAAACTATGCAAACAAGTCTCTATAAAGAAAATCTCCAAGAAAAAAGTGAAAACAAACATGGCTTAAAAGAAGCAATTACAAAGGTGAGAACATAACACACTTACTCAGGCAGTGAAATAACAGTTCTTACAGTGGAATATATTGCTTAGCCTCTTACTCAAATTTGTTCCGTTCTGAGAAAAACCTCTTTTTGAGACGTAACAGTTGTTGTGGACACTAGCACAGAAAAAAATGAAAGAGTCCCAGCCAGATAAAGAACAGTATTACCACTCTGTCTTTCGAAAACATGTTCTAGAGACAGCACTCTTGGCCATCCAGCCTACGCACAGCTAGTTTTCTTTTAAGAAGTAAAAGAATTTGGTAGCTGTACACATATCTTGGTAGAGAGGAATCACACTGTATAAAATAGGATCTAGAGAACAAGGAACTATACAGACGTTAAGTCAGACTTTTTCACTCGAAACGGGAGGAGGTAAGTCCTGGCTAAGTAGGCTGTCTGGCTCAAGTTGCACTCCTTAGCATTTCCCTTGTATGCTCAGATGTTTTTGGTCTTGTATAATCCCAGGCAAATACAATATGCCTCAACGGTACAACAGTAATAAGCACATGCAAAGTTGAGAAGGTTGTTGAAATCTACATAAAGGCCGATGAAAATATTTACGAAGTTTGACAAAAAGCTTTGCTTCTCCAGATCTGCATGAAACTTGAGACATAAAACCTTAAACATGAAGTCCCCTGCCTTTTTCCAAAATGCCTCTATCCAAAGATGTTGAAATGCACTTAGATCCAAACCGGGAGACTTGTAGGTTTACTAACAAGCATACTACTTAAAATGTGTACAAAGTCCAGCCTCATCTAGTTACTCTGCAAAATGTGAATCTAGTCAGAATTAGTCTAAGTATTAATGTGTGGGGCCCCTACATTTTTAGGTCTCGGGACCATCCGGTCTGCCGAAGGCAGAACCGGAAGTCGAGAGATTTAATGTTTTGGAGAAGAGGGGCTTGAACCCGCCCCTCTTCTCCCCTGTTCTCCATTGGCTGGCCTCTTCAATGCTGGCCAGCCATTGGAGAAGAGGTCCCGTCACTCCGATCAGGCCCCGTCCTTTTCGGATCGGGGGCGTGTTTTTTACAGAAAGTCTAATTATCTCCTCCAGCCATTAGCAGAACACGCCCCCGAATCCGAAAGCTGCGCTGCCTTTCTCCGAGGCATTTCTGCTTCGCCTCGGAGAAAGGCAGTGGTGTGCTTGTTTGCATTCTCCACAGTTCCCCGGCCGGCCGTCTCTTCAATTCCAGCGTCTTAGAAGAACGCTTGTTTGCATTCTCCACAGTTCCCCGGCCGTCTTTTCAATTCCAGACCACAAACAAAAGCCAAGAATTAAATATCTGTACTGTCACATTCCACTCCCTCCAACCCCCCACCGGTGAGAGTGGTCTCCCTGCACACTGCCCAGTCCCTCTGCTCGTTCTTCAGAGGTTCTCTTGTATGCCTTTTCTCCCGCCCTTCACACACCCTGCCCTCTGACTCGCGGGAGGGGGGCCTGGTCTGAACTTTGCTCTTCGCTGCCCGGGAGAACTGCGCACAGGGTTGTTTTCCCTCCTCGCGCCTTCTCGCGGGTGTCCAGTGTCACTCCCCGGGGCAGGCCTGCCTCCCTTCGCGCAAAGGCGCTAGGAAGGGCTGCTTCGAGGGGCCCTACGAGGCAACAGGCAAAGGACACAGAAGCAACGCAATTTCAACCCAGAACCTGGGGGAATTCCGGACACAGCCATTGGAAAAATGCCTATGAAACACGAGGAGATGTGAGCCCTGAAATTACAAGGAGATCCACATCCTACAGTGCAACGGGCGGCCTCGAAAACCAGACGGACGAGTCCTCAGAAATTTAACCTCAAAAAGGACGGCCAAAAGCGGTGAGAACTTGCCCTAGTGACGCTGGTTATTTAGAACCGAACTGCCTTTAGATCCCCGCCGTGTGCACAAAGGGCATCTGAGACGAGAAACTGTGGCTTGTATATAATATTGAAAAAGCATCCACTTGAAGCCCTAGTGACACCACGACAATGTTACTGCTCCTGAGTTTCAAAAAGAGACAACAATATAATCATGCAGTGGCTGAACTCGACAGATTAAGAAATATATCCCAAATTATATATAACAGTCGGTAGACGCATGCCTCTACAGTGTTCTCTTATATTTTGAAACCAGAATTGGTCAAGTTCGTATCCTTTCAAAGTTCCCTTTTCAAACAATCATTATCAACGCCAAGTCTGGCCCTGGCACGGTAGTGCGATTTTTGTTTAGTATTAATAAAATTTTACACTTCAGACAGCAGTTTCAGCAGAGAGGACAAAGAAGGAATGGGCATGGAATCCAAATACAGAAACTGAAAATTCTCTATCAAGGGGAAACATCACTGCCAAAGTTCAGAGCTTGTGAAAAAGCGACCAGCGAAATCACTTGCTAGTTAATGTTCGGGGGGGGGGGGATAAGCAAAAATTTCAGGGGGGGCTGAATCTTTAAACAGTAGGCAGAGTGGCGCTGATTTCGGGGGTGGGGGGGCTGAATCTAGGCAGAGTGGAGCTGCGGGGGTTCTTAGAAGGGGTGAACCAACAGCGAGGCCTCATTAACATGCAAATGGTCTTTTTAAAGACCTGTGAAGTGCTCAGGCGCGGCTTTGTGTCTGCCGGGTAGCGGTCTCATCCCGGGCTGCCACACACGACGGGGGGGGCTGAAGCCCTTTGAGTTCAATGGGTGTTGCGCGCCTGATCACAGGTAAATGCGGGAGAGAACGGGGTTGTTGAGCAGGGCCGGGCTGGCTTGCCCGGGCATCGGGCGTTTCCTGTAGCAAAAGTGCTTCACAGTTAACCTCCCCCATGACCCTCCAGCTGGTCCGACATAATTGCCAGGCCTACTTTGGGGTTCCAGTTCGGCCCTGTTGTTGAGTATCCTACCCAGGGCTTTAAGTGGGATAAAAAAAAATGGGTGGGGGTTGGGGGGCGGAGTTGCGCGGGGTCTATACGACTTGTATTTTGCTGTCTCTTTTGTCATTGCATCCAGGCATAATGATACAACAAGTAACATGATACCTACAACAAGTTAGGACTATTGGCTTTGTCAATCGTTGTTAGTTGCATAAGATAAATTAGCAGTAACTGTGGCTTGTATATAATATTGAAAAAGCATCCACTTGAAGCCCTAGTGACACCACGACAATGTTACTGCTCCTGAGTTTCAAAAAGAGACAACAATATAATCATGCAGTGGCTGAACTCGACAGATTAAGAAATATATCCCAAATTATATATAACAGTCGGTAGACGCATGCCTCTACAGTGTTCTCTTATATTTTGAAACCAGAATTGGTCAAGTTCGTATCCTTTCAAAGTTCCCTTTTCAAACAATCATTATCAACGCCAAGTCTGGCCCTGGCACGGTAGTGCGATTTTTGTTTAGTATTAATAAAATTTGACACTTCAGACAGCAGTTTCAGCAGAGAGGACAAAGAAGGAATGGGCATGGAATCCAAATACTAATCATGCATATTAGTCTGGGCCACTGGCATTTTGCGATGCTGCAGCGTTTTCCTCATAATTATGGATTTGCCAAAATTCCCAAATAATGCTCGCATAATAAATCTCGCTTTTGAGAGTGATTAAGCTATTGACATTGTAAATAACAATGCCGTTTCTTTAAATGTTTTAAAAACATAAACAAAAATAATGTCATGAGCAATGCCAATAGCACTAACTTTAACAATGCCGAGACCGTTGCATTGTAAATGCTTGTTAAACACCCAATAGGAAAGCATCACACTCCAGTTTTGTACCGAACAGACCTCTTTAAACCTTTGAACCATATTTGCGGTACTTAATAAAGTATCCCCAACCACGCCTGCAGCGGTGGCGCTGCTGGATGCCGAGAAGGCACTTGATTCCCTTGAATGGCCGTTCATCCGTGCAGTCCTCTGTAAACTGGGCATACCTCCCCCCCCTTTCTTTTCACTGATTATGTTCTTATACACCAAGCCCTCGGCCCGCCTACGGGTGAAAGGGGCGCTCACAGACCATTTTCCAACACACCGAGGCACTAGACAGGGGTGCCCGCTGTCCCCTCTTCTTTTAATTGTCGCCATGGATCAGTTAGCATGTGCCCTCTTGGATCACCACTCTAATTGGAGAATACAATTATCACACAGCCCTTTATTAGGTCTCGGGACCATCCGGTCTGCCGAAGGCAGAACCAGAAGTCGAGAGATTTAATGACTTGGAGAAGAGGGGCTTGAACCCGCCCCTCTTCTCCCCTGTTCTCCATTGGCTGGCCTCTTGAATGCTGGCCAGCCACTGGAGAAGAGGTCAGTCATTCAGATTAGGCCCCGTCCTTTTCGGATCGGGGGCGTGTTTTTTGCAAGAAGTCTCAAGGAGGAGATAACAGCAAAACACGCCCCCGAATCCGAAAAGGACGCTGCGTTTCTCCGAGGCATTTCTGCTCTGCCTCGGAGAAAGGCGGTGGTGTGCTTTTAGTCATGAGCCTCGTGAGATCTGAATACACACAGCTCCCTCCCTTCTCTCGCGGTTTCTCGCCCCCTCATGACAAGGGACTTGCCTATTTATTTACTAAATGCTTGGGCAGGGGCTAGAGGGACATTTATATTTTTTAAACTCATGTTTAAAATTGTCATTTTGAATAAATTTCTGAAGTCAGTGATAAAATGTAATTTGCTAAATTGAAACACGTCTGCATGTTGAAGAAAGGCACTTTTTAATTTTTAAGAATCTTTTTCATAATGTTATGTTTGTTACGCAGTTTACGCGACAAACATTGTCAGGGCTCGGCTCGCGCTGGAATCCGCTCGGTTCCCCTTGTTAATTTATTGACTCGCCCTCCTCGGCTCCAAATGTAAAACCATGGTGCCCCAGAGGTGCAAAAAGCTGGCCCACACACATCCGTTGCGCTCCGGAGCACTATATATAGTACAGCGCCAGGGGGCATGAACGAGCCTGTGGGCGGGGATTTAACTGGGGTTCTTGAAAGGGGTGCAATGTCTGTCACCTTTTAGCGAAAGGCAGACGAACAGCTTCAAACAGCCGGCCACCTGTGTAAGGGCATGTTTACATTTGTGATAATATGGCGCTTTGTGTAAGCCCCTCCATCCCCTGTGCACAGAGTAAAAGGTGGAGCACGCCCTATATGTAATACGGGCCCAGTAGGTATATTTGCTCCATATATTATATAGTAAATGAAATGACGCAGAACTGCTATATTCATTTTTTGTCTGGGAGAAACAATGGAATCGCGCCTAAGCGTCTTTCTGCGCGAGACTCATGGCCATTAAAACAAAGGTGTTCTAAAAATCTGTAGAAATATTTATGCCACATACCAGTCACTAGTAGGTGCCGTTAAGGAAGGGGTATAGAAAGTAGTTTACAACAGTTTGCGTGCAGCCCTTAATGACCCGAAATTCTATAGAAACGGCAGCTGGCGCGCGACATCTGTTTGATTTCGCAGACGCAGTCAAACCGTTTTATCTGCAGTCCGATAATGGTGTCGGGGACACTACGGTGAGTCCGTCTTTTAACCTGTGACACTTTCCTACTTTTGGAATCCAGTGAAAGCTCAACAGCCCGGGCCGAGTCAAAGGGACGCCCACCGCCAGTCTGCATCCCAAACAAGACTGGTTTTGTGCAATAATGGGACGGTCCAACACAGAAAAGGAGAGGACCCACACCATTGCCACACAAGTGTGCACCGCTATCTACGTTTACTTAAATAATTATATTTCCGTTGGATCTGTTTAATGGATAATCAGCATACAGTAATTGCTATAAAGAAACTAAATATTCAAGAAGGATAGGCGCTTGGGCGTGCACCAGTTAGGGGTAGCTGCTCCCAATGGGGTATGATTGACAGATTTGGAGTTGAAGCTCAAGGCTGTGCGAGTTTCTCAGAGTTCTCGTCAGTGGCTCATGAATATGTTTGGACTACATGCCCATCCAATTCGTAGCCTCTGTGCAGAGCACGCAGATTAAAATCGTACATGTGTCAATTGTAATTAGGATTCAATAATAAAGCGTGTTCAGGAGGTACCAAGCTGTTGAAAATATTGATAGCACCAAAGGAGAAGAAAACAAGCATTTACAATGCAATGGT
This sequence comes from Triturus cristatus, assembly GCF_964204655.1. Taxonomy (NCBI): domain Eukaryota; kingdom Metazoa; phylum Chordata; class Amphibia; order Caudata; family Salamandridae; genus Triturus; species Triturus cristatus. The sequence continues at coordinate 992,911,972 of NC_140585.1, read as the reverse complement.
CTCGGCATTGGTAAAGTTAGAGCTATTGGCATTGCTCATGACATTATTTTTGTTTATGTTTTTGTTTTTAAAACATTTCAAGAAACGGCATTGTCATGAGCAATGTTAATAGCTCTAACTTTAACAATGCCGAGACCGTTGCATTGTAAATGCTTGTTGCTTTCCCTATATGCAGACACCATGCTGCTCTTCGCCAGACATCCAAAGGCCAATCTAAACCCGCTCATGCAAGAAATAGCTAGATACAGAGAACTTTCGGGGCTCCACATCAATTGGACAATACCAGAGTTATTCCCCTTGACTGATGTTGTCACAGCTCTCCCCGCCATCTTTGCCCTCCGGTGGGCAGAGGACGGCACCAAATACCTTGGTATCCATTTGCACAGAGACAGAGATCAGATCATACAGCGCAACTATGGTCCAGCTTTGACATCGCTTACAGCGCAGGTGGACAGACGGATTAGACTACCACTCTCTATGGCGGGGCGAGTGGCTATCATTAAGATGGAGGTGCTGTTCAAACTTTTATATCCCATTGCCGTGGACCTTTTTGGAAATGCTACGTGGCACACTGCGGAGGCTGGTGTGGGTGGGGAAGTATCCCAGGATCCGCTGGGGCACCCTTACGCTTCCGTGTGAGCATGGGGGGCTGGAGTACCAGATTTTTACAACTACTACCTCGCTGCCCAATGTCACTACACATATTGGTGATACCACCCTGATGCCTGCATCGCGTACATTTGTCCGGAGCGTGCACAACTCGACAGGCTTTTACACTCACAACTCTTGCCAAAGGGCAAACCTTTGGAAACCCAGGATGTTAAAACGGTCTCCATGACCTGTTGGGCATGGCATAGGATGAGTCGTGCACTGGGCGGGGGACCCCTGTACTCAGGGGCTATTCCCCTCCTGGACAATCAGTGGCTCCCTCTCACGCTGGAGACATTAGTGTAGCGTATGCTCGGGAAATATTCACTAAGCACTCTGGGCGACCTTTTTACCAATGGCCACGTGCTACACTTGGCGAACATCACAACAGTAGAACCCATCCCTAATATGGTGCTTTTCATTTTTAAGAGACTACAAAACACTCTACGCTCTCTTCTACCTAACAAATCCCACCTGATGACGTTCCCCCTTTAACTATAGCAGCCGCAGCATCAGAGGGGAATCACATGACTTCCAAACTCTACCGCTCGTGTATGACCTCGAGGGCAGACACTACCAAGCGAGTGCAGGGTAAATGGGAGGAGGAATTGGGTACATCTCTGACAGATAAGATATGGAGTTATCGCTGCTCACAGATCAGGAACATCTCTGTTAACCAAAGGCATAGACTATTACATTTTAAGTTCGTGCATCGTTACTATCTCTGCCCAGTAGATATTGCCAGATTTGACCGTTCTAGACAAGATAACTGCCTGAGATGTCATGCTCCGGGAGCGGACTTTGCGCATACAACGTGGACCTGTCCGAGAATTCCCCCCTTTTAGGAAGCCATATTCACGCACATATCCGCCATGGCGGGACCTAACATAGCTCCGGACCCCACACTGGCCCTACTGGGATATACTCATAATGTGCCTCACACGTCTCGACGCTTAGTCTCAATGGCCCTTTTACTGGGTTAGAGCGAGGTGGCGGATGCGTCGTTGTAAAAGTATGGTAGGGGAGTATGCTAATTTACAACCCCCTACATCACGCCCCAGGGACCTCTGGGCACCCTTCCAAGCGTACCTTAACAATCTCGCACAACTGCCAGCTGATGATTCTGCCACTTTGGAGCCCCAAACCATGTGCAACACCCTGCAGTTTAGGCCCCTATGGTTCAGCTCCATATCTTCTTAGCCGGAACATATTGATAATATAATGGATAATTGGAATACTATGTACTGCTGATTATGACATGTGATCCAGTAGTGTGTATGGTTGATAAACTGCAATTGTCTATTGCTTTTTTGTTGTTGTATAAAAATTCAATAAAAAAAAATCATGAAAAAAAAATGTCCTGTACTACAAATCATCTTTGAGCTGACAAAGTACTCTAAACTCAAAAATTCCAGCATTAAATTGTTTAACAATAATTGCATTCTACAAAATGGAATATGCTACTTACCAGTATGCATCTGTTCTTGGCATGTAGAGCTGCAGAGTTGTACACTTAGCATAGGTCGCCATCTGGTGTTGGGCCCGGATGTTTGCAGTTTGTTTTTCTTCTTGGACAGTCTTTGGAAGTCACGAGTTTGGTGACTCCTCCTTCGGTCCGTACTGCGCATGGGCTTCGGCTCCATCCTCAGATTGTTTTTCGCCAACAGGGAAATGATGGAGCGTAGTAATAACAGTGAGAAACCCATGTGTTGTATCTAAATAAGATGTACTGGAACGGATACAGGTAGCCGGGGAGGCGGGTGGGCGTGTACAACTCTGCAGCTCTACATGCCAAGAACAGATGCATACTGGTAAGTAGCATATTCCGTTCGAGGCATATGAGCTGCAGATTGTACACTTAGCATAGATTATATAGCAGTACCCAACCCTAGCGGCGACCACCGGTATCCGTTGCAGCTGTTTGAAAAAGTGTCTTTAGTACAGCCTGGCCCACCCTAGCTTGCTGCTTGGAATGCACATCTACACAGTAGTGTTTTGTGAAGGTGTGCGGTGTAGACCATGTGGCTGCCTTGCAGATGTCATCTAAGGGTATATTCCCTAGAAAAGCCATAGAAGCCCCTAACTTTCTTGTAGAGTGGGCTTTAGGGGGAACAGATAATGTTCTCTTTGCCTTTTGATAGCAAATTTGTATGCATTTTACAATCCACCTAGCTATCCCTGATTTTGAAATGGGGTTGCCTTTATGTGGTGGAGAGAAGGAAACGAACAATTGTTTAGTCTTCCTGAAGGGTTGCGTTCTTTGTATGTAGTATAGTAACGCCCTTTTTACATCAAGTGTGTGTAAGGCCCTTTCTGCAACAGATTGGGGTTGCGAGAAGAAGACAGGTAATTCCACTGATTGATTGAGGTGGAAGGGGGAAATGACTTTGGGCAGAAACTTCGGATTTGTGCGAAGTATGACCTTGCTGTGATGCATTTGTATGTAGGGTTCCTGTATGGTGAACGCTTGTATTTCACCAACCCTTCTAAGGGAAGTGATAGCTACAAGGAAAGCTGTTTTCCAGGTGAGAAACTGTAGCTCACATTTGTGCATTGGTTCGAAGGGCGGACCCATTAGTCGTGTAAGAACTAAATTTAGATTCCATACAGGGGAAGGTGGTGCCCTGGGAGGAATTACTCGTTTAAGGCCTTCCATGAAGGCTTTAATAGCGGGCACTCTGAAGAGTGATAAATGCTGCCTGTTTTGTAGATAAGCAGCGATCGCTGCTAGGTGTAGGCGTATGGATGAATATGCCAGGTTACACCTGTGAAGATGGAGCAGATAGCATATGATGTGCTGTATGGATGCATCTAGAGGGTTGATTGTATTGTTACGGCAGTAAATTACAAATCTTTTCCACTTTGCGGCATAGCATGCTCTAGTGGTAGGACGTCTGGCTTCCATGATGATGTTCATACAATCAGGGGGAAGGTTAAGGTATCCGAATTCTAGGATTTCAGGAGCCAGATCGCCAGGTTGAGCTGAGCTGGGTCCGGGTGCCTGATTTCTCCATGGTTCTGGGTTAGGAGGCATGGGGATAGATGCAGTTTTTGATGTGGTACCACTGACAGTTGTAGTAGCGTGGTGTACCACGGCTGCCTGGCCCACGTCGGAGCTACCAGAATGAGTGTGAGGGAGTGCTGTTGTAGCTTCCTGACCACTAATGGAATTAGTGGGAGAGGTGGAAAGGCGTATGCAAATCTGCCTGACCAGTTCATCCATATCGCATTGCCCTTGGACAATGGGTGTGGGTATCTGGCGGCGAAGCTTGGGCATTTTTTGTTTTCGTGGGTGGCGAAGAGGTCTATCTGAGGATGCCCCCACTGTTGGAAGAATGGGTGAAGAACTTGTGGATGCAGTTCCCATTCGTGTATTTGTTGCGTTTGTCTGCTGAGCAGATCTGCCATGGTGTTTTGTACGCCTGGAACGTGCTGTGCCAGGAGAAAGATGTTTTGAGGAATTGCCCATCTCCATATGCTCTGGGCTAAGCGGGAGAGCTGGGGAGAGTGTGTCCCCCCTTGTTTTTGGATATAATACATTGCAGTCATATTGTCTGTGCGGATGAGGACTGCTTTGCCCGAAATCTGTTTTTGGAAAGATTTTAGGGCTAGAAAGATCGCCAAGAGCTCCAGATGGTTGATGTGGAGCGATTTTTGCTGTGGCGTCCATAGACCTTGCATGGTGAGGTGTAGAAGGTGCGCTCCCCAGCCGGAGAGCGATGCGTCCGCTGTTAGAGTCACTTGCGGAACCGGGTCCAGGAACGGCCGCCCTTTGGAAAGGTTTGTGGTGTTCCACCACTGCAGAGAGTGATGTGTGCGGCCGTCCACCAACACCAGATCCGTCAGCTGATCCTGGGCCTGGTTCCACTGTTGTGCTAGGCACTCTTGAAGTGGACGCATGTGGAGTCTTGCATGGGGCACTATGAAAATGCAAGACGCCATCATTCCTATGAGCTTCATAAACACTCTTGCTGGAAGAGAGTGCTGAGGAAGGAATGTTTTGCGTAAGGCTTGAATGCTTGTGATTCTGGCTGAGTTTGGATAGGCAATACCCTTGGAGGTGTCTATAGTGGCCCAGAGGTATTGCTTTGTGTGAGATGGTATGAGGTGGGACTTTTGGTAGTTCACCGTGAAGCCTAGCTGGTGGAGCAGTTGGATGGTGCTGTTTGTATGCTGCACACATTGGTCGTAGGACGCGGCTTTTATCAGCCAGTCGTCTAGGTAAGGGAAGACGTGAATATGTTGACGTCTGAGGTGTGCTGCTACTACTGCTAGGCATTTGGTAAACACCCGTGGTGCGGTGGTGACCCCGAAGGGGAGAACCGTGAATTGGTAATGTTGCCCGTCCACCACGAACCTGAGGTATTTCCTGTGAGAGGGGTGTATTGGAATGTGAAAGTATGCGTCTTTCAGATCCAAGGTTGTGAGAAAGTCTCCCTGGCAGAGGAGTGGGAGGACTTGTTGTAGAGTGACCATGTGAAAATGGTCTGAGTGTATGTAGGCATTTAGAGGCCGGAGGTCCAGAATGGGTCTGAGGGTCTCGTCTCTCTTTGGTATTAAGAAATATAGAGAGTAGACCCCTAGATTTCGTTGGTTGACGGGGACCTGCTCTATAGCATGTTTTTGCAGGAGTGAAAGTACCTCTTGTTTGAGCAGTGTGGAATGTTCTTGAGACATTGGACGGTGCCTTGGTGGGATATTGGGTGGGGTAGATGTTAGCTCTAGACAGTACCCTGACCGAATGATTTGGGTCACCCATTTGTCCGATGTTATGGACTCCCATACGTGGATAAAGTTTTGTAGTCTGCCCCCGACCGGAGTGGAATGGTCTGGGGGGAGCGGAGGGGAGTCATTGTGCGGGGGGGGTGGCAGAACGGGTGTTGTTGGTTTTGCCCCTGCCCTTATTGTTGTTACCCCTGTAACCACCTCTCTGATTGCCCTTTGAAAAGGTATTTTGAGGAGGGGACTTGTAGGAGGTAGAGGCGTTATCGGTGGAGGAGCCTCTACCTGTGCCACGAAAGGACGAGCGTCGAAAGGAACGTTTGGAGGCTTGTGTTTGGAGTGCCCCCATAGACTTTGCTGTGTCTGTGTCTTTCTTCATCTTTTCGAGCGCTTCGTCTACCTTTGGCCCAAAGAGTGTTTCCTGGTCAAAGGGGTGATTGAGTATGGATGCCTGGACTTCAGGTTTGAACCCTGAGATCCTGAGCCAGGCGTGGCGACGAAGCAGGACACTGGTATTTATGGCCCTAGAAGCAGTGTCGGCTGCATCGAGGGCACACTTAATGGAGGTGTTTGTGATTAGTTTACCCTCCTGTATGAGGTCATGAGCCTTGTGCTTGTATTTTTCTGGAAGGTGCTGCATAAGAGCCTCTAGTTCGTCATAGTGTGCTCTATCATATCGCGTAAGCAGTGCTTGTGTGTTTGCAATGCGCCACATGTTTGCAGCTTGGGAGGCGGTGCGTTTACCAGACGCGTCCAGAAGTTTAGATTCTTTGTCTGGCGGTGGGGCATCTCCTGAGGATTGGGAGTTAGCCCGCTTTCTAGCTGTGGAGACAACTAGGGAATCTAGGGGAGCAGGGCCCTTGATGTAAGCAGGGTCTGTGGGTGCCGCCTTGTACTTCTTCTCTATTCTAGGGTTCAGTACTCTGGCTCTGACAGGGTCTTTGAACACCTCTGTAGCGTGCTTGGTGACACCCTTAAGCATGGGTAAAATGGAAGTAGATTTGTCTTGTATATCAAATGTATCCAGTAGGAAGTCTTCTTCTACTGGTTCACTGTGCATGTCCACCCCATGGTAGTGTGCTGCTCTCTGCACTAAATGATGAAACCCTAAGGAGTCCTCTGGAGGAGACGGCCTTGATGGGTATAGGTCGTCCTGAGGTACATTGGGTATATCAGGGTTATTGTAATCTTCCCATGGATCTGGGGTCCCTGGTGGAGTGGGATCCATTGGGGCGTCCCGCCGGGTAATTGTCCGGATCCCCATCATCCGGATCTGGGGATGGGGCCGGATCGTAGTGAGGTAAAGGTGGCGGAGACCTGTGAGGTGGAGGCGGTGGAGGAGGTGGAGTGGGTAGGGGAGGCGGTGGTGGTGTGGTAAATATTCTTTTTACCGAAACTGAATTTCATACGGAATCTTTAAAATAAAGTAAAATAGCTCAGAATAACAAGAGGCAGAATCCGTGGTATAAGAGGTTTCTAAATGGGCTTTATTCCATCCAAAATGGCCGACTCGAGTCGCGGCCTTCAGGTTCCGTCACCACGAGGGTTCAGGAAGTGAAGTACAATACTTTATTGACAAGAAGTAACTTTTATAGGTCATACATTTACAATGAAACAAGTGCAAAAAGGCGTAACAATTGATAAGATAAATTAACATAGTGATACGTAATTGAAACTAGGCGTAATAAGGAGCAAAAAGAAACGTGATTGGCTCTCATTATCTTACATAGGTGGATCTATACGATAATACTTAACATGGATGCGTGCGCAGCAGCATGACGTGTGATTGACGTGCAACTAGGGGGTGAAGGGGACTTGACATTTAGCTCTACATGTGGAGACGAGAAGTCTAGGGGGTCATGTCAACCTAATCCCAAATCATATCTAACATCCTATGTTTAGAGAACTATGTTATCCACAAGGAAGGACTCTCGGACAGAATCTATTCTATACTAACTGTATGTGCGTGTACAAGCGTCTAAGTGTCTATATGAGAAGCGAGGGGCAGAAAACTTTCCATGGCAACAGGGCTATGAATCACTTGCAGGAGGACGGAAAGGCTGAGTCCTTTGCTTGTGAGCTAAAGGAAATGTTTACCTAAATCACTAGACAGGAATGCATCGGCTGAAGAGCAAAATAGATAATTCGAAGGTGAAATACAGCTTCTTGGCAGGCAGGCGAAAACTGGCCGAGGCAGGCACCGTTAGCTGCACAGGGAGTAGGACAAAGTTCATGGATACAGATGCGAGCTCAAGCTGAAACTGTCAGAGACAGAGAGCAGGGAAAGGCTTTGAGGAAAGAATCGGGCCTACTTGCCTGAACTGTAAAAATGGAGTACCTTAGCCATATAAAGTCGGTGGCTTTTCATACTTAGGAATTGAATATCCAGCCCATTGATGGCGGATCTGACAGAGAACATGTCGACGGTAGACACACATATGTTTGCGTCTTGGAAACTGGAACTGGAGGGAACATACATGTACTTGTGACATGCACATAGAATCGTTGGGGTCCAAGATAGGGGACATAACTGATCAGGAAAATCCACATTTCCACAGTGGGGAGGGCACTCTGAGGGGAGAAGTAGCAGAGTCCTTCCTTTTGGGTGGAGGAGGAGGAGCCGGAGCATCAAGGCGTCTTTTCTTGGTAGTTAAAGTCAGAAGCCCAGTCTTTGGATCTTTGGACAAAGTCTTTTGTAAAGGGTCTGGTGTAAACAGAGCCAACGGTGTCGAGTCGTCTGTCGGCACCGGTGATTTCGGAACCGGGGGTTTCGATGGTCTGTGTGCGCCATGCTTTTTTAAGGTCTCCGGGTGTTTCGGCGTCGAATGATGTTTCGGCGCCGGAGCGTCGGTGCCGACAGATTTGTGTTTGTGTTTGGTCGGCGCCGAGTGTCCAGGCTTCGGCACCGGTGGTTTCGGAGTCGAGCTGGATTTTGCAGTCTTCGGTGCCGGATGCTGTTTTTCGGCACCGGGTGTCGGCTGGCTCGATCCCGAGCTGCCATGAGACTTTGGGTGCTTCGACACCGGGCCCGAAGGTGGGGTGATCGAAGTTTTGGTTTTGGTTTTGCCCAGGCCGGCAGGCGAGGGAGTAACCTGAGTCTCTTTGGTTTTCGGCGCGGGGGTGGGAGGGGGCATAGTACTCACGGCCCGCTGCGCTGGTGTAACGTCCTCCACGTCGGAGTCGTCGGCCTCGGAAGCGCTGACGACGTCTTCCTCCTGCTCGGTGTGTGTTTGCCCCGAAGCTTCGGCGTCGTCTCCGAAGATGTCCGGTGGAGCTGCAGAGGATGAGTGCGCCATGGTGCGTCGAGCTCTTCGATCTCGGATGGTCTTCTTCGATCGAAAAGACTTGCAGGCGGGGCAGTCTCTAGCCTCGTGTTCCGGAGAGAGGCAAAGGTTACACACCTGATGGAGGTCGGTGTGGGGAAATTTAGACCCACATTTTGGGCACTTTTTGAACGGAGTCCTTTCCATCGGCCGGGACCGGAGTCGCGGAGGGCCCGAAGGCCGGTGTCGATGTACGGGATGGAGAAAAGTGCCGCTTCGAGAGATGAAGATGATGAAGGAACTCGAAGAATCGAGGATTTTCCGTCGAGGCTGGAACCGTAGAAGTTCGAAGCCGGAGCACGAAGTATCACATCCGAGCCCGATGGCGGAAAAAAAACAATCTGAGGATGGAGCCGAAGCCCATGCGCAGTACGGACCGAAGGAGGAGTCACCAAACTCGTGACTTCCAAAGACTGTCCAAGAAGAAAAACAAACTGCAAACATCCGGGCCCAACACCAGATGGCGACCTATGCTAAGTGTACAATCTGCAGCTCATATGCCTCGAACATTTAGTTTCAGAAAAATACTTTAGAACTTGTCAATGTAGCTAAGCCAATGAAATTCACCTTTATCCTTTTGGAGCTGAATGTTTAAGTCCTCTATGATAAGTGCATTATTTTCCATTTCTTTGGTGTATTGTTCCACTTGCTCTGACAGCATTGTGATTTGGTTGTCTCGATCCTGTACAGCCTGCAAAAAGAAATCATTTACAATGAACATCACTACAACTACCATACTGAAGCAGCAAATAATTAAGTGGGCATGACACACAATTAATAAGATTCTATTTTATACAACTTACAACCTTCCACATTTTAACTAATTGTTTAAGCATGGACACATGAAAGTGGGAGAAGAAAAATCATCTTTCGATCACTTCATAGCAAATAATTCATGTTATGATGTTTACATCTTATTTGCAATAGAAATCTCATTTTGTCCTAGATTAGTCCACTTAGACTATACTCCGTGCGTCAGACTACAACTATAGAATTATTTTGCCGTGTTCTCATGCACCACTAGGTGGCGTCATATAGCTCTGCACTGGCTCCATACCGCCCCTAAAGAGATGTAATGGAATCGTAGATCAGCACTAACGCACACAATTAAGTCTATATCGTGACTTTTTCTTTTCTGTGCCCTCATACAAGGAAAGCAAACAATCGTTGGTAAAAGCGTGGTAAATACTAATTTAGAACATTTTTAGATGTTAAAAAGTAGCCACTTCACAGAACAGGAAGAGGGAGGGACAGTGAGTATTCTGTGGATAGAATATTCACCAGAAAGTGCATTATCAAAAGGTTGCTCACTTTAGAACAGGTACCAAAGCAATAGTTTGCTGACTGAGCTTAGCCCAAAAAGTACTGCAGAACCAAGCAGGCGAAGTGTCTTTCCCGCCAGAAGTTGTTGTACTACTTCATGAACATATGCACCTATGCCCATGACGTAGCCTGGCAGATATCAAGGTCAAACATCCCTCACACCAATGCAGTAGTATTACTGGCCCTGGTAGAGTAGACCTTCTGGGGGCTGCTTCTTGGCCAGTGAGTGGTGAATCTAAATGCAATGGCTTGTCCTATCTGATCAGGTCCTCTTCTGCACAGCCTTCCCATTCTGAGCTCCGAAGTATCCCACAAAAATGGTATCTTCCAATCGACGGTCCTAGTTACAATCTGTGCAAAAGCTTAAATAACTGTTTGAGTCCAACCAATGAAGCCTCTCCTCCTCTTTTAAGGCGTGAGAGAGGGAGCAAAGAACACTGGTACAGTAATTTGCTGCTCAACACGAAAAGGAGTCACAACTTTAGGTAAGAAGGCAGCCAGAGTTCAGAAAGAAGTTGTGTAAGGTGGATGCATTAGGAGTGCTTGCAATTCAATCGCACAATGAGGTAACATAATCGCCAAGGAGGAATACAGTTTTTATGGTGAGGAGAAGCAGCAAGCAGCTATGGATAGGCTTAAAATGTGTAGGCATGAAGACTGCTAAGACCATGTTAAGGTTCCACAGTGGCAACACAAATGAGTTGGTGTTGGAAGGAGGGCATGTTTGGCAAACCTTTAATAAACCTAAACAAAGCAGGTGATTTAAACAAAGAAGATTGGATAGGCAAACGTAGAAAGGCCAGACAAATAACCTTTTAGAGTGCCCACTGCAACGCCTTGCTTGGCTGAGGACAAAACAAACAGGACACCCAACAGCAGGATCAATGTACCGGGCCCCATATCAGGCTACTACTTGTCTCAGCATCCAGCCTAGAATGATTTGGAAGGGGGTGTCTGGTTGTGAGGCTGACATCCACCACTTCAGATAACAAATCGAAAGCAGACAATTGATGCTGCCCTATCTCCATGCAGGAAGGTGTAATTTGTGGAGGACACTGCCCTGCTGCCAAGAGACTTCCTGAAGTGGTAGCATAGTCAGAGGAGAGATGATAATGCTCAGGTGCTTTGGCAACAACATTCTCCTGGCCAAATCCGGGGCAACCAAGTTGACTTGAACCTGGTAGTTCTTGATCTTCTTCAGGACCCGGGGAATGAGAGGTAGTGGTGGGAAAGCATACAAGAGTCCCTTGTTCCATTCCAGCCAGAATACTCTACTAAAGAGTGCTCTTGCAGAAACTTCAATGTGCAATATTGTTGAGAATTCATAATCTCGGCAGTGGCAAAAAGATCTAGTTAGGGCTCTACTCACTGGTCGAAGATGCCTAGCATCACCTCAGAATGAAGAAGCCACTCGCGATCTGCTACACGGCATCTGCTAAGTTTGTGCGTTAAGACATTCAGGGACCCCACAAAATGGTTCACAACCAGGAATACATTGTGTCCTCTGTTGTGTAGATCTCCACTTCCCAGTAGGAAATGTGCATATGTTGGGCAAAATAAGCATAGGGATGGTGCCAGACTAAGTTCCTGCACCCCCACAGGATATGTTGTCCTAGAGACCAGCTTGCTCACAGTGCCACCATAAGCCCCCCCCCTAAACTTAGATGGGTGGCAAATAGTTTTGGCAACCACAGAACATGACAACCCTGATCTCTCCCAGGGATCATGGTAACAGATCTAGAAACCTTTCGCTCAGTCACTAGGAGAAATATACAAGGAACACACAGTGGGACATTTTCAATTATGTATGTACCAAAGTGATTCTTGCATAAAATATATGTACTGTAATGATCAATAGACAGAAGAAGATGAAAGTGATTAGCAATATCAGAACAGTGAACAGGATGGATAGATGGACAGATAGATAGATATAGGATACTCCTACTCGGAATTCACAAACCTAAATGCCTAGGGTGAATGTGTGTACTCTGCCAGAAATCCCCCATCAGATGATCCAACCTCATTACCTGAAGGGAAAGAACTCGGGCCCCCGTCGTGGTCACGAATTAGACATCCCTTGCCGAGAGATCAGCGTGGTGCCTCGCAAATGACAGTAAGTGCTCTTCTGCCTCAAGCTGGAAATGCTTGTTTATTTATAACAGTAAGCATCCTTCCCCTAGGCCGAGATTCTACTTAGGCAGCCAGTGTTTATGTGCTATAGATAGCTGTGGCGCCGAATGGACAAAAACAAATAATCCCATGTGCACAATGTATGTACAGACCTTGTACATGATGTTCACAGTGTCACGATAGAGTTCTTGCGACGTTGATTTTGTAAACAAGTATAGTTTCAAGGAAACAAATCCGCACTGTCAAGGACGCAAATGTGTGTCAAAAGTCATAGTGTGAGATGGAGGCAACTTAGGAAAAGACTAGTGTGTATGTAAAATGGCAGTTTCCTTCCAAGCCTAACCATGACACAAAACAGCTTCAGCATCTCCAGAGACCCAACACCTCCTGGCACAGGACCAAAGATCCCATAATGCCCTCCTAGTTGCAGTCATTTTTCCATGAGAACTTGCATCAGCCTCCTCCTGATTGACATAAGGAAAGCCTTCAGGCCCAGATGAATGACATATAGCGCCAACAGGTTGGGGGGGAAGCAGGCCCTCTACTGAAGATCAGATCACCACCTCTCCCAAGTGACCCCTCCAAAACCCACTAATAATGTATCCATCACCATCATCAGCTCTATGTGGGGATGGGACAGCGGCCTGTCACAGGACAGATTGTGATTGGCCAGCCAACAATACAGATTGTGAGACATCCCCCTTGAGACCTGGACAGTGTTGGAAAGAAGGTCACCCGACAGAGTTGGCATGGAGGATGCATGAGGTTTAGAGGCCAAGAAGCCTCAGCGCCACCCTTATCTGGATTCACCCTGAAACTTTGGGATCACAGCTTAAATGTCCCGGATTCACTGTGGTAGAGGAGAAGGTTTTAACTCACTGTGTCTAGGATCGCCCCAATGAATGGAAACCTCTGTGATGGAATCAGGTGTGACTTCACCTTGTCCAAGGTGAACGCCATTAAAATTAGGAGACATGTTGTCATTCGTAGAGTCTGCCTTCAGTAGCTAGTCACCAAAGTACAGGAATATAGTAACTTCCTACTTCTGATGATAAGCAATTGCAACCACCTTTACGTTTGTGAGCACCTGCGTGGCAACAGCGAAGCAGAAGGGGAGCACAGCAAACTGAATTTGCCCCTGACCCACCTTCAGCTACAAGTAATGCCTGTGGGGCTGCAGGACAGGCATAAGACAATATGAGTCCAGCATGTCCAAAGATATCATCCAGTCTACCCAGTACGCGCAAGCCAGAACCTGAGCCAATGTGAGCATTTTTAATTTTTCAGGATTTGGAGGCCCACCTCCTTTTTCAGGATAAATCAGCAACAGGAACAACAATCCCGCTTTTCTCATAGTCTTGTAACTGCTCTATGGCACACTTGGAAAGCAACAGGAGAACCTACTGTAGCAGAACAGACGAATGCTGCTCCTAAATTTGTTCTGGCTTGGGGAGGACGTTGGGAGGAGAGAAATGGTAGGGCGTAGCAATTTTTTAACAATGTGCTAGACCCACGTTTTCGAGATGATGGGTGACCAACCCAAGAAGTGCTGGATCTCGCTCCCCCAATGGATGAGCATTCCCCGAGGCAAAACTAAAGAGGCTTGATGGCTGTTGTGGCAGGGCAAAAGGTGTTGGAGGACTTGTGACCCTGCTAGCTAGTACACTGCCTGGAGGTTGTGTATCCATGTTGCCGAAATGACTGGGCTGTCTACTGCATCACTGGACTAGTGGGAAATTTTCCTTCATAGGTCAACAGCTCAAAGCGGTCAGCCATAGCTCTGCTGTCTTTAAAGCATTCCAAAGTGGAGTCCGCCTTTTCTCAGAAAATGCGAGATCAATCAAAATGGATAACCATTAGTGATGCCAGTACATTACCATAGAATTGTGTTTTCCTTTTCCAGGTGTGTCTATGAAGCATAATACTGGCCCTGCCAATGAAGACTGTGGTATAAAAGTAAACAAGGATAACTTACTTAGTTGTGACCTGCCAGTTATGGATCATCCGAGCCAGAGAGTCCCTAAAATCCTCTGGGACTGCTGCAAGATGTTGGTCATAATGTTCTAAGGGGCATGTGTATCAGGCATACAGACTGTGTTTACAGATTACAGTTACACGCTGGCAAAAGGAAACATCCAAAGCATCAAATCTTTAGGATGTTCTAGGGGATCCGTACAAATTAATTAGGGTTTACATTTCTGGCTGCAGCCTGTATAATGAGACACTCCAGAGTGGGGTGCTTGGTGAAAAAAGCCAAGTCATTGGGCACAGGTCGACTAGAGGTTAGGCAAGAACAGGGTTTCAACCAGGTTACCATCAAAGTATCTGTGAAGACATCAGTAAATGGAAGCAAGGCTCATATGTTGCTGGCCCAGGTTAAAAAAAATTCTGTCAAAACACTTGTAGGACTCAATGGAGGGTAGCTGTCATTCTAGCAAGTTGGCTGCCCTCTGCACCACTACTGCATATGACACAATTTCTTCTGTTGGTGGATTATGTGGGCAGTCAAGCTCTGTCTTATAGGTATAGGAGATATCAAGCCCACTTCAGTTTTGTAAGTCAAGGTATAAGGCAGATTCAGCATAATGAGGGAGGATCATGCCACCCCCTAACCATCTTCAGTATCCTGAGGTGCACCCTAATCTGGCACAGCATAAGTGTCAGACAAAAAAGAAAATTAAGCCTCTGCTGATAGTTGCAATGTGGTAGAGGCACAGAGTTAGTATCATGGTACACGACAACTAGTTACGCTTTTGTAGTTTTGTAGCATGACATTGGTCAAGCTCAAGCCGACATTGGATTAGGATTCAACTTAAGTGTTGGCGTGGGATCATAGACTGGAGCCTGCGGCCTTTGGGACTGGCTTAGATGTTGGAGGGACTAGAGTGGAAGTCTGTACCACAGTTGGTCTGGACCTGGTAACGAAACTCAAGGAGACAGACGGCCCCAGGGAGGAACCCGCCAGCAGTAATCAGACTAGAGGTCCCTGTGGTTCATACTGAAGTTTTGCAGCATGGCCTCTTTGAAGTTCTCGATCTGCTGTGGGGCACGTCACGACCAACTGAGGAATCGGTTCCGTGGCCGGTGACATAGAGGGAGTATGACTTACATCTTCAAGCCCTTGCACCGTCTCTTTTGAGTCAGAGTGACAGGATGAGGTCCTGCTTCACTTTGTCATGCGTGCGTTTGGACTTGAACTGCAAATTGCCCTAAGATTTTGAGTGGAAAATGGAGTAGTTGCGACAATAGCCATGGGCCACGTCTTGGTGTGGTATCTGTGCAAAGAAGGCAACTTATTTTTGTGAATCGAGACATGTAACATCATCTCCTGGTCCTGAACCATCTCTGTTGCATTAGGGCACATTTATCAAACAATTCTGAGTCCTGCCCGAAGCCCAGGTACCAAAGACACAACTTGTGCAGGTCCGTGGCATACATCTGCTCCCCCACTCACAACACAGCTTGAATCTTGTCATTTTCAGTGGGGCATTGTTCTCTAACACAATGTAAGAACGTTTTTTTGGAGCTGTTGGAAGACAAACAAAGTTGGAAGCGGAGATTTGGATCCGCATCAGAAGGAGAACAAATAAATAGACTGACTTCTCCGTCACTTTCTGGGCAGTATGGAGCCTATGTGGCATCGTATGATGGCACTCATCGGTATGCAGCAGCACTATTCTCTGGATCCAGTCTTATACCCGAAGGGTATTCTAAAATGAGGAATCTGCAGTTAGAAGTTTCCAACAAAAGGAAAATATTACATACCTGTAGTCCTGGTTCTGCATCGTAGGAATCTTCATTGAAGCCATAAGAACTTGAATAATTTCTAGCTGCCTGAGCAGACCCTGAACACATTTTTACATAGATATTCTTCCATGGTTCAGCATTGTAGAATAGCTTTACACCAGAAATTTTGTAAAAACGTCCAATGGAAGTCTATAACAGATGCCATTTTTCCAGAATACTAAAAATGTTGTAATAAGATGCTTAACTTTCTAGAGTTCCAACATCTGTCATGTAGAACTCCATTTAACATTGTGTGCATGAAGGTAAAAATGCAGCTTGATAGGCTACATTAACGTGACCCCTTAGGGACCTGGGAGGCACCCCTTCCCACAATGTCTTGTATTGTTTGACAATTAAAGTCTACAAGACACCCTCAAACTACCTAGCTCAAAAACGACCGGTGAGGATGGGAGGTTGTTTAGGACTTCAATAAATATATTTACGATGTAGAGGCAGGGATACTGGTATGTAACCTTTGATTCTGCATCGTAGGATCTTCATTGGTAGTCGTGAAGGCTTGAGTGGACTAGCAAGCTAAAAGAAAATACATATTGCAGCTGATATGTCAAAGAAGTAACTTCGCTAACAGGAATTTATAAGACTGTAGCATAAATGCTACTTTCTATTTAACTCGTTCCGTGCTCATGACGGAACCACGCCGTCATGAGCCACGGTTGCCGTGTGCTCATGACGGAGTGGTTCCGTCATGCTGCGGCCGTTGGCGGCCGCGCCGCCCACGCGGCGCTATTTCCCCGCCTGTGCGGGCGATTAGCGCCGTGGGCAGAGTCATGACGGAACCACTCCGTCATGAGCACAGCCCAACCGTGGCTCATGATGGAGTGGCTCCGTCATGATAACCGCGCCACCGCGCTGCCCCCCCGCACCCCCCAGCGCTGCGGCGGAATTTCCGCCGCAGCGAAGGGGTTAAAGAGGTTTCTTGACAATTTTAGCATCAGCTCAAGTATCTGTATCTAAATAGTAGCGTCTAATGCAATGACCTCCATGTTGCTGCTTTTCAGAAGTCAGAAATTGTAACGTGCCTAAGCCAGGTTGTGGTTGCAGCCTTACCTCTTGAGGAATCAGCTTTGGGTTTGCCAGAAAGAGGCTGCTTAGAGAGCTGGTAGCTTTGAGAGATAAACGCTACTATTTATCTGACAATAGATTGCGAAGTGGGTAGACCTTGTCTAATATGATCATAGTTTACAAATAACTGTTCAGTCTTTCTAACATCTTCAGTTTTATCTCAATAAAAATGAAGTACCTGTTTGAATCTAGAGATTAAAGAGTTCTCTCAGCGGGAGTAGATGGGTTAGGAAAGAAAGTAGGAAGTGTAATACACTGATTTATGTGAAAATCAGATAGTACCTTCGTAAAATGCAGGGGTGACTTCTTAAGACTACCATATTGTCATGAAAAACTGTAAAATGTTCTACTGCTGAGAGGGCCTGCAACTCACTAACTGTTCTCGCTGTTGTTATTGCTACTGAGAGAGCAGTTTTCCATAGATGTTGTTATAAAGTAGATTTAGGTATAGGTTCAAAGGGCAGAGGCTTATTAGTTTTGATAAAACCAACTTCAATCCCATGGAGGTGATGGTCTTTTTATTCAGGGAAAAACATGCAGGCCTTCAAGGAAGTCTTTGACAACCTGAATCATAAAGAAGGATATCTGTTGTGGTGATATCCTGTAAGCTGTAATACCAGCCAAATGAACCTTTATCAATATAATTTGACACTTAGATTTTGTGAGATAAACCAATATTACATTGTGCTGGCCAGTAAAAGGGTCATGACCATAGTTTTGATACTAGATGCAAAATCTTATCCACTTTAAGGCATAACCGGACCTACTGGAAGGACACATGAATTCTGTTACAATGTTCTTGCAGTGGGGTTAGATTTAAATGCCAAGTTCAAAGTTTAAATCAGGGTCATATGTTGTATTTGGCCCTTAAGGCTGGATAAACAATCTCGTACGGATTGTAATCCTATATGATGTAACACGGACATTTCTAGAAGGTCTAGGTACCCCCATTGTCTTGGCCAATCTGATGCTATTAGAATCACTTTTGTTTTTCCTTTCTATAGTTTTAATATTAGTGGGATGGGTGGAAAGGCATAGGACAAATGGAGTTGATCAACTGAAAAAGGGCACTGACCATCACGCCTGGTTCTTGTACTTAGGATGCGGAGTTTCTGCATTTTTTTGTTTTGAGCTGTTTGGAATAAGTCTAATGTTGGAGTATCACATTCTTTTAAAATATCTTGTATAAAATAGTTGTTGAGTACCCATTTGTAATTTTCTTCATAATGATCTGCTTATACGTTTGGTACTCCGGTATATAAATAGCTGTGAGCGTGAGACCTCTTGCTAGAACCCAATGGCACATCATTTCAGCTTGTAAAGACATATGGCTTGACCTTGCTCTCCCAGTTTGTTGGTGTGGTCTGTTTGAATCATCACTTTCATTGAGAAGGATGTTAAAAAGGCGTTGAGGTCTAAATGCGCTGCCTTCATTTCAAGATGATTTATGTGATAAGTTCTTTCTTCAGCCACATGCCCTGAATTGTCAGATGTTCCACATGTGCTTCCCATCCTGTTAGAGAAGCACGAGAGACAATAGTTTGGGTGCAATTCTATTTGTGAAATGGAACTCCCAATAGTAAGTTTTGTGTTCTGCACCTCTATGCAAGATAATTTTCAGCACCAAATGTCAACTGCATTGTCCTTCTTAAGACCATTGGCCTTTGAGACATTGGTGAAGAGGTCTCATAAGTAGCCTTGGGACTGGGACTATAAATATGTAAGATACCAAGGATCCTAGGAGTGATGCCACGTTGCGGACGTTGGGTTGTCGGCATCTTCCAGAGCTGCACATTTCTTTTGAATGGATGATACTCTCTTTTCCAAAGGTATACACATTTTCAAAAAGTATATCTTTGCTCCAAGATATACTAAACACCGCACTGGTTTTTCAGTGGATTTTGTAATTGATCTGGAGGACCATCTTGGTCATTAACTTAGCTGTGGTCCTGAAGTCCTGTGCTGCCTTCAAACGAGAATCTGCTTTGATCAACAAGTCGTCGATGAATGGATAAAAACAATCTTGTTCTTCCTTAGATGAGCTACAACTACTGCCATGGATTTTGAGAAAGTTCAAGGTGCTGATTTGAGACAATAAGTTAGTAAGCCTACTGATAATGAATGTATCCTACTAGGGATCTGGGATATTTTCTGCGGAGATATAAAACCGGAATGTGAAAAAGAGTCCTGCAAATCTATAGCACAAAACCAATCTGCTCTTCTTATGTGAGGGCAGATTCGAAGAGGAGTCAACATTCAAATGTTTTCCTTAGTGATAAATTGGTTTATGAACTCCCAAAATTGTTTAGGTAAGCTTTTTCCTTAGTTATCAAAAGTATCTCGGTTTTTGCGTTGGTTTGATGGAAGTTTTTTATCGCCTGCTTTTGTAGTAAGAGCTGTGTTTCGTTTTACAGATCGGATAGATCACATTTCGATGATGGTTTTGGTGAATGGTGAGGTGGGATGCTTTTGAATCAAATTGAGTATGCCTCTTGAATTATGACTACCTTGGGCAGGAATGTCCCTTTTGTCCGGAAAACCAGTGTATTCAGAAATAATAATGTTTATAGTGGAACTACTAACAACGCTTGGAGTTCACTCATTCGTGTGTCCAATGTTATGGCAATGAAGAATGCTGTTTTAAGGGTAAGCAAACAAAGAGGACAACTGTGCATTGGTTCGAAGGGCATACACATAAGGTAGGTGAGTACCAAATTAAGGTCCCAGTGCGGCATAATAAACTGTGTTGGTGGGAACATGTGGACAAGCCCGTTGAGAAAACACATCACACCAGGCGACTTGACAATGGATGGCTGATCGGGGTAACGTAATATGGCAGAAAGGTAAATTTTAACTCTTGCCACACCAATGTCTTGCTAGGCTAAAGATAGAAAACATCTGCTAACTGTGCATTCAGTGGTTGGAGATGTTCGGAGGAACACAAGACAGCAAACTTTTCCCAAGGGACTGAGTAAACAGACTTGGCAGCTGGACAGCTCACTTTCAAGATGGCACCAATCACTTTGGGAGGCTGAAGGCCATCAAATGTCACGGCCCAGTCTCCATACATGTAGGTATAAGTTGTGCAGGCTCTGGTAGAGAACTGAACACTGCTGCTGTAAGAGGAAGTCCTCCCGAAGGGGCAGGCGAATCAGAAGACATGTGCTCATGGCTAGAAGTTCTGGGTACCACATTCTCCTTCCTCAGTCCCGTGCCACTACAATGACTTGTGCCCGTTCTTTCCTGATGTTTTTCAACACTCTGGGCAGGAAAGGAAAGGACAGAAAGGTGTACAGGAGTCCCGATGCCCAATGCTGGCAGAAGGAGTCTCTGAGGAGAGATTGTCTTGGAAACTCCAAAGCGCAAACATTTGGACACTGCGAGCTCTCTGTGGTGGTAAATAGATCGCGCAAGAGTTCTCCCCATTGATGGAAGATGCCCTAAGTCACCTCTGAGTATCACTATCAGTGGAGATTCGCTAGGCAGGGCGGCTGTGTTTGTCTGCACTGACGTTTAAATATCCTGCAAGGTGCTGGGCAATCAGGAAATAAATGCCCTGATTGATCACTCACTTCCTGGGACGTAAGGTCCTGTGGCACAGAAACCACACCCCACACTGCTCTCTTTGTTGCAATACCACATGACAGTTGTGATGTCCATGAGAATCTGCACTTGTTCTCCTGTGATGGTTGAGAGGAATGCTTTTAGTGCCAAGCTAATCATTTGCAACTCATACAAGTTGATGAGCATGCAAGCCTCTGCTGCAGAACAGAGTCCTCGAATCTTCACCTCTCCCACATAACCTCCCCTACCCAGCAGTGATGCATCCATTACGACTGATCAGGTGAGGTAGGGAGAGGGGCCTGCCGCGGGGTCAAACACAATCAAGCAGCCACCACTGCAGATCTTTCGAGGTGTCCTATAAAGGGAGCTTCTTTTTCTGGCCCCTAATAAATAAGCAGCCTATTAAACAGTGCTACATTACATGTCGGCAGCAACCGGTTCAGATTTTTCACGGTGTCCCTAATTAAGGTAGCTTCTTTTTTGGGCCCTTAAAACCATGAGGCCTATTAAACGGTACTATTTTACATGTAGTTTCACAAGGTCATTGCAGGGTTCCTCCATGGAAAACAGAGCTACAGGCTGCAGCATGAGGCCCACTCGGACTCTCTGCAAGAGTGAAGAACAAGTTACTTACCTTCGGTAACGATGTATCTGTAAGAAACATTAGTTAGTTAGATTCCTCACCTTAGAATATCCCCAGGCGTCAGACTGGATCCGGAAGATTTTTCGTCAGCAATACCCCTTGCGCGTCGCTAGGCGTCGTCTGCGGCTCCGCGTCCGTCGTCGGCGTCGTTCGCCGGAATGACGTCGTCGGAGTACTTAGACGACGCCCTCGCGCGCTGACGTCAGTTCTTGTGCATAGCTTTCCGCGCCAGGAACGCAGAGCCATGCAAAGACCGACACTGGTGCCAAAAATAAAATCTAGGGGCCTGAAAAGGATAATCTTAACCCTAGATGTCAGTTCGCAGAACGGGGAGGATGGGTGGGTCGGTGAGGAATCTAACTAACTAATCTTTCTTACAGAAACATCGTTACCGAAGGTAAGTAACTTATTCATCTGAAAAAAACACGTTAGTTAGATTCCTCACCTTAGAATAGATACCCAAGCAATACCATCCCCGGTGGTGGGTCTGCGAACCAAGATCACACCAGAAAGTCCTGGAGGACAGAACGGCCAAAGAAGCCATCCCTCCGGACTTGGCTGTCAAGGCAATAATGCCTGGCAAACGTGTGTAGCGAAGCCCACGTCGCCGCCTGACAGATGTCCTGCAAAGGGACACCCCGTCCCAAAGCAGTAGTAGCCGCTGTGGCCCGAGTAGAATGGGCGCGCAGCCCAACAGGAGGGTCCTTTTTTGCCAAGGAATAACAAATTTTGATGCACAAAACGACCCACCGAGAGATGGTCCGTTTGTGCACAGCTTTCCCCTTCTTAGCACCCACGTATCCAACGAAAAGTTGGTCGTCCACCCGGAACTGCTTTGTGCGGTCCAGATAAAAGGAGAGCGCACGTTTTGGGTCCAGACGGTGGAGCCTCTCTTCCTCTTTGGAAGGATGCGGAGGCGGAAAGAAGGTGGGCAAGGTGACAGACTGCCCAAGATGAAATGGAGTCACCACTTTCGGAAGAAAGGAGGGCCGAGGCCGAAGGACAACCTTGTCCGGATGAACAGAGAGAAAAGGAGGCTTTGAAGATAAAGCCTGGAGCTCACTCACCAGTCTAGCCGAGGTGATGGCTACCAGAAAAGCAGTCTTAAGCGTCAGCAGACGAAGAGGACAATTATGAAGAGGCTCAAAAGGAGCGCACATTAGAAATGTGAGAACAAGATTCAAGTCCCACTGAGGCATTACAAAAGGGACAGGAGGGAACGTGTGAGTAATGCCTTTTAGAAAGCGTGTAACTACAGGGGACTTGAAAAGAGAAGGCTGATCAGGAAGCCGCAAGAAGGCAGAGATGGCAGCAAGATAACCTTTCAGGGTGCCCAGGGCAGAGCCCTGCCGGGCCAAAGAAAGAAGAAACAGTAGAACCTCAGAAAGAGGGGCGGAAAGGGGATCCACAGCCTTTGCTGTGCACCATGCCACAAATTTGTTCCACCGGCAGGCGTATACAGTCTTTGTGGAGGGACGCCTGGCTGCCAGAATGATATCACAGACTTCAGGAGGCAAGTCAAATGACATCAACTGCCGCCGCTCAATCTCCACGCATGGAGGTGGAGGCTGGACAGGTTCGGGTGGAGGACCGTCCCCTGCTGCCGCGACAGAAGATCCTCCCGAAGGGGCAGACGCATCGGAGGATCGGTCAACATACTGAGTAGCTCGGGATACCAGTACCTTCGTGCCCAGTCCGGAGCCACCAAGATGACTTGGGCCCGGTCGCGCCTGATCTTCTTCAGCACTCTGGGCAGAAGTGGTATAGGCGGAAAGGCATACAACAGACCGCAACTCCACTCGTGACGAAAAGCGTCGCCGAGCGAGTGCCGCCTTGGAAATTCCAACGCGCAGAACTGCTGACATTGCGCGTTCTCTTCGGTGGCGAATAGATCTAACCAAGGCTCTCCCCACTGCTGAAAGAGACCTTGCGCCACTTCGGAGTTCAGACGCCATTCGTGATCCATCATGCACCGGCGGCTGAGTTCGTCTGCTCTGGCGTTCAGAGAGCCCGCCAGATGTTGAACCACTAGGGTGACGCCCTGGTGTTCCAGCCATGTCCAGAGGCGCAGAGCCTCCTGACAAAGGGTCCACGACCCCACCCCGCCCTGTCTGTTGCAATACCACATGGCGGTGGTGTTGTCCGTGAACACCTGCACGACACTTCCCCTGACAGAGGGAAGGAAGGCTTTCAGTGCAAGTCGGATCGCTCTCAACTCCAACAGGTTGATGTGGAGACGAGACTCCGCCGGAGACCAGAGGCCTCTGATCTCCGCCTCTCCCACATGGCCACCCCATCCCAGGAGGGATGCATCCGTCACTACGACATGCTCCGGTTGGGGAAGGGAGAGGCTCTTGCCCTTGACCCAATCGCGGTCCGTGAGCCACCACTGCAACTGCTGTGCAGTGCCCTCCGAGATCAAGACATGGTCGGACAGGTTGCCGTGATGCTGGGCCCACTGAAACTTCAGGTCCCACTGCAGAGCCCGCATGCGCCGCCTGGCGTGATGCACTAGTAGGATGCAGGAGGCCATCAGCCCCAGAAGCCGCAACACTAGCCTGACCGAAACCCAGGATAGAGGCCGAAAGATGGGAATCAGGGCCTGTATATCCCGGACCCGCTGTTCCGGTGGATGGACCCGGAACTGCGCCGAATCGAGAACCGCTCCGATGAAGAGGAGCTTCTGAGAGGGACTCAGGTGTGACTTCGGCACGTTGATGGAAAATCCCAGCAAATGCAGGAGATCCGCCGTAGTCTGGAGGTGGGAGACGACTGTCTGGGGCGAGCCCGCCTTCAACAACCAGTCGTCGAGATAGGGGAAGACTGGAACCCCTGATCTGCGCATATGAGCTGCGACCACCGCCATCGCTTTCGTGAACACCCGAGGGGCACTGGTGAGGCCGAAGGGGAGCACGGTAAACTGAAAGTGCTCTTGGCCCACCGTGAACCGCAGGTAACGCCGGTGGGCCGGCAGGACGGGGATGTGGAAATATGCGTCCTGCAAGTCCAACGCTACCATCCAGTCTCCGGGGTCTAGGGCAGCTAGAACCTGAGCCAAAGTTAACATCTTGAACCTTTCCTTCCGGAGGAAGGCATTGACGTTCCGGAGGTCCAAGATAGGGCGTAGGCCCCCTTTGCCCTTCTTGAGAACCAGAAAGTAGTGGGAATAACAACCACGACCTACTTCTGGGCTCGGAACGCGCTCGACGGCCCCCTTGGCCAAGAGGGCCGAAACTTCCTCGTGGAGAAGATTCAAATGATCCCCCGAGATACGGTGGTGCTGCGGTGGCATGGCTGGAGGGGTCGTCTCGAAGGGGAGGGAGTAGCCCCTTCGGACGATTTGCAGCACCCACCTGTCCGATGTGATGGACCGCCAGTGGAGCAGGTGATGGCGAACTTTGCCGCCCACTGGCGTGGAATGGGCCTGAAAGCTCGGACTAGGAAGGCTTTGAGGCGGATGCTGCCGGGGTGGATGTGGACTGACCTCGTCGTCCTCCAGAACCGCCTCGGCGGAAACCACGTCCGCGACCGTGCGCAGGTTGGTTCTGCGGCTGGTGGCCAGGCGCACGTGAGGAGGCACCCCTTCCTTGGCCACGAAAGGGGCGAAAGGCGGAAGTTTGCGACCGCGGGGCCGAGAGGCCCAAGGACTTGGCCGTAGCCCGGGAGTCCTTAAAGCGATTCGGCGCACTGTCCGCTTTCTCGCCAAAAAGGCGAGTGCCATCAAAGGGCATGTCCATGAGAGTGCTCTGGACATCGCCCGAAAATGACGTGGACCGCAGCCAGGCGTGACGTCTAAGCGCCACTGTGGTAGAAATGGCCCTACCCAGCGAGTCCGTAGTGTCAAGCCCACATCGGATAGCATGTCGCGCTGCATCCGTCCCATCGGCCAGAGCCTGGGTAAGTCGTGTCCGGACCTCCTCCGGACACAGGGGCAGCACGTCCTCCACCGCATCCCACAGAGAGTGGGAATAACGGTCCAAGAGACAGGCGGTGTTCAAAGACCGCAGGCCCAAACTAAGGGAGGAGAACAGCTTCTTGCCAAACTGTTCCAGTCTCTTGGAATCCCGGTCCGGCGGGGCGGTCGGGAAGGAGGATTGGGAGGTAGAGGCCTGGATAACCAGGCTCTCGGGGGTAGGGTGTTGGGACAGAAAACTGGGGTCGCCCGGAGCAGGGCGGTGGCGCCTGGCGACGTTCCTGTCCACAGGAGGAACTGTGGAGGGCTTGGACCAGGTGCCCTGCAGAACGTCAATGAGGGCCTCATTGAATTGCAGCAGAGGCTCAGTGGAGCTTGCTGCAGACTGAAGCACCTCAGTGAGGACGTTAGTTCTCACAGCCACGGCAGGTAGTTCGAGCCCAAGGGCTGCGGCCGCCTTGCGCAGCACCACAGAGAAAGCAGCGCCCTCCTCCGAAGCCACAGTCAGAGGAGAGACGAATCCAGTGTCCAGAGAGGTATCCAGGCCACTGCCCTCCCCCAGTTCATCTGCCCAGTCCTGTGACATTTGAGCCTGAAGGGCCATAGGATCCTCGGATCCCTCCCAGTTGTCCCCATCATCCGATTCCTGGTATACAGGAGGAAGGAACGGAGCCGGGTGATAGACATAATGTGTCTCCAGCGGCGCCGAACGCGGCGTCCATCGATGCCGTATCGGTGCCGGGCCCGGAGTGGGGCTGAACTGGGGCTCGACGTCGAGCGGAGTCGACGTCGGCGTCGGGGGTGGTATCGGTGTCGACGGCGGCAGAGGAGGCGTTACGAGGTCGACCGGCGTCGGCGGGGACTCGGGAACGGGTCCCTCGGGTGCTTGCGGCGTAGAGGCCGGAGCCGTCAACGGCGCCGGGGCCGGAGCCGCCGGCAGGCAAGGCAGCCCAGTCGGGTCCGCGGGGCCCGAAGGCGCGCCAGCGGGCGTCGACGGCGGAGCCAGGCTCCTCATGGCCGAGAGGAAGGCACTGACTTCCGCCGGCGTCGCGTCAGTCCCAGGGACCGGTGGGTATGGGGACTTGCGCGGCGCCTGCGGCTCCGCCGGAGCCGCGGGGGTGGAACCACCCTGATCCTCGGCCGAGTCGCGCGAGGGGAGTCCGAAGAGCGGTGTCGCGCGAGGGGAGTCCGAAGAGCGGTGTCGCCTCTTGGACTTCTTGGAATGCTTCGACTTACCCGAAGACTTGGATCCCGACGACCGATGGTGACGTCGGCTGCGGCTCCGCGACCGACCCTTGGACCTCCTCCTGGACCGGGATCGAGAGGCGCGCGGAGCCGAGTGGCGAATCTCGAGAAGCTTACGGGACCGCTCCCGTCTAGCCTTCGAGGTCAGGGCCTTGCAGTCCGAACACGACTCCGCGTCGTGGTCGAGGCCCAAGCAGTAAAGGCACCGGCGGTGATGGTCCGTAACCGACATCAAGCGGCTACAGTCAGCACAGGCTTTAAAACCAGGCATCCTACCGGCACAGGAGTTGAGACAAGATCAAAAAGGATCAAAAAAGTTAGTCAAAAATTGACTAAAGGAGTAGCTCTCCCGGATCTGCGCTTACTGGCGCGGAAAAAAGGAGAACTGACGTCAGCGCGCGAGGGCGGCGTCTAAGTACTCCGACGACGTCATTCCGGCGCACGACGCCGACAACGGACGCGGAGCCGCAGACGACGCCTAGCGACGCGCAAGGGGTATTGCTGACGAAAAATCTTCCGGATCCAGTCTGACGCCTGGGGATATTCTAAGGTGAGGAATCTAACTAACGTGTTTCTTTCAGATCTCAGAAGTACCATGGGAAAGAAGGGAGCACTGGCCTCCATCTGTCTGTTCAGTAGCGCACTAAGAAGGTGGTATTAGACCTGCCATCAGTTAGCAACCCCTGTAGCTCAAAGTAAACAGTTTCCAGCACAGAGAATAGGGAGCACACAGGAACAAGAGTGGGGAGGGAAAGCTTATTGTCAATGTGCATACTTGCTTTATAGTTTAGCTTCCCATTCTGACATATTGTATTTTGCACTTCAGGGCAGTTTAGTCAACACGATGTACTTTACATACTCACACAACTTCTTATCTGACACTGTTGTGGTGTTGCACATTCTGGGACAATGTAGAAACTGACTTTCTGTAAGTTTTGTAGTGGGATACAGGCAGCATTTGTAACCTAATGGACAACTGCAATATCTAATGCCTGTACCTCTACAATAAGTAAGCTTCACAAGACCTAAAACCCTGATAATCCTCACTTACACCCAGAACAGACTTCTGACAGTGGGAAACCTGGCGCCAGAATGAGCAGCACCGACATTATAGGAGATGTTTTTTGCCATATCTATGCAGCACCCCTTGTAGGCTGACATATTCAGCAAACTATTATAAGCAGCACAAAAGTGAAAACTTACCTTTACCTGGCATTGGAACAGAGGTACATCCTATCACAAAATATCAGTAATAAATCATTAAACTGACCTATGTACAGTAAAAAAAAAAATACTCAATAAGCATAAAGTACCTCATGAAACATAGCATAAAGCTGAGTATAATGCTTCCAAAATTCTGTTTTCTAAATTTCAAGGATTCAGTAAAAGATGTGGTCTATTTGCTCAACTGTGGACTATGAAACCATGAGAACAAAGTTCTAAAATTGTCTTCTGCACTTGATCATACCATGACCATCAGGTTTATTTGGTTATCTTCCAAAATTTGTAGTACTTAGAAATAGGCAACACGCCAACAGTAAGCTCTGCTTAACTTGAAATGTGTGTTGTTCTCAATTTGTTACCTTTTCTTCTTTTTGAGTACAGTAATTTGAATGGTAGACTACTGTACAAGCCACCCAAAGACATCACATGTCAACGGTTACCTGTTGAAGAGCCATAACATTGCCTTTATCAGCATCAAGTTGGGCAGTTTTGAGTTTTTCTCTCAGGTCATGCAACGTCTGTTGGTACTCAATGATTTCATCATCCTTGGAAACCAAGATTCTCTGAAAAATAAATATTAATATAAATGTTTTACACATACTACAATTACTTTCTGTACAATAATTAGATCAGAGTAAAAACTAAATTGAATTCTATACCTTCCACTCCTCCACTTTGGTGTTCACGGCTGCAATAACTGGATCATCCTCCTCATTCTTAGCCTTGATATGTTCAGTTAGCTCAAGCACCTGTGATAAATGAACAGGAACATACACAGTCACTAGAACACAAAATACAGACCCTATTAAGTACAGATATGATCAAATCAGGAATAATCCTGAATTATATTTTTTAAACCATTTATCATAAAATGTCTTTTTTTATTGACTTTGCTATTTAAACAGGAAATAAAGCCCAAAAGGTCAACATCGATCCAAATAATGGCAAAGAAAAATACAAAGGTCTGCACATACATACCCCTCCTCCATCTCCTCTAACTCGACAGCCATGAATTGAACAGAAGAGAAATCTACAGATAATAGTTAATGTCCCACAATCACCCCGCCACCCACAATCCGTAAACATCTTGATTTCATCATCCATCAATGGACATATTGCTCAAACAGGTTCCAATTTGATATCCCAGTAATCCGCCCATACTTGAAGTATCTTGGGGTGCTTCTGAGGGCAACTTCTTGCTTTATATACTGCCACCTCCAACCCCATACAATGGTCTATACCATTTTTCCACTCTGCCAAAGATGGAGGGGCTGAAGCCTTCCACTCCTGTGCTATATCCCGCTTCTCTTGGGTCAGGCCTAGGTATGAGAGAGACAATCAATATCTATTACTACCTAAATCGTTGGTGCATAGCAGCAGGGTGAGTTTTGGATCAAAGGGGATCGACAACGCAGGATTCCACCTAGACAGGCTGTCATCACACACCAGTATTTAAGTAGAGTTGGGCAACTCCACACCATGTGAGAAAATGTGCTCTCCTCTGTACCACATTGGAGATAGTTCTGGGATGCTATCACATCCATGCGCCAGAGCCTATGTTGTATAAAGTATATTCTGTGAAGATAATTAAGCTGAATTAGAGTGGGGCTGCTACCACAGCGGACCCCAGTGAGTCCGTCCAGTCCTCGTTTTCAAGAACCCCCATCATCTGCCTCGCATGCAGCTCTGGGGGTCTGAAAAACGTCAGATTGATTGGATAGGATTGTTTGGTATATCTGTACAACCTTGTGGCCCCCCAGGTCATCCATCAGTACTTTGCCCTCCAATTAAATTAATTTGTGTAGAGCCGCAATGTGTGCTACATAAGGGGTCAGAGCACTGAGGAGTTGGAGACACCTATTGACCTGGCTACAATTAAGTTCATATTCTGTTTGTAGTTTGGAACGACTTGGACTGTCCCATTCATTGCACCCACCAGTGTAGAAGTTCCAATGAGATCCCACTTATTCAAACCCTCCACTGTGGTTACCTGAGAAAGTTGGCTACTGCGACAAATAGGCGTCCATTCCATCAATTTGTTCCACTACCCCTTCTGTTGGAAGGAGGAGCACCACAAATTAAACACCACCCTCATCACTGGGGAAAGACTCTTTATATCGCCACCACCAAACAGTAAGAAAGGATATGCAGGTCTCTCATTGCCCACCTCTCAGATTCATAGCCAGGGTCCCCCTGAATACTATACCACCAGTCATTGATAGTCAATAGATGTGTTGCACAATAGTATGACTCGATGTCCACTGCTGCGATTCCCCCACAGTAGGTGGACTGGAAACAGTTACTCAATGCAATACGTGGGGTCCCCCGTCCCAAAGGAAGGCAGTGAAGATAGTGTTCCATGATAAACCATCATCTGAACATTACATTTCTTGGTGTAAATTACTTCAGCCAGCACACAGACCATCTCGCATTTGGTGAAAGTCCCTTACAAAGGCTTTAACCACTAAAATGGCCTTTCTCTAAGAAATTACTGATATTCAAAGCTTTGGTTTTCTGGATAAAAAGTTATACTTTATGTTCCAGTTTCAACTTTGAAGGCAGGTGTGGCCAGCTTCCACTGATGCAGCTTATTCTTCTCTGAGATTCTCACTAGCCTATGATTGAATACAGAATCCAGCATCACACCGAAATCCACAGGCATACAGTCAGGCACTGCAGTGTGCTGGTACTTGTGCCACATGCAGAGATGCCAAGGTATACAGTGAGTCTCAAGAATGAGTTTCTGCAGTTGACCCAGACAGAACACAACGTTGTCTCCTTGAATAAGGAACCACAAAGTGGTGTGGTGACCACGCCCAAATCACTTGAAAATATGATCTACGCACCAGGCCATGCAGTATTAATCTGTAAATGGTGGCATGACTCCCCTGCCCTCTTGAACCACCATATTGGAGGCACCATCTTCCCACTATGGCTCACAGTGTGATGG
The DNA here is from genome assembly GCF_964204655.1 of Triturus cristatus. NCBI lineage: Eukaryota > Metazoa > Chordata > Amphibia > Caudata > Salamandridae > Triturus > Triturus cristatus. Next base: position 992,881,418 of record NC_140585.1, on the reverse strand, counting down.
TCAGCCCACATATGCCTGCTGCACTGTGGCACAGAAAAGGTTGCAATTCTTTTGCATCTTACAAGGGAAAGTATGTCCTGGGGTAATCTCCGAATCCATCGGCACCACAGTAACCTTAAGTGATGATAATTCTGCCCCCAACAGTGATTTTGGTGGCGAAGTAATCTTCGTCGAGGTGGTTGCTGTCGACAGTTGTAGCTACGTCGATAAAGGTGGGCTCCTAGTCGACGACGGTGTCAACGTCATCGACGGTGTCTCTGTCGGCGCTGACGTCTTGGCTGACAACTTCCTCATCGACTGTGGTGTCTACGTCCACTCTGATTTCTCTGTCGACGACGACAACATTCTTGTCAACAACAACGACATTCTTGTCGACGGTAACTTCTCCGTCGACAGTCTCATTTTTAAAAACAGCAACAAAATCTTCGTTGGCGATGCCAAAGGGATAGTCGTCGAAATCGGAGCCCGAGTGTCCGAAGATAGAGATGTCGTCGATGGTGAGAGGGCCATGGAGAAAGATGTCAATGTTCCTGAGGTGCATCCCCTAGTCATCAAGGGAGTCGATGAACCCTTCTTAGATGGCAGAGAGCTCAACGATGGCTCTGAAGAAGGTTTCTTAAAAATCTATTTTAGCCCTGGAGGTGGAGGTTTGGGCTCTGATACAGTCTTTGAAGGCTGATCCCTCCTGTGAGACCCTTTTTTGCTCTCTGTGGAAACATCCTGAGAGGATTTTTTGGCACATTCAGTATGTGGTTCTTTATCAGAGTGTGAAACGTCCCTTTCCGTTTTGAGGGAAGTTCTTGAGGAGGTAGAATGCTCACTCTCCAAGTCTTACACGGGATCAGAGCTGGTTTTCATCTTCTGAAACCAAATGAAAAGCTGTCCTTCACGGTCTCGGAGTGTCTTGCTTGAGAAGGTACGACAAATGTTGCAGTCTGACGCCATTTGGGCTGGATATAAGCAGTATATGCACTCTTTGTGAGGGTCTTCCATATATAGCCTCTTCTTTAAACAGGTAGCATACTCTCTGAAGAGAGCCTTTCTTGCATTGTCTGACATGACTCAGACAGAGCTGGTGGCAAAACAACAGATATAAAAAGTAGAATATATATCTACTTGAAATATAAATGAAATAAAGTAACTTTCCTGATGGATTAAGTCCAGAAATCTTCTTTAGATGTGAGAAAGCTGAGCAGAGCTCAGAGGAGACTCCCTAGCACAACGTATGGTAGAAAATCTGAGGTACTGAGCTTCTCTCTGCAGGGTTGTAGAAGGTGATTCATGCTGATTGGATAAGGCAAAGTTTGGTCTCTTTTTTTAATAAGGACTATGATAGGTTAATAAACTAAGGGGCCTAGGCCTTTTTTTATCTTTACCTATCAGTCTACTACTATATACCACTACTACTTTAAGGTACTGGGCACTCCCATCATAACGACCGGGAATGATTCAAGCATGTGAATCTATGAAAGTTCCAATACTTGATTAATGTAAGCTCCCAATCTCACCAAGAAGTACAAGCAGGTGCCTCACTAAACTCAGTTAAGAACACACACAGTGTATGGAATTTTTATTTCTTAATAGGACTGTGTACAGCTCTAGAAACCTATTTGGTATCTGTTTAAAATGTTTATTTAATTTGTCATATCAGCTACCCAATTGAGGTTAGTCCTGGGCCTTGAGAACATGAAACTAATGCTTGACTCCTTAGTTATAAAATATTGTTATTGATTGAAGAGTGCCCTTGAAGACTCTAGCAGTAACATGTTTAGTAGGGAATGGTCAGAATACATGAGTTCCATCAATGAACAACTGATTTGGTGGAATACAACGGATCGGTGTAACGTTAAAGAGAGAAGCCCTTTCAAAATGATTATCAGGCATTTAGAAAACGTAAAAGAGCACCCTTTGTTATTGAAACTGACACCACATAAACCCCACGATTCTAGTTAACAGATAGATCTAAAAAGAATAGTCAAACATAAAGTTTACAAATGTTATTTCTAATTGCTCTCAATAGCATAAATCAGAGCTGCTTGTGTGTGTGATTGCAAAGACAAATGTTGGCTCTGTGAACAGTTCCCCTATCTGCAGTTGAGACACGCCCTAAGACGCCATGTGCCAGAGGGGGAAAAACTGCCTGCGCAGGAGGTGCCAGGGCTTACCAGTTGGAAACACGACATGGACTTATGCCAACTCACAGAGAAGGTGGTGTATGAGAGTAGAGGCTGCGCCAAGAAATGGGAAAAAATCTGGACTGCATAGGGGAAATATAGGACTTAGCTAAGAAGTAAGGACATAAGCGAGGAACTTACAGACGTTCCATAAGAAAAGAGCCATGGGCTATACTAGAGATGACTCCCGCAAATGTGTTGCATGGTACCTCGTGTACTGAATGCTGTTAAAATAATAATATTAATTGATCATTGATTGTAATGATGAATCAAATACTTGTTTCAATAAAAAGATTGTAAAAATAATAATAATGTTGGCACTGTGAAGGCAAACTAAAATCAATATCGCACCTAGTATATATTTATCCTATGGTTAAAGCAGTTAAGTCGAGTTTCCACAAGTATGGAACATTTACAATTAAAGTAGCTGTAAAACTATATGTCTGCCACAGTCTGGTTGGCAGACTTACCAAATCGATTTATGTCTTATTAAATTTGATGAGAACACAGACAGGGTTGCATATTATACTGGCACATTGATAACAAAGTGTAAGTTACGTTGTGGTGTATTTTTTGTTGAATTTATTTTAATTGCAGGACTCGTATCCAATCAGAATTTATGTAGTTGGACTCTTCAGAAACAGTTTTGTTTCACGTTTTTCCATATAGAACTGTGAATGCAAGATTTAGCTCATTTGCAGTGCTCTTGGAGGATTGGTGAGCTGCTTTTCCCTCGGCAATATACCAGACCATGCCCTGTCTTGCAGCTGCCGGTCATTATTCCGGCGCAGGAGCACAAGAGGAGCTAAGGAGTCAAGGAACAGGGCAAGCCTACTGGCAGCCAACAGCACAGAGGCTTTCTCCTGCTGGTGGAAAAGTGGGCTCCCTGGGTTCTACAGGCCTGGGTAACACTCCACAAACTCCTTGCCGCAAGATCGGGACTGGCTGAGGCCGAGGCTTTTGTGCTGCAGTCGGCATCTGGTCTATCGCCGGCCCCACCCTCCTGTCCTCTGCTTCACTCCTGCTTCCTGGGCTCCCAACTGGGCATTGTCCCCTCCCTTTCGATCGGCCTCAACCCCCAGAGTGGACACTGCTTGTACACAGGTGCAGATAAGTTCCATTGGGGCATACCGTGCGGCTGTTAGAGCAGGGAGCGTGCTCGGGAGAGTCGGAGACTCAAAATACTTTGCTTGTCTGTTATTAAAATCGAGCTTTTGACCCATCTCAAGCACCACGGACAACTTGGTTGCTCTCTCTATGATTCTATGCCTGTTTTGTGGATTTTACAAAGGCTTTAGACTACGTAAATAGAAATCATCTCTGGAGAAAGCTGGCTGGCAGAATTATCACCCCCAAAAGCTGTTAATTCAATTATTATAATCCAATACATAGGCAAAAGTCAAACTTGGCCTAGACCATGGGCTGTGGTAAAAATATCAACTAAGAGGGGCTTGAATCAAGGATGAGTCCTTGCCCCAGCGCTTATTAATATTTTCATTTCAGATTTATTCACACACCTGGACTCAGCCAAATCCCATCCGTCGAGCCAAGGGTCAATGCCAGGTCATTTCAATATGCGGATGAAGCCCTTATGAATCGGAATGGAATAGGATAGCAGAGGTTATTAAACAATCTACATACCTACTGCATTGAAAAAGAAATATCTTTCAATCTCATAAAAACACAGGTTGTGGCTTTTGGAAGTAAAATTACCAAGATAGAAAAGCTGGTCCCTGGGTAGAAACCCTGGATATAGTAGCACAAGTTATAAATATCTTGCGGTCCGGCCGCAAGATCGTTTGGCTCATCGTCGGCACCAAAACTCAATAAAGCAGAGGATCGCTTATTTGATTGCAGCGTTCCAGTCCCTGCAATGCAAACTGCATAGCCCAACTCTGCCCCCACTTCTAACAGTCATAAAGGCTAAGCTCATTCCAACCATAAGTTTGGGAATAGAAGCTTTTCCTGGAAAATTCGGCCCTTTATGAATACTGCACAAAGCAAAGTTTTGTTTTACCTCCCACAAACTGCATATGCGTCTCAGATCCGATTGGAATTTGGCCTAATCAATCAAGGGCTAGAACATAAACGTTCAATACTCAAGTATATGTCTTTATTGAGGAAGGAAGACCAGGTAAAGCTGCGATCTCATATATGGAAAGAAACACAAATAGGCCTCCTGACAAAACGAAATAGCTGGGGGCTGGCCTCTTGAGTCTGCACTGAAGGACCTAAATGCAACACAGATGTTGGAACAGGCCCTACCCCACAACTCCTTTAAAACAACTTTGAATAAATAAATATATAGGATTTCATGGAGCAGAGATAAACAAACTTTCTGCAAAATATATTATCTATTAACGCCTACAAACATCCCTTTCCGCAGAACTACTTAACAGTCTTACTTAAATGCTTCTATAAAACTAAGTTGTTCGACTTACGATTTGGGCTGTTCTCAACAACTGACTGCCTTCCAAAATGGCATCCGAGGCCTTTCATAACTAAGTGCAGACTTTGCCATGAACAAGAATAATCCCTGATTTACACCTTATCGATATGCCCCGTTTTACTAAGTGAATGTAAGACTTTGCTGCGGAACATATTAAAACAATAAGGTATCAGATCATGACACCATGCACTGCTCTTTTGCATAAAAGCAACTGCATCTTTTTATAATATTTATGCTGAAAGAAAATAGGTTGCTGATAGTTGAGGGAGGGGGGGGGGGGGGGGGGGGGGGAAGGAGGTCAATGGTCGCTTAGATTTTAGTAAAATAAAAAACCGAGCCAGTAGTACCGGTTCACTATAGGTTTCAAATCTGCACTTTATAGCGTGGTTTGCACTTACATCTTTGCACTCTGTTTCAGAAACACTGCCGCTGGAGGCGCAGGACTAAAATGGTAATCAAGCAGCAGAACGACTCTACATGATTTTAGATTTTTTGTCGCCCTTCTTGTCAAACATTTTTTCTTATAAGCTTAAGGCCCATGTAATTTCTATTTTATCTTTTTAACAGTGATGACAGATTATTAGGTAGATCTGTAAAAACAATTTATGATTTTTACTAATTGAAATAAACATACTTTGGACTATGTAGTTGTGAATAATGATATTTAAGTTTATATAGGACTTTTACATATCCTTTAACGTTTGGGCAACTGGGATTACCCGATAGGATATCAAGGTACATATTTTTACTATTTTGTTTTGACATATTCTAGGTGCTTTAATTGCATGTGTTTTAAGTAATCTTCGATACATTTTACTGACTTAAAAATGCTGTGAAGAGAGGACTAAAGCCTGCAACTCATTCCATTCAGGTGGCACAGCAGCCACAACAGTAGTAGCTTATAAACTCTTTGGGAACTATTTCCAAATGGCTTTGTCTTCTAGACACAACGGTATCCCCCTGATGTTCTCACGGACACAGAGCTGCAAGGGCTTAGAAGGTGGCACTGTAGGATGTGCTGTAAAGAGCTCAGGTAAGGCCCACAAAGAATCCTGCCCTGCCTTGTGGCATCCGCTGCTAGGACGCCAGATATGATGTGTGCGGCTTCCCCCTTGATGGCTGCCATACTCACAGGAGTTCTTGCCTGTCCTCACCTGCCTTCTGCTCTGCCTGGACTTGGACAGCGGGTCACGGCGCTTGAGTTGGGCGGGGAGGCACCGTGGTGCCGCACAGCTGACTGCATCCACCCTAACCCACACGGAGGACCACTGCCGCGGTATACTGGCGAGACGAGCAGGGGCACACGAGTTTCGAGGCGCATCCCCCCTCCCCCCGACAAGATCGGTTGAAGGACAGGGCTGCAGCGGCGAGACGTGACCTTGAGCCTCAGTCCCGTGTGATCACGGTGGCTGGAGACGTGTGACCTCGGTCACAGGCTGACCAGGTTCGGTGGCAGCAGGAGAAGCCCTAGAGCCTTTGGCCCTGCGCGACTGCAACAGCCAAGGGAAAATAATTATTGCAACCCCGGAGGGGTTCCTCGCCACGATGGCAGCCCAAGGAGAGAGCGCCCCTCACCCCATGGGGGCACACCCCGATCGGAGCTGGCTGGCCTGGACATTTTCATTGACTGCTGCTGCACTAATGATCTGTGACCGGCAACAAAGCTCTACATGGTGACCCCCACCTGTCTGCACAGTCCCACCAGAGTGTGCTTTTCTCTAATCTGAGGTGGCGAAGACCCCAATAGAACAGACCTTTTATAAGGAGGATACAAGACTGTGAGTAATACAGGGGGGATAGATGCAAGGGCCCTGGGCGGTTGCCCATGCTCACACTGATATGCAGAGCTGTTGTTGGGTAGTGAGAGGCAGGACGTGAACTACCCACCACCTGCCTCTAAAGGTCTCCTAAGACATAAAATCTAGATAAAACCAGCTAGTTGAGGCTTCCCTCCCTGGAGTGGTGGTGCTGCTGCACAGAGCTCTGTGCTGCTAATTACAAGAGACGTGGGGCAGTGCATTGACTCGGTGCCTGGACCCGGCCCTACTCGGTCTGGGTGGAGCTTTTCCAGGGTACCTCGCCCTTGCTCTGCCTGTTTACTTACAACTACATGTCTTAGTCTGAGACGAGCAAGGCTGATGGATATGGTTTGCCCTAAGGTCGCAGAGCCTCCTCCTCAGAAGTCCATCATGGCCATGTTGGGGGTAGCGCCGTCTAATGCAGACCTGATCAAACAGCTGGAGACTACTCTGGAGAAGCACATCAACATGCTTGATAGAATCCTGCAGGCCATTCACGATTCCAAGGTGGTAATGGAAGCTCAACTGGAAGCTAAACAGGTCGAGACTGGATTAACATGAGCGTATCATGCCCGCCTGGTGGAGTCCTCACTGGTCTCCCTCGTACCTTCAATGAAGACCGTTCAAGAAACAACTGAAAACTCTTCAAACTGAGATGCAGATACTGCAAACCAGGGCAGAGGACACTGAAGGACACTCGTGCCATAATAATACCCGCCTCTTAGGTTTCCCAGAAAGGGCCAAGGGTCCGAACACGGAGCTGTTCCGTCAAAGACTGGCTTATGACTAAAGTCCTGGCTAATAAAGTACCAAAATTCTTCTCCATCGAGAGAGTGCACCGGGTCCCTGGTCGTCCACCAGCACCAGGGGCCCCACTACGCCGGATCATAGCTTGGTTACTTAATTTCCAGGACTGGGACCTACTCCTGCATTTATTCAAAGCTAAAGGCCCTTGGACATACGAAGGCAATAGCACCATTACAAAATATCCAGACTTGACTACAGAGGTCCAAAGATACTGCAGCACCTTTGCAGCAGTTAAGGCCCAACTGTGCACCTTGAATCTGCCATATGCTCGGTCGTTCCCGGACCATCTATGTGTTTTGGATGCTGATATCAACACTTCTTTACATCTCTGGAGGAGACTTGGCAATGGCTTCGCTCCAGGGGGTGCCCGAGCTGCTGATACCTCCCGAGGACTACCAGATGGGCTGGTCCGAAACAAAGACCAGATGATGATACAGGCACCCCTGCAGGTTGCGGGCACGACCTAATGTGGAACAAGCTGCCTCGTAGCAGGTTCATGCGTTGACCGGGATCACTGCCCACACCAAGTGCTAACTCCAGACATCAACAAGGACTTGGAGCTGGGAACCCTTGGCTCAGGCACCTCCGGGTTGGGTATGCTGCAAATACCAGTGGGTTCCCCTAGGAGGGAGCCCCAGATTCCTGAACTGCTGTAGGTGGCGAGTCACTGGTGCTTTAAGTAGAAGGTGGATGCTTTTAGCTGCCTGGTCGTGAACTTTTTGGGGCCCCAGAGACACAATTGGCTCCAGACATGAGGCATTATTTCTGTTGGTTATATGGCTGGGCCCGGCATGGGAAGCGCAAGCTGTAGCTTGTAGATGAGGGACGCTGCCAGGCCTCCCCCCTCCGACAGAGTTTACCGTATGGACATGTTCATATTGGACTGTTTGGGATGTGGTGGCATGTCGCTGGAGGGGGTTCAGGCCTAGGATTGGGGAGTTGTTTATCTCATTTGTTTTCACAGTTCTCTTTTTCTTTACCCTTTGGCTGGGGGGGGTGGGTGGCGGCATTGCTGGGGCTGGGGGGGTGGAAGGTGCCATTATTATCGTCAAGTTTGCTGTGTTCTGATTGCATAAAATGGCTGACACATTTAACGCCTTGACTTCGAATGTACAGGGCATGGTGACACCTGCCAAGAGACACAGAATATATGCATTCCTTAGGCACCAACATGTCCACTTTGCAGGTCTTCAAGAGACACACCTGTCTACGGGGTAAATTGAAAAAGTTGGTAGACGATGGAGCTGTCAGGTGTAAGGTAAGAGCCTGTTGGCATATGCCAGGGAGGTTTTGGTCTGGGTCAAGTTACTTACCTTTGGTAACACTCTTCTGGTAGAGACTTTATCTAGCTGCAGATTCCTCCTTTTTTTAATATTCCCTGGGCATCAGACTGGATCCAGAAATGTTTTTCATACTACCTCTGCGCGCTGGAAAGTGGCGTCATCTGCACTGACACCGTTCCCCTCCAAAAGGGCCATACGAGGCTTATAAAGGCACCACTCCAGGGCATTGATTTCCATTGCTTTTGAGACTGTCCGTGTCTCCAGAAGTGAAGCCCCAAAAGCAAAATGGTAGACCAGTGTGCAGATTCCTTGACTTGGGATCTTATCAGTGGATAGAGTCCTCTCGGAGAACGGGGAGGAATGAAGGTAGCTAGACAGAGTCTCTACCAGAAAGAGCAATACCAAAGGTAAGTAATTTGTTCTTCTGAAGGGGAATTCTAGGCACCGATTCCTCACCTTTTGAACCGATACCAAAGCACGCAGCATTGTGAGGTGGGCTGTGAATGGACTCAAATCAGAAAAGTCTTGCAGGACCAAATATGCAAAGTGCCCTTCCCGAAGGACCTGGCTGGCCAGACAATAGTGCTTTGTGAACAAATGGAGGAACGTCCATATAGCTGCCTGGCAGATATCTGGGTCAGGGACTCGGTGTGCTAAAGCGTTAGTAACAGCTTTGGCCCTGGTGAAGTGGGCTTGCAGAGTTTCTGGGGAAGGCTATTTTGCCATAGCATAGCAAATCTTAATGTAGAGCATAAACCAGCGTCAGAGGGAATGTTTCTGTATAGCCTTTCCTTTCTTTGCTGCAGAGAATCCCACACAGAGCTTATTATCCACACAGTGGTTTTTGATACAATTGATGTATAAGCTGAGAGCTGCTCTGGGGTCCTCCTCCTTAGAGGGGTGAGGCGGAAATACAACACTGGCATAGTGATAGTTTGACCAACGTGGAAAAGCGTTACAATTTTTGGTAGAAAAGATGCCATACTTTGCAGAACCAGCTTGACGGGGGGAAATGTTGAGATATGGTGAATAAACACAGTGCCTGGAGCTCCCACACACACCATGCAGAGATGATGGCAATTAAGAACACGGTTTTCAGGGTGAGGAGCTGTAGGGGACAACTGTGGAGCAGCTCGTAAGGCAAAAACATTAAGTAGGTAAGGACAGGATTGAGATCAACTGGGGCATCACTAAAGCAGTATTGGCAAACTAATGCTGTAGCCCTTTTTAAATACCTCATCACACATGATGCTTTAAATAACGAAGGCAGATCAGCCATTTGCAAGAAGGCCAAAAGATAACCTTTAACAGTGTATAAAGTAAGGACTTTAAAGGCAGGGGATAGAACAAACATCTAAAACGTCAGGCCATTGGGCCTAGAGGAGGTCAATTTGATAAGCAGCGCACCAAACCACAAAGCCATCCCAGCAACAGGCATATACAGTCTTTGTTGAGTCACACCTGGCTAGACATCAATTAGCTCTGGGAGGAGATCAAAAGCATTCAGCTGGCACCGCTCAATTTCCATGCATGAAGGTGGAGATTGCGAAGGCCGGGGTGAAAAACCTGGCCTCTCTGCTGACACAGCAGATCCACTCAGAGAGGCAGCCTGAAAGGAGGGCAGATGCTCAAGTCCAGGAGTTTTGGATACCACTCTCTCAGTGACCAGGTCAGAGTCACTAGGATGACTTATACCTGATCTACTTGGGAACTCAGGACAGGAATAGGATCGGTGGAAAAGCATACAGGAGTCTCAAGTTCCATTCGAGGCAGAACAAGTCTCCGAACTAGAGACACCTTGAAAACTCCAATGCACATAAGTGCTGACATTGTGCTTTCTCTGCAGTGGCGAATAGATTGAGCCAATGTTCTCCTCATTTGAGGAAGAGACCTAGCACAACCACGAGGTGCAGCCGCCATTTTGATCTGCTAGCCTTCGATGGAGGAGCTCATCCAACCTGGCATTTAAGGGTTGCACCAGGTGGTTCACCACCAGAAAAATTCCTAGGCAGTCCAGCCATTTCCAGAGACTCAAGGCCTTCAGGAACCTTCAGGCACAGGGTCCATGACTCCACCACCCTGTTTGTTGCAGAACCACATGGCGGTGGTGTTGTCCATGAGCATCTGTATGGACGGAAGGAAGGCTTACAATACCAAGCGGATGGCCCGCAGCTCCAAAAGGTTGATGTGTAGAGGGGAATCTGCCAGAGGCTTCTGATTTCCACCTCTCCCAGATGGTCGCCCCAACCCAGAAGTGATGTATCGGTCACCACTATCAGCTATGGGTGGAGGAAGGGCGAGGGTATGCCGCTGACCCAATCGTAGTCCAGCATCCACCACTGTATGACTTTTGCAGTCACGTCCAAGATCTGAACATGGCAGTAAAGGACCCCTTGATGCTGGGCCCACTCAGACTTCAGATCTCGCTGCAGAGCCCAAATATGCTACCTGGCATGCTCGACCAGCAGAATGAAAGAGTCCATCATTTCCAGCAGCCCAAGAATCGGACTCACTGAAATCCAGAGCAGAGGCTGTAAGATCGCGATCATATCCTGAATGTCCTGGACCTTCCTTTCCAGGAGGAAAGGCACAAAACCAAACAGTGTCCAGAAAGTGGAGCGACTGCGAAGGAGTCAATGGGGATTTTGGCACGTTCTTACTGAACCCCAAGGATTAAAGGAGATTTGCCGTAGTCTGGAGGGTGTTGACAACTTCATGGGGCAAGCTTGCCTTCAACAGCAAATCATTGAGGTAGGAGGAGACTGGCCCCAGGTAATCTCTGAATGTGTGCTGCCACCACAGTCATCACTTTGGTGAATACCCGAGGGGCCCTGGAGGGACCAAAAGGAAGCACCACAAACTGAAAATGCTCCTCTCCCACCATGAACCACAGGTAGCACAGGTGGGCCAGCAAGACAGGGATGTAGAAAATCATTGTCCTTCTTGGCCAACAGAAAGTAGCTGGAATAACAACCACGTCCTGCTTCTGATGCTGGAACGGGTGGGGGGGGGGGGGAATTGTGGTTGATGGAAGGTACGGAGGGATGAAAGGAAGAGTAAGGCATAACCACTGCAGACAATCTGAAAGACCCACCTGTCTGATGTGATAGCTTGCCAACCCAGATAGATTCAAAGATTCTGTTTCCCACCAGCTGGCTGTGGCACTGTAAAGGTAAACTAAAGAGATCTGGCATAAGGGGCTGTGTGGGGATGGTGAGTGGCGGAGGATTGAGCATCATGCTAACCTTGGCTACAGGGGCAATGGGAACATCAGCCTCTCCAGCTAAACTGCTGGGTTACCTGCAGGGGAGGGACAGGTTGGAGGTAATTGATGTCTTGGATAAAGCTACAAAACTAATGTTGGAGTGGATACAGCTGGTGAGGCTGGGCAGAGAGGCCCAGAGAGCAAGCAGTAGCCCTACTCTCCTTGAACAGTTCAAGGCAGAGTCAGCCTTGTCCCCAAAGAAGCGAGTCCCACCAAATGGCACGTCCATCAGAGAGGACTGGACATCCCCCGAGAACCCAGTCTATCACAGCCATGCATGGCAACCAATGGCAACACTGGTGCCTATAGCTCACCCAGCAGAGTTGTTGGTGTTCAATCTACAATATGTTGTGAACTAGGCCACATCAGAACCATCTTGAATCACCTGCGAAAGAATCAGGTGAAGATCGTCTGGTACACCAAGAGGACTTGTGCCACCGAGTCCCAGAGGGCATAAGTGTAACAAACAGGAGCATTGATCGATAGCAGGGCCAAACTGGCAAATGAGAAAATACGGTTTCCAGAAGTCTCCACTCACTTGGATTCCTTGCTTGGGGGAGTGGTAGGAAAATTGTTGGGGTTGGTCCGGCTGATAGAAGCCTGCACTAATAGGCTTTTTGGAGAAGGGTCCTGCGACGAAAAAGCTGGGTTGCCTGGAGCAGGGAAATGGCGTCTTGAAATCTGACTGTTGACTGGATGGCCAGTACAAGGCTTGGCCCACACCCCAAAGAGCGTATCTGTCAGGGCCTCATTGAATTGGAGGAGGGGCTCAAAAGCAGTCTTACCCAGTTGTAAGACCTCAGTTAGCAAGCTTGTTTTCAACTCAAAGGTCACCTCAAGGACTTCAGCTACCCTAAGCATAAACATAGCATAGGAGGTAGATTATTCCATGGCTGGGCGGCGAGAATAGAGCGGTCTCCTGGGAAGTATCTAGTCCATTAGCCTCCTGCATGTAATCCTGCAGTTGTCCTCGATATAAGGCTGAGCAAACTAATCACCTTCATCACAATTGTCAAAGTTAGTGCCGAAGAGAGAATGCATTGAATGTTGACTGCCACTTGAAAGGTCAAGAGCAGGGGCTGATGTGCCAATCGGATTTGGGCGTGGTGTCGGTCAAAGTCTGACCGGAGTCGGTGTTGGAGAGGACGATCGGAGCCGCCTCCTCAACAGGAAGGTTCAGCATCAGAGTCAGCAGTCCAAGTAGTAGCTCTTCCTTCTAGGCAGGGAAAGGGGATTGATTACACAGCTAAGATAACCCCTACTCACCCCCTTGGTAGCTTGGCATGAGCAGTCAGGCCTATCTCAGAGGCCATGTGTAAAGCATTTGTAAATGAAAACACGGTAACACAGTGAACACACCACAAATGGACACCACACCAGTTTAGACCACTCTTTATCTAAACCAGACAAGACGAAAATCCAACATGCATGGATCAAGATATCGCTTTAAGAAGGTTTAAAACAGTTCAGTCTATATAGAGCTATGGAGGCGTCCCTTTTAGCACAAAGTACCTGGGATATGTCAAAATCACCACCTGAAAGCAGGCGCTGGGGAGGCGCCTGAAAGCAATTGCGATGCCTTGCTTCCTTGCACTCAGGGAAGGTGATGAGTGGGTTCCTTGCTCCCAAGGGAGGTGATGCATCGGTTCCTTACTGCTATGCAGTGAAAATGATGCATCAGTTCCTTACTGTGAGAGGAGGAGGTGTGTTGGTTTCTTACTGCACTGGGAGTTGATGCATTGTTTCTCCGGACACGCGGACTCGGTTCCTTACTGAAGCTCAGCATCAATTTAGGCTTGGCGCACAGGTGTGGTCTGTGAGAAAATGCAGGAATTGCAGGTCGATGCGGCAGCAAAACAGGCGCTGCGTCCATTCCCACAGTCGCAGACAGGTGATGTATTGATTCCTTCAGCCGCAGAGCAGGGCCTGTGTCAAAGTGGGAGTCTCGGACGTCGGAAACTCAGTGCTCTGGACTCAGGTTGCGGAAAGTCTTCGTACCGCGAACAGGCACTGCGTCAATTTTTTAGGCGCACTGCGGCGATGCGTTGGTTTTTCAACTGCACGGTAAGCTTGAGGTGGGAAAAATGGTGCAGGAAGGGTGATTAATGGATTTTCAAGTCGCAGATCAGTAGAACCACCTCCAAGGGCCCAGAACTGGAATTGGCACCACTCTGCAGGTCAGAACTCCCAGCAATGGAGTTCAGAGATGCTGCAGATTAAGTCTTTGATGGCCCTGAGACTTCCAACAGGAGGCAAGCACACACAAGCCCTTGGGGAACCTTGGAAAAGCAGGATACAAAAAGCAAAGTCCAGTTCGTCCACTGCCCACAAACGGAAGCAGCAACTGCAGGCCAACCTAGCAATGCAACACACATCAAAGGGGCAGTACTCCTCCTGACAGCTCTTCAGCTTGTCTTTCTCGCAGGGTCCTCAGTTCAGAAGTATTCTTAAAGTCTGTGGTCACAGGTCCAATACTTAAACCCGTTTTGGCATTTTAAGTAGGTATACTTCAAAGGATAGACTTTGCAGTGCACAGATCCTATCCACCCTGACCTACCTCCAGACACACTACAGAAGGGTGGAGACAGCATTGTGAGAGGACAGGCACAGCCCTTTTTAGGTGTAAGTGACAACTCCTCCAACCAATCTAGCCCAGGAAGGCCCAATCAGCATCCTTTGGGTGAATGTCTAGAGTGAATGCACAAACAAACCAGCTGTCAGTCTAAACCACAAATTTGTAAAGCAAGAAAATGACCACTTTCTGAAAGTGGCATTTTCAAACACACAATTCAAAAACCAACTTCACTAAAAGATGTATTTTTAGATTCTAAGCTCTGAGAGCCCAAACTCCAAATCTCTGTATCTTCCCAATTGAAAGTTACACTTGTAAGATGTTACAAGGCAGCTCCAAAAATAACCGGAGAGAGAGTCCTTGAAATAGTGAAAAACGAAATTAGCAGCATTTCACTATCGAGACATGTAAAACAAACCAGTACATGTCCTACCTTTGAAATACACTGACCATGCCCATGGGGCTACTTGGGTCTACATTAGGGGTGACACATGCAGTAAATGGGAAGGTTTGGGTACACTTGCCAGGTTTACATGGTGGTTTAAAGCTGCACTCACAGACACTGCAGTGGCAGGTGTGAGACATGATTTCAGGGCCACTCATGTGGGTGGCACAATCAGTGCTGCAGGCCCACTAGTAGCATTTGATATACAGGACCTGGACACCTACAGTGCACTTTACTAGGGGCTTACCAGCAAATCAAATATGCCAATCATGGATAACCAATTACAATCACATTTTACACAGGGAGCACTTGCACTTTAGCATTGATCAGCAGTGGTAAAGTGCCCAGAGTTCTAAAACCAGCAAAAACGAAATGCAGCACACAGTCAAAAACAGGATTTCAGAAGAAAAAAGACAGGGGAAAACATGCTAAAGATACCAGGTCGAACAGCGGGCCTGCACAGCACAAACTCATTGAACAAGAGGTACTACAAAAAAGAATTCCTGATCAAGTCTGATGCCTTGGGAATATCCAAAAGGTGAGGAATCTGAGGCAAGAAGTCTATTTCAGAAATTCCATATACAAGCCTGGCCTCATGAGCAATCTCCAGGTATGCCCTGGAATTAAGGGACAGGTTCACAAGAATGATATATCATGGCTGTAGGTTATAGGGTTATTGGTTGAGGGGGTGTACATGCCTCTCAAGCAACAACCACAATCGTGGTCAAGGTGAACCACAAAAGTCACTTAATTAAACTGTGCTTAACCCTCTGGTAACTTGGCACAAAAGCAGTCAGGCTTAACTTATGAGTAAATTATTTATGCAACCCACAAACCGTAATAAAATGAAAACACAGGAAAAATTCCACACCAATTAAGAAAAAATATACGACATTTTAATCAATAAAATGATACCAGAACGACAAAAATTAAATTAGTAGAACCAGAGATATGTAATTTTAAAGTATCAGGAAAGTATAGAGCCTAATAGACAAAGCACTACTCACGGTAAACTGGTCGTGCTAGACCAGGTGGGGGGTCACAAGTTCAGGCCAGCCGCAATGGAGCACTGTAGGAAAGTGCCCCTTTTTACATGATTACCTCCACTTTTTGACTGACATCCGATGCAACTTGACTTGAAGTCCCCGAGGTCCCTGCCGATCAGGTTCCCAGGGCCTGAGTTCTTTCAAAGGGCTGCAGCACCTATTGCGCCACCCTTAGAGGCCCTGCAACATCACACCCACATTGTGCCATTGCAGATTGCGTGTTTTCGTGCAGAGAAAAGTGAAGAGTCGACATGGCACACATCTCTGTGCGCCATGTCTGCAACCCACTGCCTGGGACATAGGTAAGTCACCCCTCTAGCCAGGTGTACAAGCCCCCAGGTGAGGACACTGTTGCATGAGCACTGTGCCCCTACAGTGTCTGAGTCCATTCTTAGACTTTGTAAGTGCATAAAAGCCATAAACAGTATATGGTCTGAGAGTTGGTGATTGTGAACTTCACATCTCCATAATGGCTTTACTGAAACCTGGGAAGTTTGGTAGCAAATATCTCAAGACATTACACCCACACTGATACCAGTGTGGAATTTAATGTAAAATGCACTCAGAGGGCATCTTAGAGAAGCCCACTGAAAAATGACCAGCCCTTTTGTGGCTCCTGAATGTCTACCAGCCGTTTGCCTCCACCAGACAGGTTTCTGGACCCCTGGGTGGAGGACCTCTGATCTATGGATCTAGAAACAAAGCCCATCCTGGGCAGAGGTGTCATGTGTCCTCCCCCAGGATGAGCTGGGTCCACGAAGGGAAAGCTTCAAAGGCCTGCCGCCTTTTTATGCTGCCCCTGCCTTTTGCTGCCCCCCCGCAACTGTCTTCCACCGGTTCTGGCCCCCACTTTGGGTGGAAGAATCAGTGGGAAAACCGAATTACGAGGAGAGGTGTGCCCACCCTTGCCAACCCCACCCCTCATATGGGGGAGGCGAGGTGAAGCACACATCTCAGTCCCCTCCATATTGAAGATGAGGGGACCCAGCCAATTAGGAAGAGGCTCATGCCCCCTCCCACAGGAGGGTGGCATATTAGGAGGTGTAACGACCCCAAGGAAGGAACCCATTGGTCCTGACCTGCACACCCCTGTAAACACCCCAATATTTAATATTTGGGGGAAACCCCGAACCTTGCCTCCTCAGATTCGAGGAAGAAAGAAGAAGGACCGAAGTGCAGTGCTGGCCCAGGAAGAAGAGGACACATACTGCTTTGGCCTCAGCCCTAACGGCCTGTCCCAACTCCAACATGCCTACAGCGGAAACCCCGCCGTGTCCAGCAGCCCCCCAGAAACTGGAGGACCTGCCCTGCACCAATCTTAATAACTCTGTCTCCCGTGAGAACAGGATTTCCTCAAAGAAGACTCCAGCAAGAACCCGGACACAGACAGCTCAGCGGATCTGCACCACTCCGCACCCGACGCCTACGCCAGAGTTCGAGTGGCCCAACACCACGAGGAGGTCTCCCCAGCGATGCTGACCTGGGATCTGGTGATCCCCGACCTACCTCAAGCTTCTAGCAGATGCCTGCAGCCTCAACCTGAAGGCCACCAGACCGGAGCTGGTAAGAAGACCCAAGGTCAAAAGACACCCCTTCACCAGACGCCTCACAGCCTTGGGTGGCCCAACCAATGGTGTCCAGGCTTCCCTTAAGAATCCAACTTACCGCTCCTGCCAGTGGTCGCCTTCAGGAAGCCTCAGTGTCCGAGCCTGCAGCCCTTTTCTTCAAACCGGAGATATCCATTGAAAACCACAGGGTACCCAACGTTTTCTTGGCACTCTGCATCCGGCCGCCTCTGTGTCCTGTTGGTGCAGCTCCTGTGCTGATTGTTGGCCCCTTCAGTGTTAATCTTAAACCCAGGAGCTTTGCTCCCACACCAGAGTGGCCTGCTCGTAAGCAGCCCCTGACCGAAGGCCTCCTTAGCTCCACTGGCTAACATTGGGCCCACACTCTGCATCCGGCCGCCCCAGTGCCGCTGGTAGAGCAGTTTGAGTGCTTACCTGAGCCTTGGTTCTAACTCCCAAAAACTATTCTTGCAGGCTCTATGGGAAAAAGAAGGTTATCGGTTTGCAGGTAAGTAAAACCTGCAAGTCGATAACCTTCTTTTTCCCATAGAAACCAATGTTGTGATTTTTGTTAATAAAAATGTTGTGTCAAGTTGAACTTTTGCATTGAAAACAAAGTATCTTTGCTTTAAACTCAAAAGTGTAGTTCTTATCTATCAGTGGAACACTCCAGTGTGTGATATTTAGGCATATCACCTCCAATACTCAAAGTAACCGAAAAGTTATCCAAAAGTAATAAAAAAGTAATTTCTATGTATTCCAAACTGTTCTAAAAGGAAATACAAACATGTAACGATTGCAATCTCATCCACAACTGCATTTCCTTAAAAAGTTTTGCACTTGAAACCATATTCTTCCTACCTGTACCAAGCCCTGCTTGGTTCTAGAAATAAGAAATAGGCATATATTTTTTATACTTACCTGACTGGTTTGGATTCTGTATCTGGGTGTGTGTAATCAGTCCTTGACTGAGTGAATACAATAAATGCTAAACACAGCCTCCTGATAAGCCTACCTGCTTGACCACAGTACTATAAAGAGAGCTGTTAGTGGTTATCTAATTTAGCTTCTGCTATACTTCTGGGAATTCCCTGGACTCTGCAAACTATACCTTACTTTGATATAGCATATACAGAGCCAGCTTCCAACAAGCATGGGCCGGATACAGGGACCAGGTCAGTTCCGCTGAAAAAGTTACTTTCTTAAAGTCCGGCACGAAGAGTCCAGTGGAAGAGGCCACAAGGAATAGGAAGAGGGTCGTGGAAGGTCATCAATGTAGCAGGAAGAGCAGGTTTGGCATCGTGGAGAGTTGTCGCTGTGGCACGAATACCCAATCTGGCATTGTAAACAGTCATTTATGGAGCTTTGTGTAGACGGTCACCGTGGGCTGGTGGTTGCTGTAGCGCAAAGACATGGATTCACGAGAACTTTGCGTTGGTGGTCCACGTGGGCGGCAGAGTCTTGCCACAAACGGGCTCATTCACAGCCATAAAGAGCTCACAACTTAAGGATTTCACCTTTCTTTGCAGAAGAGTGCTCTCAGATGTCTGTCAAGGGTCAAGGACCTGGCAAGGCACCTCTTAGGGATGACACACTTACTCTAGCAGGGGCCAGAAGAGCTCAGGCAAATCTAGTTGCAGCAAGTCAACTGAGCAGTTGCAAGGAGGTCTCTGGAGCTTGTTGTGTCTTTGTATATCAGAACAGGAGGTTAGCCAACTGATCCTTGGAGTCACTTAGGTTATCCTGGTATAAAGGAAGGAGGTCCAGTCTTTCCTCCCAGAGACCACATCAGGTCTCAAGCAGGGAAACAAGATAGTACTTCTTCCGCAGCCCACAGGTTCAGGAGTGTAATGCAGAGGTGTCTCAGGAGGTCCAATATTTCGATCTGTTGCCAGCCTTTGACGTGGGAATGGCATCCTGGCTTCCCCCACATCTGGTTCTTGAAGGTTCTTCCCTTCCCCTGTCAAGACTCCAAGTACTGTAGGGTGACAAAAGACTGGTGTCAAGTTTCCTTGTGTGTGCTGGAGGCATCTTATTGAAATGTAAGTGGGTGAGGGAAGAGCTCTATCCCACCCATCCTGGCAGGATGGCCTGTCCTGCCATTACCTAGTCGCCTTTTGTCTTACTGTCTAGGAGGAAAATACAAAGGACAACTGCCAAGCTATTCACATTTATTAAACTCAGGACACATGTTGCAGGGAACAAATGGTTAGGACATGAAAATGCCAACTTTCCAAAAGTGGCATTTTCAGAACTGTGACTTAAAATCCACCATTAAAGAGGGTTTTAAATTACAAATGTTTTTGAGTCCAAACGTACATTCTGATCTGTTACCAATCAAGAGGAAACACTTATTAAATGTAATAAGGTAACCAAATGTTATCCAATGGGAAAGATAGGCTTTGCAGTAGTGAAAAACAAATTGGGGGGGGGGGGCATATTACAGTGATATGTAAAACTTAAAAGTACATACCCTATCTTCTAATTACAATGACCCTGCCATGTGGGCTGTATAGGGCCGACCTTAGGGCTGACATGTTTTAAGAAGGGAGGTTTAGGCCTAGCAAAAGGTTTATATTGCCGGGTCAAACTAGCAGTTTTAAAACTGCACCACAGGCTACAATGGCAGGCCTGAGGCATGTTTTAAAGTGCTGCTTGAGTGGATTGCAGAATGAGTGATGCAGGCCCTTTAGTAGCATTCAATTTACAGGACCTGGGTACATGCATTACCATATACGAGGGACTTATAAGTAAATTAAACATGCCAATAAGGTGTAAGCCAATTATACCATGCTTTAGGGGAAGAGCACAGGCACTTTATCACTGGTTAGCAGTTGGAAAGGGAACAGTCCTAAATCCAACAAAAACAAATTCAGAACACAGGAGGGGTGAAGGCAAAAGGTTTGGGGGACGATCACACCAAGGATGACTGGTCTAACATGGAACAACCCCCCACCTCCACCGCCCCCCCCCCCCCATCTTAAAGTGGGGAGAACTACCCGCCCTCGTGGGATTTCTAATCACTAAGGCGGAAGAATCTGCATATACCATTAGCATTAGAGTGGTCATTCCCAGAGCAGTGTTTTACTTTAAAGTCCATTCCCTGTTCAGAGATGGGCACTTCAACAGTTTGGAATTCTCACTCCCTGTCTGCATGAGGCATTTGGGGAGTCAGAACCTGGAAGTTAGTCCCAAAAAGTATGGTCTCAACTTCTTACATGCCTAAAACCACAGAAAAAGCTTCTCTCTCAATAGCACTCCACCTCTGTTCCCTGAGCAGTAACCTTCTACTGATGAAGGGCTGCAGGTTAATATAGGCCCTCTTGTGAGCACAGCCTCTATTCCATGCTCTGAAACATCTGTCTGGACTATAAACTCCTAGGAGAATTTAGAGGCCTTGAGTACAGGTAAACGTGGCCTCCTTCAGGGTGCTAAAAGGCTTTCTGGTAAGCCTCTGTCCAGAACATCTTCTTAGGCTGTTTCTTACAAGTCGGCCAAGTTAAGGGGGCAAAAATGATGTCATAGCCCTTAATAAACATTCTGTAATATCCAGTGAGGCCCAGAAAGGCCTTCACTTCAGTCTCTGTTTTAGGGGTTACCAGGCCAGAACAGAATCAGTCTTGGCTTGGAGGAGCTGCACCCTAGCCCCCGCCAACTAGGTGTTCCAGATATACCACAGATCCCTGCCCTTTTTGGCACTTGCAGGCGTTGATAATAAGGCCTACTGCTGCAGGGTGGGAAGCACCTCCTGGAGGTATAACAAGTGATCCTCCTAGCTGGAAATGTAAACTGCAATGTCGTCCAGGTAGGCAGTACTGAAATCCTCCATTCCAACCTGAGCCCTGTCGACCAGCCTCTGGAAGGTGGAAGGGACATTCTTTAACCGAAAGGGCAGCACTTTAAACTAGAAGTGGCCCTATAGGGTGAAGAATATAGACTTCTCCTTAGCCCTCTCAGTTAGGGCAATCTACCAGTACCCTGAAGATAAATCAAAGTTACTCAGGAATTAGGCAGCTTCAAGCCCATATATGAGCTCATCAGCTTGAAGGATGAGATAAGCATCATTTTTTGTAACTGATTTAAGCCCTCTATATTTCACACAGAACCGGAGTTCACGGTGGGGAGACTTTGGGTACTGGCCTTGGCCCGTCGTATGAGATGCTCAAGGGCAGAGCACTCCTTCTGAGACTTGCAGAATTCTTCCCTGGTGAGCCCTCCCTCAGCTAGCCAACCAGCCAGCTCAGGCAAACCTCCCAGACCAATGGAGTTTTCAGGGGCAGGTTTCACTCGCCCTGGCCCTTTCTCCACCACGCAGCCATTTTACCACAAAACCTAATTGATTATTCTCTCGGGCTGTAATGGACCTTGTGGCCAGGTACACCCACTCAGGCAACCTTACCATATCCAGGTGGAACCGGAGCTCCACTTCCTTCGAGACAGTGTGCTTCAAGTCATCCCAAAGTAGATAGTCTACAGGCACTGCAGGACTCATATACTTTCAATGAACCCAAGACCACAACCCCTACCACTCAAAGGGAACCAAAGCCACAGGGTAGTGCCTCTCACAGTTGTCTTCTACCACAACCTGGTATATTATATTGGGGATTACCAGCTTTGAGGACACCAAATTACACCTGAAGATAGTCATGCTGGTTCCTGTGTCCCTCAGAGCCTCCATCCTTCGCCCATTAATGATGGCCCACTACCTGTACTTGGAAGTATTCAAAGGCATGTGGGATTTAAGCACAATCAACTTGTCAGCCAGAACACTATGGGAACCTTTGCACTAACCCTCATGCTAACTGGGACAACCTCCTCACCAAGCACCACACTTGTCAACCCAGGTGTCGGTCCATCAGTAGGGGGCTGCGCCCTTTTGGGGCATTTAGCATCTACCTTCATGTGCCAATACCAATAGCAGTCATAACATTTGGGGTTGAACCTCTAGGACCTCTATTCAGGAAACCTACTTTTGTTGTGGTCAGGCTGGGACTAATTCTTCCCCTGAGGGTTCTTTTGGGGGCCGTTGGAGAACTTCTTGTTTTTATTTTTGTCTCCCCCCTCTTTCTTCTGTTGAGGACCCCGTCCACCTTATGGGAATACCCCCTTGACACCTTCTGTGGACTCTGGTGCTTGTCCAGTGGTCTGCCTCCATAGCAAGCTCATAATGGATATTATTAAACCCATGAGACTCACTGCAGACACAGAAGGAAAATACAACATTTTAATTAGAAATGAGTTCCCCATTTGCAAACAATTGGTATTGTTCATTACAGGGAGAATCACAATTAGAGTCCTTAGTTGATTAAGGGCAGCATCCATCAACTCGCTGGTTTTGCCATTAGATGTGCAAGGTAAGAACTATCCAGCTTTAACCCTCTTAGGGGTAAGATCCTCCTAGCATGCCAAGAGCAGTCCCAAACAAGGGTTAGAAATAAAAAGACAAGGACAGATTTGTTTCCTAGCCAAGATTCCGATGGATAGATAAAGTGAAATCCATGACGGCTAGATCATAGGTAAACGTCCCAAACTACCACAACCTACAAGTGTGTGTAGTTTCAATGTTTACCAATTATAACTAATGGATGCTGTTTTACACAATTCCACAGAAATTGTAGTTCTCTGTGAGCACTGTTTCTGCAGAAACTGCATTTCTGAGAGGGAAACAACCCTGCTGGACACAAAAGGTGCACAGTTGATACACTGGCTGGGAATAATCCACAACTGTCTTTGAGAAATGAAATAAGGAGAAAGCTAAATGAAAAACTGTCAAAGTTACAACTTTTGCTAGTTGCCCGTGATCTGAGAAATGATAGACTGATAAACATTGGGTAGGAATATTTGTTTGAACCTATCATGCCACAGACAACGGGGCAACAACAGTGGGGTTGCCAAATTGAGAGGACGAGCACTCTTACCCATCTCGGAGGATTGTATAAGCATGGAAAGGAAAGCATGGAAAAGCCACTAAAATGGGTTCATGTGGTCTGGGGGATTTGGTTGATGACAGTGTCTCCCACACAACTAGGACCAGCCATTACACTGAACAGAGATAGGAACATACGATATCAGCACAGAGCCAACAAACTCTTCCATAACCACAGCTAGACAGAGGGATATAGAACGGAGTCCTAGAGTTCCCACTATTCTGCTGCCAATGAAACATGTCTGAATGTGAAATAATGAGCCAGAGGAGTCCCACAGTCAATACATGTTGTTTACTGATCAACAACCAAGATGGCTGAATACAATGACCCATGCCATTTATCAAATCCATTCATATTTACACATCCACACACAGTAATTCCTTATACGCTTGTAGTGAACAATTCATAACTAGCCAGGCATACATATAGGTAGTGAAAATATTATTTCTCACTTATGAAGCTTGCCTGCCCACATTACAAAAGAAAGTATCTTGTAAATGTTAACAAGATTAGGTTGGGAACATTTTAAATACAATGTCATGATTTACAACATACTTGTTGCATAGTCAAGTTGTTTTTTTGTTGGTGATAAGGAATATGCTACTTACCAGTATGCATCTGTTCTTGGCATGTAGAGCTGCAGAGCCACACACTTAGGATAGTAGATCGCCATCTGGTGTTGGGCTTGGATGCTTGCAGGTTGTTGTTGTCTTCGGAAGAAGTCTTTGGTCACGAGATAGGCGACTTCTCCCTTGGACCACAGTGCGCATGGGCATCCACTCCATCCTCAGATTGTTTTTCGCCATGATGGGAAATGATGGAGTTTGTAAAAAGAAAGATGTCCATGTGTAATGTCTAAGTAAGACGATGCTGGAACAGATACAGGTCCCGGGGAGGTGGGTGGGCGTGTGTGGCTCTGAAGCTCTACATGCCAAGAACAGATGCATACTGGTAAGTAGCATATTCCGTTTGAGGCATATGAGCTGCAGATCACACACTTAGGATAGACTATATAGCAGTGTCTCCCCTAGCGGTGGTCACCTGTATCGGTTGCAGCAGTTTGGAATAAGGTTTTAAGGACAGCCGGACCTACAGAAGCTTGTTGTTTTGCTTGCACGTCAACACAGTAGTGTTTAGTGAAGGTGTGTGTTGTAGACCATGTGGCTGCCTTACAAATATCTTCTAAGGGAATGTTTCCTAAGAATGCCATGGAAGCCCCTATTTTGCGTGTGGAATGCGCTCTAGGGGGAACTGATATTGTGCGTTTAGCCTTGTGGTAGCATATTTGGATACATTTAACTATCCACCTGGCTATCCCGGATTTGGAAATGGGGTTGCCTTTATGTGGTGGAGAGAAAGCAACAAACAATTGTTTGGTTTTGCGGAATGATTTGGTTCTGTGAATGTAGTAAAGCAGGGCTCTTTTAACGTCTAAGGTATGAAGAGCTCTTTCAGCTACCGAGTCCGGATTTGGGAAGAACACTGGTAGCTCAACTGGTTGGTTAAGATGGAACGGAGATATGACTTTTGGCAGGAATTTGGGATTTGTCCTAAGAACCACTTTGCTGCGGTGTAATTGTAGGAATGGTTCTTGTATGGTTAAAGCCTGGATTTCACTTACCCTTCTAAGGGATGTGATAGCAATAAGGAAAGCCACTTTCCATGTGAGGAACTGCAGTTCGCATTTATGCATAGGTTCAAATGGGGGTCCCATGAGCCTTGTAAGAACAATGTTTAGATTCCACACTGGGGAAGGTGGTAATCTGGGCGGAATAATTCTCTTAAGGCCTTCCATGAAGGCTTTCATCGCAGGTACTCTAAATAGTGACAAGTGTTGTCGATTTTGTAAGTAGGCTGCTAATGCTGCTAGGTGGAGACGTATGGATGAGTACGCTAAATTACATCTTTGCAAGTGTAGTAAGTAGCAAATGATGTTCTGGATGGATGCATCCAGTGGGCGTATATCATTGTTAGTGCAGTAAATGGCATATCTTTTCCATTTTGCAGCGTAGCAGGCTCTAGTAGTAGGTCGCCTGGCCTCTTTTATAATATTCATGCAGTCTGGTGGTAGTATGAGGTAACCGAACTCTAGGACTTCGGGAGCCAGATCGCTAGATTCAGTTGACCTGGATCTGGGTGTCTGATTTCTCCATGGTTCTGGGTTAATAAGGACGGGGAGAGGTGCAGTTTTTGGTGTGGAACTAGAGAGAGCTCCAGTAGCGTTGTGAACCAGGGCTGGCGTGCCCATGTGGGAGCTACTAGGATCAGTTTGAGAGACTGTTGCCGGAGCTTGCGTACCACGAATGGAATGAGTGGGAGAGGCAGAAAAGCGTACGCAAATCTGCCTGACCAGTTCATCCATATCGCATTGCCCTTCGACTGTGGGTGGGGAAACCTGGCGGCGAAGGTTGGGCATTTTGCGTTTTCGTGTGTGGCGAACAGATCTATGTCTGGTTGGCCCTATTGTTGGGAAAAGGGGAGTAGGACTTGTGGGTGCAATTCCCATTCGTTGATCTGTTGAGTCTGTCGACTTAACAGGTCGGCAATCTGATTGTGAACCCCTGGAAGGTGTTCTGCAATTAGGTATATGTTCTGGGGAACGGCACATCTCCAAATGAACTGTGCGAGGTGGGACAGCTGGAGAGAATGTGTGCCTCCTTGTTTTTGTATATAATACATGGCTGTCATGTTGTCTGTACGGATGAGGACAGTCTTGTTCTGGAGATGTATTTGGAATGCTTTTAGTGCTAGGAATATTGCCAGTAGTTCCAGGTAATTGATATGGAGCACTTTCTGTTGAGTGGTCCATTTGCCCTGAGTGGTGTGTCCTAGGAGATGGGCTCCCCATCCTGTGAGTGATGCGTCCGTTGTTAGCACTATTTGTGGAAGAGGCTCGAGGAACGGCCGCCCTTTGGACAGGTTTATAGTGTTCCACCATTTTACAGAGCGATGTGAGCGGCTGTCCACCAACACCAGATCTGTTAGTTGTCCGTAAGCCTGATTCCACTGACGTGCTAGACACTCTTGCAAGGGACGCATTTGCAGTCTTGCATAAGGCACAATGAAGATGCAGGACGCCATCGTGCCTATGAGTTACATGAACACTCTTGCTGGAAGAGAGTGTTGGGTTTGAAATTTTGCGATTAGAGCTTGTATGTTGGCTATCCTGGCTGGGCTGGGATATGCCAGGGCTTTGGAGGTATTTATGGTGGCTCCCAGATATTGATGTATGTGGGAGGGTTGGAGATGAGATTTGTGATAGTTTATTGTGAATTCCAAGCTGTGTAAGAGTTGAATAGTTTGGTGAGTGTGTAGAACGCATTTGTTGAATGAGTTGGCTTTTATTAGCCAGTCGTCTAGATACGGGAAGACATGAATTTGTTGTTTTCTGGGATGCGCTGCTACAACTGCTAGACATTTGGTGAATACTCTGGGCGCAGTTGTCACCCCGAATGGAAGGACTGTAAACTGATAGTGTTGTCCGTCCACCACAAACCTTAGGTACTTCCTGTGAGCAGGATGTATGAGAATGTGAAAATAAGCATCCTTGAGATCTAGTGTGGCAAGGAAATCGCCTTGTTGTAGTAGTGGGAGCACTTGTTGAAGAGTGATCATATGGAAATGATCTGAGTTTATATACAGATTTAGGGGTGTGAGGTCGAGTATTGGTCTTAGAGGCCCGTCCTTTTTGGGGATTAGGCAGTACAGTGAGTATACCCCTGTAACCTGATGTTGTAAGGGTACTGGTTCTATTGCGTGTTTTTGAAGCAATGAGAGAACCTCTTGTTTGAGGAGCGTAAGATGGTCTGGTGTCATGGAACGCTAGTTGGGTGGTATGTGTGGGGGGGTAGTGGTGAGTTCCAGGCAGTAACCATACTGGATAATTTGTCTTACCCACTTGTCTGTTGTGATGGAGTTCCAGACAGGTAGGAACTGTTTGAGTCTTCCCCCGACTGGAGTGGAATGGTCTGGGGGGAGTGGAGGAAAGTCACTGTTTTGTGGTGGGGGAGGTACGAGTGTTGGTATTGCCTCGACCTCGTCCCTTGGTGTTGTTTTCTCTATATCCTCCTCTAAAATATCCTCTACTGGGGGATGTTTGTTGAGAGGTTTTGAAGGTAGAGGAGGTGTCTGCTCCCATATTCTTGGAGGCTCCTCTGTAGAAGGAGCGCCGAAAGGAGCCGCGTGGTTGTGGAGACTGCAATGCTCCCATGGACTTAGCAGTCTCTGTGTCTTTTTTCATTTTTTCGAGTGCAGTGTCTACTGCTGGCCCAAATAGCTGTTCTTGGTTAAATGGTTGGCTGAGGATGGTACTTTGTACTTCTGGCTTAAAGCCTGAAATGCGTAGCCAGGCATGGCGTCTGAGGAGTACACTTGGGTTTATAGCTCTAGAGGCGGTGTCTGCGGCGTCAAGTGCGCATTTAATTGACGCATTTGAGATACGTTTTTCCTCTTGTATAAGGTCATTTGCCTGGGTCTTGTACTGGTCTGGCAGGTGTTGTAGCAGATTCTCCAACTGATCGCAGTGAGCCCTATCATAGTGTGCTAGTAGTGCTTGGGTGTTGGCAATACGCCAATGATTAGCAGCTTGTGCTGCTACTCGTTTGCCTGAGGCTTCTAATAGTTTAGATACTTTGTCAGGGGGTGGTGTATCTCCCGTGGTTTGGGAGTTGGCGCGTTTCCTTGCGTTGGAAACAACCAAAGAATCAAGAGGGAGCTGTCCTTTGATGTAACAAGGATCTTCTGGGGCAGGTCTATATTTTTTCTCAATTCTTGGGTTAAGTACCCTGGCACGGACGGGGTCTTTAAATACTTCTGTGGCGTGTTTTGTGACACCTTTAATCATAGGTAGAATTTGTACTATTTTCTGAGACTGTTCAAATGTGTCTAAGAGGAAATCTTCCTCGGGTGCATCGGAGTGCATGGTGACGCCATGGTAAAGTGCTGCCCTGTTTACTAGTTGTCCAAACCTCAGGTGATCATCTGGAGGTGATGGTTTGGAGGGATATGGTACAGGGTCGGGCATATCTGGTAGAGGGTATGCCCAATCGTCCAATGGTGCTGTATCTGGATCCGTGAACGGATCGTTAGGATCACCAGGATCACCCCCTTCCCCTAGGTCATCATCATCATCTTGTGGAGGTGGTGTATGTGATGGAGATGGTAGAGGTAAGGGTGGTGTAGGCAGAGGGGGTGGGGTAGAAGGACGTATGGCAGAGGGAAGGAGGAATAGGTGATGTTGCCGAGTCCTTCTTTGTTATAGGAACTGGGGCAGGTGTTGTATCCATTTTCCGTTTCTTACATGGCACTGCAGTGACATGTCCAGTCTTTGGATTAATATAGATCCTTTTTTGTGTTGGATCTGGATGGAAAAGTTCTTGTTCTTCAGGAACAGATTTCGGCTCCGATTTTTTCGGTTCCGATCGAGGTTTTGGTTGATCGATCGAGTCTTTGGCTTTAGGAGATGTATTATAGTCCTTAGCCGGTGGTTTCGGTGCCGATGGGGGTTTCGGTGCCGATGGGGGTTTCGGTGCCGAAGTTAAGTCTTTTGGTTTGGGAAGTTTCGGTGCCTGTTTATCTATGGGCCTCGATGTTTTCGGTGCCGAGGGTGTCGGATCCGATTTCGGTGCCGAGGGGTCTTTTGTCTTCGGTGCCGAAGGTACAATTATATGCGGCTTACTCGGGCCCGAGCCACCAGAAGGCTTATGTTTCTTCGGAGCCGAGCCCGGAGGCGAGGCTTCTGAAGGGTGTTTTCGGTCTCGACTGAGGCCAGCTGGCGAAGTCTTGACCAATGCCTTTGGTTTTGGCGGGGTTGGGGCAGTGGCACTCACGCGTTGCCCAGGAGTAATGGGGTCGTCTGAGTCGTCTGCTTCTGAGATGATTTGAAGTTCCTCGGAACCTTCTTCCGGGACGTCGGGACCCTCATCAAAGATATTTTCTGGTTCCGGGGCTGGTTTATGTGCCCTGATATGGCGTCGAGCTCCTCGATCCCGTTTTGGTCTTTTTGGATCGAAATGCTGCGCAGGCTGGACAACTGGCTTTGTCGTGTTCCGGTGATAGGCACAGGTTGCAGACTTTGTGATGGTCACTGTGCGGACATTTTGCTCCACACTGGGGGTATTTTTTACACAGCGTCCTTTCCATGAGCCGTAGGCCTCACGGCGTGGATAGGCCCAGCAGCCCACGTCGATGTCCGGAATCGAGCCGATGAATTCGATGTCGAGTGAAGGTGCTTCGATGTAGTTGTAGAAGTTTTTTCGCTTCGAAAGGAATATGCTACTTACCAGTATGCATCTGTTCTTGGCATGTAGAGCTGCAGAGTTGTACACTTAGCATAGGTCGCCATCTGGTGTTGGGCCCGGATGTTTGCAGTTTGTTTTTCTTCTTGGACAGTCTTAGGAAGTCACGAGTTTGGTGACTCCTCCTTCGGTCCGTACTGCGCATGGGCTTCGGCTCCATCCTCAGATTGTTTTTCGCCAACAGGGAAATGATGGAGGGTAGTAATAACAGTGAGAAACCCATGTGTTGTATCTAAATAAGATGTACTGGAACGGATACAGGTAGCCGGGGAGGCGGGTGGGCGTGTACAACTCTGCAGCTCTACATGCCAAGAACAGATGCATACTGGTAAGTAGCATATTCCGTTCGAGGCATATGAGCTGCAGATTGTACACTTAGCATAGATTATATAGCAGTACCCAACCTTAGCGGCGACCACCGGTATCCGTTGCAGCTGTTTGAAAAAGTGTCTTTAGTACAGCCTGGCCCACCCTAGCTTGCTGCTTGGAATGCACATCTACACAGTAGTGTTTTGTGAAGGTGTGCGGTGTAGACCATGTGGCTGCCTTGCAGATGTCATCTAAGGGTATATTCCCTAGAAAAGCCATAGAAGCCCCTAACTTTCTTGTAGAGTGGGCTTTAGGGGGAACAGATAATGTTCTCTTTGCCTTTTGATAGCAAATTTGTATGCATTTTACAATCCACCTAGCTATCCCTGATTTTGAAATGGGGTTGCCTTTATGTGGTGGAGAGAAGGAAACGAACAATTGTTTAGTCTTCCTGAAGGGTTGCGTTCTTTGTATGTAGTATAGTAACGCCCTTTTTACATCAAGTGTGTGTAAGGCCCTTTCTGCAACAGATTGGGGTTGCGAGAAGAAGACAGGTAATTCCACTGATTGATTGAGGTGGAAGGGGGAAATGACTTTGGGCAGAAACTTCGGATTTGTGCGAAGTATGACCTTGCTGTGATGCATTTGTATGTAGGGTTCCTGTATGGTGAACGCTTGTATTTCACCAACCCTTCTAAGGGAAGTGATAGCTACAAGGAAAGCTGTTTTCCAGGTGAGAAACTGTAGCTCACATTTGTGCATTGGTTCGAAGGGCGGACCCATTAGTCGTGTAAGAACTAAATTTAGATTCCATACAGGGGAAGGTGGTGCCCTGGGAGGAATTACTCGTTTAAGGCCTTCCATGAAGGCTTTAATAGCGGGCACTCTGAAGAGTGATAAATGCTGCCTGTTTTGTAGATAAGCAGCGATCGCTGCTAGGTGTAGGCGTATGGATGAATATGCCAGGTTACACCTGTGAAGATGGAGCAGATAGCATATGATGTGCTGTATGGATGCATCTAGAGGGTTGATTGTATTGTTACGGCAGTAAATTACAAATCTTTTCCACTTTGCGGCATAGCATGCTCTAGTGGTAGGACGTCTGGCTTCCATGATGATGTTCATACAATCAGGGGGAAGGTTAAGGTATCCGAATTCTAGGATTTCAGGAGCCAGATCGCCAGGTTGAGCTGAGCTGGGTCCGGGTGCCTGATTTCTCCATGGTTCTGGGTTAGGAGGCATGGGGATAGATGCAGTTTTTGATGTGGTACCACTGACAGTTGTAGTAGCGTGGTGTACCACGGCTGTCTGGCCCACGTCGGAGCTACCAGAATGAGTGTGAGGGAGTGCTGTTGTAGCTTCCTGACCACTAATGGAATTAGTGGGAGAGGTGGAAAGGCGTATGCAAATCTGCCTGACCAGTTCATCCATATCGCATTGCCCTTGGACAATGGGTGTGGGTATCTGGCGGCGAAGCTTGGGCATTTTTTGTTTTCCTGGGTGGCGAAGAGGTCTATTTGAGGATGCCCCCACTGTTGGAAGAATGGGTGAAGAACTTGTGGATGCAGTTCCCATTCGTGTATTTGTTGCGTTTGTCTGCTGAGCAGATCTGCCATGGTGTTTTGTACGCCTGGAACGTGCTGTGCCAGGAGAAAGATGTTTTGAGGAATTGCCCATCTCCATATGCTCTGGGCTAAGCGGGAGAGCTGGGGAGAGTGTGTCCCCCCCTGTTTTTGGATATAATACATTGCAGTCATATTGTCTGTGTGAATGAGGACTGCTTTGCCCGAAATCTGTTTTTGGAAAGATTTTAGGGCTAGAAAGATCGCCAAGAGCTCCAGATGGTTGATGTGGAGCGATTTTTGCTGTGGCGTCCATAGACCTTGCATGGTGAGGTGTAGAAGGTGCGCTCCCCAGCCGGAGAGCGATGCGTCCGCTGTTAGAGTCACTTGAGGAACCGGGTCCAGGAACGGCTGCCCTTTGGAAAGGTTTGTGGTGTTCCACCACTGCAGAGAGTGATGTGTGCGGCCGTCCACCAACACCAGATCCGTCAGCTGACCCTGGGCCTGGTTCCACTGTTGTGCTAGGCACTCTTGAAGTGGACGCATGTGGAGTCTTGCATGGGGCACTATGAAAATGCAAGACGCCATCATTCCTATGAGCTTCATAAACACTCTTGCTGGAAGAGAGTGCTGAGGAAGGAATGTTTTGCGTAAGGCTTGAATGCTTGTGATTCTGGCTGAGTTTGGATAGGCAATACCCTTGGAGGTGTCTATAGTGGCCCCGAGGTATTGCTTTGTGTGAGATGGTATGAGGTGGGACTTTTGGTAGTTCACCGTGAAGCCTAGCTGGTGGAGCAGTTGGATGGTGCTGTTTGTATGCTGCACACATTGGTCGTAGGACGCGGCTTTTATCAGCCAGTCGTCTAGGTAAGGGAAGACGTGAATATGTTGACGTCTGAGGTGTGCTGCTACTACTGCTAGGCATTTGGTAAACACCCGTGGTGCGGTGGTGACCCCGAAGGGGAGAACCGTGAATTGGTAATGTTGCCCGTCCACCACGAACCTGAGGTATTTCCTGTGAGAGGGGTGTATTGGAATGTGAAAGTATGCGTCTTTCAGATCCAAGGTTGTGAGAAAGTCTCCCTGGCAGAGGAGTGGGAGGACTTGTTGTAGAGTGACCATGTGAAAATGGTCTGAGTGTATGTAGGCATTTAGAGGCCGGAGGTCCAGAATGGGTCTGAGGGTCTCGTCTCTCTTTGGTATTAAGAAATATAGAGAGTAGACCCCTAGATTTCGTTGGTTGACGGGGACCTGCTCTATAGCATGTTTTTGCAGGAGTGAAAGTACCTCTTGTTTGAGCAGTGTGGAATGTTCTTGAGACATTGGACGGTGCCTTGGTGGGATATTGGGTGGGGTAGATGTTAGCTCTAGACAGTACCCTGACCGAATGATTTGGGTCACCCATTTGTCCGATGTTATGGACTCCCATACGTGGATAAAGTTTTGTAGTCTGCCCCCGACCGGAGTGGAATGGTCTGGGGGGAGCGGAGGGGAGTCATTGTGCGGGGGGGGTGGCAGAACGGGTGTTGTTGGTTTTGCCCCTGCCCTTATTGTTGTTACCCCTGTAACCACCTCTCTGATTGCCCTTTGAAAAGGTATTTTGAGGAGGGGACTTGTAGGAGGTAGAGGCGTTATCGGTGGAGGAGCCTCTACCTGTGCCACTAAAGGACGAGCGTCG
Source organism: Triturus cristatus (assembly GCF_964204655.1). Taxonomy (NCBI): domain Eukaryota; kingdom Metazoa; phylum Chordata; class Amphibia; order Caudata; family Salamandridae; genus Triturus; species Triturus cristatus. The sequence continues at coordinate 992,848,241 of NC_140585.1, read as the reverse complement.
AAAGGAACGTTTGGAGGCTTGTGTTTGGAGTGCCCCCATAGACTTTGCTGTGTCTGTGTCTTTCTTCATCTTTTCGAGCGCTTCGTCTACCTTTGGCCCAAAGAGTGTTTCCTGGTCAAAGGGGTGATTAAGTATGGATGCCTGGACTTCAGGTTTGAGCCCTGAGATCCTGAGCCAGGCGTGGCGACGAAGCAGGACACTGGTATTTATGGCCCTAGAAGCAGTGTCGGCTGCATCGAGGGCACACTTAATGGAGGTGTTTGTGATTAGTTTACCCTCCTGTATGAGGTCATGAGCCTTGTGCTTGTATTTTTCTGGAAGGTGCTGCATAAGAGCCTCTAGTTCGTCATAGTGTGCTCTATCATATCGCGCAAGCAGTGCTTGTGTGTTTGCAATGCGCCACATGTTTGCAGCTTGGGAGGCGGTGCGTTTACCAGACGCGTCCAGAAGTTTAGATTCTTTGTCTGGCGGTGGGGCATCTCCTGAGGATTGGGAGTTAGCCCGCTTTCTAGCTGTGGAGACAACTAGGGAATCTAGGGGAGCAGGGCCCTTGATGTAAGCAGGGTCTGTGGGTGCCGCCTTGTACTTCTTCTCTATTCTAGGGTTCAGTACTCTGGCTCTGACAGGGTCTTTGAACACCTCTGTAGCGTGCTTGGTGACACCCTTAAGCATGGGTAAAATGGAAGTAGATTTGTCTTGTATATCAAATGTATCCAGTAGGAAGTCTTCTTCTACTGGCTCACTGTGCATGTCCACCCCATGGTAGTGTGCTGCTCTCTGCACTAAATGATGAAACCCTAAGGAGTCCTCTGGAGGAGACGGCCTTGATGGGTATAGGTCGTCCTGAGGTACATTGGGTATATCAGGGTTATTGTAATCCTCCCATGGATCTGGGGTCCCTGGTGGAGTGGGATCCATTGGGGCGTCCGCTGGGTAATTGTCCGGATCCCCATCATCCGGATCTGGGGATGGGGCCGGATCGTAGTGAGGTAAAGGTGGCGGAGACCTGTGAGGTGGAGGCGGTGGAGGAGGTGGAGTGGGTAGGGGAGGCGGTGGTGGGGAGGGCACTCTGAGGGGAGAAGTAGCAGAGTCCTTCCTTTTGGGTGGAGGAGGAGGAGCCGGAGCATCAAGGCGTCTTTTCTTGGTAGTTAAAGTCAAAAGCCCAGTCTTTGGATCTTTGGACAAAGTCTTTTGTAAAGGGTCTGGTGTAAACAGAGCCAACGGTGTCGAGTCGTATGTCGGCACCGGTGATTTCGGAACCGGGGGTTTCGATGGTCTGTGTGCGCCATGCTTTTTTGAGGTCTCCGGGTGTTTCGGCGTCGAATGATGTTTCGGCGCCGGAGCGTCGGTGCCGACAGATTTGTGTTTGTGTTTGGTCGGCACCGAGTGTCCAGGCTTCGGCACCGGTGGTTTCGGAGTCGAGCTGGATTTTGCAGTCTTCGGTGCCGGATGCTGTTTTTCGGCACCGGGTGTCGGCTGGCTCGATCCCGAGCTGCCATGAGACTTTGGGTGCTTCGACACCGGGCCCGAAGGTGGGGTGATCGAAGTTTTGGTTTTGGTTTTGCCCAGGCCGGAAGGCGAGGGAGTAACCTGAGTCTCTTTGGTTTTCGGCGCGGGGGTGGGAGGGGGCATAGTACTCACGGCCCGCTGCGCTGGTGTAACGTCCTCCACGTCGGAGTCGTCAGCCTCGGAAGCGCTGACGACGTCTTCCTCCTGCTCGGTGTGTGTTTGCCCCGAAGCTTCGGCGTCGTCTCCGAAGATGTCCGGTGGAGCTGCCGAGGATGAGTGCGCCATGGTGCGTCGAGCTCTTCGATCTCGGATGGTCTTCTTCGATCGAAAAGACTTGCAGGCGGGGCAGTCTCTAGCCTCGTGTTCCGGAGAGAGGCAAAGGTTACACACCCGATGGAGGTCGGTGTGGGGAAATTTAGACCCACATTTTGGCCACTTTTTGAACGGAGTCCTTTCCATCGGCCGGGACCGGAGTCGCGGAGGGCCCGAAGGCCGGTGTCGATGTACGGGATGGAGAAAAGTGCCGCTTCGAGAGATGAAGATGATGAAGGAACTCGAAGAATCGAGGATTTTTCGTCGAGGCTGGAACCGTAGAAGTTCGAAGCCGGAGCACGAAGTATCACATCCGAGCCCGATGGCGGAAAAAAACAATCTGAGGATGGAGCCGAAGCCCATGCGCAGTACGGACCGAAGGAGGAGTCACCAAACTCGTGACTTCCTAAGACTGTCCAAGAAGAAAAACAAACTGCAAACATCCGGGCCCAACACCAGATGGCGACCTATGCTAAGTGTACAATCTGCAGCTCATATGCCTCGAACAGCTTGTATTTGAGAGTTTCAACCGGAGTGGAAAAGTTACATCCGAACCCAATGGCGGAAAAAAAACAATCTGAGGATGGAGTGGATGCCCATGCGCACTGTGGTCCAAGGGAGGAGTCTTCTATCTTGTGACCAAAGACTTCTTCCGAAGACAACAACAACCTGCAAGCATCCGAGCCCAACACCAGATGGCGATCTACTATTCTAAGTGTGTGATCTGCAGCTCATATGCCTTGAACAGTATATTTCCGAGCAGCTATTATATTTTAGCAGTGGAGGTGACCAAATCTTCCCAAAATGCCAATTCCTGAAATTGGTGAGCTGATACTGCTCCAATCACTTAAGCTGTGGCTCTGCTTAGGAACTAAAATAGAGTAGAGAAACTTTGAGGCCAAATTACAAGCATGGATAACCAATTCTTACCTGAAGTCTGTATTGTTCTTTTTCCTTTCGTAATTGGTCCATAACATTATCGGTTTGTTGCACAACAAGTTTCATTCTGCTGTACTCATCGGTCATCTTCTCCATTTCCTGAACAGATTCTTCCAGGTTTTTAGTCATTTCCTGGTTCTGAAGTTCCAGCTTCTCATTAGCTTCAGTAAGATTCTATCATGTAATAAAACAATTGTGTATACAATGAGATTTAAAAACTTGCACTCGCAAACTGAATTCTCTTATAACCCACACTGGCAACATAATATACTGACCTGAATTTCATCAAGATACTGCACAAGCTCCAAATTCTTTTTGGACAACTGGGCCCTATAGTCGGCATCTCCACCTCGGCGTGATATGAGGGTTTCTCGCTGGGAATCGATTTGTCTCTGATAGTCATTGACATCCTGTCTGAGTTGTTCATTCTATTGGCAAAGCAAAACAAAACAAATTGTGCTAAATTTTCAATTTCTAAGAAATAATCATGCAATGTATACTGGAAAAAGAAAGCACTTCTATTTACGGAAAGGATAAACACACCTAAATCTAGCTGGGTGTCATTAATGAGTCCAAGTTTGAAAATGCCGTGTTCCTTACCTTTCTCTTAAGAAGTTTTTTCTCCAAATTAAAAATGAAAGAAAAGGAAACAGCAGATGTAAAGTTAGAAATGAAAATGCAAAGGTTACAAAAGAAAACCATCAGGAAAAAGGCAGGGTAGTGTGAACATAAAAAAATGTACTAATTTATTCCTGAAACAGTACATTTAATTATGAGAACACTAAAGTAATTTTAATAATACTGTGTTGCACCATTAAAGGTTTGGTATAGAACAATGCCCTACAATGGCTTATACACCCATTTGGTTTAGAGCTTAACTGCATTAGTTACCCCAATCTGTAGCCAAGCTCTGTCTTCCTTGATTTCATTTTCTTATGCAACTGGCAGAAAAACTAGCAATTAATAAAGATTCAATATTAATGGTTAACAAAAGCACAAAGTCACATGTGACAATCCCTATGTAAACTGCAAAATTCCAGTTACACTACATCTACTTTGCAGTTTGGAAACTGAATCTATTTTACTCTGTCCCTAAGTTGCAAACGGCACTCAATTTATTATAGCTACGAGAATCAATTAATAGTATATCAGATACAGATTTTTTTCTCACAGTTAGGCTCTAGGCCAGGGCATGCTGATGTTGATAGTGTATGACCTGTTTTTTTTTTAGCCTATTACTCCTGGTAAGCTCTTTCCAGAACCATCATCATCATACAACTATAAGTGGGCTAGGTACTTAAAACCTCCTGATATTAGAAGAATGGTTGTTGGCACTGATCTCAAGCAAATATGACTCCAAGCAAATAAAATAGCTAGATCAAGAAATCCATGGCGCTCTTTCAGTATTACCACATGAAACATTTGCAACTGAACATTACAGTTAAAAGTACCTGTATCGTTCTACCACATAGGCCATGAGCTCTAGGTTGAGTTGGTGAAACTGGGCAAGAGTGCTCTAAATCCACAGGCTATCTGGTGTGTATAGGCCACCAAGTGTGAATTTACATTGCAAGTAAAAAAGCACCCTGAGATATCTTCCTATGCCAACCTTCCAGTCTTTAATACCACTGAAGGCAGGATTCCCAGAAAAGTGGAGTTTGGTCACATATTCTTTTTATCCCCCAGTGCCGAAGTTTCCAATAACAGAAACGGGTAGGGGATAGGGTGGTAGAGGGAGAAACAACAGTAATACTTCCTATTGTGTGATTTTGGGGAATAAGATGCTCAAATCAGTGTTTTTGCATGAATTCGCACTCATTTAGGACTGGTCTTTTACATTTCTCCCAGTAAACCACCACAACTTGCACTCTCAGTGGAGCCATTAACTTCCATTAAATGCATCATCAAGATTACTAGGACACTCAGAATGAGTGCTTCAATGCTGCCACATACAAAGAGTTACCTTCCTGTTACTATGAGATAGATTTGTTTGTTTACCGCATGGATCGCATGTCGGAACACCTCGATAAGCACACGGAAAGGATTGATATGGCAGAGAGGCGCATCACTAAAGATGACGAGTCACATATGGAGACGGACGCAACACAGAAACAGATGCGGAAAGCTTTAATGCAGCTGCAAGATAAAGCAGAGGACCTCGAAGCTAGGTCTCGAAGGAGTAATGTACAACTTATGGGTCTGCCCGAATTGACACCCACCGGCAATATGGAAACATTTATTGAAAACCCTTTGGTCTCACTACTGGGCCGTGACACTTTCTCTGCACTGTTTGTCATTAGGCGGGCACATCGCTTGTTGGGCCCGCGGCAGCCTCCGGGTGCACCTTTGCGCCAGATTATTGCTAAGTTCTTGAATTACAGGGACAGGGATGCGGCCCTGAGGAAAGCCAGGGAACTCGGGACACTACAATACGAGGGCTCAACGATCTCGCTGTTCCCCGACTTTACAGCTAGGGTCCAGGAGGCGCGCAGACAGTTTGCTCCATTGAAGATGGCGCTAAGAGCCCAAGAACTGGACTATGCTAAGCTTTATCCTGCACGCCTGCGAGTTACCATTAATGGTGTTTCAAAGATCTGTCAGGACCCCAAGTCCCTTCAAAAAGTGCTCAAAGACTACACTAAGGAACAGCAATGTGGTGCTGCTTTGGAACGATAACAGGGGGCAGAGGGAGGTACCTTAGATGAAAATGACTAAAGCACGCCGCAAGCCTAGCTTTTTGTGGAAGTATTTATAAGTGCTAGAGATATGTGACTATGATTAAGATGGTTATCTAGCATGGATGTTTCTGCCCTGAAGGTAGTGGATAATCTCATTGGGTGTAGTATTAGACTGTTCTTTGTTATCGCTAAAATGTGAGAGACTCTTTCTATGATTATCCCATTATGTCAGAAATTATAGTTAGGTGTAGTATAGATGTGCACCCCCTAGTTCAAGTGCTCGTCAGGCTGGGAGGGTTATGCATTCGCTCTGAGCTCTTTGTAGAATTGCAGCCTTAAAGGGGAGGGTAGCGCTTCAGCCCTTGAAAGGAACCTCATAATTTTATGGTTAGAAGGGGGTTCCGCAGGGGCCTATTCGAATGGGTTGGCGCTTAGACGCTCCAAGAATTGGATACTGATGAAGCGATACATCTAGCTCATGGGGGGGCCTTTGGGCTTCTGATTCCTGGGTGGTCTGGGAGTGTGTGCTCAATCGGGGTGCATCAATAATCTGCCATAATAGTTTTTTACATGGCGATTCAGTATTCTTGGCTTCATCCAGGAGTGCGCTGGGGGAGAGGCAAAATCCACCCGTGTGTGTGCTCCACTAGAGATGGCACTATGTCACTTTTGTTTGAGTTGTGAGGAGGAGGGAATGGGGATAACCGACTGTGTCAAGTTGGGGATGATGCAACGTAGGCAGGGGGGAGGGGGGTTGTGGGGTATTTTTGTTTGTGTCACAGCAGTAGAAATGAGAAGGAGGTGCACTTCAATTATTCTCATCAGATGGCTGGGAAGGACAGTGTAAGTTCTAGTTTGCTCCCTATCGTTTCCAATTCATTCCTGGAATGACACAGCAGTCAGGCCAGATTATTAGATTCTTAACATGGAATGTCCGAGGCCTAAATAATCAGCGTAAGGTACGAAACGTCATTGTTTATCTTAAACGACACTCTGTAGATATAGCTCTGCTGCAAGAAACACACCTGCCCATGGATAGCACGATGTTGTCACAGAGGGTGCTACAGGGATTGTTTCATGCCTCAGGGTTCACTTCTCATGCCAGAGGGGTACTCACGTGGGTAAACCCTAAGTCAGGATTTAAAATTGACCCCGTTACAATGCGGGGGGGGGGGGGGGGGGGGGAAGAGTACACCACCTCCAGATGTAGGGGGAATGGAATAGATTTATTGGTTATCAATGTGCATGGCCCCAATAATGATAACCCACAGTTCTACCACTTTCTATACACAACCCCAGGCGTTGACGCAACAATTCCGTGGCTAGTGGGGGGTGACCTTCACTGCGTCCTAGACCCTACACTGGATCGCTCAGGGGGCCCGAGCGTCGAATTTCTGCCTCTGCAAAACTCATCAGGGACGCAATAGTAAGACTTGATATGGTGGATGTGTGGAGGACACTGTCCGACCATGCTCCTATACTTTTAGATCTGAAGAGCCCCCAGAAACAGCCTGCTCCGTTTACCTGGAGGTTTCCCACATATTCGTTGCTAGATCCTGTTTTCAAAGCTGAGATGGCGAAGTCCATTGAAGAATTTTTCGCAAATATAGGATCGTTTTCATAGTTTTCCACGGTTTGGGAGGCATTCAATGTATACATAAGAGGTGTCGCCGTATCTAAACATTCTGGGTTGCTTCGCGCCATTAGGAGTAGACTCACCTACCTTGAGAAACGTTTGATCGAACTAAAGACTCTAGCTGACTATCAGGAAGCTGTTGACAGCGAGATCAAACATATGGGGAAATACGCTGTTGCTAAAAGCTATGGGGAGGGAGTGTGAGAAGTTGGCCTGATGTATGATGTCACTAGTTATAGTGTACACCTTATATCAGTCCAAATACCCTTATGGTGATTGGTTGAAAAGTCAACCTTATAGACCAGCTATCCTAGTGGTAGCATGGACAAGAGCAGTCTTAGGCTAAACTCGGAATGGCATGTGAAGCCAGCTGTGATACCATATATAATCCCTTGAATACCAAATGAAAGGACACCACAACAGATATATATAAAATAAAGTGTATTTATTCTAAGCAAACCCTCAGCACTCTTTATGAGATTAGAGGTAAGTACAACACAGTCTTATTAATGCATACAGTAAGTCACACAGGTAAGTAATACAGTTAGGCCCTAGGGGCCACGCAAACCATATACTAAGTAAGTGGTATAAGAACCACTGTCACGGAAATAGAATAGGCCTAGGCCTAGGGGATCGCTGGGGCTACACTACACTAGCGTTAGTTAGGAAGTGGGAGGCCCACGGGATTCGTGTGCAGAGTGGAAACACTCACGCGTAATGCGTAAAAGTCAATAGCAATAGTACAGTTTAGAAAACGGTAGATTTAGGACACTTCCGGAGTAGCTAGGAAGTTGAGACTTGAAAACTAGACACTAGGATAGTCACTATCCTGATGAGCACCGGAGTACCCAAGTTACCTAGCCCACAGGCTGCGGGTGCATAGGGGTGAAGATGCGTCGTTTTCGTCGTCGACTCCTATGGATGCCTGAAGAAAGATGCTGACAGGCAGTCAGTGAAGAGTGTCCGGTGGATCCCAAGGCTGGGATCAAGAAGAGAGGAAACCTGCAAGCAGAAGGGACAGAGTCAAGGTCACTAGCCAGTGACCACGTGGAACCAGGAAGGAACCAGGCGATGTCGTGAAGAGTTGCAGGTGAAGGTGAAGCTTGTCGCTGCAGCCAGGAGGACCAGGAAGCGTCGAGGACGACCAGGACCAGGAGGCGAGCTGTCCCACGAAGGCTCTTGCTGTCGGCGGCGTCGAAGTTGGACTAGGACTCACCAAGCCTTGGCAAGCGGAACCCACGAAGAACAAAGGACTTGCTTCTGGTGCAGACCAGGAAGGTCTGGGGTGCTTCTTCTTTGCAGAGAAGCGGGAGCCAGTCTGGAGGAGCCAAACCAGCGCAGAAGATTTCAGGGTGCGTCGTCACAGAGGCCACTAGCCAGCGGGCAAGCAACCGGACAGACGCGGCAAGCAGGAAAATGCTGAAGGGCCCCACGCAGGACTCGTGGAGTGTGGGGGGCTGATCTTCGGTGCAGATGGTGCTTGGGGTTGGGGCTTCTCAATCCCCGGTGCACAACTTCGAGGGTACCTCAGAAGCTGCGCTGTAAGTTACTAGCCACTTTTCCCAGGTAGCCGGTCCCACGTCGCTCGTCGCCTCCACGGATCTCAGCTCTGCTGCAGATGTGGATGAGGGTCGGAGAAGTCTGGAAGTCAAGGCTCTGGTCGGGCTCTGCAGTCGGTTCCTCGTAGAACGGTCGCAAAGCAAAGGGTAGTCTCTTGATGGTGCCTGTTTGCACAGGGTAGCCACTCCTTGGCTACAAGGGAGATTCTTCAGTCTTCTTCTTTCGTCGAATGTCGAAGGTCCAGAGTTTCTGTTCAGTTTTGCAGGTTCAGGATAATCTAAAGTCTTGAGGCCCAACTCCCACTCTTATACTAATCTGGGGGGCTGGGATACCTGCTAGGTCACGCCTTATGGGTGAGACCTGGGAGGGGGTGGTTACACCCACTTCCCTTTGTCCAGTTTCGCGCCAGAGCTGGGGCTGGAGTGCCCCAGCGCCGGTTTGAACTGGACTATGCAAGGAACACCTTGTGTGCCCCAGGCATGTCTCATTCCTTTCAGCCCACCCTGCCCCAATACACTAAAGGCTGTCTGGGGAGGTGCTAGCACCTCCCCAAGCAGGAAACCTATTGTCCAGGCCTCCCTGGCTGGGATCACTCCCAGCTGCAGGAGGTCAGACTTGTGTCGTGGCAGCAGCATCCATTTTGTGATGCTGAGGCTTTGGTCAGAGGCTAACAGTTGAAGTATGATTTTAACATGTCTTGCCCTCTAGAAGGGGGGGATAATATTCTCATGTCCAGAAATGGCATGGGGGTATTATTCCCTAGTGTTAGACACCTTACACGACATGTTTTGATAAAGCCAAACCATAGTTACCATAACCGTCTAAGATTATAAGGCACTTTAAGAGTATATGGTAGGCTATATCATAGAACAGCTATAAGGACAAGGTTCCGAAAGCTGCAGACAGGCTCAGCTCATGCTAGAGCACCATCTCACATGTTACCAAGCACTCTGCCTCCAGGATTGTCAAGGCCTGCCATAGGAGTGACTGATAGGTACACATGTGTCTATATGTAAGTTAGGTATAGGAATACTACACCTAAGCAAGGGGTGATTACACGACCTTGCCCCAGCTGAGTGATCAGCCAGTTGTGTCAAAATGGAAGGCCAGGCCAGGGGTGGCATAATACATGCTGCAGCCCCTGGTAGGCCTAGGGTACACCTATGCCCTGGGTACCTAGGGTACACTGTACAGGGGCCAATAAGGTGATCCTATCCAAATGGGTTATGCACCTAAAGTACATAGTATTAATTTAGAGAGAGAACAGCAGGGCTGTGGGTCTGATTAGCAGGCCCACAGCCACATCTAAGTCGAAAACCAGTAAAGCAAAAGCAAAAAGTGGGGGTGAACATAGAAAGCAGACCCTACTCTCCTACAGGGAGAACGGCCGGAAGCCACGCTTGCTTGCATCTTTGTTGAGGAGCAAGAGAGAGGCATCTATGAAAACGGCAATATGGTCAGAAGATGGTGAGCTGTTGATGGAGCCTATAGACATAGTCAACCGGTTTAGGCAGTACTACGAAACCCTCTACCGCTCCCGCTCCCAGGCGAATGACAGTGCAATTCAGGATTATTTAGAACACATTAAGCTACCCTTGTTCACAAATGAACAGCAAGAGTACCTGATGAGACCACTAGAGACCTGGGAAATACACGAGGCATTACGACATATGCTAACTGGTAGCGCCCCGGGGCAGGACGGCCTAACAGTGTCCTTCTATAAAGAATTTTTGGACCTCCTCACTCCGCATTTAGTGACGCTCTTTGAAGACCTTCACAAAACGGGGAGACCCCCCCCACACAATGTGGGAGGCCATGATAGTTACCAAACCCAAGCCTGGCAAGTCTCCCGAGGATTGTTCTTCTTATCGCCCGCTGTCACTGCTTAATGTGGAAACTAAAATATACGCCAAAATACTAGCTAATCGTTTAGCTCCTTTAGTCCCAAATTTGGCAAGTATAGAACAGGCAGGGTTCGTTCAGGGTCGCAATCTAACATATAACTTGTGTACTTTTTTTGGTGTGCTCCAACATATTAACCCAGAGGTCAAGGCCACAGCGGTATTTTTAGACGCAGAAAAAGCGTTTGACTCGGTTGAATCGCCATATATGCGTGCTGTATTAGAAAGGATGGGGGTGGGCAGTGTGAAAAGTTGGCCTGGTATATGCTGTCCGCTAGTTATCGTGGGCACCTTGCACCAGTCCAAACAACCCCTTATTGATGATAGGTTAAAGACAACCTTTATTGCAAGCTATCCTAGTGGTAGCTATGGAGTGCAGCCTTCAGGCTAAGTCTTGAAGGAACGTAAAGCAGCTTGTTTTACCAGTCTATAATCTCTTGAATGGCTAAATGAAAGATAACCACACAAGGTATATATATAAAATATATGTATTTATTTCTGAACACACCCTACTAGTCTCTTTATGAGGTCCAAACACATAAGTTACACTTCAAATATTACAGTAAAATAGCACAAATACACGTCGGGCCCTAGGGGCAAGCCAAACCATATACTAAAATAGTGGTATAAGAACCACAACTTAACTAGACACAAGGCCTAGAGCATCGCTGGGACCCCAAGGAACCACCCAAGGTAATGACACCGGGGACCCACGGGGGCCGTGTGCAGTGAGAGAACACAGCCGTGAGCTCCCGTTAGCTTCTATGGAGAAAGTCTTGGTTAGATTTTTAAACATTAGGGACACTTAGAAACGAACTAGGACCAAACCCTTTTGGAAGTTCTAGGGTCAACCGCCACTGGAGCACCGGAGTACTCGAGTTACCTCACCCAGGGAAGCCGGGTGCATAGGTGTCAAATGGTGTTGGGTCGCGTTGTCGTTTTCAATGGAAGCTGGCAAAGAAGTGCTGCTGCCGGGAAGATGCGAAGTGTCCGAAGAGATCCAAGCCTGGATCGAAGTCAAGAAGAACCTGAAAGCAGAGGGGACAGAGTCTGGGTCACTAGCCAGTGACCAGGGTCACTAGCCAGTGACCAGGGGCACGATAGGCGAATGCCCACCGTTGTCGGGTGATTTCAGGTGAAGAAGGTGAAGCTTGACTCTTCAGCCACAAGGACCAGGAGGCGTCGAGGACGACCAGAAGATGGATTCGAGCTGTCCCACAAAGGATGTCGAGTGCTGTAATGTTGGTGCCCGGATTGGACACAACAAGCCTTGGCAACAGCAACCCACGCAGAAAGGAGAAAGATGCTTCGGTGCAGACCAGGAAGGTCTGAGGGACTCATCACGCGGTGCGAATCATGGCATGTCTGGAGCAACCAGGAAAGCCCAAGAAAAATCAGAGTTGCCTTCACAGGGACCCACAAGTCGACGGACCAGGGATTGCGAAGGAGCCTCGAGCGGAAATGCAAGAAGCGGGCTCACGAAACACTCGTGAAGTGTAGGCCCACAATCTTCGGTGCAGATGGTGCTCGGGGCATGGGCTACAAGTAACCCAAAGCACAACTTCGAGAGACGTCGGGAAGTCAATGCACTTGCAAATGTGCACGGTGACCAGGCGTTCCATTTCCACGTTACTCACGAGGGCTGAGGGTCTCAGCTTTGCTGGGGACTCGGGTTGGCCTCTGAGAAGTCTGGAAATCCTTTTCCTGGGCTGCAAATATTTTGGCGTCCGGCGGGAGCTTCGGAGATGCAGACCGGCAAAAGGCTTCGTTGGTGCCTGCCAAGCAGGGGAGTCACTCTTTGACCCCAAGGGAGATTTCTTCAGTCCTCTAATCTTCAGTAGAGCGTCGCAGTTCCAGGATTCAGTTGCAGAGTTTCATCCAGGGATATCTAAAGTCCTGTTACCAGGGGTTCCTTACTTATACCTAAGAAAAGGGGTTGGACTAACTCAGGGGACCCACCTATGGGAGGGTTTGGAAAGAGGGGTGGCTACACCCATTTCCTTTGTCCAGTTTCGCGCCAGAGCGGGGGCTGGAAGCCCCTGAACCAATTTGAGCTTGACTATGCACAGAGACACCAAATGTGCCCCCAGTGCGGGACTTCAAAGCACTCTGAGAGTGCTCCCACTCAGCCCCAATACTCATCAGCCTATCTGGGAGGTGGTTACACCTCCATGTGACAGGAGACCTATTGTCCAGGCCTCCCCTGCCGGAGTTTCAGTCAGCAACAGGAGGCCAGACCCGTGTCTGTGGCTGTGGCATCCATTTTGTGATGCTTGGGCTCTTAAGTTGGTACCGGGTATACAGGTGCCGTCATGTCTCTCCCTCAAGAAGGGTGGGATCATACTCCCACACCAGTTACTGGTGTGGGGGTATGTTTCCAAGGTGTTTTACACCAAACACGACATGTTTCTGTGCAGCCAGTCCAAAGTTAGCATTTACCGTTGGGTTATAATGCACTTAAGAGTATATGGTCAGGCTGCACCACTGACAACTCCGGAGAAGAGATTACGAAGGCTGCAGAGGGGCTCAGCTCATGCCTGGGCACCCTCTCACATATAACCAAGCACCCTGCCTTCACGATTGATAAGGACTGCCATAGGGGTGACTGATAAGAGTTTCTATGTGCAGTGATAGGTGAGGTATAGTGAACCTATACTTCAGTAAGAGGTGTATGCACCACCTTACCCAGGCTGCAGTAGCAGACCTGTGGTGTCATTTTGGAGGGCTTTCCAGGGGTGGCATAATACATGCTTCAGCCCCTGGTAGGCCTCTACCATATACTAGGGACTCACAAGGGTACCCCAGAATCCAATCTGGAGTGTACCTAAAGTACATGGAATCAATTTAGAGAGGAAGCAGCTAGGCTGGGGTCCTGAATAGCAGGGCCCCAGACAGACTAAAGTCGAAAAACAGTGCTACAGGAGCAAAACGTGGAGGTAACCATGTGAAGCAGATCCTACTCTCCTACAGGCAAGGTCTTTTTAAAGTTAATTGCAGTGCTCTACGATTCACCCACTGCTAGAATTCGCACGGGTGATATGGTCACTGCCCCAGTTCAAATTTCCAGGGGTACTAGACAAATGTGCCCGCTGTCTCCCTTTCTCTAAGCTATAGTAGCGGAGCCCCTGGCTTGTGCCCTCAGGGAATACCATGGCTTCCGGGGGATCAGGTTTCCGTCTTATAATTTAATAGTGTCTTCGTACGCTGATGAAACGCTGCTCTATATTAGGAACCCTGCAGACATACTGTCTCCAGTTCTTAGGGAAGTTGTTCGCTTTGGTGAGCTTTCCGGGTAAAAAATCAACTGGACTAAGTCCATTATCTTTCCATTGATGCCTTTCACCACTCTCATTGAGCTAGATTTCCCTTTGACGTGGACCACTGAGCCAGTGCGCTATTTGGGTATACAAATCTATACGGATCCGGAGACAGTTTTCAAGGAAAACTATGGAAGGGCAGTTGCTAAATTAGAGGAAGACATTGAAAGATGGATACAATTGCCTATATCGCTACTGGAAGTTAGACAAAAATGGGGTGACCCTGTGTCCCTCAGAACCTGGGTATGAATATATAAACAAAACAGTGGTTCTGACGGGCATGCAAACTATTTCTTTTATAGAGAATTATTTCTTTTAAATTGTTCTACAACCTTCATTAAAGGTATCCGATATGTTTAAAAACCATGGAACACATAGCAAGGAAAAAATGACGCAAATTATGAAGTATTCTGGTATTTTATAAAAATTAAGGCATTTATATATTCTCACACATTTGTTAAACAAGGCTGCCAAAGCGGGGTGAAGCTTACTCCATAATTTGCGTCATTTTTTTCTTGCTATGTGTTCCATGGTTTTTAAACACATCGGATACCTTTAATGAAGGTTGTAGAACAATTTAAAAACATAATTCTCCAGAAAAGAAATAGTTTGCATGCCCGACAGAACCACTGTTTTGTTTATATATATCGCTACTGGGGCGGGTTTCGTTAATGAAAATGGTGAATCAGCTGCATCCTCTTCCCGCCCCGCTGCCTGCTACTATATAGCTCCTCACGGCCCCCGCTTCGCGGGTGCCTTTCGCCGAGGGAGTCCTGTGAACTCTTTTTGGAAGCCTGCCTTATTTTATTGAATCCGTTTTTACTGAGAGTGACTCCAGAACCCTTGTGAAAGCTGCTGGCGGCTGGATGCTGAGGACGGGACTGCGAGGACCAGCAGCCCCGTAACCTGAATCAGCTGCATCCTCTTCCCGCCCCCGCTGCCTGCTACTATATAACTCCTCACGGCCCCCGCTTCGCGGGTGCCTTTCGCCGAGGGAGTCCTGTGAACTCTTTTTGGAAGCCTGCCTTATTTTATTGAATCCTTTTTTACTGAGAGTGACTCCAGAACCCTTGTGAAAGCTGCTGGCGGCTGGACGCTGAGGACGGGACTGCGAGGACCAGCAGCCCCGTAACCTGAATCAGCTGCATCCTCTTCCCGCCCCCGCTGCCTGCTACTATATAACTCCTCACGGCCCCCGCTTCGCGGGTGCCTTTTGCCGAGGGAGTCCTGTGAACTCTTTTTGGAAGCCTGCCTTATTTTGTTGAATCCTTTTTTACTGAGAGTGACTCCAGAACCCTTGTGAAAGCTGCTGGCGGCTGGACGCTGAGGACGGGACTGCGAGGACCAGCAGTCCCGTAACCTGAATCAGCTGCATCCTCTTCCCGCCCCCGCTGCCTGCTACTATATAACTCCTCACGGCCCCCGCTTCGCGGGTGCATTTCGCCGAGGGAGTCCTGTGAACTCTTTTTGGAAGCCTGCCTTATTTTATTGAATCCTTTTTTACTGAGAGTGACTCCAGAACCCTTGTGAAAGCTGCTGGCGGCTGGACGCTGAGGACGGGACTGCGAGGACCAGCAGCCCCGTAACCTGAATCAGCTGCATCCTCTTCCCGCCCCAGACATTTAACTAATTGTTACATCCGCTGCGCGGTCGCGCGCCGGGAGAAGCCCGGGACAAGGGCGGGACCGTTTGTGGCCGGTCTGGCCGGGTCGGGCCAACCCCATTGGTTGGCTCATCTTGTTTCCTATTGTTTCCCTTGTGCTGAGTGTCCCTAACAGTGGAAATATGAGTAGGAGAAACCAATCAGGCATAACACACGCAAAAAATCACACTGAGAGTGTAAATAAACCATTACCTAGCCTGACCGCTATTGATCGTATGCTACAGAAAACAATAGGGGTGGTTGCTAATGCAATCGAAAATACCGAACGCCGCCTCTCCTTACCCGCTGGTAGTCTTCTTCCCCCACAAGTGACCAATACATCGTCTTTAACTATTAATTCCCAAGATTCGTTCCTGGCTCCGTCTTTCGTAGCTCTACCGGGGCCCCATCCTATCCCTACCACTCAGTCAGCTATATCTATCACGGCTATTGACTCTCCTACCACAAACCCAGACTTACCTAGATTATCTCAGTCCCCAACTATTTTTTCGAATGATCTGCCTCCAGATTTTCTTCCCCACTCAGGGGTTGCTCCCCTAACTCCAACCTGTGATTTACCCATAAACCCTTTTTTGATTTCATCCCCGCCGTTAAGCCCATCACCTCACACTCCGAGGGTAATAACAAGAGGGCAAAAAACCAGGTCTATTTTAAAACATTCTACTAGGGATGGGCTCAACACAAAAAACGCAAAGCTTGCTAAAACATCGAAATGTACCTCTGGCGAAAATAAATACAAAAAGGTCACTACGAAATCCATCGCTACGAGAGGGAAAAAAGCAGTCAAAAATGTATCCACGAGTGTAGCTAAATCGTCTCAGGATAATGATTTGTATGTTAATTCACCTGATCAAATATCTATTCCTCCTCCTTCTCTTCCTTCAAACGAGAATCTTTTGGAAAGAATCGAACATCTTATGAAGTCCTTAATGTCTCCACTCTTAGAAAGGGTAAAGTGTTTAGGGGAAAAAATGGACAATATGGAAAAAATAATGAACACTTTCAGTACTAGCCTTGGCCAAGCGGAAGTTAACTTACACCCTAGAGTCAAACAAAATACTGACCCACATTTAGGTAAAAAAAGATTAACACCAATTCGCCCTAGTACTCCGGTATTGTCCATTTTGCCTACTAACATTCCATCTGCTCCCTTGGGGATGCCCGAATCTAGGGCAACAGGGGAAGCTGCCCCACACAGGGACACCGAGCCCGCAAGCCGCGTAACAAATACTATTAACATTCCAGGTCTCTCTATGGAACGTTCCACGCAACCAACCCCGATGCAGTCTTTTCCACATATTGATTTACCCCCACAATCAACTCCATATACTGCAGTTCTAGTCGGGGTACCAGAATTAATACAGGGTAAAACAGAAACATTCCCCGAGTTAAGAAACAAAGTTGCCCATTGGCTGAATTCGAATAGACCGTTACCCCCTAATATCTCTGGAGAAATCTTGTTCGCAAGAAGGCTAAGTTGGGTGGGCCGCAGGCCAAAGGATATGTCAGGAGACTGCATTGTAATAAATTTTAGGGATAGGCGAGTGATTCACCATATCAGTAATTTTTTTCCATTTAGTGCCAACACCAAGATTCAAGTTAGGGATTTGACTTTCTTTTATCCCCAATCTTTTTCCCACTTGTTAGACATACAATCCCGCGACTTATCAGCTGTGGCTAGAAATGAGGTTCCCAGACTACGTTATAATATTCCGACCTTCAACTATTACGATCAGCTTTCTGAATTGGAGAGAGTGGATTGACTTAATCTGGACTGTTTGTCAGCTATGCCCATGTGTAATCCACTTCCCTCCAGTGTAGAGCTGGACCGTATGTCCGTGAGTTCTGAAACGTCTGGCCCCCTCTCCCTACCCACAGTTCAGTGTCTTAACCATGTGGATTAGTTGAGAACGATCCCTGATGGTGTGGCTTATAAAGATGACTCATTGCTTAATATTCTATTTTGGAATGTGGCTGGTCTCCGTTCAAAGGTTCTGAATGACACTTGGCTTGCTTTTATTTATGATTTTGATATCCTGTGCTTTCAGGAAACCTGGGCTTCCACTGAAATACATCTCGAGGGTTTTAAAACATACTTTTCCCCAGCTTTACCCTCTCCCTCTGGTAGGGCTAAGGGGGGTCTGACTATTTTTGTTTCTAATACCCTCCGTTTTACATCAATAGTCCCTATAACCCTAAATGTAAATTTCCAAATTCTCCTCCTTCATTGGAATACCTGCAAAGCTTTAGTTAAAGTGAATTTTTATAATAATCTTTCTGTTTCTGATTTGGCTAATGTAACTATGGAATTACACGGTCATTTTTAAGATTTACTCTTAAAAACTCATAAGGAGTTGGTCTTAATTTGGGGTGGGGATTTTAACCAAAATCTATGTAATCATAGCGATAACACAGTGTGTGGCATAGTGGATGAGAATGGTGATCCGTTACCTCACTTTTCACACACTTCAACTGGACATCTCTTGAATGAGATCTTGAGCGGATTAGATCTTACACTAGCTAATAATATGTTGAATCCTCCCATACCGGTGCTACCAACTTTTAACGGAAGAGGCAGGCCATCTACCATTGATTTTATATTTCTCTCTATGGCTGCAGGTAAAGATTTATCCACCTGTAAAACACATGATATTGCCATTAGTGATCACTACCCTATCAGTCTCGTTCTAAAAACTCCCAAGATTCGAGAGAGGCTTAATATTGAGGCAACTTTAGCCCAAAACAATTTAATTTTAGATAGACTGAATGAATATTCACTAAGATGGGAAAAGGTTGATCCCATGGTTATTACAATATCATTGGTAAAAAAAATGGGCCCAGTGATCAATAAATGTCTCGATCCAGGCACTTCTAACGAGGGAATCATGGATAACTTTGCAACATTATTGATTGCAATAAAGGATTCTTTATCCGTAAATCTAAAAAATGGAAAACCTAAGGGATGGTTTGACTCTTCCTGTACCAAAGCGTACAAGAATTTAAAAACTGTCCTTCAAAATAAGGTAAGGAACAGCAAGGAAATTGCAGCCTCCAGAATCAAATATAAACAAGCTCTAAGGCGTAGGAAAAATGACCTAAAAAAAGAGCTTTGGGATCAATTACATAAAACATCTATCCTTGGGGACACCGCTGCCTTTTGGAAGGTTGTGACGTCCCCTTTTTTAACTGATTCTGCGCCAAAGCCAACTGTCGAGGTTGCAATAGACGAACAAACTTGGCTTGGATATTTTGAGCGGATATTCAGCCTTCCCTTAACTGCTGACCCTTTAACATTTTCTAGATCATACACCCCAAATCTCCCTCTCCCAATTAACATTCGATATGAGGAGGTGGAACAAGCCTTAAAAGCTAGTAAAAATGGTAAAGCTCCAGGCCCCGATGGGGTTCCAATTGATTTTTTTAAATTCATGATGGACTTATGGCTTCCAATTTTAACGAGGGTTCTACAAGCTTCTTGTGCACTGGGCCCTATCGATTCTTGGACTAAATCAATTCTTGTCCCCATCTTTAAAAAAGGGGACCGCCACTTGCCATCTTGTTACCGACCGATCTCTTTGTTAGATTTACTTGGGAAAGTGGCCGGTCGAGTTATCCTAGAGCGTCTGCAGCAATGGGCACTGGATAACAAAGTTCTTTCGGATCTTCAGTATGGTTTCCGTGAGGGCTTGGGAACTACAGAGCAAGCCCTTAACCTCTCCTTGATGATAGACAAATATGTTAGTGCCAAAGGAGGGGCCCTCTACTTGGCATACGTGGATCTCTCCGCAGCATTTGACTGTGTCAATCACACTAAACTGTGGATCATCCTTGAGAATATGGGAATAGAGGAGCCCCTAATACTTTTTCTGCGCGGACTGTACTCAGGTGCTACAGCCCGCGTGAGATATGGCTTGGGGGGTGAGGTGACAAAACCGTTCAGAGTGGAGCGCGGTGTTAGACAGGGATGCGTCCTGGCCCCATTTTTGTTTAATTTATATACAAATGGCTTGGAGAAAGCCATGTTACTTGGGGCAAAGGACCTCCCCACTATAAACCATCGCTCTATACCGGCTCTACTCTACGCGGATGACGCTGTAGTTCTGGCGCGAACTCCGCTTGAACTGCAGCGTTCCCTCACGAAATACCATTCATTTATGGAGAACTTGGACCTGAGGATTAATATTAAAAAAACATTTGTAATGTCTCTCGGGTCATTGAAAAAGAACAAACACCCTTATGCATCAAGCCAAAATCCAGTCGGTAAAATACCGATTCCTTATTAGCTCCCGGTATTAAGTAAAAAATACCCAATCCCAATGCATCAACCCAAAAGCAGAAATCGGTATTTAAGGAATCCTTAAATAGCGATTCTTTAAATAGGGATTCCTTAAATACCGATTCCTTAAATAGCTCTTGCATTTAAGGAATCCCAAAGTGAGATTCCTTAAATGCAATGCATCAAAGTTAAAAAATTAGCGATTTCGCTAATAAGGGGAGCAAATTACCATGAAGATGAACTGCATGGTAATTTGCAAAAACTGTGAAAAATGCACTTTTGTGCATTTTTCAAAGTGTCATGTTGCGCACACACATGCCCTTAGAGCATGTGTGTGTGCAACATATGTGCACATATCATTTTCAGGGGTGCAACAGGGTGTCCTTTTGACACCCTGGCACCCTTGAAAGTGCTCCAGCTATTAGCGATTCGGTAATACCGAATCGCTAATACAGAATGGCTTTACATTCATTCCTATGGGCCTCCAAGCCCATAGGAATGAATGGGTAGGTATTCCTTATTACCGATTCGGTATTACCGATTCGGTAATAAGGAATGTTAAGGAATCGCTATTTGAATAGCGATTCCTACATGCATAGCCTTTTGCTATTCCTTATTAGCGATTCCTTATTTTTCGCTAATAAGGAATCGCAAATGCTAATGTTGATGCATATGCCCCAAAATGACTATTTCTGTAGACCATCAAAAAATAGAGAGCATTAATATGTACCCATATTTGGGTATTGTTTTCAACCAAACATGCTCCTGGAAAAGTGCCATTGAGTCTAGAAAACTCACCTTTGCTAGAAAACCAGCTGCTTTGGTTAATTTTGCCAGCAAATTAGGAAGACGACCTACTGTTGAACTCCTGGAAATTTACAAGGCAAAATGCATCGGTAGCGTAATTTATGGGGCCGGTGTGTGGGGCTACGCTAAGATTGAAGAGGTCTAAAGGGTAGAAAACAGATTCCTACGATTCCTCCTGGCAGTCCCGCGGACTACTTCAAACTATGTATGTCATTTAGAAGTAGGATTGCCTTTTGTAGCAGATCTAATAAGGATTCAACCCTTGCTATTATGGCACCGCATTTGGACCTCCAAAGATACCACCTTTACCCAAGGGTTTATAAAAGACTGTATTGCCTTGGATAGAGCACATAAGGTCAGATGGATTTCTTATGTAAAGAGATTCTTAGATGACTTGGGTATGATACAGTACTATCTTTCCCCTTTGAAAATCGCTGAAATCCCAAGGAAACATTTCAAAAAGCTGTGCCTCGCTCAGCTAGAATCTCGGAGGTTAACTAGCGAAGCCCACAAACCCACAGTTCAATATTCCTTATTGACCCAAACGACTCTTTCAATCCAGCCTTACTTGACATTTAACATTACTGATTATGAGAGATCTCTTTTAACAAGGCTTAGACTGAATGTTTTTCATCATTCGGTTACCTTTCCTATATCTAAATCTTGGGAAAGACATCTTCAATCCTGTCCTTGCGATATGAGTTCCTCTCAATCTACACTCCATACAGTATTGTTTTGTAAATTTTACCACGACTTGAGAAAACATTGGCTAATCCCGATTCTGAAAATTTGGGGTTTACGTAGATGTCGTCCTGCTTTCCTTGTTATGCAACTATTGGACACTGAGCTGTTTGCTAAACAGATAGTTACTTACTTGAAATTGGTAGTGAGACATAGGCAGAATCTGTGACATGTCAATTTAATTCTTTTTCTCTTATTAAATTGTATAATAACATTTGTATGTCATTGCATTAGCGAGGTACCTTTTATATATATTCTCTTGTTTTAGTATTTTTGCTTTCTTCATGCTGAAAATTGTGAAGATGTCATTGTCAATTGTATTTTCATGTACTTTTATGGTTGCCTCTTTGGCTTCCGAATAAAGATTGATTTGATTTGATTTGATTTGGTGATACTGCCTAGGTTTTTATTCTTCTTTTCAAACATTCCTACGGTTCTCCCAGGACACGTTTTCAAAACTATCACCACTATTCTAACTAAACTGGCATGGGCGGGTAAACAACCGAGAGTGCAGTGGAAGGTCCTTACTCTGCCTTATTATCTGAGAGGGCTGGGAGTCCAGGATTTGGACTTGTATTATAGAGTTGCACAAAGCTCACATGCGTTTCATTGGTTTCACCAGAAGCAGGACCCCCTACACTTGCATGTTGAGAGGGTGGCAGTCGCACCTTCTGACCTACACACTAGTCTATTTCGCCCGCCGGATCGCCGCACGGAAATTCTAGACTCCATAAATTCTACAGTTCATGCATGCGGGATTTGGTCAAATGACAGGACTGTAACATTCTCTATTCCCCACTGATTCCGCTGGACTGGTGAGCTTGGCTCCCGGTGTGCAGAGACCGCGCTGTGACGGTGGCATTGCAGACTTTGAATATTACGGTGGTGGACAACCTCTTCTTGGAGGGGAAAGTTCGCACGTGGAATGAGGTATTATCGGAGAGCGTTACACCCACATCATTAGTGCAATTCCAGTGTCATAGGGTGAGACATGCGCTGCGCGAGATTCTCGGCGAAGATATGGCGGAACGCCATGAGGTTACCCCGCTCACGCTTATACTGCAGGCAGAAACACCTGTTAAGTTAGTGTCTAAGATATATTGAATTGCGCAGGCTTATCGCAAACACTTTCTATACAAAGTCTAGACTGGGGTGGTAAAAGGACCTTGTCTAAATATTGATGACGATACATGGAGGTATTGCTGCGAGGCGACCCGCCGAGTGTCCCTAAATGGTAGGCATCGCATAATTCATTTTAAATACCTGCAGAGAGTCTACTACACCCCAGAGCGGCTATTTCGATATGGGCTGCCCGAGACAGCTGAGTGCGAGAGGTGCAGAGTGAGTCCTGCGGACTTTCTGTATGCAGGCTGGACACGCCCGCTAACTGCTAAATTCTGGGAAACGGTGTTTCAGACGCTGAGCGAAATTACAGAAGAGCCACTGACCCGTTTATAGCCTTGCTGGGGTACACTAAGAAAGTCAAGAAGGGAATGCAGCGATTAGTTGAAATAGATATGCTTATTGCAAAGCGTAGATTAGCCATGCGCTGAGCGCGAGGTCCTCCTCCCACAATACAGGAGTGGTCGCAAGTCATGCTGTACTGCAACACGCAGACAGAATTGTATAGTGAAGTGCTCCCCCCCGCAGCCAGCCTAAGAACTTCTGTGGTTTGTACCAAACTTACCTTGCTCGACAGGCTCTTCTGAACACAAGTCCACTCCCTGCTGAGGTGGACGAACCAGGGTAAATGTTTGTCATCCTAATTAATGTTGTGCGTATATTAGCGCTTACTCTAATTGACAGACCTGGCAAATCATTTGTATCATTGGAGGGAAGAACTGTGCCTCCAACGTGCATTGAACATATGTGCTGTGCCTACTGTTTGTTATAAAAAAGGTTTGCATAAAAAAAAAAAAAATATATATATATATATATATATATATTGCACAATACTTCCTGCTTTGCCATCATAGGTCAACACATCTCATTAGGTATCACAAGTGTAGGGGGGGGGGGGGGGTGTAATTTGCTTACCAGGCTGACAGGGCTAGAGACTGGGCCTCAGTGATCCACTACACTCGCAGCTCTCGGCCAGGGCAGGTGAATTAGTCTTGCTCCGTTCTACTGGGGGGTCCACTATGTGCTCAGGCCCGAGCGTTTTAGCTTGGCTGTTGTTACACATCGTTAGGGCGACAGATGCTTCTGTTTTCGAAGTATAGGGTGGGGGGTCGGGGTTGGTTTGGGGTTGTTTTTTCCTTCTAGGAGGGATTTTTTTGGTGGAGGGTAAACCCCTTATTGTTGTTGTTCTAAGGCATCATGACACTTTTGACCTGATCTCCTGTCCGCTTTCCCGATGTCTCTCCCTCCGGGGAGACCACGCGCCTGCGACCCCCTCAGATCCGGTGTGGGTGCCGTGCCCAACGGGCGGCCCCTCTCTGCGCGCTCCCCGGCCCTCCTGGCGTTTGACTCCGGGTTTACCCGCTCCTCGCAAGGGATGTGTCTCTCACAATGGCATCTGCTTCCACGGCATGCTAGGGCAATGTCGTATTTTGCTCCACGCTCGCTCCTCTTAGCTTATGGAGTGTCTTGCGGACGGAGGGACGCGGCCCCGCCACTCTGGAAGGCGAGATCTCTTGTTCGGCGTGCCCCCGAATACAACTATGGCTGACACACCCATTCCCAAGGCCGCCATGCGCGTATTGTTCTGGAATGTAAATGGTCTTTTGGACCGTTTCAAACGCATGGCAGTCCTCAAATATGCACAGCGTATGGAGATCGACGTGCTCCTCCTTCAGGAGACCCACCTTCTTGGCAATAAATGTCCCTTTCTCGCCCGGTACGGGTACGATAGGGTGTGGCACTCAGGTTTTGCTAGGGGCTCCCGGGGGGTGGCTATCCTGATCAGACGGTCCTTTCCCTTTGTACTGGCCCAGGTGCATTTAGACTCCCAGGGAATGGCCGTTGCAGTTTGTGGCACTCTCGAGGGGCGACCACTCTCCTTGCTTTCCCTTTATGCAGCGCCGTCCCTGTTGCAGACTGCCCTTTCCTACACCGCGGATCTTTTTCCAGCACTTCCAGCGGGCTCGCTCGTTCTAGGGGGGGGACTTTAACGCTGTTTACACGCCCCGTCTGGACACGACAGGCTCGATCTCTCCCGCCAGAGCCGCTCGCGTGAAGCAGCTGTCGAGCTGGGCCGAAGCCCAGGGCCTGTGCGACATCTGGAGGGTTTGGCACCCACAAGCTCGCCAGTATACTCACACCTCCGCGGCACACTATTCACACGCCCGGATTGACCTAATTTTCGTCCCGTCCACCGAGTGCGCGGGTGTTCAAGACGCCTGCATTCTTCCGAGAGGCCTTTCAGACCACTCGCCAGTGCTCCTCGCTCTTGGCCCGCCTCCCTTCTCAGCTCGCCCGATGTGGCGTCTGAATGCTTGGTTCCTTCAAGACAAGGACTTTCGGAAAAAAGTTGGGAGAGGAGATTACTAATTATTACCTTCATAATGTAGATTCTGTCTCTTCCTCGGCCACCCTTTGCGCCAAAGACAAATCCAGCAGCTCACGGCTTGCGAAGCACAGGCCTTGGAACTTGAGCGGGACCAGGAGGCGTTGAAGGACGTCACGCGGGCGCGGCGGCTGGCCTTTCAGCGGTACGAGATACGCATGCACTCTATGGAGGCGGCGAAGACTCTTTTGCGCTCCTCGGTGGCCCAGGTTTACGGGTGGGGGGACAAGCACGGTACGCTTCTCCATCGGTTGGCCACCTACCCCCGGGCAAGCCGGATTATTCCTGCCATTGTGGACTCCACAGGCGAGACCCACACAGTCTCCGTAGCAGTGGCACAGACCTTTGCGGAGTACTACTCCCAACTATACCGGGCTCGGGCGCCGGGAATCTTTCTTGCGGAGATGATGGAGGCGACCACGGCGGACCTTGGGCGACTGGGACGGGAGGCTTGTGAGACCCTTGACTTGCCCATCACGCTGCAAGAAATTGATGAAGCGATCATTCACCTGGCGTCCGGGAAGACCCCGGGACCAGACGGCTTCCCACAGGAATATTATGCCCACTACCGTGAGACCCTTGCCCCGAGGCTTCTGGATCTCTATGCTGAGGTGGTGGAGAAGGGTTCGTTCCCGCCAGAAACTGATACGGCCACAATAGTCGTCCTTCCCAAAACGCAACCCCCATCACAGTCCTGCTCGGATTATCGGCCGATATCTCTCATCAATACCGAGCTTAAGATATACGCTACCATCCTTGCGCAACGACTGCGCCCGCATCTTGTCTCACTGGTCCACCCGGACCAATGTGGATTTATGCCGGACCGAGGGACCAGACACTGCTTGCGGCGCCTGCATCTCGCCCTGGCCCACCGGGAGCGCCTTTCTCCTTATCTGGCCCTTCTGCTGGTCGATTTTAAAAAGGCCTTTGATTCGGTGGGGTGGGACTATTTCGGAGAGATCTTGGAGCGAATGGGTTTTGGCCCCCAGTTTCGCGCCATGGTTCGTGTCCTGTATGCGGATCCACGAGCCCGAGTGTTGGTGAATGGGGCTCTATCCCGCCCGTTTTCCATAGAACGGGAGACGCGGCAGGGCTGCCCGCTCTCGCCCCTCCTCTTCGCCCTGGCAATGGAGCCCCTGGCGATGCTGACCCTACTCTCCGTGGGTGGGATTGGCCGGGTATGGTCCCTGATAAGATTGCTCTGTACGCGGACGATGTCCTTCTCTATCTCTCGGATCCGGCTGTTTCGGGTCCTCGTGTTCGCCAGATTCTTCGCCGGTTCGGTCAGGCATCTGGTCTCCACCTAAACCCCAGGAAATCTGTCCTGGTCCCGTTGCACCCGTCTAGGGAGTGTTTCGACTGGCAGTCTGATATTCCCCTCCGGAGACTCTCCTTTAAGTATTTAGGGATCTGGATCACCCTTCTTCCGGAGCTCTGCTGGGCTCTCAATGTGGCCCCCGTGGTCAATAAGACCAGATCAGACATGGTAAAGTGGCAGTCGCTCCCACTGAATCGATTGGGGAGGATTGCACTTTATAAGATGATGATCCTCCCCAAGTTCCTATACATACTACAGAACACGCCCTGCTCCTTCTCCCGCTCTTGGTTCTGGGACTTGGACAAAATTGCGACTAAATTTCTTTGGGGTGGCGGTAGGCCCCATCTAGCCCTAGACCGATGCCGGATTCCTTCATATGATGGAGGCCGGAGCATGACTAATCTTTACTTGTATTATCTTGCCACTCGGCTTCTGGTGGTTCATGATTGGTTCTCAGGCGGGTGGGACGATCCGGCCTATAGGCTAGAGGTGCAACTCACTGGGTTCTCTTCTATTCAGAACATGGTCTACGGGGTGGCGATCCCCCTGTCGCTCCCGGATGTTATGCTGGTCCCCTTTCTGGCATGGCGTGCCGCCTTACGGCACACCCGCTGGTCGAGGACGCTGACCCTAGTTACACCACTTTGGCATGGTACATGGCTGCGGGAGGTAACGGGGCTTGCAGGATTTCGAGCATGGGATCTTCTGGGGATCTCTCGCTTGGGTGATGTGTGGCGGGGGAGCCACGTGTTCCTTCCAGGAGCTCCAGAAACAGTTCTCTTTACACCCTTCGCAATTCTATAAATATCTCCAACTGCGCCATGCGGTCCAATCTCACGTCCCTCTAGACTCACGGATTCCCGACCGTAGCCCGCCTGAGGCTCAGGTGATGCTGGGGGGTCTTGGGAGGGTGACGGGGGCGGGAGGTTGGGGGAGGGGGGGGGGGGGGGGTCTTGCTACTGATTGTTACTGATTCCGTGATAAGTCATTTTGATGCCAATTCAAGCGGTTTGTTGTATATGCTTTCTGATCCTTGTTCTTTTCAAGAAAATAAAAATTTGCTTATCAAAAAAGGTATCACAAGTGTATATAACTAGGCACAAGAGCAATGTGCATCGAATATCAACATGTGCAACTGCAAACGTAGACAGGAAAAAGATACTTTCCTCTTACTTCACTAACTTTCTCTTTGGAAAAAGAATATTAATTACAGAAATGCTTAGATCAAGTTAATAAATATTACACTTTACAACCACTCTCCACTAATGTAGAATTCTTGCACTATTTACCATATAACACCTATTATATTATTCAACATACGTGCAAAGAACTATGAACAATAGAGGGCTTACGGGACCATACTGTACACATTCTGAAAAAGTGGTCAGAAAGAATAAAATCTCTTATTTTAATCTACAATGAAGAGAAATATTAATAAAAGGTAATAACTTATTGCCAACCTCTCTTCTTAACTTGCTGCTTTCATTATCGGCTTCTTCATTCCGAAGAGCAAGCTAAAACACAATAAACAATCATTAGTTTGAATAATTGAAATTGTACATGGAAATATTAACAACCTGCAGCAACAGTTTATCATCATGAGCATCTTCCCCATATAAATAACCTTCGTATAACCATTTCTGAGTCCTCCAAAACAAAGCTGCTTCGCATGGAGGAAAGTCAGAAGACCATGCATGCAAACAGCAGCTTCTGTTCAAATTCATACTGTTTTTTCTACACCTCGTATGTAACCCCAAATCAAATTTACCTTCACAATTAGATGTTCCTTATTTCCCCAACCTTTGGCTAGAGTATCACATTGTGACCCCGCTCTTCCAAAATAGTAAGGAAAGCTTTGAGGAATATATGAAAATATTAGGAAACACATTTTGAGGAATGCTTGTCCTGCCGTTTTTCGGAGAGAGCGGCTGAAGCTTACAAACCATGTGGATGAAATTTCTTTCAGCACATCTGCAGGTCTTTGCAATGTAGGGATTTTCCAACAATGGTGCTGTTGCATTTGTATACCTTGAAGAATGAAATGTGAGTCAACCTAGCAGAGAATGATTTGCGTTCTCATGACCAAGCTGTATGCATGTCATCACCCTAGCATTAGCAGCAATGGATGACAAACACCCAGCAGATGAAGCAACATTTACTTGCTAGTAGATGCCATGGTCTTTAAAGGGGCATTTGCTCTCTGATCTGCTATTTAGTAGGACGAGGGGCACCCTTTTATATCATGAACAGCCTACAGAAATATATTTTTAAGGGTAATGACACTTAAGTTGGAGTTACATGCAGGACCACAACTCACAGTTGTGCAATTGTAATTTCAGGGTTAAGCTAAACTTTGAAACTGCAGGGATAAAATACATTCTTGCAGGAAGTGATATACAACAGACAGAAGCTGGGAAAGTACATGCTAATAGTTACTTTTGCTGTATGTTAAGCCGCAGGTTAAGACATTGCCCTCAATGTCGCTGTTGGCCCCACGGTATATTGCAATATTGTGGGTGTAGGAAGCTGTCGCTTTATGTAGTGCACCAAAATGAGGTACACTATCTAGAAAGTCCAGATGACCCTTATTGGCTTACAGGGTTTGAATAAATAATCCCAAATGCTCTCTTTGTGATAGTGTGGGCGAGCAGTTTTGGCTTATCAAAGGGTGGTGATGAGCATTTGTTTTTAATTTTTTTTATTATAGTTTCCAATAATACAAACACCATTTGTTGGGCGCAATGTTATGCCAAGTCGCATTTCCAATGTGCAGTACATCAAATAACATACATTACTAGTGAAGACGTTCAAGGATAGCGATATAATGGAAACAACACAGAATTTATATTAGCCCGTACCAGAGCAAATGGTGACCCTCGCTACTCCCTCCCACCCATGGCTCCTGCCCTTCTGTGTTCCTGTTAGTTTTTTCCAAAGCAGGATGTATTGAAGTACATCAATTATCATTAAATGGCATGTGTGCAGTCTCTGTAACAGGCAACTAAATCAGAACTGCTTCTTAGGTCGGACGTGAGCCAGCGCGCCAGCGCTGCTCTGCGAAGAGCTGTGGTAGTTCAATACAGAGAGAAGATTCGCCCACTCCCCCCCCTTATTTTTCATTGTCTTGTGTTTTTGTCCTTTGTAAATACTGTCTTCTGATTCATTATGACTTATGAGGCTTATTAGTCCCTCCTTAATACAGCCATGTCGTCATTTGTATCCTCCCATGGCTACTGGACCCTTTACTTGGTTGTTACACGGGGCATGTACTATTTCCTTTATTAACCCTCCGCTTTGTCAGTGCAGTGTCTACGTGAGTGAGAGGCCTGGGGCTGTGTGCCTGGCGCCATCCACGTCAAGCGAGGGGAGAGCGTGGTGCACAGCCTTAGGTGCTTTCATGGCAGGGCCCCAACACCGCAGGACGCCCCTCTGGGCTCGGAGGGACTTGGGGCATCGGGTTTCACCCTGGCCCTCGCTCATGGACTGGGATGTGTAGGGGTGTGCACATCTCACAGTGCAGGGAGGAAGGGGGATGCGGGGCTTGGCGAGTTCTCTAGCGCTCCGGCCATCTCTGGGGCGTCCCCCAGGAGCCGCTGGCAGCTCTGGGGGACATTCAGCCGTAGTGAAGGCTGGGCCTCTAGGTGGGTTGTATTAGGAGAGTGGGTGCACCCATCTGCCCAGGCCCCGGAGTGCCCCGTCAATTTGCAGAAGTGTGCACAGCAGACCAGCTGTGTGACCTTGCACCGCGGATGGCTTGTACTGATCCCTCGATGGCTCTCAGTGCTGCCTGAGTGCCTGGTTTCTGTATTTCCGTCCAGGAGGAGTGAGGCATCGGCGTCTCTGAAGAATGCTGTGGGACGTGTTGGAGGCTGGCGGCCATGGGGGAGAGCTCTTCGCCGGCTCGGGGGAGGGAGCTCGGCCCCTACTTCCAGTCCTTGTTTTGTTTCCTCATCACAGATCGGAGACCCTCGGCGTGAACTCAGATAATGCCGAGGTGTGTCAGCGGAGCTGCACAGCCAGTGTCGGGCGACGGGGTGCAACTTGGCTGCAGTTAATTGAAAGTGGACAAAACCTCCATCTAGAAAAAATACTGTTGGGAGGACAGAACATTGGCGTAGAGGGTGTAAATAAGTGGCATCTAGAACTGTCAGGGTAATGTGGGTGCTAGGTGGGTCAGTCCACGGGAGGAGGGAATACAGAATCCTAGGGTGCAGTGGGGGTTGGAGCGTACGAGAGGGCGCGTTCTGCCCCGGCTTGAGGTTGGCGATTAGTTCTAGGTATCAGTTGGAATGCAGCTGCAGAGGTCAGTAAAAATATCACTTCTAACGCAGAGGACTGATATGTCTGCATACTAATCATATCGTGGATTTGTACGTGTATGGTGTCTGTGTATTTTGTGTTTACTTGGTGGGTTGTGTCACTTGAAAACTTTTTATTAAACATAATTATATGAAATAAAACTTATGAAAATGGCGTCATTAGTTATACATTTGTTTCTTGGATGTGTGTGCTTGTCTCGCTACGGGTGCCTTTTGCTGACTGTTGCAGGTAGCATTGTATCCCATACTTTGCGATTACTTTGGACTGTTTTGTGGGAGAGACGTATTTTGTGTTTTGATGGTATTCTGAGGATGTGCTGCTTTCCTCTTTATCTCTGCGCTTCCCTCCCCTCATGCTCCTCTCCCAAGTCATGGTAATAGCTGCTTTTGCTAATACCACTAGCTTTTAAA
Source organism: Triturus cristatus (assembly GCF_964204655.1). Taxonomy (NCBI): domain Eukaryota; kingdom Metazoa; phylum Chordata; class Amphibia; order Caudata; family Salamandridae; genus Triturus; species Triturus cristatus. The sequence goes on along the minus strand of NC_140585.1, from coordinate 992,817,346 downwards.
ATATTCAACGTTTTCTATACTTTCCGAGATAGCAATCAGTTGCGCGCTGCAACGTATGCTGTGTTACATCTCGTCATAGAACACATCAGCCATCTATCGAAGACCTTTTGTAGGCTCACAAGGTGACTGCCTACTGCAGTAACTATAACAAAATTAAGTGCGAGAAAGGGTTCTCAGTTTCGGTTCTAAGGTCTGGCCATCTACTTTTGAGATGTCTGGTATAATCAAGCATTTGCAATGCAATACGTCTCATATTTACGCCAGTTTAAGCTATTGGCATTGTATATGACAATGCCTTTTATTTCATTTATAAATCTGTTTATTGAGGGTTTTGTTTTTGAAAAGGTGTACATCACATTATGTACACAGAATAATGTACAGCAACATTAATACCATGGTTATGCACCTGGACGAACATACATTGGTCTGTGGAGAATGGGTACACCTCCTGGTCTCCTGTCACCGTGAAAGTCCTCTCAACTGTGGTGACAACTATAAAGCCGCTTTTGTGATCCTACCACAGGAGGGGGCGACCCCAGAGAAAGAGTACTGATACTTCACCCATTCTCTCCTAGGGTTTCTCCATAAACAGATAGCAAATCATAAAATAACAGGGGCCAAACAGCTAACGCCCAACCAGTGCAGCAACAGCAGCAAAGTCCGGCCATTGTTCAAGTATTGCCTGCCCATGTCCCGTAAGGTCGTCCCCTCCCAGCCCCATGCCTCCAACACGGGCCACTACACAGACAGTGTCGCGCTCGCTCTTGTGCCCAGCCAACCTGGCTATGCACTCGCTACTGTACGCCATGACACTCGCCCGGACGAACTAACTCCATACCCCCCGGGATGGCGTCCTCATCACGTACCTGACAGGCCTCTTCAGGTCACCCCCCCCCCCCCGAGCGCATCATGGTCTGCAAAAGCGCCTCCCACTGGGCTGCTATGGGCGTCTTCCTGAGGCCTAGCGTTTCCACCCTCCAGAGGGCCGTGCTCTCCGCCTTAGCCCACACCAAGAATGAACCACGCCATGCCTGCATGTGTGGTGGAGCAGCCGCCTTCCAGCGCTTGGTGAGTAGCCGTTTCGCCACCACGGACCCCAAGTCAATGAACCGAGAAGTAACCTTTGTGGAAGGAGTTCTGTGGAAGAGGTGTAATAGGTAGGCTGGCCACTCAAATGGGATATCGCGACCTGTACACTCGCAGAGCGCCTCCCGCACTGCCTGCCAGTACGAACTCAGTACGGGACAGCTCCACAGCATATGAATTAGGCCAACGTCCAGCTCCGCACAGCGGAGGCAGCATGCATCCACACGGTGGAAGTATCTATTAATAGAGGTGGGCGTGAGATATGCTCTGTGTAAGATGAAGAATTGTATTTGGCGGAAGCGCATGTTCCTGGGAATTCTCGTCGGGCCCTGCAGCACCCTGCCCCACTCTCTGTCAGTCACGGGTCGGGCCAGGTCCGCCTCCCACTTACAACATAGCGGCGCCAAACTGATCGCCGCATGTGTGCGCAAGGATGCCGTGAACCACCTAACCAGATGTCTCCCTCGCCCCATGACATGGAGATATTGCACCGTGAGATATTGTTCTGGCTCATCCCTGAGATCTCCCCAACAGCCCGTGAGTGTCGCCACCAAAGACCGATGACGAAGAAAGTGACCGGGAGCTAACCCAGTCTCCTCCGCCAGGGCAGCAAACGAAAGAAGGGTCCCGTCCCGGTAAAGATCCCCCAGTGTTTGTATGTCTGCCGCACTCCAGTCCTCGAGTTTCGAAGCGCTGAGCACCCCCTGCCCACTAGGAGAGCCTTCGAGCAGTATGGCCGGGGCATAAGGAGTCCGGATCCGGGTAAGGTAGAGGCACCAACGGTAGCATTTGTAGGCTACCACTAAAAGAACAGGTACAGACCTCGATACCTTCGCGGCCGGGTGGAAAAGCTTAATGGTGTCAGCCAGCGAAAGGGGGGTGTGCCGCGGTCGCAGTATCCTCACGGCCTCTGTCTGGCAGCCATCTGGCTACCCACTGTAGCTGTGCAGCCAGGTAGTAATGTTCAAAACACGGCATTGCAAGTCCCCCCTGGTCAGTGGGAAGGTACAACTTGGGAAACGCGACTGACGCGTAGTACCCCATAGAAAGTCCCGGAGGCACCACGCCAAAACCGCAAAGAAAGATGCCGGAATATAAATGGGCAGGTTGGCGAAATAGTACAGGAGACGGGGTAAAATCACCATTTTGACTAAGGCTACTCGGCCTGTGACCGAGAGGGGAAGCGTACCCCAGAACCGCATCCGAGTCTTGACAGCGGACACGGCTCTGCCCAAGTTACACTCCACGAGATCCGCCGGCTGACGATATACCTGGATACCCAGATAACGAAAGGTATCCGGTCGCCATTGTACCTGCTCACCCCTAAGATGATAACTCGGGTCTGGAGTGTCGGCTCGGAACGCGTATAGGCAGGTTCACCCGGAGACCCGAGAGGGCCTCGAATTTAGATAGAATACGCTCCAGGTCAACTGGAATGTGAGACACATCCCTGACAAAGACCAACAGGTCATCCGCATAAAGCGATACCTGATGTGTCGCATCGCCCAGGGGGATGCCGTCAGCCAGCTCCCTGCGGAGCGTGGCCGCCAGAGGCTCTATTGCGAGCGCGAACAGGAGGGGCGAGAGCGGGCACCCCTGCCTGGTGCCGCGGCCAATAGAGATAGCATCAGAGATGTACGGCCCGGTTCTCACTCTCACCGTAGTGTCCTTGTAAAGAAGGGCTGCCAGTTGAAGGAAGCCGAGGCCCACCCCGTAGTACGACAATGCCGCCACCAGATATCCCCATTCGAGGCAGTCAAAGGCCTTTTCAAGGTTTAGAACCAGGTGTGAGAAAGTGGCTCTGTATATACTGTTCCTTAATAGGTACAGGGTGTACAGAGTCCACAGTCCCCAAGGGTTTGACAGAGGCTAAAGTTAGATATAACCTTACTCTCTAAAGTGGTAGCTTGGTCGAGCAGTAAGGCAGTATCAGAGGACAGTGTAAAGCATTTGTTGTACACACTCAGTCGGCAAATGGTCTCACACACTCAATAACTGAACTCTAGGCCAATGGTTTATATATAAAAAATATATGCTTGTTTTATTTTAGAACCAACAATTGGAATTAAAATATACTTTCTCGGAATGAGATGCTTTATATAAATACTTTTACAATATGTAATTGACTTTTGTAAACAGTTACAAGTGGTTGCAATAGCTAACACTATTTTAAACACAATAATGCATTGAATTCAATGGAAGGTTCATGTTATTTGCCACAGATTACTTAGGAATTCCAGGACTGGATCCTAGATTCAGTCCTGGGTCAGTAATTAGAATCAAGTGATGAAAGTCGACTTAATTACTGTGATGATTTTTAAACAATATTTAGCTATATTAAAAGTTGACACTTAGAAAATATTTTATAGAAAACAGTCAATGATTCCCTATGACAGAAAATGCAAGTTACAGGTAGAGTATGTTCTCGTTACTTTTGTAATCCAGTACTGGGTACCTAGACTCAGTACTGGGACCTTTATCCAAAACAGGTAAGTAATTACGTTTTCAGATATTATACGATTTTTAAAGAATATTTAAAGATTGCAGAAATTGACACTTAAAAGTAATTGCACAGAAAAACAGTCAATGATTTCCTATGGGAGAAAATTGGGTTACTGTTAAGTACAGTTGTAAGTATTTTTCAGAGTTAGTGCTGGGCACCAAGATCCAGCACTGGGAGCTCACCTAAGAGCAGGTGAGTAATTTCGTTTTCGTTACTCGGCTGATTTTTGGTGAACATTTTAAGATTTGAAAAGTCCACACTTAGAAGAAATTTCAGGAAAAAGCCAGTCAATGTTACCCTATGAAGAAAATAGAGTTATCGGTTTAAAGGTAAGTACTCGACTGTCAGAGTTGAGGTTCTGGGCATAGACTCAGGGGTCCCCCAGGGTCAGGTAGGTACAGTTGGTTCACCCTCAGCGACTCTAGGGCGGCTGGGTGCAGAGTGAGTTAGGCCCAATGTTATCCTATGAGGGATAGGGGGGCCTTGGTTGGTGGCTGCTGACTGGCAAGCCATGCGGCTGTGGGAGCTGGGCTCCTGGCCACTTACTCAGGGCAAGTGGGGAAGTAGGTAGGTGTAGAGGTTTCACTGCCAAGGCCACTCGGGCGGCTGGGTGCAGGGTGCTTTTGAGCCTTCGGGCGCTCAATTGATTTCAATGGGAAATCTCCGGTTTGGAAAAAGACTGCAAGCTCGGGGACGAGGATTCTTCAGGTGCCACCACCGCTTCGAGAGGTAAGTTGGGTAGTTGGAGGATAGGTGAGTACCCCAGGATTGGGCACAGGGGGCCGTGGGGCGCCGCGTCCAGGGGTGCCTTTTGGTGTCGGGAAATCTTACCCTCTGTTGATCGCGGTTGGGGGGGGCACCTTGTTCTGAGGCTGCAGGTTCCTTCAGGAGTGTCGAGGGAGGGCCTTGGGTGCCGGACTCGGGGTCACAGTCGCCGTGGGGTCGTCCTCGTGTTCTTTGTCCACTCCAGCACTGGCCAGGCTTGGCTGGTGCAGAGTGTGCTGGGTTCGCGGTTCCGGGCTGCTGCCAGGGATTAGAGGTAGGTTTTGAGTAGAGCCTCTACTCATGGGAGTCCCAGGGGCTTAGAGCCAAAAGGTAGCCAGGTCCTCCGGGGTTTGTGAGGTTGCTGGCCACAAGAGATGCCGGGTTGGAGCAGGAGCAGGTTCGAGGGTCGACAGGCCGGTAGGGCTGGGGCCAAAGCAGTTGGTTTCTTCCTCTTTTTAGAAGCCGCAGGGCAGGTCTTCTTTCTTCTTGCTCTTCTTTGTAGTTTTGAATCTGGGGAAGGAAGGTTCAGGGTGCCCCTAAATACTAGATTTAGGGGCGTTACAGGTAGGTGAAGAGCAGGGGCCAATGGGTCCCTGTCCTGGGGTGGGTACACCCCCTATCCTGCCTCTCTCCTGTGGGAGGGGGGCAGGAGCCTAGTCCTGATTGGGCAGGGCTTCCCATCTTCAAGATGGCGAGAGCCCGGAGATGTGCTTCACCTCGCCTCCCCCACCTGAGGGGTGGGGTTGGCAGGCTGGCACATCCCCTGTCCTTATTTGGGGTTTCCGGCCAAGCTTCCCGCCAGAGTGGGGGGTTGCAGTGGCCTGGGGAATCTCACAGAGGCGGCATGCCTTTGAAGCTTCCCCCTGCCCATCCTGGGGGAAAAGATTTAGCACCTCGCCCAGGATGTGCATTGTTGCAGGGGCTCTCCTACCCAGGGGTCCAACAACATGTCTGCTGTGTGGCAGCCTAGGCAGCCTCAGAACAGACGTGGATTGTAGGTTTAGGTTTCAGGGGGCCTCTCTAAGATGCCCTCTGTGGTGCTTGGTACATTAAATCACACACTGGCATCAGTGTGGATTTAATGTGCTGAGCAGTTTGATAACAAAATTCTCAGTCTTCAGTGTTGCCATTATGGTGCTGTGGAGTTCGTGTTTGACAAGCTCCCAGCACCATATACTCTTAGCTGGCAGCACTGCACTTACAGGACCCAGGAATGGACCTGGGTACTGTAGGGGCACAGGGCTCCTGCCTTTGTGCCCACACCACTGGCATAGGGCACCCAGCTAGAGGGGTGGCTGATGTATGCCAGGACAGTGTAGGTTGTGGGCATGGCACACAGGGATGTGTGCCATGTCGACTCTTTGTTTTGTCTTGTATCCAGACACTCAGCCTGCAAGAGCAGTGTGTGTGTGTTAGGGTACAGGGCCTCTAAGGGTGGCACAATGAGTGCTGCAGCCCTTAGAGGCCTTCCCTGATCACAAGGCCCTGGGTACCTAGGGTACCATTTACCAGGGGCTGACATGTGGCCAGGGTTTGCCAATTTGGGTTTTGGCTGTTAGGCAGTTTTTAGGAAAGGAACACAGGCCCTGGGCACCTGATTGGCAGGAGCCAAGGGCACAACAAGGAAAAGTGCATCAGCTATTAGGCAAAAAAGGGGGGGGTTACTGCAACAGAAACCCACTTTCTTACACCAGGCAGCCCGCTCTAGGCCATTGTAGGACACTATCGGACGCCACTCAAAAGAACCGCCGCAGGTTAAGGGAGGTGCTGCGTTTAGGCATGAAACGATTCTGGTCGACATGTACCAGCGCCGGCACCGCTGGCGCCAGGCACTCCGCCATCACCTTAGCCAAAATTTTATAATCCGCATTAAGCAGAGCAAGGGGGTGGTAGGACCCCAATTGGGTGGGATCCCGACCTGGCTTGAGCAGAGATACCAGATAGGCCTCTCGCATTGAGCCGGATATGGTACGCTCCTCGAGGGCGGCCAGGTAGAGGGTGTGTAATTTGGGTACCAGCGATTCCCGGTAGGTCTTATAATATTCCGCCGGGAGCCCATCACGACCTGGCGCCTTCTCAGAAGCCAGAGAGGCGACCGCGTCCCCGATCTCATCCGTAGTGAGAGGGCTCTCGAGCGACTCCTGATATTCATCTGGACCGTGGGCAGACAGGCAGCCTCCAAGAACTGGTCCAGGTCCTGCTCCTGCCGACGTCCCGCCGATAAGTATAGAGACGCGTAGTGTGTCGTCATTACCTGATGAATCTCCCACTGCGTGTATACAAGTGACCCGTCGGGTCCACGTATAGCGCCAATCGGAGCGTGAACAGTCTCCTGTCTCAGCAGCCAGGCCAGCAACCTCCCTGCCTTGTCCGACGCGGCATGAACACGAGCCGAGTGAGCTGTATAATTGTGGCATCGCAAGCGCTCCAGCAGCTCGGCATGGCGAGCCCGAAGCCGCATCAGCCGGACCGAATCACAACCCCCGCCCTCCCCGTGTCGCTCGCACGAGAGTAGGCGAGAATCCAAGGCGGCAAGCGACAATGCAAGCTGCTTGCGAATATTCCACGTCGCGCCTAAACAATGCCCCCTGATCGTGGACTTATGGGCATCCCACTCGTAGTGCCCTCATTCAGATCGAAAAACTGCTCGATCTCCGTGCCTAAGGATGCACGGAATTCTGCATCTTCCAGAGCCGCTGGTTGGAGGCGCCATGTGGGGATTGGGGGACGGCCGGGGTTCCATCGGAGGAACAGTCTAAGAGGATTATGGTCTGAGTGCGTCCGACCTAAATATTCAGCCTGGTCTAACACGGGAAGCAAAGAATAGGAGCCCACCACCCTGTCAAGACGTACATGGAGGTCATGCACCGCCGAATAGTACGAGTAGATGCGATCATCGGGGTGTAAACTGCGCCACACATCAACCAACGCCCAGCGCGATATCCAGTCATTCAGAGTCCGTGCGTTCGAAACCACCTGTGTGCTACGGAGGGGCGGAAAGGACCGGTCAAGGCGCACGTCGAGGACTGAGTTAAAATCCCCGCCCAGTAGCCAGGGGAGGCCTGCGTACGGTGCTAACACCGTGGACAGATGGGCAAGAAATGACAATTGCTCAACGGTCGGGGCGTACAATGAGCCTAGTAATATGTGTTGTCCATTAAGTCGCCCGCGTACTAATGTGTATCGCCCAGCCGGGTCGACTACCACCTCCGTGCATGTAAGCGGAGTGCCCGCCCTCACCCAGATCAACGTGCCCCTGGCGTGTGCAGAAAATGTAGTTCCAAATAGTTGACCCCTCCAGCGGGCGCGCAACCGGGCTATTTCTGACTGTGTCATGTGAGTCTCCTGAAGGAGGGCTATGGCCGCCTTGTGTCGCTGCAAATAAGCAAAAATTGAATATCTACGCGCTGGCGTGTGCATGCCCCGGATATTTCATGTGATTACATCGGTGTTGGCCATCTAAAGCAATTAAAGACTGCATAGGCAACGGGACCGGGGTCCGGTCGACCAGTGGGAGGAACATGGGCGCTATATGTCATGCCGGTGCGCTGCAACGAGAAACAGAACAAATAAACATATACGTGCTGCCAAGCACGCGAACTGGGAATCAAAACCAGTATAACTAACAGGGCAAACCCCCGTACGGGCATTCGTCCAAACTGTAAGCTAAACACTTATGGAGTGAAACTAAGCCAGGTAGTGGCGAACGGGTGCTTAGTGTGGCTGTAACTACCATGAGCAGCTCCCCTACCGCGGTGCCCCTGTATGCGCTGTAGGCGCCTTCTGTAGTATGGGCCTGGCCAAGCATGGGCGGAGAACCTAACTGCAGCTATCTACGCCACCTGCCGCAAATTCCATTCGACGCGCAGTCCCTCCCCAGGGCAGGGCCTCCCGTCCCTCCACACACATGCAGCGACCAAATAGACTTAACGGCGCCATCACACTGCACAATACCATAGCATACAGTGGAGTCTGTAAGCAGTCAGCCACCATGACTCATTGTCCATCGCTTATTGACGTGCGTGCCAGTGGGCGCTGTCGTCACGCCGCTCCCGGCTCACACAATCTGGTCAGAACTCTGGGGTGTCACTAGAGGCATTAATTGGTCCTCAGAGAGAATGGTGGACAGACAAGATGATCTGCTGGTCTCGGGCTCACTACGTCCGTGAGTGTCCACATATCCCTGACTACTCGTAGACCCAAGGGTTGCCACTGCTTCCAGCGCTCCTTGGCGTTCAAGGAGCATCCTCTCCGGGCTAGGCGCCACCCCCGGGACAAACCCTGCATCTCTACGGGACCCCCTCCGCCGCCGCCTTGGCCTACTCCCCCGCTGGCTGCCAAGTCCCGGATCTGTAGGCCTCTGTCCCCTACACTGCTCAGTCTCCTCCAGCCAGTCCCAGACATCCGAAGGGGCATCGAAGAAGCGAGTCCCCTCCTTCGTGACCACTCTGTGGCGCGACGGGTACAGCAGAGAGTATGGAATCACCAGGTCACGCAGTTGGCGCTTCACCTCCAGGTAGCTGCTCCTCCGCTTCTGCACCACCGCCGTGTAATCCGGGAAGAACATCACCTGCCCACTTCCCACTGTGATTGCGCACAACTTCCTGGTCTCGCGAAGCACCACATCTCTGTCCCGGTAATTGAGAAGTTTGAACAGAAATGGGCGGGGCCGAGCCCCCGGTTTGGGCTTCTGCGCCGGGACCCTGTGGGCCCGCTCCACCACGATCTGCGGAGAGAGTACCCCCGGAGTGAGCAGATCTCGAAGTCACCTCTCGACATACTGCTCTGGATGTCGTCCCTCCTCGCCCTCCGGTAATCCCCCCACTCTGATATTGCTGCGCCGGGAGCGCCCTTCGGCATCCTCGACACGGTCTTCCAGGGTGTGGACGCGGTCTATCAGGTCCTGCAAGGCTGCAGTGTGATTGTTCACCACTGGTTGGACATCCTGGAGCGTTTGGCGTTGTTGGGCCACTGTGTCCGCCAACTTGCGGTGGTCCGCATGAAGAAGGGTTAAGTCCACCGTGACTTTATCAATCCGGGACTCTAGGGAAGCCTTCGTCTGCTCCAGGGTAGAGCCAATTCGCTCCACCGCCGCTAGTACTGTGTCCAGCTTTGCCGTTGGCACCGCTGCCTGAGGCTCCACGCTATCACCGCGGCATCCCGGCATGAGGCCCGGGCCCGCCGACGGTGTCCGGCCCTCCTTTGACGCATTTCGTAGCCGGCCCATGACCAGTTGCTGTGCCGTAGGCATCCGCTGGTAACCCCGGCACCAGGCAGGCGGCCCGGGCCCAGACCCCCAGTCTACCACAACAGGAGAGGGTTGACACCACAGTCTCTCTGCCAACGCGGCAAGGGTGGAGGAAGGAGAGGGAAAGCCAAGACCCCCCCCCCCCCCGCAGGGACTGCAGCCACCGGCCAGGAGGTACCAGCTTCCTGTTACTCGCGGGTTTTGTGAACCCCCAGGGTCGTCACACGTCACTCCCCCAATGTACCACGGTCCCCCGCCGGGCACCCCTCTTCCATCTGGACGCCGTCGTCCCTCGTTAAGTAGGGCTGATGGATATCCGCCACCTCTACCTCCGGCAGCTGTTCCTGCGCAATCACCAACTGCTGGGCACTACCCCGGTGCTACAGGCGTGGCACAGGCGGCGACACACCCCAGACGGCACCCCAACTCCAGTTATGCCTGGGCACTTCATGCGGCGTGCGCCACCGCCAGCACCCGCAGGTCAGTCCATGGCTCTCCTGCTCCTTCGGCGCCATGCTGTATGTAAAGGGTTCCAGGCACCACCACCACGCGTCAGCACCTCCGGTATATGTAAGGAGCCCAGGTGCTCCCCTCACGCCAGCGCCGGGTGGCCTCCCCCTCCGCCGCTCACTTCGTAGTCCGGTGCCAGGCCGCCCACTGATCGCCTACCAGACTGCAGGCAGCGGGCCCCCAAGGCTCCAGGCCCCCGCGCCGTCGCAGCAGATCTCAGGGCAATCCACTACTGCGAGGACCACCTCATTGTCCAGCATCGGGCCCACCACTCCACCGTGGCATGTTGGGAGGTCCGCCTCACCTCCCCGGTCACCTCACCACATCTGTCAGGCCTGCGGAACCCCTCCGGGGGATCTCCACCAAGTGCTCAGGCTGACCTCTCACCTGGATGCCACGAGTGTCACGCCAAGGTTGCAGCTGCACCCCAGGAAGTCTGCAGGGGGCCCGCTGCACCGCTACGCCTTCAATGTTCGCGCTCCGCGGCGCCACCAGTAGGTCTCGGCCACCTCCGCGCCTTCGTCGCCCTCGCTGCTTTGCCCAGGGCGTCTCGCGAGGCAGGGCATCCCCCGCAGTTCACAGTATGGCAGGTCCGCCGCCCGCAGCCGCCGCTGGTCCAGGCGACCACATCAGAAAAGGTCCGACGGCGCCACACAACCGCCACCGCCGGCGCTCCAGTCAGCACGGCCTGGGCTCCTCGTGGTGAGCCGCGGGCTAAATTACTTGCTGCATCCGGCCGCGGCTCACCGCCCACGTCACCGCGCTCGCCTGCACCAACTTCCTTACTGTGAGGCCGGTGTAGTAAGCGGCTGCGCCGGCCAACTCTCATCGTGAGGCGGCAGGAATCCCAAGCCCCGCTACCGGCGGCGTCCAGCACCTGGAAGAAGCCCAGCCAGGAGGGAAAAGGCAGGATAACGGCACCGGGCAGCGGGAGCTTCACTCGCTTGTGTCCATCTTGCAAGCGCGCCACCTAGCGCCCCAACATATGACAATGCCTTTTATTTATGTTTTAAAAAGCAAAGCAAAAAAATGGGATTGTCGTTTACCATGCCAAAAGCTCAAACTTGTGTAATTGCGAGACCTATTGCATTGCAAATGCTGGTTAACTGGGCAGGAACTTTACCACCACCCATAACCACCCCCCCCCCCACACCCTCCACTGCTCCAGTTCCTGTGGGTGGTTTAAGTGATAGCTACTCTGTGTAAGTGGTCCCAAGTATTTTTTTTTTCCATCTGAGGCCACAATGGGGTCCCACGCCTTATTAATCTTTTGTGCAACCCCTGTGGGGAGGTCTAGCCCCCAAAATAGCTATCGCTTCTAGGGGGTACCCGGTATCCCCTCAGGTGAGATGGGGTCATGGTTCTTCAGGGCATCTACTAATGTCTCCTAGGCCCTGGCCATGTCAAGTGATACTTGTACACATATGGCCTCCCGGAGCAACACTATGCTCTCGTATCCTGCCCACCTTTCAAATTATTTTTTCCATATTGCCATACGGGGTCCTCACAGTATCTTCCAGTTCATGGTGAATTCCCTCTTTACAATAATAAAGGCCAGGTACTGAAACTTGCTTGTAGCCTTAGTTTTGGCAGTGTGCGGGAACCAGCTCAAAAGACAGTGCCTAGGGATGCATGGGACCTCCCTCTCAGTGACCTCAGCCAGTACTCCAGTAATTTCTTCCCAGTAGTCCACTATCCCCGGTCATTCCCAAAACATATGTAGGGTTTCAGCTTCCACGTCCCCACATCTCCGGCACATCAGCCACTCCACTGCAAAGTATCTATTCATCCTACCGGGAGTGAGGTATGCTCTACCTAGCACATAAAGATTGAAAAGTTTAATCGGGCGTTCTTAGACACCTTGGGTATCTGTTCCAAAATGTTCCACTAGTCCCCCTCTGGGATGAGGATCTCAAGTCTTCCTCCCAGTGGAATTGAAAGATGTGCCCAGAGATAGTAGCGTACCCATTTTGTATAAGCAAATAACAGCTTTTAAGATCACTGAAGAGGTGACCAGGTATTGGCATCTTTTAGCATGAGGCAGTTCTGCCATGCCAGTCCCCCAACGTCTGAATTGCTGTTGGCGCACCATGAAGGAGTAAATGGCACTTACGCAGGTCATGTCTCAAGTGGAACTCTTCAAATGAGCACCTCAGCTTCCAATAGTTCCACGAAGGTCGTCGCACGTGCTGTCACCCAATCCATTAATTTTCGTCAGTCCTTCCCTTGTGGGAGCACGTCCAAGAATCCCAGCGGTATATCGAGGGAATATCATAGTCTCACACACATCTTCTGTAGACTGCAAGTCCAGCAGCGTCGCAGCACTATGAAGTTGCTTGCGCTGAGGCAGGGGAGTCTAAGAAGAACCCTAGTCAGGATGTGTAGGTCAGGCACAAAAGGGGCACACGATGGCTAAGAATCCGCCCACTAGCCACTGTGTCAGGCATTGGAGCTGTGTTGCCAGACAGTAGGTCTCAAATTCGGGAACTGCCGACCCACCTTCTCTCACTGGTCTTTGTAATGTAGTTAGAGCAACTCGTCTGCGGCCCGAACCCAAATGAAACCCACAAAAAGTGTATCAATGCCTCAAAATATCGCCAGTGGGATCAAAACTGGCAGGACCACAAAAGAATATAATAGGTGGGGTGGGGGGAGGAGGGGGGGAGGGAGAGTTATCATTTTTAGCAATGTGACTCAGCCCGCTACTGATAGGGGAAGTGTTTGCCAAAATTCAGTGCTTGGCTCGAGCACTCCAATGTCCTTCCCCATGTTCCCCCTCCAGTAAGTCAGTAGGATCTGGGTGAATATGTATCCCGAGGTATGGCAAGCAACAGGGTTCCCACTGCAACGCTTACAGTCCCTTGGCGTAGGAAATAAACACGATTTATGCCAGTTAATTCGCAGTCCATAATGAAGTTGGCTGCACACCCTTTCCCGTCCGCAAAGTGAAGACTTCAACAAGATTCCAGATGAGGAGCCTAGCGCGCATCCAAGATGGTCGCGTGAGCACAGGGCTCCCCGGCCCTTTCTGCTCCTCGGAATATATCCTGAGACTATCCTGATTTGGTTTATGGAATCTGGGAGATGAAGACCAGCTGATCTTATATCTCTTTTTAAAACTCTAATCGGACCTGGGAATCCTGAGTTGTCGTCGTCGGAACTTTTGGGACCCACCCGACGGAGGTGGCCGGGGTGAAGGTGACCCGTGGGGCCGGGCTGCAATTGAACAACAGCGGCCTCAGCGCGGTGCCAGTTGCCGATTCAGCACTTTCGGTTTCGGTTTTGGCCCTCAGGAGATCGGCTGGCGTGCGTGCTCAGGGTGGCGAGGTGCCTCCTGGGCCTCTGCCCGAGGCTTGCTTCCCTCTGCTACTGGTGGGCCTGACGCCTCCGACCCCTACACCGACAGTTTGTGGTCCTTTTGCTGGCGCCCGCACACCTCTTGATCGGAGGTCCCATTGAGAGACTGCGCTCACATGGCGGGCAAAGGGGGTCCGGAGGGGCGCAAGACCAAGGCTTCTCTGCGCGGGGGGCCGGTCCAGAGCAACAACATGGACCGCTACACCCAGGGCAGGGGGTCCCCTGGCGCTGCTGGCCTCTCCCCGGATGCTGCAGGGGGAGGCACGACCGTCTCTGCGGAACCTTCCCTGCAGGACATTATGGGCGCCATCGAGGGCATCAGGGAAACCATCGCGACGCAATATGAGGCCCTGGCCCGTAAGATCGACACTGTCGCGATCGATGTCACCCTGATTCGGGCCGACCTCTCCAAAACTAACGAGAGGGTCCAGGCCCTTGATGCACGGACCTCCACCCTGGGTGCGGAGGTGTCGGATCTGCGGGCCGCGCTTGGGGACATTAGAGTGGTCAACGACCATATGGCCCGGCGGCTTGAGGACTTCGAGGGACGGGCCCGACGCAACAACATCCGCATCATTGGTGTACCGGAGTCCTCCGACAGCCGCCCGGTGGACCTCGTGGTCGAGGAACTTATCATGCAACAGCTGTCCCCGGCTGGCCTAAGCAAATTCTTCGCCGTGGAGCGGGCCCATCGAGTGCCGGGCGGCCGGCCGCGGCCGGGGGCCCCCCCGAGGCCTATCGTGGCTAAACTGTTCCACTACAGGGACCGCGACGCTATTCTGCAGGCTTCACGGACCCGTGGCCCGGTCCGCTACGAGAACTCGACCATCAATTTTTATCCGGACTTCACACAACTGGTCCAGAAACAGCGGATGGGATTCCAAGGGGTGAAGCGCCGTCTCCGCGAGCTGGGCCTGAAGTATTCGATGATCTACCCGGCGAAACTACGAGTGGAGCATGGAGAGCGGACAGCCTTTTTTGACTCTCCTGTGGCCGCAAGTGACTGGCTGGACTCGCTGCCGGACGGGGGTGGCCGGCCCGGGCCCTCTGGGGGCACCGCAGGTGACGGGTCCCCTTAGACTGACATTTGGTCCTTGCTTTTGCGGTTTTGCACTGTACAGTTGGGTCTTACTCTCTTGCATACTGTGTCTTACCAGGACCCGTGAGGGGTGCGGGCGGGTTCGGGTCCCTTTCCTCCTCCGGGGTCTTTTTGTAGAATGGGGTTAGTGGGGCGACAGGCACACTGCAAGTTGGGGGGGGTCTTTGGCCCGCAGGGGTGCAGGGTGGGGGGAGTTGGACTTGGGGTGGGGTTGGGGGGGAAGAGGGGTTGTTTTGTTGTGTGTTTTTTGTTTACAGGGCGAGGTATTGATTTTTGTCCATATTTGGGAACTGTGCGGCGGGCTGGGGGCCTCTTGATCTATTGGAGGGGATGGGGGGAGACGGGTTGAGGCTTATGTCATGGAACGTCAATGGGTTGGGGGACCGTATTAAGCGGGGTGTTGTACTGCAATATTTGCGTCGTTTGACTCCTGATGTGGTGTTTCTCCAGGAGACGCATTTGGTCGGCAATGTCTGCCATGCGATGAACAGGGGGGGATACCGCCTCGTAGCCCATTCTGGTTTCACAACTGGCTCCAGGGGGGTGGGCATTCTCCTGCGAACCTCCCTTCCGGTGGAGATCACGAGGATAGTCTCGGATGACAGAGGGCGCTATGTGTGTTTGATTGGGAGGTGGGAGGGGCAGCCCCTTACCCTGGTTTCAGTCTACGTCCCCCCGGGCCTCCAGAACTCCACCTTTATTGACTTGGGTCGACTGCTGCTTGACCTTCCGGACGGCCTCCTGCTCATGGGCGGGGACTTTAATTCTGTGGTTTCGGGTGAACTGGATCGTCACCCACCAAGGACCCTCCCCGCTGCCCAGTCATGGCTGGGTGGGATGTTGGAGACCTTCGGCTTGGTGGATAGTTGGAGACTAATGCATCCGACCCAGTGTCAGTTCACCTTTCATTCGGGGGCGCATGGGAGTCTCTCCAGGTTAGACTACTTCCTTATGCCCGCGGCGCAGACTGGTAGGATTCGAGAGGTCAGACACCTGGCGCGTGGTATCTCCGACCACTCTCCGCTGTGGCTTCTCTTTGACACCGGGTCGCGGTCCGCAGGGCGGATAGCGCCCATTAACCCCTGGTACTTGCGGGACCCTGTGACTCGTGACAGCCTGGTTAAGGCCACGGACCAATATTTCAGTGAAAACGAGGGGTCGGTGTCGTCTGCGTTGTCCCTTTGGGAAGCCTTTAAAACTGTGATACGCGGACACGCCCTCGCCCAAATAGTGGTGGCCAAGAAGGTTAGGAGCGAGGCGGTGGTGAAGCTTGAGACTGACATCTCGGGGCTGGAGTCGGCCTTGGAGGCGAATGTTACTCCGGACGGGCTACATGCCCTTAGCCTGAAACAGTTCGAATATAGGTCCCTGGTCACTGACGCGGCCAAAACTATGTATAGGGAGCAGCAGGGCCGATTGTATGACGCGGGGGACAAGGCGGGAAAGTTGATTGCGTGGCTGGACAAAAAGGAGAGAGTGAATCGTGTGGTCCCCGAGTTGCGTGCTGCGGATGGTGTGTGTGTGACTGAGCCGGATGAGATTGTGGAATGTTTCGCCGACCACCTCCGGGCGGTGTACTCCCCGGTGACTGACAGGGATGAGGATGACTCTCGCCTCTTACTGAGAGATATTGCTCTGCCCGGCCTGTCCGTTGAGGACCGAGAGCGGCTGGACGCCCCCTTGTCGTCGGATGAAATAGCGACCGCGATTCGTTCCCTTCGCTCGGGCAAGGCGATGGGTCCTAACGGTCTGCCCATTGAACTATACAAATTGCGTCCTGATAAGCTTGCGCCCTTCCTCAGCCGCATGTTTCGCGACTCTCTTGCGGCGGGTTCCCTTCCGGCCGACCAGCGCTTGGCCACCATAGTCGTTATCCCCAAGGAGGGCAAGCCGCGAGACCGCTGTACTTCTTACCGGCCTATTTCACTGCTCAATGCGGAGCCTAAAATCCTGGCGAAAGTCCTGGCCAATCGATTGTTGAGTGTCGTGTGCGACCTTATACATCCGGACCAATGCGGCTTTATCCCGCACCGCAACACCGCTCTTAACTTGCGGCGTCTTCACGGTGCTCTTGCCAGGGCGGAGTTCCTCTCCGAACCGGCCGTGCTGGTTTCTTTGGATGCCACGATGGCCTTTGACACTATTGAGTGGCCATTCCTCTGGGCCGTCTTGGATAAATTCGGCTTTGGAGAGGGATTTATTGGCTGGGTGAGGCTCCTTTACACGGGACCCATGGCTCAAGTGGTGGTGAATGGGCGGGTCTCTCGGCCCTTTGCCCTTGGCAGGGGCACGAGGCAGGGGTGCCCGTTGTCCCCGTTGCTTTTTGCTCTCGCCCTGGAGCCACTCGCTGCCTGGCTCCGTTGGGAGCCCTCGCTTAGAGGGATCCGGTGGGGCCCGGGCTTCGAAGATCGGGTCTCGCTGTATGCGGACGACATTCTCCTGTATCTCACCTCACCGCGGCAGTCACTCAACGTCCTTTTTGACGTTCTGACCTCCTTTGGGAACAATTCGGGTCTCACGATCAATTGGTCTAAATCCTGCGTTTATCCCATCTCTGGTGGTCCTCCTCTCCTGCCGCCTCGGCTCCCGATTCAGATATCTCTGAGCGGCTTTAAGTACCTGGGGATATACGTTTCGCTGGACCCGGTGGCTCGCTATGAGCAGAATCTCCTGCGTCCACTTCGGCGGCTGCGGGAGGACACGGCCCGGTGGTGCAGGCTCCCCCTGTCCCCGCTGGGTCGGGCCGCGCTGTTTAAAATGATGTCCCTTCCCAGGTTCCTCTATGCACTCCAGAACTCCTTCGATGTTATCCCAGTGGCCTATTTTCGGGAGGTGGAGAGCCTGCAGAGGAGACTGGTGTGGGACGGGCGGGCGCGTATTGCTCTTGCCAAGCTCACTCTCCCCTGGTATGACGGGGGCATCGCGCTTCCTGACATTCGCAGGTACTATTGGGCCTCGCAGCTATCTGCCATTAACCACGCCACGTATGCGCCCGGCTTGAATCCGGCGTATGAGATGGACAAGTTCCTGCTTCCCGGCGGGAACTACAACAGGGCACTTTATTCCCGCCTGGCTGGCCGGACCCTTACGGGTCCTACTAAGATTGCGGTGCGGACCTGGAGGGCTGCCACTGCGGCCATGGGCTGGAGTGAGCGATTAACATGTGCTACTCCCTTGTTTGCTTCCGACCGCCTGGGAAGCTTGTGGACCACGAAGGGGTTTGACCAGTGGGACACGATTGGTATCAGCAAAGTGGGAGACCTGTGGCACAAGGGCGCGGTAAAGACTTTCGCGGTGCTCCAGGCCGAATACGAGCTGACCGACAGGGAGTTCTTCCGCTACGCCCAGGTTCGGCACGCCCTGCTCTCGGTCTTCGGGGAGGGGACCAAGATCCCTGTTTCATCGCCCCTCGAGGACCGCATACTTGATGGACATGTCCCTGATAGTACTATTTCTTTAATTTATAAAAAATTAATCAATCACCGGGCGGACCTTCTTGTTCGCCTTCGGGAGGCTTGGACTGGGGACGGGGTGGAATTGGACGACGAAGATTGGCAGTCTGCACTGTCGTCCCCCAAGGAGGTTGCCATTCCGGCTCGTCTTCGGTTGGTACAGCTCAAGATTCTCCACCGGGTGTATGTGACGGGTCCGCGCTTGGTCTCGATGGGATTTTCCGGCGACGGGCTCTGTAAGCGAGGCTGTGGGCTCAGCGCCACCTTTCTTCATATCCTTTGGGAGTGCCGTGAGGTGGCGGACTACTGGCGCCGGGTCCACACGGTTATGGGACAGGTCACCGGGGTTGTGCTGCTGCCGGAGGTGCGTCGCTGTGTCCTGAATGTGTGGGAGCCCAATGACTACAGCGCGGCTCAGACTCGGTGGGCGGCCCTAGGGAACATGATTGCCAAGAGGGATATAGCGCAACTTTGGGGCGCTCAACGGCCGCCCACCGTGTCAGTATGGAAGGAGAATATGGACTGGTGTATGTTTAGGGAGAAGACTGTGTATGTGGCCCGTGGCAAGCCGGGGGCATGGGGTAGCATTTGGGGGCAATGGAACGCGTATCGCGGAGGCATCTGTACGCCCCCCCTGGTAGACACTGATATCGCCATGTCCCCCTGACCCTTGATGGCTCCTGGCGCCTTTTGGAACAACTACATATGGACGTCCATCTCCCTTGACCCCCTCCCCCCCCCTCCGTCCCCGGCCTCCCGGTACTCCTCTCTTTAGCGGATTGCTCAATTGTTCTGACGGGAGTTTCCCGGGGGGAGCCTGATCCGCACTGGTTTCCCTCATAACTCGCCTTTTGTTTTTTATTGTTTTTCCTTTTGTTTTTGTGATTGTTGGACTTACGCTTCCTGTTCCTCGAGAACTATCTGGAGCCACTGCGGGGCAGCGCCCTGGGAACTGATTGCAGCCTTGATATGTGTAGATTTCCTTCTGTACCTAGCGGCCGGCCCGGGTGGTTGTAGGCCCGTACTTGTAACCGAATTATTGTTCAATAAAAACTTTTTCAAAAAAAAAAAAAAAAAAAAAAAAAAACAAGATTCCAAAACATGGCACGTGAAAAAGGTCGGAATACTAGACGCTCGCCCGCGTACCTACAACTGTTTTGTACCGGGGAGCTTGTCTACCTCATCTCATATTCAATTGAACATCCAAGTAAAAGCGGCGGCCATCTTATAGTGGAGCATGCTTTATATTCCAGGTATGGCCATCTATAACCGCCATCTCCACCACTTACGGCCCCCTACTATATGAGTTTTCCCACATCTTATTGACCCTCTCTGCATCCCTGAGAGCACGCAATGGGCAAATCTACCGCAGACTCTTACACCCATGCAGCTCAGGGTGATCAGGCTGGAATGGTTGTGGGCGGGCCCTCTCCTCCTGGACCTGCTAGGAAGCCAGCAATATAATCACTTTGGAGCACGTGGTCAGGGCACTCAGTGGGCATCGTGCAGCGTTGTGTTCTCGTAGGCATAACTGCAGGATCCTAGCAGTCCAGGGAAGAAAACAAGTTACTTACCTGTAACTTTGGCTCTCCAGTATTGGTAACTTTCATATATTCCCATAGCTTGTATCATTCCCCGTCGTCGGAATGGGAGTATCGGTAAACAAAATAACATAGCAGTAGTTACAAAAGAGAAAGAAAAAGGCCTAGGCCTCATTTCCTTTTGTAGCATATCCACCTCTTTTTGTAAAAGAGACCAAAATAAAGCAACAGTCAATCAGATTAGCCTCACCCCACAGAACCCTCCTGAGAGAACCTCAGAGCCTCAGATTTTCGTAGCCGTTGTGTCACAGTACAACCAAATCCTGCAGAGGGCTGAGCTTTCCCAGGGCAGGAGGGTGGGCGCATGGGAATCTATGAAAGTTACCAATACTGGAGAACCAAAGTTACAGGTAAGTAACTTGTTTTCTTACTCCAGTATTGGAACTTTCATAGATTCCCATAGCTTGTATCAGAGTAGCTAGCAGTCAGAAGCACATTTTGCTCCCTTAGTGACATCTCTTTCTCTATTCTCCTTTACCTCTTTTTTCTTTTTTTAGGCAAACATCAAACTACAAAGCAATCACATAAAGAACACATAGAAAAATGTGCAAATAACAATAAGAAAGGAAGGAGGGAAGAAAGGAAAGCTAACCACTCAATGGAAGAGGTTCCTCAGTACTGCCTGGCCTACAGCCGTGTCTTCTTGTGCCAAGGTCTCCAGGCAGTAATGTCTTGTGAAGGTGTGCGTGCTGCTCCAAGTTGCAGCCCTGCATATGTCTTTAATCTGGACCCCCACAAAGAGAGCCGTAGAGGAAGCCATGGACCTTGTTGAGTATGCTCTAATTCTGCCCTCTAGAGGCTTGTCTGCTGCAGAATGACAGAACTGTATAGCACTGGAGATCCATCGAGCAATACCTTGCTTGGACAGGGGTAAGCCTTTGCGGGAAGCACTGAATGCAATGAACAATTGAGAAGATTTCTGAAATTCTTTAGTACGGTCCAGATAAAATTTCAAGCACCGCTGCACGTCCAGCAAATGAAGTGCCCTTTCTGCCGGTGTAGATGGCTGAGGAAAGAAAGCCTTGAGAATAACCGGTTCATTTAAATGAAAATCCGAAGGCAGCTTTGGTATGAACTTTGGATTAGCCCTGAGAATCACTGTATTTCTTTTGAATTGGAGGAAAGGTTTTTGGATTGTGAGAGCTTGTAATTCCCCAATATGTCTTGCCAAAGGGAGAGCAAGAAGAAGCGCCAACTTCCATGAGAGGAATTTCAAATCTGCTGCTGGTTCAAAGGGATGCTTCATCAGCTGGGTGAGAACCAAGTTCAAATGCCATGTGGGACACGGAGGCCTCACTGGAGGAAAGATTCGAAATAGGCCTTTAAGAAATTGTTTGACAATTCTGGAGGACCAGAGAGAAGGCCCAGATGCAGTGCATCTGCAGCGAGAAACTGCAGCCAAGTGAACCTTTATGGACGAATGAGCCAGACCTGCCTTAGCCAAGGACAGGAAAAAAGGAAGAACTTGATGAGGCCGAGACAAGAAAGGGTCCACTCTTTGCTGTTGGCACCAGATGCAAAACCGTTTTCATTTTAGACTGCAAGTCTTGTTAGTGGAAGGAGCTCTAGCCTGAGAGAGAACATCTCTTATCTCTTCCAAGAGATGAAGATCTAGGAATTCTCGCTGCTCAGGAGCCATGCTGAGAGGTGTAAGGAATGAGGATCTGGATGCCAGATCTGGCCCTGGGACATCATGAGAAGATCCTCGATCACCCGTAGAGGACGTGGAGGTGAAGCTCCGTGAATCAAAACTGCCTCTGCCAAGCTGGGGCTATTAGGATCATCTTGCATTGGCTCCGTTTTGATCTTCCCGAGTATCCTCGGTATTAACGGAATGGGGGGAGAGGTGTACACAAATGCTCTTGACCAAGCTATCGAAAGCGCATTCCCCAGCGATCCGCGATGGTGTATTTTGCTTGCGTAAAACTGGCATTTTCTGTTCACCGGGATTGCAATGAGATCTATTGAGGGTTTGCCCCACTGGTGCAAAATGTCCTCCAAGACCATCTGGTTTAGTTCCCACTCGTGGCTGACTGATGAAAGCCTGCTGAGCCTATCTGCCTTTCCGTTTAGCACTCCTGGTAGGTGTTCTGCCGTGAGCGATATTCCGTGTAGGATCGCCCACTCCCAAATTTTTTGGGCCTCCTGCGACAACGGAAGAGATCTGGTACCCCCTTCCTTGTTGATGTAGTGCATGGCCGTGGTGTTGTCCGTGCGGACGAGAACCGACGAACCCTGCAAACGAGGAAGAAATGCTTGTAGAGCCAGACGAATCGCTCTGAGCTCCAGGAGGTTGATGTGAAGAAGGCGGTGCTGGGGCAAACAATGCGCGCTTACATGTAAGTCTTGAAGAACCGCACCCCAGCCTTCCAGCGAGGCATCTGTTGTTACAACTTGAGGAGCCGGATTGCTTACGAAGGATAGACCTTGGGATAAATTCTCTTCTTTTGGCCACCACAAGGCTGCTTCTTTCTTTGCCGCAGTAATCACCACCTTGTCATCGAAGGAGCCGTGAACTTGTTGCCATTGCGTGTCTAGTTGCTCCTGAAGAGATCGCATCCGCAATCTGCAGTGGGGTATCAGAGGGATGCATGAAGAGATCACTCCTAGAAGGGATTTGTAACGGCATACTGAAAGACACTTTCTTTTTCTCAACAGATGAGCCAAGGACCTCAGTTTCTCTTGCCTTCCGAAGGATGGAGAAGCCTTGTTGAGAGACGTGTCCAAGATGGCCCCTAGGAACCGTGCGCTCTTGGACGGACAGAGAGACTACATCTCCCTGTTGAGAGTCAGACCCAGATTGCTGAACAGAGTCGTACATGCCTCGACTGTCTCCTCCGCTGTCCGCCTTGACGGAGCCTTTAGCAACCAGTTGTTCAGGTAGGGGAAGATTTGAAAATGCTGTTTCCTGAGGAAAGCTGCCACCGGTGCCAGCACCTTGGTAAAGATCCTCGGGGCAGAGCGAAGTCCAAAGGGTAAAACTTTGAATTGGAAGTGGCTATTGGCTACTGTGAATCGTAGAAACCTCCTGTGGGCTGGATGAATGGGTATGTGAAAATACGCATCCTCGAGATCGAGGGTGGCCATGAAGTCTACCGGGTTGAGGAGACGCAAGATATCCTGGAGACAGACCATCCGAAAGTATTGACTGATGGGATAGGTGTTTAGCTCCCTGAGATCTAAAATGGGGTGCCATTTCTCCAGCGTCTTCTTGACCAGGAAAAACCTGGAGTAGAAACCGTCCCCCCTCTGAGACAGGGGAACCAGCTCCACTGC
Source organism: Triturus cristatus (assembly GCF_964204655.1). Lineage (NCBI taxonomy): Eukaryota > Metazoa > Chordata > Amphibia > Caudata > Salamandridae > Triturus > Triturus cristatus. Next base: position 992,794,449 of record NC_140585.1, on the reverse strand, counting down.
TCCCTTGAGGAGCATCTGATGAACTTCAAGCTGTAAGAGACGCAGATGTTTTGAAGGCATAGCGACAGAGGGCTTGGAAGGTGGCATATGAAGAAACTCCAGCGTATGGCCATCTCGAATGATGTTGAGCACCCAACGGTCTGATGTTATCCGTTTCCAGTTGTGGAGGTATTGAGACACCCTGCCTCCCACAGGTGTTAACGGGGTGGAGGGTACAGTAGGCAGAGCCAGAACGCCGCTCTTGTCTCTTGGAGGTGTCACGTCCCTGGCGATTTTGTTTTCCTCTAGTGTTGGACCTAGAGAAAGACGAGGTCTGGCCTTGTCTTTGTTGGTACGTTGGTCGATACGCCTGAGACGTTGAACCATAAGAAGAGTACCGTTGCTGTTGGTACGAGCCTCTGTAGGATGTGGTACTCTTCCCCCTGGCCCCACGGAAAGGAACCTTCCGAAACGGAAGATTTCCTAGAGATCTTGCCGTCTCCGTATCTTTTTTAATGTCCTGGAGGGCATTGTCGATATGTTTCCCAAATAATGTCTCACCATCAAACGGGAGGTCCAGAATTTTGTCCTAAACCTCCGGTCGGAACCATGTCACCCGGAGCCAGCCCTGGCGACGACAAACAGCTGCGCCTGCCAGTAAACGGAAAGCTGTTGTGGCGATATCCATGGCGCAGTCGATCACTTCTGCAGATGTAGCCTCTTCCTCCTGAAGAATCTTCTTGGCCTCCGCCTTGGACTCCTGTGGGAGCTGGTCCAAATATGGTGAGAGGTCGCACCACATTTGGCGATCGTACCTACCAAGAATCGCCAACGCATTCGCTGCCCGTACCAAAAGACTCGCCATAGAGGAAAACCTTTTCCCCTCATTATCAAGGCACCTGCCTTCTTTATCGGGAGGAGTTGTCAGGGGTGCAGAAGGATTGCGTGACTTTCTTTGCGCCGCCTGCGATATTACCGAATCCGGCTTCAGCTGACCTATCAAGGACGCTGGACTATCCTCAGGCGCCTTGTACTTCTTCTCCAGGCGTGGCACAACTGGAACAACAGTAACCAGGTTCTTCATTGCCTTCAAACCCTCGTCCCAGACAATGGCTGACAATGGGAATGGAACGGGCCACTTTCCTATAGGGCTCCTTAAAATCATAAAGGAAGCATTCTGTTTTGAACTGAAGGCATAGGAAGTTTGAATCTACTGGAGGCTCTTTCCATCAGTTTGTGAAATCCCTGCCGGGGGAGAATCCACTGGATCCGGAGTAGGTGAAGCTGGATCCGGGATCACATAATCCTCCCACTCTACACACTGGTTAGACCTGTTGTCATCGTTCTGATCCTCGTCCGAGGAATCATCCTGAACATCTTGGACCACTGGAGGTATACCTGGGCTGGATACCTGCGGCTGTGAAACCATCTGGGATGGTTCTCCCGGAGAAAACACTGCAGAAGCCGATGGTGTAGGCACAGCATATACTACAGAGAAAGTCGAAGATGGAGGAGGAGTAGCTTGAGAAAACCTCTTCCTATAATCCTGCAACATGCCCTGGAGATCTGCCAGGAGGGAAGAAGGGACTGAAACCGTCTCCTGGCCAGCGCTGTCCTGACGACGATAGGATTGCAGGTATGAGTACCCCCGAGTGTATTCGCCCTCAGAATCAGTGTCCTGACATTTTACCAACAATTGTGAGGGGCTATGGGCATAGCCACAAGAATCCTGATCATCCCCGTCAGAGTCCTCTTCTTCCTCGAGCAACAGTGCGGGAGGCAAGGGGGTAACCCTCCTTGGCTACGGCATATCAGGCGTTATTCTCTTTAAGGAAATAGTAATCCTCTCCGTCGAAGAAGATGTCGTCGACGGTACCGTCGGTGATGGGGATGTAAAAGAAACCATCATCGACGAGGTCGTCGACGGAAGATCCACCATCGACGAAGAGATGGGCGTCGTCGACACTGCCGTCGACGAGACCGTCGACACCCCTACCGTCGCCGTCATTGCTCTCGCGGACGACACCGTGAACGCCGCTACCGGCGTCGACACCCTTGTCGACACGGACTAGAAGGTACCATCGACGAGCCTGTCGATGGTGTAACTTTTTTCACTTGAGATTTTGAAGTCTTCGTCGACGGAGCCTTCTGCAGCGCCGTCGACGATCTGGAATCTTTTTCTGACTTTTCAGAAGATAGAGAAGAGGGCTTTTAAAAAGTTTTAGCAGACTCCACCACTGATGCAGCTGCAGAAAGTCCTTCCCTCTCCTTTGCACCGTGGTGGTGAGATTTACTCGGACTCCGGCTCTCAGACTCACGGAGGGGTCTTTTTTGAGGCCTTAACAGGACGTTCAGAGGATGGTGAAGGGGAAGCCCTATCCCTTTTCACTGACCTTCAAGATGAGGTGCCAGATGATGAGTCCTCACTGTCACTTGACAGAGTTCCCTTCCTCAAATTTACCTTCTGGAGCCAAGTGAGAAGGCGACCCTCACAGTCTCGGAGGGTCTTCATAGAGAAGGTGCGGCAGATCTTGCAGTCCGCTGCCTTATGATCCAGGTACAGGCAATAAATGCAGTCCTTATGCCTGTCCTCCACATACAGCCTCTTCTTGCCACAGGTGGAACAAGCCTTGAAAAGGGCTTTCTTCTCCTTGTCAGACATATCTGAATGAAACACCAAACAGTTCTGAAGAAAAAATGTGTAAAAAGTAGCCAACTAGAGTTGAAATGAGCAGAGCTCAAAGGAGACTCCCTAAGCACAACGTGCGGTAGAAAATCTGAGGTTCTCTCAGGAGGCTTCTGTGGGGTGAGGCTAATCTGATTGGCTGTTGCTTTATTTTGGTCTCTTTTACAAAAAGAGGTGGATATGCTACAAAAGGGAATGAGTCCTAGTCCTTTTTCTTTCTCTTTTGTAACTACTGCTATGTTATTTTGTTTACCGAGACTCCCATTCCGACAACGGGGTATGATGCAAGCTATGGGAATCTATGAAAGTTCCAATACTGGAGTAACCCATTCTATCCCACTTCTACGCCACAGGTACCAAGGCAATCTCAATCTTCAAGCTGTGCAGCACATGGGGCCCAAACTATAACTCACCTCTCCACCAAAGTGACATGAGCAGGTCATCAGGCCCAGTGGACAGTCAGCGTTCATCCGGGATACAACAGAGGCTCATCCAGTCGCAACATGTATTCTTTTTTATCACCTGCATATATAGGCCAGCACTTACTTCATGAGGCAAGTTCGGGGGCAGGACACCCACCACACTGAGGCACCATCTCTGAACTGTACTACTGTAGAGCAGCATGAGCCTGTGCTTCTGTACTCCCCAGTGTACTGGGGGCCACTAAGAATGGTTGCCTGTTGTGTTGTGGTGCCCTTCTCCTCCTCGCTGGGAGTCCGGGGCGTTGAGCCCGGTCTATTTGAAGGCTCTCAGTGGTTGGCAGTATGCTGCAGCGCCGCCCTCCCGCCTTCAATGCAGTGCCTCGCGAGCGAGGCAGCAGAAGCCCAATAGCCATATCAGGGACCCGGCAGGGCTCCGCTGTCGGGAAGTGCAGCCCGCAGTTCTTGGTTGCTTGTGCCCGGGATCAAAAACCCTTGCCTTGGCCGCGTCTTCTCACTCACCCGGCGTATTCTAGTGCCTTTAGCTCCCTGGGTAGTCAAGGGTCCCCGGAGCCCATAATGAGCCACGTCTGGCCCCGGCAGGTAGGGTGGCAGAGTCTTCGCACCTCGGGACACCATCGCAGTGCTCGCCCCGCCAAGTCCTTTCAAGGACTAGGACTATGCTATAGTGTGGACCAGGAGCTGAACGCAGTGTCCAGCAACTCGCAGCCGCCATCTTGTCAGCGCCACCACGCTGAATCCGCAGCAGGTCGGGCAGTTTCTCTCTCTGGCATCAGAGGCCGCACAGAATCAGTTGTGGTGTGCAGCAGAGTCTGGGGAACTCAAGACCAATTTAGAAAAATATTCATATTTGTATGTAATTTTTTACACCAAACTTATCAGCATCAGACAAGTACTTTAAATGGTATCAAACTGTACAGTAAAAATAGTACGAAATGACAGCTGTCAGATTTGAGGCATCCTATGGGAGTAACATTCACTGCATAGTTACATTTACATATGACTTACAGGACTGTTGTTCTCTAGACTTCACATAAGTAGGTGACAAGGTCCGAGCCAGCACCGGGTGCAGGGGTGCTTTACGCGATGGTAGACTCGAAATGCTACATGCTAAATTCAACGGAAAAAGAACTTGTAAGAAAGGCTGCAAGGGAGGACGGGGACCAATCCGGCAGAACTCAAGGGGTGGGGGGGGTATGTGTTGGCTCTTGAGGGTCTCAGGGCCACAAAGACAGAGTCCGTTTTTGTGAGCAAAGGCTGGGGAGCTTGTGTGTAGAGGTGTTTTGATTGGCATGCCAGTGAGTTGGAGGCTTTCACAGTTCTCTGTGTACCACGCAGTAGAGTGAAAAGAAACACAGCAGGGCCACTCTCAGAGTGGAGCTGGCCTTTCTCGAAGTGCTTGAATGTGCAGGTAAGTTTTGGCAGTGGTGGTGTTCCGACTGACCCAAACAAGCCTTGGTGCTTGCAACTAGCTCTGGTACCTCAGGTATTGGTGCTGGCCGGCTTCTGGGTTTCCTGGCATCTGCTAACTTGGCAGGGAGACATATCTGCCCTCCTGGAGCAACAAAGACCTATTTTTAGAGTGCTGCTCCCTCGGTGGGCACAGGGTTGATAAGACGCTGTACAGGGCAGATGCAGTCAGGGCCTACTGGCTCCTCCCCTTCAAGGGAAATGTTGCTGGGTCGATGAAGTGCTGGGCAGACCTTCAAGGGTTTGGAGAGGCTGTTCTGCTTTTTTTTTCTTTTGCAGAGTTTTATACAGCGCGAACTTGACCCGAATCCGAATCGGGTATCAGAGCGCTTTACATAGCACCAGTTACATTACATGAGGACACACATTCATTTTTTGTTAGGCACGGGGAGATTAAGTGATTTGCCCAGAATCACAGGATGTTCAGCGTCATTACCGAGACTCCAACCCAGTTACCCAGGTCCGAGGTCGAGCGCCCTAGCCGTTAGGCCAACTCCTCTGCTTCTGGGTGAGTCTGTGTCAATGATTTCCGGGAGAGCAGTAGCCAAGCAAGGTTTTACTCCAAGTAAGGTGCTGGGCCACAGTTCTCACATTTTCGGCTCTTCTTTATCCTTGCTCTTTTTTCAGGCAGATGAATCGGAGTTCTTGATGTCAGGGGGCCACCTAAATACTAAATTTAAGGGCATTAAGGAGAGTGAAGGGTAGTAGCCAATGGGCTACTTAACCCTGCGGTCACTACACCCCCTATATAGCCACTGCATGTGGGGAGCAGGCATTACCCTGTCTCATAGTTCCTAGCTCCACTAAAAACAAGATGCTGGAATCCTTCTTTTGCGGAGCACATCAGGTAGCCACCTTAGGGGTGTGATTAGCCTGGTGGTGCAACACGCCTACTTGCATAGCAAATTTCCTGACTGTCCTGGTGCCAAATGGGCCTCAGGGCTGGGGGTGGCATCTCCAAGGTCTAGGGGAAGCCCTGCTCGCATATCAAAGGCAGCAGGAGCTTTGAAGCCCCTGGCCTTGATATGCTAAATCACTAGCTATCCTGCTGGAGGTGTGAAACCCTTCCTCCACAGCAAGCATTTTTTCTGACCTCAGAGAGCGTGGGCTCTCACATACAAAGGGTCAGAAACATGTCTGTGGTGGCAGGCTGGATGTTACCAGTCAGCCATCCCACTAGATACTGGTAGGTTTTTCAGGGGGCAACTCTGGGGGCTCACGACACGCAGTGCAATGTGGCCGAATCTGTGTTAATGCGCAGGATTATGGAGGTCAGTAGTCGGGCCCACATACGCCCTGGCTGGGCTGCAGTCTTTAGCCAGGGGACCGCACGCCTTCTGAGCCCTGGTGCACAGGTAAGTGACTGAGGGTCATCCAGCCCCCGCTGCCACCTCGCCCACCTCCAATAGTGGGGTGTCTACTCACCCCAGGGTACAGCACACTCCTCCGCCCAGTCAGGCCTCCTCCTCGCCTCTCAGCCGCACATCACCTGTGAATGCGAGCTCCTTTGGGCCCCCCCCTGGACCATGCGGGCCTCCGGTGATTGCCCGTGGTTCAGAAGGCAACGGCCTGCACCAACTCCTCAGCGTGGGTCGATCACATATCTCTGGGCCTCTCATGCCACACTGGCTACATCGCAGGTCTCTCCACACAGCCAATTGCCTCAATCTGCGTGGCCATTGATGTCTCCCAGGGGTCGTGGATGTCCTGGTCCTAAAAAAGGAAGCCACGGCACTATGCAGGCCCCCACCACTATAGTACAACTTGTGAAGGCATCCCCAGACAGGGATCGTATGCCGGATTCTCGTCAGATAATGGGCGAAAGCTCTGAGCTGTTCTAAAGCGCTGCAGCAATGATAAGGGGCCAAGCCACACCCGTGACTTCAGCATGTCAATAATGAACCCCAGCGAGTGCAGGAGGTTTACCATAGTCTGAAGGTGGGAGACGACTTCCTGTGGAGAGCCCGCACTCAGCAACCAGTCATCGAAGTAGGGCAAGAAAGAAATCCCTGACCTCTTGCTGGAAACTGGCTTTTTAAGTAATGTACCAAAACGAGATACACTATGTAGAATGTCCAGACGACCCTTAATGGCTCACAGGGCTTAAATTAATAATCCCAAATGTTCTCTTATGTGGTAGTGTGGACGAGCAGATTAGGCTCATCAGAGGGAAGTGTTAAGTATACACAGATTAAATAAATGAGGCACACAAGAAAAAAAACAGAGATAAAAATAACAGGTATGTTTATATTTATTTTAATACAAAGAACTTCGTTATTGGGTAAGTACTTTTCAGTTTATCAAGCTTTCAGTAAGTAAAATTTTCACACAAATGCGTTTTTTATGTGGTAATGCTCAAACTGCATACAGGTATTTGCAAGCAAATCTCGTGGGTCCCCTTTAGGTCTTAGGGTTCTAGGGGCCCAAGGTCCAAAGTACTACCAGCACTTTGAGTTAACCTGCCCTCGAGTGTCCAGGTTCAGAGGCACTGAACAAGTTGGTAGCCTTGCGTGCTACACTGTAGGAAAATAGGGGGGTCACCTAGAAACAGGTTGCAGAGGGGGGAATTGGAGGCAAGTCTGTGAGCTTCCAATGAGGGGCCGGGCTTGTGGGGTTCCTGGGAGCAGGGCAGCACCGTCGGTTGTCATGGACCCGGGCCAGGGAGCTCGGGTGCAGAGGTTTTTGGTCGGCTGGTGCATGTGCCTCAAAGGCACCCACAATTCTCAGTTAGACGTGCAAAGGGAGAACAAATAGGACAGTTGGGCCACTCCTGGTGCTGGCTTCTGCGATGCTGATGTCCCTCATTGGCTGCTCGGTCTTTGTGGCATTGGAGTCCGGATTAGACTTAAACAAACTTTGGTTGCTGCAAGGACTCTGGTACCCCCAGTATTGGTGCAGGCCGGATCCGGTTGGTCCTGGTGTCTTCACACTTGGTGGGGAGACAGATCTTACCTCTTGGAACACGGTGACCTCCTCCTGGGTGGCTGCTGAGTCAGTGGACCTGGTGGTCAGTAGAAGGGTGAACCGGATGTTGCGGTCAGAGCCTGCAGGGAAGTGGGTACTCCACTCTAAGGGGGATGCTGATGGCTTGGCAAAGTGCTGGAGGCCCTCCAAGGCTTTTGGAGGATGCAAAGCTGCAGGACAAGTCAGACTGTTGTGATTGTCGGGAAGACAGCAGGCAGACAGGCAGGTTTTGGCGCCAAAGTCTACCAGTAGTCCGCAGTTATCGCTTCTTACCATCTTCTTGGTCCTTCTTTTCTTGTCAGGTGAATCTGAGTTCCTGGTGTCGGGGGGCTACTTAATATTCAGTTTAGGGGTGTTAACGGGAGTGAAGGGTAGTAAGCAATGGGCTACTTACCCTTGGGGTCACTACACCCCCTATATGACCATTTCCTTTGGGGAGTGGGCATAACCCTGTCCCAGAGTTCCTATTTCCACTAAAATCAAAATTGTGGAACCCTTCATTCGTGGAGCACATGAGGCAGCCTACCTTTGGGGTGCGACTGGCCTTGTAGTGCACCACGCCTCCTAGCATAGCTAATTTCCCGCCTGTCCTGGTGCCAAATGGGTTTCAGGATAGGGGTTGAAATCTCCCATGTCTGGGGGATGACTGGGTCACATATCAAAGGCTAAAAGGGCTTTGAAGTCCCTAGCCTTTGTATGCAGATTACCTAGCCATCCAGCTGAAGGAAAAGTGAACACCTTCCTCCAGAGCAGGCATTGTTTCTGGCCTCAGAGAGCGTGGGCTCTCACCTGCAGGGGGTCAAAAACTTGTCTGTGGTGGCAGACTGGACGATACCAGTAGTCAGAAGACTAGAAACAGGTAGGTTTTTCGGGGGCGATGCTAAGGTGCCCTCTGGGTGAATGTCACAATAAATCTAGTACTGACAAAAGTACAGATTTATTAAGATAAGGTGTTTTATACCAAACACCATAGTTTTCAGTAAAGCCATTATGTAGCTCGGGAACTCAAAATGAGTAGTGCACAGTACATATACTTAAGATGGTTTCCCTGTCACTTGAACCATCTAGTAATCTAACTAGACAGCACAGGGGCATAGCTGCTCATGCACATATGTCCTCACGTAATATGATGCACCCTGCCTTAGGGCTACAAGGCCTGTTGTAGGGGTGACTTACATATATTATATGGAGTGACTTGGGTATAGCACACAGTGAGTATGCCACGTGTTGTTTTCACTCATTGCTTGCACAATCTCACGTAGCCTGCAATGGCAGTCTGTATACAATTTGTATGGGGGTCCATTAGGGCAGAATAATATATGCTGCAGCCTTTAAGGACCATCTCTAGTACCCGGGTACCAGTGGTACCATTTACTAGGGACTTACAGGGGTGCTAAAGTGTGTGCCAATTAGAACACAATTAGACCATTTTACTTTGCTTTTAGGAAAAGAGCACTGGAACTGGGGCCTGGTTAGCAGGGACCCAGTGAACATCAGTCAAAAAACATCAGCACCAGTGGCAAAAAGTAGGTGTAACCATGACAAAAAAGGGCACGTTCCTACAGTGAGCTATTACCTTTCAGGTATTGGTTTTTATACTTAAATATTTCACATTTGTAGAAACAAATGTAAGTTTTACACAATGTCTTACAAACAAAGAGATTTGCAGTGACTTTGTGTAAACCGCTGTATGTTAGGGCCTGCTTACAAGTTTGGCTGTACAGGTGCGATCGGCCACGCCAGTGCCCCACTCCAGGACCGCCAAACACGTCCACCGTCTGGCAGATTACGAGTAATTTTGTTGTCGGGAAGCCAGGTGGCATGGCAGTTTTGTGGCGGTGAAGTTTAAAGGCTCATAGTGAGCCTTATAACTGCACCGCACCAAGACTGCAAATAGACGTTCCGGCACAGCATGCGCTGACCAGTCCATGCTGTGCAGGGACAGGGATGCATTCACACAGGGTGGCACAACATGTGCCCCCTGCATGCCCCCCCTGCAAAGGGGCAACAGGGGGCCCTTTAGGGCATCCTTTGTTTTCCCACCACCAGCCTTTTCATGGCGGTCTGACCTCCATGAAAAGGCTGGAGGTGGGGAAACTCTTAATATGCCTGGTGGTGCAACAGTGGCACCGGCCATGCATACTGATCACCAGATCGCAGCACCACTGACAGGGATCACTGATCCCTGGTGGCTGCGGCAGTCCCAAAAAGCTATGACCGCCGTACTCTTAATACGGCGGTCGGGTCGCTGGTGCAGCGGTCTCTGAACTCCACCACGGGTTCGGCGTTCCGATAGACCGCTGAGCTCGTAATCAGGCCCTTAGTTTTAATTGTATCTGGAAACTCACAGTTGATGTCCTTACCAGGAGTAGATATTAGCACTCTATTATTTCTATTACACATTTAATAGTTTCCTCTCTATATTTAAAGAACAAAGTGTTTCACACACAATATACAAAAGAACATGAATTTTGTTTTGAAATTCATGGTTTTTCAAACGTAAGTTGAACATATTTGATATGCACAACATTTAACTTTCCATTTACATTACAGCAAATTGCTTGTAATGGATTTCAAATTTCAGTTCAAAACTAGAGTCTTTTTCTACCAGAAACCTACTAGTAAATTTATATTTTTGCAGATCCAGCAGTGGGTAAATATGTCACTCACTTGTTCATTATTCTTTTTCTCTTTATCAAGCTCTTTTTCCATTTCCGCAAGCTCCCGGTCTTTGTGTTCCAACTGTTTCTCAAGCTGACGGATCTCATCACGCAAAAAGCGGGTATCACGGCCACCGGTGGAAAGTTGTGCACTCTGTTTGAAAAAACAAAACATGACAAATAGAAAACAAATGTGATGAGTTTCTTTAAAAACAAGCAAGAGTCAATCACATGCTTGATTTATCAAAAACAAATCTATTTACTCCTAAACGTTACAGTAAACACACCACTTCCATTCAGGAACATACCAATATGAAATGCAGACCTAATACATGTATTGTTCAGAGTCTCTAAAGTGTAGAAATACCAGCTATTTAAACAACAGTGAAACTTTTCAAGTCTTCACTGACATTTAACCAGAAACAAGATATACAAGGGATATAAAAAATGCCAGTGGATTGCATTGGTAAAAGGACAAGCCAATTTCAGGGGGTTTGATATTTCCAATCATAACCACAAAAAAATGTGAACTAAGATTTTATACGTTCAACTTCAACAAGATTACTTTATCACTGACAGGAGCATTAGTGGCAGTGTTGCAGAAGCCAGGAGAAGATACACTACAGGATACAACACAATGCTTAGTGTGTCTCCTAAATCTTGCTGCAAACATTTTGTCAAAAATAATGGCCCTTGATGGTTGGAGACACGCATAGATCTCTGCCTTATCACTGGTGTATATAATATCTTTAAGCCAGTCACAAAACCTAGAGGTGGGACTCTATAGCCATGCCCTCGCTATTGTTTGCAAAGTTATTACCAGTGTGTAATACCGTACTGACCGCTTCTCAGGAATGCAACATGGCGGCCAGTAACGAGTCGAACAAACGGACGACACGTGAGTTGCAGAGAAGTGAGGAAGCTGCCTGAAGGATGGAGGGAGACTGCAGTGCAATTGCAGTGTTTTCTTTTTATTTTTACTTTCCAAAGCAGGCATCCTAAACCTCTACTATGGTTGGGATAGACAACTAAATCTAAAGGGGAACAACCTTGGAAATGAAGTACAAAAAAGAAGAACGGCCAAGAAGCAACAGGACACTGCAGAAGAAGGAGACTGCCCCTGTTTTGTTCAACCTTATTACTTTTGATAAGAAGACTGGTCCCCCGTGTCACATTAATTCCCCATAATAATAACAGAAGACCATACCTCTCTTCTAGTCTCTTCCTCACATGTCTTACTCCCACTACCCCCTTCAGTCCAAAAGGTGAAAGACAAGAAGACAAAGGTGGGAAAACTGGGGGGGCCACAGTGGTGTCAGATGTGGGATACTGTGTCTAGCTTATAATGACACAACCCGGGGGCGTGGTCTCGCGCCGCGAAGATGATGGCGGCTCATCTCTGAGGTCCGCTCTAACGCGGAGCCTGTTTGTGGATTTCAGCCTGCTTTCTGCCTCCCGCGAGGTATTCAATGCAGAACACCAACAGATGAAGGGTCGGAGCGGTGATTGAGACCGCTCTGACTGCATTTCCTGCATTCTCCGAACCAGCGGCAGCGGCGGTGTTTTCCCCTCAGAGAAATGTGAGCGGCTGCGGCCATTTTACATCGGCCGCTCGCTTCACATCTCCTCAAGGTAAACCAGCGTTTCTATCATTGAACGCGTGGCACCGTTGCTTCTTCATTTCCTCTTCCTGGAATACTGCATAAGACTTTCTCATTTAAAAAAAAAAAAAAAAAAAAAGCTTTGTTAAGGCTCACTATATTTTGCCTTCTTTCTATCCTGCACCTGCTTGTGATGTTATGCATTTGTTTCTCCTCAAGTTAAAATAAACATGCATATCTCTTTCTTTATTTAAAATGCATGGATATTCCTCAGAATGATGTTGCTTTCTGCATTTTTTGAGCTTCTGACCTTTTTGTTTTGCAAGTGACTGTCTTTATCTTTTTTACTACAGTGTTGCAATACCTCCTAGCCTCTTGTTAACTGGGCATTTGACCTCACATAATGCTACGTCGTTTTTCTCTTGGTTTCATGTTAACTAATACTTGAGTGCTGACGGAGGGTGTTGCACTTTTTGCCTCCCTGAACATGGTTTTTTTTTGTGTGTGCCTCACTAATTAATGATGTGTCTTCACTAAGCATATGGGCAGACTGAAATCTCTATTAAAAATCACCTCTTGCCCGCCACATCATTTCAAGATGGCTAATGAAGCTCCAATTTCGGTTAAAGTCTCGTCTTCAGGTACCAAACCCAAGAGAGCCAAAAATGACCCCCCCTCACCCATTTTATCCTCTCAAAACCCTGTTCTTGACATCATTCTGGATGAGGTGAGGGGACTTAAGTCTTTTATGTCCACGACTAACGAGAAACTTCAGCAAATAGAAGATAGATGGATTACTATGGAAGCCAAGGTGTTAGATATGGAACAACACATCAGTGATCTTCATGATGTCGCTACTAAAATTCAGTTTTTGGAACAGGAAATTCATCGTCTCAAGCTCCACACTGAGGACCTTTGAAAATCGTAATAGACGCAACAACCTACGTCTTTACGGCCTGCCAGAATATTTTGAAGGTCCGGATTTGCTTCTCTTCCTAAAGAAATTCTTGTCAGAACTTTTAGACCTTCCCCCGGAACCTTCATTAAATATTCAACGAGCACATCGACTTGGTCGTCTTCAACCTCATGCTTCCAAACCTAGAGGAATCATTATGTTGTTTCTGGAATTTACTGATTTAATGCGAGTCCTTACTGCTGCCAGAGCAAAACATCACCTCAAACGGTCTGGTCACAACATCTTCTTATCACAAGATCTCTCTAACGCCACTAATGCACGAAGGAAAGAAGTTTTGGCTCTTCGACCTCAAATGAGACAATTGAATATTCAATTTGGTATCCTTCATCCTTGTTTATGTAAAATTACTCACGATGGTTCCACACGCTCTTTTGATGATCCTCTTAAATTGAGGTCTTTTCTCCAGACCCCTTCTACAAATTCTGCAACTGGCAGCAGGCTAAAGGACAGTATCGTCTACAGCTTGTCTTCGAGCAACAGGCAAAAACCGCACAAGAAGAGAGTGGCTTTCCAAATGGCCCTTAAAGAGCAGGCTTCTTTGCTTACCACCAATCAGCAGGTACAAGATACCGCTATCCTTTGCCTTACGGATGCCATCTCTAGCCCCCGAATTCACCCAAACGTACCTAGTTCGGTCCTGCAAAAATTCCAAGAAGGGGATTACCCAGACTACTTCTTTGTGAACTTAGAGAGGTTGGCTCCAAGCGCGGCCTGGCCACTAACGCTGGGGCCAATCAATAGCCCCCCTCTTGCCTGGGGAGTTGCAGGCGGCCACCAGGCAGCCAACCTGGCGGGTACAACTAACTACCATGAGATAAAGAAGGTTATCTTGGAATGACTGGGCTGCGATGAATAACATTACCGCAACAGGTTTCGTAAGGAGAAGTGTGTCCCAGGTAATAACCCCAGGGCCCTCTATTACAGAATAAAAGACATGGGGAACCGCCGGCTACAGCCCACCACATCATCTGTGGAGGAAATTACAAAAAATGTTTTTTTAGACCAATATCTAATAATGTTGCCATCTTACGGCACAATCAGCCATAGAGTTGGCTTGCGCCTACCATCGCACCCCTGTGTTCCGACGTCCCGGAAAATGCCCTTAACAACGTCCGAAACAGTTCCACGTACACTAAAAAGTGGCAGAGAGCTAGGAAACCCTGGCAACATGAAAACTACAGGAAAACCCGAATCTGAAAGCCCAGGCCAACACATGGGACCCCAGTGCATTCGCTATGGCAAATGGGGCCTTATTTCAAGGAATTGTCCCCACAAGGCAGAGGTGGCCGAGCCAATGGAAAAGGGCTATGCAAAGGGGAAAGTTTTGGTAATAGGGGGAAAGAAAGATCGCTATATGAGGTCTGTCTACTTTAATGGCAGACCAATTGACACTTTACTAGACACCGGATGCCGCCACCCAGTTGTTTCCAAGGAGTTAGTAACTGGAGCCCAAAAAAAAAGGACAACAAAACCGTATCGGTGTCCTGTGTACACGGTGAGGTAAAGACATACCCCGTTGCAGAAGTACTCCTGACTATAGACGGGGAACCCCAGCTACATAAAGTAGGGGTCGTACCCCGTTTTCAAGAAAAACTTATATTAGGGACTAAACTACCCCATTTCAGTGATTACCTCACAAATATGACCAGAGACACCCAATTGGTGGAGTGGCTGGGAGGGGCCCAGTTCTCCCGGCAATTGAATCATCAAAAGTCGTTCCTACCCCCTGTTGCTTCTGTTCTCTCATCATCAAGTGCTGATACAACTCCTTCCTGAATATTCGGAACAGCTCAAAGAGATGACCACCTTGAAGTATGCCTAGGATTGAGCAGAGGAAGATAACTGATCACGTAGGCCCCTATTTTTGGGTGAACCGAGGCTTACTATATAGGGTCTACCGCAGTAACAACCAGACCTTTGAACAACTCCTAGTACCACTAGCCTTTAGAGAACAGGTTATGTGTCTCACCCATAGTATGGCAGATGGGGCCCACTAAGGACAGGAATATACCCTAAAATACATCCTAGGACGTTTCTACTGGCCTGGTGTATATCATGAAGTGACTAGGTTCTGCTCCTAGTGCACCAGATGTCAACTAATTAATCCTCCACACGTGAAAAAGCCCCATTAAGACCCCTCCCTATTATCGAGATTCCGTTTCAGAGGGTGGGGGTGGATTTAGTGGGCTACCCAACACCTTCGGCTAGGGGGATCAATATATATTGGTTATCATGGACTATGCAACCCGTTATCCTGAGGCCATCCCTCTGCCAAGCATGACCTCTTCATCCGTTGCCCAAGCCTTGATAATTTTCTTTTCCAGAGTAGGCTTCCAGTGTGAGATCTTGACAGACCGGGGAACCCCTTTTGTTTCTCAACTGATGAAGCAAGTATGCATCCTTCTAGGGGTACGACAGATACGCACAGCTGTGTCTCATCCTCAGACTGATGGACTAGTGCAAAGGTACAACAGAACAATCAAAACCATACTAAGAAAACTAGTAAGTGATACGAGAAAAGACTGGGATAAAAATCTCCCCTTGGTATTATTCGCTATCCGGTCACTGGAGCAAAAGTCCACTGGCTTCTCTCCTTTCAAACTAGTGTTCGGACAGAAACCTCGGTCATTACTGGACATGGCATTTGAACAGTGGGTGGAGGAAGATGATGAGGGAAAACCGCAGTTGACCTATAGTGAATCATTCAAGGAAACATTATCCTCCTTGTGGGAAACCGTACATCGGAACATGGAGAAGGCCATAGAAAAGAGAATATGACAAAGGGACAACATTGAGGGAGTTTGCCATAGGCGATATGTTTCTCATTATTCTGCCCAGCACTGAAATAAAACTCCTAGCTACTTGGCAGGGACCCGATCCTGTCCTGGCCAAAGTCACTCCTGTCACTTGTAAAATAGTAGTACCCAATATAAACCAGAGGGGTGAGATTTACCACGTAAACCCATTAAAAAAACGTGAGGAACCTCTGATTGAGAAGAACTTGATGATAGGAAATATAACCCTCACCCAGAACCCCGACATTCCGCCTAAGATTTTTGAGGATACTTCCCCAGAGGAAGTCAACATCAGCAAGATGTTGACCCAGACTCAAAAACAACAAATAAAGACCTTACTAGAGAAGTACTCTAGAGAGGTCCCTAGAACTCCAGGACGAACCACCCTTATAGAACACAATATAACTACGGAAATGGGGAAACTCGTAAGGCTAAACCCTATTGTGTTCCCGCAGCTAGAAGGCAAACCATAGAAATGGAGGTCAATGATATGCTGAAGGCAGACATAATCGAGCCTTCACAAAGCGCCTGATCATCCCCTGTACTCCTTATACCCAAACCTGACGGCAGCCTTCGTTTTGTATCGACTTTAGACAAATAAATGCTATATCTTAATTTGATTCCTACCCTATGCCTAGATAGAAAGAGTGGGGAGGGCCAAATTTATGTCTACCATAGACCTTACCAAGGGGTATTAGCAGATTCCCCTTACTCAAGCCACCCAAGAGAAAAGGCCTTCTTCACACCGTCAGGACTGTATCATTTTAAAGTATTTCCATTCTGACTTGATTGTGCCCCAGCCACCTTCCAAAGACTAATAGACATTATACTAAGAGCACACCAACAGTATGCAGCGTCCTACTTAGACGATATTGTAGTGTTCAGCCCGGACTGGAATACCCATTTGGTCCACCTGGAGCAGATCTTATCCACTCTCACACAAGCAGGCCTAACCCTTAATCCAAAAAAAAACCCTTCTTGCTACAGACCACAAATTATTTAGGGTACTAGATCACACAAGGACACATCCAACATCAGGCGAACAAAGTGGAGGCTATACGTAACATTCCCCAGCCCTCCTCAAAGAAAGAAGTACAATTGTTCCTAGGTCTGGTAGGGTATTACTGCTGATTTTTTCCGCTGGCATGTACCCCCACCGATTTGCTGACCAACCGTCACGCTAACACCAAGATAAAATGGTCTGAGACTCAAAACAACAGTTTAAATAAACTAAAAGATGCTCTATATCATAATCCTGTACTCGACTGTACAGACTTAAAAAAAAAAAACTTTGTCCTCCAAACAGATGCCTCCGAATACAGACGAGGAGCTGTGTTGTCCCAACCCGATTGTGAAGGGCACTTGCGACCTCTTCTTTGCATTAGCCGAAAACTCTTTCCTACGGAACACCATTACACCACAATAGAAAAAGAGTGTCTAGCTATTAAATGGGCTGTTGAAGCCCTCCAATATTATTTACTGGGACGAACCCTTATTTTGTTAACCGATCATGCTCCTCTCACTTGGTTAACTACCAATGAAAACTCCAACTCCAGAGAACTACGTTGGTTCCTAGCTCTACAACCTCTTTCCTTCCAGACCCATCATGTTCCTGGAAAACTCCAAGGGAATGTAGACCTCCTCTCCAGGTGTCCGGTGTCAGTATGGCCTGAATGGTCATACTTGGAGGGGAAGCAGTGTAATACCGCACCAACCGCTTTTGTGGAATGCAACATGGCAGCCAGTGACGAGTTGAACAAACGAGAGGTTAACGTACCAGCTTATGTGGTACGCTGGACAGAAGGCGTGGACAATTTCCGGAAGAAGGAGATGCGGGAGGGACCGGAGAGAGCAGAAGAGAGAGACGGGATGCTGCGTGAGTTGCAGGGAAGTGACAAAGCTGCCCGAAGGACAGAGGGAGACCAGAGCCGAAACCATGAGGTAGACAGTACCAGAGCCGGCAATCCGACGCCACGCCAGCTTAGTGAGAGACTCACTGTCACCGCTGGTAGTCCAGAAGAGGAGCCCACTGGTGCACCCTCTACCACATCCCAGGGGCGTCATGGCCAGAGGCAAGTTTCTTTAATGAATATGTTTGTCACACTAAAGGAGAGGTGATATCATGGGTGTGGTGACGGTAGCACAAAGCTGTCCCCTGATATACCGCAATGTAATTACAGCGGGTTCTTTTCTATCTTTTTATTTTTTCGATGAGGCTGACATCCTCAACATCTCTTAAGGTTGGGAGAGACAACTAAATCTCAAGGGGAACAACCATGGAAAAGAAGTACAAAAAAGAAGAAGAATGGCCAAGAAGCAACCGGACATTGACCCTGTTTTGTTCAACCTTATTATTTTTGATATTTAATAAGAAGACTGCTACACCCATGTCACTTTAATTCCCCATTATAAAAATAGAAGACCATACCTCTCTCTTCTAGTCTTTTCCTCACGTGTCTTACTCCCACTACCCCCTTCAGTCCAAAAGGTGAAAGACCAGAAGAGAAAAGGAAGGGGGGGGGGGGGGGAGATAGGGGGGCGTGGTCACACAGTGTTATCTGGGTTTAAGTGGCCATGGTCCAATCGGGTGTCAGATCTTGTAGTAATTAAAAACGACATTGTAACAGGAACCTCTCGGGCCCTATTTTCATATCCTAAATTTTAATGACAAAAACACTGATCTGGTGTATGAACAATTAATGGAAAATGTATATTTACAAAGAGCGAATGGGTGGATATGCTATATTGATCTGCACATCATCACATGTACATATGTCATAGAGATTCTAATATGTCACTTTCTAACCATTCAATATTGGGTGCTAATACAATGCTAAATATTTATCCACCTGAAGTATTACACTTTTTGAGACTACAATGTAGTTAAATCCACATCATAGGCACTGTAGCACACCACAACAAGGCTTAAGAATATGATGACAAGCTGTCGGGACGCAGGACAGCAGTGAGGACGTAATATGGTCCCAGGATTGATGATCGCTATATTTTAAACAATTCGGAATTTACATGCCTAGATTGATGGTGGCTGGATCTGTTATTACGCACTTCACAGTTTACATATGAATCCCTGAGATAGGATTACAACGAAGACTGACAATGTTTGCAAGAGCTTTACTGATCACATGAAAGAAAAATGTATCTTGGAGCCTTGAGGAAGCCCTGTCGGGCGAAACGTGCGTTGGCTGCTATGTGAATTTGGAATAAAGTTTAACTATTGACATCTCGACGTGGAATTGGACCATTGTTTGAAGCTTTCTGTGTTATTTGGCACAGTTGAATGGACACAATTATATTGAATGAAATGTCGTTATATTGATCAGGATCAACGTATTGAGAGAACTGCGATAGTGACTTTGTTTTGGTGTGCTACAGTGCCTATGATGTGAATGTAAAATGTATGTTAAGGTAATCCATGTTAGCAATTTAGTTTCCACTTATATTTCACAAGTGACTTAATATTGTGTTTCCGAAGAGGGTCAACAATTTCCAGGATGTTGTGTTTCAGTATTGTTTGTATGTGTAGCACTTTACTCTTGTATAAATCCTTTTAATACTGGCCATAATTTAGAGTTCTGGAGCTGAGGCAGTGCAAGCATTTCACAGTGTCTGTCCAACGGTCAAAAAGGTGTTCAGAATACATGGTAATCCAATCCTTGACCTCTCTGTACAGTGCATGGATGGAGCATGGTGACGTACTGCGCTAACAATTATGATTCTGTGCAATTGTGTGTGAAGAAGTTATGCAATTGCCAAAATATTGACAAAGTGAATGTAAAGAAAGGGCTTACAGGCGAGTAGGTGCATTATGTGTTTAGGGAACGGTGAATTGGAGATGTGAGGAAGTATATTCAAGAGACAGTGAAAAGAGGGTCCTGAAGAGGAAAGAGATGAGGTGCAAGATATGGAGATGCATAAGATGTGGAGAGAAATAGGGCGTACATGTCTAACATAATGAGTATACCAGGAGTGACTGATATGCGTTGAAGACCACAAGCCTTCGACAGACCTCAGTAATATTTAATTCACAGTCTCACAATTTCAGAATGTAAACCTTTTCAATATTAAATCAGGGATGTGGAATTTAACAAAGTATATATTTGTTCATGGGACAGGTTGGTTCATAAAACGAATTGTCCTGTAACAAGATCCACTTGTCCCTTTAATACATTGTAGTGCAGTGACAAATTATAGCAGCAATCTCATTATATAAGAGCTCTGATTACAGCCTCTCTGATTATGCCAGAGCTCATACCATAGTAGGGTTTGAATACTTGCAATTCCCTTATTTTGCCACCTTTCCGCAGATCTACATACTAGGGCTGAAGGTTCCACATGGTTGGAATGCTCTTCTGAATGTATGCAACCCTACTAAATTGCATGTTATATGAGTTCATCAGCTCATCTCTAATATTTTCCCATACAGAGAACTTTTGGAAATTTCCTCCAGACAAGGGCAGAAGTAAAATGTCTTCCAAGGTTGGGGAAAAAAAAGTGGTTTGTATGTCTTTTTTTATTAGTTCTGTTGGATGCAAATCTGGGTGTCTTACCCAAAAATGATTTTATTGGAAAATGATGACAGGACAATGATATAGACTATTCCAGGGTTGATCTGTTAAATTGGTCAATCAGGCATTGCCCAATGGACTGGTCTGTCAGATCATTGTGTGGGTGGGTTTTTAGGTCTTGCCTAGGCAGCGCATGCGCTGTCTTGAAGAGACATGTAGGATCTATATATTGGCTTCAAATAAATGCCCATTTTTTCATTGGCTTTTCCTACTGTCCTTTAGAACTGCTGGCTTTTCATTGGTGAATACACTTAGGAGTCCCTCCTTTTGTTCCGCCCTGGAGACTGGTCCTGCTACATGAATCCTTTCACTACAGGCCATGGGTTTTCCTTCAGTGCACGACTTTGTCTTTCCCTCTGTCCTTGCTGCTGCCCCTAGTTCACTTAATTTCCTGTGCCTCCCTCAACAACACCTCCCGCCTCTCGCAGCTGCTGGTTGCTCCCTCTCAGGGGCTGCAGCTGCCTCCTCCTCCCTATGCCCTCCCCCGTTAATGACGTGAGGAGGAAATGGGAATTTTGTTTTAATCAAATACTTTGCGCTGTTAATTTAGTTAAACAAAAATCTGGTTCATCCACTTCCCCCTACAGTAGGTGTACCACGTGCCCTGCTGTCGAAACAAACAATGCCAACTACACCACTGACTGAATGCACAGCCCAAACCAACATTGCTTTGTGACATTGACATGAGAAACTATAATTCATGGTTAGATAGAGCCTCTGTGTTTTTAGAGTGACTATGCAATAGTGCCATTTTAAGGCACAGATCTCCACCGGCTGTCAACGCTGTGGTCTGGTGGTGCCCGCTGTTAGGTGGATAAACACAAATTGGGTTAGGCAGAGAGTAATTGGCTGTGTCCTGTTTTTTCAGTCAGATAATGCCAAACAGGTAGAGGGTCAGCCACGGCCACTCGTCAACTGAGCAGGTCTGGAGCCTGTCCAGTCAGGTCTCCAGATGCCGTAGCCTGAAGTGGAGGAAGGTGCCTCAGGGGTTTGAGCTCAAAGACTATCGCTCTGCTGTAAATTACTTAAATCTCCATGCCCTCATATATTTTTTGCTACTCAACATCTGAGAGCGGTTAAGAACAATAGAGGTCACCCTGTGTGTCATTGTGTTTCTTCTTCAGTAGAAGAGTCAGTGTATGTACAGTGAGGACGGGTCTCGGTATCCTTGTCCTTAGGTTTCAAAGGAATCCCAAATAATTATTGAGGATGGCCTTGTAAATCAACCTGGTTTATTAACCCAGTAGGGCTGTATTGGTTCGCTGGCTCTGCATCCCTTTCAGTGTCCTCATAGCTCCCTGAATCCTTCCCTTTCATGGGAGGCGTAGTGAGTCTTTCTAGACTAACACCTCTAAAGTGCGGTCTTTACTAATAAACTGCATGTTAGTTGTACTTGTGATCAAGAGTAAGACCCAAATTACATACCTGATTTAGACCAGACTGTGTCAACTTCGCATGGCATTTAGCCCAGTGTAAAGGCATCTACACCATAGCTACCTACCCTTTCTCCCCCTTTCCCCAGTTTGATTGAGTGCCCTAGGGCAAATGGTGGGACAATATCAAATCGCCAGCTAGAACAAAGCCATTCATTTTTATGAGGTCGGTAAAAATAGCCCACGGCCTGGTTAATAAGATCGCTCCAGAACTCCCAGACTTGAGCGAATTACTGGTTTATAAGTTACACTTTGAATCCACAATAAATGATGTTATTGTATGCATTTTACATAGACAGTTATGCCTCTTTTGTACATTTACTTAGCATTAGTTAACATCTCATTAAATTCTTCTATTCCCATTGCTCTTACAATGTGCAGGGCTAACCATTGTGTATCCTATCTCCAATGTATTCGGTCAGCCATGTCTCACGTCAGCAAGATGCACGAGAACATATCAGCATGCGTTTATTCACCAATACAATGTAACATTTAGGTTCCTTCTCCTTAAGTCTCCCCCGTCTCCATGCCCAGGAGATAAGCTTGGTACTGGCCCCAGCGGTTTCTGGGGTGACTCTGGGGAAGGAGAAATTCGCTGTACCTGTCCGACTGAGTGTACCAGTAGACCACGTTTGAATGCCTGTCAGTCAGAGCAGGAACCGGGCCTCTAGCCCATTGCAACCCGGAGCCTGGCCAGTAGTAACCCAATGGCCACTAGGGGTCTGATTTCTTTGTCTATGGCCTTATCAAATCCCAATAGTGCCAGTATGGGGTCAGCTGTCAGCGTGGTACTAGTAATCTTGCTCATTTAGCTAAACACTGCACTCCAGAATCCGGCCACCCCTCTGCACGACCATGCTATGTGTAGTAAGTCAGCTACATCTATAAGACATCTGGGGCACTCAGCGGTATCCCGCAACCCATACCTGTGTAGCCTTTCTGGAGTAGAATACACCCAATTCACATATTTGAAGTGTACGAGTCTGTGTCGCCCATTGAGTGATAATGATTTGGTTATTGAACAATATTATTGCCAGTCCTTGTCCGTGATGACTTTTCCTAGACCTCTCTGCCATTCCAGCCTAGCATGCGCTACATTCGGCCTATTGGCCTCCTGTGTCAGTTTGTATATATTCGAGATCAGCCCTGTGGGGCTGGTTGATTGGATCAGTGTTAGTGCGGGTAGGGGAGGAGGTTCCGACACATCCTCTCCCAGAAGTTCTCTCAGAGCATGTCTTGTTCTGATATATTGAAAGTGAATGAGAGGCTCCCTGGCTTGCTCTCTGTCTTGGAACTTGTCCCACCCCTTAGCCTCCCCAATTTTGAAATAACTCTCCCAGTGTGGCCACTCCCAGCTCTCCTAGTGCTGTCACGACCCCTTTTTCGACTCAATGGGAGCTAATAGCATCATTCAATTTGGGCATAAGGGAAATATAGTATTGCGCTGGCTTGCTGTGCCAAAAATTTTAACCAAGCGTGTGTCACTGAGTTGAGGGAGTCAAAGACTCTGTGGGAGGTTGAGCAGCTTCCCTTTCAATGTATAGGTGCGGTAAATCATGCAGGTTGTGTAACCAGCGGTATGCTGCGGAACACTGCACCACCCCCTAATTCTAGATCTGGAGTGTTTAATCCTCCCAAGTCATATGGTAGTGTAAGGGTCCGCCAATAAACTCTTGCTGCTTTCCAGCCCACACCAAGCACAGGAGCCTAGACCGCAGCTCTGTAAAGAATGACTGTGGTAAAAGTTTAGGGATATGGCGAAACAGAAACAGGAATCTGGGGAGGACTATCAGCTTTATAAGCGTTATCCTCCCCATAAGGGACAGGGGGAGTTTAATCCATCGCTCAATTTCTTCTCCTAATTTGTGGATTGCTCTACCGTAGTTATCCCTGACAACTTGCACTGGATCGAGATGTATTTGTATCCCCAAGTATCTGACAGAATTTGTCGTCCAACGCAGGGGATATTCCAATGCCATAGGTGTCATTTCAGTGGTGAGCGGGAAAGTTATGGATTCATCACAACCTGAAAACCGGTGAACTTTCCAAAGTGTTCCACTTCGCCTAATATAGGTGAAAGATTTGTCTCCAGATCTCGGACATATAGCAGCATATTGTCTGCATATGTTAACACTATGAGGTTATAGCCAGGAAAACGTAGTCCCCCGTCCCCATGGTACTCTTGAAAAGCGCATGGTAATGGAACAGCCACCAGCACGTACAGTAGGGGCGACAATGGGCAGCCCTGTCTGGGTCGCCTTGTGATTGCTATTTGGGATGTGACAGCATTGCCGACTCTGATCTGTGCCACAGGCTCAGTGTATAAGGTTTTGATTAACTTTAGGAAGACCTCCCCAACCCCGATACGCCATAATACAGCTCGCATGAATGCCCACTACACAGAATCAAACGCCTTTGCAGTGACCAGGGACACTACTGCTGCCTTCACTTTTGGGTCCACCCTTCACATGACTCCGAATAAAGTGCGTAGATTGTATGATAGGTTCAGCTCAGGAACCAAACCTGCCTGCTCTGGGCGTGCCTGCTCTGGGCGCACCACCCCCAGCAGCAAGCATGCTAATCTATTGGCTAAGATCTTGCAGTATATTTTAGCATCAACATTTAATAAAGACAAAGGCCTATATAAGGAGCATTCCTCAAGAGGTTTACCAGGCTTCCGCAGTGTGACAATTAATGCCTCTGGAATCGAAGGGGGCCTCCTGCCCGCCTCAGTCTTCTCTTCATATAGTTTAACTAGGTGCGGGATGAGTAGGTCCTGATATGCCTTGTAGAAAGCTACCGTCAGTCCATCTACACCTGGTGTTTTTACTGATGGCATACTAACAAGGGCTGTGCAAACTTCAGCTGGATGTAACTCCCTATGTTCCACAACAAGCCATGTCATGGCAATGTGTTCTAAATAGTCCTTGTGTGCCCCTTCTTTGGGTAGGACTCGTGTTTGGTATAAATTAGTTTCCTTACCCAGAATGCCCTGCAAACCTCAAATTTAACTGAAAAAAATCACCTTTTTCACACATTTTTGTGTGGGAAAGTTGTGGCATCACCGGGCTAACACAAATTTCCTACCACCCAGCGTTCCCCAGGGTCTCCCGATAAAAACGGTGCCTCACTCGTGTGGGAGGCCCAAGTACCCGCGACAGGCAAGGGCCCAAAACATAGTGAGGCGACATGAAAATTGCCTATCTCAAAACAACCTGGTTTTGCAAGGGGGGTCACCTGGGTTTTTGGCCCGGTGCTCGGCGGCCACCTAGGGGATCCTACCAAACCCACACATTTCTGAAAACTAGACACCCGGGGGATTCCAGGGAAGTATGGCTTGCGTGGATCCCCCAACGTTTCCTTACCCAGAATGCCCTGCAAACCTCAAATTTAGCTGAAGAAATCACCTTTTTCACACATTTTTGTGTGGGAAAGTTGTGGCATCACCAGGCTGACACAAGTTTCCTACCACCCAGCGTACCCCGGGTCTACCGATAAAAACGGTGCCTCACTTGTGTGGGAGGCCCAAGTACCCGCGACAGGCAAGGATCCAAAACGTAGTGCGCCTCAACAGGCAAGGGTCCTAAACGTAGTGCGCCTCACTACGTTTTGGGCCCTTGCCCGTGGCGGGTCCTTAGGCCTCCCACACGAGTGAGGCACCGTTTTTATCAGGAGACCAGGGGGAACGCTGGGTGGTAGGAAATTTGCGTCATCCCGGTGATGCCACAACTTTCCCACACAAAAATGTGTGAAAAAGGTGAATTTTTCAGCTAAATTTGAGGTTTGCAGAGCATTCTGGGTAAGGAAACGTTGGGGGATCCACGCAAGCCATACCTCCCTGGAATCCCCCGGTTATCTAGTTTTCAGAAATGTGTGGGTTTGGTAGGTTCCCCTAGGTGGCCGCAGAGCACCGGGCCAAAAACCCAGGTGACCCCCCTTGCAAAACCAGATCGTTTTGAGGTAGGCAATTTTCATGTCGCCTCAATACGTTTTGGGCCCTTGGCTGTCGCGGGTACTTGGGCCTCCCACACGAGTGAGGCACCGTTTTTAATCGGGAGACCCGGGGGAACGCTGGGTGGTAGGAAATTTGTGTCAGCCCGGTGATGCCACAACTTTCCCACACAAAAATGTGTGAAAAAGGTGCATTTTTCAGCTAAATTTGAGGTTTGCAGAGCATTCTGGGTAAGGAAACGTTGGGGGATCCACGCAAGCCATACCTCCCTGGAATCCCCCGGGTATCTAGTTTTCAGAAATGTGTGGGTTTGGTAGGTTCCCCTAGGTGGCCGCCGAGCACCGGGCCAAAAACCCAGGTGACCCCCCTTGCAAAACCAGGTCGTTTTGAGGTAGGCAATTTTCATGTCGCCTCAATACGTTTTGGGCCCTTGCCTGTCGCGGGTACTTGGGCCTCCCACACGAGTGAGGCACCGTTTTTAATCGGGAGACCCGGGGGAACGCTGGGTGGTAGGAAATTTGTGTCAGCCCGGTGATGCCACAACTTTCCCAAACAAAAATGTGTGAAAAAGGTGATTTTTTCAGCTAAATTTGAGGTTTGCAGGGCATTCTGGGTAAGGAAACGTTGGGGGATCCACGCAAGCCATACCTCCCTGGAATCCCCCGGGTGTCTAGTTTTCAGAAATGTGTGGGTTTGGTAGGTTTCCCTAGGTGCCGGCAGAGCTATGGTTCAAAAACTACAGCTAGGCACTTTGCCAAAAAAAGGGTCATTTTTCACAGCGAAATTGAGGTGTGTCCAAGTTGCGTTTTGCGCCGTTTCCTGTCGCGGGCACTAGGCCGACCCACACAAGTGAGGTACCATTTTTCTCGGAAGACTTTGGGGAACGCGGGGTGGGTGGAAATTTGTGGATCCACGCAGATTCCAGAACTTTCCACCAGAGAAGTGTGGGGAAAATGCGTTTTTTGGGCAATTGTTTAGGTTTGCAAGGGATTCTGGGTAACAGAACCTGGTGGGAGGCAGTCAAGTCACCCCATCCTGGATTCCCCTGGGTGTCTAGTTTTCAAAAATGTATAGGTTTGATAGGTTTCCCTAGGTGCCGGCAGAGCTATGGTTCAAAAACTACAGCTAGGCACTTTGCTAAAAAAGGGTAATTTTGCATTGTGAAAATGTGGTGTGTTCACGTTGAGTTTTGAGCCATTTCCTGTCGTGGGCACTATGCCTACCCCTACAAGTGAGGTACATTTTTATCGGGAGACTTAGGGTAATTCAGATTTGTAAAGGAACTGTTATTACCTATTGACTTTCGATGCATTTCTGCCTTCCAAATGAAAGACATTGTGTAAAAAAGAAGTCATTCTAACAAATGACTGATAATTCTCATGCTAGTATGAGTATACCAATTTCGGAAATGTGCAAATATCTACTGTTTCTAAACTCTATATTTTGTTCCCATTTCAGAAACACATAGGTGTCTTTCATACCAATTTTTACATGTACACATTTTTACAGAATAATTACTATATACCCGGTACATAATGAAAAACCATTGCAAGTTGCTGCTCAGTTTTTGGCTCTGGGTTCGTCGGGTTCTTGGTGAACCTACAAGTCCTATATATCCCCACAACCAGTAATTTCCAGCGGATGTAATGGTATATTGCTTTCTAAGAGCTGCAAAAATTAGAAGAAGTTACAGGTGAAAACGTTGGCGCTTTTTTTCAACAAATTTTCAATTTATCCTATATTTAACTGTTAGTTTCTATAAAGAAACCTTGATGGATCTACACAAATGACCCCTTGCTGAATTCAGAATTGTATCTACTTCTCTAAAATGTATAGCTTTCCAGGATCCATTATTGCTTTTGTACCCATTTCTACCATTAACTGGAAGGAGGTTGAAAGCACAAAAAATAGCAAAAATAGACTATGTCCCAGAAAAATGCCCAAACTGTGTAAAACATTTTGGGTTTCTGACAAAAGTCTGGTATCCCCTAAAAGCTGGGAAAATGGTGATTTCAGCCCCCACAAACCCTTTTTTGATAACATTTGCAGGGAAAAACCCAGATGCTTTCATTTGCTGCCCGTTTTTCCCATTTTCACAAAAAAAACCTAAATTTTGCTGTATTTTGGCTCATTTCTGTGACCCCTCCAGGGGAACCCACAAACCCTGAGTACCTTCAGAATCCCCATGATGTTGGAAGAAAAGGACGCAAATTTGGCGTGGATACCTTATGTGGTCAAAAAGTTACAGGGGCCTCAGTGCGCACTACCCCAAATAGCCAAAAAAGGGCGTGGCACAGGAGGGGGAAAAGGCCTGGCAGCGAAGGGGTTAACTAGCACAGAACTAGTTGCAGATTGCATGAAGATTTTCTACGGGCTCTGTTTAGTAGTGCATCTTGGGACAGGATAGCCTGAGTTTTCTTTCTGTGTTTGAGGACAGTACCAAGACATGCACACTAAAAAGGAAAATAAACATTTTATTCAAGTCTGCAACATTTTTAGGAGTGCAGTCAACGGCTTACCAGTCGCATTATATCATTCTGATTATAAACAAGATAGCTTCATTACTAAGCTGATTTTTACTGCACTAATTTTAACTTGTACCATAGAATATGTAATACAAAATTTTTAAAAGTACTGTTGTTTCTTAAAATATACCACTTGGCTACAGTGCTGTAAATAAAAAGACTAATGGCCTCAATACAGCTATGTGGTAAATTCAGATTTGTGTACAAATCAAGATTCCAAGGATGGCAAATCACAGGACTACTGTTGTAATTCTGTTTATTTTCACAAATTTGACGATTTTATAAGAATTATTATAAAAATATACATTTACATTTTTCTAGCTACCCCACGTGCCTTCTCACTCCTTTCATTCCCACATGATTAATCACAACATAATATCAAACAAATTCTTCCAGTTTCTTGGTTCTCTCTCATGCGTTTGCAGCTACTCACTCACAGAAAAGGAAGTTTTGCATTTTGCCTCTTCAGGATAGATTACATTAGTGTATATTTCCTTTACTGCAGTCATTGCCTCCCCTCCCTATGCATTCTCGCAATAATTAACTCTCTCAAACTATCTTTTTACTCAATGTTTCATTTTAAGAATAATATCCGCTGAAAAAAGGCTAACTATATTCAGTCAAAGATGCATAAAACAGATGAGCAAAAGAAGGCAGAACATATGTATCAGTTACTAATACAAAAGCAAAAATCGCTTATGTGGTCGTCTAGCAACAGAAGGTTAGGTTAACTGACTTTGGCTCCTTCAATTTTACTTCCAGTTACTCTATTAATATACACGAATTTGCAAACAAAATGGGAGTCATGACCAGTAGTTTAAGTATTTGATCTTAAAATGATTGCTCAATCAAATATCTCATCAAATAAGGCAGGATGAATGTTAATATATTATACAATATATCAGTTTTTAGCTACAATGAAAAATATGAAGCAAAATAGTCATCTTTTGGAATGGGAGCAGTGGAGCGACTCAAACTAATGTAAAATGTCACAATATCTGCAGGAGTAACTGAGGCGGATTGAAAACTACAGGCCATGTTTCACAGGTGTCAGAGGAACACTGGAGTAGAAGAAAGTCGCGCAGAGAGACTTTTATCAATGTTAACCATCTTTCTCTCCAAGACTCACGTCCAACAATACTGAATTACTTAAAGGTTTTTCACAAAACCTGCAGAATATTAAATTGGGAGAACCGAGTTATACTATACATCTTTAGAACATTAATGCTCAGGAAAATCGGTTTAAATGCTCTTCACATCATTTATGATTTGCTAGCATCACATTACTGGCACGAATCCAGAACCGTTAACTGCAATTTTGGTGCTCCTACACGCTTGAAAAGTACAGATATAAGAGCGATAAAAATTAACATACCTCAAGTTCGTTTTCTAGGCTTGCAAGTTTTTTCTTCAGTTGACTTTCTGTAGATGCAAAAACAACATAATTAAAACAACTGATATCCTCAAGTGAGCAACGGTTTGATGCCTCCTGTCAAGGGACGGAAGAGTACCTATAACATTACAATGTCAAAAGTATCAAAAATCGTGACAAAACTCACTATAAGGATTAAGGGATAAACCTTTAACCAATAGGCCTTATGGATTAAGCAATGAAAAAAATTCACACCACAATTCAGCTTACAACTAAGAGCAATAAGCACTGGTAACAGCCAACAGGTAGTTATAGTGTACAGAATTGTCATGCGCACACCATCTATACATTAAACTTACTGGTATTGCCAATGCTTGTTTGCTAGCAGCAATGGAAAGCTAGTGCTGACAAAAGGTTTAGAAAAATGGGTGCTGTAGTAAATAAAGCAACTCTTTTTTTTTTGCTGAGCATTCATTCTTTAGCTGCTTTTGTCAGCACTCGCTCCCCACTACTATCAAGTTACTTGCCAACTTATTTAAGAAGTAAAATAGTCACCTATATTCTCCAAAGGAGACGGAAGGACACACTAGAAAAACGAGACAAAAATAATCATGTGTGAATCCGGCTTTCGAAATGGATAGATTTTTGTTGCCTGGCGGCAACTTTAACAGAGCGCTTTACTCTCGATCGGCTGGGAGGAACTTAACCGGTCCCACTAAGATTGCTGTGCGCGTGTGGAGGGCTGCGAATGTGGCCATGGGCTGGAATGAGCGTTTGACGGGTGCGACCCCTCTGTTTGCATCTGAAAGATTGGGAAGCCTCTGGACGACGAAGGGCTTCGAGCGTTGGGACACGATTGGCATCAGTAGAGTAGGTGACCTTTGGGTGAAGGGTGCGGTTAAATCCTTTGCTGCGTTGCAGAGTGAGTACGAATTGAGTGAGCGGGAGTTCTTTCGGTACGTCCAGGTTCGGCACGCCTTGCTCTCGGCCTTCGGGGCTGGGACTGCAGTCCCTGTGTCTTCGCCACTCGAGGACCGCATACTTGACGGTCACTTGCCCGACAGTACTATTTCCCTTATCTATAAAAAACTAATAAACGTGCGGGCGGATCTCCTCGTGCGCCTTCGGGAGGCGTGGACCGGGGATGGTGTGGAACTGGACGATGAGGACTGGCAGTCTGCCCTGTCCTCCCCATAGGAAGTGGCCATACCCGCGCGTCTCCGTCTTGTCCAGCTTAAAATTCTCCACCGTGTCTACGTGACGGGCCCTCGTTTAGTTTTGATGGGTTTTTCTGAAGACGGGCTCTGTAGGCGCGGCTGTGGGCTCAGCGCCACTTTTCTCCATGTTCTCTGGGAGTGCTGTGAGGTAGCGGAGTATTGGCGCCGGGTGCATGCTGTCATGGAATGCGTCACTGGGGTCGCTTTGTTGCCCGAGGCTCGCCGATGTTTGTTGAACGTGTGGGAGCCTAATGACTATAATGCGGCTCAGACTCGGTGGGCGGCCCTTGGGAACATGATTGCTAAGAGGGACATCGCACAGCGTTGGGGTTCCCGACGGCCTCCCACCGTGTCAGTATGGAAGGAGAGCATGGATTGGTGCATGTGCAGAGAGAAGACTGTGTATGTGTCTCGGGGTAAGCCGGGGGCGTGGGGTAGAATCTGGGGTCAGTGGAACGCGTACCGAGGAAACATCTGCACGCCCCCCCTCGTGGACACATCTGATGCTGCCTTGTCCCCCTGATCCTGAGGTTCCCGGACTATTACATTTTACCTGTAGACGGTTGTGGTTCTCCCGTCGCCCCCACCTCCCTCTTGCTCATCCTCATTGCCCACCTGAGGGTGGAGTATGTATTGTGCAGTTCCCCGGATGTGGTTAGACGCCCCCTTTTTCGATGGTTTCCGGCTTGCTTTTTGGTGTTATTTTCTTTTTCTTTGTTTGTATTTCTAAAATCTATGTATCCTGATAATCTCTGAGGTGTACTCAGTAACTCGTTAATTCGGCTGGGCCCCAGGGGGCCTGTTGCTGCCCTGATGTTGTTGATCATGTACATATTAGCGGCCGGCCCTGGTGGTTGTAGGCCCATGTTTGTATTGATTTTTATGTACAATAAAGGTTTTCGCAAAAAAATAAAAAAAATAAAAAAATAAAAAAATAATCATGTGGCCGGATTCAAAGTTCAATTCACATGGTCTTAAGGGAGTTAAGGGTCCCGAAGCAAAAAGCTAATGGATGAAAATTCTGATCCAGACCCCCTTATAGTAACAAAATAATAAAATATGTTCCCTGTGAGTGGTGCATTAAGGACTGAAGTCAAACTTAAGATGGAAAGCAGCAAAAAAAAAACGAAAAAAAAAACTGTAGATTACACAGTGGCAGTTACCACTATGTAGATATAGTTGGGTCAGAATCTCCACAGAAAGAGCGCTAATAACTTTGGCACCGTTTAACAAATTTTCATAAAACCTTTAAAAAGACAACAACAACAAAACAGAGTTCATCCACCTCAGCTCCGCCCAGGGAAGTTTTGTGACGACCCATCAAGCAGTGGCCAAGAAAAAAAAGGGGGGCTCACAAAACATTGATTTTCCATTTTAATTCTCACAGGAAACTTTGCTCTCCTATACAGGAAAAGAATTTAGGCAACAAGTCAGAACTTTACTCAGAAAACGTGCTTTTTGTGACTTGATGTAAATCCGTTCAGCCGTTTTTTGAGAAATTTACTCAGGTTCGGTAAAAACTGTACAATATGTTGAGGTAGCCATTACAGGACTCATGGACATGCTTCCTATTGAAATGCATGTACAGAACGCCTGATTGGGGGCGGGGCACAAAAAGGAGTAACTATAAAGGGCAATAACAGCCTTTAGTTACAATACAAATCATTTGTTTGTGATAACATACTAACATTAGGAACTCCACTATGTTCTAAGGTGATTTTACCCTGTGCAAAATGAGGATTCTCTGCTGGCATTTGATGAGTTATATTTAAGAGAAAAGTGTTTTCTCTTGTGATTTTCTCGTAGAGGCTATGGAAGGCCCATCCAAAGCTAAGATACTAGCACATTTTTTTTATAAGTTCACACTAGGTTGTTCAGCCAGGTGAGAATACAGTCTGATATTCTGAGTAAAAGATACTTCTAGCAGTAGCCTGTCTGTTGATTCTCCAATGTTCTATTTCACCTTCCCACACCATTCTGATAAACAACTAGAGGGCTAAATTCGGTATTCATGACAAAACTGTGGCACACCCGAAATCATCTTCATGGAATCAAAGCTGTAAAACTTAAAGCATTTCCTTTAGAAATGAACACAATGCAGAGTTTTGTTTTGTCACAGAAATTATTGTTAATGTGTTAGAAAGCTAAAATGAGGACTCATTTTCTATGACTTATTAAATATCTTTCTCATCCATGTCAGTAAACAATTATGACATGCAGCATGAAACATAAGCTGCAACAACAAGGTGATGAATGGAGAGCTTGAATTAATCGCAGCCACAGGCAATCAATCAGGCCACATCCCAATCCATCGTTTTTCACCCACAATGCCACCTCAGTTTAGACCCACCATATGCAAATTAGTCTTGATCCTGCACAATGAGAGGAGACCCTCCCGAACTCCCAGGCCAGGTCCTACCTGAACCGGAACAAAATCAACCCAGTATCAGTTTTATCCTGATATGAGTCCACCAGTTAGATGTATCTTGGTTCCAGTGGCACAGTGAGCACGGGACCCACATCTGGGCAAGTGCTCCCAAGCCCTTTACAAATATTGTTTGGCCCCTGGGTATGGGGTCTCCAGGGACCAAAGCGGCTTGGGGAGGGTGGCAATGTGCCCCTTCCCTTTCAAAAAACAAAAATGCCCTGGGGAATTAGGTCCACACAGCCCAAAGGTCAACCCTACACCGCACATGCAAATACCATGTGCAGCATGGGATTGGCAGCTTGGGGGCTGTTGGACACAAGGCCTGGTTGCAGGCCAGGCTCTGCGGTTAACCCAAAGCAGCGCACGGCCAATGGCTATGCGCAGTGTAGGGTTGGATGTCTGCGCATGACCAAAAGCTGTGTACGGCGTGGGGATCGGCTTTACGTATGGTAAAAAAAAATTACTTTATGTTAAAGTGCCGTTATACTTGGGTGAATATGTCAGTGCCAACCTAACAATTTGAAATTATTTTGTGTTGCAACTTTTTATTGTAATAAAGAGTCAGTAAAATGTACAACGTGAAAAGTCAGTGTCTGACAGCTAAATACAATAGGGGGCACCAATAATAATATGAAAACATGGATGATCATTTGCATCTTAGTAACAAAAAGTACATAAAGGATGGAGGGGAGACTAACGGGGAAAGAAGGAGGTATGGAGGAGCGACTTGTTCTATGGATGGTATGCGTGAGTGTGGGGCAGGTGGACTGTGTGATCACATCTGTCCAAGTTTTTAAGATATCAGTATAGCAGGGCATCAGGACATAAGCCCCCTCCCCTTTCCCCCCGTTGTCTCCTTTGATGGCACTGATGTCCATAAGTGGAAGAGTGGCCAACCCGGGTGAGCTAACAATTCAGTGTTTCCCGTGAAAGCAGTGTCGCAGAGAGGCAGGCCAGTACAGCCCCCCCACCCTCCCCCCCAAGCAGGATTGCATATCCATTATGCAACCTCTGGAGTACACTCTGTGGCAATTAACCCTTGGCCAGAGGTCAAGGGGATGGGGTGCATAACAAGGGGGGGGGGGACATGCGCATAGTGTGCAACGGGAGCAGTGGTAGTGCTAATGTTTGTGTATCTGTATTTGTCTAGAAGTGCAAAAGGACAGCTGTGTGAGGTATATGATGGTATGCATGTATGGAAGGAGGGAGCGGTCTCCGAGGGAAGATGACACTGGATATACTACTCCTCTCTGTTCACTATTCTTGGTGTGAGGGAACTCGTATCAGTTCCCTTGCAGCGCTGCGTGGCGCTGCCGGGGGAGTGGGGAAAGGGGAAGGAGAGTCGGGTAGTCAGATGGGGGGGGGGGGGGGGGGGGGGGGGGGGAGGGGTAGGGAGGGCTCTGGGGTTGGGTCACAAACTGAGTGTATGCATCTTTTGAGATATGAGAGAAGAAGTGAGGAGATAACAGAGCAGTCGCAGAGAAAAGAAGGTAGGTGGGGATGGATGTAGACAGGTAGTGTCTAGGTGTAGAGGCTGTATAGGGTGGGTGTGAGGAGTGTAGTGGGGAGGGAAGGGGAAGGGGGGGGGGAAGTGGAAGCTTGCAATTCAGAGAGAGCACCTTGGAGAGGAGGGAGGCCGGGCGCAATCTCGATACTTTGAAGAATATTAGATGCTGTGGTTTACAGGTCAGCTGTGGGAGATAGGGGATCAGAGCCCCCTGATGTATGGTTGTCCTCAGTGTTCTCCTCTGCGTGCAAGAATGGTGCCCAAATCTGTAAAAACAGGTTGGACTGGTCTTGTAGATTGTAATGGGAGGTGATATTGATCATGGCCCCTAGCCAAGCCTCCTGAGATGTGTTGCAATGGGATGCATCTCCAAGATTGCGATGCAGGGAGGCCAAACTCTTCCCTTAACAGTGTGAACGTTTTAAAGTCGCCATCAAGGCGGAGCTGATCGATGGTGTGAATGCCCGCCTCCTTCCACAGGGGCCAGGACTGCCTCTGTCCAGCGATGCATATACCTGCATTCCCCCATAGAGGGGTTTTCTCATGTATTCGTGGGTTCGAGCCCAACAGACGGTGTGCTCTTTGCCAGGCCCTGTGCATGACAGATAATACCAGATGGTTGGGGTCTTGTCGGCATGTTCCCGTCTCTTATAAAGCGGATAGACCTACCTAGGCCGATAATAAGTGCCGTTCGACATGTACCCAGTGTGGTGTGTCCGGAGTCCCCAGCAGCATACATGTTAGTTGAGAAAGTTGGAGGGCAAGAGCATAATCTGGTGGTGGTGCAAATCCAATGAAAATGTGTTCGCAACAACTGGTTGTCCAGGAAAGGTGAACACTCAGCTACTTAGTCTCACCTGTGGTTGTCCAAAATGATGAATAACACAAGCATTGCACTTTCTTATTGTTGCATTAGTCCATTCACACTGTCCCTTTTCCCTATTGTGAAATAGTCCTTCTAATAGAGGGAAAGGATCCAAACACTGCCACCATTTGCAGAACATTGTTCAACAACTTCCGATTATTTAGCAGATAGCTTTCTGTTTTGTAACATGGACGAATTGTAAAGCAAATAACATTACTTGTAAGCCGATAGTTAAGGTACTGGGTGCTAACCCAATGAATTATAGTGTAGATTCACAGTATTTTGTGTGGTAATTGAACTCTAAATACTGAAGAAAAAGACTCGTAATTCACATTCTACTGGCCAGTTTTCATTGTAACGTTATAAAAGGATCTCCACAGGCTTCTGGTTAAGCTGGAAGAAGGGTCTCTATGGGTGTAAGACCCTTCTTCCAGCTTCCCCAAAATGTGGCAAGCTGAACTCATCCTTGTTTGTCAAGTATAGTGTCGCATGTTATTTTGTTAACCAGGAGATGCTCTCTTTTTCTTTTCCTGGTGGTTTCCTGAAGCTACCTAATAGGAAATTGTAGAAGTTTAAAATTGGAGCTTTGAAAGTGTATTTCTTTTAGACTGAGCTTATAAGACGTTTCTTTTCTATTTTGATGGGTGCCGTCTAAGTGCTAAAGCATCAGTTGTAGCTTCCAGCTTCTAAAGGTTTCAGGGGTTGCGCTGTAAGGTCCAGCATAACAACAGTTATATTTCTAAGGCCTGGCTTATGCATGGCCAAGCTACAGAGCCGTAGTCTGGTAAAGTTTCATATGTTCTATAGTGACTAATGCTGGGACTGTATCTCTTGCAGATGTTGAGTTGAGCAGGCTGTGTTCCTTTACTTGAGTAGCCTCATCACCATTATTTTGACCGATAATGATAGGAATTCTTTTCCAGTGCTGGTAATTTGTTGAGTGAACCTTCTGAGGGAAGTCACGTTAATGTCCCGGAAATTTTGTTATCAGTGATTTGTTGATGTACTGGGATATTCTCTCCATCGATCATCCCAGTGCCTCATTCTGATGGCATTTCTGACTCTACTTGACTGGTTTCTGTTGGGAGAATGAGATCATTTAAAGGGAAGTTAGGAAACACGTGGTCTTCCCACCTCTCTAGCAGCTCTTGCTTCGCCTAACTTAGGCTTTTCGGTCATCGAGTTAGCCAGTGACTGAGGCTGGACTCCAAATTAGAAAGCAAACCGATTCACCCTCTCAAATTGCACTCCAGGCCTCACCAAGGTCAGGAGGCCCTCAGTTTTCATCTAACTGCATTCCATCTCATTTCACACTGTTTCAAATACAGGGTAGCTTCAAGGGCTGTAACAGAATATATCGCTGCACATTGATAAAATATGCTGTGCTGACGGGGAAAACGTCCCATTGATAACCTTATATAGTGGAAGGCTTAGATTACAAGTACACCGAAAGGTAAGTCCATGTAAAAAGCGGGAAATAAGACCGGGTAACAAGTTAAATAAAGTGACTGGGGCTAACAAAAAGTTCCAGTCTCCTCTCAATTGAGTAAACACTTAACACTAACAGGAACAGTGGAGAAGGTAGATCAAGCACAAGATTTTCTCCGTGTTATGGATGGAAAGGCACCAGGCAGTTACTACCAGCGACACAGGTGGCACTGGAGGAATGGACTAAGGCTAATAGATGCATTAGGTGGGCACGGAGGGTGAATACAGAGACCCCCCCCCCCTCTGGTTGAGGGCCATGCTGCGGGAACTGGGGAAGTTGAAGGGTTTTGAGGCTTGGGACACTATAGGGATCTCTAAGGTTGGGGACCTCCTAGAAGGGAGGGCCCTTGTGTCCTTCATATCACTGCAGAAGGAGTACCAGTTACATCCGAACCAGTACTTGCAATACACGAAGGTGAGTCATGCATGGCGGGTGGAGAAATTACTGAGAGTGAGATACCGAACTATGCGCCCTTAGAAGGCAGGTTGCTTATGGAGGAGCTTAGAAGGGGTGCCATTTCGCAGACCTACATGATCCTGAGCAATAATATGCCAGACACCTTGCTTAAGCTCAGAGGTCGCTGGGTACAGGATGTGAGTGAGGTTGATGATACAGATTGAAAGGCGGCCCTTGATGCACTGATTAGAGGTTGCAATTGAAACCAGGCGGAGGCTAATTCAACTTCAAATACACCACAGGGTTTACTATGACAAGGCGCAATTAGATGCCATGGGGAGAACAATGTCCCTTGAGTACATGAGGTGTAGGGGAGAGCTGGGGGCAGTCTTACTCACCTTGTGGGCTTGCCCAGTGACTCCGGAATATTGGGGGAAATAGTGTGTGAACTGTATAATGTCCTGGGGGTTGAAATCCCACTGTAGGCGAAATATGTTCTCTTGGGCATCCCAACAGACATGGATGTATCCTGGGCCAAGCTTCTCTTTAATAACTTGGGCCTGGTGGTGGCGAAGAGGAACATAGCCAGGTACTGGGGTGTGCCGGAGGCTCCCACACTACTGGAAAGAAGGACTGGGATGGATATGTACATGGCCGCAGAGAAGGTCACATATATAAGCAGAGGGTGTTCATGAAAATTCTTTAAGTCTGGGGGCCTTGGATGTCATATTATGGAATGGATTTTGTTGAGGGCGAGACTGGGCCATGACTGTTATTTGCTATATGTGCCTACAGTGATGTTTGCTAAAGTAATGGATGTGTCGCCGAAACATCAGATGAGCAATTAGTAATGAGCTGCTGTATTCTACATCCTCCACTCACACACACTCTCGCACACACTCTCTCACTGGTTTATTACAGTTCAGGTTGAGATGTTACATCCAGCTATATTGTATAAGAAAAGAAAACCAAATAAAAATACTTTTTTTTTTTTAAAGAGGTTCCCCATGTTTTCATGACAACTTCACATTGCTATTTGTAGATTGACACAAACCAATCTGAAGATCCCTTTTATTTGAGAAAGAATATTAAATCATGTTGGAGGAAAATTAAAGGAGTGGTGACCAGAATCTCCACTTTAGGATGGGATGATGTCTGATGAAATTTTATTGGTAGATCACACACACAATGATCCTCTATGAAACTCCCTCCACAAATTCACTACCCAGTTTGAGACAATGGGTAATTCCGAAACAAACTAAACACTTTCCTGCAATGGCAAATATATGTTCTAAGTTCCCGATAATTGTCCCTGTGATCTACAGCAGACCTCCCAACATCTCCGCCTGATGCGTCACACAATGACCACTCTTTTTCAGGAATAAAATCACCAAACACATTCAACAAAGGAACCTCCGTTCTAGAGTGGCACCTCGCCTAAAAATCCCAAGATACAAGAAAAAAAACATGGGTGGCACATCCTTCTCTGTTCAGGCAGCCAAACTATGGAACTCTTTACCCCCAACATAAGATCCACGGAGAACCACCTTATCTTCAGAAAACTACTCAAGAACTGGTTCTTCCCCACATAAGCGCCATACGCAAACAAAAATATACAGCATATCCCTCTGTATAAAAGCATTTATTTGTCCTATAGATATGTACCTATATGTGTATTGCTTTGTATAAACATGTAGAATAATTGTTTAAAAAAAAAAAAGAATTTAGTACAACACTTGAAAACCAGAGTATATCTAATGCATTTTTAATCTATATATACTTACTTCCTTTAAGCATCTATATACCTTCCATGTATTTGAATCTATATATTTATTACTTTTCTCCAAAAAAAGCATATTCAATGCACTACAGACTAACATGTCCACTCCTCAAATTTCATATTTTTCAATACTAATTCACCACTAATCCTTTATGGGTTCCAGAGTAGTGTGCTACTCGCCGAAAAAAGCGCTTCAACACCTCATCGGGAGTAGCAAGCACTATATGAATGCAAACCTTTTTCCCTCTTCTATCCCTCCGCTATCCTTCTCAATCCAAAAAACTGACTAATATCCACCACTCAAATTACTTTCATATTTCTCTATACTAATTCAACACTAATCCTTTATGGGTTCAGGTGTAGCGTGCTACTTGCTGAAAAAGCGCTTCAACTTCTCATCAGGGGTAGTAAGCGCTAGATAAATGCAATACAATACAATAATGCTCCACTGAAGGGAGGCCCAGCCCCCCTCTGGCGCGCCGGGTTTCAGTTTTGGAGCGGCCAGGCGGGGCTTCAAAGAGCCCCACATGAAAGATTTGATCTGAATCTATGAGGCGCTGTGTGGTGAATGGCATCTGTATGGGAAGCATCCCGAGGGTATAGATAAAGGCCAGGAGGGTGACCATGCACACAGCTTGCATTCTGCCCGACATGGAAAGCCCTAGCACTTTCCATTTCTCGAAGTCACGTTGCATCTGAGTGAGCAGTTGGCTTGAGTTGGCTGAGGCCATTTCAACCATGCCTTTGTTCAGCAGGATGCCAAGGTATTTCAAGAGGGGAGGGTTGCAGCTTCTGTGGTGCCATCAGAGTTGGGGAGTGCTTCACTCTTATCCCAGTTTATTTTGTAACTCGTTAATGATTTGGAGCAAAGATGGTAAAGATCGGTGCAGGTCTGAAAGGGTGAGCAGGATATCATCTGCACAGAGGTAAAGTTTGTATTCCCCAATTGGGAGGTGTATGCCCATGCCAAAAGCCGAGTTACATATGGTGGCTGCCAGGGGTTCCATGGCCAGGAGAAAGAGGTGCAAGCAGAGGGGGCATCCCTGGCGTGTCCCTCTTCGAGTTAGAAATTGATCCAATATGAAGCCCCCGCAGTTGACCTGCGCGGTGGGGTTATCGTAGAGCAGTCGCACTTTGGCGATGAACGAGTCGCCTAAGCCGAAATGGTCTGTTAACTTAAAAAGGTAGTCCCATTCGATGCGATCAAACGCCTTTTCCGCATTGAGCCCACCAGCAACAGTGAACTAAGGGCCGCAGCTGCCTAAGGCAAATTTGGATATATGGTTGGATTCTGGAATAAATGACTGATCTTTCCTTTTTATTATTGTCTCTCACAGCCACTCTTCACGACTGCCAGAGACTCTGGAGACAAACAGCACTGTCTGCAGCGGTGAGTTAGTGAGTGAGGTAATTATATTACTGACTTTACCACAATGCCATATGACGTGCAGACGCATGGTGTAGACCCCGCCGTAATAAATAAGTGCCAGTGCTAAGCACCGGCACAAATTAAGTACTGCATAGAAGGAACATATTATCTATATACCTGAACTCATTTTCTTCGATCCAAACCACCTGCTCCTCCCACCAGCCAAGGAATACATTTACCAAGCTTGGGGCGAAGCAGATGCCATCGCAGTTCCGCACATTGTCTGTGCAACGTCTTCTCAAACAAGAATATATTATTTATTATTATCAGCATCTGTTTCAACATATTAGTAGGGTCATATAAAGCCATAGGTCGACTTCTGTAATGATATATGCATGCATCAACCCCTTTATCTTGTTGCATGCTCTTAAACAAGGAGCAGACATCCAAGCTAATCATACAATAGGTTTCCTCCCATGTGATATTCTTTGGAGGAAGTCAGTACCGTCAAGATGATATGATCGTAAACCTGGTACATAAATAAGATGACACATAGTGATCTAAGAATAATGCTGTATGGCTAGGAGGCCACCATTTAATGAAACAATGGGCCTCCCTGGTGGTCGTGTGGGGTTTTATGGATCTTATATGGATGGAATATTGTCTATTTCTATTATTGTGCATCGTGAATCCTTTGAACTCGATAAAGGCTATGGAGGTAGCTAAAATGCGTAATTCTTCTTAGCAATAAAGAATTTGTTTCTTTGGAAAACGGTGTGTCGCTATGTTCTACTATTGTACTGGAAATTTTTAGCAAGATATTGGACGGAGGAGCAGGCCTTTGCTGGCACCCGCAGCGCTAGATGGGAAGCAGCTTGCTCGCTGTTCATAGCATATATACCCGGGACGTGCTGTGGAGTATGAAGAAAGTTAATATGTATATATATATGTATATATATATATATATATATATATATATATATCTATTAATAGATATATACAAGCTTAAATTGAAGTTATAGTTAAGCATGCGAATAAGATCTTAGCCAACATTACAAAAGCCCTACAATTCATTGGAAAAAACTAAGATTAAAGTGACATTATAGTTAGATGTTTAAATAAAGTAAAGACTAGCATTTAAAGAACAAAAAACCTCTGAAATTCACCAACTATAGTTTAATGAGCCGACTATAACTTGCATCCCTGCCACACTCATGACCTCAAATATAATTGATTACATGACTGATGATTTCAATGATAACACCAAAAGTATATACATCAGGTATGAGGCCATCAGGGATGTCAATTAACATGTAATCAGTGATGTAATTGCGAGGTCATAAGCAGAGAATGACGGAGGTGCAAGTTAAACATAGCTTATTAAACTATAATTAGTGAATTTCAGAGGTTTTTTGCTTTGTAAACATTTGTTTTTACCTTATTTCAACACTTAATTAAAATGTCACTTTAAACTTTTCATTTTTCAAACAACATATACGGACACAAACATCTAGATCAATGCATATTTAGTTAAAGAAAAGCTATACAGTTGTGTGTGTATATTAACACAACATTTGCAAAGTGAAGTAAATATTTATAACCGGATTTCACACACAGTAAAAGTGTTTAAAGAGCTGAAGTACATCAGTTGAGGTGCTTTTTTAAGAGAAACACATCATCGCGTTATAAAAACATGCTTAACACACTTTGCAACAAGTTACGTATTTAGCACTCATGTGATTTTCCTTTTTTTCTTTTTTCTAGGGTTCTATGATGCAAATGAATGTCCCTTCTTCAATTCAGTACATTCAGGCAATAAGGCAACCCCCATTTTGGCCAAGGCTTCCATGAATGTATGTTCTAGATAACAAATGTACACTGAAGCTACTGTAAACTGCTCAGTCCATTTTGGGACATACACAGTTCATAGGAAGACAAGTCCATAAATGGTATTGCCTGCAATATATGCCCTATATGTACTGCGCAGAGGTCAGTGCATTTGACCATGATCTGTGCATGGTACATACTGGGACTAGTCCGCGGTGCAAGGTTATAACCCCGGTATGTACGGCAGACATGGCAACTAGCATTTGGCAAGTTCTGGGTGTAGCAGGTGTACACAATATATAGGGCACAAATGGCACACCCTGATTGAAGAACATTACCTTTTACCATGCCGAGGTATGTACAGAGCACTAGCTAAGGTCTTTGGCCATGCACTGTGGCTAGTCGAAATTGTGCCTAGTGCATACAGAGCATGGTCGATGTTTGCCCTGTATTGTTTGCTCACAAGGAGTGCCCTCTGTACAGTTGACCCTGGGTCTAAATGCATGTAATGTCCAGTATATACTGTTCACAGGGAATGGCCCTTCTGGTGTTTTTCAGGAGAATTTCCACACAGACAGAAAGAGAAAAAAACAGCAACATATCAAAGATGCTCAAACACTTACAACTGAAATAGATTCAAAAGGTAGGTGGTGGCTAATAAGAGTATAAAATACCTGGCCGGTTTAGTGGGCATTGAAAAGAGAGTTCCAAAAGAGAAATAATTTTCTACACAATTCATGCAGGTGGGAACCAAAAGAGAAATAATTGTCTGCAAAATTCACGCAGGCGGGACCTTATGCAATCAAGATTCACTTATGTTGGACACAATCAGGATCTTCAAAGACTAGAAAGTGAGTTGGGCATTGAGGCCCAAACACAGAAGCCCTACAATATAAACTTAATTAATACCCGACCATCTAGGTTACAGATATTTACCGATAATATAATCTAGAGTGCTAACAAGCGTGTTTTTGAGAAGAGGTTGCCTCTACTGTTCTACATATCCAGTTTATTAAT
This sequence comes from Triturus cristatus, assembly GCF_964204655.1. Classification (NCBI taxonomy): domain Eukaryota; kingdom Metazoa; phylum Chordata; class Amphibia; order Caudata; family Salamandridae; genus Triturus; species Triturus cristatus. The sequence goes on along the minus strand of NC_140585.1, from coordinate 992,751,115 downwards.
AGAAAGGGAATAGCGCGAATAAAACACTGCTTACTTATATATAGTAAACAACCCTTTTCTATTTGTACATCACAGACTGAAACACTGTGTAAACCTACAATTTACACAAACATACACAAGTTTAAAGCCGTGAACACTGAGACTGATTCAGTTTCGCTTCCAAATCACACAGTCTAATTGCCAACATAGTAATTTTTCCATACAATCTCCAGGAACGCAGCCAAATACTAGACCCACACACCAACTTCTTACCTAATTTGGCTTGCTCGGCTCCAGCTTTTTCAACTTCTTCCAAAGCAAGTTCTACTTCTTGGGCTTTCATCTAAAACAAATTTAAAAGACTTAAAAAAATATATCATAATGGAAGAGGCATGTAAGATGCCTGGCTAAGAAGTATTTCTCATTTCTACATGGACAAAATATTTGAACTGCAAACAAAATAGCAATATTTGCTAAATAATATCCACTAAATGAACAAATTACTTAACTTTGTTAATGCTCTTTCTGGTGGATACACTATTTAAAAGCAGATTCCTCATCTTGTGAGAATTTCCCAGGCAGGTTAATAACTAGGGCTGGTCCTTAGGCTGCAGGATCTATATCATTATAAGCAGCAGCACTGGAGGGCCTAGGGATTAGGCTGGACACCCTGCTGTTCAATTTTGCACTCAAATCATCCAAAACGTCAAACTGATTACTGAGGTCTGCACTGAGGTAAACTCTGCACTATAATCTAACAGGAGTTTGGAAGGCTTTGGCAGTTCTTAGTCCAGATGCTCCTGGTGCAATATGGTGAATGTTACTTACCCAGTGAGCATCTCTTTGCGGTATGTAGTAGTAAGTCCGCAATCTAGTGTTGAGCTCAGAAGAATGCAAGTTGTTTTTCTTGGAAGAAGTTCTTTCAGACACGAGTTATAGTGACTCCTACTCTTACTTGCATTGCGCATGGTCATCAACTCCATTGTTAGATTGTTTTCTGTTTGGCGGGTGAGGATGGAGTGAAAGGATAGCGTATGCTATAGAGATGACCATGTAGTGAATGTATGATATATGTATATAAATGCTAAGAGCACAAGTCCCCGGGGGCGAAGGTGGGCACATATGAATCTACAGCACTACATGCCACAAAGAGATGCTTACTGGGGAAGTAACTTTCACCGTTTGATGGCATGTGTGGCTGTAGATACACATGCTTAGCATTGACTAAAAAGCAGTTCTCCCTGTTAGCTGTGATTAACTTGTGTTTGGTGCATTTGTTTGAAATAAAGTATGTAATACTGCTTGACTAACATTTGCTTGCTATCTTGCAAGAACATCTACACAATAATGTTTTGCAAATGTATGTGGAGTAGTCCATGTAGCTTCTTTACATATATCAGCTATGGGAATATTTCCTATAAATGCCATTGAAGCCCCTTTTTTGTGTGTAGAATGGGCTCTTGGTGGAATAGGTAGTGTTCCCTTAGCTTTAGCATAACATGATTGGATACATTTAACTATCCAACGTGCAATATCCGATTTAGAAATTGCTTTACCCTTATGTGGTTTTGAAAATGACACAAACAGTTGTGTTTTACGAAAAGATTGTGTTCTATCTATATATAGAACAATAATGCTCATTTGAGATTTAATGTATGTAACGCTCTTTCAGCTACTGATTCTGGTTGAGGGAAGAATACAGGTAACTATATGGATTGTGCCATGTGAGAATGCAATATTACTTTAGGTAAGAATTTAGGGTTAGTGATTAAAACCACTTTTTCTCCATGTACTTGAAAGAATGGTTCTTCTAAAGTCACTGCTTGAATTTCTCCTATTCTTCTGAGTGAGGTAATTCCATTATAGAAACTGCAATTGGCATGTACGTAATAGTTCAAATGGTGGACCCATTAACCTAGTTAGAACAATATTTAAATTCCACATTGGTGTAGGTGGTGCTCGAGGAGAAATTACTCTTCCAAGTCCTTGTAAAAAGACTTTTAATTCCAGGAATTCTAAATAGAGAAGTTTGTTCTCTATTCTGAAGGTATGCAGTAGTGCTTTAAGATGTATTTTAATAGAAGAGACACCAAACCTGCATTCTGTAAGTGAAGCATGTAACCTATAATGTTTTGAGGTGATTCTTGTATAGGATTAATGCCTTTTGAATGATCGTAATAGACAAAATGTTTCCACTCTGCTGCATAGCGTGCTCTTGCCTCTTTTAAGATATCCATACATTATTTTGGTAAGTTTAGAAATCCAAATTCTAAGACTTCTGGAGTCAAATCGGAAGATTGAGGGATCTGGGATTTGGATATAGTATTGCTCCTTTGATCTGTGTGAGAAGATCTTGTTGTTTGGGTAATATTTGATGTGGTACTACCGAAAGCTCCAACAGTGTTATGTACCATGGTTGTCTGGCCCATGTTGGAGCCATTAACATCAGTGTGACGTATGTCGGTTTCAGTTTGCAAATGACAAATGGAAGCAGGGGGAGAGGTGGATATGCAAATATCTAGGGCCAATTGATCCATAGTGCATTGCCCCTGGATTGTGGATGTTGGAATCTGGAGGCGAAGTTTTGACATTTTGTGTTTTGTGGTGTTGCAAATAGATCTATGTCCGGTTGTCCCCATTGTTTGAAGAATGGGTTTCAGACTTGTACATTTATTACCCACTCGTGGACCTGTTGGAGTGTTCTGCTTAGAAGATCCGCCAGATGATTGTCTACTCCTGGTATGTACCCTGCGAGCAACTGAATGTTGTGCTGCAGAGCAACCTTACAGATCTTTTGTGCTAACAGAGAAGATTGTGAACATTTTGTCCCTCCTTGCTTTTGCAGATAATACATGGTTGTCATGTTGTCTGTTTTGATCAAAACGACCTTGCCCTTCAGGTGAGGAAGGAATGCTTACATCACCAGATGAGCTGCTAAGAGTTCTAGTTGATTTATGTGCAGAAGAGACTGACTGTGTGTCCAGTGCCCTTGCACAGTTATGTCCTGTAAATATGCTCCCCAACCTATCATTGATGCGTCCGCTGTAATGGTTGACTGCGGAATTTGGGTCTATAAAAGGCCATACCTGTACTAGCTTGTTGGAGTTCCACCTTTGTAGAGATTGGCCAATTTGACGGCCTGTCAACACTAGATCGTCTAAATGACCTTCCACTTGAGACCATTGTTGCGCCAGGCGTTGTTGTAGAGGACACATGTTTAGTCTAGCATGAGGTACTATGGCTATGCCGGTGGCCATAGTTCCTAGGAGATGCATAACTGTACTCACAGATATTTGTTTTTGAGGCTGAAATAGTGGCACCAGATTTTTAAAAATCTGAATTCTGGATTCATTTGGGTAAGCTACTCCAGTTAGACATTTTAGGATTGCTACCAAGTAATGTTGCATTTGTAGTGGTTGTAGGTGTGATTTTACTGTGAAACCTAGTTTGTGCAGTAAATTGATTGTTGTCCGAGTGCTCTGAAAGCATATATGATTTGTGTTGCTTTTGATAAGCCAATTATCTAGATACGGAAATACGTGTATATTTTGTCTCCTTAAATGGGCTTGTTCTACTGCCAGGCGTTTGGTAAATATTCTGGGGGCTGTGGTCACCCCGAACTGTAGCACTTTGAACTGAAACTGCTGTCAGTGGGAGGCAAACCTGAGATATTGCCTGTGTGCTGGATAAATTGGAATATGGAAATATGCAACCTTTAGATCCAGTGCTATCATGAAATCTCAATTTTGGAGAAGTGGGGTTATATCCTGAAGAGTGAATTAGGTATAAATGGCCGCACACTGCTAGTCATACCAGCAAGTTGCCCCATGGAACTATGGGCGATGTAGTAGCGACGGCGAGTACGCCTATGCTACGAAGTGTAAGAATAAGTATGTGTCGCATTAGCCATCCCTGGACACGTGTTTCGAGGTAGTTGCCTCTCGTCAGCAGGGAGTAGGTAAATGTAGAGGGGTGCCGTGTAGACTGCCTGCAATTAAAAATAGGTAAAGTACCTTTCAAGGCGCGCAGGTGCCGGTCAAAGACTCGTCAGTCCAGTAGCTCAGGAGAGCCGTAATGAATTAGGTATAAATGGCCGCACACTGCTCGTCATACCAGCAAGGTGCCCCATGGAACTATGGGCGATGTAGTAGCGACGGCGAGTACGCCTATGCTACGAAGTGTAAGAATAAGTATGTGTCGCATTAGCCATCCCTGGACACGTGTTTCGAGGTAGTTGCCTCTCGTCAGCAGGGAGTAGGTAAATGTAGAGGGGTGCCGTGTAGACTGCCTGCAATTAAAAATAGGTAAAGTACCTTTCAAGGCGCGCAGGTGCCGGTCAAAGACTCGTCAGTCCAGTAGCTCAGGAGAGCCGTAATGAATTAGGTATATATGGCCGCACACATACTTATTCTTACACTTCGTAGCATAGGCGTACTCGCCGTCGCTACTACATCGCCCATAGTTCCATGGGGCAACTTGCTGGTATGACGAGCAGTGTGCGGCCATTTATACCTAATTCATTTCGGCTCTCCTGAGCTACTGGACTGACGAGTCTTTGACCGGCACCTGCGCGCCTTGAAAGGTACTTTACCTATTTTTAATTGCAGGCAGTCTACACGGCACCCCTCTACATTTACCTACTCCCTGCTGACGAGAGGCAACTACCTCGAAACACGTGTCCAGGGATGGCTAATGCGACACATACTTATTCTTACACTTCGTAGCATAGGCGTACTCGCCGTCGCTACTACATCGCCCATAGTTCCATGGGGCAACTTGCTGGTATGACGAGCAGTGTGCGGCCATTTATACCTAATTCATATCCTGAAGAGTGACCATATGAAAATTTTCTGATAAGATATACTTGTTTAGAAGTCTGAGATCTAACATGGGTCGTAGAGTTCCGTCTTTTTTGAGAATTAGAAACTAAAGAAAGTAAAACTCCTTTCCCTGTTGTTGTATTGGCACTGATTCTATTGCTCCTTATTTAATAGAGCTTGAATTTCTTCTTTTAACAGTTTTTGATGTTGTGTAGACATTTTGTGAAAACGAGGTGGTATATTTGGAGGAGTTGAAGTTAGCTCCAGAAAATAACTATTGTGGATAACATCTAACACCCATTGATCTGATGTGATGTTTACCCATTGTGGAAAGAACTGTTGTAGACTTCCCTGCACAGGTGCTATATGATCGGGGGAATGGTAGATGAGTCACTGGTTGTTTGTAGGAGAGGAAGTATTTTTGTTAAAACCTCCTCTACCTCAACCCCGGTTATTCCCTCTGTAAGATCCTCTATAATATCCTCCTTGGGGAATTGTTTGAGTTTGGCTTTTGTTAAATGGGGTGACTGTAGCTGTGGAGGTTGGTTTAGATCCTCCGCGATAGGTAGAGCAACAAAAAGTGCCCCTCTGAAACTGTGTTTGTAGTGCTCCCATTGATTTTGCAGTCTCATTGTATTTTTTAATTTTTTTCTAGTAAAGAGTGCACTTGTGGACCAAAAAGGTGTTCACCATCAAAAGGAAGACCTATAATATTTTGGTACACTTCTGGTTTAAAACCAGATACCCTTAAGCCATGAATGTCTTCTTAGCATAAGGCTGGTATTCATTTCCCTAGATGCTGTATGAGCTGCATCAAGAGCGCATCTTATGTTTGTATTTGATATGAGTTTACCCTCTGATGTAATTTGGTATGCTCGTTTTTAGGTCTCGAGCCTAGCCTTGCAGTGCACAGCCTCATGTAGGGGGTTTGAAAACGGACCTAGGAATCGCACATGCTCGTGCGTGTGCTTTTCCTTTTGGCCCACGCTATTGGGCTTTGCATGCGTCTTTTTATCAAAGACAGCACACAATTGGCTAAAGGTGGGCGCATTGCTCCGCCCATGGCCTATTGGTGTCTATTACACGCACCGCTGCCATGTGGTTTCAATTATCGTGCCCAGACACGGGCGCGATAATTGAAACCACATGGCTCGCTGTGGCGCACGTGCGCACCACTCGCGGGCTTCTTTGTTTTCAAATAGCGATCGCTTTCACTTTCGCGGTTGTTTCCCTGCCGCTTGTTATTACCGCGGCTCCAAGTCCTTAGAGTGTCTTGTTGTTCCAATACGTGTGATTTCTGATATTTTTGTTTAGGTCCTGTTAATTGCTTGCGTTTGCTCGCGATAAAGTGTCACTTATACTCGATGAATGTCACTAATATTTAATTGAAATTATGAAATGTCACACGTAAGCAAATTGAAACCTTGTTTTCCATCGGGATGCACTGGAAAGTTAATTGGTTTTTAATACTGGATTGTAGTAAAACTGTTCTTTATGCCATCATTATTTCTGTAATGACTGTGGTAGCTGTTATATCTTAGTCTCCTAGATGGGCTCTTGCCGAGAAACCAACAGCTTGCAGCATGGGGTATTACAGAACACATGCTGTGCACGAAAGCATCGCTGTCGGGCTACCTGCTCGATGCTTCATCTCAGATCATTTAAAGGTGCTTCACTGCCTGCCTGTGGCCAAGCCTGCATTTCCAACCTGGTGCTTTATAAACAAACCTTGGCAAAGTCAATAGGTTTTGCTTTTGGGACTTGCCAATGGTTTTTACCCTATGCTGTGCAGCATGGCTAACAAACACACGCAGGCGCACATTTAAAAATTTGCTAGGATGCGTTTTTTTGCTCCACGGCCCTTGCCTCAAAAATCATTTTGAGAAGTTTTTTCTATATATTTGCAGATTAAACTCAGATTGGCAGGTAAAAAAATCAAGCATTTGCAATGCAATAGGTCTTGCATTTACACTACTTTGAGCTATTGGCATTGTAAATGACAATGCCTTTTATTAATGTTTTTAAAACCAAAACATAACTAAAAGGCATTGTCATTTAAAATGCCAATAGCTCAAACTCGCGTAAATGCGAGACCTATTGCATTGCAGATGCGTGTTTGTATTGTGCTGGGAGATGTTCTAAAATATTTTTCATCTCGTCTCAGTGTGACCAGTCATACCTTGATAACAGACCTATGGAGGTAGCAAGTCTCCAGTGCAGGGGTGTGGAATTTAATAAACTCAAATTCAAATTAGTCTTTATTTCGATATTTTCAATCATTAAAGACACAATAAAACAGTACAATACAAAACAATGATTTTAATTAAAACATGCTGTAATGTTACAAGTAGTAAAAAGGTTGAGTTAAAAGTTCTTAAAATGTTTAAAAAAAAATAAAAGGCATTTGGCATTTGTATTGTACATTTAATCCCTAGTATAAATTTTGATCCTTGGGTGTACAGTTTTTTCATAATCTTGACTGCTAATGGACACCGACAGAGTACATACAAGACGCAAATTTAGTACAGATCCATGACTCCCCAGATGACAGTATGTATAAACACTTAAGAGTTATTAAAAAACAGGGTTGACATACGTGGCACCAAATTTCTTCATGTTATTCCTTCGGATGTCCCACATCCAGCTCAAAAACGTATCCGTTGCTATTACTATATCTTCATTCAAATTTGTTTTCAATATGCGAAATGCAGTTTTGCTTGATCTTGTGCCAAGATTGGAACAAATCGGTTTTATCCACTTAACTCTGGGGCACTTATATGCTAGGCATACGAACAATATGTGCATAATAGACTCATCCATCGTTTGGCATGAGGGACATTTGATATCTATTGCATTTTGCCATTTTAACGTAAACGTTTTTATAGCGAGTGAGCCTACTCTAAACTGAAGATACAATTTCCTATCACATGGTCTAGAAATAAAGTTCCAGTATGCTTCAAACCTTGATTCAAACTTGTGCTCCAGAAAAATACCAGTAAGGGAAGTGTTTTGTTTGGATGACATGGATTTGATGTTAACCATATTCCAATATGCTTCCTTAAAATCTTTTTTTGATGGAAACAAACTACCTACTAGATCCTCCCACAGATGGCTAAGCCCCATATCAACCAACGTACATTTGATCGTGCAACCATTTAATTTTACGTGACAAATCAATTTCTCTTATATATTTTAGCGCGTTAGCATAGGGTAACAGCTCCGGCGTAGTCCAGAGCCTTCTCCAGTACGCTATAGGCCTAAATCGAGCTATCTCCTCTAATGCAGTACAACCCAAGTCTAAAAAAAGGGATTTAAGAGGAGTGGATTGTGGGAGACATGTTAGGGATCTCATGAACTTATTCTGGGCTATGGCTAAAGGTGTTACATTTTCAAAGCCCCAGAACTCTGCACCATATAATATTGAGGCCCTGGTCTTAGCATTATAAATCATTATTGCAGGGCCTACCGGCTTGGTTTGTGAAACTCAGTGCTCTTTTAATAGGACAACTGCAAGTTGTGCATGCCTAAGGGCCAGTAAGTCTATCTGGGTTTTCCAATTTAACCTCTTTCCCATAACTACTCTCCTTTTCACTATTTTATGTCTATGTAAGACCATGAATTACGTTTTTATCTACATTAACTACTAACTCATGGTTGCTGCAGAAGACCGTAAATCTATCCAAAGCTCGTTGCAGTCCTATTTGCGTTTTGGATAGAATTAGGGTATCATCTGCAAACATTAATAGTGGAACCTTCAAGCCGGCAAGTGTAGGTGCATCTGTTGAATATGTAGAAAAGTAAGTAACAACCCTATGAATAAACAATGAAAAAAGAGTGGGAGCCTAAACGCACCCTTGTCAAACCCCTTTGCTTACCGGGAACCGATCCGTTACCTTTCCCTGTGATCCCCAGCGGACCTGAGCATAGCTTGACTCGTGCAGTTTGACAATTAAGAATAGAAGTTCTGAAGGCATCCCGGATTCCTTTACCGATTTCCATAATTTGTTGTGGGGGACTAAATCAAACGCAGACTTTAAGTCTATAAAAGCTTCGTATATAGTTCCCCCAGCTATAATTATGGCACTCCAGTAAATTGGCATAAACCTAAAAACTTGATTGATTGTACTAACATGGGGGTGGAAACCAGCTTGTAATGTTAATAGAATATCATATTCGCCTATCCATGTGTTAATTCTGCTCAGCACAAGCCTGTCCAACATCTTTTGCATTGTGTCTATTAAGCTTACTGGCCTATAATTACTTGGAAGTACGGTCCCCTTTATTGTATATTGGTATAATTTCAGCACCACGCCAAGATTCTGGGATTGGGGCCCCTCTGGCTATAGCATTAACTAATATGTGAATATATTTAAGCCAGTTGGCTCAATCATGTCTGAATAGATTGGCCGGAATACAGTCCGGGCCGGTGGCCCTTCCCATTGGGATCGCGCCCAGGGCAGTTTCAATCTCCCCAATCCCAAAGGTCAGCGTGGTGTCGGGAACTATTTCAAAATGATTGGTTAAGGCTGTCTGGCGTGGCAGCAAATTGTGCCTGGAAATAGGAAACCCACTGTTCTGGTGCTACATTGTTGACTGGGGCTTGCCTAATTTCACCACTACCCCATTTTACTGTCTGCCAAAATTTCAGCATATTTTTCCCATAACTCGCTTGCAGAAGTTCATTCCATCTTTGTTCATCAAACTCCTTTTTAGCTACATCTTGGGCTTTTGTATGCGGTCCGTGCGATTTTAACCTCCTCTATTGTTTTTTTCCTAATGGCTTGTGACAAATGTTTATACACAGCTCTACAGTCCTTATTGTACCAGTTAGCTGACTTTTGAACTTCTCGACTGCTGTTTTTTTTAGTCTTGACAAAAAAACATTTAAGCTTTGCAAACAGCTCCTCATGTGCCTTTAAAATCACAGTATCAAAGTCATCCTGGATGTCTAGGGCTGAAATGGCTATTAGTGTGTTTTCCACCGCTATCTTCATCTGCTCTAAGATGTTATCATTTTCCATTAGTATTGCCCATTATACCCTTCGCATATCATTTGTCATGATTACATCTGCAGTCACTATCTCGGTCGTCTCTGACTGTATATCCAGCCCCTTTGTCTGTAGGCTTAATAATAAAGGGTTATAATCACTCTCAGTTCTCTGTTGGATCAACATGGGACCATAGCTCCAAATTAATAAGAAAGTAGTCAATTCGACTGCTTCTTACCACATTGTTGTAGGTATGCTGGCCCTCGCTATCCGATGGTGTCCTCCCATTTACAGCCCTAATACCCCGCTCCAGGCACAAGCCATTAGCTGGAGTGCAGCCTCTGTCCATTTTTTAGAGCTCGCGCAGCGAGCGCCCTTTTGTCTGGGGTTCGAACACGGAGCCTGGAATCGCAAAGCTTGTACGTGTGCTTTTCCTTTTGGCTTCCGTGATTGGCCTTTGCGTGTGTGTGTTTCTGAAAGACGGCACGCAATAGGCCAAAGGCGGGTGCATTGCTCCGCCCATGGCCTATTGGTGTCTGTTACGCGCACCAAAGGCCATGTGGTTTCAATTATGGTGCCCAGACACGGGCGCGATAATTGAAAATACATGTTCGCTGCGGTGCGCGCACCACTTGCGGGCGTTTTTGTTTACAATAGCGATCGCTTTCAGTGCCGCTTGTTCCACTTTGTCTGTGGGAAGAAGAAAGTGTTACTGTGGTCACAGAGGCTAAGGAGACCATTGAGGTCCTTGAAAGGTGATAATATTATTTACCCAGTCAGTGTTTAAGTCGCAAAAATATTTTTCAGAGAACAGCCCCAGAGGAGCCCGTCAGTCTTTTACCAACCCAGGGTTAGTCCTTCGAGTGTCCTGGAAGCATCCCCATGTTTAAGCGCTTCAGTGTTACTGCTGCCCCCATCTCAGAGGCAGTGGTCTCGTGCGACTGACTCTTCCCCAGCCCCACAGCCCTTGCATGCCTGATCCTGTTCTTCAGGGCGCTAGTCTGGCCTGTCACTGACTGCTCGATCTCGACCTGCCTCCGAAGATGCTGGTTAGTGGTTTCTATATCGTGCCGCTGGCCTCTGTCCAGATGTGGGGGAGCGAGGGTACAGGAGCCGTGCCCGTAGAAAATAGCTGGACCCCGGAGCAGCCAAGGTGCTCATTACAGCCCCTGACTCCCCCAGGCCGGACACCTGTGCGGGACTGTCAGCGCACGCTGGGCTGTGAGCTGCAGGCCCACAGCCACGGTGCATTGTGGGAAGGCTTACTTTACGGAAGCCTGTGGGCACTGGTCCACGAACCTGACACTTACCCTCAAATATTGACGTTAGCGAGCCTCAGTGTTTGCGCGAAACAGACACATTGAGCCAAGCCTTCCAAAGCGTCCAAATCGTGACACTCGGCCCTTTATTAAACTACCAAATGAAACAAGCATTTGCAATAGGTCTCGCATTTATACGAGTTTGAGCTATTGGCATTGTAAATGACAATGCTTTTTATTTAAGTTTTGTTTTTTTAAAACATCAATAAAAGGCACTGTCATTTACAGTGCCAATAGCTCAAACTCGTATAACTGCGAGACCTATTGCATTGCAAATGTTTGTTTACATAAGGTCAGCCAGGCTGACGACCTCGGTGGAACGGCGGCCCGAACGGCATGGCTGGAAGGCTAAATCTACCCCCTGTCTGGCGAAACCCTCCTGGGTCCGACCAGCGCAAGACTGACCAGCTAATGGCCGGCCGCGGAGGGGTCCCGCAGTTCAGCTGGGCTGGCTGGCGCGACCGGCTGACTGAGGGCTAGACGGGAAAATCAAGAAAAAAAATGTGAAAATAACAAAAAGAACCATGTCACTAGTAGACCACCTTTACTCTTTGTTTATCACCTAATACAATTAGCCCAATCTGTCATGGCAAAGTATAAATTTGAATGAAAAGAACTCCCTAGCAATGTCTTTAGCAAAACGTTTTTGTAAAAGATAAAAGGTGCAGCTTCCCTCGACACTGTGCCAAAAGTCCTCATTGGTGCAGACAGGCTCTGCTCCATTCGTGTGCTCCTGCCTCAGTCCCACCTGTGCCCTGCAGTGTGTCTGCATGAATAGAAAGGCAACTGAGGGGCTCCGTTAATGGTAGGCAGTATACACAAAGATATAAAGAACGAACCTTACAGCAGATGAGGAAGGTGATCGGCCTGCAGAACGAAGGAAAGAAGACCTCACGGTTCTGACCCGGCATCAGAAAAGACGTGAAAAACACTGAACATGAAGATGGAATTTTGAGAATATTTCAGCGAAGGCTCAACATAGGTGAATCGCAAGCTTAAATTCTATATTGCAAAGGCTGCCGCTCCACTTCTACAACTGAGTGTACTGTACTCATGAAGAACAATGCGTGTGCGCTTTTGCAAACTATTCCTTGCTTTAGAAGCACGGCTGTCAGTGGCATATACGAAGGAAACAGGCAGACAACTAACATTAAAGAGGTCCTGGGACCGCTCAGGTCCAATCCAAGTGAGGACGTGCAATCGGCTTCACATTAACGCAAAGACAGCTTGGGTCTTCCTCCGAGGCCACTCGGGTCGGATGTCAGTAAACGAAGCACTTTAGCTGTGAGGAGCTTTGGGCTCCCACCGCTCCCGGTACCTTGAGGATTGAGACATCGCTGCCCCTCTAGGACCCTGAGGGGTGGGGCACGGGGTCAGCTCTCTCATGTGAGTACGCAGAAAAAGTGGAGCGTTGGCATAATCGGTGCTTGGGGAACAACCAAAAACGGTTCCCCTTGGTCAGACAGTGAGTGAGGGGCTGCAATTAGGCGCCGCGCTCGCTTGGCAGAAGCCAGAGCTATTTAATCTCAAACACGCAGTGGAGCCCGTGTTTTCCATAGATGTCAATGAAAACACGCTCCTGCAATGGAGTGCTTGCTATGGTCTAAACATGGGACCATCTAATCCTGTGGCATCTCCCGGAGCGTGGTAAAGTGTCACCTCCAGGTCAATGCACCATGGACAAATGTAGCCTCCTCAGAGTGGGGTCAGCCAACCATAAACCCTGGTGAGGGTCTGATCACAGCACATGCATGAAGAAAGAAGGGACAAGTCACCTAAAACAACAAGCGGCCGCGAAAGTGAAAGTGATCGCGATCAAACATCAAAGCGGCCCTGTATTCAAATGTATTCAAAGCGCCCGCGAAATGTAAGTGATCGCGATCACACTTCAAAGCGGCCGTGTGGCCCGCGAAAGTGAAAGCAAACGAGTGCTTTCAGGCCTTCAAATGGTGCGCGCGCCCGGGCGGCGCACATGCACTGTATTTGGAGGCCTGAAAAGCCACTGTTTGCACTTCCAATACTCGCTTACTATAAGTCTCGCCAGAGCAGCGCTAAAGCGCTGTCTCAGGCGAGACCTAAAAATGATTATGCACTGATGTAAAGACAGGAGAAACTCCATTTGCATCATGGTTCCTGCCCTCGGTAGGGTATCGGGAGGACAACAGACATTTCCTCCAGCCGGGCCCTCGAGACTTAACTGAATGTTGACAAGCGGGGCCCGCAATGAGAGGGATTTTGGTCTGGGGGCTGCTGACGTCACAAACACCCCTAAAGTGGGCAGATCTCCCTGTGCCTAAACTATGAATCTTACCTTTTGTAGTGAAACCTGAGCTCACGTAAAGCGCTGCAATACCTTCCGGACTAAACTGCTGTAAAGGGCACAGAAGTAAACAAAAGAGTTAATAAACAGGAAGAAAGACACATTGATACCTATTTAGTGGCTGATTTGAACAAAGAGAAAGCAGAATTCCTGCATAAATTGCGGCCTACCACCTTGAATGAATAAAATGGTCCCTACATCTTTCAGTAGACGTGCGCATGCCTGGTGACTCCTATGCACGCCTCGCGAGGGTGCCAGTAGCGTCATAGGGCATTTGGCCATGACTCATTTTTATTCCTTTTTGCTGATACTGCACAGCATCGACAAAACGCATTCTGTCTTTTATGGATGTTCTACAACATTGCCATAAGGCACTGGTAAGCCAAAAGAGAGGTGTTTTACCTTTGCCAATGCTTGTCTAAATAGGGAAGGAAAACGACATGCTGTTTTAGCGACCGTGGACGTAAGATTGGATTGTGCACACTCATTCTACTGAGGCCTCCCTTCAAATCTAGCACAGAGATTCAGGTCTTACAGATTCAGTACGTCTGTGCTTAGCCGCTGCAGTGGCACCGGGGCCCAGAGGCCTGACGCCCACATTGACCCTTGATAATGATGTGTTTTGCTACCTAACCAACGCTTAGGGGGCATTTTCATTGCCTGCACTGGCCAGCCTGGGCCCTCACAGCGCACTGCATGCCCTCCACGCTTTCATTCTTTCATTGCCTGCCAGTTCAGGCGCGCATCCAGTTTAGGGTTTTGTGCACAGTACAGAGACCCTTATAAGGTAACGAATTCGGCGACATCAAATCACTTAAATATATAAGCCCGTCAGAAACCCCCACTCAGCCTCGGTCTACCAAGTTACTCTACAAAAGGTTTTAGCAAGTAGACTGCGTTGTAGGGCTTCTCGGCCTGTGCAGCAACACCGTGGACCGCCCCGACTATCTACAACACCCCTGAAGTGTCAGACGTCAGCCTAAGCCTCGTTATTTACACGGCGATCAAACCACCGCCAGATATTTATGGAACAAGATAGCGCCAAGAGAGGCCCTCGTGTTCGAGCGCTATAAAAAGTCCACACAACACAACACAACATCTTTGTGCCAGCGCTGTAAAGACAAGTGGGCGCACTGGATCCGACGCGCTATGGCACAGCGGGGCATTTTATGTTTGCACGAGTTAAAGCCCTTTTAGATTATTTCACTTTGGAGGCTTTTATATCACCTTTCTTCACAGTTATTTTATTTTCAGTATTCGTCTGGAAATCTTGAAATTCCTAAGAGATCAGAATTTGCTCCTGATGGTTTTTATCTTCACTTTTGTTACTTGCTTAATATGAAGTAGTAGTACATTCTGTGCTACTAAAGTCATTTCACTAAAGAGCCTGTCTATATCTGAGACCCAATTGTCAACAAGCATTTGCAATGCAATAGGTCTAGCATTTGCAAAAGTTTGCGCTATTGGTATTGTAAATGACAAACCTTTTATCTATGTATTGGTTTTGAAAACAGATAAATAAATGGCATTGTCATTTATAAAGCCAATAGTTGAACGTTTTGCATTGTAACTGACAATGCTTTTTATTTATGGTTTTAAAAAAACCACATAAATAAAACGCATTGTCATTTATAATAGCAATAGCTCAAACTTGTGTAAATGCGAGACCTATTGCATTGTAAATGCTTGTATTTTATTATTATTTTTTTTAAATCGGGGTAGTGTTAGCAATGGGATACCCCAAAAAGAATCCTCATCGCTACTGAGGCCGCCGTCTTCATAGCCTAGGGGCTCAAAGGTGCAATTAAAGTCGCCTGCGATTACCATATAATTTTTCCCCCTATGATTCTCAACGACGGTGTCTAATAGGGAGACAGTATTTGAAAGTTTCCCACCCGCCATCCCTCTCGCATATACATTAATCACTATTCTGTCTAGGTCGTGTTTTGAGCGTAGTACGATAGCCAAGATGTCAGGGCTATACGTTGGTATATCCGTTGCTATCTCTTCAATCCGGTATCCTGAATGTTGCCTTACCCAGATCGTAAGCCCCCCAGAGGGTCTCCCTTTAAGTCCAGCAATGGCAGGATTTACAAAATTCAGGTAACCTGGGCGGAAAATAGAATTCTGTGTCCATGTTTCCTGAAAGGCCCAAATATCATGGCCCTCTATAAATGATGACCAGTCTGCAGACGCAATCTTAGATTGTAGACCAGCAATATTCCATGATGCCATAGCTAATGACGAGCTTACCGGCTCACCATTTGGGGAGTCGATGCCATGCCCACCTGATTACTATTTCCCTGATGAGTAGGTGAGTAGCTTGTTTCCATCTCCTTTACTTCGGCCTCCCCAGGCAACATCCGGAGGGAGACTGACACTAGGCATTCGTGTTCTTGCCGTATGTTTGGCCAATTGTTGCCACAGTGTTTGGGGACAATACCCACTGAATGCCAAGAAGCAAGCTTAAAAGCCGCTTTTTGCGTCCCCTGTTGTCTTAATAGTAACTGTGGACAATCGCCGGCGGCAGGGGCAGGGATGGGCTGGCTCTCACTTGTCTCTGTTTGAATTAGTTGCACTAACTGTGGTCTATCATCAATGTCAGGGACTGATGTGGACAGGCTTTTACTTCTCTCTATATGATTTGATTGTACTGGTTGTTGTCAGTCGCAAGCTTCAAAAGTCAGAGATGGGGGCAAATCTGTTTTTGAGTGTTAAGTCGGTTAACCTAGTTAAGCCTCTTGGGGCCACGCATGTCTGACTCTCCATACGTTGGGGGCAGCTCCCTGTTTTTTGTTGAAAAGGTGATCTATAGAAAAAGCCCAATGGTACAACAATAATATTATTGGGATTTCTATCTAAATTGTTTCCCAGATTATCCAGAAGGAATCTAACAATGAAGCCATTATTAAAATATAAAACCACACAATCTCCCCCCCATTTCTTTTCTTGTGGGCCCTATCCAGGTGACTCTTCTTGCCATAATCGTTTGGCTGTGTATGTCCCCGTCCGAACCCCCGCCCCCTTCAGCTTTAGTCATTAATTGGCCTGTGGATTTTGCCTGTCCCTCCCGCAGTAATGGCACATTTCCCAGTACCACTACCAGGGGAGCAGCCGCAGGAGGCAAATATAAGGTCTGAATTACAGCCTTTGATGATCCACGTTCCGGTCTTTCATACTTTCTGTTGACTCCAAGGCCACTCTCCTCTGATGGTATTCTACTCTGCCCAGTTGTTACTCAATTAGTGTTGTCCATTAATGGATTGATTTCAACAGTCGTTTTATTCGATTGTTTGGCACAGGATGGACTCGTGTACGATTGGGCAAATTCGCAAGATGTATCGGCTGTCATGATGTTATTCTCATCCATGCTAATGGCCGAGTAAGTGTCTGTGACGAGAGCCAGACTTTGGGGTACAGACTTCATCCTTGTAGGTTTTGTTGATTTTGCGATTGGGGCTGGTTTGCTTATCTCTTAAGTGGTCTGGGGTTTTCCATTTGGCGGTGGCATTGTCCTGACTCGAACTAATAGTGCCTCTGTTGCACGAAAATTAGACTTGGTCTAAGATTCGAGACCATTTATTTTTTCTTCAATCCGACTCAATCTCAGTGTGATGGGATTTAACATAGTGGAGACCAAGGTTTCCAGTCTCTGCCACATAGCCTCATTCGTGGCCGGACAAGGGGCATGAGAAGTGTCGGGATTCGGCATTTCCACATTACTTGGGACTCTTGGATCTGTGTCTATTTTGTCCCTCCCCCTTTTGTTCGGCCTTGCTAGTTTTGCAGGTTTAGGTCTCTGTGGCCCCGCGCCCCCCTCTTTCTCTTCGCAGCAGTGTCTGGGGTCAATCCCACTCCTGAAGATTTTGTCAAGTCATGATGCTCTGGTGGATACTCTTTGTGTAGTACAGTTTGACTCGGGCTCAGGCTCACAAGGTATGAATCCTGGTAGTGTTTCGGGAACTGTGTCTGGTACTATTTCAATCACTTTGTTTGGGCTCGTACGCCAGTCGAGTTTAGTGTGGGGTGCCATGCCCCCCAGAGACGATCTTTTATGGGAAAAAGGCTCCAGGCATAAGCGTCGCACCGTCCTTTCTATCTCGTGTTCAAGAACAGAGGTTGCCCTGGTTAAAAATTGGTCAAGTGTCCCAACAATACTTCCACCTGGTTGCGCACCCTTTCCCTTTCGCTTGTTCATCTTGTTACCGGGTTACTGTGGCAGGGATCTAACATGCGAAAGTATCAGTGCCAATGTCCCATTAGTCTTAAGGTTAATAAGAAGTAAGAAGAACCATCCACTATACCTTCTGTTGGCGCAGATCTCAGAGGGGGGGGCCAGCCCAGTCTCCTCCGGTCTCCGACTGGCGCGGACGGGCCTGTCCTTGGCCCAGGCTTGGCCTGGGCGCGCCCGCGCGTGTCCCGCGCTGCAGGGGACCCGCGGCCGCTTTTGGAGCGCCTCCTGTCGCTTCTTGATGACGTTTGTGGCCGTGCGCCACACTGGGAATGCTGGGTGTTGCAGTCCCCTCGGATCGTTCCAGGCGTTCAAATGCGGGCAAGAGCGGAAAAATCACCCGTTGCAGCCCCCTCGGACTGGAGAAGTAGCAGGTAAGCAGAGCGGCAAACCAGACAGAAGGGAAAGCGAGATAAACTATCTACTCGTCCATGGGGCAGGATGCTTCATAAATCTACTTGTCCTGTAACAAAATTCACTTGTCCCTTTGGTTCCATTTAGTGCGGTGACAAATTATGGCAGCAATCTCATTATATAAGAGCACTGATATAGCCTCTCTGATTATGCCAGGGCTCATACCCTAGTAGTGTTTGAATACTTGCAATCCCCTCACGTTGACACGTTGCCGCAGATCTACATACTGGGGCTGAAGGTAGGGGTAAGCAATAGTCCAGGGTTAGAATGCCCTTGAGTCTAAGCAAACCTACTAACTTGCATGTTTTAAGGGTTTTCAACAACGCTTCTATAATCTTTTCCCATACTGAGAAATGTTGGAAATGTACTCCTGACAATGGCAGATGTAAACCTTCTCCCGGAGTTGGGGAAAAAGTGGTTGGAGGGAAAGTGAACTTGCAATACTCAGATTTTCACATGAGCAAATCTACATATGCATTTTTGCTCATGCTAAAATGCAGTTCTCAAATATTTTCTATGAGTACTATTTCTTGTCCTACTTCTGTAAATTCTTGGGAATTCACGAAAGCTGTATAGCTGCATTTAATGTAAGGACATATACCATGGGTGCATTTTTGCGACTTTCTTTAATAATTGGGCCCCTAATTTGGTCTGGCGTTGACCATGACCTTTTGTATTTGTTAAAACTCGGTCTCTCTCTTTATCGGCTGGCTTCACTGTCAGTTTACAGCATTCTGCTTGTTGACTAGGAGCATTTCGGCACAGAAAGTAGTTTTGTTCAGTGCCAATAACTACTGTGGCAGTGTGTGCTTTCTGAGACCAAAACCAATTTTTGCTCTTACCAATGTTTGTTATAATGGTGAGTGCCTGGCAGCTCCCACACCAATAAGGTTTTACAAAAACCATGCCAAAAAAGTCACACATTGACAAAACTAAAAAGCTGACCACCAATTTCAGACATACTGCTTTCCCATAATCTTATTGAAACTGGTTACACTGATTTTCCATTACAAATATTTTTGGGAAATACTGGCATGCATCAACACATGTTACTAAATGATGCTGCAAAGAAATGGTACCTGGAATTTTACAGTAGTTTAGCTAAATGTTTTTTTTTTCCTGCTTTCAAGTTTTTTAGGAACATTTTATTTTGAAAGCAAAGAATCATCAGTCTTGCTTTCAAGCTTCTGCAAATATTTGCGTCAATTCAGAGAGCATTCTGGGAGCATTATACATAGCCTCATATTGCTAAACTTTGAAAACGTGTGCACACATTTTTATACTGGAGCCACTGTCAGTAGTGCATGGGGCAGGATGCTTCATAAATCTACTTGTCCTGTAACAAAATTCACTTGTCCCTTTGGTTCCATTTAGTGCGGTGACAAATTATGGCAGCAATCTCATTATATAAGAGCACTGATATAGCCTCTCTGATTATGCCAGGGCTCATACCCTAGTAGTGTTTGAATACTTGCAATCCCCTCACGTTGACACGTTGCCGCAGATCTACATACTGGGGCTGAAGGTAGGGGTAAGCAATAGTCCAGGGTTAGAATGCCCTCGAGTCTAAGCAAACCTACTAACTTGCATGTTTTAAGGGTTTTCAACAACGCTTCTATAATCTTTTCCCATACTGAGAAATGTTGGAAATGTACTCCTGACAATGGCAGATGTAAACCTTCTCCCGGAGTTGGGGAAAAAGTGGTTGGAGGGAAAGTGAACTTGCAATACTCAGATTTTCACATGAGCAAATCTACATATGCATTTTTGCTCATGCTAAAATGCAGTTCTCAAATATTTTCTATGAGTACTATTTCTTGTCCTACTTCTGTAAATTCTTGGGAATTCACGAAAGCTGTATAGCTGCATTTAATGTAAGGACATATACCATGGGTGCATTTTTGCGACTTTCTTTAATAATTGGGCCCCTAATTTGGTCTGGCGTTGACCATGACCTTTTGCATTTGTTAAAACTCTGTCTCTCTCTTTATCGGCTGGCTTCACTGTCAGTTTACAGCATTCTGCTCGTTGACTAGGAGCATTTCGGCACAGAAAGTAGTTTTGTTCAGTGCCAATAACTACTGTGGCAGTGTGTGCTTTCTGAGACCAAAACCAATTTTTGCTCTTACCAATGTTTGTTATAATGGTGAGTGCCCGGCAGCTCCCACACCAATAAGGTTTTACAAAAACCATGCCAAAAAAAGTCACACATTGACAAAACTAAAAAGCTGACCACCAATTTCAGACATACTGCTTTCCCATAATCTTATTGAAACTGGTTACACTGATTTTCCATTACAAATATTTTTGGGAAATACTGGCATGCATCAACACATGTTACTAAATGATGCTGCAAAGAAATGTTACCTGGAATTTTACAGTAGTTTAGCTAAATGTTTTTTTTTTCCTGCTTTCAAGTTTTTTAGGAACATTTTATTTTGAAAGCAAAGAATCATCAGTCTTGCTTTCAAGCTTCTGCAAATATTTGCGTCAATTCAGAGAGCATTCTGGGAGCATTATACATAGCCTCATATTGCTAAACTTTGAAAACGTGTGCACACATTTTTATACTGGAGCCACTGTCAGTAGTGCAGTCGGAGCTTACAACAATTACTTGGAGCGCTCACACTAATCATAAAGGCTTTCAATTAATGAACCATAAGGAAAATCCTACTTACCAGTAAGCATCTGTTCTTGGCATGTAGAGCTGCAGAATCTCACACTGTGCATAGATCGCCATCTGGTGTTGGGCTCCGATGCTTGCACCTTGTTGTTGTCTTGGAAGAAGTCTTTGTAGTCACGAGATAGGTGACTCCTCCCTTGGACGACAGTGCGCATGGACATCCACTCCATCCTCAGATTGTTTTTCACCATGAAGGGAAATGATGGAGTTTGTAAGAAACAGAAAAGATGTCCATGTGTAATGTATCTAAGTAAGATAACACTGGAACACATACAGGTTCCGGGGAGGTGGGTGTTTGTGTGAGATTCTGTAGCTCTACATGCCAAGAACAGATGCATACTGGTAAGTAGCATTTTTTGTTCGAGGCATATGAGATGCAGAATTCACACTGTGCATAGACTGTAAAGCAGTGTCTCCCCTAGCGGTGGTCACCTGTATCCGTTACAGTGGTTAGAAAAAGTGTTTTAAGAACAGCCTGACCTACTGAAGCTGGTTGCTTCGGCTGCACATCTATACAATAGTGTTTGGTGAAGGTGTGTGTGGTAGACCATGTTGCTGCCTTACAAATGTGTTCTAGGGGAATGTTCCCTAAAATGCCATGAAGCCCCTAGTTTGCGTGTTGAGTGCACTCTAGGGGGAATGGTCAATGTGGTTTAGCTTTCTGGTAGCATATTTGAATGCATTTAACTATCCACCTAGCAATTCCGGCTTTGGAGATGGGATTGCCTTTATGAGGGGGAGAGAAAGCTACAAACAATTGGTTTGTTTTCCTGAAAGGTTTAGTTCCATCAATGTAATAAAGTATAGTTCTTTTGACATCAAGTGTGTGAAGAGCTCTCTCTGCAACGGAAGCTGGGTTTTGGAAAAACACTGGTAACTCTAAAGATTGATTAAGGTGAAAAGCAGAGATTACTTTGGGAAGGAATTTTGGATTTGTTCTAAAAACCACCTTGTTGCGATGTATTTGTAAGAATGGTTCTTGTATGGTTAAAGCCTGGATCTCACTCACTCTCCTGAGAGAGGTGATTGCGACAAAGAAAGCTACTTTCCATGTAAGGAACTGCAGTTCACATTTGTGTAGAGGTTCAAATGGGGGACCCATGAGTCTAGTAAGGACAATGTTTAGATTCCACACTGGAGAGGGTGGCAGTGTAGGAGAAATTATTCTTTTAAGACCTTCCATAAAGACTTTGATAGCGGGTACTCTAAACAATGAAAAACGTTGTCTGTTTTGTAGGTAGGCGGCAAGGGCAGCCAGATGTAATCCTATAGATGAGTATGCTAGATTGCATCTTTGTAGATGCAGCAAATAACAAATTATGTTCTGAATTTAAGCATTTAGCGGGTCAATTTTGTTGTTATTGCAGTAAATGACAAATCTTTTCCATTTAGCTGTACAGCAAGCTCTAGCAGTGGGGCGTCTGGCTTCTTTAATAATGTTCATACAGTCGGGTGGGAGGTTGAGGTAACCGAACTCTAGGACTTCAGGAGCCAGATTGCTAAATTCAGTTATGCTGGATCTGGGTGCCTTATCTCTCCATGATTCTGTGTCAGCAGGTTTGGGAAGAGACGTAGTTTTTGGTGCGGAACTACTGAGAGTTCTAGGAGTGTTGTGAACCATGGTTGCTGTGCCCATGTGGGAGCAACTAGGATCATCTTGAGAGACTGTAGTTTGAGCTTGCGTACTACTAGCGGAATGAGCGGAAGTGGCGGAAAAGCGTACGCAAATCTGCCTGACCTGTTCATCTATATCGCATTGCCCTTCGACAACGGGTGTGGGAACCTGGCAGCGAAGGTTGGCATTTTGCGTTTTCGTGTGTGGCAAACAGATCTATGTCTGGGTGGCCCCCCATCTGGAAAAAGGTCTGAAGAACTTGCGGATGAAGTTCCCATTCGTGTATCTGCTGAGTCTGACGACTTAACAGTTCTGCAATCTGATTGTTCACTCCTAGAAGATGTTCTGCCAGAAGATATATGCTCTTTGGAATGGCCCATCTCCATATGCTTTGCGCTAAATGAGAAAGCTGCAAAGAATGTGTCCCTCCTTGTTTTTGTATGCAATACATTGCTGTCCTATTGTCGGTGAGGACTAGGACAGTCTTGTTGAGAAGATGTGCTTGGAGTGACTTTAACGCTAGAAATATTGCCAGTTATTCTAGGTGATTGATGTGGAGCACTATTTGTTGAGTGGTCAACCTGCCCTGAACTGTGTGGTTTAGGAGATGGGCTCCCCAGCCGGTGAGTGATGCGTCCGCTGTTAGCACTATCTGTGGATCTGGCTCTAGGAACGGCCGCCCTCTGGAAAGGTTTTGTGTGTTCCACCACTGCAGAGAGCAATGTGTGCAGCTGTCCACCAACACCAGATCTGTAAGTTGACCTGGAGCCTGGTTCCACTGACGTGCTAAGCATCTTGTAGAGGGTGCATCTGAAGTCTTGCGTGAGGCACAATGAAAATGCAAGAGGCCATCATTCCTATGAGCTGCATGAACACTCGAGCTGGGAGAGAGTGTTGGGGTTGAAATTTAGTGATGAGGGTTTGCATACTAGCTATCCTGGTTGGATTGGGATATGCTAGAGCTTTGAAATTGTCTATTGTATCTCCTAGATACTGATGAAGGTAGGAGGTCCGAAGGTGAGACTTGGCGTAGTTTACTGTGAACCCCAAGTTGTGTAGTAGCTGAATCGTTTAGCAAGTGTGGCGAACACACTGGCTGTATGACTTGGCTTTTATTAGCCAGTCGTCCAGGTATGGAAACACATGGATCTGCTGCCTTTGCAGGTGTGCTGCTACTACCGCAAGACACTTTGTGAATACCCTGGGTGCTGTGGTGACTCCGAATGGGGGAACCTTGAACTGATAGAGTTGGTCATCCACTGTAAACCTTAGATATTTCCTGTGAGCAGGGTGTGTGGGGATATGGAAGTAGGTGTCCTTGAGGTCTAATGTGGCAAGGAAGTTGCCTTGTTGAAGCAGTGGAAGGACTTGTTGAAGAGTGACCATGTGAAAATTATCTGACTGTCTGTGGAAATTGAGAGGTCTGAGGTCCAGTATTGGCCCAAGACTCCCATCCTTTTTGGGGATTAGAAAATACAGGAAGTAGACCCCTGTTCCTTGATGGTCTACAGGGACTGGCTCTATTGCATGCTTTTGAAGCAGTGAGAGAACCTCCTGTTTGAGGAGCGTCAGATGTACTGTGGACATCGGATGTTGTTTGGGCGGTATGTTGGGGGGGGGGGGGGGGGAGTTGCAGTAAGTTCCAGGCAGTAACCATACTGGATAATTTGTTTTACCCACCTGTCTGTAGTGATGGAATTCCAGACAGGTAGGAACTGTGAGAGTCTCCCTTCGACCGGAGTGGAATGGTCTGGAGGGAGTGGAGGGAAGTCACTGTTTGTTAGTGGGAGAGGCACGAGTATTGTTACCTCGGCCTCTTCCCTTGTAGTTATTTCCCCTGTACCCTCCTCTAAAATATCCCCTGTTGGGGGATGTTTGTGTAGGGTTTTTATAGGAGGAGGAAGCAGTGTCTGTACGGATGGTTTTGGATGCGCCTCTATAAAAGGAGCGGCAAAATGAGCCTCGTGTAGATGGAAACTGTAATGCTCCCATGGATTTTGCAGTCTCCGTGTCTTTTTCCAATCTTTCTAAAGCTGTGTCCACAGCCGGGCCAAAAGGTTTTTCCTGTTTAAACGGTTGATTCAGGATAGTAGTTTGCACTTCCTGTTTGAACGCAGAAATGCGCAACCAGGCATGCCTTCTTAATAACACACTAGTGTTGATTGATCTGGATGCAGTATCTGCTGCATCAAGGGCACATTTAATGGATGCGTTTGTGATTAACTTGCCTTCCTGAATTAGATCATTGGCTTTGGCCTTGTATTGGTCAGGCGAGTGTTGTATGAGGGTCTCAAGTTCATCATAGTGAGCTCTGTCATATCTGGCAATTAATGCCTGTGCATTAGCTATCCTCCAGTGACTAACTGCCTGGGAGGCAACTCGTTTGCCTGAAGCATCTAGTAATTTCGACTCTTGGTCTGGAGGTGGAGCATCACCGGAGGTTTGAGAGTTAACACGCTTCCTAGCACTGGACACTACCAGGGAATCTAAGGGGAGTTGGTCTTTAATGTAGGTGGGAACATAAAGGGCGGGTTTATATTTTTTATCAATCCGAGGATTGAGAATTCTGGTCCTGACTGGGTCTTTGAATACGTTTGGAGCATGTTTGATGACACCTTTGAGCATGGGCAGTGTTTGTACTGTCTTTTGTGACTGTGCAAAAGTGTCCACTAGGAAGTCTTCCTCTGTGGGTTCTGAATACATTTGTACACCATTATATTGGGCAGCCCTATCAATAAGCTGACTAAACCCACTGTTGTCATCTGGGGAAGACGGCCTAGTCGGGTATGCTTCTGGATCAGGAAGATCTGGAGGATTTACAGGGACATTGTAGTCGTCCCATGGATCTGGTGGTATGTCAGTGTCATCATCAGGATCAGTGAAAGGGTCATTATTGCCCCATCATCATCCTGTGGTGGTGGTGAATAGGGGGGGAAGTATGGGAGACTTTGGAGGAGAGAAAGGCTTAGTAGAAAGAACAGGAGAAGAGGGTCTTAAAGGTGAAGTTGCACAGTCTCTTTTCTTCACAGGCACCTCAGGGATGTGTGGAATGTCCAATTTCCTCTTCTTGTGTGGAATGCTGACAATATGGCCTTTCGTAGAGTCCACATGGAGAGTTATTTTGTTTTGGATCGACGGGATCTGGCAGAAATAGTTCTTCCTCTTCGATGACAGCCTTCGATGCCGATTTTTTCAGTTTCGAACGTGGTTTAGATTTTGGATTTGGAGCCGTAGAAGGGTTTTTTGTTTCCTTCGGCTTTGGTGTGGTGTCCGAAATCTTTTTCGGATCCGAAGGTTTTCGAGGTGCCATCGGATCCAAGACCTTTTGTTCTTTGGGTGCCGAGGTGCTCGATGCCGAGGCCTTTTTGGAGACCACAGGAGTAGAATGTGCTCCCGGTTTCAGTGGCGATGATGTTTTTGGGGCGCTGGCGTGCGGCTTGCTCGGTCCAGAGCTGCCGGAAGGCTTCTCCTTTGTCTTCGGAGCTGGGCCCGGGGGTGGGGCTTCTGAAGTTTTCTTTTGATCGCGACTAGGGTCTTCAGGCGAAGTCTTGACCGGAGCCTTTTGTTTTTGGGGTGGGGTTGGGACAGGGGCAGTTGTACTCACTCGTTGACCTTGAGTGATGGGGTCATCGGAGTCGGAGCCATCTGCTTCGGATACGATGTTGAGATCCTCTGAATCCTCTGCCTCTGGAACATCGGGGCCTTCATCGAAGATGTCCTCTGGCACCGGAGCAGCCTGTTGCACCATAACGTGTCGTCGAACCTGACGATCATGGATAGTCTTCTTGGACCGGAAGGAAGCGCAGGCTTAGCAATTGTTCTCCTCGTGCTCGGGCGACAGACAGAGGTTGCAGACCTTGTGTTGGTCACTGTGTGGGAATTTAGCTCCACACTGGAGACATTTTTAAATGGAGTCCTTTCCATTAGCCGTAGACTCGAATGGCGTCGATAGACCCAGTGGCCCGCGTCGACGACTGGAATAGAGTATGTGAGCTAGCGCGTCAAAAGGCATGCGAGCAAAAACAATACCGTCGAGTTTGCGATGGTTTGCGGGTCAAAAGGTTTGAAAACACGGTACCGAACCAGAGCGCTGAAGTTACATCCGAACCCAATGGCGGAAAAAAAACAATCGGAGGATGGAGTCAATGCCCATGCGCACTGTCATCCAAGGGGGGGAGTCACCTATCTCGTGACTACAGAGACTTCTTCCAAAACAACAATAAGGTGCAAGCATCCGAGCCCAACACCAGATGGCTATCTATGCACAGTGTGAATTCTGTAGCTCATATGCCTCGAACATACACGTTTGAACAGAATTAGCATATGGACAAAATATTACCTTAAATTCAGACAGTGCCCTTCCCTGATCCATAATGTGGTACTGCAAACTGGCTGCCGCAGGGTTTGTGCTGTAGGGGGTTTGGCCTACTTGTCCCAAGGACAAAATACACATGAAAACTTGTTGCCCTTGACCACAAACAATGTGTCCTGGGCATCGGGCTATAGGAAGTCCACATCCCTGCCAGTGATTAGAAGATTGTGGTGCAACCGTTTTCCTTCCTGCGCCTATACGTTTGCTCTCTTTATCTGGTTGTGGAGCATCACCAGTTGCTTGAGAGTTTACTCTTTTACGTGCTTTTGCAGCTTACACCTGATTCCAAATGTAGGTTTGTCCACTCTTGGAGTAATAATTCTAGTTTTAAAGGGCTCTTTAAAAATATCAGTAGTGTGTCTAAGCACACCCTTTAACATTGGTAAATATTTGATTGATTTTTGTGTGGAAGAAAGAGTTTCAAATAAAAAGTCATCCTCTGTTTCCCCAGTATGCAAAGGTACCTTATGAAAATTTGCTGCTCTTTCTATAAGGTCATAATATGTAGTGGTATCACCTGGTGTAGAGGGTTTGGCTGGATAAAGGTCTGGCTCGGTGTCATTAGGCGGGTCTGTGTCAAATGTATCCCAATCAACTTGTGGGAGTAGTTTGTGTTGATCAGCATCATAATCATCACACCCATCCCCTGTAAAAGAGTGTATTGACTCTGTTGAGGTGAAGGTGTATGTTGTATTGGAGGAGGAGTAATCCTAAGTGGAGAGGTGGCTTTATCATCCTGTTTTCTTTTCTTTGCAGGACTTACATGTTTTTGAGGAGGTCTAGTAAGTAGTCTTCCTGTATCTGGATGAATTACTAGATGTTTTTTGTTTATTGTCCAATTAAAGTTGCAATTTTTCAAAGACTGGTGAACCTCCTCTGAAGAATCATAAACTGTACGTTTTCTAGACTCTATTAAGTCTCCTGTTTACCTAGGTGACGAGTGTTTTGGATCAGAGGCTTTAGATTTAGAGCTAGAGTCTGAATGTGTTTTGAGATCTGAAGGATTCAGTACCGAAGGTGTAGATGTGTGTGCTTTGGATGTTTTCGGCTCCAAAGATTTTTTCGATTTGGAGCACGACTGATTTGGATCGATAGTCTTTGACTGTCTTTTCGGAGCTGAGCCGAGGCCAGACTTTCCATGATTAGTAACTCGGTGCAGACCATGGCCCGAAGGCAGTGGAGGCCCAACAGCAGACTTCTGTACCTCAGGTGTAACTTTTTGGGGCAGTTTACTCTTGGTTTGTTGCCCAGGTGTAAGGGTTTCTGCATCAGAGTCGGAGCTTTGTTCTTGGGAGAAAGTACCCTCATCTGCAGCTGACGGATGTGCCCCCATGTCCGGTGTATCATCGATGCTGCGTCAAGACATTTGATTTCTTCTTGCTTTACGGTGTGGAAGAGTCTTCTTAGACATGAAAGATTTACAGGCTTCGCAGTTCTGTTCTTGAGGATCCGGTGGGAGGCAGGAATTACACACTTTGTGTAAATCGGTATGAGGCAATTTTGTACAACAGGAAGGGGCCATTTCATACCATTGAGTATTTTCTGTATAAGAAAAAACGTCAAAGAGAATTTCCACCCCGAAGTGTGAAGGCCGGAAAGGTCGAAATGGAATTGAATCTCTTCTTAGACCATTTTAGAAGTACAATATATTGAATCTCGATCTATACTAATACAGTCACTGATAGAAAAGGATCTTATTGACGGTGTCGACCAGGGCAGAGGAACACACGACCGAACCAGATGGCGGGAAAAAAGCGATCTAACAGTAGAGTCAATGACCATGTGCAATGCAAGTAAAAGGAGGAGTCACTATAGCTCGTTACTCGAAGAACTTCTTCCAAGAAAAACAACTTTCACACTTCCGAACCCAAAACTAGATGGCAGATTTATGCTAAGCATGTGTATATACAGCCACACATGCCATCAATCATCTGTCTTATCTGTCCACCTTGAAGTCTACAGTAAGAAATGGGGGGGAACAACCATGGGAGTGCCCAGAGCACAACTAGTCATGATGAGACAGAGACCGAAAACATTGAAAGGGTTAAGAACAGGAAGACAGATTCTTTTCCTAACAATATCTTGGTGGACATGAATTCCATGTGACTTGGTTCTCTTACACATAACCAGAAATTGTAATCTGCTATGCACCTCAGTGCAATTGGCCAGTGGTGCTGTTCCCATGAAGCAAGACTAGCTCAAACCTAGAGTGGAACGGCGGTTTGGGACTTTCACTTCCAGAAAAAGAGCTTGGAAAAATTTGATAGTGCAGTGGAGTCTCTGGGTCATGAAAAGATTTGGTCCCGAATGGTCCTCGGTTCCCCAGCGATTAACATCCATTTATGGGACTCCAACAAATGAATCTGGATGAAGCTAGGCCTCTTGCACCAAGGTAAAGCAGTCTTGAAAGCAGGAACTTTCCACTTACACAGATTCACTCATACAAGTTGGAAAATAACTTTTTCACTACCTCAATACCAGCAAGGGAACTTTTGGCTGTCGTCGATGACGAAACTCCCTGCATACAACTCTTAATTTGTCTTCTCAACAATGGAGTAAAAAACCCTTACTCGGACAAACCAAGCACTTTAAAATGGACCTTGTACTAAATGCAGCACATAGTAGGAGTGAGCTCCAGAGGACTGTTACCCAAGCAAGAAATGCAGAGATAACCCAGGTCAGCTGCTTCAAATTCGCAGAGATTCTATATGCAAGGTTTGAAGTCAGAAGGTTGCAACATAAGCTGAAAAAGAAGATGAAGTGAAAAAAACTACAAGGAAGATCAAAACATTTGGAGTGCTAATCAGGTAAAAGTCACTGAATTAGTAATTCAATGAGTGTTGCCCATTCATAGCATGTGTGGGGCTAAAAACTGGAACAAACAGCAACAGACGCAGTGAAGGAGGTGTGCTGTGTACAAATGCATGTCACAGGCACACAAAATCTTTCAATTAACATCTACTGGAGTACCTTCACATTCTGTCACTAGGTAAACTGCGTTCCCCTGATATGACCCCTAAGCTCACATTAGAGTATGTGCGCAGACCTTGAATGGTAAACTCTTGGTGATTGGTGTTTTTCCATGTTACAATAAGCCAATGGTACTCAAATGCTACTCTTTATGTATTTTAGACAGATGGAGCCATCCTGCTCTGCAGCATTTCAGGAAACCAGCCTAAAGAGACCACAGCCTTGGAAGAATTACAACACTTGCTCATGGTGAAGTAGTGGAGACTGAGAGAATGTGCGTATGTAATATGCTTGGATTTCCCAAGTAATATTTGTTTGCTTATGGTGCAAATAGCCATCTTGATGTATTTCAGTACTCGGCTGTTTTCTGGCTTCCCTGTCGGAAACCCAAGTCAGAGGTTTACTAGGCCTGTCTTCATCGTATGTACCTTGGCTTTGTGCTCCATATTCTCGAAATGTCAGAGGTCCTCCAAGCAAACACAGGGAGTAGGAAAAGGTGTAACTGACTGTGCTGTAAGTGGACATGGATTCCATGATGGTGATTATCAAAAGGTAGATTGGCGGTATACAAGACTTTTAAACTGAGCAACGCTGGATAACCGGAGGACGCATGGCTTGCTCTGGTGGGGCTTTGAGAATGCCCAGAAGTAGATGGCATTTAAACTGCGTTTGTTCCCCAAGTATCTGCTAAGGCTATGGCTAAGTTGGAGCACCCAGAAAATGGTGGCATAGAACACAATCAGCTGCAAGACAGTGTTTGAGTGCAACAGCCAGATTTGACTCTCACTGTGGATAGTGGGGGAGAGTCAACAATCTTTTATCAATTCTCTGAATTCTGGTTGCCAAAGACATGCGAGATAGACTATTGAGCCATTACTAAACCATGTCACAGAGAAGTGAGAAGAAGGGTGGAAGGATTTCTTCAAACCCATGATTTTCTTCATGTGTGAGTCTTCCAAAAGAGAAGCAGTTGGTGACAGAGAAGTACAGGTATTCCAATGGTGTGAGACCTCAGGTAAAGCACTACACAGTGGCATATATGCAAGCTTGAGCAAGGGGCCACAATGTTTGTGAGAATCCCAATCCCTACGCTTCTTATCGGTCGGTGAGTAAGACACACACAGATCAGAGAGAATGAAGGTAGAGGGCGAGAGTCACACAAGTGCCACTCGTCTGCTTCTTTGGATCGGCAAGAAGGTAGACTGGCTCAGCAGGGATTTGGTTCTGGGGATGAGAGATCCATTGTGCTCCCCTGGACGTCATAGCCTTACTCCACCACCCTTCTAAACTTAAAGTATTTTACTGGGACAAGGTGTGGGTTTTTTTACCCACAAAAAGTAATTTCCTCGGGACATTGTTTGGATCACAAAGGTGCAACAAGCAATTTCCATAGGAGTTTAAGTGGGGAACTGCACACCTTCTTGATTCTTCACCTATTGTGTTCTTTATAGATTTTACAAATACCTTCACAAAGAAATTTCCATCCCTACATTATGTTACAACAACCCTGAAAATCTACTGTCTACATGTTAAAAGGTGCTCATGGAAATATATGTTGCTCGTGCACCAACATCCAGTAACTGATTGGTCTTTCCCTTTATTATATTCCCGACTGCCTAGAGTTGATAACTATGATCTACCGATATTGCATATGATTTTGCTTGCCGTGAACATTTCAGAGGGTTTATATCCCATGCTAAGGACACAAACCATAATGTAATCAATCACATTGCTAAATATTGATTCTCAGGAGGTTTTATAAACTGCTGCCTAGAGAATATTAGTAAGATAGGAGACATGGACAAGGGGGTGAAGGCCTGCAAGGGACAGCAGACTTCTATCCCTACATTCAGATTCATTCCAAGTGGACAATCACCCAAGGTCCCTTAATGGAACACAGACTGTGTTTGAAAAAGTATGCAGGATTCTTAACTGGGAAATTATTTCATTGCAAATAAGTAAACACCCCACCTGCAGTCAGAAACTATTGCTACATAGCATTCTTTATTACAAATGGCAGGGGGACTAAGCTTTCTTGCACCCTCCTGTTTGTGAATCAGAAGGGGGGGGGGGAGGGGGGGAGTCACAAAAGTAACTTTGTGAATGGGAAAGGATTTTCCAGCTCACAGAATAACTATTGCACATTTCAGGGCACTGCTTTGTAGTTGCAAAGTCTGTGATTTTGCCAATCCTAGGCTTTGGGGCTACAAAATGGTTTTGTACATTGGGCTCTTGTTACTGTAAATAAAGTTCTCCACCCCTCCAACAAATGGGACACTCGTGTATCAGGCCTAACCTACGCATGTGGGGCTAGAGTCAGTTTTCTTGGCAAATGCACCTTATTTCACCAGTGAAAAAAGAATCCTCAGTCAAGCATGGGTATCCTTGTATGGAACATAATTTGCTTTCATCATTGACCAGTTAGGTTAGTCTAGGTAAAGCTACAGAGGGTTAAACAAGTGTCTATAATTAAAATTCCATGCCGGTTAAATGACCAGTGACAGGTCCAGAAAATATCAAACAAAGAGCAATAAGAATATCAAATTGAAGCTCTAAATAACAGCATTTCATTGCATTCATTAAAAGTGTATAGGTAGAAGAGTGGAGATAAGAATGTACCCAATCTGATTTTATGTTAGATAAATTACACATTATTCTAGACAACAATGGTCCCTAAAAGGAAGAATTTTTGAAAGCGAAATGAATATAGACTCAGTCGTTACTATATTGTCTTAACTTGCCCAGCCGGACAGAGGTCTAACATTTACTTTTAAACAATTTTAAAACAATTAGTACATACAGTACATAAAGTGGGACACAAGCCTGTGTCCTACTTAGCCATGAGGTACAAGAGAGAACGGTAAACAACAGGAGGCTCAGGCAATGCTAATTGGTTTGTTTCACATGAGTATACACAGAATTGTGAGGAACAAATCGCAAAAAACACCTTTACAAAGAAATAAATAGCAGTTTTTCGTATAAGGTGTATCAAGGTGTCGACGGCGTTTCGAACCGTGGAGAGAATGGGCGGTTCATCACCAGGACATAAGGTACATGCCTGTTAGGTAGAACCTAATAGTCTGAAGGGAAAGTGTGGAAGGAAAATACAACAAGGAAGCAATTAGGGTATATATGCTTAGATGTCATTGAGTTAAAAGACAACGCGGTTTTAAACTCAGGAAGGTGTGGATTGAAGAACGGTGAGTGGTAGTGAGTTGCGTAGTTAAGGAGCGGTACTGGAAGTGATAGGGTACGTGGTATAGTGGATTAAGGATCTGCGTGTGACCTATCAAGGTGGCTAATTAGGCCAAAAACGTACAGTGCTTACGCAAGCAATAACGGCAAATAGGCACCATGCTGGGGAAGATGTGAATAGGATCAGTTAGATGCTACGATCACGTAGAATGAGCACACAGTCCCCACCGTTTTTATACTTCAGCTCCTAGAGGTCTGCCTAACAAGAAATTTCTTTTTATTTGAAGACCAATTCTACCAAAGGCACATCAATGGGGGCTATTTTTGCCCCTAATCTGGCTATTCTTTATATGGACTCATTAGAAACCAACCATATCCTCTCCGTAACAAACCCATTCAGCTCATGCATAGGAAAATGGAAACGCTACATAGATGACATTTTTATGATATGGCAGGAGAGTGACACCACACTTGCTTCATTTCTCCACTAGCTCAATAATAACTGTGGGGGCCTGAAATTCACCTTAACTCATGATAGGAACTCTATTTCCTTCCTTGACTTCAACATTAAATACAATGATGGCTTCCTTATCACTGGATTATTCCGAAAACCCATGGAATGCAACACCTTGCTGAGCTATGATAGCAATCACCCCCGTGCATTGAGAGACTCTCTTCCCTTATCACAGTTCCTTCGTATTAGGAGAAACTGTTCCCTTAAAACTGACTACTTTCATGAAGCAAAAACACTCTGTACTAAACTAGCCAGTAGAGGATACCCACATAGATTGGTCAGAAATGCAATGAAAGAGCATGGTATTGTCCCCGAGAGGTCTTATTAGAGCCCAAAACTAAATCCAACTCAGAACGCTTGGTATGCGTAACCACCTTCTCTCCAGTCTCAAATGCAAAACGCAAAACTTATTACGCAACTGGTCTGTCCTAAATGCCGGCACACTAAGTTTAGAACACCCAATGTTTGCTTTTAAGAAAACCAAGAACATCAAAGACCACCTTGTTCGCGCAGCACTACCCAGCAGCAAAAAAACTCCAATACCCTTAATGATCAATGGGCCCTTCCACCACTTAAAGGACACTCCAAATGTGGTAAATGTGTGGTTTGTGATTTCACCATAGAAGGCAAAGAATTTGTATTTAAAGATATAAAAAGTGAACTGAGTATATTTACAAATTGTAATACTTGCAATGTGGTGTACGCAATTCTTTGCCCTTGTGACAAAATATATATTGGACAGACCACTCAAAAAATCCGTCTACGTATCTCCCAACATCGGAGTAGAATCAGGTGCAAAACAGCCAACGCACCTCTGGTGGAAAATTTTGAACTAAATGGACACTCTGAAAATGACATTCGCTGGACTATTATCACAGTGGTCAAACTACCCCCTAGAGGGGGGGACATTGCCAAACTTCTGAACAAAGAAGAATTTAAATGGATAATTAGAACTGACAGCCTCAACACTGGACTGAATCGCCTCGAGGACTGGACATCATTGATTTAAAAATGTCTCTAATTTAAACACCTAAAATTGGGTTCTGAAAATTGTTTTCTGTAAAATATATTGAATTTCCTGTCTCCTTGTTATTGGTTACTAGCCACCCACAGCACATTCCAAGATGTCACCACCTCCATGCCACTCTTCAGTCTATCCTCCATTTCCATCAATCCCCCTACCCTAGTCCTTCCTCTATCTCCCCCACATCCCACCTGACCCATAACATCCAATCAACACTAGTGCCCTGCCTCTATATAATTCAACATTAAAAGCTTGACTCGGTACGTATGCACATCTGTCTGATTCCGCGATCGAGCCACTGCTTCTAATCGGTAAGTCCTAGACTCCAACGGGACAACACGCACGCTTCCACTCCTTGCCAGCGCCTTAATGTTTTCCCCCCTTCTTCCAGGCGATCGAGCCGTCCAAGATACATAATTGTACCTATCCTTTACGGGTTAAATCCCGAAGAATTCTACTGGTGAGTGCCTACCTTGACTTACTTCGGCCCTACCCACGACACCGCATGGGTCTAACCAATTCTTTTCACTCCTAGACGCCGCCATTGTAGCAGCGCTCTCACCCCCAATTGCTGCCAATTCAGCAGCGCACCAGAAGCACCTACTGTCCCCTAACCAAAACCCGTTTAGGTATGTAAATTACCCGCACAAGTCACAACTCTGGCACAAGAATTCTTACCACCGCCCCCCCACCAACCTCCCTCTATTAATTACGCTTCCGTGGGTTGTATAATTCTGACATTTTCATTCATGTAATGCATCATGATGTGTTCTGTAATTCCCGCTTCATTTTGCCAGTAGTCCAATGACGAGACCTTCTTGTTTTAATGGTTAACTATCATGAATTAGAACAAATTGACCCACAATTGTATGATCTTCGTGATACCTTCTGAATAGATCCACATCTAAGGTTTCTGTCGATTATGTGCAAGACTCATGCGGGCTCAACACGAATGATCACGATTCGCATAATTATAATTGGCATGTCCTTTTTAACTTTCTAGCGGCTCACTTCCTTTTGCAGTATAAATTATTCTTATTGCGTCCTTTCTTTAAATAATTTTAACCGCTCTGGCCAAAACCACATCACCTTGTAATGCGTATACTGGTTATTCTCCGTTGACACCTTAACCTTAAATATGCTCATTCTACGTGATCGTAGCATCTAACTGATCCTATTCACATCTTCCCCAGCATGGTTCCTATTTGCCGTTATTGCTCGCGTAAGCACTGTACGTTTTTGTCCTAATTAGCCACCTTGATAGGTCACACGCAGATCCTTAATCCACTATACCACGTACCCTATCACTTCCAGTACCGCTCCTTAACTACGCAACTCACTACCACTCACCGTTCTTCAATCCACACCTTCCTGAGTTTAAAACCGCATTGTCTTTTAACTTCTTGACATCTAAGCATATATACCCTAATTGCTTCCTTGTATTTTCCTTCCACACTTTCCCTTCAGGCTAATAGGCTCTACATAACAGGCATGTACCTTATGTCCTGATGATGAACCGCCCATTCTCTCCACGGTTCGAAACGCCGTCGACACCTTGATACACCTTATACGAAAAACTGTTATTTATTTCTTTATAAAGGTGTTTTTTGCGATTTGTTCCTCACAATTCTGTGTATACTCATGTGAAACAAACCAATTAGCATTGCCTGAGCCTCCTGTTCACCGTTCTCTCTTGTACCTCATGGCTAAGTAGGACACAGGCTTGTGTCCCACTTTATGTACTGTATGTACTAATTGTTTTAAAATTGTTTAAAAGTAAATATTAGACCTCTGTCCGGCTGGGCAGGTCAAGCCAATATAGTAACGACTGAGTCTATATTCATTTCGCTTTCAAAAATTCTTCCTTCTAGGGACCATTGTTGTCTAGAATAATTAACTCCCAAGGTCCCTGGTCCATTACCTTTGTGTTCCCTTGTTGTTTAATATATTACACAAGCACAAACTCTCAAGTAAAGTCCATCAATACAATAAAATTAATGTATTGCTTTTTTTTAGGGCACAATCAGTACAAACCTTCATTAAAGACTGGGTTATTCTAAAAAGCTGCATAAGATGTTCAGGACTTTCACCATTCAAGCCTTTGGTTTCAACCTGAGGGGAAAAAAACAGTTATAGCATGGTGTGTCAAAAATACACAAGTGGATATACCACAAACATACAGCAATGAAAATGAAGACACAACAAGGGAGTGACTTTGGATCATATGTGACCTTAAGTCAACCACACTGCGAAACATTCAAAGTTGTAGGATTTCTTCTTTATTTAATTTCAGATCCTTTTATCAGTAAACTCAAATAACACTGTTACAGAAATGCTAGAAGAATCTAAGCATGGGCAATACAAGATTAGAATGAGATACTGATGAAAGAGGAAGAGGAGAGCTAAAAAGAAAAGGGATAGCATGACCTCACATTTTACATAACTAATGACGTTAAATATCAACAGAGAACATTAACCCCTTCGGTGCTCATGACGGAACGGTTCCGTCATGAGCCACGGTTGAGCTGTGCTCATGACGGAACCGTTCCGTCATGACCACGCCCGCGCAAGATTCCGTCAGCACAGCGGCGGAATTTGCGCAGCATGGAAGGGGTTAATGATGAAATCTCAAATGACATCATTGATGACATCACAGATCACACCACTGATGACATAATACAATTGATATGAAAGTTTGCTATTCACTTTTCATAAGGGAAGATATTCAGCAAGGGACACACAAACTCAATTTTCCATAACATCTGTGCGACTGATGGGCGTATCCTTCTGCAACAACCAGAATATGAAGCATATCTGTTTACCATATCGACCTACCCTCCTCCTGGAGATAACCACACATTCATTGGGCAAATCATGAAGATCATCTCTTCCAACAATGAAGAACACAACAATCAGATTTTCTTGGCGACTTCAACATTCACTGGAATGACACTAATGTCTGCTTGTGAAGAGCTTTGAGTCCTTCCTTCATGACCTCAACCTAACTCAAGCATTCTTCAGCCCGACTCATAATAAAGGGGTCACTTTAGACTTAATCATTGCTAAGGAGAACACCATACAAACTGAATCTATCCTACCATGCGACTGGACTGACTACTATTGCATCACCTTCTTTATAGCTGAAAGGACAGTTATCTCAAGGGGTCAACCTGTGAAAGCCAAACATTGGGTTAGAGACAGCAGTAATATCAACCCAATTTCACTTTCGGCTATTAGTAACTGCAGCCTATTCCTACCCAGTAACATGTATGACACACAGGACCTTGCCAATCACATCATCACCTCCATGTCAAACATCATGGATGCCTTTTCCCACCAAACAACTAAAGAGTGTCCCAATCAAAAGACCCAAACTTTGGTTAAACTGTAACCTTAATGAGGAACGTCGCTGTCTCAGACTTGCAGAAAGATCATGAAGACTGACCTCCTATCAGATGAACCTCAATCTTCTGCGTCAGAGACGATGCCCCTACAATAGGCCCATTAGAAATTCCAAAGAAGCATTTTTCTGACATCAGCTAAAAACTGCAGAGAATCAAGCCAAAAAACTGTTTGAAAAATGTCAAAAAGCAAACTAATTTTAAAAGCAATTCCCCTTCCTCCGACAATAAAATTACCAAATTGCAAAAAATGGCCTCCTTCTATGCTGAGGAAATCAAGCTAATCAACACTGATCCCCATAACACTATGAAACTCGTACTGCTCAAAGCCCTTCCATACCCCATTCCCCTTCTTCAGGAAGAATGCTCTAGATACCTTCCCCATAAACCAAAAATGCCTCTTGGTCCATTTTTTAAATCTTTGCTGAAAGCGACATCTTAAAACTATTGGCATATCTGAAATACTCTAACCACTTCCACGTTCGTCTACCTCAAATTCCTCCATGAGACCAAACACCTCCTGCTCCCATTATGGACCAGGATTAACAATGCCTCATGCCTCCATACCAGACTGCCTAAAAAGTGATCAAGTTAACCCTACCTTAAAAAACCCCTACTCAAACCAGTCTGACCCTAACAACTGTCACCCAATCTCCAACATTCCAAACTTGGCCAAACCTTTGGAAAAATGTGTGTATCAACAGATTTGCAGTCATAGAGAGCAATTGCAACTCCTCGACCTATGCCAATCTGGTTTCAGGCCGGGACACAGCACTGAAACTGCCTTGGTACACAAAGTTGATGACTAAGATCACTTGATCAGAATGAATCTTACTTAGTAATCCTACTTGACTGGTCAGCTGCGTTTGACACGGTCAAACATGAGACTTTCATGAACCTCTTAGAATGCAGGGTGGGTCTCTCCAGTGCTTTGTAAAAATGGTTCTCCTCATTCCTACACAACAGATCTCAACACGTTTTGATCAACTATGCTCTATTGGATCAGTCACCAATCATGCTTGGCGTCACCCAAGGCTCAACTATCTCCCCCACCCTGTTTAACCTGTACATGGAACCCTTGACCGAAATTCTCACTCTCTCACATTCCCTATCATACGTATGCATATGATACTCAACTCTACATGAAAACTGGCTCACCTGAAGACATCAGCTTCCTCAATAACACTTTGACAAAAAATGAACATTGATTGACTCGTAACTACCTCAAAGTTATGCACTCAAAACCGAATTCCTATTAATGTCACCACCCAATATCACTCCTAACATCAAAGAATGAATACCACATCTTACAACCCTGAACTGTACCCTACACATTATTGACTCAGCAAAGTCCCTAGGAATAATCTTGGACAATAACCTCTCCATGCAGACCATAAATGTGTCTTTAAGTTGTTCATGTCGTAATTCTGAAACTCCACTCTGACATTCTACGCCCCTCCACATGCCATGCCACTCTGCAACATGCCACCTCTAAGATACTGTACCACAATCCACTCTATGACACACCAGTCCACTCTACTACATGACACGCCACTTCACTCAAGGAGTCAACTCCATTCTATGACACTCCACTCTACCATACGACACTTCCCTCTACGAAACTGTACCATACACCATTATGACACTCCAAACCACTTTACAACACGCCACTCCACTCTGTGATATCCCACTTCACTCCACTCTAAGACACTATACCACACATCACTCAATGACACACCACTCCTCTTGATGCCACACCACTCTAGAACACGCCTGTCTACAACACATCACTCCACTCTAATGTATGACATGCCACAACATTCTAAGCCACTCCACAACACTCTACTCCACTCCCCTCCACTGTACACCAGTCTTGTCCACAACACTCTACAACATGCGTGCCACTTCACAACATCCTACTTCACTCTACGCCACTCCAATCTACTCTATTCCAAACTAAGACACTCTGAACCACCCTACTCTATAGCACACCACTACACTACGCCACACCACTGTAAGACACTACTCAACTCCCCCCACGTCACTTTACCCCAATCTACTCTGACACACTACTCCACTGTACGACACTCCACTGTACAACACTGTACTCCACCTTATGAAACTCAACTGTACTCCATGATACTTTTATGCACTGTACACTTGTACGATACTCCACTCAATAAACACTCCACAACACTGTACTCCACTCTAGGCCACTCCACTGTACAACAAACTTCTCAAGTCTATGACACTCTACTCGACAACACTCAACTGTACAACATTCCACTCCACTGAACGCCACTCTACTTTACTCTGCGATACGCCACAACACTGTATGTCCCTCCACTCGAAGACACTATACAACAGGCCACGCCACTGTACAACACACCAGTCCACTCCTCACTATGACACTCCACTGTATGACACTCCAGTCTACGAAATAACACTACTCTACACCACTCCACTCTAACACACACTATACAAGACCAAACTATATGTCATGCCACTCACCTCTATTGTTCGACATGCCACTCCACTCTATGCCACTCCAGTGTACTCTACACTATTAATATTGAAGCTTATAGAGCGCACGGCTACCTCCAACAAAAGTGTCCCGCCGCTAGCAGTGTATCCAACCTATAGGGAGTGAACAAGAGTAGGCCATGAGCTCTAGGGAAGGCTGTAGAGCCAATTTTTTAAAGCTTTCTTAAACATAGATTCCGACTTGGTCTTCCTCAGATGCTCGGGCATAGAGTTCCATAATGCGAATTTCACTGAAAAGGCACGGACACCGATCCTCGCCTTTGCACAACGGGGGATCACCAGTAGTTTCTGGTCATTCAATCTGAGTACTCTATTCTGGCTGTATTTCTGAAGTCTCTGCTTTAAATATTGAGGACCAGTTTCTTCAATTGCTCTATGGGCCAGGGTAAATGCCTTCTACTCTATTCTTCTTTTTACAGGCAACCAGTGTAGACTACGCAAATGGGGGGTAATGTGATGTCGCAATGGCCCTTTCCTAATGAGCGTGGTCGCCGAGTTTGAATAATCTGTAACCTCCTGGGCAAGTACTCAGGGAGACCAAGGTAAAGGCTATTAGCATAATCAAGCTGAGAAGAGACTAATGCATGAACCACAGTCTTCCTACAGTCCTTAGGCAGGAAGTGAAAGATTCTCCGCAGAGCCTTCAACTTTCAGAAACACAGAGAGGAAACATGAGAAATGTGCACTTTGCTACTAAGTTGCGAGTCAAACTTGAACCCTAGATTCCTGGCAAAAGCAACTGGAAGAGGAGGTGGATTTAGCTCAGACGGCCACCATAGTGCCGACCGAGGGGGAGTGGATTGATTAAAAAACAGGACCTTGTTTTTGTCGGTATTTAATTTTAAGCAACTATCCGCCATCCATGACGAGATATTAAGAATACACTGCTTACAATTGGCAAAAGCTATCTCATTGTGTTCCCTTATTTTTTTTTTTATTTTATTAACATTTTGGTTTTTTATTATAGGAGCTCACCCAAACTGATTTTGAAAATTGTGCTGGTTTTTAGCTTTTGTTTTACTATGTCTACACACATAAAATGTCATCAGAAGAACCAGAGGAAGACTTACAACTGGTTGAAGTTGTTGAACAGGGGAACTCAGCTGCACATGAACACTCTTCTGATGAAGAACCAACAATAAAGAAACAAAGCATTTCTTTGGATTTTTTCACTATTCCATCTGGTAAATCGAAGACCACAACTAAATTGGTGAGATGCAGCATATGCGAGAAAACATTATCTAAGGGCACAGCAAAAAAATATTAATGTGGTACAACAAGCATGTTGTACCACTTGAAAACATACACCATGAAGCAACTCAAAATTGCACACAGAAAAAACAGTAGCAGGATCATCACTCTCCAGACCTCCAGCCCCTGTTCCTGACGACAAAGTTCTAGCTTAAGTGGAGAGGAGATGCAGTGAAATGCCACCAGAACTAAAGCTATGAACTAAAACACCATCGTAACATCTGGGGAGCAGTCTATGGATGTAATTTTGCAGAATGTGAAAAAACATACTTTTTTTTGTGTGAAAAACTTTCTTTATTGGCATTTATAGATAGTGAAACACGCAGGCACATGCGACATCGCCATTACCACATAGGTTTACATTGCGAGTGCGTCCAGTCACAGTCCTTACGATCTAGCAGCCTCTCGACCCTTCAGGCCGTTCTTCGCTGTCCTGAGTGTGGCTGCAGATGTGTGCCCGGGTCTAGACTCTGGGTGTGCCCTACTGGAGTGCGCCATGATCGACTCGCCGCAGGGGTGCCGTGCAATGTGACTGAACCCCCTGTGAGGGGCGTCGCAGAGGCTATAGAAGTGCGGCCATTGAGTAACCACGAACTAACTGGGGGTAGAAAACCAGGGAAAGGGGGTGCACTGTGTCGCCCATCGGGAGTACTGGTAGCTGTGCGCTCTCGGGCTGGACCATCCTGTGGGAGAGGGCCGGTGTGATCGTGGACGCGGAGCTGGGTAGGGGGCAAGGGGGGCGGGTGCATCTCGCCTGGCCTATGAGGACTCTGGCTGTGGGGCCTGTGGTGACAACCTCTGCGAGACACCGGGCGCTGGACCTGCCTGCGCATTACCCAGGGTGGACTCCGGAGTGGCGGACGCCCCCGAGGGGTCTATCAGTCTCGAGCTCGCCGCAGCCTCCGTTTCCTGCGTGAATGTGTGCATTAACATGGCCCAGGGCATGGAGATCGGGTGTTTGCGCATCCCACGGGCCTCCTCCGTTCTGAGTGTGGTTTCCTCCGCCTTGCCCCACTTCCTGACAGCCCCCACCCATGCCGCTATGGGGGGCCCCCCCGGCGCCTTCCAATGCATAGCAATGCATCGTTTAGCGAGGATCAACATTAAGAAGGCAAACCTCCTCTCTACCTTCTGCCGCTTATGCCGTCCATGAATTCCCAGCGCACACGCCTCCCATGTGCCCAGGTCCTGGAACCCTGTAACCGTTTCTAGGGCAGTGTGAATTGTGTGCCAGTAACTGTAGAGCGTCGGACAGTCCCAAAACATGTGCCTAAACGAGGCAGCAGGCTCCAGACATCTAGGGCAGCCAAACACCCCCTCTGGGAAATATTTCTGCAACTTTTCGGGGGTTAGATATGCCCTATGCAGGATATGCAACTGAATGTTCTTAAACCGATAGTTGTGGGACACTTTCTTGGTGTACTCCAGAGCCCTCGTCCACTCCCTATCATGCAGGGGCCGTTGGAAGTCATCTTCCCAGTGTTCTCTAAGGGTCGCCAACGTAGGACTCCGCAGGGCTCTCACCGCTTTGTATATCCATGTGACTAGATGGCGGCCGGGCCCCATCTGGAGTATCGCATGGATGACCGGGTGTGGAGGGGGCTCCGCATCAATCCCCCCCCCACTGCCTACGGCAGTCCATGAGAAGCTGCCTATGCTGCAGGAATTGGCCCCCGGGGAGCTCGAAGTCTCCGA
Source organism: Triturus cristatus (assembly GCF_964204655.1). NCBI lineage: Eukaryota > Metazoa > Chordata > Amphibia > Caudata > Salamandridae > Triturus > Triturus cristatus. The sequence continues at coordinate 992,707,780 of NC_140585.1, read as the reverse complement.
CCAGCGCCTCAAAGGATTGCAGACTCTCCCCAGAGAACAGCATCCCCACCTCTGTTACCGCGTGATCCGTCCACACCCGCATAATTTGCTCCGTATAGTATGCCCGACCACTAGGTAGCCCCACCAATGGCAACAACGGGGAGTACAGGGGAATACCCCGGCCAAGTCGATGAACACGCGCCAAGCAGGCACGTGCCGTCATGACTTGGAGGGGCCGGGATGTCGGCGGTACCGCCCCCGGTAGCAACATGCAGTGGACAGCGGGGATTGGAATCCGCCCTGTCGCCGTGCACAGCTCCTCTTGCGCCCTGCCCGCCGTCCAACGTGACACCCATTGTAATTGGGCAGCAAGGAAATACTGATCAAGGGGCAATTGCAGTTTCGCCAGGGCTATCCGCCGGCGGCCGTTGCCCCAGATGAGGGTCCCGAGCATGGTATCCAATTCCCGGAACAGGGATCTCGGGGGAACCACCGGGAGATTGGAGAAGAGATTGAGCAGGCGCGGCACCAGGATCATTTTCGCAACGGCTATCTTTCCCGGAACAGCCAAGTGGAGACCCTTCCAGAAATGGACTAAGGATCGGATGTTACCCATCAACTTGCGGTAATTCCCCTCATAGATATCTTGCGGCGTATGCTATAGCTTAACGCCGAGATATCGAACCGCTTGGGGACTCCACGAGACTGCAATGCCTCCGATTCGTATCGGACCCTGGGGCACGACTTGTGTTAAGGAATAAACAGTGGACTTGGCCCAATTCACCCTAAGGTCCGTCACTTCTGCGAAATCGTGCAGAATGCTTGATATCGGGGTCAGGTCAATCGTGATGTCCCGGACATATATGAGTACGTCATCGGCGTACAGTGATACTGCGTGGGTAGAATCACCTATCGGGATGCCCCACTCCTCGCTCGCCCCTCGCAGCAGGGCCGCCAGCGGCTCCATCGCCAACGCGAATAGTAGGGGGGAGAGGGGGCACCCCTGTCTAGTACCGCGCCGGATTGGGAAGGAGTCAGAGATGAGAGGGCCTATGCGCACTCTGGAACTGGGCGAGGAGTAGCTGGGCCGAGTGTAGGCCAGCAGTTTGGGCCTGACACCCATGCGTAACAAGACCTGAAACAGGTAGGCCCAAGAGAGCGTGTCGAACGCCTTTTCGAGGTCCAGCACCAGACACGCTGCCCGAGGGAACCGTTCCTGCACTTGGTCCTGCCCGTGAAACAGCCGCCGGATGTTCGAAGAGGTGTGCCTACCAGGCACGAATCCACTCTGATCGGGGTGGACAAGCCGCGGGAGGATCGTGGTGTACCTGTCCGCCAGGGCCTTCCCGTAGATTTTATAATCCGCCGACAATAGAGTTATGGGTCGGTAGGAGCCTAGCTGATGCGGGTCTCTATCTGGTTTAAGGAGGGATACTATAACGGATTCGCGCATGGAGTGCGGTAGGACTCCCACATCTAGAGCCGCTTGGAACTGCAACTCTAATTGGGGGACCAGCTGGGACGCAAAAGTCTGATAAAAGTCAAGGGGGAAGCCATCCAGCCCCGGGGCCTTGTGGGTGGCTAGCGCCTTCATGGCGTGCCGAATCTCCGTCGCCTTGAGAGGACGATCGAGGTCCAGGCGCGTATCCCGGTCTATGCGGGGAAGCTGAATACGGTCCAGGAAGTCAGCCGGGGCGGCAGCCGACCCGGAGGGCCGGGGGCTAGTGTACAAGCGCATGTAATGCTCATGGAAGGCCTTGAGTATCTGCCCCTGCGAGTACACCAGGGTGCCCTGGACGTCCCGTATGGCCGTGATGGTCGGGAGGCTCGAATCCCGCTTTATGAGCCACGCCAGCAGGGCGCCCGCCCGATCGCCCTCCGTATGGGCCCTAGCTGTGTATGCCGCGAAATTAAACCGACGCATGCTCGCCAATGCTGCGGCGTACGCAGTCTCAGCACTAGCTAACGCAGCCGGCGTGGCTTTCGCAGGGTCCGTCTCCTTAGTAAGTGCGGCCAGTGCCCCTTCCGTCCGCTGAATGTCCCCCTCCAGAACCCGCCGGACCCCCGTAATATGACGAATGCAATTGCCACGCATTACCACCTTAAAAGCATTACATTCTGAGGCTCGGGTGCTGGCGGTGCCAGCATTCTCCCTGAAATAATGACTGATTTGGTCTGCCAAGGTTTGCCGGAAGACCGGGTCTTCGAGACTGTCCCTGGGGAGGCGCCAGGCTGGCACGGGGGGGGGGTGCGCGGGCGCCATTGCAGGGTGATCGTGTGGGCGTCGTGGTCAGAGATGGTTCTGCCCAGGTAGTCAGTGTCTAGAACGGTAGGGAGGATGGTGGGAGAATAAAGGAAGCAGTCCAGGCGCACTCTAAGGTTATGCAGTCTGGAATGGAACGAATAGAGTTTAGCGGTGGGGTTCCGAAGCCGCCAAGCATCCGCCAGGGACCAGTGACTCACCCAGGTTGTAAACCGTTTCGCCTGCGTTACAATGGGGGAAGATGGGAGGGGCGGATGAGATCTGTATAAGGTTACGTCTTGTACGCAATTGTAATCGCCCCCCAGGATCCATGGTACCTGTGCGTATGCGCTCAAGGGATTGGAGAGCGTGTCCCAGAATTTGGATTGGTCGACATTCGGCCCATAGATACTGCCCAGTAAGATCGTCTGGCCGTCTAACCGACCAAGTAACAGTACAAAGCGACCCTCCGGGTCTATTACGTGTGACAATTCCTGAAAGGGGACTCCCGGGCGCACCCATATGAGAGCACCGCGGGCGAATGCAGAGTAAGTTGTGGCATAATGGGCCCCCCGCCAGAGTCTGCGCAGCTTTGTCACCTCCCCCGCCGCCAGGTGTGTCTCTTGCAGGAGTGCAATCTGTGCCTGGTGGCGCTTAATGTATGCGTATACGGAGTACCGCTTGCGCGCTGTATGCATGCCTCGCACATTTAGTGTAAGGAGTGTAAGTTTACCTGCTTGTGCCATCAGGACATATGTTTAGTGCACGTCTCAGGACTCATTGAGTTCCCTTAAAGAGAACACCAGTTGCGTGTCGTTGGCATACAAGACAACTTTCACCCCCACATTGCTCAACAATTGCCGCAAGGGGAGTAAGATAAACATTAAAAAAGCGTTGGGCTCAGAGCCAAACCCTGAGGGACTCCACACATGAGGGGGCTGGAAGTGGAGACATGAGGGTGGAGAATCACCTGCTGTGCACGACCCTCGAGAAATTAGCAGAACCATGCCAGGACAGTTCCCATCACTCCTAGGTGTTCAAGTCTATTTAGGAGAATCCTGTGAAACACTGTATCAAAAGCTGCAGACAAGTCCAGCAGCACAGCATCACACAGCTGCCCTGATCTAAAGTTTCACGGATAGTCTTTGCGACTTCAAGTAGAGCTGTCTCCGTCCTATAGCCAGATCTAAATCCTGACTGGGAGTCGTGCAGATGGTTATTCGATTCCAGGAAGTCCGATAGTTGTTTCTGAACTTCCTTTTCAAGAATTTTGTCTGGCAATGGAAGAAGAGAACTTGGCCTAAAATTTGAGCTCTGCTGTATCAGCGTCCTCTTTCTTGAGAATTGGCTGGACAAATGCTTTTTTTCAACTGGTTGGATAGACCCCAGTCTCTAATGAAGAATTCCAGATAGAGTTCAATATAGGACTCAGCCAGGGGGCTAATAGCTTGAAGAATCTGGTAGGGCAGGGGTCAGACGGAGAGCCTGATTTTATTTTATTCAATTCCACCAGGGACGCTGCCGGGCGAAAAACAGACCACATGCCCGAGTGATGTGAGGTATGAGGTAGCAGATCTGGTGGTCCGGAAAATGGAAAGGAGGAATAGATAGCTTGAATTTCGTTCTGAAAAAAAGTGGCTAAATCTTTACTGAGGGGGGGGAATAGTACTCTTCACGGCTTGTGGTTTAATAAAACCCTGGACTATCTTAAAAACTTATTTTGCTGTGTTGTCAGAGGACTTAATCTGATTGGAAACGTAGTCCCTAATGATCTTACGTTTTAGGCCGTAGAATTTTTTCTGCGCTGCTTTATATGCGCACTTGGCCTCTGGCTCATAGTTTTTCCACCATGCACGCTCCAGCCTCTTACATAGGCTTTTCTCCGTGCGGATTTCGGTTGCAAACCAGGGGGCCGAGGGTTTACTCCTGGCCAATGTCATAGTCTTAGTTGGGGCTATTCTGTCAAGGGCTGAGACAAACCAACAGTTGAAAACTGAAGCGTCATGGCTCGGTTCACCTATAAGCTGGGGGGAGGGGGTGTTCTGTAACTCACAACCCATAGATTCAGGTGAGATCTTCCACCAATTTCTCCTGTCCTCAAATGCTGATCTGACCTGATTATTACAGGAAACCCAAGTTAGTTTGAAAGGGACCAGCCAGTGATCTGACCAAGATACAGGTGATGGGTCCTCTACCTGTAGCGTGTGATCATTGGTAAAGAGTCGATCAAGCATGTGGCCAGCCACATGAGTGGGTGACGATACCTTTTGGATTAGATATGACCCTTTGAGGTTATCAGTCAGTTGAACAGCTAAGTGGCAGTTATCATTGTCCATATGGACATTAAAATCACCAAGGACTGTTTAGTTAGTGTGCCTCAGTGAGAGGTCAGCGATAGTGTCATAGAGCTTCAGTAATTGTGTAGCCGGTGCGTTCGGGGGTCTATAGACCAGCAGTCCGGCCATGGAGGAAACCGTGGAGAATTTGATACAGAAGGACAAGGCCTAAATTATCCCCGTACTTTCAATTCTCTTACGAGAGATCTCCCAACTCACTCTCATAATCACGGCAAGGCCACCGCCTAATTTATTACCAGCCCGGTTTGCCTTGGATATTCTGTATCCACCTGGAATAGCCAGTGATATATCAGGGTTGGAAGTTTCTCTCAGCCATGTTTCAGTTAGAAACATGACATCCCAAGCGTTTGTCTTTAGAGTGAGCCAGATAACATTTGCATCATTTGGGAGAGATCTACAGTTGATAAGACACGCCTTGATAGTGGGCCTGGAAGTTGGTTTGGGTACTATGGTGGACACAACTGCAGTATCAGTATACTCACCGGATTTCAAAAGCCCAATATCCAACTTAAATGTGCAAGACTTGCAATGTAGCTCGTGGTGGCCAGACCCCTTTTCTCCCACCAAACCAAGATCCAGACGTGTAGGCCCTAGCAAGCCTAATGTGGAAACAGCAAGCAGCTGCTCCTTGGACCAAACGGTTCTGGTTGAAGAAAAGCCACGGGCAGCATGGCTGGTGCTGGCCGCGGTCCGGACGGGCACAGACGAGTTGCCTTCGGCTCACCTTCGGTGCGCCAGCAGCAGGTCCGCTGCGGGTCCGTGTCATCCGCCCCCTTATGTCTCGGGCGTGCGCGGTAGCGTCCAAAGACTGGACGGCTAACCTAAGTGCAAAAAATGCTTAATAAGTGCCCCCGGAGCTATAACACAGCTCCACAGTATGCCACAACACTTTAGGACACAACAATGTATATCACGTAAATCTATGCCACTCAACTCTATGACACTCTACGCAACTCTATGCCACTTCCCTACACTGTACTGTATGACACACTACTCCACTGTACTACACTCTACGACTCTCTATGACACTCTACAACACTCTACAACACTCTACTTCCCTTCACTGTACTCCATGCAACCACACTCTGTGACACCCCACTCTACGACGCGCCACGCCACTGTATGACAACACTCTACGACACACCACTCCACTGTACGGTATGACACTCCACTGTAGAACACCCTACAACACTGTATGACCCTTCACTCTATGCCACGGTTCCCCACTCTACAACACTCCACTTAACGAGACTGTAATCTACGACACTCTCCTCAACTTTACAACACTATACTCCACTCTATGTCACTGTGCGACACTGTACTCGACGATTCTATAACACGCACCTTCCTCATGCACAGCTTATACCCGTTCATATTATATTACTTATAGCATATTAAATAATAGCATTCATAACAAGACTCATGACATCGCAAATGACATCATTTATAATAACACTGTGCATGGTAGCAGGCCGAGTAATCGTTCATGTAGTGTGGCAAGCGAGTTGACAACACTGTGTATGAAGGTGTGCAGATTTGTCAATGTGTCAATTTGCAAATCTTGCGAAGTGTGCAGAAGAAATTTGGACTGATTTCCCGGGGGTACCCATAGTCTCAAAAACTCTAGAAGGGATGCTGGTAAGGGGAGGGGATGCAGATTAATAACTCGCCTATACAATGTACTAAAAGCAGATAGGAAAGTTCACCAGGGCAAGACAGCTCTAGGATAATGACTTATTAACTCCACTGACAGATAAGGAGTGGAATGAAACGTGTAGAAATACATGGCTCAAGTAATGCCAGGTTTAAGTTATCTCATTTCTACTTTCTTTACCGCACATACCTTACACCATTCAGAATGCAAAACATATGCCCTCAAAGATCCTCAAATTGCACAAAATGTAAACTTTCTGGAACAGACTTCTTCCATATGGAATGGAGCTGCAAGGTGGTAGTGTAATAGTGGGATGAGATGGTACACCCCCTTCAGCTAATTACTGGGATATCCATAGGAGGTGACAATGAAGCCTTACTTATTGTGCCTTATTCCTAGCTCCAAGAAGCGTAAAATGCATCATAAAGGAGCGGTACTGGGGTTGATGCTCGCAAAATGCCAAATAGCTATCAGATTGATTTCCCCAAGGAAAGGAGTTGAGAAACGCTAATATGAAAGTTAGACGAAACGAAAACGTAGAGGATGTTATGCAACTATGGGAAGATATAAACACAATACATGACACCACTGTGGAAGATGCTCAACAAGGCTAATGACCTGAATTTATTTGGTAGAGGGACACTGCGAGATGCCCAAACACAAAAGTCCTGTGTTCTGGGGTTACTGAGGGAGACAATGCAGCTCCGTGGTGTGGTATGTTGAAAAACTATTCACTTGGAAACATAGGAAGAAGGATGGTTAATAATAACCAGAACATGCACTGGGATATATGGAAATTGCAGGCTGTTTTCATTACTGTGTCGTTGAGAGTGTAGACTATCTCTTTTGTAAAAGAAGAGCATGCAGGTATTGTTACATGCTGCCATCTAATGTTGTGATATGACTGTTTGTTGTTTCCTGTTATGATCTAATAGCTTATAAAATTAAAATAAAGTTCACAAAAATAAAGAAATCGCAGGTAGACAGGCATGCCTTGTTTCAGAGTATTAGCATATTCCAGCTATGAAGAGATGCTGACATTGACTACAAGCTTTCGGTCGCTGAAGAAAAAGAGTGGTGCACAACATGTTTGCTGCTGAATATTAAATGTTGGGCTGTAGCACAACCAATGAAAACTATTTATTTTCTATATAAGAATGCCCAAGGACCCCGGAGTTGACACACATCCTCCTCATGTCTTACAGGACCCAGGAAATTGCTGAAATGGGATTTCTGATGTTAGACATTATCTTTTCAAAACATCTGTTGGAATGGCAGCAGAGGTCAAAACTACTAAGGAAACCCTTTTATAAGACAAACAGAACGCAAATAGATAGGTTACTGTCCTGAAGCAAAATCAGGATATCCAAAGAAAAGGAGATACCTTGGATAATGAGTCAACAAGGCTGTCTGCCTCTTCCTCCTGGCTGGGGAGGGCATCTGGGTCAACCTTCATCAGCTTTGCCCAATCTAAATTGGGTGGCATTTTTTCACTTTTGTAAAAACACACCCTAAAAGATAAAAACAAAGAAAACAAAATGTATGTAACCACATGATTAAAAAAACATTTCAAATAACAAAAACATTGTTACTGTCCTTGAATGTTACTTTATAAAACTTTTGCACTTCTAGGCAGAGCAAAGGGAAGGCAGGAGAAATGTGAGATGTACTATAGAGTAGAAACAAACATTCACCTCAGTGAGCTGCATGCCATGCATCAAATACAGCCTTTTCCTAGGATATTTCACCCCACAATTCAAGCTCAAGGATCAGCTGTGGGTAAGCCATTTTTTAGGTAGCATCCACACAGACAGCGCAGCTGTATGGTTTGCTAAAGACATTTTGGGGGCATTTAGAAAGCTGACTTAGGAATAAGTCTGGGTGGTGAACTCCGCTCCACTCGTGGAGTTTTCTGCATTACGCGGAGCTCAAGGAGTTCCGAAACACTCTGCTATGCATAGCGGAGCAGAGTTTTTTCCTCAATCGAGTTCGTCAACGTCAAGTTGGCGAGCTCGAGCAAGGAAAGAATTCACCTTCCGGCGAGATTTTTCTTCGTTCACAATCGTCGATGTCAAGTTGGCAGGCACGAGCATGGGAAATCCACCTCCCGATAAGATTTCTCAACGAGGGCGGTCAGATTTCTTATTGCGTGTGGTCGCGTAGGCTTGCGACTGCTCGCATTGAGAAACCGTCTGTTCACGTTGAGAAAGATGCCGCTCGAGAAAAAAAATCTTCGCGTGGCAGAAAAGAAGCAGCGCCTGCTTGCTCTGTGCATGGTACTGTTTGCGATGATTGCACAGTGCAGACAAGCACCTGGCGCTGAAAATCACTGCGAGCGGCATTTATCTAACGCACTCCGCCGCTTTCGGAGCTCAGCATAGGGAGGCGGAGATTTTTTTGCACTCCGCCCAGGCTTACTTAGGAATCGATGCCGCCCAAATGTTTACTATTGGCTTTGTGGTTTGTGACTCACATTTTCTGGCTTTCTACTTGCTGACTTTATTTGCTTTAGGGTGTCCAACGTGAGTTTTTCCCTCCCATTGATCAAACCTTGTCTTCAAAAATCTTGCGATCTGTAAACAGGCCATTAAATCTTGTTCTTATCTTGTCACATTTGCTGTGCATTCAAAGACAGAGGTCAAATGTCAAGCTGTGTCTTCTATATTTTGCTTTCGTTGACTTCTGAGTGAGAGTTTTTATAGGAAAGAGGAATGTAGATTACTTTCCCCATGGAGCCCTGGTGATCCTCGTATGCTCGGTTTACGAGGCTGTAACACAACCCTTAAATAGGTTAGTGGGTTACTGCTTTTAACACAGAGATCCTTTTGTTACTTGTAAATTTTAATTCTTCTAATACAGCACAGTGAGATACCAAGGACCAGCGACGCCTGCACCTTGTAACCCTCACGGTTTTATGCAACAAACATCTTGTACATTGATTTTCATACTTACAGGATTTATGGTCAATGTATAATATGTACGTTATGTAAATCGCTCTGACACCCTGCACTGGTATGAGTAACACTATAAAAGAAATAAAATAGTGGTATTTACATTGTTATTTGCAAATAGTGGGACAGACCAACACATCTGATATTCTTACAGTGCATGTATTTCTCCTATATACATGGACTGAATAAAGTCAAAACCCCGCCTCCCTGAAGCACCTGTGAAGTGATAATAAGCTATGAGCCTTTCTTTCCCCTCCTTTCCATTTGCAACTAAGTGTGAGCCTCCAGACCACACCCAGCCAGGATCAGACTGGAACAAAAGGAGGCCTGATGGCCCCTTAAATTTAGCCTTTATCTTTTGCGCAGCTGGAGGTGAAAATAAATTAAAAAGCCTCCACCACACCTGCATGTTGCGGCTTAGAATGAAAGTAGAGAACAATGCAGGCGATGCTAATCCTGTCCCAATGTATGAAAATTACGCCGGGACAAGTTCAGCATAGGCAAACAGGCAAAGTTGTTCATCACAAACAACAACACAACATCACTGCTCTTCTAAGCAGCTCAACCCACCTCTTTCTTCCCCAAACTTTGAACACAGCACTTCCCGGAGCTTATTTTCTTTTCTAACAACACGTGCAATGATATCAGGACAATAAGAACTCATAGAAGCTTCAGTTTACTTTTTAAACAGACAAAAAGAACACAATTCCTTAACTTGCCACACACTACCTATACCAGAATATACATTTTGACCCTAGCTCCATGTTAAAATTAAAATTATGTGCTTTCATGGCTATTGTTTACTAACACCAGCTGCTTCGGGGCACATGCACCAACAACAGACCACTCTCTTTATCGGTCATTCTAAGTTACACTTAACAGACCAGAAATTACATTTGTGCAGCTGGTACAGTGGCTCCAAGCAAGCCTGGCTGAAGACGGCTGAAATGCCAGAAACCGGTCCTAGGAAGCTTGTTTCCGGTCCAGGGAAAACATGGCTTGGCAGTTCGGGCTGGACTGTTCCCATGAGGCACAGGGTCAGACTGATTTGCATATGGCCATGTCTGAACTGGGGTGGCAGAGTGGGCTAAAGAACGGTGATGGATTAAACCCAGATCAGTTGACTGGGGGTGAGTGCTTGCAATGTTCAACACTCCGTCCATCATTTCCTTTGGTTTTTGCTTTGTTCGCCATAAGTTGGCAGGGTATGCTCAGACGTGAGTCCCTTGCTCACTTTGCCACTGGATTCAAGCAAGCCTGGCTGAAGACGGCTGAAATGCCAGAAACCGGTCCTAGGAAGCTTGTTTCCGGTCCAGGGAAGACATGGCTTGGCAGTTCGGGCTGGACTGTTCCCATGAGGCACAGGGTCAGACTGATTTGCATATGGCCATGTCTGAACTGGGGTGGCAGAGTGGGCTAAAGAACGGTGATGGATTAAACCCAGATCAGTTGACTGGGGGTGAGTGCTTGCAATGTTCAACACTCCGTCCATCATTTCCTTTGGTTTTTACAGTGGCTCCAAGCCCAACAGAAACACAATAAACATGAACTACAATTTCATTTCACCCACCTACATGTTCCTCTTCTCTCTCTAGACCAGGGGTCTCCAACCTTTTCACTAATAAAAGCTACTTAAGTTCAAGAAAATCATCCAAGCTACTAATAAAATGAGTGTAGCAATAGCAGCTGTATCCGACTAGATTGCATTAGTAATTACCATATGCAAGATGACTAGCAGTGTTCAATCCATCATTCCTTGATCCAAGTGTTTCCTTGGTGGTCCTTTAGGAAGAGCCCTAGAACAGTAACAATCTAATCGCGACTTACCCTGTGTTATCCTATTGACGTCTGACCCGGTGTAACCACTCTGCATCTTGGTGCCTTGGGGTCCTTGGCTACTCACCTTTGGTCGTTTCGTGCTTCCCCTGGGGGTCCTCCAACCTTGAGCATTATATGACATTGGCACGTGGGGGGCCTGCACTCTAGGGGTGTTCTGACATCAGAAACAATGCAAGCTCCAGACGCGATTTGCGTTGCCGGCTTCCTATTAGCAACGCAAGGGGTCACAATGCACTGGCAGGCTCCAGTAGGGCCCCCAATGGCAGCCTGGATAGGTGTGGTCAGTAAATGGGGCACAGCAGAGGAAGACCCAATCCGGCACGAAGAGTGCACAGGCTCTGTATTTCCACAGAATGGGCCACACTTCTTCAGCCCTTCCCACAACAAACAGAAAAAATCCAATCACACCCAACACTACCAGCCCCCACGTGAGATTCATACTAGGCTCCCACTATTGAGGCCCCCAGAGAACCCCCGACACCGCAGAGTCCCCCACACACAACAAATGTATGCGTACCCCAGTCACCCCCACCCCACTCCTCAAGGGATGGAGCTGTCCCAAACCAGAACCGACCCCGTAAGTCCCACAATATAGTCACAAGAACCAAACATTCGTCAACCCAATAACATCCCCATCCCCAACCACATACCCTGGTTCATTCCCAAGTTAGTAACCAGTTGATTACACTGGCAGTTCCACAAACCAGACAAATTACAGGAAGGACAACCCATTTGGGGCGAAACAGGTCACACTACAATATTCCAAGATTCTTTCTTATTAGCAGCTTACAGCCATGCTAGCTTGTACTAATCTCTCATAGTGTTATGTATGGACAACTGATGATAATAACATGATCTTGTAATGTAAAAAAAAAAACAATAAAATGGTTAAAAAAAAAAGAAAATACATGTCATGTTAGTGTGCCAGAGATATATGCATGGTATGTAGGTATGTCACAGTTTTAAATATAATGTTAAGTTGCCAGAAATGTGCATGCTTGCGTCACAGCTATTTATGTGTATTATAATTTTTTGTTGTTTGAAACAGTCATACAACGTGAACACAGTTTGAGATAAGAGCATATAAGCACTAAACAGTATAGTGCACTAAGGGGGGAGGGAAATGGGGTATGGAGAGGAATCAAGGTGCAAATGAAACTAGTATGTTATTTTATTGCAAGTGAGCTATTATACCATGTTGGTGTGTCCCAGTTGTGAATGTCATGTTCTTGTGTCAGAGCTAAGCATACAATGTTTGTGCACTATGGCTTTCTTTGCACTATGTGTGTTGTGTTTGCAAGATCCTCCCATCGTCTGTCAGTTAGAGAACCAACAAATGTCACATGTGTAGAACTTATGAACGGATTTCTGATTCACACAAATAAGTAGTAGTCTGGGAACAATTAACTAAGAGATACCATGAGGTAGTCAGAACCATGGAAGAGGGCTTTTCTCAACAAGAGTAAAAGGCTCTTCAGAGAAAGATCTCTGGTAACGGACAGCCTAACAAAATCTGTCAGATATAAGCAATACATCATGGTGATCAAAGTAAGCCAGAGAACTCAACAATGTCACTTCTACAGATTTGAGCTGCACATGATCACACTAATGATGTAGTAACCGTAAGAGGATTAATAGGTTTACCAAGAGTTGGACATTAGATAAGTGGTCTGATTCATCTATTTGACAGTGCTAATGAGCTCGGCAAAACTAACAGATGTGGCTCGTTTTAGCTTTGTCTGTTGTTGTACTATAGGTTAGATGCAATAGCAAACAAGCATTGGCAATGCAATCGGTCTCGCCTTTGGGACCTTATATGTATTTAGCTATGAAGCACATTAGCCTGGGTGCTGAAACATCTACTGTTCTTTAACATGGAGGGAAAGTAAGCACCAAACTGCGTGACACACCAGGTATGAGAATACATAGAGAGAAATATTGCCTTTTAGCAGGAAATGGTATAGTCCGAAGCTCAGTTTTTAATTTAAAATCATGGTCTTCGGTGGTCATATCACTGAAGATACAAGATTTGAAAAAAATATTATTGTCTACGGAGGCTCGTGGAAGATAATTTCTATGGACTGGAATCTAGAGAATGCTAAAGCAATTCTGGTATTTTACTGACCCCTACTGGTCATTTTCTATCAAGACAGTTAAATAGAGGCAGTTGAACAGAAATAAAAGTCCCTAAGCTGAAGCAGATAAGTCCTAGGGCTGATCTACAGAGCCCACAAAGTACATACACATAGAAGTATGTTGTAATCTAGGAAGTTATAATGCATCTACTCTCTGTTTCTGTCCTTGCCTTGCTGCTCAGTCTGTGTGATGTCATTGGAATGTTGAGTGTGTTTGAGTGGAAGCAAAGATCAGTTGGAGATGGGCTGAGCAGCAGGGAGGCTGCTCCTGGTGGGGCATCTATGGATATTAATCAAAGCTTAATCTGAACTTGTTGTGGATCCTATCTAAAGAATAAAGCTAAGATCTTGGACCACACATCTATGGACTACTTGGCTTTCTTTAATTGTAACACTGGCGACGAGTTAGAAGAACCTGCGTGCTGATTGGACTTTTGAAGGTGAAGGAATCATTTCTCATGGGCCTGTGTGCTGTTTGGAATATTAGAGCTGGAGAAATCAATTTTGAGTGGGTTAGTCTTCTGGATTTGAAGGAACTTGGCGCCCCTAATGCCCCACCAGTGACCCTGTCAACGGTCGCCCACAACTCAAGGTGCCAGTTCCTGCTACATTAAACACCAAGAAAGGCGCTGTGGGCGTTTAGTTGTCAACTGCCTGCGTGTGGAGGTAAGCGCCAAAATGGGAGTTTAAAACTTTGGACGAGTTTCCCAGTGAGGAATTTTTGACTACAATGGAGCCTGTTTGAGCCTTTTTGTGATCTGAGCGGTTTGGTGCATGACCGTTTCCCCGCACTTTCCTTGTGTTGCGGGTGGGGCTTGGAAGAGAGAGCTGACGTGCCGCTGCTGGCGTGAACCTTTATTGTGGTGAGACGAGACCTTTCATTGTATACAACATACTGGCTTCTCTACCCTATATAAGTAGTAGTTTCTTCTCACAACTTTAAAAAATTTGAAATCATGCGCGTGTTGCCAATGTCGCGTGCACTCTTACCTACATGATGGAGTTTTACAGTTCGTGGGGGGAAGCCTCTGTGACGTCGTGGGTTCTGCGAGGCTCTGGGCTGCTGAGAGTCGATTTTCACCATAAACGTGCCCTAAGCCATCCAGCACAGCGTGCATTACGTGCAGCCATTTTGGGTTTTGCTGCAGATGATATTTACTGTCCTTATGTTGCCAACCAAGGTTCCTCATTTTCTCCGCTATTAACGATGCAGCAAGTGTAGCGCGGGAAAGTACAAGACGGGTGGCATTTGTGGCTCACAGCATGTACTCCAACAACGCTGTTCAAGCATTTGGACATTTCTGGTGACGTCGCTGTGTTCTTTCGGAGAAATCTTCGGCATTGAATTTTGAGCATCAGCGCATTGGATGGAGACAGCTTGCAGCTTGTTGTCAGAGAGTCGGTATGGCGAGGACCTCGGGTGAGAAGTCGCTCACTGGTCATGTGACTCTTTGGATATTTCTTCAATGTGATGGCTGAGCTTGTACTGTAATGTTTAAGGCAATCCTTGTTTTTCGTTTTGTTTCCATGCTCTTTCTAGAATATTTGAGGTGATGAGTGAACGTTGTCTGATATATGTTCACCAGTATATGGTGATAGGTGTGAGGTGAGAGATTACGTATGTCCTAAGTCCTGGGTTTTTGCAGAAGAGGAGGGTGTTTGTGTCACTTTCTCTTTGTGTCACCTTCTAAGTCCTGCGGGTGTAGCTGCACTGTAGTGCGTAAGGGGTGTTGTAGGGGTGGTGTTTCGTGTTTCCAGTCCTGGGAGCTGGTGTTCATGATGGTTGTTCTTGTGTGTGTTTGTATGAAAAGAGGGAGGAAGAGAGTATGGTGTCTTTGGTTTTGTGTGTCTTTGGTTTTGTTAGTGTATGTTTTTATATAAATTTTGCCTTGTGCAAGGTGTTGGTCTGTGTGTCACGAGTACGCACGTTAGAAGACTTTTGATCTTGAGACTTCTCAGACTTACTTGTCTGGTTTTTACCCTTGTGTTGGTGGTTGCCTCGTGTGAGGTGTCGGTCTGTGCGTTACGGGTGCGCACATGAGAAGACCCCTTCTTTTGAAGCTTCTCTGATTTCACTGTTTTGGTTTTACCCTCTGAATTGGTTGTTACCTCGTGTGAGGTGTTGGACTGTGTGTTACGGGTGCGCACATGAGAAGACTCCTTCTTTTGAAGCTTCTCTGATTTGCCTGTTTGGTTTTACCCTTTGAATTGGTTCTTACCTCGTGTGAGGTGTTGGATTGTGCGTTACAGGTGCGCACATGAGAGGTCTACCTTTTGAGTAGCTGCTCTGATTTGCTTGTTTGGTTTTACCCTCTGAATTGCTTGTTACCTCGTGTGAGGTGTTGGACTGTGCGTTACGGGTGCGCACAAGAGTATTTGTATCATCCTGTTGTTAGGGGTTGTTAAATTACCCTTTTAGTGTTACGTCTTGAGGTTTTGTGTTATTCTTGAAGCTCATTGGTTTTTGGGTATGTGTGTCTTTCTATCATCGCACAATTTATTTAGTCTTGTTGCATAAATGTACATTGTTCTTGCATTTTACTATCTTCATATATTGCTTGAAAGTACATTGTTATTGCATTTTACTATCTTCACGATTTGCAAAAAAGGACATTGTTTTTTGCATGTTCATATTTTCACTAATTTGATGAGGGGGGGATGTGTTGTAATCTAGGAAGTTATAATGCATCTACTCTCTGTTTCTGTCCTTGCCTTGCTGCTCAGTCTGTGTGATGTCATTGGAATGTTGAGTGTGTTTGAGTGGAAGCAAAGATCAGTTGGAGATGGGCTGAGCAGCAGGGAGGCTGCTCCTGGTGGGGCATCTATGGATATTAATCAAAGCTTAATCTGAACTTGTTGTGGATCCTATCTAAAGAATAAAGCTAAGATCTTGGACCACACATCTATGGACTACTTGGCTTTCTTTAATTGTAACAAAGTATATACTAAAGAATATATAAGAGTTCTCAAATGCTCGACCTAAAACCTGACCGAGAGAGGCACCCAAATGTTGTTTACGTGGCATGCTGTGTGAAACACAGGATTTCAGTTTACATGTTTAAGCCACGCCATTAAATATATAGCTCAGGCCTCTTTAAAGAAATTGCTAGTAACACTTCTTTCGCCATGCTCCTTTTAGAGACCCTTTTTCATTCCACGTAAAGCAGTGAGTCTGACCTATATTGATATATATGAAATTAATCCAACAGCGTACAGTTTCAGCCAACACTAATAAATGCAGCAAGCTGAACTCAGATATTTTGATGTTATAAGACATGACCTTGTTGGGAAAATTCAGGGTCAAAGGTTGTGTGATGTCACACCTGTGATGTTATTCAGGTCAAAGGGTGTATAATGTCCCTTCTACTATACATAGCATTTTGGTGAATCACATGCATGGAACCAAGTAAAATTATCATAACTTCAAAAGGAATTGTAACCTGCGTGCATGTTAATAACCCCAACCTGTAATCCTGCACGTACTTGAATGTAAATTGATAAATCCACGATTCAAACAATCCTCTACACCACTACAGATAGCGTATGTCTAGGCAAAAAATACTCACTCGCAGTAGTATTAGCACCTTACATGTTGCATTGCAATTTTAGGTATGTTCTTAATAAACGCATCGGATCCGGACAGTGCTTGAAATAAAATCATTTAGAGAAAAAAAAAATCTTTATTGCTTAATTAAAATCTTAGGAAAACAGCTGCATATAAAAACCCTTATAACATAAAACAGTGCTCGATCCGATAAAATCGCAGTGGTTTCATAAAATACATAAGTACAAAACTTGCATATGGTACAGAAGATAAAATATTAGTATGTGTGGCGTTTTTAGGCACACGATGACTGCTGGGGGGCTGTCCTCCTTAAAGTTCGCCTCGTATCGAGTTTCTGTATGATTAAGTGTAAAAACCTTGCCAGGTTAAGGGTAAGTCTAGAATTGGTCCTCCCCCGTGAGCAGATACCAGAACCTGTAATCCTGCACGTACTTGAATGTAAATTGATAAATCCACATTTTAAATAATCCTCCACACCACTACAGATCGCATATGTCTAGGCAAAAAAAACTTGCTCTCAGTAGTATTAGCACCTTACATGTTGCATTGCAATTTTAGGTATGTTCTTAATAAACGTATCGGATCCAGACAGTGCTTGAAATAAAATAATAAAGAGTAGGTACTTCCTATCCCAGAGCGCCTGTTTGCTATTGAGAAGTGCCAGTATGCTACCATTAAAAATATATTGCACCCATGCTGCGAAGTGCCTTTGAAATTAAAGTGCAGGTACTTCATTGCCGCCCACTTTAAGAACTGGATTCCGAGAATTCTTTCACCAGGCTTCGCAATCCTGTGTTCCCTGTAAACTTATTTGCGACTCTGCAGAATCGATCTAAGAAATAGAGACACATGAGTGCTCCTGCCCGAGTTTTGGTGCAGTGTCATGCTGCCTGCACTCACAGCAGCTGATCTGCCATGGAAATAGCAGCGGTTACTTATAACACAGGCCATGTGCCCAAGGTGCCCATGCACACAGCAAGGAAGCAAGCAATGGCAGCTCTTTATTTACCCACCACTACTACATATTGCTCCTTTATGGAGCCAGGCGTAGCAGAGCCTACCTTCGAGGAATACACATGGGTAACTTCCCGCCTGCAAGCACAGCTGACAGGAGGTAGCATAGCGCCCAAAAAAGGGACAAATCTTTTTAAAGTCCACATAACTTACGAATGCCGTAGCTCGCCATGGGTCGAGAGATTGCCCCTTCCCTAGGGATCTGCTTCACCTTCCGGCCGCCATCTCTGTTCCATCCTGCCCCACCGCTGATGCCCCACCCACTACTGGGTGCCCCTCCACGCACGGAGCTCCCTGCATCAGAAGCCCCCTCCCGTGGGTAACAAAGTAACTTTAAAGAATGCCAACCTCAACATGGCCACCTCTGTTGCTTGCCCCCCGCCACACACACCTGTTTCCATGTTGGAGCAGGCATCTCCTGTACGTATATTTAAATGACCTTTCATGTGCCAAAGTAATGATAGCGACATTGAATTGGGTTATACTTTACAGAGAGCGAGAGTTGAGGGAGTTTCATGCTTTTGCAAAACCAAAGGGGATGATGGACGGAGTGTTGAACATTGCAAGCACTCACCCCCAGTCAACTGATCTGGGTTTAGTCCATCATCATGCTTTAGCTCCCTCCGCCACCCCAGTTCAGACATGGCCGTATGCAAATCAGTCTGACCCTGTGCCTCATGGGAACAGTCCAGCCTGAACTGCCAAGCCATGTATTCCCTGGACCGGAAACACGCATACTGGGACCGGTTTCTAGCTAATCAGCCGTCATCAGCCAGGCTAGCTTGAATCCCGTGGCAAAGTGAGCAAGGGACCCACGTCTGGGCATACTCTGCCAATTTAGGGCGAACAAAGCAAAACCAAAGGGGAAGATGGACGGAGTGTTGAACATTGCAAGCACTTTCATGCTTTTAACATTGCATTTTTAAAATTGTTGTATATGCAAGACTTTTTTCAAGTGCCTAAGTACACCCTTGACTGAATCTAATTTTGATTTTTACAGGTAATGCAAAAACATTCCTAAGTATAAAAAGTGGCAGATTATCAATTACAGCCAGATCGCGAGAGAGAAGTATTGCTACCTCACCTGAAACGTTACATATGCAGCAGTGGGGGGGGGGGGGGGGGGGGGATTTAGCCTCTCAACATGTCCATGCTATGGTAAATTAAGTTTCAGAGTATTTCATACTTGGAGCGGTGGTGAGGGCGGGCTTGCACTGTTGTGCGAGGGGTGTGAGGTGGATTGGGAAACGACAAATGGAGATTAAACAAGCAGGCGGGGGAAGTGTATGGCGCCCGCGTCTGCTGAGATGTAAATGCCTTGTGTCACTATGGGAGGGGGAAGTGCAGAGACGCCCTTGGAAGCATCTGATGAGTAAGGCTTGGGGAGGGGGGAGTGCCTAACTGTGCTTCCAGCTTAGGAAACAGAGCTGCCGACTTTAGTCCTAGGGAACCAGGTTCGAGTCTTAGCATCTGCTCTACAAAAAAACATGGCAATACAAATAAATAAAATTAAACTCCTAACAAGGAAATTGAAATAGTGTCAAAGTTGAAACAAATGGTGGGGAGAATTGTGCCGGAGCAATTCAAAATAAACAAGCAAGCCACTAAGTAAACATAAAACGGGAGAGGAAAGTGCATGAACAGAAGCGCTTGAAAGGGGCTGGATGAGTAGGAATCCAAGAAACGCAAATGCCAAGTCGGTTAGGCAGGAAGCAGCCGCCATTCCTGAAGCTAGCATCCCTTGAGGGCTGTATAGATTAAGTAATAGTTATCCAAACTGCTCATGAAAGCTCCTGAGTAAGGACACATGTAAGAGGGCCAGTCCTCATGGGAGGTAACAACAGAGTTAAGGAAGGTACCGGGGGCGGGCTAATAAGCCTATTAACAAATCAGAAGCCATCATTTATAAAAGACAATGACAGAAGCCAATGAAAAATATGGGTGGAACTTCAAGTCCATACCCGATTACAGCATGTCTCGAAGAGACAGCGCAAGCGCTGCCTAGGCGAGACCTAAACAAAGAACGGGCTGTGAATATTAAAACAGTATAATCAGCATTTGAAACATATAGTGAATGCCACGATGAATAACTCAGAGAGCAATGGGCTCAAGAGAGCTAGTGTAAAGATGTGGCAGCAAATTATTCCTTGAACCAGACACCATCAAAGTGGTTACACACAAAGAGGCTTCAATACAATATAGGGGTACAATCTGTCCTGTCAGCCAAACATATAATGCATTAAAATCATTTTTAAAAAGCACCTAAATGGTCTTGCAACCATGTGTAGAATTCCCACAGGGGCTAGTGCAGCAGGTGAAGCAGAAAATTATTCATAATTAATAGCAGCAGATTATTTCCTAAAGTGCTAATGCAACAAATATAGCAGCAATGTATTCAGAAAAGGCAGCAGCAAAATATTCCTTAAAACAATCACCATCAAAATTGCATCACACTAAGATCATTTGTTATTACTTTATCTTAAAATACATTTTTGGTGCATATGTGAAAGGACCTAAAAAGCACCAGACAGGACATGAGGACTCAATATAAAAAGGTCTGAAGATAAGCAGCCATGAACTGAGAGTCATGTGGGTGGCTATGTCATTTTTGTGCTACTTGCCAAAGCGAAATCCGACGGAGTCATTCTCCCACCATTCTGCGACATCTAGCAGCTGCCACGGAAGTGGTCTGAGATTTGGAGTGCAGATGTAAAGGAAGGGCTGGACCTGTCGTGTACCAAGGCTCCCTCCTTCTTCCACTGTGTACTCTAAACAGTGGATAAAGTTGATGAGGTGAGGGCTAGATCCCTATATGGCCCACCACCGATTGTGATTCCGCCCTGACATCCCTATAAACTAAAGTCACTATTGGAGAGGTGCAACAACTCCCTGAAGGTGATGGAGGTAGTGGCTAATGCTATGACAAAGTCCATGTACCTACATTATGTTGTAGAAGAGGTTTACAGATGATTGTTAGGCTTCAGCCAAAGATGGGGAAAGATAATGATTTTACAGTGGAGTAAACTGCCCTAAACACACGCGAAGACTGCCAGATTGGTAAACATTGCAATAATGTTTTACAGAGACAAGCCCTTCAGAAGT
The DNA here is from genome assembly GCF_964204655.1 of Triturus cristatus. Classification (NCBI taxonomy): domain Eukaryota; kingdom Metazoa; phylum Chordata; class Amphibia; order Caudata; family Salamandridae; genus Triturus; species Triturus cristatus. The sequence goes on along the minus strand of NC_140585.1, from coordinate 992,686,942 downwards.
AGTGAAAACAAAGGGTGAATACACACATGAAAAAGAATGTCGGAAAACACATGCAAATTAGTGGACACTGAAGATAGGAAAGGAAATCACTTAAGCATACTGATGTTCAAAGTTGCAGCAGCTCATCATGATGGGAGTGGTGCAATACCCTTGAAGGTCTCTGGAATTGTTGCGAGTGAGGGCAACGCACAGGTAAAATTAAAAGAAGTGCCTGCAGAGCTGATAAAAGTGAATAAAAGTGAGAGACAATGAACACAAGACAATATATATTTTTTATAATGGTATCTGGAATTGTTTTGCGTAATTTTATAGAATATCCCTTTATGAAAGCTGTCTCAATTTTAAGTGTATTGTTTTAACTGTGTTATGGCTATTGGCAGAAACATTAAAAAACGGAATTCAATTAAAAGATGAAAAACACAGAGAGTAAGGTCACCTGTTGATTCAGTCCTGGGAATTTCTATCACAACGTGAGATTTTTAGCAAAAAAGCTTCTCTATTAGTAGACAACACAATCAATTTGCAAAGCTCTGAAGATTAAATGACAGAAAAACCAAGCAGAAGGGAATTGCTAAGTGCAGACATTAAATCGAGAACCCTGAGAATGACCCTTGCAGTACCCCCATGTAGGTTGTAGTAAAAGAGGCGCTCTTGTGATTTGGCACCCTATGATGACCCCCGACAACCATCATTTTAACTGACTTTAGTGTGTTATTTTACCTTAGCCTGGATATATGAGACGGTCCTGCATATGCCTGCTACTCTTCTGTCTTGTAATCCTGTTGTCTTTTAGTGAGAGCGGTCATCTTCTTCCCTTGGCTTCGCCTTGCTGCAGTTTCTCTGCATGCACAGGATTTGAACGTTGATTTAAAAAGTGGAAGAAACATGTTTTTTAGAAATTGAGGGCAAATTGACAGATACCAATTGATATATTTTGATGGGAGGTAGTCCCATATGGTGCGCTAGCCCACGAGTGAGCTAATTGTGCTGGATTAAGTGGATTAAGTGAGAACTGGAGTGTGTGTTTAGCTAACGCTGAGCCAGCATCATTGGTTGTGTGTTTTCAAAAAGTGCCTGTAAATAAAGGAAAGGAGCTGGCTACGTTAGGCAGAAAGGGTCTGGATCCCCTTAAGTGTTTATTATAAAATGCATACAAAATATGTTCAACTGCAGCGTGGATTGGAAACATTAGAGAAACAGTTTGTTGAAGCCAAAAATACCTCTACAACGTTAACTTGTCAGAATAAGTTATTGCAAGAAAAGTTGCTAACCTACCAGACTGTGGCAGCAAAGGCTGCAGTTCGTATTGTGAGAAAAGTGCGTTTAGCTATTGCAAAGGTAGGAATTGACTGGGACCCTGAAACGTGGGCAGACAGTGGTGTCATTTTGAATGCTTTGTTTAGCATGTATCAAAAATGTGAACACTTAGAACAGGAATGTAGTGAGATGAAAAAAGAATTGGCTGATGTTCAGTTTGAAAATACATTTTTGAAAACAGAATTTACCATGTACCAGGCGCTGAAATGGTTTGCTTTGACCAGCTATTCGGATAGCCAGGATGATTCATATGTGAAAAATGTGAGCTTAGAGAACCTTCCAGTTAATCTGCAGGCTTCACAGGCGGTCTTAATTCTTTCGAGGAGGTTATTCAGCCAGAAAGGAATGTGCAGTGAGATAAACAGACCAGTTTTTTTAGACTTAAACATCGCTGGTTCCAGGTATAAACCAGACATGGCAGTGAACGATTAATTTTGCTCTACATGGAAAAAAGATGCTATTTTTAAAAATGAAATGTAGCAATGTGTTTTTGACTCTGCACAGCAGACTGTGCAGAATATTTTTAAGACATGGTCAAATCAGTATTGTGACAGTATATCTTGTGTGCCAGTCCAAGAGCAGTGTGAGATTTTTAGTTATTGTGAAGAACAGGGAAAAAATAGGATACTTTTAAATTCAGATGCTGAACAAATACAGATGCTTTTGTCTTTATGGCGCATTGAAAGACATTGGGCAGATGAGACAAAATGTGATTTATCAATGGGAGGAAGCAAATGTTATTAAGTGGTGTATACAGACAGAAACTGCAGTTTTGCATGCACAGTTTGTGCAAGTCCCAATAAAAAGTTCAGGGGTGGAGTTTGGGACACAGATTTGCCCAGTGAAGTGGCAAACTATACTGCAAAGCGCAGCTCCCGTTCATGACAGAGCATTTAATTCCCTTGCAGATGAAAAGGTTAAAATCTTGGAGACAGAGGTGGTGACACATGATTCAGATTTGGTGTGCATAACTAAATACGAGCATCTAGGAGATAAAGACCATACAAACAGGTGGGTAGACAATGAAGGGATCCATATCTCCCTATATTTACTCAAAACTATGATTTCTATGTGTCAGGATGCACAAGTGCATACTCAGTTAGACAGGATTATGGAGCATTTGCAGAGCAAGGGATGGGAGGTAAATCCTGCCAAATTACAAAGACCCTCTCAAAGTGTGATGTTTAGGGGTATTCAGTGGCATCAGGGACACATAGAGGTGGTGCCCCAAGTGAAACAATTGATCAGAGAAATTGCAGTGCCCCGAAACTGAAAGGAAGCCCAGAGGTTCATTGGTTTGTTTGGTTTTTGGAGAAAGCACATCCCTCATTTGAGTCAGATTTTAGCCCCTTTGTACAAAGTTACGTGAAAGAAAAATGCATTTGAACGGGGAGAGCAACAGCAGATTGCATTTGAATAGGCAAAAGAGGTTATTCAGCACGCTTTGAATGTGTGGCCAGTGCGGGAGGGGGGTGTTGAGCTGAATGTGATAGTACAAGGGCCATATGCTAATTGGAGTTTTTGGCAGAAGCACATAAGTACCTTTAGGGTTTTGGACAAAGAAATTGCCAGACGCCGGAGAGATGTACACCCCCCCTTTGAAAAACGGTTGCTTGCATGCTATTGGGCTCTGGTGGATACTGAGCAATTGACTCTAGGGCATGATGGGATTTTGAGACCTGAAATTCCAATAATGCAGTGGGTGATCAGTTCCCCCCAAGACTCACAGAATTGGACATGTGCAGGAAGCCAGCATAACCAAATGGAAGTGGTATATACATGATAGGGACCGAGCAGGTCCCAAAGAGACAGAGGTGTTGCATGAGCAGGTGCCAATGGAAGAGACAGAAGTGTTGCATGGATGTACCTGAAATACAGGAGTCTCCTGTAAAGTGGGGTAAGCCATTTAGTGAATTGTCCGTGGAGGACAAGAAGCATGTGTGGTTTACTGATGGTGCAGCTAGGTGTGTAGGGGCCAAGAGGCACTGGAAGGCGGTGTCATACAATCCTGCGACCCAGAAATTGTTGACCACTACTGGAGAAGGAAGGAGTAGTCAGATTGCAGAACTATATGCTGTGTACCAAGCTTTGAAGCAAGAATTGCCAGGAACATGTCATACTTCCAGACCGGTCTCACAGAAGGTGAAGGGCAAGTTGAAGAAAGGAAAATTACCAGAGCAGATAGAGTGCCTTGGGCTTCTGCCACTTGATAAAGGGAGCTAGCATCCAGCAGTGAGTGGAGAAATAGTCAGGAAGGAGACTGCCCCAGCCCTTCTTGCTGTGCAGGGAAAAAAGAGTTTCACTCCAATACCAAAGATTCAGAGGCTAAAGCGTGGGTAGAATTCTCAGACAATTCCCCAGAGCCAGCTGTGAACCGTGCAGACAGGAATGATAATATTGTACTTTCAGAAATGCAAAACAGGGACAGGAAAAAGTTGTGCTTTTTGAAAAATGTTCTTTGCAAGAAGGGTGATGCTTGTTTCTTTTTTCAGGTCATCATACTGCGACGTGTTGATGCGCTTGATGCCCGTGTCGCCATATGGGTGGGATCCTCCCCCCCCCCCCCCCCATCCTCTCCCCCTTAAGCCTGGAGTGATCACCAGATGAAGCAAGCTGACGTTCTGTGGCTGAACAAACCAGATGGGAATTTACTTTGCCAAAAACTGTTTCGTGGAGATGAAGTTAAAATGTGAGAAGGCTGTGTGTCTTTTACACAGAAGGACTATTTGTTTAAAAGAAGAACGAAACAAATGTGTTGCTATTGAAGAAAATGCTTTCTGAGTTTGAGACTAAAAAAGAAAAGAAACTGGTGAGTTGTCTTTATTTTTTAGCACAAAATATATATAAGTTTGGCTGCTTCAGCCGTAGAAGTTCCATTATTAACCGTTTGAGACATTAGGAGCCTTACTGGGTTCATATGCTTGCATCATTTATCTTGTGTTATTCTTGTTGAGTAATGATTATTACATGCTTTCATAAATGCAGTGCTTCAATTATAGTTGTGTTTTCCAGTAATGAAATGCAGTCTTTCAATCATGGCTATGCTTTCAGTTCAAACTTGCTTCATAGTTTTATATTTGTGTCCTACAATTATGAAATGAGGTTTTTCACTTGTAGTTGTGTTTTCAATTGAGAAATGTAGTTTTTGAATAGTTTTTGTGCTTTCAGTTAGGAAATGTAGTTTTTCAACAGTTTTTGAGTCTTTTAATTAAGAAATGCAGTTTTTGTGCTTTCGGTTAAGGATTGCTATTTTTCACTAGCAGTGGTGTCTTTAGTTGAGAGATTCCGTTTTTGATATAGTGAAAGGTGATAGTCGAGGGTCATGGGGTGATATGCCTGCTTCTCTTCTGTCTTGTAACCCTGTTGTCTTTTAGTGAGAGCTGCCATGGAGTAGAACAGTACATTTATATTATAAGCGCTTACTATTGGCTTTGACATGGTTTCAAGTCATCTTTTTCCCTTGGCTTTGCCTTGCTGCAGTTTCTCTGCGTGCACAGCCGTGCTTGCAAATTGTTTGGGTTCATTACTATTGGCTTTGACATGGCTTCATGTCATCTTGTTTCCTGACTTTGACTATTGGCTTTGACATGGTCTCATATCATATTGCTTTCTGACTTTGCCTTGCTTCTGTGTGCACAGAATTAAGAGTTCTTACTATTGGCTTTGACATGGCCTCATGTCTAACTTTGCCTTGCTCCTGCCTACACAGCAGTGCTTGCGATTCATAATTCAAGGTCTTTCTGCTCCTCACTTGTTTTTCGCATCTCACTGACCAGAGTGAACTGGATATTATCTGTGGAATGTACAAACTTTAAACAAGGGTGTGCGTTATTAGCTGGTCTTTCTTTTCAAAATACAGAGGCTTAGCCAGCCACTGTCATGGCCTTGACGCAGACTGGTACAGCCTGCTCGTTTTTTCCAATGAGAAAGGGGCAGGGTTTTCTAGAAACTTCGCCTCACGGTGAATAATGATATTTAAGCTGGAAGCTTTCGTAGGTCAGATGGAAGTTCACCACAGAATAGACATATTGCTGTGGAATGGTGACGGAACTTGAGTCCTGACTGACACTCCTACCTGGGCTGTTAAAAGGGCTTCCCAAGCTAAAGAGCGGGCAATAATGTTGCAGAATCAGTCGGTGAGGGGTTCCTAACCTCTCCCTCCCTCTCTCTCGTATATATTTTCTACTCTTTGCCATCTGTATTTATTGCATTCTATTTCAATTGTTCACTTAATTATTCATTTGACATCTGAGAATATGCATTTGCTGATATATTTGGCTTACTTTTTTTGAACATTGCATTAATCAATAGTTTTCGTTGAGGCTGCCATAATTGATATATTCGGCCTGTCTTTTTAAAATGTTGCATTAATAAATGTGTGTGTTATTTTAAATGCACCAGAATGTGTTTCTCTTGCCTTGCCTAAAGGGAGTGCTGTGCCCTTTCCTCGTCTTTAGGAAGTGCTGTTCAAAGTGTATTTTTAAAGGTGCAGTGGTATATTTGCCTCCCAGAAAGGGAGTGCAGGGGTTGGGTGTGTTCTTTTAGTAAAAATCTGATTCATTACATAGGTATAGAAGGATGAGGAAGTGCATAACGAATCAGTGATGTGCAGTGTATCACTGAAAAGGCAACCTCACTGCAAATGATGATTGAAGATAGAAGGTACAGAGGTTGTGGTACTAATTGACAATGGATCCACTTTCAAGATCATGACAATGAGCCAGGTCAGAACTTTGAAGGATTGATCATAACTGCAACCCACAACAAAAAAAAAACAAATCACATATAGGTCCAAAGGTGAGTCTCAATAATTCAACCACAGAAGTAGTAAAGTCTTACCCTTAACCTGGAAGAATTATGGCTGCAAATTCGTCAGACACTGAACATAATGCACAAATATCAAATAAGGCATAGGCTCATGAAAATGCGGTAAAGTCACTTTATGGATTAACAGGCCAGAGGCACTTTTATCATCTCCTAAAAGTACCCAAAATTAAGATTCCGTCAACAATTATAAGCAAAAGTATGTTATGCATAAGGTGGAGGGGAAGATTATTTGAACTTTAAATTCCATGGTCTTGATAGAAGTGCTAAGGCTAGAATTAGGTTTGGTGAGCACTTGCTTAAGAGGACTATCCGCCATTCTACAATGGCATCGTATTCTACATGCCAAGGAAAACTCTTTAATAAGTCTAATTGCCATGGAATGTCTCCTTCCTACTACAAAGGCGAGTCCATTTTTTAACTAATATTTTACCTGCACTTCAGCACTTTTCCCTGACTGGATCAGATATTCGGAATATGAACCATGTTCACTTTAAAAACAAATGTAAACCTTTACATGGCAAATTCATTTATAAAGAATGATATGGTTATATATAGTGCAAAACCTAGCTTCCAGTGTGTCACTCAATCATGTCAGTCAGCATGCTTTGTAGGTTGAAATGTTTACCTTTAAAAACTGTACATGGCAGAATGTCATTTGGGAAGAAATAATTTGCACTTTATGTTATAATGGTGTACAGACTATCGAACGTTATATTTATCTGTCCCATTTTAAGGGGTTACCAACAGATTTTTAAAACCACTTTTTAAAAAACATGGAATTACAACAGCTAAAGCTGCTATGGAGATGAATAACTGTCATGTCAATGAATTAATGTGCTGTAATAATATTTAGCTCTTTTTGTAAGGTTGTATTAATTGATGTATTTTATATATTGTGGATCTCATTGTAAGATCTAAATCTCTAATAAAAACCTTGAGTCTCACCCCACCAGCTGAAAGTAGTCTTTAAGGGCCAAATCTCTAATTGACTGGATGAATCAGAAATTCATCTAGATGGTACGCAACGGAAGAGTTACAACTAGTACAGTTTTAGCTCAGGGTGTCGTAGCATTAATACGAAGTCAGCCTAGCACATTTTCACTTAGTGAACTAAAGGATAAAGAACAAGAAAGGAAAAACTACAAATTCACTCATTTGCAACCAGTTTTTTTTTTTTACATCAGAGCATTTAATTCCATTTCAGCAAACAGGTTGACCAAGACATACAGAAGTTGAAAGGCAAAGTGACTGACACTCTCGCTATGCCTAATCATCCTCACCACGGAGTCCAAGCAGCCTATTCTGTTGATTAATCAAGTGTGAAAGACATATGAAGCCTACTATTGATGCCATTATGGCAGATCGGCGTGGGACCAAATGTCTTTTCAAGACGAATCAAAGGACTGGGTATAACCAGTTAGAGTATCATAAACAATCCAGTACATATCATCCTTCTCAACCCACTTCAGGATCCAAAGATATAAGCCACAGAACTTCAAAGTATCCACCAAAGCTGAATTCCTTCAAGACACGGCTCTGGAGATCTAAAACAACTTGCTAGGCATTCTCATCATCAGTGGTGGAATACAGATATATGTCCACATAATAGGTTTTTGAACCCTGTGAGAGTGTGTGCCACTCTCTGGCAACTGCAAAAAAAAAAAAAGGTCTGCCCATACTGAGAGAAGTGTGCATTACTCAAGTTAAGCCTGGAGTTCTTTGAATGTGTGTTTTTTGAGGTTAGAATGATGACGAATCCCCAGCATGCATCAAATAAAAAAAGAACGCAGAGGGACCTCTTTGCAATGTTATTCGGATGGTCAAGTAGGGGAGGATTCATATCCAACCTTGCCATAATGACTAAGTGAGCTGCTAAACTAGGACATGAATGGCTCTAGGAGGTGAAGAGCAAGCTTTTCACACTACCAGAAATTGTATGCGGGCTGAAACCACCGTTGCATATTTTGATCCTGAGAAAGGAAATGAACTGTTGGTAGATGTAAGCCCCTGGGGGTTGGATGCTGTATTACTGCAGACAGACAAAGCAGGAGGTCTAACCAGAAGGACATAATTCTCACAGGAGAATGCTATTCACAAAAAGAAAAAGGCAATGTTGTTGAGAACCACAGTGTTTAGAAATGTGGGATTATTATGATGATAACTAATAAAGTGCAAGGACGACACAACGCTTCTGGAAGCAAATATAGAGTGTAGTCCAAGTGACAGGATGGAACTTTGTAAGGCATGATGAAACTGAATATTTAGGGTTTCAGTAAGCCAGATAATCAAATATCTGCAAAGGTGCAACGGAATGCACTGCCAGACCTCAGACCCATAGCCAAACCCAGAGTCATTAAAGGCTCAACGTATAATGGACACTAGCTTTGGAAGCAGCAACAGACCTTTGAGACAAGGCCACTTTTTCTCAACTTACAAGTTGATTGATACTGGTATGGGTGTGCTGAAGTCGTTTTAGCACCCTACAAAAGTTGATCAAAAAGTTAGGGCATTCCCATGATCAAGATGGGACAAAATTAAGGCTAACGGCACAATAGCATACTGAGCGATATGGAACAAGTTATTATTACTTTTCACAAATGTAAAAAGAAGTGATCACCATATAGCAAACCGTCACAATTTAAATATTTGTATGCGTATCCCTTCATACAACCCAGAGGCGCAACTAGAGCCAAATTTCGGGGGGGGCTGAGCAAAAATTTCGGGGGGGGCTGAACTTTAAGCAATTGGCAGAGTGGAGCTGCAGGGGCTCTTAGAAGGGGTGAAACAACAGCGAGGCCTCATTAACATGCAAATGGTCGTTTAAAGACCTGTGAAGTGCTCGGGTGCGGCTGCTTTTTTGCCCGGGAAGGTGTCTCATCCCGGGCTGCCGCACACGACGGGGGGGGGGGGGGGGGGGGCTGAAGCCCTTTGAGTCCAATGGGTGTTGCGCGCCTGATACAACCACTGATAACAAGCAAGCCACTGGTGTCCCTGCTACCTGGGTCTTCTCCACACACCCTTTACAGATAGAAAACGGAGTTCTTCCACTTAAAGAACACAGGTTCACTGATGTGCAAGTCCTATGGTTAATAACATTCAGACAAATTATCTATACCCCCTTGCCCTGCCACAAGAGGCTCGTGTCATATAAAAACCATGCCACATGGGATGAGGTCAGTTTCCTCCTCGAAATATGTTGACTAAAGTTCCGCGAAGAAGACTTTCCGACAGAAAAAAAAGACATGTTTTTTTTTTCTCTTTTTTACTTCAATGGATCAGTCTTCAAAATCCGTTGTGACTCATTCGGGAACCTACAGGTTGAGAGTTGTGATTTAAACTACTAAATGTATCATTGCTGCTTATTTGAGCTATTATTTTTGTAAAGGGAGGCTTTATTGGTGGGTTTGTAAGCAAACGTTTGGTCATCTCCAACGTTTTCGATCCACTTAAAAGTACTAGTAACGTTCAGATGCTATGAGTCAACAAATCACCCCACGAGAATACTCCTGAATGTCCGCTTTAGTGCCCTGCGTCTAGGATCCTGCTCTCGACATATTCCATACTGTTGCGCCTCTTGACAACCTATGCATTTTGTGTGCCTTGTACGTATCTCCACGGGTGTCACATATATATGCCCATGCACCTTAAGCATGCATGCCAACATTTTCGAATAAGAAGTGATGTTCCCGGACTCAAAACTTACCTTCTTCCTCCGGGTTTGTAATTCCTCCGGGTTTGTAATTATTCGACTGCTTTTGCTTTGAAGATTTGGGTTCGACTCCACCAAATTCACTGTCTAAAGGAGTGTAAACGACTTCGGTAGGCGAGGGCAAGGCGAAGCAATCGGAAGCAAGTTCAAACTGATTGACAGGATTCGGGGCGGCACTAGAAGGCTCAGAGCCGCAGAAATCCTGCAATTGGTTAGAGAAAACGTGGAGCCGAGAAAAAAGGTTATACGATATATACGTCACGTGGGCCAAACGCGTTGCTAGGGAACTTGCTCTAACAGGAACTAATCACTACCAGCGAGCTCCACTTAGTGCACTTTACAACGAATTTGTTTATAGACACGGCTAAATATACCATCAGTGTCTAATTTTTGCTGTTTACGATAGTTGTATGGTATTGCAACGTCATGTCTGAGTTAATTATTTGCACAACAGTGAAGCTTTTGCTTGCCACAAAGCTGCCTCCCTTCTCGCTCACCGTACTGGGATTATAAATGGGCGGAAGTGTCCTGCGTGTAACACGTAAAACGTAATGTGACGTTCCGACGTGCTTGTCACGTGGTGTGAACGCGATTCTTGTCTTTTTACTGTAATATAATGGGATGTAGTCGTTACGGAAGCTAGAGTGGGGCAATTGGATTTTGTAGTCTTGTCATTTGGGGACTAAAGGTAAGCCTGAAGTCGGTGCCTTTTGATCTGGTTCAGGACGTTTGACATTAAAGCAGCATAAATATGTGTTCATTGTGTGTTTTTTTTAAAGAAGTATATTCTCTAATTGTGCGTATTATTGCATTTTGTCCGAAAGAGGTATAATAATGTAGCGTTGTTGTTAGAATTGCCCGAAATGTGTAGAGAAATTAATCTCCGTAGAGTGTGTTAGTAGGACACCGAGAAAGTGCCTAGGCGAGTACTGTCACTGATATACTAGTCTTCCATAGTACTAATTCAAAGAAAATATTTACTTTATTCAGCCATTAAACACCGGTGCTCCGTGTTCTCATGTACCGCTGTATTACATCAAAGTTAAAGTTTCCAGTGTCTTTAAGTGACGATAAAAAACATCTACTCCCAAAAGCGCAGATACATCGAGCTACCTAGCGCTAGGACATTTTTAGCAGCACTTTTAGTTCTTATTTGTATACAGTCTGGGTGACTCATTTTTATATCAAATGCATATTTTGCTACGCTGCTGTTTCTCTAGCCTCTTAAATTTGCAGTGGGTGGAGGAGTGGATTCTGGTTGCAAGTTGAATCTTGCGAGCGTTGCTTTTCACGCCAAGGGTGTGCTTAACAGTAACAAGCCAACGTTGGCAAGTTCGTAGGAGGTTGAGTTAAAATAATGTGCAGTCCTTTTCCCAATTTGATTCGGCGTGGATACATCAAAAGTCCAGTTTTATTTTAGTAGGCATCGACTTGGAGAGCAAATAATCGCATTGGTAGCAGGACTTTCTCCGTATGGTCTTTATGCAGATGCCAGTCACACCAGGGGCTCGGCTCAACTAGACCTGAACTTCGGGGGTGGGCGGGGGCTAACACTTCCAGCCAGGGCTGGTCCCGGTCACACATGCTGCAACAGTCTTTTTTGGAATCCCCCCCCCACCCCCATTTCCTCCTTCTCCATGAATTCCCTCACTACCACTCCCCATCAATACACCTCTCTATAGCACTTTTCTGCCAAATTAAATTTTTTTGTAACGCTACTTATAGTTTACTCACACCAAGTCTGTGATCTGCATGGTACAAGTTCTTTGTAGCAGTCACATTAACCTTCTGCTCTGCATGGGTGGCATGAGTGCCTATGTGAGTGCACGGTGAGCGATTCAAAAGTGTGAGAGTAGGGTAAGAGGAGTGACTGCAGACTGAGTGAGGTGACCATATGAATTTGGCTGCGGATGTAAGTGCAGAGAGGGATAAATGGTTAGTGATGGGCTTGTTTGAGTGAGATTGCAGATTGAGCAGTGAGGAGGACGGGAGAGTGAAGAGTCACATGAGTGCAAGGTGAGTAGTGTGGTCATGTGACTGCAGGGTGAACAGTGCAAGTGCATTGTGAGTGCAGGGTGAATGGTGTTCGTGTAGGGTGATCAGTGTGAGTTCATTGTGATCGCTGTGTCTGCAGGGTGAGCGTGAAAGTGAAATGCGAGAATGAGGAGTGAGTTGTCTGAATGCAGGGTTGAAGTAACTCAGCATGTTATTGACAGAGGCATAGGGGTTCAGATACAAGTTAAACTATTGCTATTATGGCATTAATCAGGGACCGAGGGTGGAGAAAATAAAAAATGGGCTGATCCTGCAGCAAACTTTCAGTTTTATGATTAGGGTAGCCGGCTCATTATTTTGATGTCCCAGACAGTACAAAAATGAGAAGTCACCTAAAGCAGTATTTTCAGCACTTATCTGTGCATACTTCAAACAGCAAATATAAATAGAAAGCACTTTTAATTGTGTTCTAGGGCTGCCTGAATTATCCATGATTGATAATTAAAGGGAACAAAGACAGAAAAGTCACATTACAAATGAATACATACTTTTTTATTTTTATTTATAACCCTATTTAGTGTCAAGAGGAGGTCTTTTCAGTCCTTTTAAACAACACATGGCTGGCATTTTCCTTTTGGCAACCTTACTTTATATTCCTTTTCATGAAAAGCATTCTCACACTACAGCAGTAAATATAAAATACAAATGTAAGGAATAGGCAGAGTGGGGGCCCAGGGGTTACTGGAACCAGAAATAAAAACTAAGCCTCCGTAACCAGTTTACAAAGGTACGTAAATATCCAAATGGTCTTTAGAGACCTGTGAACAACTCAGGTATGCAGGAGATAAAACTCCAGACACTGCCCAGCGGAGCCCACAGCAGCTCGAGCTGCAGCAGCCCAGGCTGAGACACTCGATAGAGGGGTGGCTGAAGCCCCTTTAGCCCTATGGGTGTTGCGCACCTGAGTCACACCGATGCGATGTGGTTATTGTGCATTACAAAATTAACATTCCGTTTCTTATCGTGTTGTTGCGCACATAAATAAAATGCATAGTGCCCAGTAAGTGTACAGCAGCACAGAGAAATCGACTTTCAGCTAAACATGTCTCTGCATCTGAAAGGTGCCTTGACGTCCTTAATCTCATAAGAGGAACTAAACAGCATTTAGTACATAATTTCTAAAAATTACAAAACTGAACCATTGATTAGTTGGACTTGTTATTACACAGGGAGACTCTTGTATCTAGCTTAGGCTGGTATCCCATAGGAAAGCAAAGTAAATGTTTTACTGTGTCAGCTCTAAACCAGAATAAAAGAGAGCGTTCCCAATTCCTTCCTAATTTCTATAGGTAACTAACTAAATTAATCCCCGTGTTTACAGAAACATAATTTTGCAATTGTTGTTTATTGAGATTCGTTGCTGAGCCTCTTCGAATGGAGCTATGCTGACAACATTGCGGACACATGCTTCTTATCAATAGCATCACATGAGGTTGTATCAAAAAATGCATGCAAGAGTCCAATCCATCAAGTGATCCCTCCACATATGCCAACCAAGTAATGGCAACGGCTTTTTCACATGCAAGACAATCAATGATTTTTGCCCTTGTTAATGATGCGTCCTCAGTCAGCCAGATGGAAAGCTACAGCAGATGATGTCTAGTCCAAATAAAATCACTTTAAATAATTAAGACCAAATTAATTACGACAAAATGTGAAGAAGATGTTGAAACAGCCAAAATTCTCCTGCAAACACGATTTCTATCCCTCTTTATTGCTGTACAGTCATTCCCCAACCACCCACCCCATAATATGCAATCAGTGCACATTGTGCAGCAGAAATTTGTAACATCAGAGCCAGTGACCACCGTCTAGAATCTAAAAGGATGCGGGAGACTAAGAAGCGAGCCTGTTTTGCTCTGCTTTGAGTAATATGTAGTGACCAAGAATCTGTCCAGCTGAAAGTGATGTCTAAATAAGAGAAAGATTTTATATGTAATAAGGTATCAGATCCAACTGCAATTTTGGGGACCTGGGATCCCTTTGGTCCACATGTCATTATAAATGACTTGGGGAAACTGGTCAGGAAATCAAGACTAGCCATAAAGTTCTCAAAAGTGTGTACTAGCATGCATAGGGCCTTGGGTTTGCGAGCCATTAAAATCGCGCCGTCCGCCTACAATGCTAGAAGAGGGGTACCATTCATTTTTTGAATATCATGAATGCTGGATATCAATTGGATACTAAGATTGAGATATAAATAATAGGGCCAATTTTCACCCTTGGGGTCCTCCACGCCTAATCTGAATAATGTCTGTCACTTCACCGCACCATACTCTTCCTTCAGTGTTTTGTGTGAAGTGTGGCCAGCGTATGTATGAGTACCTCATCAAGTCCCATTTCTCGAAGCAGTTGCCATAACCTATATCGATTAAAAGAGTCAAAGGCCATGCGAAAGTCCATGAATCTAGATATAAAGGAGACTGCTTAGCTACCGTGTATTTACTAATCATCAAGTTTAGTCCTGCTCCACCGTGCCGATACCAGCCCAAAAGCCATATTGACATGAATTCAAAATGTTATTCTCTTTCACCCAATCTTGAATCCTATTATGAAGAGCCTGTCCATATTTCTTTGCTGGAATGTTGATCAAAGAAATAGGGCGGTAACAATCAGGTTTCGATCAATGGTTACTTGCGATAGAATGGTGCTTTGTGCAGGCAGGCACCTATGTGTAAACCGCAGGACACTTGTTTGATTCACAGCAGGGTCATGCCAGGATTTCATTCTTCTTAGACTGATAAACTAGGTGTTACTTGGTCAACTAATAGAAACACTTCCCAGTTTCAGTGCTACAAAATGGCAAATTATACAGTATCAGGTTCCACATAAGAAAACATGTGATTATATATTTATTGTAAGCAACAAAAAATCCTAGTTTTCAATAGATGTCAGTCATATCTGCAGCAGGTTACAACACATAAGACTCAAAATCTAACAAGGATTGGAAAAGCCAATAGTTCCCACGTTTGCTAGATCTATTGGTTTTTTCGATGTTTTTTAGCCATATTTTAAGTAGCGCATCATGGCTGAAAAAAAAGTGGTATGACACAGTCAAACCTAGTGCTACTAATTGGCTTTGTCATTTTGTACAGCAGTGCAGATGATGTGCAGCATGGTTGACTGTAAAAAAAAAAAAAAAAAAAAGAAGCACCAGGACTTTGATATAAGCGCTCTAAAACATTGACAAAGCCAAATCGCTTCACTCTTCGGAATCAACAATAGGCAAGCAGTGATGGGGATGGGGAGGGAGGACAGGGAAGCAACAGCAACGGGATCCACCAACAACAGTGGGGGAGCAACCAACAATGAAGGGGGAAGCAACAACAATGGGGGAGCAAGCGGCAGGGGAAATGAGTTTGGGGAAAGCAACACTGACAGGAGAAGCAATGACTGTGGGGGAAGCAACAAGAAAAACAATACCTCAAACCAAAGGCGAGCAGTGGAAGGGCACACCAGCAAAAGAAGTTATAAGTGGTCCATGCTACAGGGAAGAGGAAGTGAAGCCAGATGCGCTTACCATAGAGCAGCAAGGAGAGTGACGTTGAAGCCAATCAGTGGTAAGCAATGGGCTGACTTGAAGCCCCCTTTAAGGTAACTGTTGGCCCTGGCCCTTTTTGCAGGGTTTCCCCCAGATATTTGCAGTCTGTTACGGAACCAGTTTTTGTTGGCATTAGGACTCCATGCACTCTACCAATGCAAACCAGTGCTAAGGTGCTTGTGCTCTCACCCTAAAACATGATAAAAGTGGTCTACATCTAATTGACACATTTGATTTACTTGTAAGTCCCTAGTAAATGGTACTGAATGTACATAGGGCATGTACATTTAATGCTACTAGTGGGCCTGCAGCACTCATTGTGACACCCACTGAAGTCACCTTTTAAAGCACATCTCAAGCCTGCCACTGCAGCCCGTAGTGTAGTTTTTAACTTCTATTTCACCGTGGCAAAATAAACCTTTTGCTATGCCTAAACCTTACTTTTTAATACATATGTCACCTTTAAGTTAGGCCCTATAGGCTTTCAGGGCAGGGTGCCTTATATTTAGACAGTAGGACATGTGGGTTTACGTTTTACAGTCCTGGTAGTGAAAAACACCTAAAGCTGTTTTTCACTACTGTAAGGCCTATCCCTCCCACTGAGAAACACTGGGTTACCTAATTAGATTTAATAAGTAATGGGAGCTACATGGACACAACAAGTTCCAGAGGCTTCTCTGCAATGCACAGGTGGCCTGCTGCACTTGACCCGCAGCTAGACCTGCTAGTCTCTGCAGGAGTGAGTAATTGATCCCCAAGAGGTGCCTCGCAAGGTCCTGGAAACATAGTTTGGATCAGAGAGGAGGACTCCTTTCCTAACTGAAGGTTCCATCAATTCTCTGTGGGCCAGTGGTGGCTCGTGCCTGCCCTGCGCTCCATCCTGGTTGGCTTGAAATTGTGACTGTATCCCGGTCCAGTGCAGACCAGATACCCACAACTGGTGTTTTCTGCTTCTTGGCGCTATTTTTACCAAAACCTTTAAAATTTAATATCTCCAGATCTAATTGAATTTTTGTTGTTCTAGTAGCATCTTATTTAATACAATTTACTCTAGTTTTCTTATCGGTTTGGGATTTTTCTTAAGTTGTTTTTTCACTTTATTGCTACATAAATACTTTACACTTTGCCTCCAAGTTAAGTCT
Source organism: Triturus cristatus (assembly GCF_964204655.1). Lineage (NCBI taxonomy): Eukaryota > Metazoa > Chordata > Amphibia > Caudata > Salamandridae > Triturus > Triturus cristatus. Next base: position 992,670,351 of record NC_140585.1, on the reverse strand, counting down.
GACTGCTTTTGGGCCATGATATCTGAGGGTTAAGCACAGGTTAATTTAGTGACTCTTGTGGGTCATTCTGACAAGGATTGTGGTGGTTTCTTGTATGGGGATTCATCCTCTCCACCCCATAAACCAATAACCCTATTTCATACAGTAACAAAATGTCTTGCAAGTGACGGGCAAGACCTAAAAAGTACTAAAACACACAACAGTTAGAATTATTTTTAAAAAAGATAATGCATTATAACACAATACAAAATTAAGTAATTATACCTATATTATACAGGATGGTGTATCCTGTAATCTTGACGATCATTCACATTTAGATAAGCATTTTGTTTAGCACTATTATGTTTTACTCAGATTCCCCTTAACTGATGTACTTCAGTACACTGACGATATGTCCCACAGTTCACATTGTGCACTCTTTGTACTTGTCATTTTTGTTGAAATCTGTATATTAAATGGGTGGCTAAGCAGAGCTCTTTAGTACACCATATGGTGTTGTCTACTCTGTGCATATATATATTTCCATGTTTGTTTAGTTTGGCCCCCACAACATTCTTTTCCTGAATCAATAACGCTTCTTTTATGTGCTGCTTAGTTGGTACATTTTAAGTACCATTTACACCATTGCAAACCAAATACAGATTAGGAAACACCAAGACCTATAAATACTAGTAGTTCAAACACTTTTTCTTCTTGCATTAAGGGGCTGATGGGAATGCTAGGGACCTCACTACTAAAGATATAGCTACTAGAGGTTAGGATGGCCCCCCAAAAAACTAGCATTGATGACATTTACCGACCTTAATACTCCACATACGAAAATAACTGGTGGCCTCAAAGCTAGATGGAGAAAGGCATATGACCGAAAGAAAATGTGTTATGGTAGGAAGCAAGTGCCTACACCCTGAGAATTATCAGCAATATATGACTTACACTTGGTCCAATTGATAAATCTCCAGACATTGTACTACAGAAGGGTTCAGCTGTGGATATTTGGGTGAACTAATATCGAAATGTTCTTATGGGGCTGTGGCCAAGAGAGTACTTTTATCCACACACCGTGATCATTTCTAGAGATATACTGGCAGTAAGTTGGTAGTAAGCTGGAGGGGACGTACCAAAGAGAGATATAGCCGTATGATGGGCAGCCCATCACCAGCAGCCATTATGGAATGGACCCACAGTATGGACTGATATTTGGCAGCGGCCATGGTGGAATGTAAAGGGTGGGGCTTTCCAAAGATATATTTTTTAATGGTGGATGTTTGAAGAACATAATGAACTTGGTGAAATGGGGAGAGCAAGTCAAGGAGAACAGGTAGCAATGCACAATAGTGCAGCTAGCAAAATGATTACTCATTGCAAGAACTCAAAAACTACCCTGTAACGAATATTTTGTAACTGAAACCTCTTATAAGTGTACATGCGGATGATCATACCGTATTGCCTGCATTAGTCCCATATTTGGTCATAACTAATATGTACATCTTGCAAAGACTCCACATTTTCCATTTGCAGTTTTGGCACAAAAAGTTTCCAATTGTTTAAATTAACCGGAAAAAATTAACAAAATTCAAAAAAAATTGTCTTCATCCTTTAAACTATGAAACCCTTCATTAAAGATCACTTAACTTGATTTGTTGTGTACATCCTCGGATACTACTCGAAATTTGGTAAATATAGCAAACTTTTAGCCAAAAATGGAGTTTCAATTCCCCCTATATTCACTGAAAAGACACAGTAAAAACCAGAGCTATGGTTCTGGCTTGAACGTGTAACATCACTGGTATTCACCAGTTTTAGTTAACAATGCACACAGTTTTCAAAATGTGCGCCACCTGCCATGTTGTTCTCTTGAAAGCTTTTTTTATTTGGTTTTGTTCTGTTGGCTAATAGAGTTTTGTACTCACGGAGGTGTGTGAGGTGTGTGTTTTGTGTACTCTGTTAACCATTAATTGCTAATTTCAATGGTCTTCTGCATTTTAGCCAGAACCATAACTTCGTTTTTTCAATGTTCATGTCCATAGTAAAAAAGATACATTGTAGCAAACTGTGTACTACATATTAGACAAGGGTGTGCAAAATAGTAATAGGGTCTATTGCATCTCATTTTTAAACTTCAATGCTTTACAGAGTACTAAACTGGCAAAGTCTGTTTTTTAATTAATTAATTGTAATTTTTTAATTTTTTTTTTTTTTAATGAAAAGCAGCAAAGGAGCCCTGTGTGACAGGAGATACATTTTAATGCTGCATATGACCATGAGCATGCTGAACTCCTTTTGCAACTTAAAGTTCTGCTGAACAGCAGTTCCCCTCTTTTTCATTAAAACCAGAAGCTGTGATGCAGGAATTCTTTTAATAGGAAATGCAAAGAATGTAGCTCATTGGGTGGTGATTATCGTGTTGTAAGTGTCAAAATTGGACAGATGTCAACATCTAAAATATCGGATCATTGACCTCTTTGGTGTATTTCTTGGCCACTGCCATTCTTCTTCATGGCCCACCCATACTTCTTCATGGCCCTCCTAGATCAAATATCCTGGATCCGGGCCTGGAAGGAAAGTCTGCAGTTGCGTGGTACTTGCCATTCCCATCCACCCCATGTTTGCTGTGTATTGCAAAATTAGCATGTGGTTCTTTCTTTTGGCTGCACACGCAAAGTCCTTTCTTGGCCGCCAGAGTCTGTCTTTTCAATTTAACCCCATTCCCAGGCCTTAAACTCCCCTTTTATTGAATTTAAGCACCTCTAAGGTAGACTCTAGGTAGCCCATAGAGCAGGGTAGATTTAATTAAAAGGTTGGGCATAGATTGTTAAGTTGTTTGTATGTTCTGGTACTGTGAGGCCATTTGCTTGTCTATCTGCTCAAGGTGCATTGCCAGTGAACCTGACATTGTGGCAGCTTACGCTATGTTCTTCTCCGCAGCAGCAAATCCTGATCAGAGGTCCTTGTCCAAAGGGATATCCTGTCTCGTTGAACTCTAGTCCGCTACAGCCTCTTGCTTCTTCCACTTCTCCTTCTTTTCCCCTCCTTCCTTCTCACTTCTCCTTTTTCTCCATCCTTCTCACTTCTTCTTTTTCTCTTCCCTTCTTCTCCATCCTTCTCACTTCTTGTGTCAATTGTCCTTTCCCTGTCCCCCACACCATGTTGGGCCAGATGTGGGGTAAATCCTCCAATCTGCCCATTGGCCGGAGTAGAACAACTTTTTTCCCTATAGGAGTTGGTGGTGTAGCCTGATGCCAGGATGGTCCAGCTCCATTAATTTCATTAGTAACGAGAAACAGCCCTGGTAGTGTCTAGGTGCCTTTCTTCCCCACTTGGGTGGGTATATTGAGGGTAATCTCCCTAATATATGGCCAGTGAGGGGCAGAAAGACTGTTGAGGGATCTTGAAGAGTGGGGGCAGTAATAATCAATGTTAGGGTGGTGGCAACTCCCCCCCCCCCCCCCCCCCTTTTCAAATCCCTGGCGGCCTGGTGGGTGGATCTCTGCTGGGGATAGCTCTCCTGTAGCAACCCGCAAGCAGGGATCCACTAGAGATAGTCACCAGCTTGGGACTTAGGCCAAAAAAGGAAAGGCTATTGTTAGGTTTACATTTGTTAGTGTTTGGACTTGGCGTTCATGTCATCCATACTCCATATAGGATCTGAACGCCACCTCCAGTTCACTAAAGGAGTTAAAGAACTGCCTTCTCTTTGTGGTGTCATTCAAATGAACTGCAAATTATGATTCGCCATATGATGATGATGATTCTACACCCAGCAAGAATCCGATTTGTGCTGGCCTGAGGATCTTAGTAACATTACATGCTGAGGTCATAGGTGACTACAAATATGGCAGAAGGTCACCATTCCTTGTCCATGAGCATCTTGTAGATTTCTTATCAGAGGATTACAAAGTGAATAAACAACATAGCCAAACCTCTGGACGCCATATAGCAATGTTAAGTTGCTCTAACCAGCAGTAAAATACGTTGGGTTTTTTACCACTGCAGAGTTGATCTGTCACTGATCTGGCCTCATCTGGATCACTGAATTCAGTTCTGGAATGGTGATCTTGAATATTGTTTTGTTATTTATTCCTTGGGCCACTCCATTTGTATTATGTCCTATTTTGGAGACCATGTTTCAAATGTTGTGTGCAGTTCTCAAGCCGGGTCCTGTATTTTGTGTTAATTGCTGGAGGCAATATGTGGAGCATTGAGGCCGTTTTTGGATGGTTTTACTGGAACAAGTTGCTTCATTCAGAAGGCCGCCTCTTGCTGTGAAGTCCAGTTCTGCAACCACCCTTGATTGGTTGGTATATCTGGTCCATTGCCTTGTGTTTGGATTCCATATTTGTATTGCTGTCTTATGTTCTGCTGGCCAACTCTTTCCAATTGGATCCAGCTCTCAAAGCCACATTTGAGGTGCTGCAGGAAATTGTTTTTTTTCATTGATGGTTGAGTTTGTGTGGTTATGAGAGTGAACATCGATCTGTGATTTAGTAGAGAAGTGGGTGAGTTGGATAACGTGGATGAGTGGCTGCAACAATGGGTAGGTGAAGATCTCTGCGGGAGACGTCTATTACAATGCAGTAATGCCTTTACAACACAACACCTTGACAGCGCAACTTCTACAACACAGGTGACATTACATCGCATGCCATTAGAAAGCATTTGCCATTACAGCGCATGCCATTACAACGCATAGTTAGGTAAGTAATCATTTTAATTAATGTAAGTTGTTTTAGTTGTTAAAGTATGTGTTGTAATGGTTTGCCTTGTATCCTCCTATATTCATCTCTGCCTTTAAAAGCTTCAGTTTAGAGTTGTGTAATCGATACCATGTTGCCATAGCAGCTAACAGTTGTTTTCTGTAACAAAAAGGTGTCAGCAGTAGCAGCAAAGCCAACATGTATGCAAACCCTATACATAGCTGCATCATTGAAATTGAAATCATCATTGAAAGGCTATTCGTGCGAAGTGATCTTGTTCTTCAGAACACATAATTTTAGCCTAGGGTAGCTGTTCTGCAGATCCTGGCTAATGTTTAAGTGGAGTGTACAAGCTTCTTTGTTTGAAAGAACATCGCACAGCAAGGAGTTTGAATGGCTTTTCAGAGCATGGTGAAGCCATTGGCATACAAGTGACTTGGAGCATGAACAATAGATAACCAGAAGAGGCAGCAGTGGTAGGAGGTAAGCGATGCAACAGGAATGCGAGAAAATTTCGGGCAGTGCTGTGACCAAGCAACAAGAATGACTTGGCAGTGAGGAGTGGTTGTTGATTAACAATGAGCAGGACTAGAATGTGAGAATAACTGAAGCTGTTTATACATGATTTTAGTTGAATTTGTTTCAACGTTGCTGGTATACTTGCCTTCCTATGAAGACTTGATTTGAATATGACGATCAGTATTTATTTTATTTTTCAGTGCACCAGAATATATTTGAGGGCTTTACAAAGAACAGGAATTACGTATATATGAGATTTTGCAGAAGAAATAAACTTAGAGAAGATGGTTTAGGAAGTAAACATAGAGGATGGAGGTCAGGTTTGTAGCATGGTTAACAGATCAAGAAGGGAGGGAGATGAGGAACGGGGAAAGAGAGAATAGAAAGTTAGAATGGACATTAAAATATAGCTTTGTCCATGGTTTTAAAGCATCCCTATTAAGTGGATTGCCAGTTCTAGGACGTTCTTCACCCAGATGTTTTCTTAACAGGTAGATTTTAAGCCCTTTCCAGAAGGAAATAATGCCAGAAGCCATACTTAGTTTGGTCGTTAGTGGGTTCCATATGACAGGTGCAGATCCAGAAAGGTGTGTCTTTGTGCTACTGTTGTTCTGAAATCGAGGGAATCGAGAGTGAGAGACTCTTTCATTTGGGGTATTCTGGTGCCCCCTGAAATTATCAGTTAATCTGCTTAATAATTCCCTATCGAAGATCTTAGATGGGAGACAGCAAAGTGTTAACTGTATCTGTGCTAAGGGGAGCAGTAGAGATGAGATGTGATCGAACTTTCTTTTTCTCTGTGCTCAATCATGTTGTGGCATGCAGTATGCTTCGTACCATGCAATAGGCACTATTTTCTTTGACAGAGGCAGAAAATGTGAAATGTACCTTTCCTTTCTGATTTAGTGTCCGTTATCTTTTGAGTTCAGTGCAACAGTTAACAATACCCCCAAGCCCTTGGCAAAAAAAAACAAGCTTTGACAAAGCCTATATACCTGGCTTTCCTTTTGAGTCCTTACTAATACATTGAAGAAAAGTGTGCCACAGTGAACAGAACGAAACGCAAAAGATTTCTTTCTGTAAATATTGCATCTATAAAATGGAGGAGGAGGAGTTGGCCTAACGGCTATGGCGCTCGACCTCTGACCTGGGGAACTGGGTTCGAGTCTCGGTAATGACGCTGAACATCCTGTGATTTTGGGCAAATCACTTAATCTCCCCGTGCCTAACAAAAAATGAATGTGTGTCCTCCTGTAACGTAACTGGTGCTATGTAAAGCACTCGGATACCTGATTGGATTCGGATGAAGTTTGCACTATATAAAACTCTGCAAAAAAAAAAAAGAAATGACGAAATTGAAGTGTTGTTTTCCAGTGTGCTTTTGAGATCAAATAGTCCCACCTGCATGCAGGTACTTCATTGGTGATAGACACCAACTGATGTTGGAGTATCATTCTAAGTGGTTGTGTAGGTACATGAGTTTCTGTATGGGTGAGTGATTTGTTGTCTGAGTATGTGTATGGATGTACCAATGTCTGGTGGATGGGTGAGGGTGTGTGTGTAACTGCCTGTATGGATGAGTCAGTGGCTGTGTGTGTGTGTGTGTGTGTGTGTGTGTGTGTGTGAGGCTGTATGGGTGAGCGAGTGTAAGGGGCTGTATGGGTGAGCAAGTGTAAGGGGCTGTATGGGTGAGCAAGTGTAAGGGGCTGTATGGGTGAGCGAGTGTGTGTTTGGCTGTGTTGGTGAGTGAATGGATGTATCAGTGGTGGTATATGGGGGTAACTGCATATGTGAAAAGCAATATAGGTGAGTGTTGGAGTATATGAGTGACAGTGATTGTGAGAGTGGCCATATGGGTGAGTGTGTGCTTGTGTCAGTGACTGTATAGGTGAGTGAGTATGTGTTAGTATCTGTATAAATATATGAGTGGATGTGTGTATGGGTGAGTAAATGGCTGTGTGATTGAGGCTGTAGGTGAGTAAATAGATATGTGAGTAGCTCAATAAGTGAGTGACTGACTGTGTATGAGTGGCTGTATTGGTGTATGAGTGGATATATGAGTGGCTGTATTAGTAAGTGAGTGTGTGTGTGTGTGTAGTCCTATGAATCAGTGAGTGGGTGTGTGGGTATGGGTGTGTCAATGGTTTTGAAAATGGTAGCGTGGAAGTTGGAGTGGGTGTATGAAAGGATATAGTGGGGTGTGAGTGGGTTCGTAAGATTCTGTACATGATGTTATTAGTGATGTCACTGAACAGGTCATAGGTGATGTAATATGTGAGGTCATAAGCAGTGCATTGCGGGAGCGCCAGTTATAGTTGGTTCAGCTAACTATAACTGCTACATTTCTCTGGTTTGGTGCGTGTGAAATATGAGCCTAACTATAACGTCCCTGTAACCTTTAATTTTTTCCAGGGAATTTCTAGTTTTTTTAAAAATAGCTAATTCCTAACTATAACGTACCTGTAACCTTTGGTCTTTTCAGTGAATTTCTATGGTTTTTTTAAGTAGCAGTGGTGTTTGCAGAATGGTGTGGAAACGGGGTGGGGTCTCTGACTAACTCTCAAAAATCCTGCTGTGTAAGACTTACAGAAATTTCCAGGAGGGCTTCTTCGTTCCCAAGGTGCCTTAGCATCCAAGAGTGCTTCACTCTCCAACAGGAAGTGTACCAGGAGACATGTTTGCAGAGTGGTGCAGAAAGGTAACGTGGCCTCTAAAGGCCTCATAGCAAACTGACTGTGTGGGACTTGCTGGAGACAACAGGAGGGCTAGTTTGCTCCCAATGACCCTCAATAGCCAAGGGGACTTCACCCCCCAACTAGTACTGTGTCAGGAGGTGCGTTTGTAGAGTGGTGGAGAAAGGACATCCTTGATGATTGCACAGGTAGTGCCTGTATGATGCTATGAGTGCCATTGCCAAGGACACACTGCGAATACCGGTTGTTTTTGACAAAGTGTAAAACACATATATAGACATATCTTACATAACGTTTCACTGTAGCTATTAGTAATATACTAATTTAAACTTCCCCCTTTGAATATATTTGTTGAAATAACTACATCAAAAATGCATTTTCCTTCTACACAACAACACCAAAGGTCGTAATGACATCAATAGTCACAAATACAAATAAAATGTAAAAGCAGATATTCAAACATATTTTACACACAGTTTGAGTCTAGCTGCTTAGTAACATAATTGTTTAACTTTATTTTAACAACACATTTAACAAAACCAACAATTTCAAAAAATATCTTTCAACATCTGAACTTGCGAATAGAACATAACTACAAAACACCCATAAAACTGCCCATTCTTACCCAAACTCAACAGGAATCAAAAACTGCCCCAAAACGAGTACAATGCACACACTGTGAAAAGATACACTCTAGAGAGACGGATACAAAATATTTATGTGGGATGGCGTCCATGGTGTATCATCTTAAACCCTAACAGAGAAAACCTCTCTAACTAGCAATCAAGTAGAGGGAGCTGGAGGACCATCTACCTCCGTGGCACCAGCAACAACAATTCCAGGCAAGAAAGTCCCTTCAGAGGTGCAGACTACTGCAACAGATATAGCTCCGGAGTTTTCAGGAATGGCCACATATTGTATGGACTGTACTGTTGTTATAACTGCTGGTGAGCAATGTGTTACAGCTATTCCCAATGCTGTAAAAAATCGTACATGCTAATTTCCCCCTTTTTAATATTTTTTGCACATCTCCGTGCACATTTTTCGAATTCTTCCTGTCCCAGTTGCTATTTTTGTTACCATAAAAAAGAACAAAAACATTTTCCAACTTTACAAAACCACAAAAAAAAAGATTTAAAAAACAAAACAGAAAATCATGTCACTGGGAAATAAAGGAATGTCATTGGATAATACACTTTTCAACTAATCCAATAATTAGAATATGCCCATTTATCTATCTTGAAATTTTTTTAAGAGGGAGAGCTTGGTGAGTTTCCCAGGGATCCAAAGAGATGAAAGGCTGATAATGGGTCAAAAGAGGGAAGCAGTGGGGATGTTTGAAAGAGGAGTGGCGCGGGGCGAGCTAAAAAGGACACATAATTACTGATAGGCTGGAGGGCGAGAGACAGATGCAGATCTGCTAAGGAGTGCGGCATTAAGGCGAAACCCAGGGAGCGGGAGAAGGAGCCAGGTATCCGGAGACAGAGAAACCGAGAATAGGTTTTATCTGAGTCCTGTGCTGACGTGTCCCAGAAACCAAGGCGGCTTCTGCGCCCAGCCCATGAGTCACAACCCCAGCTTCACTCGGAGGAGCTGCGGGAGAGCTTGGGCAGGCTGCGAGAGCGCACGGCGCGCAGGTGCCTGGGCCGTGCAGCACAAGAGTGTGCATACACCTCCACAGCGGCAGCCTGGGCGCCATCTTGTTACCCTGGCTCTGTGTGAAATAGCACGACCGGGTTATAAATCTGTGTCATTCCATCATACTAATTATATGTACATGAAATACAGAGATGTAGCATATAACACACTATAAAATGGCACACAAGGATTTGTCATATAGAATTCTAGCAACGATCAATAAATATTATAAATGTATATATCTTTGTGTTGTCGCCCGCTTTGCCACGTTGAGTGATTCTGGGCACATATATCACTAGCGTTGCGGCGTGAAGGCACGTTACGTGCAAATATATGTAAAAATGTTTGTGCAGATGGGAGGCCTATGCTAATGGATGCAGAAAGGAAGGGGAGAGCAGGGATGGAATGATTTGAAGAATAAAAGAAGGGAGGGTGGATGAGGAGGAGAAGGGAGAAGAGGATGGGAGATGGGGAAGACGGAATAATGAAGGGAAAGCGAGGAAAGATAGCAGTGAAAGAGTAAGAAAGAAAAATAGGAGACAAGAATAGATGAACTGGGATAAAAGAGGAAAATAGGGGGTGAAGGTGGGTGGAAGGAACGGAGGGGAGGAGGGAAGGAATAAACAAGCGCAGCCGAAGCGACATAAACCCTCAAGGAACGATCCCTGTTACTGCGATCACTACAGCTACCACCGTGATTACTTCTACCCTCACACTTAGTTTTTATCAGCGTTGATGGTATTATACACTATCTAAGGCACTTTTTATGTAACCGACAGGCTAAATAGCCTATGCATGCAAGCGACCTTGGGGCAGCCTTTAAGTGGACTCCCATTAGAGCGGCACCATATGTACGACTTCCCGTGTTGGTGGCCAAGCCCACTGGTGATTTTAAACGGCACATTTCCACCCACTTGCGCTCTGGATACAGGGTAACAGAACTTAATAAATAAATAGATAACACATAATACATTACAATTACAAGATAAAAGATAATTAAATTCCATATACTGTCATGTATCTAGAAAACCTTAAGAACAGTTAAAAGAGGAGAGACAGCACGGTGAAACAGATCATATTTAAAAAGTACATCTTAGGATTAGGTAGCAGCAATAGTTTTATTTAAAGTGCGAGTGCGTATGATCCAGGACCAGCCCAGGAATTTGGCAACTGCTATAGCTATACTAGGACTACAATCAGACCCTAGGATTCTCAGCGCAACAGCACATCTCCGGGCACCCAACAAAATACAAATCGGCCTCAGCCATCTCCGCCGTGGGGCCGCATATAACGGACAAACAAAAAATACATGGGGAATGGTCTCAGCCATTGCCATACAGCAGTGGCATTTGTCATCAGTTCTAGAAGCCCATTTACAGGTAAAGGTCTTGATGGGTAGACTACCTTTCCTGAACTGAAAATAAAGTTTTCGGTCAAAGGGCCTCTCAATCAAATCCCAGTAGGCCTCACACACTGGCCACGATTTAGAATCCAGAAAGCGACCTGTTAGGCTAGTTGAAATACTGGAGTGAACTACAGATGCATAAACCATTTCCCAGTATTTCTGTTTCAGTTGCACCTTTGATGGGAAGACTGCCGTCTCAGGGTTGTCCCAATGTGTCTCTAGATCCAGTTTAATGAGTAGGGACCTGATCTCTTTTAGCCAACCTACTCTATGGAAGCAGTCCCGTAAGATCACATCCTTAAAACCCAGGGCATATTGCGCAAGTTCCGGAGTGACCCAGAGACGTCTCCAATAAAGGAGTGGCTGTAACTTTGCTAGGTCCGCTATATTTTTCCTCCCTAGGTCTAGGTGAAGCGGGATCGTAGGAGTGCTTTGTGGGACGCTAGCAAGGTTACGTAAACATTTTTTTCTAATCTTACTCGCTGTTTTATATCGTTAAATCCCCAGAGCTCAGCTCCATAAAGGGCCGAGCTCACCGCTTTAGCGTTATAAATTTCTAGGGCAGGAGTGACTGGTTTTGTAAAAGAGGACTTGTATTTCTTGGTCAAACACCCTATATGATGGTGTAGTTTTAGGGCTGTAAGATCCAAGTGGTGATTCCAACCCAAGTCCTTCTGGAGGGAGATACCAAGGTACGTAAACGCACTCACCTGTTCTAGGGGCACATTATTTAATAAAATACTGCCTCTAAAAGATTTATGCTGATTAAAAGCCATGAACTTGGTTTTTGAAGTGTTTATTTCTAGCCCTCTTAAAGAACAAAATTCTCCAAATGCATTAATGGCCTTCTGGAGGCCGCTCGGTGTCCTGGAGATGAGCAAAGTATCGTCCGCAAACATGAGGACAGGGACATGATTGCCAGCCAGTAGGGGAGCATCAGTGGGGGTCATCGAAAGGTACTCAACTACCCCGTTGATGTACAAAGAGAACAGGGTAGGAGCCAACCCCTGTCGGACACCACACACAACAGGGAAGGAGTCGGTAACCTCCCCCTGCGCCCCCCATCTAACTTTTGCAAAATTGCCCTCCTGTAAGCGAGCGAGAAGTGTTATCAATTCCGGAGCCATCCCCAGGTCACCAAGCACACCCCACAATTTCCTCCGAGGGACCAGATCAAACGCTGATTTAAGATCTACGAAGACAGCGTAGAGTGACCCCCCATTCAGGACCACATTCCTCCAGTAAATAGTTAAAAACCGAAAAATTTGGTCTGTGGTTCTGGTACAGGAACGAAATCCCGCTTGAAATGGGGACAGAATGTTAGCATCCTCTACCCAGGTCTGTACTTTTCCTAACACTAAATGACCCATAACCTTTTGTATTGAATCAATAAGACTTATGGGCCTGTAGTTACTGGGGAGGGATTTGTCTCCTTTCTTAAAAACAGGAATTATCTCAGCACCTTTCCAAGATGGGGGCACTGGAGCTCCATTAGCCACTGCATTAGCAAGAAGGGCTATGTACTGACACCAGGTTGGCTTATCACTGAGAAATACATCGGCCGGAATTCCATCCATACCTGGAGCTCTTCCCCTTGCCACACAATCAAGTGCTACCTCAACATCCTTGATAAAAAACACTGTGCCAGAATAAAATTTTAAAAAATGTGATGGTAGATCCTCCCCAGTTGCGCTACCAGCGTACTGGGGTCTAAAAAATTCAACCCATTGTGCCTGAGGAACATTATTCTGGGGGGGTTCCGGACGCCCACCCCTGTCCCAGTTGACAATGCTCCAGAAAATTCTCGAATCCTTTGCTGCGCAGGCACTTCTCAGATCCTGCCACCATGCTTGGTCCCAGTCTTTTTTTGCTTTTTTTTGCACATCCCTATAATGGTCCCTTGCACCTCTTACCCCCAAGTGGTCTCTTGATCTTAAAGCTTCACTCAGCTTCTGGCGAGCCACTCTACATGTAGTATTAAACCATCTAGCGTCGTTAGTTTTTGAAACCTGTCTCCCTGGCTTCACATCCTTTAAGAAGTATGTTTTCAAGTTATCAAATAGACTAGTATGGGCTTCTATCACAATTTGTGGGAATTCTACACTAGAGACTCTTGACATAAGAAAGTCGGTGCTCTTAACTACTGCAACTTTAAGGGCTTCCAACTTTTCAGGATGTTCAACTATTTTGTTCCATTTTACATGGCGTTTGTCATTTGCGATCACTAAATCCGAGGATATAGTTCCCTCAGCTTGGGTCACGTCTCCCTCCCTAATCGTGGCCCAGAAATCAATACATAGGGGATTGTGATCACTTTCAAGCCGTCATGTTACCTTCATGTCATCAAGTCTATGCCATATCCTAAGATCAATATATAGTCGATACGGCTAGTAGAGCGCCCATTATCAAAGGTAGTTACTCCTTTCGAATCTGATCTGGTACGCCCATTTGCAGCCCTGAGGCCTCTTTCAAGACACAACGCCTTAAGTTGGATTGCAACATTTGACCATCTTTTAACAGGGGGTAAATCAAGCCTTGGGATTCCCCATCTAAGGTCCTGTTCTATTGATAACTCCTGCACCTCGTTGCCCAATGGTTCAAATGTAGTGTTAAAATCCCCTGCTACAATAGGAATAATATGAACGGGAAGATTTTCTAATTGTAAGTCCAGAGATGTTATAGTCTCTGAACTTTGTCCTCCCCTCTGATCCCTAGCATACACATTAAAAATAGCAAGGGTACTCTCATTAGCCCTACTGAGTTTCAACACTAAAATATCTTTATCAGAGGATTTTAACAATACTACACAACAGCCTAGGTTTTGCCGAACCCAGGCCACAAGGCCACCTACAGGACGCCCTTTAGGGTTTTTTTTTGCAGGGATGTAAAAGTTAAGGTATCCAGCCCTAAAAACAGGATCAACAGCCCAAGACTCCTGAAATAGACAAATGTCGTATTTGTCTATAAAGTTGCCCCAGTCAGGAGACAACATTTTCTGGACAATACCTGCGATGTTCCATGATATCAAGGATATTTTGCTACCACTATTAGAAGTATTTTGTAAGGGCTTTCCCCTTACTATTGCCATAGGATTATTTATTATGTTGCCAAAGGGGATGATTTGTTCAATTGGCCTATTACAAACAGATGCCAATATTTGATGGTTACTCGTGGAGGTATACGTAAGAACTCGGGCATTAGTACAGGCAATTGTTTCATCTAGAGTTCTGTCTCCAATCAGCATGTTTTCTTGGGGGTGTGTTAGAACAGGGTAGTTATCACTCCCCCTATGTCAATCACATTCCTCCAGATCGGTCAAGGCGATAAATCTATTTTTTAGCCTAAGATCACTAGAAAAACTTGAGAGTGCCCTCCTACCAGTAACTATATTTAGGCCATTAGATGACTTTTTGCGTCACGTTTCGTTTTAGGGATCTGGGATTACCGATAAAAAATTCCAATGTAAGTGGGATTATACCAGAGTCCCTTTTCTGAGGTGGCAATAGGTTGGCAAGAACATTAGGTAATACATACATAGTAGCAAAATTAATGGCAACACAATCTCCCCCAAATTTTTTCACGTTATTTCCTAGCCATGGAACACGTCTGGCCATTATAATTTCTCTTGCCAGTTGTTGTTGGCCACCCACTCCTCCAATGTTCATGTTCCTACTAAGCCAATGTAATGCTTTATCCATCAGCGCAGTTGTTGACTCTGCTTGACCCGGTCTTAGATGGGGGACATTGACAAGAACAAGAACCAAAGGAATGGCCTCTCTGGCAAACGGGAGCCCTTTCCCTGGGAAGGTTTTTTTTACATTCATAGTAGGAGTAGGCTCGATAGGGGGAAGTTCGTTATTATGAACATTAGCAATTTGGCAATTTTGGGTAAGCATAGTTGATGTTGGAATCAAAGTGTGAGTGGAAAAGCCTGCCGCCGCTGGGAGGGGCAAATAAACACCATTAGAGGGAGCTTCCTTCATTAACACAGGCACAGAGCACTGAGGTTGGTCGGGGATTCTTGTTTCCGACAACACCAAGGTAGAAGGTTGCACAATTGTTGTCATGGCGCTAAGCTTCGCTTCCAATATAGAAAATCTATCTTCGATAGATATCAATCTGTCAGTAATGGGGGCCAATATAACATCCAATTTATTCTTTATTGCTGCCCAGAGTTTGTTAGATAAAACCTCCACCCGAGGCTGGGGGCCCGAGCCTGATTTAGTAATTCGTCCCGAAGTCTGTTTCTTAGATCGTACAGCGAGAGCCGGGCCCCCAGCTCTTGTGCGTCTTGTCTGGATTGAAACCGGGGGGGAGGGAGAGACCTCTACAACCAGGGGCTCTTGAATATAAATTGGGGAGGTGGACACAGGATGCTCAATAGTGTTTGGGGGGGAAGTCATGAGTTCTAGCTGATCTTCTAGATCCCTGGAAATGCCTGGTGATTGTTGCTGTGTTTGTACGTCTGGGGTATCAAGGGTCTCGTGGATGAGGGCTGTTGTCTTATTCCCTATCCCCATCGACAAGCGCCTTTCAGTTCTTTCTATTTCTTCAGTCAGGACACTAGCAGCTCTGACTAAATATGAGTCCAGGGTTGCCCCTACCACCCCATTTGGTTTGGCTCCAGTGGACTTCTTTTTCACCATGGTTACACCTAACAAACGCCACTAAGCACAGTACCTTGTCTTTACGCAGATTACAGAGAGCAGGCCCAGCCCGGCCTCTTCCGGCCCCTGACGGCCCGCCCTTTGCCCGGGTTAGCCCGGCGCTGCCCGCGCGCGGTCCCGCGACGCGGGGGTTGGGGTTACTTTTGTAGCGCCTGCGGGCGCGAAATCCGTCGCTTCCGCTTCCGGGGTATTAAGGCAAGGGATCTTGGGTGGTGTAGTCTTTATCTCCCCCCACACAGCGGCCGCGATGTCCAGCGGCGGCGGGAGGGAGAAAGAACGAGCAGCAAAGAGCGCAACAGCCCCACAAGCCTCAGAGGAGCACAGGTAAGCACAGGGACACTAGCACAGTCGGTCCGTTCGTGCCAGGAATTGGGGCAATCATATTCCTCAAATGAGGTGAGTTTGTCTGTCGGGGGTAGAAGAGGGACACATGCGGTGATAGAATGCGAGGGGGGGAACACCATCACTCCTGGCAAGACTATTCACCACCAGTAAATGTAACATCACGTGGCTTAGCCACACAATGTTTTGGTTTGCATTTGATGATGAGCTGATGTAACTGCAGTATAACAATGTGGCACGCAACACTATGCAGCATAACAACGTGGCAAGCCACACATTGTTTTGAAATGTATGTACGTACAGTAGCCTATTTTAAGCCGTGTTGTCTTCACCTGTGTCTAGAGCTTACAACATCCAATATCCCCCTGTCTGTAATTGGTCTTCCTTCCCCTCCCCTCCCCTCCTTTCCCTTCCTCTCCCTTCCTCTCATTCTTGTCCCGGACTCATGGTTTAACTAGACTTATGAGATCTGACAACGTAACCATTAAATGTCTGTTTTTACCTCTCCAGGTGCCTTTCCACAAGAAGGTAGACCAATGTTAACCTCTCACACTTTTACACATTTGGAATCCAGACTACAGTGGAAGTGACCTTTTTGCAGTACCCAGTAATAGCCTCCCGTTACGAGTAGTAGATGTATCTTCGGTCCTGAAGAAATGCCGAGATCCGTTTGGACGCTATAGGGCATGAAACATGTCGACCACCCGCACACCACACACATTTCTCCAGACCGAAGCGGGTATATTCTCCCCCCCTTCAGTCCACAACTTAAGTCAATTTTTTTAACACAGAATAAAATGACCCTTGGAGTCTCGTGCAGCTATTTTTAGATCACAAGCACTATATTCTACTTCTACTCACGATACACAAGTTCCCTCATAACACCTAGCTTTACAACGGTAACCAGAAAAGAACTCCGGCAAAGAGCCCCCCTGTGGGACCCGTTGGGCATTGCAGCGCCGGCCCAACGAGGAACTGCCCTATGATGAACCATGACACCCCTTGGCGTGTGTGAGGGCTCTTGCTTCTTATTGGAGCACTCCCAGTGCTATTACGCACTCTCTATTTAGCACCTGGACTTCACACCTGTCCCTCCTCTCTCCCTCTTTGCTTTCATCCCCCCCATAGGAACAGCATACTCCTCTCTTTTGTTTTGCATTATTGGTTGGGGCTTGTATGCTGGACCAACCAAGCCCCTGTTCCTCCTCGTGAGATTCACAGATTGATCTAGTGGCTTTCTTTTTTCTTGTAGGTATTTAGGGCGTGATGTACAATGCACTTTTGTGTTTGCAAGCCTTGTGATATTCAAAATGCAGGGTTTGTGAATGCAGTACAGCTTTTTACTTTGATAAAAAAAAAAGATTCAAGTCTGAAAACTCTTTGAAACTCATAAAATGGTTTTTGTGACACTTTCTAAATCGCTATTAGAAGGGCACATGAAATGGACAGCAAGGTGTATATCAATGGTTTGTGACTGCATCTGCAAACTATTGTTCACTTACCTATTACTGTGTAGAGTAGAATGTGATTCGCAAAGATAAATCTGTCTCTGTGGGAAAGCTTCCACTTTGGGAAACGTTTTGGGTGGTGAGCAGAGCAGTTCTTGCTCCACCAATGTCTTTTACTAACTTTTTTTTTATGCAGCAGATTTCCATTTAATGGACACTGTCTTATTTTAAATAAATCTTGCCTGTTTGGGAATTTACAGGTCTGCTCTCCTTACAGGCATCTATCCCTGCACTGGCAACAACCTCTTGGCTGGGGGGCGGGGTTGCAGATTAAAAACTGCCTAATAATATTCATTAGACTGGCCGTATTACAGCCCTCCCGCGAAGACAATTTATGGTGCAGACTTTTAGGTTGCATGGTAGATGGCATCCAGGTTTGCAAAGCAGTCTGTATGCGATTTGTACTTTCCTGATTTGCTATCAGGGATCGTACATCAGGCCCTCACTTACATTTGCTGGGGAAGAGTGTGTCATTTGTAAAGTGCATTGGTAACTTTGTATGTGATAATTTAAATGTGTGGGCTGGTTCAGCAGATTTGCTCCTGATGCTTATTTTTGCCTTGCAAAGGATTTGTTGGTGGTCTTGGACGGTGTGCTTCTGTATTAATAGCAAGTTTGTTGTCCATGTCACTTTTAATCCCATTCATGAAGAGGATGAGAGTTGTTGAAGGTTTAATGATTCTTTGTTTGTCAGAAAGACAGTGGGTAGGTATGATTAGGATGTGAGGGTTTGGATTCTGAGGTGTGATATAAGGCCTTCCTCAGTATTAGCAAAAGGTTTGGTTGGGGGAGATTGGCTGGTTTGCAAGAGGAGGTGCTGTTGGTATCCGGTGATGCAGAGGAGGGGTGTTGCTTGATTTCTGTTGTTAGTTTATGCCTAATGTTTGAGTAACATATAGAAGTGTGTGAAATAATTTGCGGGCCCAGGTCCTTGTCGTGCCGACATATCACATCCCCTTGTATTCTCGATGACCGTCTGTGAGGCCCTGCCTAGAAAACCTTATGTGGTTGTATCCCCAATGGCAATTCAGGTTTGTCATCATCCAACCTTTCCCTTGTTGCACCTGCAGCTGTGGAAAGTGTTGTCAGGGCATTTCTGACGGCTGCTGGCGATGTGGGGCCTAAAGTCCTTTCTTTGGTGCTAGAGGATCAGACCAGAACAGATTGTGTAGTACTACAACTACATTGATTAAGTCGGACAAAATTTATGATCGCTCCCATCATGATTTTTTTTCCCAGATAGGATTAAGAGGTGCTGCAGCAAAATAGAACAAGACAGTAAAGATAGGGTTCCGACCTCAAAGGGAGGCCATGGAGAGTGTGTTTTTGAAGCAGATGAAGGCTATCCTGAAGTCTGTGGTCCTCCCAAGGCCTTAAGAAACTTCTTTCTGTGGGATATTGGAGCCCTCCAATCACCTGAGCCAAGTCTTCTGATGTCTCTAGGAAACAGTTGTGACTCTTGGGAGGAGAAGGAAAGGTGCTATTTCTTTTGGTGTTCAAATGAACATCTTGGGATAGTGGGTGTAATCCTCTCCATCCACAGCTTTTCAGGGTTCCAAGTTTACAGTTGGCCCAGGATAGTGGGTTACATTTTATTTTTTATTTGTTGTAAGTTATGCGGACATGGCCCACCTGCTACAGCAGGCATCTTCCTGTTTCTGGCAGTGTAGTTTTTAGGTTCCCAAAGTTACATAGTGTAGCTGGCAGGAACTTCCTATGGTGAGGCCCAGTGCCTTGCTGATGGAACACTTCTCTGCATAGTTGCTTCATCTGGTGATGAGCAAAGAATGTCAGTCCCGCATGACTCATGGATCGGAGTTTGAGCAGCAGTGACAAAAAAGTATCCAGGTGCCTTTCAACAACTCCTGGACTCGTATGTAAACCAGAACTACCTTCAGGATATACAGAGAAGGAACCTAATAATTGGTTGCCTGCAAGACCTGGGCAGATGTTAAGGAGAGTTATGTTGTGACTAAACGGTCTTCCCAATGTTGGGGCACATGAAGTGTGTCCTTAAGGCAAATCTGGTGTTTTGGTATTTAGGCTGACCCTTTGGAATAGTGGCCCACACACTGTGTCAAACAGGGAAAGATAACGGGTACCTACAGGACCCAGAAAAGTATAAGTAGAAACCAGCTTTACAGATAGTCTGAGATTTTCTTTTTTCCTGTTTATGTGCTACCTGAGGTGCACTGCTGAAAACCTAGCTAAAGGTTTCTTTAGAACAGCTATTGATGTTAAATTGGAAAGTGAAATGTAAGTGCAGAATGAGTGCTTTTTCAGTTGCGGGCATGCTTGAGCAACCTCATTTTTATTGTTTTTGCTAATCCAGACAAATACATTTCAAGGCCTGCTGCTCAATTCAGTGACATTGTGTGTAGTAACTAAGAATACAAGTGAAATCATTTTAGTAGGCAGATACAGTAGTAGTAGGATCACACTGCTTTTCTTGGAAGCAAACTGCCTCTTTGCCCATACATAGCCATGACAATATGATTCTGCAGCATCTTCATGCAAAGAAACATGCCAAGCACAATACAGCAGCTTGTTTAATTCTCTTTATTGGTACTAAGGAATTTGTTGTCCATGTTTCAAATACCAATATAAAGATAACCGAGTTGGTTGATGCAAATAATCCTGTCTGCCCAGGCCCTACAGCCCTTGACTTGTCCAGATTATAAAATGTTTGATAAACCTCCGTACATGGGTCACCCTTATACACATAACAAATACAGCCTTCTGCTGCATCAGCAACCTAGGTGTGTCCCCCAAGTTCTGGGTCCTCACATTGGCCATCGGTGCATGTTCCTCAGTACCCACCATTGGCAGTGCCTTGTTATGCCCTCATTTAAACATATACTTAGGAGTGTGTAAAGTTTTTCTTTCACAAACCTCTCTTAATTCTCTTCACTAAGCCGGTTACCTGCAGTTGGCAAAGATTTCTGTATATGGATTTTCATGTTACCCTGCATTTATGTGCCCCTTTTAAAGTGGCATAGGATTACCAACATCCGTATAACTTCAGAGTCGCAAAGAAAACAAATTTAAAGTTAATTTACAAGAAAATAGTGTATCCATTCTCAGCACCAGCTAGTACTCTCAAGGAAATATTTCAAGTTTGCATGGAAAAACAAAGCCAAGGCCCAAATGTGGGAAAATGGGCAAATTAGTTATAGCATCCTAATAAGGATCTGTGTGAGACTTTGCTTAATAAAACTTTGAACCTGTCTAGAATGCAACCTGCTTCGATGACTAAGATGGGAAAGAGGAATTGCTGCCTCAAGATGCTAGAGTGATGAAGGGGGAGGGAAAGGCCTGAACAGAGAATGAAGACTAATACGGAATAGAACAGCAAAAAAGCCAAAAGTTAAGCTAGCCTAAACAACCATGTTTTATGTTTCTTCCTGAACGTTTTCTCAATGGGTTCTTGTCTTGGGTGGAGGGGCAGTGCATTCCCCAGCTTTGATGCCTGAAAATCAAAAGGGGAACCACCCAAGCAAGCTCTTTTTATGACTGGAACTGTTGCCAGCGCAAGTGTCCGACGATCTGAGTCTTCTACTAGGTTGGTGGGATTTAATTAATTGAAAAAGAGAACGAGGGCCTCTGCCATTAAAGGTCCTATGGCACAAGCGCATTGCTTTAAAAGGAATTTATTTTTCTTAAAGGCAGCCATTGGAGAGCCGAGGCGTGCACACGCAGGGCCTGCCCTGGAAGAAGTTTCAACAGGAGACGTGCCGCCGCTTGTGCTTTCTCTTTCCTGTACCTCGCATCCGGTTTGCTTTGCTCCTGCTCTCTCTTGCAGTTTGTCTTTTCCTTCGCTTGTCCCTTCTACTCTTTAGTATATTTCTTCCTCCATATTTTCTTCCTCTACCACAACTTGTTCCACATCCGGATGAATTCTGTTGCATTGTCTCAGCTCCTTCCAGTCCCAAAGGTGCCTGTGCTATTGGTTAGCAGGCACAGCAGTGATCAGGGCTAAGGTGAATGGACATCTCAAACCTGTGGTACTGTCCCATTAACCACTATGTCATATACCTGTGTTCAAAAGACTACTCACAGAGGAAATGAGGTAGTATAGACGACTCCCTTCATTCAGATCTCCACTGTCACTCTCCTTTAGGCTCCACATTTATTTCCTTTCCTTCCCTTTCCTGTTTCAAAGCCATGTCAACTTTAAAAAAAAATGTTTGTCCAGCCAGGTCAATGCATCTCTAGATATGAGCGCTCTTCCCACAGTTCAGAGCTAACTCCACCGACTACCCTGATGGTGCATGTGAAGTGTCTAAACTAAAACGTGGATAACACGGTGTGCAGATAGAGTGCAAGCATGCTCTTCAGCTGAGTAGTTGCATATTTTCCTCAGTAGGTGATGAATGCTGTTCTGTATGGTTTACTTTTTTGTATAGTACGTTACTATCCTTTTCATTCAGCTGCCTTTATTATCTGCACCTTCAAGAAACCTTCTGTATTAGCAAATGCTGGATTTATGGGTAATATCGATGGGACAAGGAGCAATGAACAGTATTTTCATCTGTATGCCAGCAGCCTGTGTTTGAACCTATTTAAAAAAACAAATTCTTGCAGGTGATCCAAAGCTTAGGCACTCATATTTGGGTACACCCTACTCAGTATTTCTTGTTAGACAGCACAGACCTAGATGAACTTCAACTGAATTGCATGCCAAAGGAAGCATCAGAAAACAGCTGTTCTACAAGTAGTTGTGTGACTTACTTTGTCCTCTTCTCTTTCCAAATCATTTTTGCTTAAACGTATTAGCCTTTGTTAAACTTCAGAAGGAGGGTTCATGATTTTTCCAGTGTCCCAAGCTGTACGGTACAACAAACGTGAACGTGGAGCATGCTTTTCAAGGTACTTGGGAACCAGATTCATGCAGGTCTCTGTAGTTGTCAGGCCCTCCTCTTTATCAGACACAAGAACAAATTAGGTACGTACCCAGTCTAAGGAATTCTACCCTGGTATTAACTAGAAGGATAAGAACTCTACCCTGGAGTACACTGCATATGGCATTAAATGATGAAGGCTAGGACAATCATTTGGATGTGGAGGTGGATGTTCTGTGTGGAGGAGTACCTGTGAGGCATAATCTGAAAATCCCAGAGAAGGTATTTGAACAATAAGTATCCTAACTCCACCAGTTTTGCGACTTTCCTTAAAATACCAGTACCGTCGGGGTTTTCCGCCAAACTGAGAAATCACAACACAACTGATTGGCATAGAAAGAATTCTTCCAAATTCAAGGTACAGACCAAGTACTTGAAATCCACAACACAGTGTGTATTTGTGTCCATGTGCATAGTGTGCCTACATGTGATCCTAATACAGGTTAGTGCCAAAGCTGAAGGGAACCAAGGCAAAGCAAACACATTATTAATTCAGTTATCAAGATTTGAATTTAAGACTAGGTTAGAGACCCAAAGAGAGTCTGAGATGAAAACATCCATGCAAGCTACTCCTCCGGAGGAGCTGGAAGGCCCAGGAGAGGGGGGGGTTTGGAACTGCCAGGTGAATAAGGTTGTTATTGCTGGATGAAGAACCAGAGGGTGTTGCTGGGTAGAGAGCCTCTGGATGGAGAACAGGAAGTTGCTGCCGGACAGATTAAACAAAGTTCAACAGCTGCCGCCTTTTATCCACAGTAAGAAACCAAATTTCATGCAGGAAATATATATTACTACAGGTAAAAGTAAACTTCAAACACCTCCATTAAAGCCTTTCCTATTGGGGAAAACTTGTCATAGTCAGAAGACCTTATTTACAGTCAGCGGATGAAATATTCCACCAGGGCTTGGCAGATATCTTTCTGCTGTATTACAAGTCCCTTGTGCTATAATGCACTTGTAATACGGCGGAGCAGCCATCCGCCATCTCATTACCCTCTCTCACATCTCATTACCTCCTCTCACATCTCATTACCTCTCACACTCTCTCTGTCTGGTTTACTGACTATGTATGGATTCTAGCAGTAAAAGTCCAGCTTTCAATTTTTTTTGGGGGGGGGGGGGGGAGGGAGTGTGTCATTCGCCTACCCCTTTAATATTATGACAAAGAAGGGGTGGTCATCTCTGCCAACTCAACTACAGTGTAAAAGTTTTTAAAGTTTGAATTACGCAGATTCATTGTAGCCCTGCATTCTGTGGCACCTGTAACACGATGGTTTCCGGGTTTCTCAAAAGCATTCGGAGACTCTTGAACTGAAACGCTATACAGTAAAGATTTAAGTTGGGGAGAGCTAAGCCCACACCGAATCTTCTTCCATGCCAACCTAACACCCCTGGAAGCCCATATAAAAGGAGTGATTTTGCCCTAAATCTTATCTATAATGAATCTTGGGAATGTGAAGCGCATGCAGTTAAAAAAATATGTCCATTCAGGGAGGATCAACATCTTAATTAAGTTAACTCTCTTGAAGATTGCAAGTGGCAAGTTCCTCCACATGGAGAGTAAAGAGTTGATTTCCTTAGCCACTCTTTTTAAATTATGTGATGTAATTTCGCCCAGTAGATTGACAGTAGTGATACCTAAACATTTAATCTCTGTACTCACTCGCTCTATCCAGCCTTCAAAATTCCAACACATAATCTCCGTCCTGGAGTTATTTACCAAACAACCTGACCGGGCCCCAAACTCTCCATGATCCGCTACCTTGTGCAACAAATTTACATTGGGTTGGCCCCGTCAGAAATAAATAAAAATGACTTCTTCTCTTTCACTTTACTCTCTTTGATGGCATTTTAGTTTGTAGTTGTACAGGTGTTTATCAGTGTTTATATGTTTACACTGATGAGACGTGGTTCCCTTTCTATGTGGTTTTACCTGTTGTTATGGGTTTTAAACCCAAAGCAGAATAGTCTACCTATATTATAGAAAGTAGGCTGGTTGTGGCCTACATCGATACTTCCAGTGATGTTGCTGTGCAAAAAAAGTAACTTGATATCATAATCCTTGGTATCTTGCATCGGAAAGTGCTTTGATGGAATCTACTGGACATTGCTTGAAGCGGCAATCACCCTGATTCTGTAAGGGTCAGGGCAGCTGCTACAGCATTTTCCAGATGGATGTCTTCACAAGAAATGCCCTGGTTGGCTACTTGTCTTTTATTCATGCAAACCAGTCAGCCCTTGAACCCTTCCTCATTGTCCTAAGGCAGGTATGTAGTTGCGTAATATAGTATTGAAATCATTTTGTTACACGCAGTGAAATGTTATTTTTTTTGTTGCATCCTTATGGTATGTCCACTATTTTCAAATAGATCAAGAATGATTATTATTCCGCCTCAGTCCCAATAAAAATGTCAACATTGAACCCTGGTTATGCATATAGTGGTATTGAGGCAAGGTGGCTGGAAAATGCATCTAGAAAAGAAGTGTGTTGGATACTTTCTTTAGTTGTTGCACTCTGCCTTCATTGAGCTGCCTCTACTTGGCAAATAGCTTGTTTCTGCAAACCAGAGCTGTACCCTAATTAAAAGACCACAACCCCCCATTTTAACTATAATTTGTATAGTTCATAATCCCCATTAAAATGTTATCCAGGGTACTTGTATTACAGAATATAAAATCTGATATCAAGTGACCCAGCAATAGCAAGTGATAACTTCATTTTGAGCTTATGAGGCGTAGTAGCCTATTCCTCTTCAAGCGATTCTGAATTTCTGTGTCGTTTTAAGCTGAGAAAATGGAATGTAAAAGTTAATTCTTTTTTTTTTTTGTAACACGAAAAATCCCTTTTCTTTGTTGTAATCACTGTATTTTTACTCTTTTTTTTCATAGCCGCTGTCCATGAGACCTGTTTGGAAAAATGGGTGGTGTTACCTTGTACGAAGTGGCAGTGATAGCAGGCGTGGTGACTGCATGCTACTGGAATAGTCTCTTCTGTGGGTTTGTCTTTGATGATGTGTCAGCGATTCTTGACAACAAAGATTTGCACCCCACGACTCCTTTGAAGAACCTTTTTCAGAATGACTTCTGGGGAACCCCCATGTCTGAGGTAATTGATACAAAATGTTTGCTTTTGTCTGTCTTAGCTCAGCAATTTTGAATATTATTATGAAGGGAAGCCAAGTGCAGACCAAGTACATACATGGCCAATTATGAAACTGAACGAAATTTGTTTGCTTCTCCTGTAGTTTTGAACATTTTTAGTGATCCATTTAATGGTCTTTAGCTTATTATTTAATTTATTAAACATAATTGCTACTTTCCAAATGCAGAGAACCAGAGAGTAAGTAGGGGCATTTAAGGTAAGGCATACGAGTGGTGAGTGACTCGAGATCTACTTTTAATCATTACATTGTCTAAATTTATCCCTTAACATGTAGTTCTGCCAACCCCAACTGGGGTGGTATGTGGTACAGTGGACAGTGGTATTGACACATTAAGATATTTTGTTTTGGGCTGTCCCTAATAATGTAACTTCCCCTAATGTTGGCCGCATAATTTTATCTGATTGCACAAAGGCATTTTTGTTATATTTGCTTTCTTTTTTTAAGTCAATCAAATGATAAGTAGATGTTATTTATCTCCTTACATTGTGGTTCTAACATGCGGAACCATAAGCACCAAAATGTAAATTTCCAGAATATAAATGAAAATCTCATTAACAACAAATAATTTGTAATGATGTGTGGTTACGTTTTTTTGAAGAATTAATAGTAAAAAGAAAATATAAGGTGTTCTAAAGTAGGAAAAATCTTAATACTGGCTTGATACTCGAAAAAATGTAAATGTATGAAGCACCAGATGGAGAACATTCATAATGGTTTGTAAGGATAGTTTATAACCACAAAAATTAAAACAGGTGGATAGGCATGATGACCTCCTTTGTTTTTATTCTGTTCTACATGCATGTCATATCATACAATGTGAGCACTTCTCACTTTTATGTTTCCCATTTAAACTTGGATCTGTACACTGAAGAATTTAATTAAAAGGCACGTGTTTCACACCCCTTGCTTGTTTCCAGGGGTCATCGGGCTTCTTTTTTTAAAATTTAAACCCTCTCCCTGTTCGGCCCAATTTTCTAACTAGAAAGTTTCTTCTTACAATACTTTCCTGTTTATATGCCTAAATGTAATAGGCTAAAAATATTGCTGGTATTCCTTTGTGATTTTAAAAAGCACAATCTTTGACAAATACTGTACATACAGTTTAAAATTACAGCACTGATTGGGGTTGGGGGGGGCTTTCCTTAGCTACAAATCATTCTGCTTCTTCAGAGCTCTGGTGCAGCCCTATCTTTTAGGGCTCGAACGGTGCAGCGGCTTGAGGTGCCTACATTGTTGGGTTGCCAGACCCGCAGCGTCCTTGTGCTGCTGAAAACTTAAGAGCCATACTCCACTGCCTGAGACTGAGTGCAAAATGTTACCAGGCTATCGTCTACACCGGAAACGTAGGACCCTGGAGACATGTGGCGTTGTCAAGTAGCCTCAACTGAAAGTGTATGCAGTGGGACATGGTCTATGTGACCGTTCCAAGAGCAGGCAGTGGATCAGGACTGCTCCCTAGTAACCCCCATGCTGCAGAGAATGCCTGTGGCACATAGAAGATGGGGCAGTGTCCCTCAGGTGCACATGGGCCCATGATCTCGACAACAACAGAGGTCCTGGACCGAGGGAGTGTGAGGAGTGGAGCCATTCTGGCTGCAAAGGTTAGCAAAGGGAAAATCAAGAAGGTGAAAGAGATAAAACACAGTACTCCAGAAGGGGAAATGTGGAGACTGCACCTGAGGGTGCAGGTAAGGAGTGAGGTTTGAACCCTTGAGGGTGTGACTCTCTAATCCTGGCAACCCTGCATGAACTACTTGGCACTAGGAGAAACACTGCCAAAGCAAGTTACCTCAGTTGACACCCACACTAGAGTCATTCATGAGGAGCCCTAAGACTGAGGGTGTGTTACAGAGATCAATGCAACAGACGTCACATCTGAGTTGTGTTGCTGAACTGAAAATAAGTGATAAGTATAAGAAAAAATTGTAATCCTTTGTCATCCCTAAGGGCTACCTCATTGGGCATTTGTGATGTTGTTCTACAAGGGTCTTCCTCATGCAAGGGCTCTAGACTAGAGCCCTTGCATGAGGAAGACCCTTGTAGAACAACCTCACAAATGCCCAATGAGTAGAAGGATTTGGAGGAGAAGGTTCTTCCTACAGGGTCCCCATAATGGACAACTGTATGCAGAATATACAAGTTGCCAATGAGATGACTACATAGGCCTTTATACTCCTAAGACCTGGTGATGGCAGGAATATGAAGCCCTTCTGAAAGAGAGTTTGTAATGTGCAAAGCCAGCAACAGGAGGAATGTTACCCTACATGAGAGGACTCTCAATCTTCCCAGACTATAGTCTGGCTATGCAGCACAGGAAAAGTCCTCTGCAACACATTAAAAATTAGCTTCTCCAACTGAGACCATGGGTCTTGTACAGTGGCAGACAACATCTGACCCTTCTTGTAGATGCCACAGAGGCTTTCTTGGAAACATGTCAAGGCAAATCCAGAGGTACTGATGGAGAATGGCTGAGTTTTTCACTTCATATATTTATATTCCTGACCCAGGCGTGATGGTAATGCTCCTACATTAACCTAGAAAGGGGTTTATTAAGTTTATTTTCAGTTTTTTATTTATTGTAGATATTATCTAAGTTTTGGTTGAGGATTTTAATTTGGACATGTTCCCTTCTACCCCATTCTTCTCCCCTGAATCTCTACTATATGATCTACTAAGTTCCCAAATTTAAAATGTTTGAAGCATAAAATGGCATCATAAATACCATCCAGAGCCTGCCACATTTACATGCCCTACAAGGCTTGAAAGTGGCAGATTTAATACATTTCAGCATAAATATCTCTTAAAGGGGGTGGCCAGTGGAGAGCATTATGCTTTCTTTTCACTGCAAATTGTATTACGTTACAAAAAAGGTCTAAAAGTATTTTTAAAGATGTAGGCATCTTCCCTTATGTTATTAAAAGTTTAAAAAAAGGTCGAGCTGCCCATTAATGAATGGAGCTCCCTGATCGCACTATGAATCCAAGTTGTTCTGGGTGGGATTTAAGTCTGATACTAAATTAGTGTTGACTTGAGGTGTTCTATAATCAGGTGGGCTAGCCATAGACCGTGCAAACAGGCTAGAAGTAGTGGGGTAGGTTAGATTTTCCCTTTAAAGTTCTTAGGGAGCTCCAAGGCGTGAGTGCTTGAATGAAGAAGGTGGGCAACGGCTTCGCTCAAATGGAAGATATGAGCTGCAGTGTCCAACAGACTCCGATAACGGACTTTGCTTGCTGGAGTCTGTATTCAGAGGGGCTAATTCAGGAGTTGTTTATAAATATGAAATAGTACATTAAGGCTGCTATTGTTTGGAGCTCAGACTCCCTTTGTTGGTCTGCACTGCTTTACCGGAAGGTGGTGCTGCTGCAGGGAACTTGGCGAGATTTTGCCTCACCCAACGCGGGCTTTATCGGTGAGCACACCTGGCTGTACCAGGCTCCTGGAGACACTCCCCTTCTGGACCGCAGCCTGCTTTCCCCATAGAGGGTCTACAATGCGGCAGGCTCCACCGCCACTTTACTGAAACCGTACGGTCAAACAGCCACCAAGCTATGCTTCAGATGGTGGGCTCGGAACCCCTCCATCAGCTGCACTGCATCACGGGACACTGCTGGTGCTGGCCCCTGGGAACCTCAGGCGAGATTTGTCCCCATAGACAGCGGAGCTTCAATAGCAGACACACCTGGCTGCACTGGGTTTGGAGGAGACTCCTCTTGCAGGCCGTGGACTACTTTCACTCCATTACGTGGCGTGCCCGATGCTGTTCTACTGGAGCCGCGTGACCTGACCGACTTTGGCACTTCTCCCCGCACTGGGGATTGAGCACATACTTGGCTGTGCTGGACCCCGGAGAACCTTTTCTTTGACATCTGTCGCGGCTTGAGGTGCCCGGGGATCCGTGACACTGCAACAGACCCCTCTGAAAGGAGTTGCTGTCAATGCCACAAATTGGTCTGTACTCCGTGACCCTTCTTTCCGTTTGCTGCTAGCTCTGGTGGCACACCGGTTCCTCTCACCCTGGACCTCTTGCAGGGGTGGACGTTCTCTTTCTCTTTCTCCCTCGCCCCCCCCCCCCCCCCCCCCCTCACTCCGGGACCTGGTCTTCAGCCCCCACTCGAGACTTTCCTGACCATCTTCCCCCACTCCTTTCTCACCCGGCCTTCGCTGCCGCCCATTGCACAGTATCCTGGCTGCTCGTGCTGCCCCTCTCCTTTCCATGTCATCTCATCAGGGGTTGCAAGTGGGCCAGGCTTAGGGAATGCCGACTCAGGCGGCCTTGACATGTTTGTCCTGATTCACTCCTTGCTTGCCTCAACGCAGTATTAGCCCGACCTGGCGGGTCACTTGCCTAGGAGATCTTCGCCCCCAAGTGATTTTCATCTGGGCTACCATGGACTGCGAAAAACCCTCCACTTCCCAATCGCAAACCAAAATCGACTGCTGCATGACCCCTACCCCCCCTCCACAAATTCCCAGGGATCCTCGACTACTCCACCGGACTGCCCTGGTCTCCATTCCAACCCTGACCATACCGACGCCATCCTGCAGGCCATTCAATCCTCTCGATCTGCCTTGAAAACCAAAATCATGGCAGTGGGGTTGTATATCTCTTTCCTAAGCCAGGACCTCAGAGGGGTGGCAGACAGGGTTACGGAGGCAGAAGGATTTGTGTCGGAGCTGGAAGATACCGTCAAGGAACTCAAGTCAATGGTCCAACGCCTTATAATGACATCTTCGGTGCTGCAGGCATGAGCAGAGGCTGCTGAGGGCCAGGCCCGCCACTGTAACCTACGCTTTGTGGGATTCCCCAAAGGTACAGAGGAGCAATACCCCGGACAGTTCTTGAAGACCTGGCTGGCCTCCTGCCTGCCCACCTCCTCCCTATCCATCTGCTTTGTGGTGGAGAGGGCGTGCCACTCCCTTATCCTATGCCCCCCTCTTGGGGTTTCAAAACACCCCATGATAGCCAACTTTCCGAACTATCGGGTTCTGGACACATTCTTCGGGAAGCTAGTAAACTCAATTAGTTTTGTCAATGTTTGACTTGTTTTGGCATGGTTTTTGTAAAATCTTATCAGTGTAGGAGCTGCCGGGCCCTCACCATTATAACAAACATTGGCACTGCCACAGTAGTTACTGGCACTGAACAAAAGTACTTTGTGTGCCGATATGCTCCTTGTGAAAGAGCAGAATGCTGTCACTCAGTGAAGCCAGCTGATACAGAGAGAGACAGAATTTTAATTAACACAAAAGGTCACGGTCAATGCCAGACCAACTTAGGGGCCCAATTACTATAAAGAAAGTCTCAAAAGTGCACTCATGGTAGATGTCCTTGCATTAAGTGCAGCTATTCGGCTTTTGAGAATTCCCAAGAATTTACTGAAGTAGGACAAGAAATAGTTCTCCTAGAAAATATTTGGGAATTGCATTTTAGCATGAGTAAATATGTATGTGAAGATTTGCTTGTGTGAAAATCTGAGTATTTGCAAGTTCACTTTCCCTCCAACCACTTTTTCCCAACTCTGGAAGAAGGTTTACGGCTGCCATTGTCAGTAGTAAATTTCCAACATTTCTCAGTGTGGGAAAAGAATAGAGAAGAGTTGTTGAAAACCCTTAAAACATGCAAGTTAATAGGTTTGCACAGACTCAAAAGGGCATTCTAACCCTGGAACTATTGCTTGCCACTACCTTCAGCCCCAGTATGTAGACCTGCGGAAAGGTGGCAACATAACGGGATTGCAAGTATTCAAACACTACTATGGTATGAGCCCTGGCATAATCAGAGAGGCTATATCAGAGCTCTTATATAATGAGGTTGCTGCCATAATTTGTCTCCACAGTACATGGCACCAAAGGGATGAGTGGATTTTGTTACAGGACAAGTAGACTTATGAAGCAACCTGCCCCATGGACAAGTAGATATTTAAATAAATTCCACACCCCTGAAAGTTAAACTTGTAAGGGGTTGTAAGGTGCGGATCAAAGGATAACCTATGGGAGAGATGGTCTTTGCAATAGTGAAAAACTAAATTAGCAGAAGTTCACTATCGGGATATTGTAAAACACACCAGTACAAGTCCTACCTTTTAAATATATTGCACCCTGCCTGTGGGGTTTCCTTGGACCTACTTTAGGGGTGCCTTACGTGTAGAAACAGGGAAGGTTTGGGCCTGGCAAGTGGGTGCACTTGCCAGGTCGACATGGCAGTTTAAAACTGCCCACACAGACACTGCAGTGGCAACACATGTGGGTGGCACAATCAGTTCTGCTGGCCCACTAGTAGCATTTGAATTACAGGCCCTGGGCCCACACAGGTCACTTTACTAGGATTCCTACCAGTAAATCAAATCTGCCAATCGTGGATAACAAACCACAATCCAAATTTCCAAAGGGAGCACTTGCACTTTAGCACTGATCAGCAGTTGTAAAGTGCCCAGAGTCCTAAAGCCAACAACAGACGGGTAAGAAAAAATAGGAGAAAGGAGGCAAAAAGTTTTGGGATAACCTTGCAAAAAGGGCCAGGTCTAACATTACCAGCCAAATAGATAGAAAGTATCCATCTGGCGGTTCCCCATTACATGCCAGTGACACCTCTGTTGCCATAGCCGTAGCGTCTTTTATTCACTGCACTACCCTACAAGGAACTTGTTTTTGGTATTCCCTACACCCGTCATCTCGGCCACATATTTCCCCTCAGTGCACAACTGTACAACATATCTTAATATTTTATTGTGGGGAGATGGGCTAAGCAGTAGAATCCTGGAACACCCAGTTGAACCCATTCCCTATGCCTAACTTTGCATGGGTAACTTAACGTCTTCTCACAACGCATAATAATTGTATCTGCTTATTGGAAAACACAAGTATATATTTTTAATAAATATCTGGCTAGTTTGCAGGTGAGGGAGAGGCAGGGGAAGTGAAAAAAACAACATTGTATTATTCTAGAAATTACTCCAGATCATGGATGTCCATTTGCAGCATAACACACTCCCTTGCACAGAACTTTGATACTGAAAATGGTAGACTTTTTATTTTTATTTTTTATTTTTATTTATGCAAGAATTAAGGCACATACATCATTTCGTATCATATATCAATATAATAAGTAGAATCCATACAATATGCATTATTTGTCGCTTTCCATGTACATTGTAAGAATGTGGTTACCTGAACAATTTTGGTTTTTACAGCGATGCAACATTCAATGTCATTTGCATTAGGCTATTCCAAATACTGAGGTATAAGAGGTAGTTCACAGATATCCCCTCTAAATGTGTTCCAGCCTCCCCATTTCTTTATCTATTTTTTGGGGCATCCCCTGTGAATATAGACAGTCTTTTCTGCCACCATGGCTGTATCCATATCTCTGCACCATTCCACAAGTGTGGGGGCGGCTGTCCCACCCCAGTGACTGGCAATATTCCTCTTAGCTAGCATAATACCCAGGGTAGGCCAGGTCTGTAATGTTGAATTCAGATCAGTCACATCCCATATATTGAGTAAACAGCATTTGGGCTCTACTGGGACCAGGCTTGCACTTACACTCGTGACAAGGGACATAGCCGACTCCCAGTATGATGCCACTACAGGACATGACCTCGGGGTATGGAAAAATGTGCCAACCTCCCCACATTGTTGCAGGCAGAACGGGGTGTCTATCCTCCTGATCCTACTGAGGGTTGTTCTGGTATAGTAAATTCTGTGGAAGATCTTGAGTTGTACAAGACGCAGTTTAGATGCGATCACCACCTCCCTGGGGGACGCTAGCGCCTCCTGCCAATCCGTAACGTCTAACTCTCCCAGGTCTGCCTGCCATTTCTCTTTCAGCCTCTGTATCGGATCTGGCATGTTTTTAAAGATTTTTCGATAGGGCATAGAAATCGCTTTTTTGTCCATGTGATCCATCAGAAGCCTATTCTCCAGTGAGGAGGCCTCAGGCAGGGTGGTGTCAGGGGGAATTACCACTTCGAGGGCCTGCTTGACCTGTCGGTAACGGAAATGCTCCGTGGATGCCATTTTGTACTGGAGTGTGTGCTTTGTGGGGCCCATTAGGGTCCGGGGCTTATTATAGAGTGCTCGGTGCGGCCCCGTCTCACCCAGCTGCAACCTGTCCAGGGTATAGGCAGGGTCTGTGTGGGGGACATGGATCCAGTAGTTAATCACTATCAGCTGAGAGGTCCAATAGTATGTCTGTATGTTGGGGAGGGCGATGCCCCCATCGTACCAGGTGCGGTACAATTTCACCATAGTTATGCGGGCCGGCTTATTGTCCCAGAGGAGTTTTAGAACTTCTACTTTAATGGCGCCGAAGTAGGACTGGGGCACTAAGAAGGGTGTGTTTTGGAGAGCGTAAAGGAACCTGGGGAGTGCCATCATTTTGAAAAGCGCCACTTTTCCTAGGCGTGACAGGGGCAGCTACTGCCAATGTTTGGTATCCCTCTGCAATCGCTTCAAGAGGGATTGAAGATTTAGTGTCAGAAATACCTCAGGGTCGTGGGTGATGTGGATTCCCAAACATTTGAATGTGTCTTCCACTATTGTTACAGCGCAGCCAGCTAGGAGGAGTGGTGGAGGACCCCACAAGGCGTAGAGCACCGGCTTCGCCCAATTAATCGTGTAACCTGAATATCGCCCGTAGGAGCTACAAATATCTAGGAGACAGGCCAGGGAGCGTCTGGGAGAGGCCATGTAGAGCAGGATATTGTGTGCATAGAGGGATATCCGATCCTCACATCCCTCAGTCCATTTAAGCCCTCGAATGACCGGGTCTTGTCATACCCATGCCGCCAGAGGCTCAAGTACTAGGGTGAAGAGAAGTGGCGATAGTGGGCAGCCCTGCCTCGTGCCACGATGCAATGGGAGCTCTTCCAACCTATGCCCATTGGTCACTACGTGGGCCATGGGAGAAGTATATAGCAGCCTAATCCAAGAGCAAAATTTCGGTCCGAACCCCAATTTTTGAAGCACAGCAAAGAGAAAGGGCCATTTGACTGTGTCGAAAGCCATGCACACGTCTGACAGCACAACAGCTTCCTCCTGGATGGTATGTCTACGGCCCAACACGTTGTGGAGGCGCCTAATATTTAAGGTTGTATTTCTCCCCGGCATAAACCCAGGTTGATCCTGGTGTATCAGTGTTGCTAGGTGCGGCGTGAGTCTGTTGGCTAAAGTCTTGGCCAATATCTTGGCCTCTGCGTTGATCAGGGATATGGGCCTGTAGGAGGAACACTCCTGCACGGGTTTGCCGGGTTTATGAATGGCCACTATCGTTGCCGTTCTTTGGTCTCTTGGTAATTCACCCTTGGCCAAACTGGCCTCATAAATGGCTACCAAATACGGTGTGTGTGTTGTCGCGTTACGTTTTTACCACTCAATGGGAATACTGTTTGGGCCTAGTGCTTTCTCTGACTGTAATTTACCAATTGCCGTCGCTATTTCTTCCGCGTAAAGCTCTGCCTCTAATAATTGAGGCTCGCCTCCGTTAGCCTAGGCAGTTTAATATCGCGGTGGAACTCCTCAGTGTCTTTTTGTGTAATTGTGAGTGTGGAAGTATAAATCTGTTCGTAGTTTTGTGCAAGTAGGTCTACTATACTTTGGGGATTCCGAGTGGTGTCACCCGTGGGGAGCTGGAGTTCTGCCTTTTCCCTTTTACCCAACCAGGCCACTAACTTTCCAGCTTGGGAGACATATTTAACCCATTGAAATACCCAAGGGGGAAATATAATGACATAATCCATAGGAAATATTCACAACATACAAAACTGAAAAATACAAATTTACCTGAAAGCAATAGAGAATGCATCTGATGATAATCCCAATGAAAAGGTAAAACTTACACTTACAGCAATTATCAAAAATAAAAGAGAGAAGTTTAAACCAAATTCGATTGACATAGGGGTCATATCTTGCAGCTCCATGCTCAGTCTCACTAGGTGGGTCTATAGTTTTTTCATGGTTGTGGTTGGTGAAGCCAATGACACCAAATGAAAATGTAATATTGGAGTAAATTATTGTAAACTAAATTATGAAGTGGGCATTTGTCATACTGTTTAAACAATTATTTCCAAATTAGAAAAGTACAACTTGGGGTCCTGTCATTGCCAATAGGAATTTATTCATTTATGTTGGAAGCATGTTTATTTTTGATAAAACTAATACATCCGCTCTCTCAACTAAAATCTGTTCTTTCTGTCCTAGGAGAGAAGCCATAAGTCCTATCGCCCTTTGACAGTCCTGACATTTCGCTTGAACTATGTCTTTAGCGAGTTGAATGCTGTACTGTACCATTTCCTCAACCTCATCTTGCATGCTGTTGTGTGCTTGGTTTTCCTCAAAGTCTGCAAGCTCTTCCTGGACAACCAAACCAGCCTTATTGCATCTCTATTGTTTGCTGTGCATCCAATACATACAGAAGCAGTAAGTACATTTGATATGATTTTTGTACTTAAAATCGCATGTGCATTACTTGATTTTCTCTATTGCAGGTCATGGGGGGGGGGGGGGGGGGGGAGAAAAGGACAGTCTTCATATTTTTTCCTCTCTCTTTCTAAGGTGCCCTTGTTCTCAGCCTTTCGGTGTAAAATGGCACTGTGAGATGGTATTTTCAGCTGTGGATTGTGTTCCACCTAGTTTCTAAGTGTTGAATTACAAATTTGCCAAATGTTGACATCTGAGGAGTGTAGGAGAGTGTTCGAGATTCTGATGAGTTCCCGTTGAGGAGTGTCAATAGGAAGGTGTGTGAAGGAGTGAAAGACCTTTTTTTTTTTTTTTTCTTTTTTATTGACTCTGATGCACGAGTGTCAGGAGGAGAATTGAGAAGGGGGTAGCATGATGTTCTGTCCAGACCAGGGTTATGGAGGTGTTGCAGCGAATTGAGCAGGCATAATGAGGTTGTGGATATTTGATTTGTAGTGTGCAGGTTTGAAGATGCACTGCTTGGTGGCCAGATTACTTAGGAGTGTGCTGAGCAAATTTTTTCATGTCTTGGTGTTTGAATCACTGGGTAGATTGAAGCTTCCAAGGAACTCTGGGCGCGAGTGCTGAATGAAGGCAGTGGTGATGAGAACCAACAATTCGATGACCAAGTTATTGTTGGGTTTGGGCAGTCTGTTGATCAGGTAGGAAGAAGAGTGGGCCCCTGAGAGAGTAGATACGGCAGATGAAGAGTTTGAATGACTTGGGTGATTTGAGCCTAGGTAGAGCACAGGGGGCAGGTCTATTTGTGGATGACAGTGAGTCCTCCTATCTTGTGAGAGTGGTCTGTGTTCTAGAGGCTCTAGCCTGCAGTGATGAGGATGCCAAGGATGTGTGTAGCAGTGGGTTTGAGCCTTTTTTCTGTGTTTCTAGTTTGTTTTGTGTGATCATAGCTCTGGTGTGCATGGATGACCCCAGAGTGGTGACTGATAAGAGCTTAAGTGTATGTAGCCTAGGTGGGGGGGGGAGGGGCTGGGGGGTTGCGAGTGCGTTATTGACTGCAATTAGGATGCCATGTTTTATATTTTCTGCTGCAAAGATTTATTTGTATGATTTGTGAGTCAGTGCAGGATCTAGATTGATCCAGAGCATGTGTGGCACATGATAGTCTTGGGCTACCTATGCAGCAGAGGTTGTGGCCCTAGACCCTTTATGATCAGTAAAGAAAGAGTTTTGTTCGCATGCTTTAGGGAAAGAAGACTGCATTTTCCACCTGAAATACACATTGCCAAGGACAAATGGAGGTTACTTACTGATTCCTTTTCCATTATCTTACCAATTTCATTACCACGTTTGCCCTGTGGGAGTTCTTTCCGAACACTGCAAAACACAGTTAGTAGCTTGAATAATAAAGGAAGACAAGAGGGAATACTGGTGGTGAGTTGGTACAATCATGTATTTTACTCAGCATTTAGAATTCTGCTTCAGTAAATGTAGGCATGGTAGGTATATTTGGTGATAAGCAACATGTGTTCGGCCATAATGTGCAAATCTGTAGCACAGAAATTGTCACGTTTATACACTAAAATACAATTCAAATATTTTATTGGCATGACAAGTCAGAAAAGTGCTACCGTGTTAATCACATAAAATCATTAAATATTTCAGAGGTGCAATAGTGATCATTTAAGTTTCTATGATTTTAATTTTTTAAGTCCATGTTTTGTGGTTATTTTATTTTTGGAGACATGCATAGAGGTGTATTTTGATACTCTCGTTTCTGGCATATTTCTCTGGCAGTTTTCTTCTTCATTTTTACTAGCAATGGCTTCCGTTTTGTATTGAGTGTCCTTGTAGGTATGGCAGTGCAGAAGAAAGTGTTTCTTGGTCTCTGTATCTCCCATATCACGTTTTTGCCCCAGTTCCATTTTCTAAACTCATCCTTCACAACATGTCTCCAATCAAATATATTATTTTGAATGCTTCTTGGACAGTTACCAACACTTTCACAAGATATTGATGTAAAAGAGTCCACAAGCCCAACAACGTCACATATATATTCTGGAAAGAAATCTTAATAATGACAAGATTATGCCATGACTTGACTCGAGTATGGACTCCTCTATCTTGGCCCTACAAACTATAAGTACATTAATCTGTTGGGACAGTTGTGTTCTAGTATGTTCACTGGTGTAGTGTTAGCAATCTTGATCTCTGTTATATATTTCATTTAAGGACCAATTCACTCCTGCATTCAGCTGTTTTGGGAAATGGGTAGAAGACGTGGCTTTGAACAACGAGATGATCTGAGTGCCACCCGTATACATTAAATAAATAAATAAATAAATACAAGGTATAAGGTAAGGCCAGCACAGGAGCCTAGTTTACCAACTTTTTGGTGTGACCAAGACCTCTGTAATGTAGAAAGGTCCATTGAGGCAAAAGGCCATCTATGATTCACAGGATGACCACATTTGTGTGCCTGATGATTCATGAAAAAGGCTAGTAAATGAACATATGTCTCTGACTCTAGGAGTAGTGATGTCACTTATTTATTTTGTTTAGCGCAAACCAACTAATGCTGTACACCCAACCTGCATGCCTTTCTAGAAAAATAGGTGGTAATGGGATTGAAGACAATAATGTAATTTCCTAACTGGAGGTCTATTTCAACCATATCATAACCACCGTTGCAATTGTAGCTGAGATACAAACTGCAATGCTTTCAAATGGACATTGAAATATGATATACAATATGTTTTTCATGCTCATATGCCTGCTATTGCAAATAGTAAATATTTGAGGTAAAGTAGTAAGCATTTAAAAATAATTAATGAAACTAAAATCATTCAATAATGCTGGACAGCTAACAAAACAGCAAGTAATGCAAAGGAATGCATAGTTTGCTTTAAAAATCCCGTCACTGGTGATATCATTTATATTTGGAACTCAGCGGGTTATCAGTTATGACATATCGTGTCAAATGCATTTATTTATGATACATTGTGGAAGACTGCCATGGGACATGAGTGCAGTTGTACATACTGAGAGGATTTGATCATGTTATGTTTGTATTAGTACTATGAAGCAGTGTCTTAAATGTGAAAGTGCTATACATAACTAGTGTGTCAAATGTAATATATGGATGTTTCTATGCAATTGAGCTTTAACACACAGACATCATTCTCTTGATTTGGTTGACAAACTTTGTGAGTAGTTCTTTTGTACATGTAGGTCATTAAATGTGATCCTGTATGAACAATGCTTTCAAACTAGGTAGTCGAAATGAATATTATGCACGCTATAAAAATTAAAACAAGCTTTTGAACTGTTATTTTGCAATGCAACTACTATCCATATTAAAAGTCTAATTCTCAAAAGGACATGCATATATGCGCAAGGCTTAAAAATAAGTGTGGCATTAGTGAAATAACCACTTAATCCCCAAGTGAGCCTGTAGCGTCTCAAGTTCGTTACAAGGACACATATGTCGTCACTGAGTATTTGACAATTTGTGTTAGCCCATGACTACGAGTCATTGTGTTTCCTGCTTGATTACAAAAAAAGAAATATAATTTAATATTTTATTTACTTCCCTTGCACTCATTAGTTAGTCATAGATCTGCTTCCCTGTCCCTTCACTCCTGAGGCTTTCAATGAATTCTGTTATATTTGAAACTATTTTACTTAGAACAGAGTAGGATGTGGTTACTTCATCCATCTTATCTTTAGGCTCTTCGTACGTAGCTTTCTACTACCTGCATTTTGCCGCATTAACTTCTTAAATAGGCTGTTCTGTTAACTGATTAGTAGTACTTTCTAATGAGCTGCAAAATTTCTAATTTCGGGATTGTGCCAAGTTGCTGCAAACAAGCAATAGTAACACCACTTCTGAAAAAAGCTTTGCTTGACCCAGCTTGTCCAAAAAACTATCGACCTATATCCCTTCTACTCTACCCAGTGACGATCATAGAGCGATTAGTTAGTAGGACACTTTCACAGTTTTTAAAAACCAACAACAAATTGGAGGATGTGCAATTTGGCTTCCGTCCAGGGCACGGGACAGAGACTGCCTTGGTGACTGCCCTGGACGATCTTCGAATGCGAGTGGATAGGGGACAATCAGCTATATTGATTTTGTTGGACCTGTCCACTGCATTCGATACGGTCAATCACGAGGTCTTACTGACTAGGCTTGCTAGAGTTGGAGTAGAGGGTATGGCACTGAAATGGTTTCAATCCTACCTAGCTAACAGACGACAGGCAGTAGCCCTCCCTCCCTACCGATCAGACTTCACCAATATCCAGCATGGTGTTCCACAAGGGTCCGCGATTAGCCCAATTTTGTTTAACATCTATATGAGCCCATTGATGGCTGTCATTAAGTCACATAATGTTAACCTAGTTAACTATGCGTATGACACTCAACTTATCTTGTCGCTGGGATGAAATCATTCTATACCATTGGAAGACTTCCATGCGTGTATTGCAGGATACTGCACAATGTTTGAATGACAATTACTTACAATTTAACAGCGACAAGACAGAAATGTTATACTGTACAGTTGGGAAAGCCCCTCTCTCACTTCCCACGAGGTTCTGGCCTATCCCCACGGCTGTACCACAGACACCTTCAGAGATGGTGTGAAACCTGGGTGTTAGTTTTGACAATAACCTGAGTCTAGAAACTCATGTGAACAAAACAGTTAGGAGTTGCTTCTCCCTGATAAGAATGCTTCGGATGGTTCTTCCACTGCTACCTACACAGGCCAGAGCATTGATAGTAAGGAGTTTCATCCTGAGCCGACTGGATTACTGTAATTTTCTGCTGCTGAAGTCCCCAAGATTTCTGATTGGGAGACTCCAGAGGATCCAGATAGTGGCGGCCAAGTTAGCTCTAATGAAACCAAGGCGCTCATCTGCCTCTCAGGCTCTTTTGGAGCTTCATTGGCTCCCAGTCTTACAGAGGATACAATTCAAGTCACTGTGTATTGTTTTTAAGGCCCTGCATAGACTTGGGCCCTTACCACTGCAGAATAAATTTGAATGGTATGTCCCTTCTTGTAATTTTTGCTCTTCCTCAGCTAAACTGGTGAGAGTACCCAGATTTAAAAGCATAATATCTGGAGGAAGGGCTTGTAGTGTTGCAACGGCACGACTCTGGAATCCACTTCCAAACGATCTTAGACAGATGGAAAACCTGATGCAGTTCAGGAAGAAACTGAAGACTTGGCTTTTCCCTAGAGCATAACTTCAGTTTTCTCTCATCTGAAATGGAATACTATCCTTCTTATTGCACTTGGGCTCAGTAGACTATATGTATCTCAGCACCAGGATACCTGTAGGGTCACAGTGCGCTTTATCAGTCTTGCTAACATAACATAACATTGAGGGTTGGAACCTTAGTCGCAAAGGCACCATATGGATCTGTTCCAATATCCTCTCCTCTAATATAACATATCTTCTAGAGCACTGCCACTATTACTCATTCATATTTTTGTTCCCACTGCAGGTTACAGGCGTGGTTGGAAGAGCGGAACTTTTATCTTCGATTTTTCTTCTGGCTGCATTTCTCTTCTACACAAAGTCCAAAGGTCCGGACAATACTATAGGTAAATTTACACCAAATATACTAAGCCTCCTTTACCTTTTCATTGCCTTTTAAGCTGAAATTTTATTTTAGAACAAATATCTCCTTATTTATTTGAATTCAGCAGTGAATACAAAATAGATCCACAAGATATTCCTGATCAAGATATGGCAGAATAAAAGTTATGATCCATTCAGTACCTTCAATTGTGGCATAACCAAGTGGAAGTGCATGTTAAACATATGTTAAAAAAGAGGTTTGGGCACATGGGGCGGGCTGGCGTACGTCATTTCATGCACATGTGCAAAATGCACATTCAACATCATAATGAGGAGCCCTTGTTCGGCTCTTTATGGTAATGAAGTTGTTCAGGGCATTACACCTTTTTTCATGTCACACAAATATGTACGTTTCAAAATTCGGGACCAGACAACAACCTACTGTATGATGTTAGATAGAGTGTGTGAATATTGCTGGTTTTGCTCTCAATGTTAGTTGCATACTGTGTAATAGAGATGGGTTAATTTACTTTTGTGTGGTGGAAACCTGAATTTCATCAATTGATACCATGTCTGTGTCCTGGTGCTTTTTGATACTCTGTCTGTGGGTACCTTGCCATCTACTGACAGGCCTCTGAGTTGGGATCAGACACTGCTTCCATAGCTTTTCTAGCAAAGCTTTGGATAAGCTCTAACCCTGCCTGTATGCACAGGCTTCCCAGTTCAAGTTAGAAAATGCGAGGTGTGATTAACAATCATATCCCACTGAACAGAGTTTATGGTGCACTCTGCAGGCTTTGTCCTGCGTTTCTCATCACCGTCTGTTTTCAGCAGTTGACCCACTTAACTTATGTACCCCTCATTTGTGAAACAGTTGTCTGAGCTGTTTGTGCTGCCATCAGTACGAAGTACCGCTGAAACTATCTACCTGGTACACAGCGTAAGGGTGCACCAGTACCTCCGAAGTTGTTGAATTTCATTGTCAGTATGAGGAATCAAGAGTCGACAGCCGGGTCTCGGGTACTTGCTATCTTTGTGCATGTGAGGTAACCTAACTTGGACCCCCTCCCACACTTTTGGTCACCCTGATTTGTTGCACAAACTACGGCTTTGGCTCAGCTCAACAAGATTTGACTTTCCAACCCAACGATGCACCAAGGTTTATTGTGAGAGTACAGGTTGTTTTAGCCCCGCACAACCTCACTCAATACATAGTTAATGTGTTGTCTCTGCTTCCTGGGTAACTAACATTCCCTTAAAAGGGATCAGGGACACAGTGGGAGTTCAGACCCAGTTTTGTGCTTTACAATATCGTGCAC
Organism: Triturus cristatus; assembly: GCF_964204655.1. NCBI lineage: Eukaryota > Metazoa > Chordata > Amphibia > Caudata > Salamandridae > Triturus > Triturus cristatus. Next base: position 992,627,502 of record NC_140585.1, on the reverse strand, counting down.
AAGTACTGCACTAAGGAGAAGATACTTTATATTTGAAAATGTTTATTTCAACTGTCCAATCCTGTTACTTAGTTCATGTAAAATAACCATAGAGACTATTATTAAAGCAGCAATAACGCATGCTGCTAAAAGTGAGGATATTGTGAACATTTCTACCATTGTTGAAATATCATCTGGCAAACGCGTTATTCTGTGAGAGCATGGAGTAGCTTAACTTGCATTTAGAGGTTCTTAGAATTCAGCGCATTGCATACCTGTTTTACTCCAAGAAGCTGTTATCAGTAGCCTGGAGAGGGTGCTTCTTCGAAAGGAAACTTCAACTGGGCTCAGCTCCTCTCGTCTCAGACTTGGCTCTGTATAACTCTCACCGTAGGACTGGATGCTGCAGCAGTCTGGCAGTTTTATGTGCGATAATCTGGGTTGAAGGACCTCTCTACCGAAGTAACTACTTATTAAGCCTTTTATACTGTTGACCACCTATTTAATCTTACATGAGAAATCTCAGACCCCCTTTGAGAGGGCCACGAGGCATGTAGGGGTTACTTGGCCCAACCGTTGTGGTTGAGGCCCTTTACTCCTGATGTCCCGGGGCCCGACGTAGGGCCCAATTACGATGCGGATGAGACCGCCACCGACACCCGGCCAGTGGCGGTTTCCATCGGTGCTTAAATTTTGAGATCAAGTAAGTTTCGTCCTGTGGGTATGGTGCTGTTGACCTGTTGCAGTAAAAGGTCAAACAAGCTTGTCTCCCTAGGATTTCGTAACAGACAAGGTCTCAGTTTTCTCTGCGTACTCATTAGGGTTGCATTAGAATCTACAACTCAGCTTCTCACGTGGATGCTTTCTGTTGTAGTTGCAGACTGGCAAGATCTGTCCATTCCTGGAAACCCTTGTCTGCTTCTGTAGCTGTGCTTTGCTCTTCTTGGTGCATGGGAAGTAGAGCATGCAAAAAGCACAGTTTCACCCCCCACCTCCCTGCAATCTCACCACCACTCGCTCCACCTCTCCCGCTTCCCCCATGTTCGGTCTATCTTTCACCCTGAGATTTTAGGGCAGAAATATGCAGAGACGTCAAGAAGCTGTGGCCCGCAGGTCACTTTCCAATGGTAGTCTTGTTGAGAGGTCAGTTGCACACCAGTGGTGCACTGAATCCAGTAGTATGTGATACTTCCATCCTCTCCGCCACTCCTGACCTTTGAGCAACCACACTTAGTGCAGCTTGCAGTTCAGGGAGTTCCAAGGTCTCAGCTGCTTATCTCGGTTTCCTCTAGAATTATCCATTTAGTCTATCCTGGCTGTCTCCCTCTCAACGGGAATGGACACCATGCCATACAAGTCAGATTCTTTTGGCGAGTCGGACCAGGAACAGCACGATCTCAAATTACCTTAGCTATCCGGCTGCCTTTGATCCACCCACAGGTTATGCCCCTTAGTTCAACTCTTTCCTGGAGACTACAAGTGTGAAGCTTAGGGCTGGAGATACTGCCTCAGTCCTTCGTGAGGCTTTTTGTGCTCTTTGTTCTGCTACTTGCATTGTGTAAAGGAGTGCACTCAACAGGGCATAATTTACCGATATTCTTTGTTATAGAGGAAAGCGCATACTGTGTCAGTCTTTACTGATTCGTTCATCATGGGTGACTTGTAGCACTTCCGTTTATACATAGTTTGATTCCTTACATTACAATCATTTGTTTATAGTCCTAGAATTTTTATTTACATTTCATATTTATGTAAACATATGAATGAAAGCACCCCTTTGATGCAGAGAATATATATATATTCTAATTGCACAATGAGGTAATTTCTGGTGCATCAATAGTATTCACTCTGTGAATAAACTGAGTCTCCTTGTTTTCTTTTTCAAGGCACCATACCACTACTCCAATGTTTTCTAATTGCATAATAAGGAAATAAATGGGCTTACAGGGTTTGCCTTGTTCTTTTTATTATCCTTACTATACTAGTATAGTACTGTACTTACTATACTTGTATGCCATATCTCTAATTCAGTGTTTTGTAATTGGAGAAGAAGGCAATTTTTCAATAATAAGAATCCAGGGTTTTCCTCGTCTTTCATATTATCCTTGATGCCATTCAAAAGTTAATTATCTTTACTTTTCAACACTAGCGACACGTTTTTGGCCCTTGAATGAGTTTCAGGCCTCCTTAGTACAATGTTACAAGGACAAATATGACTCCATGTCTGTAACGCCCTGAACGTCTCAGGATCGTTTAACAGACACGACAATGAGGACGCAACCACTAGTGAAGGGTTAGTTGTTTTAATGAAGGCAAATATAATACAAAGAATAAACAAAAGTTATAGTCACTGGAATCCTCCAGGCTAAGTACGTTACCAGCCCACAGCACGGATGGTCCTAACCGTCCTCTGCATATACGCCGGTCCCGGCGTATGCCAACAGAGGGCAGAAATGAAATGGCCGACAATGCCAATCGGTAGGCTGTGAGGGGCACGAAGAGTGTTGGGGAGAATCGAGGAGTCAGAGAAACACCCAGCCGGGGTCTCTACCTGAAGGGAGCAGCCGCTCAACCTCTTCCTCAGACTGCACCGGGACGCGGAGTCACCTCCTGGTGATGCGTCACCGATACCCCAATCACAAGCAAGAAGACTGAACCGAGAGCAGCCGCTCGATCGATCCTGTGGACTTCCGAGTCTGTAACGCGGCAAACACCTCCTGGTGTGCGTTACAGCTGGCAGTCCCTGTGTCTCTGGTCGGGCTGGGAGTTACGACTCCAACCAGCAAAAGCGCCACTGCGCTTGGACTCAGCCGAGTCAAAAAGCGAAGCTCAATGGTTGACCGGTAGAGCTTCCGGGTCCTTCACAGGTGACGATGGGGCAAGACACGGCCCAGGGAGTAACGACTCGACCTACCTCCGTTCTTGCCTTACTGGAGCACCACTCCGGAACACTGCTCTTCACGAAGCAGGTACGTCGGTGTGAACACAATATCCGACAGCGTTGTACCTCCCGGTTCCTCCCTTTATAGGGAGTGTTTTCCTTGAGTTATGTAACAGCTCTCCTGTTTACATAAGGGCGTGTTTCCTTGAGTTATGTAACAGCTCTCCTGTTTACATAAGGGCGTGTTTCCCTTGAGTTATGTAACAGCTCTCCTGTTTACATAAGGGCGTGTTTTCCTTGAGTTATGTAACAGCTCTCCTGTTTACATAAGGGCGTGTTTCCCTTGAGTTATGTAACAGCTCTCCTGTTTACATAACCTCTCAACCGCTAAGCATCCTGGGAGATGTAGTCCGTTTTCGCCGGTTACCGTTTTCCTCCCCTCGTATGACAGGAATTCTTGACAGTACATCCTCCCTCTCAGCGGCTCCCCACGGGTCCAGCGCTGGCAGGAAAACGCCGATGGAACAAGGAGACCAAGCGCGGAGCATGAACCCCTTCAGCCGGTTCCCATGAATGCTCCTCCGGGCCATAGCCTTTCCACGCAACCAGGTACCACAGCTTCCCCCTGCGCCATTCGGACGCCCGTATGCCCGACACTTCATACTCCACCTCCGACTCCACGCATACCGGCCGAGGTGTCCCAGACGGCTCGGAGGGTGCTGGTTTGAGCAATGATACATGAAAGACAGGGTGTATCCGCAATGACTGGGGCAAGCACACCTTCACGTTCACGGGACCCATACACTTGGTAATTCGATAGGGGCCCATATACTTGGGATGGAACACACTGTTCTTTCGAAACCTCATGTTTCTTGTGGATATCCAGACGTAGTCTCCAGTGCGGTACAGTGGCCCGGGCCTTCTCTTCCTATCTGCCGCAGCCTTGTATCTTCTCTTGGCCTCTATTAGGACAGCCCTTGAGCGCATCAATGTGTCTTTTATGTGTGCCACCCTGTCCGCTGTGGCGGGAATCCTGTCCTCTCTGAACGGATGTAGAAATGGCAAGAACCTGGGATGTTGTCCATAGTTGCTATAGAACGGAGATGACTGTGTGGAGCTGTGAGTGGCGTTGTTATAGGCTATCTCTGCAACCCATAGCAAGTCGACCCATTCTTCCCTGCCCTGGTCCACAAAACATCGCAGATACTGTTTGAGCGTTTGGTTCAGGCGCTCGGTTTGGCCGTCCGTTTGAGGGTGGTAGCTGGTGGACAGGGCGGTCTTAACATGCAGCGCAGTGCACCAAGTCTTCCAGAATTGCGCAGTAAACTGCGACCCCCGGTCCGACACGATCACCCCAGGTAATCCATGCAGTCGTACCACATTCTTTAGGAGTAGTGACGCCAATTCCCCGGCCGTAGGGACTCTCTTGCAGGGGATGAAGTGCCCCATTTTCGTCAAGTAATCCACCACCACCAGTATTGCCGTCATCCCCTGGTCTACCGGTAGGCCCACCACGAAGTCCAGTGATATGCTATCCCATGGTCTATCCGGGGTTGGAAGTGGATGTAAGAGCCCTTGGGTTCGGCCATGGTCGGCCTTCATGGTAGCACACGTAGGACACTCCTGTCCCCACCTCCTGACATCCACTCTCATGGTTGGCCACCAGAAATGCCGTCCCATGCTAGCCACCGTTTTTTCAAAGCCCAAATGACCTGCGCATGGAGAGTCATGGCACCAGATGAATGCTTGTTTCCTTAGCCTAGGCGTGGGTATCAATAGGCACCTGCCCTTCAGGGGTATCCCGTCCTTCAGCTGCCATTCTCTGTGACTGAGGAGCCACCTCCGCCATGCGAATGACCTGATCCCTCTCTTTATTCCCCTCAGGAAAGTATCCGGTTGGATAACCCCCAATACCATCCTCGGGGAAATGATGGAACGCTCGGTCGCAGGCAATGGTTCCTTAACTGCAGATTGACGGGACAGGGCGTCCGCCTTTCGGTTTTCCGTCCCCGGCCGATATGTGATGCGGAAGTTGAACCCCGCAAAGAAGATCATCCACCGCAGCTGCCTGGGAGAAAGGTGTCTAGTGGCCGTCATGAACTGTAGGTTCCGATGGTCCGTGTACACCGATACCACATGTCTTGCCCCCATCAACCAATGCCTCCATTCGGTGAAGGCGTCCTTGATTGCGAGAAGCTCCTTCTCCGCAATATGGTAGTTGCGTTCGGCGTCGTTGAGTTTGCGGGACATGTACGCAACGGGATGAAGCACCCCTGTGTCGTGGTTGCGTTGGGACAAGATAGCCCCCAGCGCCACATCCGATGCGTCCGCTTCCACCACGTAGGGGAGATCCGGATCGGGGTGAGCCAACACGGGCGCCTTGTAGGGGAGATCCGGATCGGGGTGAGCCAACACGGGCGCCTTACCAAAGGCGCTTTTCAGGGCCTCAAAGGCTTTGTTCGCTTCAGGGGACCAGACAAACTCCTTGGACTTCCTCAGTAGCTGTGTGATTGGGGCCACCACTCCTGAAAATCCATCTATGAACCGCCTGTAAAAGTTGGCGAAGCCAATGAAACTTTGGACGTCCTTCACGCTTTGGGGCACCGGCCATTCTTTCACCGCCTTGATCTTTCGTTCTGCCATCTCCTGTCCCTCTGGACTCAGCATCACTCCGAGGAATTCCACGGATGTGACGTGGAAGTCACACTTGCTGAGTTTACAAAACAGCATGTTTTCCCTCAGCTTTTGGAACACAGCTTTGACGTGGTGTACGTGCTCCTCCACACTGGACGAATAGATGAGGATGTCGTCGATATATACGACCACGTAGATATCCAACTCCTCTCTGAATACCTCATTCAAAAAGTACTGAAAGGCTGCCGGGGCGTTGCACAGACCGAACGGCATGACGAGGTACTCAAAAAGGCCGAACCTGGTCTTAAAGGCGGTCTTCCACTCGTCTCCGTCCCTCATGCGCACCAGATGGTATGCCCCTTTCAAATCCAACTTGGTGTAGATACGAGCTTTCTTGACCTGTTCCAGAAGTACACTGATGAGAGGCAAGGGGTACCGATTTTTTATGGTTATCGCATTCAATACCCTAAAGTCCACACAGGCTCTCAGCTCCCTATTAGCCTTCGGGATGAAGAAGAGTGGCGAGGCAGCCGGAGACTTGGACGGGCGGATAAATCCTAGCTTGAGGAGTTTATCCAGGTACCCCCGGAGATGCACGTTTTCAGGCTCCGTCAGGGCATACAGCCTGCCGCTGGGAACGCTGGCCCCTGGCACCAGGTCGATCTGGCAGTCAAACTGTCTATGTGGTGGTAGCACTTCCGCCTTCACCTCATCAAATACATCCTCAAAACTGTGATAAGCCTGGGGGAGAGCCACATCTTTTTCTGCCGCTGTAGCCACCGTCTGACTCCCGCTCTCATCTGCGTCCAGGGATTCCGTTCTTATTCCACAATGCAGGATGCAATACGGTGACGTCATTTCGATGCGATGTGTTGGCCAATCCACAAAGGGGTTGTGTTTCTGTAGCCACGGCAATCCCAATATGACGCCATATTGGGGCGCTCGGATGATGTTAAAATCGATTTGTTCCAAATGGTTCCTCCCATATCTCATCGGAAGGACCCCCGTGTGCTGTCCGATGGGCCCCGTCACCAATCGCCTTCCGTCTACAGCATAGACGTCTTCGGGTACAGCTTTGGGAAGAAGCACTAGCCCTAGCCTGCATGCCTCGTTGTGGTCCATAAACATGCCAGTGGCCCCTGAATCCACCATGGCCACAACGGGTATCCACTGGTCATGCACTCCCACGTGCACCGTGATAAACAGGTGTCGTTGTCCCTTAGTGACCGAGTTGGAAAGTGAAGGGATGGATGAGTGACTCCGAGATGCCCCTTCTCTGGTCTTGGAGTCCTCTAGTTTTCCGCCGGTATGTCCACCACGGCTGTTACCGACCGGTTGGCCCGATAACGTGACGTCTTCGGTTTGGCAGGGCATTCACGTACGTAGTGGCCTTTTTTGCCACAATATAGGCACAATCCTTGTTTACGGCGTGACTCTTTCTCCGTGGCTGTGAGGCTCGCTCGTATTGCGCCGATGTCCATGGGTTCTCCCTTGGATGCGGTGGAAGTTTCAGGACTTCCCACCGTCACATAGGATGGAAGGGATTTTCCTTTTCTCCCATGATCCCCCTTTCTTTCACTTAGCCTATGTTCCAGCCGTAATACCAGGTTGATAAGGCCCTCACATGTCTTGGGTTGAGGGTCAATATGAGCCACGGCGTCCTTGAGCTCATCGCACAGCCCTTGATGGAAGAGCGCCGTCTGTTTAGCAACAGGCCACTTGGTTTCCGCAACCAGCCTTCGGAACGCGTTGAGATACTGCACCAGGTCGTTGGATCCCTGTCTCAACTCAAGCATTTCACGGTCCGCCGTGTACGAGTCAGCCCTTCTGTCGAATACCTTCAGGAATTCCTCGCGAAAAGCACCCCAATCACATAAGAGGGGGTCGTCCCTGCTCACCAGAGGTACGGCCCATTGTGCCGCGTTTCCCGCCAAATAGGATATAAGGAAAGCCACACGAGCCTGACTCGTGGGGAACGCCTTTGGTTTGCACGATAAATGTAGCGCCACTTGTGTGAGGAATACCTGCACTGTGTTAGGATCCCCACTGTACCTCTCTGGTGTCGCCAAGGGGATGGCTACCGGCATTTCCACTACTACCGCAGGGGTCTGATTCGTGAGGGAGGTGCTGGGCGTGAGCGGGTCCAATTGGATAGCATCCAGTCTGGCTTTTACATCGGCTGTTTCTTGCCTAGAGGCAGCCACTTCAACTTGCATGGCCGCTAAAGCAGCCAGCACATCATCAAGTGTTGCCATGTCTGTTATCGACCGGGAGACAGTTAGTGTTATTAAGGTCGGATATTTTGTAACGCCCTGAACGTCTCAGGATCGTTTAACAGACACGACAATGAGGACGCAACCACTAGTGAAGGGTTAGTTGTTTTAATGAAGGCAAATATAATACAAAGAATAAACAAAAGTTATAGTCACTGGAATCCTCCAGGCTAAGTACGTTACCAGCCCACAGCACGGATGGTCCTAACCGTCCTCTGCATATACGCCGGTCCCGGCGTATGCCAACAGAGGGCAGAAATGAAATGGCCGACAATGCCAATCGGTAGGCTGTGAGGGGCACGAAGAGTGTTGGGGAGAATCGAGGAGTCAGAGAAACACCCAGCCGGGGTCTCTACCTGAAGGGAGCAGCCGCTCAACCTCTTCCTCAGACTGCACCGGGACGCGGAGTCACCTCCTGGTGATGCGTCACCGATACCCCAATCACAAGCAAGAAGACTGAACCGAGAGCAGCCGCTCGATCGATCCTGTGGACTTCCGAGTCTGTAACGCGGCAAACACCTCCTGGTGTGCGTTACAGCTGGCAGTCCCTGTGTCTCTGGTCGGGCTGGGAGTTACGACTCCAACCAGCAAAAGCGCCACTGCGCTTGGACTCAGCCGAGTCAAAAAGCGAAGCTCAATGGTTGACCGGTAGAGCTTCCGGGTCCTTCACAGGTGACGATGGGGCAAGACACGGCCCAGGGAGTAACGACTTGACCTACCTCCGTTCTTGCCTTACTGGAGCACCACTCCGGAACACTGCTCTTCACGAAGCAGGTACGTCGGTGTGAACACAATATCCGACAGCGTTGTACCTCCCGGTTCCTCCCTTTATAGGGAGTGTTTTCCTTGAGTTATGTAACAGCTCTCCTGTTTACATAAGGGCGTGTTTCCTTGAGTTATGTAACAGCTCTCCTGTTTACATAAGGGCGTGTTTCCCTTGAGTTATGTAACAGCTCTCCTGTTTACATAAGGGCGTGTTTCCCTTGAGTTATGTAACAGCTCTCCTGTTTACATAAGGGCGTGTTTCCCTTGAGTTATGTAACAGCTCTCCTGTTTACATAACCTCTCAACCGCTAAGCATCCTGGGAGATGTAGTCCGTTTTCGCCGGTTACCGTTTTCCTCCCCTCGTATGACAGGAATTCTTGACAATGTCAATCCAACATGTAGCCTCTTATCCTCGTTTTTATGTAATGCTTAATTATTTTCACTCCTCATATGGCCATACAGTTTTTGTAGAGTCATTTTTATTGCACAGAGACTATTAGTCTTTTCTCATGTGCACACTGTCACCGGGGCCTATATTTTGCATGGTTAATACTATATGCGCTGCATTCATTCATCATTGTGGCCAGTAGGGCACAGTTCTGCTACTGGCATCGGGTGCAGCTTTTATGACCTGAGCACCATCCCTAGCCACCTTTTCTCCTCACTTCCCCCAACCTTCCCTAAACATTCTTCCTGCAGGAGGGCTATTTTTGGGGTGTACGGAGAAGGATCCTGATGGAGATCACAAAAACATGAACTAGACTGTGCTGCTGGTAGCTATGGCTCCCCCACCAGTGCCAATTCGGGTCATCAACACTAAGGTCCTCAAGCAGGCTTCAGAAATCTGGAAAAAGCTACACTTTGTCAACTAACAATGGGACATGCCTCAAGAGTGAAAAAACGTAATAATTTGAATGTCAGAACTTGGAAAAGTTGCTTTTATAAAGCATGCTTCTATAAAACTTCTAAGCATCTTGTATAACAGAGTACTGCCTGTTAGCAATACGCAAAGACCAACTGCCAGCTACACCTAGTCATGTGGCCCAGGATACCGGCTGCAGGCACCAAATGACTAGGAAAATAAAATGTCAACTTTCTAATAGTGGCATTTTCAAAATTGTGACTTAATATCCAACTTTACCATTAAAGAGGGTTTAAAATTCCTATTCTTTAAAGTTCAAAATTGATTTTCCTAACTGCTCCCACTTGAAAGTTATAACTTATTAAATATAATAAGGTAGCCCAATGTTATCCTATGGGAGAGGCAGGCCATGCAGCACTGAAAAATGAATTTAGGAATTTTTCACTAGCGGGACACGTAAGACTTAAAAGCACATGTCCAACTTTTTAAATGTGCAACATCCTGCCCTATGGGCTGTTTGTGTCCTACCCTAGGGGTGACTTATATGTATTAAAAAGGAAGGTTTAGGCCAGGCTAAATATTTATTTTTTCAGGCCGAAATGGCAGTTTAAACTGCAGACCCATGCTGCAATGGCAAGTCTGAGACCTGTGTAAAGGCTACTTAAGTGAGTAGTACAATAGGTACTGCAGGCCCACTGGTAGCATTTAATTTACAGGCCCTGGGAACACGTAGTACCACTTTATTAGGGACTTATCAAACTAACCGGTAGACTGTTGAGGAATTTGTACGTGAGGAAAATACCTGTCTGTTTGGCCCTGCTACATTTAATCTCGGGCAATTGATCACTGTGTAGTAAGAGGGTGTATTCTTAGTGAATGAATATAACCTACTAATTAAGGTTCCACCTAAGCTGAGTTACTTATTCACTTTTACAAGTGCTAGGGTTTGGGAATAACAAGAGCTTTGACTTGGGGCAACATTGTTTTTTTCAGTAAACAAATATTGGAGGGAAAAATCGTAAGCAAAAATATTTGCCAGGGTCAGGAATGTATAAAGGGTTAGAACAGTGCTTTCCAAACGGTGTGTTGTGACACTCTAGTGTGTCGGCTGCCCTCTATAGGTCTGTCAAAAGAGAAAGGACAGTGGAACCCTACTCACTAACGGAACCAGGGTAATGGTTATATAAGGGGAAACAACGGTTCCTGTGGACTCATAAAAAATGATTCAAGCAATATAATTTGCACAATCGCAATAAAAAGAGGGTAGAATAAGAAACATTGTTCTACCCTCTTTTTATTGCGATTGTGCAAATTATATTGCTTGAATCATTTTTATGACTCTATAGGTCTGTGGCACTACGTGGTCTAAGCAACGCGGTCTAGACATCATGAAGGACGGTACAGCATATGCTACTGATGCATTACCTGTTCCTGCGGAAGAGGAGGAGTTTCCTGTGGCAGGCACTGAGCCGTGATTGGAGTCAGAGAATTGATGCTGCTTGCTGCCACCCTCCTGCAGACCCGTTGAAGCATCCGGCAGCTGCAGTGGCGGTGAGTAGACTGCCGGTAGCTCCTGCATTGCAGCCCTCTGCACCACCCCCCAAAGTCCCATTCAATCTAGGGCAGTGGGAGGCCGGCAACACCATCACCAGCGGCCATCCGGTGCTCACTGCTGCTGCGTCTTGCAGACTCATGGAACGTCCGGCGGTGAGTAAAGACTGCGGCGACTCTTGCTGCTGCCCCTCCCTGCAGACGCTTTCAAGCTTACACAGGGAGGCCCAACAGGAGCATCTCCAGTGACACAGCTCCACATGCTCACGGCTCCTGCAGCGCTCGCTGCTGCCGCCCCTTACAGACCTATTCAAGCTTACACAGATCGCTATCAACCTCATACATCTCATTAAAATAGTAAGTGTTGCTGGTTATAATAAAATAGTTTTAATTCTTGCACATATTTACATATTGTTTCTCCTAAATAACCGCAGTCTTGGAAATGTATATAAGTTATATATTTGGCTAGTAAAACTCAATTACAGTGTCACAAAATGATGCATGTCTAAAAAGTGTGTCACCAACATGAAAAGTTTGGAAAGCACTGGCTTAGTTGACGAATGGATAAGCCGAACGGGAAAGAGTAATTAAAAAAGGGGGGGGGGGGGGAGGTGTACCGGGACACACCCTCTTAACGAGCATTAGCAAAGCCAATCCAGTTTTGCTTCGAACCCTTTTGGCCTTGCCAGTGCATGTTTTGTGGTAGACCGTCCACTTTGAATGCACGCGCTTCCACAGCTGCCCTCTCTGAACAGGATTTTCAAGAAATAAAGTGCATTCAAATATGAATGTCCCAGATTTAGGCACATCAACTGGGTGTGTGTGTGTGTGTGTGTGTGTTCGTGTGTGTTCGTTCACTGGAAAAACATAGGTTTCAGAGATGTTCTAGTTAGCTTGCCATTTCACTCTTACAAAACCATAGAAATTCCTCCGTTATAGTTAGTTCTGCTAACTATAACTCGCGTGCCCGCAATGCACTGCTGATGATGTCACATGTTGCTTCATTCATGACATGGTCGACGGCTGCGTGTTTTTCAGTTACATCATATACATTTAATATTACGTGATGTGCGCGATTGGTATGCGACCAGTCCGCGACTCCTGCTCCCACGTATTCGCGACACATGCGCATTACGGTACGAGATGCTTGCGCGGTGGCGGGTCCCGCGTGACGTCATATATGTGCTGGGACGCGCTGGCTGCGCGACTCCCGCAAAAAAAAAATATGTTCCAAAAGGATACGTATGTGTCTTTAATATACATATTAGGGCAAGAGATTATCGAAGATATTAATAAAAATAATATATTGGTACTTATAATAAACTTATATTATATTTTTTTTTTTTTTTTTTTGAAAAGTTTTTATTGAACAATAATTCGGTTACAAGTATGGGCCTACAACCACCCGGGCCGGCCGCTAGGTACATAAGGAAATATACACATATCAAGGCTGCAGTTCGTTCCCAGGGCACTGCCCCGCAGTGGCTCAAGATAGTTCTCGAAGAACAGCAAGTGTCAGTCCAACAAGAACAGAAACAAAAGGAAAAACAATAAAAACAAAAGGCGAGTTACGAGGGATACCAGTGCGGTTCAGGCTCCCCCCGGGAAATTCCAGTCAGAACATTTGAGCAATCCGCTAAAGAGAGGAGTACCGGGAGGCCGGGGACGGAGGGGGGGGGGGAAGGGGGTCAAGGGAGATGAACGTCCATATGTAGTTGTTACAAAAAGCGCCAGGAGCCGTCAAGGGTCAGGGGGACATGGCGATATCAGTGTCTACCAGGGGGGGCGTACAGATGCCTCCGCGATACGCATTCCATTGACCCCAAATTCTACCCCATGCCCCCGGCTTGCCACGGGCCACATACACTGTCTTCTCCCGAAACATACACCAGTCCATATTCTCCTTCCATACTGACACGGTGGGCGGCCGTTGAGCGCCCCAAAGTTGCGCTATATCCCTCTTGGCAATCATGTTCCCTAGGGCCGCCCACCGAGTCTGAGCCGCGTTGTAGTCATTGGGCTCCCACACATTCAGGACACAGCGACGCACCTCCGGCAGCAGCACAACCCCGGTGACCTGTCCCATAACCGTGTGGACCCGGCGCCAGTAGTCCGCCACCTCGCGGCACTCCCAAAGGATATGAAGAAAGGTGGCGTTGAGCCCGCAGCCTCGTTTACAGAGCCCGTCGTCGGAAAATCCCATCGCGACCAAGCGCGGACCCGTAACATACACCCGGTGGAGAATCTTGAGCTGTACCAACCGGAGACGAGCCGGAATGGCAACCTCCTTGGGGGACGACAGTGCAGACTGCCAGTCTTCGTCGTCCAATTCGACCCCATCCCCAGTCCAAGCCTCCCGAAGGCGCACCAGGAGATCCGCCCGGTGATTAATCAATTTTTTATAAATTAAAGAAATAGTACTATCAGGGACATGTCCGTCAAGTACGCGGTCCTCGAGGGGCGAGGAAACAGGGATCTTGGTCCCCTCCCCGAAGACCGAGAGCAGGGCGTGTCGAACCTGGGCGTAGCGGAAGAACTCCCTGTCGGTCAGCTCGTATTCGGCCTGGAGCACCGCGAAAGTCTTGACCGCGCCCTTGTGCCACAGGTCTCCCACTTTGCTGATACCAATCGTGTCCCACTGGTCAAACCCCTTGGTGGTCCACAAGCTGCCCAGGCGGTCGGAGGCAAACAAGGGAGTAGCACATGTCATTCGCTCACTCCAGCCCATGGCCGCAGTGGCAGCCCTCCAGGTCCGCACAGCAATCTTAGTAGGACCCGTAAGGGTCCGGTCAGCCAGGCGGGAATAAAGTGCCCTGTTGTAGTTCCCGCCGGGAAGCAGGAACTTGTCCATCTCATACGCCGGATTCAAGCCGGGCGCATACGTGGCGTGGTTAATGGCAGATAGCTGCGAGGCCCAATAGTACCTGCGAATGTCAGGAAGCGCGATGCCCCCGTCATACCAGGGGAGAGTGAGCTTGGCAAGAGCAATACGCGCCCGGCCGTTCCACACCAGTCTCCTCTGCAGGCTCTCCACCTCCCGAAAGTAGGCCACTGGGATAACGTCGAAGGAGTTCTGGAGTGCATAGAGGAACCTGGGAAGGGACATCATTTTAAACAGCGCGGCCCGACCCAGCGGGGACAGGGGCAGCCTGCACCACCGGGCCGTGTCCTCACGCAGTCGCCGAAGTGGACGCAGAAGATTCTGCTCGTAGCGAGCCACCGGGTCCAGCGAAACGTATATCCCCAGGTACTTAAAGCCGCTCAGAGATATTTGAATCGGGAGCCGAGGCGGCAGGAGAGGAGGACCACCAGCGATGGGATAAACGCAGGATTTAGACCAATTGATCGTGAGACCCGAATTGTTCCCAAAGGAGGTCAGAACGTCAAAGAGGACGTTGAGTGACTGCCGCGGTGAGGTGAGATACAGGAGAATGTCGTCCGCATACAGCGAGACCCGATCTTCAAAGCCCGGGCCCCACCGGATCCCTCTAAGCGAGGGCTCCCAACGGAGCCAGGCAGCGAGTGGCTCCAGGGCGAGAGCAAAAAGCAACGGGGACAACGGGCACCCCTGCCTCGTGCCCCTGCCGAGGGCAAAGGGCCGAGAGACCCGCCCATTCACCACCACTTGAGCCATGGGTCCCGTGTAAAGGAGCCTCACCCAGCCAATAAATCCCTCTCCAAAGCCGAATTTATCCAAGACGGCCCAGAGGAATGGCCACTCAATAGTGTCAAATGCCATCGTGGCATCCAAAGAAACCAGCACGGCCGGTTCGGTGAGGAGCTCCGCCCTGGCGAGGACCCCGTGCAGACGCCGCAAGTTAAGAGCGGTGTTGCGGTGCGGGATAAAGCCGCATTGGTCCGGATGAATAAGGTCGCACATGACACTCAACAATCGATTGGCCAGGACTTTCGCCAGGATTTTAGGCTCCGCATTGAGCAGTGAAATAGGCCGGTAAGAGGTACAGCGGTCACGCGGCTTGCCCTCCTTGGGGAGAACGACTATAGTGGCCAAGCGCTGGTCGGCCGGGAGGGAGCCCTCCGCAAGAGAGTCGCGGAACATGCGGCTGAGGAAGGGCGCAAGCTTATCAGGACGCAATTTGTATAGTTCAATGGGCAGACCATTAGGACCCATAGCCTTGCCCGAGCGAAGGGAACGAATCGCGGTCGCTATTTCATCCGACGATAAGGGGGCGTCCAGCCGCTCCCGGTCCTCAACGGACAGGCCGGGCAGAGCAATATCTCTCAGTAGGAGGCGAGAGTCATCCTCGTCCCTGTCAGTCACCGGGGAGTACACCGCCCGGAGGTGGTCAGCGAAGCATTCCACAATCTCCTCCGGCTCAGTCACACACACACCATCCGCAGCACGCAACTCGGGGACCACACGATTCACTCTCTCCTTTTTGTCCAGCCATGCAATCAACTTTCCCGCCTTGTCCCCCGCGTCATACAATCGGCCCTGCTGCTCCCTATACATAGTTTTGGCCGCGTCAGTGACCAGGGACCTATATTCGAACTGTTTCAGGCTAAGGGCATGTAGCCCGTCCGGAGTAACATTCGCCTCCAAGGCCGACTCCAGCCCCGAGATGTCAGTCTCCAGCTTCACCACCGCCTCGCTCCTAACCTTCTTGGCCACCACTATCTGGGCGAGGGCGTGTCCACGTATAACAGTTTTAAAGGCTTCCCAAAGGGACAACGCAGACGACACCGACCCCTCGTTTTCACTGAAGTATTGGTCCATGGCCTTAACCAGGCTGTCACGAGTCACAGGGTCCCGCAGGTACCAGGGGTTAATGGGAGCTATCCGCCCTGCGGACCGCGACCCGGTGTCAAAGACAAGCCACAGCGGAGAATGGTCGGAGATACCACGCGCCAGGTGTCTGACCTCTCGAATCCGACCAGTCTGCGCCGCGGGCATAAGGAAGTAGTCTAACCTGGAGAGACTCCCATGCGCCCCCGAATGAAAGGTGAACTGGCACTGGGTCGGATGCATTAGTCTCCAACTATCCACCAAGCCGAAGGTCTCCAACATCCCACCCAGCCATGACTGGGCAGCGGGGAGGGTCCTCGGTGGGTGACGGTCCAGTTCACCCGAAACCACAGAATTAAAGTCCCCGCCCATGAGCAGGAGGCCGTCCGGGAGGTCAAGCAGCATTCGACCCAAATCAGTAAAGGTGGAGTTCTGGAGGCCCGGGGGGACGTAGACTGAAACCAGGGTAAGGGGCTGCCCCTCCCACCTCCCAATCAGACACACATAGCGCCCTCTGTCATCCGAGACTATCCTCGTGATCTCCACCGGAAGGGAGGCTCGCAGGAGAATGCCCACCCCCCTGGAGCCAGTTGTGAAACCAGAATGGGCTACGAGGCGGTATCCCCCCCTGTTCATCGCATGGCAGACATTGCCGACCAAATGCGTCTCCTGGAGAAACACCACATCAGGGGTCAAACGACGCAAATATTGCAGTACAACACCCCGCTTAATACGGTCCCCCAACCCATTGACGTTCCACGACATAAGCCTCAACCCGTCTCCCCCCATCCCCTCCAATAGATCAAGAGGCCCCCAGCCCGCAGCACCGCTCCCAAATATGGATAAAAATCAATACCTCGCCCTGTAAACAAAAAACACACAACTAAACAACCCCTCTTCCCCCCCAACCCCACCCCAAGTCCAACGCCCCCCACCCTGCACCCCTGCGGGCCAAAGACCCCCCCCAACTTGCAGTGTGCCTGTCGCCCCACTAACCCCATTCTACAAAAAGACCCCGGAGGAGGAAAGGGACCCGAACCCGCCCGCACCCCTCACGGGTCCTGGTAAAACACAGTATGCAAAAGAAGTAAGACCCAACTGTACAGTGCAAAACCGCAAAAGCAAGGACCAAAGGTCAGTCTAAGGGGACCCGTCACCTGCGGTGCCCCCAGAGGGCCCGGGCCGGCCACCCCCGTCCGGCAGCGAGTCCAGCCAGTCACTTGCGGCCACAGGAGTGTCAAAAAAGGCTGTCCGCTCTCCATGCTCCACTCGCAGTTTCGCCGGGTAGAGCATCGAATACTTCAGGCCTAGCTCGCGGAGACGGCGCTTCACCCCCTGGAATCCCATCCGCTGTTTCTGGACCAGTTGCGTGAAGTCCGGGTAAAAGTTGATGGTCGAGTTCTCGTAGCGGACCGGGCCACGGGTCCGTGAAGCCTGCAGAATAGCATCGCGGTCCCTGTAGTGGAACAGTTTAGCCACGATAGGCCTCGGGAGGGCCCCCGGCCGCGGCCGGCCGCCCGGAACTCGATGGGCCCGCTCCACAGCGAAGAATTTGCTTAGGCCAACCGGGGACAACTGTTGCAGGAGAAGTTCCTCGACCACGAGGTCCACCGGGCGGCTGTCGGAGGACTCCGGTACCCCAATGATGCGGATATTGTTGCGTCGGGCCCGGCCCTCGAAGTCCTCAAGCCGCCGGGCCATATGGTCGTTGACCACTCTAATGTCCCCAAGCGCGGCCCGCAGATCCGACACCTCCGCACCCAGGGTGGAGGTCCGTGTATCAAGGGCCTGGACCTTCTCGTTGGTTTTAGAGAGGTCGGCCCGAATCAGGGTGACGTCGATCGCGACAGTGTCGATCTTACGGGCCAGGGCCTCATATTGCGTCGCGATAGTTTCCCTGATGCCCTCGATGGCACCCATAATGTCCTGTAGGGAAGGTTCCGCAGCGACGGTCGTGCCTCCCCCCGCAGCATCCGGGGAAGGGCCAGCAGCGCCAGGGGACCCCCTGCCCTGGGTATAGCGGTCCATGTTGTTGCTCTGGACCGCTCCCCCGCGCAGTGAAGCCTTGGTCTTGCGCCCCTCCGGACCCCCTTTGCCCGCCATGTGAGCGCAGTCACTCAATGGGACCTCCGATCAAGGGGTGCGCGGGTGCCAGCGAAAGGACCACAAACTGTCGGTGTAGGGGTCGGAGGCGTCAGACCCGCCAGTAGCAGATGGAAGCAAACCTCGGGCAGAGGCCCAGGAGGCACCTCGCCACCTCGAGCACGCACGCCAGCTGATCTCCTGAAGGCCAAAACCGAAACCGAAAGTGCTGAATCGGTAACTGGCACCGCGCTGAGGCCGCTGTTGTTCAATTGCAGCCCGGCCCCACGGGTCACCTTCACCCCGGCCACCTCCGTCGGGTGGGTCCCAAAAGTTCCGGCGACGATAGCTCAGGATTCCCAGGTCCGATTAGAGTTTTGGAAAGAGATATATAGTCAGCTGGTCTTCATCTCTCAGATTCCATACACCAAATCAGGATATTCTCAGGATTTATTCCGAGGAGCAGAAAGGGTCCGGGGAGCCCTGTGCTCACGCGACCATCTTGGATGCGCGCTAGGCTCCTCCCCCACTTATATTATTTTTAAACATATTTTCGCGAAGTCGGGTGCATGCATCGTGAGTGCAGAGAACCAGGTCAGCAGAGCCGTTGTAGAGCCAGAGAAACCAGGTCAGCAGAGCCGTTGTAGAGCCAGAGAACCAGGTCAGCAGAACCGCTGTAGAGCCAGAGAACCAGGTCAGTAGAGCTGCTTTAGAGCGAGAGAACGAGGTCAGCACAGCTGCTTTAGAGCCAAGGGACCAGGTCAGCAGAGCTTCTCTAGAGCCAGAGAACCAGGTCAGCAGAGCTGCTTTAGAGCCATAGAACCAGGTCAGCAGAGCTGCTTTAGAGCCATAGAACCAGGTCAGCAGAGCTGCTTTACAGCCATAGAACCAGGTCAGCAGAGCTGCTCTAGAGCCAGAGAACCAGGTCAGCAGAACTGCTTTAGAGCCATAGAACCAGGTCAGCAGAGCTGCTTTAGAGCCAGAGAACCAGGTCAGCAGAGCTGCTCTAGCTGACTCTGACTGACACTGACTGACTGACACTGACTGACTGACACTGACTGACTACTCTCTACTACTCTCTCTCTACTACTCTCTCTACTACTCTCTTACTCTCTACTACTCACTCTCTACTACTCACTCTCTACTACTCACTCTCTACTACTCACTCTACTACTCTCTACTACTACTCTCTACTACTCTCTCTCTACTACTCTCTCTCTACTACTCGCTCTCCACTACTCGCTCTCCACTACTCGCTCTCCACTACTCGCTCTCCACTACTCGCTCTCTACTACTCGCTCTACTACTCTCTCTACTACTCGCTCTACTACTCGCTCTCCACTACTGCTCTCCACTACTGCTCTCCACTACTTGCTCTCCACTACTTGCTTTGCTCTCCACTACTTGCTCTCTACTACTCACTCTACTACTCTCTCTCTCTACTAATACTCTACTACTCTCTACTACTCTCTACTACTCTCTCTACTACTCTCTCCTACTCACTCTCTACTACTCACACTACTCTCTACTACTCTCTCTACTACTCTCTCTACTACTCTCTCTACTACTCTCTTACTCTCTACTTCTCACTCTCTACTACTCTACTACTCTCTACTACTCACTCTCTACTACTCTACTACTCACTCTCTCTCCTACTCTCTCCTACTCTCTCCTACTCTCTCTCTACTACTCACTCTACTACTCACTCTCTATTTCTCTCTCTCTAGTACTCTGCGACTCACTCTCTACTACTCTCTCTACTACTCTCTCTACTACTCTCTCTACTACTCTCTACTACTCTCTGCTACTTTCTACTACTCACTACTAACTCTCTACTACTCACTCTCTACTACTCACTCTACTACTCACTCTACTACTCGCTCTCTACTACTCTCTACTACTCTCTACTACTCTCTACTACTCTCTACTACTCTACTACTCACTCTCTACTACTCACTCTCTACTACTCACTCTCTACTGCTCACTCTCTACTACTACTCTACCACTCTCTACCACTCTCTCTACCACTCCCTACCACTCTCTCTACCTCTCCCTACCACTCTCTCTACCACTCACTCTACTACTACTCACACTACTCTCTCTACTACTCTCTCTACTACTCTCTCTACTATTCTCTACTACTCACTCTACTACTCTTTACCACTCTACTACTCACTCTCTACTACTCACTCTCTACTACTCACTCTTTACTACTCACTCTTTACTACTCTCTCTGCTACTCACTCTCTACTACTCTCTACTACTCACTCTCTACTACTCTCCACTGCTCACTCTCCACTGCTCACTCTCCACTGCTCACTCTCCACTGCTCACTCTCCACTGCTCACTCTCCACTGCTCACTCTCCACTGCTCACTCTCCACTGCTCACTCTCCACTGCTCACTCTCCACTGCTCACTCTCCACTGCTCGCTCTCTACTACTCGCTCTCTACTACTCGCTCTACTACTCTCAATTACTCACTCTACTACTCACTCTCTACTACTCACTCTCTACTACTCACTCTCTACTACTCACTCTCTACTACTCACTCTCTACTACTCACTCTCTACTACTCACTCTCTACTACTCTCTCTCTACTACTCTCTACTACTCACTCTCTGCTACTCTCTACTACTCACTCTACTACTCGCTCTACTATTACTCTCTACTACTCACTCTCTACTACAATCTACTGCTTACTCTTTACTACTCTCTACTACTCACTCTCTACTACTCACTCTCTACTACTCACTCTCTACTACTCACTCTCTACTACTCACTCTCTACTACTCACTCTCTGGTACTCTCTACTACTCTCTACTACTCTCTACTACTCTCTACTACTCTACTACTCACTCTCTACTACTCTCTCTACTACTCTCTCTCTCCTACTCACTCTACTACTCACTACTACTCTCTGCTACTCACTCTCTGCTACTCACTCTCTGCTACTCACTCTGCTACTCACTCTCTGCTACTACTCTGTAATACTCTGTAATACTCTACTACTCTCTGCTACTCCCTCTCTAGTACTCATTCTCTACTACCCTACTACTCTCTACTACTCACTCTCTACTACTCTACTACTCTCTCTACTACTCTCTACTACTCTCTCTCTACTACTCTCTCTCTACGACTCACTCTCTGCGACTCACTCTCTGCGACTCACTCTCTACTACTACTCTCTACTACTCTCTCACTCTCTACTACACGCTCTCTACTACACGCTCTCTACTACACGCTCTCTACTACACGCGCTCTACTACTCGCTCTACTACTCGCTCTACTACTCGCTCTACTACTCTCTCTACTACTCTCTTACTCTCTACTTCTCACTCTCTACTACTCTACTACTCTCTACTACTCACTCTCTACTACTCTACTACTCACTCTCTCTACTACTCTCTCCTACTCTCTCCTACTCTCTCTCTACTACTCACTCTACTACTCACTCTCTATTTCTCTCTCTCTAGTACTCTGCGACTCACTCTCTACTACTCTCTCTACTACTCTCTCTACTACTCTCTACTACTCTCTACTACTCTCTGCTACTTTCTACTACTCACTACTAACTCTCTACTACTCACTCTCTACTACTCACTCTACTACTCGCTCTACTACTCTCTACTACTCTCTACTACTCTCTACTACTCTCTACTACTCTCTACTACTCTCTACTACTCTCTACTACTCTCTACTACTCTCTACTACTCTGCTACTTTCTACTACTCACTCTCTACTACTCACTCTCTACTGCTCACTCTCTACTGCTCACTCTCTACTACTACTCTACTACTCTCTACTACTCTCTACTACTCTCTACTACTCTCTACTACTCTCTACTACTCTCTACCACTCTCTACCACTCTCTACCACTCTCTACCACTCTCTACCACTCTCTACCACTCCCTACCACTCTCTCTACCACTCCCTACCACTCCCTCTACCACTCCCTCTACCACTCACTCTACCACTCACTCTACTACTACTCACACTACTCTCTCTACTACTCTCTCTACTACTCTCTCTACTATTCTCTACTACTCTCTCTACTATTCTCTACTACTCACTCTACTACTCACTCTCTACTACTCACTCTCTACTACTCACTCTTTACTACTCTCTCTGCTACTCACTCTCTACTACTCTCTACTACTCACACTCTACTACTCTCTACTACTCACACTCTACTACTCTCCACTGCTCACTCTCCACTGCTCACTCTCCACTGCTCACTCTCCACTGCTCACTCTCCACTGCTCACTCTCCACTGCTCACTCTCCACTGCTCACTCTCCACTGCTCACTCTCCACTGCTCACTCTCCACTAATCGCTCTCCACTAATCGCTCTCCACTAATCGCTCTCTACTACTCGCTCTCTACTACTCTCAATTACTCTCTCTACTACTCTCTCTACTACTCTCTCTCTACTATTCTCTACTACTCTCTCTGCTACTCACTCTCTGCTACTCGCTCTACTACTCGCTCTACTATTACTCTCTACTACTCACTTTCTACTACAATCTACTGCTTACTCTTTACTACTCTCTACTACACTCTACTACTCACTCTCTACTACTCACTCTCTACTACTCTATACTACTCTCTACTACTCAGTCTCTCTACTACTCTATACTACTCTCTACTACTCAGTCTCTCTACTACTCTCTCTACTACTCTCTCTACTACTCTCTCTACTACTCTCTCTACTACTCTCTCTACTACTCTCTCTACTACTCTCTCTACTACTCTCTCTCTACTACTCTCTCTCTACTACTCTCTCTCTACTACTCACTCTCTACTACTCACTCTCTACTACTCACTCTCTACTACTCACTCTCTACTACTCACTCTCTACTACTCACTCTCTACTACTCACTCTCTACTACTCTCTCTCTACTACTCTCTCTACTACTCTCTCTCTACTACTCTCTCTACTACTCTCTCTCTACTACTCTCTCTCTACTACTCACTCTCTACTACTCACTCTCTACTACTCACTCTCTACTACTCACTCTCCACTACTCTCTGCCACTCACTCTCTACTACTCTCCCTCTCTACTACTCGCTCTCTACTACTAGCTCTCTACTACTCACTCTACTACTCGCTCTCCACTACTCACTCTCTACTACTCGCTCTCTATTACTCACTGTCTACTACTCTACCACTCTCTACTACTCACTCTACTACTCTCGACCACTCACTCTCTACTACTCTCGACCACTCACTCTCTACTACTCTCTACTACTCTCTCTACTACTCACTCTCTTCTACTATTCTCTACTACTCACTCTACTACTCTACCACTCACTCTACTACTCTACCACTCACTCTCTACTACTCTACTCTCTCTCTGCTACTCACTCTCTACTACTCTCTACTTCTCTCTCTACTACTCACTCTCTCTACTACTCTCTCTACTACTCTCTACTACTCTCTCTCTACTACTCTCTACTCACTCTACTACTCTCTCTACTTCTCACTCTCTACTACTCGCTCTGCTACTCACGCTCTGCTACTACTCTAATACTCTCTAATACACTCTACTACTCTCTAATACTCTCTACTACTCACTCTCTTCTCTCACCCTCTCTCTACCTCTCTCTACACGCACACATATGCACATATGCATTTATATATATGTATGTGTATATATATATATATACACACACACACACACATATATAAACATATATATAATCTGCATATCTATATAAATACAAATATAAATGCATGCATAAATATATGCATGTTATGTACATGAAAGTTTGAAAAACACTAATACAAGCAAAGCTAAAAAGCCACCTAATTACAAGCAGAATTGCTTTAACATTAAACGAGGGCGAGACCTATTGCATTTTCAATGGTTGTTTACTTTGGTTCCATCCAGAAGGCATTCAGATGTGTCACACATTTGCCATAAATTCTGAATGTTAGCACTCTAGTTGCTCATTAGATCACGGTAGTAAAGCTACTGCTCACCAGGGAAGTCTGCTGCTGGTATTCAAGGTGCATGTTTCAGTCTGCATGTCAGAATTTTTTTAATGAAATAGAAGAGGATTTGAGAAGTCAAAATGTGCCCTAATTTTTCTTTTTTCAGCACTAATCATAATTTCGATGGCAAAATGACCCCCTCATTCTGTTCCTTTTAAATTAAACTACTCACTCTCTACTACTCACTCTCTACTACTCACTCTCTACTACTCACTCTCTACTACTCACTCTCTACTACTCATTTTCTACTACTCACTCTCTACTACTCTCTACTACTCTCTACTACTCGTCTCTCTACTACTCGTCTCTCTACTACTCGCTCTCTACTACTCGCTCTCTACTACTCGCTCTCTACTACTCACTCTCTACTACTCACTCTCTACTACTCTCTACCACTCACTCTCTTCTGCTCTCTCTCTACTACTCACTCTTTACTACTCGCTCTCTACTACTCTCTACCACTCACTCTCTACTGCTCTCTCTACTACTCACTCTCCACTACTCGCTCTCTACTACTCTCTACCACTCACTCTCTACTACTCTCTACTGCTCTCTCTACTACTCGCTCTCTACTACTCGCTCTCTACTACTCTACTGCTCTCTCTACTACTCTACTGCTCTCTCTACTGCTCTCTCTCTACTACTCACTCTCTACTACTCTCTACTGCTCACTCTCTACTGCTCACTCTCTACTACTCATTCTCTACTGCTCACTCTCTACTGCTCACTCTCTACTACTCTCGACCACTCACTCTCGACCACTCACTCTCTACTACTCTCGACCACTCACTCTCTACTACTCTCGACCACTCACTCTCTACTACTCTCTACTACTATCTCTACTACTCACTCTCTTCTACTCTCTTTACTACTCGCTCTCCACTACTCGCTCTCCACTACTCGCTCTCCACTACTCGCTCTCCACTACTCGCTCTCCACTACTCGCTCTCCACTACTCGCTCTCCACTACTCGCTCTCCACTACTCGCTCTCCACTACTCGCTCTCTACTACTCTCTACTTCTCACCCTCTGCTACTCTCTCTACTACTCACTCTCTACTACTCACTCTCTACTACTCTCTACTACTCTCTACTACTCCCTCTCTACTACTCCACTACTCTCTGCTACTATCTCTCTGCTACTATCTCTCTGCTACTATCGCTCTGCTACTATCGCTCTGCTACTATCGCTCTGCTACTATCTCTCTGCTACTATCTCTCTACTACTATCTCTCTACTTCTCACTCTCTATTACTCATTCTCTATTACTCTCTACTACTCACTCTGCTACTCTCTCTACTACTCTCTCTACTACTCTCTCTACTACTCTCTCTACTACTCTCTCTACTACTCTCTCTACTACTCACTCTCTACTACTCACTCTCTACTACTCACTCTCTACTACTCACTCTCTACTACTCACTCTCTACTACTCACTCTCTACTAACTACCACTCACTCAACTACTCACTCTCACTACTACTCTCTCTACTACTCTCTCTACTACTCTCTCTACTACTCTCTCTACTACTCTCTCTACTACTCTCTCTACTACTCTCTCTACTACTCACTCTCTACTACTTACTCTCTACTACTCTCTACTTCTCACTCTTTACTACTCTCTACTACTCACTCTTTAATACTCTCTACTACTCACTCTACTACTCGCTCTACTCTCTCTACTACTCACTCTCTATTACTCTCAGTTTAGCTTATAGATCACCTTACAAACCTCTGTGGGAAAAGCATGAGAAAATAGTTTTCTCTCAAACATGATTCATGATATCCCAGCAGAAGGCTTTTTCACATGGTAAAATCACCTTAGAATACACCACAATTCCTAAAATGAGTATGGTACCATCAACAAATGATTTATAATGTAACTAAAGTCTTAAAACCTTCTATTAAATACAATGCAATTTAATGAGGTGCTATCATGTATATTGGTCCCAAGATGGCTGCCAACACTTCTTGGATGTAGTGCTGACAGCCAATCAGATCTCACAATGAGATGTGTGGTTAGGCTCCGCCCAGATATATCTATGATTTTACTTTTGATTTTCTCAGGAACTACTGAACGGATTTACACCATTTAACCAAAAGGCACGAGTGTGAACCAAGTGCTACCTTTTTGCCTAATTTGGTGTAATTCCGTTCAGCAGTCGGGCTGTAGCTGTGAATAAAGGTTCCTATGAAAAATTGCATGGAGAAAACACGTTTTGGGACCCCCTTTTTTTCTCGGCCCCCATTTGACGAATCACCCCGAGACTTTCAGGATAGGAGCGGACCGGAGCGCCCCACCAGTTTTGAAAATTTCACAAAGATTCATCAACCGGCGCCAAAGTTATTCCAAATAGAATGTTGCGGATTTCCTATGGATAATAGGTCCTAACTATAACTAGTAGGTAATAACACCAGGGACTTGGAGCACTCACGGGAGGCTGCTGATTAAAAGAGTAAATGCATTTCGGCTCAATGCCTTCTTCAGTACTCAGTAAAGTGCACCACAGGTTGTTCATGTTTAAAATGCGTTTTTATGGCAATTTCATTGGTGGATAAAATCATAGTCAGCAACAAAGGACTGTCCTCAATGTTCGTTCTAAATGTCAGTATAACTGGCTGCCATATTTGCGTGCACATCCTTTGATTTAATACCTAATGGCAGGCAGGTCGTTTTTCCATAATCAAGGTTATTCAGGTCACAAATGAACACATTCCTCAAGGCATTTCCTAAGGAAGGAAAAACGAAAATAGTTGCTTTCACTTGCATGCTGACTTTATCTGTGTAGTCCTTTGAAAATTAAATGCTCTCTTTATCCAATAATAGGGTGCCACATCAACAGTCTCTCTGTCCCACGTCACTACTGCAAGTTTGATTATGGCACTTATCCCGCAAGTTAAAGTATAAATGTATACATTATTTTTATTCTTTTTTTTTTTTATACAAACCCATACAAACCCCGTTCAAGGTTGGCTGTCCTGGATGTGCACACGTCTGTGGTGACCATCTTTAACTTAAATTTGTAAAAATAGAAAAATATTGAAAGATGCCTTTTGTGCATACATGTGCACAAACAGGTGGCTATCTTAAAATTGGAAAAAATAACTTTGTGTTCATCTGCTGATACAGTGACCAGCAGACAAAAATTAGTGTGGGTGCCGGTGGACAAGAGAGGGATTGGGGGGATAAAAGTTTGCTGGGTGTGGTTTTGGAGACCTACTGCCCCATGCTGTATGCTACAGCGGGCGGCAGAACATTTAAAGGACACAAACCCCAGATCAACAGATGAGGAGGGTTGTCTGACAGCCGCTTGAAGCAAGTAGATTGTACAAATAATTTTAGTAAAATCAAATGGTCTTCACTTCTACCAGAACTACAGTGAAGCCTTGTAGTACCGTCCTTTCGCGAATGGATTCACTAACCGATACAAAAGAAAGTTACACTTGTCTTGTCTTCTTACAATATGGTAGTTATACCTTTTAAATCTGTAGCCTTTTCACCTTTTTCATTAGCAAAACTTAAGAAAATACACCATTTGTGCCTCTATGTTTCAAACTTTTAAATCCTCCGCCGCCCCCGCCTAATGCCCTTTGGGATAGGTGAATGTGTTCACTGTGATTACTTGCTCTGTGCAATCTTGGACAGGCCTTCACAACCACTAATTATGAATATCACCAGCTGCCACAAATCTATTGACTAAATTTCCCCCATAACATATCAATCAAGCACGTATCACAATCGTTAAATATTTCAAGATAAAAGTGCACAGTTAAAATATCCAAGTTAAAAGAAAAGATTAAATAACAAAGACACCTTACGTTAAAAATCTAGTTTACATGATATCCAGACATAATTCAAGTCCCAATAATTCACCTTAGGTGCAGCCTCCCACGATTCGAGAGACATGCTTTTCCTCAACCTAAGGGCCTTTTTCAGAAAAGTGGATACCCTCCAGGCCACATGTTCATTGTCTAGAAGTTGTAAGCGAACAAGTGCTGGACGGCATTGTCTAAGACCCTGCTGTCTTAAAAGGGTAAGTAACCAGACTTTCCTTTCTTTAAAAAACGTGCAAAAAAAGACTAGGTGAATGGTGGATTGCTCTGAGTGGGTGTCACACAAGCAGGGGAGTAACACTCTAGACCAATCATTCATTCTGGGTGTGGTCACTAGTCTGTGTACCACACCCAGTCTGAATCTTATCAGCAGCATTCTGTCGTGTCCACTTGGGACAAAATTTAAATAAGGTTCCATACCCAAAGAGCTAAGCCTTAGTTGGTGTTGGATGACTGTAGGTTTGAAAGCCTCATCTGCTAATCTAATAGAGCCCAACATTTCGAGGCACTCAATCTTCAGGCTTTTCCTCGATACTCGGGCCATAGAGCTGGGATTTAAATAGAACTCTGGGTGACCAAGATCACTCATAAACCTGTAGATAAACTTGAGCCAAGGTATCTTCAGCACCCCATCCAACTTAATACAGTCAAGCAGGATGTCTCTATTTAAATGGGTCTGCTCACTGATCCAGATCCTATGCCATAGAAGAATTGGCTCAAGTTTAATAAGGTCTGCTAAGGACGGGAGGCCCAACTCCTCATGGCACACAAAAGAAGACGTGCCAGGAGGGACGGAGAGGATATAGCGAAGGAAAGCGTTTTCCACATTTTGTAAGGGGAGGGAATTCGCAAAGCCCCACACCCCTGCCCCGTATATTGCTGCTGAAGTACACTGGGCCTTGTAGATTTGCAAGAGTTCACTGGGCGGCTTCCTTCCCAGTCTCTTTACAAAGGTAGCCAGGGCACTGGTTGATCTACTAAAACACCGTTTTTTTCTGCGCAATTGCTTGAGTCCAAGTGTCGTTATGACTGAAAAGGACACCGAGATACGAGAAAGTAGTAGTAGTTGCTAGCTTCCTACAATTCAGATAGATGTCCCGACCCATAATGCTCCGGGTGCCAGTAGCACAGTTCATTATAAAAGTTTTGGATAGATTAATCTTTAAGCCCAAATCAAGCATAAAAGTATTAAAACTGGTCCGTACCCTTTGTAACCCATTGCCTGTACGCGCCATTAAAACGGCATCATCAGCGTAAAGGAGAGCCGGTAGAGGTCTCCCACCTACATGAGGAAAATCATGCCCACTCTTGAGTGCCTCGGCCAGACCATTGATGTATAAATTAAAAAGAAAGGGGGCCAGGACGCAGCCCTGCCTGACCCCTCTTCTAACAGGAAATCCTGCTGTACACTGACCATCCACCCCGTATCTTACGCTTGCTGAAGCTCCCTCATAAAAACTGTTCAGGAAGGCAATAATATTAGAGTCCACACCAAGATCGGCAACAATCCCCCATAGTCTCGCATGAATTACAGAGTCAAAAGCTGCAGTCAAATCACCGAAGACTAAGTATAGTCTCCCTTTTTTGGCTCTTGTGTATTTCCCGACAATCATAGCCAGGTTTAAACTCTGTTCCAGGGTTCCCAGGCCCTCCCGAAACCCATACTGGAGATCAGACAGAAAATTATTTTCCATTGCCCAGTCCTGTAGTCGATGCAGGATGACTTGTCCTGCCACCTTCACCATGGAGTCAAGAAGGGAAATTGGTCTATAACAACCAGGGTATTGGCGATTTCCCTTCTTGAATATTGGGACAATGATGGACTCCGTCCAAGTCTTCGGGAAGGAGGTGCAGTCACTGGCATTGACCATCGGAGTTAATAATGGGGCCCAGAGCGGGACACGTGACTTAAACAAGTCAAGTGGCACGCCATCGGGGCCGGGATCCTTACCCCCCTTACTACGGGCAAGAGCCACTACCATTTCATCCAATGTTACAAGGAGGTTGCCATTATGTACGCTGAGAGGACCCTGAGATGGGAGCTCATCGGTGTCCAGGCCATTATTTAGTTCAGAAAAGTGGGTTATCCAATCTTTTTCTGGGATTGCAATCTCAATTGAAGGTCTGCCACCCCCACACAAAGGCGGGGTCCTTAAGATCTTCCAAAAGGCTGCAGAGTCCTTATTTTTTAGCTGCGGCATGTAACGACTCCCAGGCTTCCTCCCTCAATGACCTCTTTCTGGCAGAAATTATCATCCTATAAGAAGCTCTAGCCCTCCGTATCCCCTCCTGAGATCTGGGTTGCCTATGGAGCTCTGCCTTCAGGCTGGAATATGACTTGGTGCATACACTATCGAACCAGCCAGTGGTTTTCGGCCCAGTACGGCATTGAGCAGTCAATAACTTCCTAACCTCTTTAGTTATCTCAAGAAAAGATCGGGTTAGGTCATCTGCAGAAGAAAGATCATTTAGGCAGATGTCAAACGCAGTTTTACATGATACAATAAGCTGCTTAGTCAGTACCTCAGGGTCGACCTTAGACCAGCGAAGAGCATACACATTCGTTTTGCTCAGCTCTAAGGAACTCAACACCTGGTTCACACAGTTCTTCCTCCCAATATTTTGAGCTTGTAGTTGCAGCTTAAGACAAAGTGGATAGTGGTCACTCAACGCAATGGTCCCTATCATAAAGGACAACAAACTCTGGGCAAGGGTGTGTGAAACCAGCATAAAATAAATAGTGGAGGCGAAGCCTCTACCAATAAAAGTCAGGGACATAATCACAGGGATAGGGACAAGTTCATTTGCAAATCCCAAATCATAACGAGACATTGTCATTGAGATGAACCCCAGCCTTGGTGTGAGAAAAATGACAGTTGAGTACTCCCTCTTGCGTATCAGTGCCGCAAATTTTCGGGTTAGCAGATTTACACAGTGCACAATTAAAATCCCCCAGCAGGATAATCACAGTATCCATGGAGCTCGAATTACAAATAACGTCCAAGGCCTCGCCAATCCTAAAAAGCTCCGTTCCCAACTCTTCTGCAGGTACATTATTGTAAAAATGTACCACTAGCATTCTCTTGGGAGGTTTTATGTACAGTTGAATGATCTGATAGTAGCAATTCCCCGTGGAAAAAACAATTCTATCCACCGTTAACATATTAGATATATACATACATAAGCCTCCCTTGGGCCTTCCTCCCAGGCCTTTCACCGCCGGGGTATTGAAGGTCAAATACCCAGAGATATGGACTGGCTCCAGCTCCCATGTTTCTTGTAGGCATAATATGTCGATATTATCTATAAACTCAACCCATACAGGATTTGAAATTTTTTCACGCACCCCAGCAATATTCCAAGAAATAATACTAGTTTCAGACATTACTTTCTTGGAGGTGTAATTCGCTGGGTAAATAGGTAGGAGTTGCCTTGCACTGGAGGGCAACCCTTCTGTAGTAAGTAGAGCGCTAACGTCATTGCTCAAATCATGTGTATGGGGATTACCGCGGTTAGACCCCGTGGGATTGCACACATTGATAGTAGGAGGTGGATTAGTACCAAGACTGCGACTCCCTGTGCTACTACGCTGAACCTCAGGAGAGACTACAGGATTGCCAAGTCCCCCCTCAGCTATTTTGTCACACTGCGTATGGGTGGCCAGTCAGTCAACCTCGTCCAGGTTGTAAAGTGGAGCAAAGGAATTACTGACAGGAATCGGGTAGCTGAGATATGGTAAGCCTCCACCAAGGCCCTCTGAACAGCGTTGGAGGGGTTTTGCAGGATGGTAGAAAAAATCCAATGGCACAATACTAACCCCCTGACTTCTAACTGGCCAAAAACCCACCCTGCTCAGAATTGTACGGACAAGTGCAGGAGATGCAAAGGAGAGAACCACACAGTCTCCCTCAAAGGACTTAGTGGACTGACCCACCCACCCTATCCTACGGGCCATTTTAAAATATCGAAAAAGCTCACTTGTCAAACCTGTTTTCCCAGTTAAAAAATGTAGGGATCTATTATGCAGAGTAGACCAGTGTTCAAACTCCCCCTGAGGGAGCATGGGGACATTCACCAGGACCACTGTGAGTGGAACAGCTTCGGGCGGGAGGTGAAATACCTTTAATCCTATGGCTCCCCCCCCCCTTTCTACCCTCTGGGGTCCTAGGTTCATACGAGACCCCTGTTCTGTGGTCACCTTGTGTACCGGCTGCTGATAGAAATTAGATGTTAAGTTTACAAGACTCAGCTGGCCCTCTTGCCGGTTAGAACCGGTAGAAACCGGGTGACCTACCTGGGACTTAGGGGGAGCACCTTCAGAAACAGTGCAGACTGAATTGAGTTGCGGGCTAGCGCTGGTAGGGCCCCCTGGGGGAGGAAAAGACTGAATAGGTGCTCTGGTCTGGAAAGAATCACATGCAGAGGCCTCTGGGGCACTGAATGTGACCCTAGGGCATTGGCTTGATGCAGTATTAAGGTTAACAAGGCTTTCCAGGGTCGCTAATCTGTTCTCGATTTTAGTGAGTGTGGTTCTTAAGGGGGATACAACTGCCATTAGTATTTCCTCTCATTTTTACCAGAACTCTCTCATATCTACACCTGCAGGAACGGCGCTAACCATCTCTGCAGGGGGAGTGAACTCCAGAAGCGGCATTGGCACAGGATTAGTCAGGGGTTCTGTGGTGCATGATTGGGTATTGTTGGATTGCCTACTATTAACCATTGTTTTCCTTTTCTTCCCGAGAGGTTTCATTCGGGAAGGTTGGATGTTTTTGGCTTTCTGGGCCCTTGTGACGACTTTAGGTCTTGCACCCTTCTATCATATCACTACAGTGGAGGAAATTCAGCGTACGTTTGGTTTCTTGTTCTTATTTAGAGTTTTCTCCACAAACTGGATGCTTTTCTGTTCCCTCCAAACTAATTGAGACTGAGTGTTTTAAAGATGACTCGGCACTTTTTTTAAAATCATTTTCTTGCTTTACTCCAGAGATACCCAGGAAATGTGTCACTCTCGCACAGGAAGCAGCAATTGGGACTGTCAAATGGAAAACAAATGCATGTGCAATAGAGGGATCATGCTTTTACATGTAGGTAATGGTGGCAGGTACTGTGGTCCTAGACATCCTAATGTGAAGTGCGATCTATCTACACCAGTACTTTATGACCTGTAGATTTAGAGCTACAGGTAGTTCAACATCTAGCAACCTTAGCAGTTTTGCCTCATGAATATGGCAGGAGACCGCATCAGTAAACTGCAGACCCTTGAAGTGACTGCTAGCGAAGCCATTGGCGCGCGCGCGCACAAACACACACGCGCACACACCGCCACCGCACCCATCCAGGGCAGCAGAGTTGCTCAAATGCTCGGCGAGAAGTGTTTGAACTTATTGAAAATGACTATCTGATAACCTTGTCCGATGCGGTAAATATTGTAACAAATGTTATGCATATGTTAGTTACTTATGATCATCACAAGTACCTCTCAAGACAGAAGTTGGAGACCTGTGATCTTCATGTGTACAAAGCAGTCTTTTCGTGATGATATTATGCACGGCGAATAATTGACCTGTCTTTCTTCCGATGGAAATAATGGGGCAAGCCTGCCCAGAAAGACATGACCTGCTACCTTATGCTGACTCAGACAGAGGTGTCTACACAAGCTCTTGGAACACAGGCAGTGGCCTCAACAGTGCAGCTCGAAGTGGGAGGAAGGTAAGTGTGGATCCGCTCACAAGCAACACAGAGGGAGTTTCAGTTCTTAACAAACCAGAGAGAATGTTGAAGCCCCTCAACTAAGCAAGTCATTCTTCGAAAAGCTAAAGTGTAGGTTAAAGAGAGAAAGCATTGTTCTAAAGAAGAGAGGTTCCTTCCCACCAAAGAACAAAGGTGTAAGCTGCTGTACTCCGATTGTCCATGTGAGAGCATGCGCTGCCAATGTAAAGAAGCAGTTGCAGCCACTGAACCAGAGAAAGCAGTAACAATACTGAGACTCGGATACAGTTCACAAACCAAAGAACGTACTTGCACAAAGGGAAGAGGAAGTGCAACGCAATCGAGAGAGGTAGCACACTTCCAAAACAGAAACTATGATGCCACTCCCAAAACAAAGAGGGGCGTTTCTCGTGATTATAACTGGAAAAGTGTTAGATCAGACACAAAGAACTGTGCTCAAAGAGTAAAGGCACCTTAGCCTTTATATTAAAAATACAAATTTTCCCGTGTTCCTCCTCCCTGAACGCTGATGCCTTTTGAAGTTCTGAAGCGAGCTGAAGGCACTGAAAGAGGAAGTCTGGAAGAAACTATTGAGAAATGTTGCTCCAGCTGATCAAAGAAATAACTTCTGACAGCCCTGGTCAAAAGAAGAAATTGCTATGTCCCATGATTAAAAGAAACTTCTGTACCCACTTCCCAAAAGAAGAAATGCTGTACCGCTTGTCTACATGAAAAGCGAGGCTATTACAGAGATGGTCTTAGTAGGAAGACCCCTGGTGAGATATGTGGAACAGCCACATGACATGTGAAAGTTGCCTGGCTCTTTGTACGGACCCATTTGGAAAAAAAGAAAATGCTTGGTGTGCCGTGCAATAATGCATTTTGCCGTTGTAATTATCCCAATACTTGAGTAAACATGCATTTTTTAAAATATTTTTAAATTGCTACCACCTACTGGTGGTGTCATATGGAAGAGAAAAAAATTCCCTTAACCATTGCTGGAAACAATCAATGCAATGAAATACGATGTTCGAAATGTATTTACCAAAATTAAGCTTTATAAAAAATTAGAAAATGTGTGTTTTTCTACGACGAAGACTATCAACTGCTTTTTCTGTATTTTAGTAAGAAATAAAGGTTTTACACCTAATACACTACTACTGAATAGCGAAAAAATCGTTTTCTTGTGTTTTTTCATGCTTGCACCACATTCAGCAAGTTTTAAGAGGAAGCTTGTTTAGGGATTTTTTTTTCCATTACTTTTTTTATTGATGACAAGTTTACACAGAGCAAACACTTTACAAAACATAAGCGACAGAGGGTGCACAGATTTTGTTCACTTTCCCATATATCACAGAGCCTGTTCATATCGTGGCAGTAATTTGTTCGAGTTTATGCTTATTCTATCCTGGATCATGCCCATTTCTTTTCTGCGGGGGTTCACATATACCTCCCCTGTAAGTGTTCCATTTTTCCCAAATCTGTGACCACTTGTTAGGACACCCTCTAGATTCATACACTGTACTCTGTCAGCTTGCACCAATCCATATCTCTCTCCCACGCTATTAAGGATGGTGGCTCCTCAGCCCCCTACAATCTTAGTGTTCCGTTTTGCAATTATCATACCAAGCGTCACCCATAGTCTCTCTCTTTGGTGTTTAGGTCGTTAGGGCCCCATATATTCAGGAGACACATCTTTATACTGTAATCAATCTCACACCCCATCCCTTCTTCTATACACTTTGTAACCTCAGACCAGTACATTTGTATATGTGTACATTCCCAGTGTATATGAAGGTGCCCTCCTGCCTACATCTTCTCATGCATCCTGGTTCCTTTCTGTAAGCTTGTTTATGGATTGATGCCAGGAGCTAAACGTGGCACGAGTAAGAATTGCACCTTTTTATAAGGTCACCGTTTAGACGAGCAGCATTCTGTGCTGAAATGTTTCTGCCCTGCTAGTAAATAACCAATGAATCGCCACCGCTGCAGTGTATGCGTGGAGATCGCAGTAACACGGGGAAGCTGGTCAAAGGGGCTCCTGGAGGACTCTGGGGAAATGCACTTCTCTGTCCGAACCAGCTTAACACATTTGTGTACATTTGCCAAGGCCAACCCGCTTTTTCAATTCTAGCATGAGCTGGCGCATGGGTACTCACAAATATTTTTCCCAGGGCCAAAAGTTTTGTCTGTGATGTGACCAAGGGCCACATTGATGTCGGCGGGGTGGTGGTTGGGTTTAGGACTCTTGGCAGTAATGTAGGTGTAGGGAAAGATAGGCATACATATCCAGTGGCTGAATTGCACAACGTGAAGCTAAAACACTGGGGATTAATCTTGGCTTCTCTACTTAACCAAATTGTGTGATCCTAGGCAATTGTTTTATTTCACTTTCCCTCTTTTTTCTTAATTATCACATATAAGAGGACATCGTAATACATGACTTCAGGATGTGCGCTATACAAAATCTACTCCTGTGTTTGATTTAATAAACTATGATGTTGCCCATGTATAATAGGAACCCAGACCACCCACCACAAGAGTGCACTTAACATCTGACTTGCCTCTTACTTTACATTGACATGCCCAAGCCCAGACAGGGAGGACCTGGCTTGGTAGTTCGGGCTGGACTGTTCCCATTGGGCACAGGGTCAAGACTGATTTGCATATGGCTGGGTTCAAACTGGAATGGTATGGTGAGCAAAAAAAACGATGGATTTAGGCCCAGATCTCTACTGGGGTGAATGTATGACATTGTTCTGCATTCTGTCCACCAATCGTTCTTTTTGCGCCAGACACATGTGGGCATGTCCTCTTCTGTCGTTTGGCAGCACAGGACAGCAGCAATGGCTGTCTGAATGCTCCAAAGTGCGCATGTCACTTTGGCCAGCTGTCTTTCGCTGGCCAAAGTGACATGCGCACTTTGCAGCTCTCCAACTTGCTGTCTTAGACCGCTGGGGTAGAAACCAAGCACAGGCCTACAGGGCCTGAAGGTGCTCCAGTGAGCCCGCTCAATCCAATCCTGGTGTTGCTCTCGCAGCAAGAGATCAGCGCCAGGATTGGTTAAGGGAGTTGGCTGGGCCCATTCTGGAGTGGAGAAGATCGGGAGGAGTGACGATGTGCGAGCCAGATAAGTGCTTTATAGTTTGTGGGCACATAGCTCATGTGTTTGTGAGTGTGTATATCTGTGCACATGAGTTTGTATTTGTTCATGTAGAAGTGTGTGTTGTGCGTCTATGTTTATATTTATTTGTGCTTGTGTGTTTCTCTGTATCTGTGTATATTCCTGCGTGTGCCTGAGAATGCTCACCAGGGCTTGCGTGACTCTGTGTGCCTGTGCTTGTATACATGCTTGCGTGTCCATGTTTGTGCCAGTGGATTAATCCTTGTTCTTAACCCTCTGTGTGTTTGCCGGCCTGCATGTTTGCGCATGTGTGCGCGACCTGCTTCGCTATTGGTGTGTGCCTGTGTGTGCATGTCTATTTATGTGTGTCTGTATATGCGCCCTAGTTTGTTATCGTGTATGACCGGCGGCGGCTTGCGTGCTGCACCCCCAATCCCCGTAGCTGGCAGCCGCCAATGAAAAAGCTACTTTATCCTGAAGTGGTGGTCTTGAAGTGCACAAGTTAATGTGGGGAGGATCACATTGTGCACAGGCAAAATGCAGTCACCCTGTATACTATGGTGGGCAGACCAGAAATGTGAATGGCAATACAGCAGCCCAATGGAGGAAGGAGGATAACTGAAACCCCCCAAATGTGTGTATATGCATTTATTTTATAGGATTTTTTTTTTTTTTTTTTTTAAATCAAAAATTCTCGGCTAACGGCAGATCAAACAAGCATTGGCATAGCTTATAGGTCTCGCCTTTGAGACTATACGTGTTTAGATATGCAGCACAATATACTTGGTGCAACAACATCAACTGTCGCATGGCTAAGCACTTATAAGGTCCCAAAGGCGAGACCTATTGGCTATGCCAATGCTTGTCTAATTAGCAGTGCAGCCTGTCTCCTTCAGAAAAAGAAGACAGACTTATCTTTTAAGCTCTTGGTTGTGACGAGTCAAACAGTGTTGCTTTTCTTTCTGGACTGTGCCCATGCCTGGCCATCTGTGTGGAGGTTGCCAAAGTGGCTCAGTCACACTGGCTTCGCCTTGGGAGTTGAACTGAACTTTTGGTAACAGATAATTCTAGTTTCTCCTTTATTTCCCAGCTCTTGCTGGGCCTGAAGCCCAGTCTTTTCTGCTCACTTACACCTCGTTATCTGAAACCCTTCTAGTGGTAATTGCCTGCCCACCAGTAAATAAATCATGTCAAGGCAGAGAATCTCCGAGCCATGTGGACTCAAGTAAGGCCCCCCCCCCACCCCCCCCACCCCCCTCTCTCTCTCTCTCTCTCTATAATTCTCAAGCAGGGTCAGGGCTGGGTCCTAAAGATTTAAAAGAAATGAGCAGTGCAAAATGTAAGCTGTGTCAAGTGTGAGCTGTGCAGGCATAAGAGGAAGAGAAAAGGGTGTGTACATGTGGGTGCGCTGCGCAAGGCTGGAGCCTAGCTCAGGCCAAATTTCCTGTTCTTCACTTCTATCTCAACTTATTCTTTAGATCAGAAAACGCCAGTAATTTTAACATTTTACTTACTGTAATTACTGCTTTGCTCCCAGTTAAACTTAAAAAAGAGAGGCTAAATATACCAGATTGATTTAACACAAGGGTGTCTTAGCATAGCTCCAAGAAGACAGGATACAGTTCCCTGAAAATCTGGCAAAGATTCAGCCCTTTTGGAACTGTTATACACCAGTGATCGAACATGTATGTGATCACTGTATTTATTTAACACAGGTTACTATTTATTTCCTCATAAAACTAATCAAAAATCAGTGGTGTTAAACAGAATTTAAAGGAAGATATCAATCCAGTGGCTAAACTGTTTCAATCCCAGATTCCCCACTTGTGTGATCTTAGTCATACTACTTTACTTCGTTTTTCCTCAATTGTCACGATCACATTGACAGCACTTTCAGGTCATTCACAGGGAGTGAGAGTCCTGTTCAAAAATCTTTCCTGCATATGGTGTGATAGCCTATAATGTTGCCATATTTAAAGGGTACACACTTTCTCATTCACTCTTGTCAGGTGGGGGAAAGGTTTCATGAATGTTTAGAAAATGTTACTGAATGGCTGGCACGCAATTTAGCACAGTATATTATACTGCATTCAAACCCTTCCAAATGTTAAAGATACAAACCTTTCTGGAATTTTAAGTATCACATTTTAATATGTTTGTTGACATAATTTCCATACAAAATAATGATTTTGTTCTAGGCTTTTGTTCTTGGGGCCATTCCAGACCCCTGGCTCAGTGGCCCCTATATATTTGCTGGCTTGCCTACCTCTAAAGATAGGGTAAGTGTTCTCTTGAGTAACTTATGCAGGATAGGAGCCGAGCAACAGACATACGCTATACATAGGCTTTCCTGTTTTCAGTTTCTATTCTTGGTCAATTCTGGTGGGGTTTTTTCAGTATTTTCAAGTGGTTTCAGTACCTTAAAAAAACAGTGATGATCAGTGGTTACACATGTTCGCGCCAATAAAAACAACAGAAAGTGTTTTTCCGGTGTTAATGGAACTTTTTGATTTTAATATTGCTTGCTTTCTGCTCTGAAAGTGTATGGTATATAGACAGTGTACGTACAGTGTATCTGAGGCCCAAAAACATGTTTACAAATCAAACTTATCATTGTACACCATACAATACTTCTTCAGCGAGTCTTTGGTCATGCACCTTCACTCTTTCCTTCCCATGTAAACTTTATCTGTGAAAAGGCCCTCTCAACATTGGCACTTGAGACAGGCAACACCAAAATAGCCAGTACACAATTTTGACATAGCTTTCCATGCCAATACTGGTGCAACTGAAGATTGTGATTCTCTGCAACAGGTTCTGCACCATATGCGTTGAAGTGGACGCATATCCCCTCAGAGTTTTTGAAGCGGTCAAAAATGAGGCAGCACTTTTGAAACTCCGGAGAAAGTTTCTCTTTGCGGAAGGGATCTATAACTTGTGCAGAGTACCACAGTGAGGCTTCATTAACCTGATTGGTCAAAGGCTATTTCTTATACATTGTTAAATAAAAGTTCCTGAATTTCTCCTGAACATTTCTTAGCTTACCAAGTGGCAAGCACTCCCAACATGGAACATGTTACAGAGCCAGTCGCTAAAATTGTCGCCCAGCCTATTCTCAAGGGGATGTTTCACATCTACACCAATTATGCTGAACACTTGGTAGACAAGGGTGTTTTCAGAGTTTTTTTTTTTTTTTAATTATGTCCACTACATCAGTCATGCTTTCCTGTAAAAATCTAAGAATGCAGTAGAGTGTACTTTTTTTCAAATCACTATCAATATGTGAACAAAGATACTCACATTTTTTGCCTTTGGCATCATCACTCCGCAAAATGTCTATAAACGGTTGCCACGTGGATTATATAGCATTTGTGGTCTCTAGGACTGAGAACCACCAGCTAAGTGACACAGTTGGGAAGACTCTTTCTTTGCTGCCACACAAAGCACAAAATGAGAAATATTTGCGTTTTAGTTTCCACGCATAACAAAACAGTGCACCAGAATGGACTATAAAGTAAATAGCATTCTTCATTAACTCTGAAGAGTGTGAAGATGCTTTCAGCATACCATCTAACAAGTGGCAAGGATCTCTTACAGGGAAGCACTTCATCTCAGGTATTGATTTTGACAGGTCGTCACACAACATTTTCATATACTTAGCTGAATCACTTCAAAAACAAACAATATCACTCCAATCTTTGTTGAACTTTGTAAGAAGTTTTTGCAGCAGCATTCCAAGTGACACTGCATTCCATGTTTTCCAAAAGTCTGGTGTCATGTTTTTACCAGTATCCCAGATGCTTTGTGACTGCACTTTTTTCACATATACCTGCCACTATACCTTGCTTTGAAAGTTTAAAGTATGGCGTCTTTGGCAATTCATCTACTATCAATACTGACTCGGTAGAAAAGGGGGCTGATGTTCAAAAGTTTTTACACATTCTCTGTGGGTAAATGTGATGGTACATATTGGGAAAGATTCTTATGAAACCTTCATTTTTCCTATCGGTGAAAGATTCAAACGTAGCCAAAAAATCAAATATGATTTTGATATTTCCTGATTCTCTATAGTTTATAAAATAAACAACACCTAAAACATGCTTCTAACTCCTGTATCTTTAGACCACAAAATTGAAAAAAGGAAGAAACAATATTTTTGTGACATCCCTAGACAACAAAACTCAAGAAGAATAATGTTAGCCTAGTCTTTCTTACTGCTACCTTATATAACAAAGTTACATTGTATTGGCCCCTTCAGGAAGAAAAAAAAATACTCTTTCACTCTCCATTTCGTTTCTTTGAATAGCATTTAGTTTGTGGTTGTGCAGGTTTTTTTTCCAGTGTTTATATGTTTACACTGGTGAGGGCTATCTCCCTTTCGGTGGGGTTTTATCAGTTATTATAGGTTTAAACCTAAAACCCGACAGCCTAGCTATACACTATCAGCTGGGGGGAATGTCATGCATCAAAGCAGGAGAAGCCGTGCACAAGTGAACTGTGCAGAATATGAGCTACTCTTTAGAGGAAAATGCCGCCCCTGATGAAAGGTGTGCAGTTTGAATGAGATTGTACATGGCAGGAGTTTGAGCTGTGCGTTCCTGCAATGGACTGTTCGAGCAGCAACACGTGTGCCGGGAGCGAGTCGTACAGAATCCGAGCTGTTGTAGACGATAACCGCGTGCTAGAGGAGCTGTGCAGCAGGGCAGGCACTGGCTATAAGCTGGGCAACAGTCAGAGATCTGACCTGCTGATCAGATGCATGGCTGGTGTGTAAGCAAAGTAATCTTCAGCAGTGAATGAGGAGGGTCACTGGGGATGTACTCAGTCAAGCAGATGAGATGTGTTGTCCGAGTCATCCTACAATTCCACATGAATGTGTAGCACTTGCTCCACTTCTGCTGTGCACACTGCTCAGTTGTGAGCATTGTAACTGTCGAGGCGGTTCAGGGCCGGCTTTAGCGCTGGTGGCGCTTGGTGCCAAAATAATTTTTGGTGCCCCGACACGCCTCGAATTCCCTCACTACCACTCGGAAAACTGCCCCTTATCTCTCCAATCTTAAATTATTGCTGAACACAACGCTCCCCTACCTGAGTTCAGCGCCTCTCCCAGGTCAGCTCCCAGTGAGGCAGCACCAGTCGCACTGCCCTAAAGCAAGTGCTCCGCGAAACTCATGTTGACCTTCAATTAGTTTAATTGTCAACGATGAAAACAAGCAGTAATTGAAACATGAAAAAATCAAACCATAGCGACGCGGCATCCATCCTTCCCAAAACAGGAGTAAATTACGTTCAGAATTGGTAAGCAATAACACCTGCTTACAGAGCTTCTTGAAAGCAGCATAACTAACAGGGAGCCATGTGTCTGAATCTTTGTCCTGAGGTGTTATTTCACAGCCCATGTTTGAGGTTTGTCTGTGTATCTAAGCTGCTGGTGTCCTGGCAAGTCTCCATCACATCTGAAACACACGAGTCATTTCTCACGGAGGTACACTAGTGACCAATTCAGGGTTTCTGCTTGGTAGTGCCAGTGGCCCACAGATTTTAGGGCTGGCTAGGTAATGTAACAACAAAACTGTGACCATATTCGTTGGTCGAGTGCAGTACAGAGAGGTTGAGTAAATCATCTGCATCACCGAACCTGCCGGTCTACCAACCTTTCAACTTTTTTCGAGGCCCGATCTTCAGGTGCAACACCAGACATCACTGTAGATACATCACACTCACTTTCAACACAGCAGGGAGTATCGCCGTGCACACAACAGCATGAGCCACCAAGGCACACCACGCATTACTCTTCAATACATACACAACTTGGCTAATTCTAAAATTAATACAGAACACTAAACATACATCCAACACTGCCAAAAAAGTTATTACTAACCATTAAAGCACTAAACTGCATCTGCATTCACCAGCCAATTACCACACTTTCACATCTGGTAGGCCACGGGATGGCATACCGACCATGCAGATTCATAGACTATTTTGGCACTGCCCAATGGC
The DNA here is from genome assembly GCF_964204655.1 of Triturus cristatus. Taxonomy (NCBI): domain Eukaryota; kingdom Metazoa; phylum Chordata; class Amphibia; order Caudata; family Salamandridae; genus Triturus; species Triturus cristatus. The sequence goes on along the minus strand of NC_140585.1, from coordinate 992,585,060 downwards.
CTCTCCCATTAAACGCCAATATCATCAATGGCTGTGAGGCCATACTAATTGGCATTTGGCTATACACAAATGGTAAATAACCATAAGATGACATGGTCAGCTATATATTAGTAAGATATTGTGTACCAGGTTTTCAGTTAATACTATGGCTTAGCATACAATGTTAGGGCATGGTATGCTAGGAAAAGTTATGGCGTGGTGTAGCATACTGTTATAGTATAGTATGGTAAGCCATATTATACTGTTACAACATGGCATGATGTTACAGGAGAGCAGGTTTGGGTATGTTTAACTATGGTATAGAAAGGGGTGTTATATAGTACAGTGTTGCATGCCATGTCACAACATGGACTTACATGCTATGGTATACTGTGGTGAGGTATGCTGCTTGGAATTTCGTGGTGAGTAGTATTATACCATGTTAATGGGTAGGTAAGGCATTACAGTAAACTAATGTGGAAAGACCACGCACACCAATTGTTGAATTGAATTTAAACCAGTTGGGGCGTGCTATAGAGGAAAGCGTCTCCTAAACCAGGACGCAGGAATGAATGAGAATATGCACTAATCCAGATGAGAAGTGTCCCTCTCAGCACAGCCAAAGGGCAACGAAGTTGCAAGGTAAATCGCAAAGTAATGCAGAATTTCAAAGAAAGTTCCAACATGCGATTTTATTGACACATGTTTGATCAATGTTCAATTCCTCGTTACATTCACGGGATTGTAGATTAAACACAAAGGTTCAACACAGGACTTTTTTTAAAATGCGCTCAATGCATTTCGGGTCACACACGACCCTTCATCAGGAGAAGTCCTAAAAGAATCCAAAAGGAGAGATTTAACGACCTGCTCGGATGTATGGATATCAATAGATGAAAAAACTTCACCCGTTTAAGAAAAGAGATCCGGAGTGGAGTGACGGTAAAAATAAAGGAAACGTGTTTGACGGTAGAAAGAACGGAAACCCTCAGAGGAATCCCAAAGGTAATTTGTTAAAAGAAGAAAACAACCAAGGGATGATTAGTTGATCCTATAATAAGCGTGCATGTAAAGCAATATTTAGAACCGATAAGGACTTCGGGACAGCCCGTTATGGGGAACCGCTTGTGAAAAGAGAGGCAATTACGTGATACGCTTTAAGTAGCCCAGTAATATATATTTGAAAACAAAGCATACCTGAAGGTAGAGTGATCAAAAGATTCAAACGTCCGAAAGACGAACAGCGTATACGTGTGTAGTCTGACACCAATAGCTGTGGTCGATAGTAGAGAGTGAAAAGGAACTCGCTAATAACTGTTGCGTGAGGAGAGAAAGCAAAGAGGGGTTAAAAAAGATAAATAATCCTAGCGGCAGCCATGTTGAAATGGAGTCCTAACATAATGATGTTAATACAATGATAATGCAATTGGTAACAAGAGGGAGACAAAATAGCTAAGAGAAGTATTAAAACATTAACACAGAAAAGGTGAAGAGGCTGGAAGAGTTTTGAAACAATAAAAAGACGAAAAAAGATACGAAGACAAAAACAAGAGTTTACTAATGGTTTAAACAAATTCGAAGGAAGCAAGTAAATAAAGTTATGCAAAATTGAAACAAAAAAAACGCAAATAAAAAACGAATAAAAAACAAATAGATGGTTAGGAGTGTAAAGGAAATTGAGAGGTTCAAGCAGGTAAATTGAACGTAGAGAGTTCATAGGAACTGACAAGAAATGAAAATAAATGAAAATAAGGCTCAATACAAAAAAATACAAGTAATGTTGTGTTGACATAAGATACATAGGAAAACGACAAGTACTTGATATTCCAAGGGACTAGATTGTACAGAGCAATAATTATAAGAAACAACCGAGTTCGACGCGGTCATTGAGTCCGTGTGGGACCAGGGCATTCATTTTGTAGATCCAAACCGTTTCTCTCTGCAGAAGAAACTTGCGATTGTCTCTGTGATCTTTAATCGGTACCACCTCACATACCAAAAATCTCAATTGGCTTATGTTGTGACTCTTAGCAAGAAAATGCATCGCTATTGTAGATTTGGTGTTCTTGTTGCGAATGTTACTTTTGTGTTCCGTTAATCGTACCTTAATTTTTCTCTCAGTCTTGCCAATGTATACAAGGCCGCACGGGCACTTGAGCATGTAAACAAGGTTTTTGGAGTCACATGTTGCCGTGACATGTAGCTTGATGTTATAACCCTGTGTAGGGTGCTGAGTTGAGTTGCCTTGGATAATGTTATTGCAATGGCCACAGTTATGGCAGGGTATTGTACCCTTGTGAGAACCGATTGAATCATTAAACGATTGAAATTGTAAAAGTTCCATCAAATTCTTTCCCCTTTCGTATGCAAAAATTGGTCTTTCCAAAAATGTGTCCTTGAAATCAGGTTCAATTTGTTACATCGGCCAATGTTTCAAAATGGTTTTTTTGATGTTGAAGCTCATGGTAGAGAATTTGGTAACCATAACTGATCTTGTCAAGGATTTTTTGATGTTACTGTCTCTTAACAGTTGTGTTCTAGATTTGTATTTCACCCTTTCCAGAGAGGTTGATACGATTTCTTTGGGGTACCCACGATCAAAGAAGCGTTTTTCCATGTTCTGGTTTTCTTGTAACAAGAGTGTTGGTTCAGAAATAATTCTTTTCACCCTGAGAAATTGAGAGTACGGTAGATGATTTTTTAGTGAGGGTTGGTGGAAGCTGGAAAAATGTAACAAGTTATTTCTGTCAGTACTCTTTCTATAAAGAGTAGTCTCAATGCGGTCATCTTTGATGTATAGTAGTACATCCAAATAGTTGATAGTGTCATTATGGATGTCATAGGTGAATTTCAACCGATCATTTATCCCATTGAGGGTGTTGATGGCTTCTCTCAAAAGATGTTCAGGACCTCTCCAAATCAAAAAAATGTCGTCAATGTACCGTAGAAATAGTGACATGTATGGTTTCCATTGTGAGTTATTTAGAATATGATCAAGCTCGAACTTGTGCATGAACAGTTGTGCATAGCAAGGAGCTGCACAATTGCCCATGGATGTGCCGTTCAACTGCAGGTAAAATCTGTTGTTGTAACAAAAATAGCTGTGGTAAAGTGTAAAATGAAGTAACTCAAGTAGAAATACTTTAAGATCTTCAGAAATAGAAGATTGCAAAAGAAAAAATTCAATGGCACGAAAGGCTGCAGGAGATGAAAACCAGGCGTCACGTTAGATGCTGAGGGAATTTTCACATGGTTGCTGGTGCCTGCTGCCCACGTGGACACACATAACAAAGCATCAAAAACAGCCCTGGGTGCCAGAACGCGATCATAGGCGTAAGGTGAAAACTGTGGGTGCGCATTCTATTTACAAGTGTTCTTGCATTCCCTCGTACTTTAATCACGATGTCAGGCGGCATGGATTGCACATGGAAGAAGGTGAGTCGCGGCTCAGGCCGAGTTTGTTATGGGTTTTTCCAAAGTCGAGTTGAGCGTGTCAGGTGACTCGACCCACCCTTCTTTTCCAGGTCAGCTGAGTGACCCATCCGAGAACTACAAAGAAGATGGGAAACGTAGTTCTTGATTAATTCCTTCTCATAGGTGATACTGAGAAGTGGAAAAACCAGAGAACCCAGACCTATGGGCCTCATATGTGGCTAGTTGAAAAGTACAGCAAAAAGTATTACATTTCAAAAGCTGTTGTTTGCGGTTCCTTCCAAGAACAAGTGCCCGCGCCTCACACTAAAAGGAGGCAGCAGGGGAGGGGAGACAGGAGGGGGCCTTCGCCTGTTTCCCTTTTGGGAGTGAGCAGGGGCACCATATGTTTGCAAGTTAATTACAAACATGGTGTCAAAGCTCGCTCCCGCAAAGGAATCGCCAGACGTGCACGCGTTGCCATTAAAGGTAATGCAACACGTGCATGTTTTTGGCTGAAAAGTCTAATCGATGGCTAAAGGTCTTTCTCCTACGCAGCGCATGCGTGCTGCGTAGGCGAGACCTAAAAATGACGAACTACTGCCATCTACAGGATAAAAACGAAATTTATATTGGATTAAATGAAATTGCTAAAGAGAAATCGGCAATAACAGGATCCGTCCATATGTGTATAATCTGCGATTAGTCTGAAAATAATTAATGGAACCTATATAACTTCGGGAACCGAAAGGACACTTGATGATGACACATGACCTCTTTGAAAGCTAATTCTCTTTTTCTGGGTCTGTAGCTGTGTAGCGGTGATTGCTTTGACGAAGCGTGTAGCAGCGCATAGGCTACCCTACCATGTCCAACCAATACAGACACAATTTGAACTATGTAAACGTTAGGCTTCTCTTTTTTTATAACATTTGTTATTGTTTTATTTAGATGAAAACGTTCTTGTGAATCTTACAGGCCAGCCAGAGGGAGAACAGAACATAGCGTGCACCACAGTACAGCTGCGAGGAGGGTCTGCAAGGGCAGCATCGTCCATAGATAACGCTCAGGCCTCACTCGTCACCATGATGTTTAAGCCGTGGCCCCCACGCCTTATGTTTTTCTGCACAACCTTTCCGCTTCTGTATCCTCTTCGTGGCTGCGACGCAGTATCCCATGCCCTGTCTGCAGGCCATGGCTGATGGTGGACACGCCTCCTGCCATGGGCGAGCTGACTTATTTTTGGTGATCAGGAACCAGAGGCCCACAATCTACTCTGCCTCTGGAGTCCATCAGCCAGCCATTCATCTCCACAGCGGCACCTTAGGGTCTGGCCCCGTCGTGGTGTTAAGACCCCTTGCCAGGGTGTTGTAGACACTCTGTCGATGCCCCCGGAAGAAGCCGACGGCCCCAAACCATGTGGTAGAAAGGGCCTTCCCCGGCCGCGGCGTGAACAGCCTGGGCTTCAGGACCTGCTCACCTTCCACCATCTTAATAATAGCACAATATAGAAGTAGCTGCAGGGCTTTAAGTGGGATGAAAAAACTGGGGGTCTCTCAAAGGGGCGTGGTCAATGTAATTAAGGACGTGGCTTAAAAACACCTAAACTAAAAATCCGTTTTTACTACTGTTTAGAATAGTGTGCCGCCCGACTTGTATTTTGCTGGTCCTGTCATGGCGGCCAGATACATGATACAACAAGTCAAAACATACCTACAAGTCAGGACTATTGGCTTTGTCAGTGGTTGCTAGCTGCATAAGAAAAATAAGCAGCAACTATGGCGTGTATATAATATTGAAAACACTTCCACTTAAAGCCCTGGTAGCGACACCACGACAATGTTGCTGCTCCTGAGATTCAAAAAGAGAAGGGAAATACAGAGAGAAAATTACTCTCTTTAAAGGATTTCCTACCATCCCCCCCCCCCCCCCCCCCCCCGGCCAAACACACACACACGCGCCCCACGCGCACATCGATGTGCCTGCTGTCCGGGGGTAAACAACGAACCGCCTGTGCCAGGGCACATAACAGAGCCCGATAGAGATCCGTTTGGAGGCCCCCTTAAAAACCTGCCGGTGCTCAGACCCGGCCCACTTAAAGCCCCGAGTAGCTGAATTGAATAGGGCGGAGGTTGGGAGGTATGGACAGAACTCGAGCACCGTTCCTTGGGCGCCATTCCATAACCGGGGTCTGGTTAGGGAGTTTGTGCAACCAAATGTTATTCAAAGCTTCTTGCCTGCACAGCACATGGATCCTTGTGATCTGTGGAAGTTCCCTGGGAGCACCCCACCTCCGCCACCCCCACCCTGAAGGGCCAACACCCCGGCGCGTGCAAGGGCTCGCATTCTAGTTTGATCGTCCACTCTTGGTGGTCCTCCAACAGCCAGTGAGTCCCCCTATCGCAAACTGTTATTTATAAATCAATTCTAAGCTGCTGCGATGTCAAATCGGTGCACATTAACTTTCAGCATTCGCAGATGTGATTTACGAATAAAAACAAACTAGGATGGTAGCATATTTATTTTCAGAAGGGTAAGTGGGGTAACGATGGTGGTCAAATTCCAAACTGTCTGGGGCGGATTTGGACGAATAAACTGCCTAAAAGGAAAGAGAGGGCTGGGGTCATATGAGCCGATAGTTTTTCGACAGGGAGGTAATGGACACAATGATTGGACGTCATGTTCTTAATTTGCTGTTCGCCTCCATGTGGACATGGAGGTATTGCCGAGGGTGGTTGTTTAGTCTTCGGGGCTGTGCTTTTCTTCATGGGCTGTGTTTGTTCCGTAGAAGGGATTCTTTCTCACCTAGAGGGAGGGAGCGGGTGCTTGTCTTGTTTACGTTTGTTTGGTTTAATAATAAACTAGGGTGGGGTTTCAGTGAGACACTTACTGTTGCTAATTTCATACAGGCCGCTTGGCCGCGCTCTGACACAGCATTTACTTTAAGCAAATGCTGCTTTCATCCGACGTAGAACTTGACTCTGGCAATACATTACTCTTATTGTAATATCCGAGCAACCTCGTTAGCATATCTGTGGAGGGACTGTAGAATGGGTATATACATCTTTCGTTTGACGGGTTTTTGATACTTCTTTTCTTGGGCAGCCCCTGTTAGCACTGCAGGGAGAAGAGCGTGTTGCAGAGCAGACCTTGCAGAAATATTCCAGTGGATGCTCGAACAACTGGACAGACCAGCTTGAGTCAGATTCTCATCATAGGAAGTGACATCACAAGAAGTGACGTCACATCTTAACCCCCACGCATTGTTTAGCAGGTCTAGCGTGAGTACATTTAGGCGCATTACAATATTTAACAAATTAGATTTTGCGTCGGGAATGTGCTAAAAAAGTGAAGCAACCTAACGCAAATTCTGTGCCTAACTTATAAATGTGTTTTTTAAAACTCTGCCACAAAGAAATTGGCAACAAAGAGAAACGTGGCAGTAAATCTGTTATGCTTAATTGGTTGCAAAGTCTGCATTTTAAAATGTCTTTTGGGGTCAACACACCTGCTGCAGAGATCTTTTTGTGGTAACTAAATCTCAGAGAATATTTAGTAATGGTAAGAAAACTGGAGGTTAACGTATTTGCTGGCGATATCTGTGTTTTGTCTACTCCCAGTTTTTAATCAAAGTAGCATAGAAGGTTAATATGTCTCCTGCAAAGCACGTTATGTGACCCTCAGATAACAGTTTTTTTATTTACTTATCATGCCGCATGTCAGGCAATTTATTTAGCATTGCTAAACTTTTGCTCCTACGAGCTAAGCTGGAATGTCTGTCTGGAGCCCCAGCACGTGAAACTGTGTCCCCCTCCTCAAATAATCAAGAATGCCACGTTGATCCTCAAGTCTTACCAATACTTAACAAAAAAATATATATATATATGTGTGTATGCATATATATCTGACCAGAGGTTTTGATGTCTTCTCCACCCTGTTCTTCCTAGCAGATTATTTCAGCCATCCCATATGACTGAGAGTCTACTTTGAAGTGTAGTACAGAAAAGTGAAAGGAAATGGAATACAGAACTGAGGAAAGATTCTACATACATTTTGAAAAAGATAGAACATGTGAAATTGCATAGTGAGATTTTTTCAACTTCATGTAATATCCTTCGGCATTTTAGCCAAAGTTTAGGCAAATTATATGGAAAGTGCACCTTTTTGCCAAGACGTGTGTGTGTGTGTGTGTATATATATATATATATATATATATATATATATATATATATATATATATATATATATATATTATCTACTGGCGGTCGCCAGTAGATAGTTATAGTTAGGACCCTCTTACCATAGGAAATCCGCAACAATCTATTTTGAATAACTTTGGCGCCGGTCGACGAATCCTCGCGAAATTTTCAAAATAGGTGGGGCTTTGAGCTCCGCTCCTACCCTGAAAGTCTCGGGGGGATTCGTCAAGCGGGGGCTGAGATAAAAGGGGGGTCCCAAAACGCGTTTTTCCCATGCATTTTTCCATAGGACCTTTAGACAGAGCTACAGCCCGAATGGCTGAACAGAATTTAATGAAATTTGGCAGAGAGGTAGTCCTCAGGTCAAGGAAGTGCCTTTTGTAGGTTTGGTGTAAATCTGTTCAGTAGATTCTGAGAAAATAGCCTTTAAATCAATATATATATCTGAGCCAGCTTACGGTGCGCTTACGGTGCGCTTACCGTACGCGTACGGTGACGTGCGCGAGCGCGATTCTGATTGGCCCTTAGATCTTAGTAAACATTCGAATCGGTCGAAACCAGGAAGCGGCGGCCGCCATTTTGTGTGTTTCACTCAGGAAAAAAAGGGTGATAACTTGAAAAGGAGGCAAGGAATAGAGTTACAGACCCCATAACATTTAAAAGGGGGTCAAAGAAGGACAGAAAAGTACAAAAAAAACATTTATTAATTTTAAAAAAAATCGCGGGGTACGCGTACGGTAAGCTCAGCGTACGGTAAAAAAGAAATGAAATGCAGATTTAAGTGTTTAGATATTAGGGGGCTCTAAAAGAGCCGTTGTGTTTATGAAGTGATTTTTTATTGGTACCTACAAGTAAGTACCGATGCAGAGTCTAAGGTTCAAGAGGAAGACTCTGTTCCCTTCATCATTGAAGTGCACACCATCTCCTCTATAAATGTCTTGCATGCCGTAACGCAAGTTGTTGTGGTAAATGGAACCCATACCATAGTCTCGGAGGAAAGCAGAAACAGATTTGTTGACGTGCTTTCTTGCTTTGTCAATCTGTGGACAGAAATGATTGGACCAGTTCCATTTTTGCCTTTGGCATATGTTAGAAAACACAAAGGCAGTTTTAGGGAAAAGTGAAAACAGTTGTGCAAAGGTCTCCTTCATAAGCATTTCCAGACCTACCCCAGTCAAAGTGCCTAGGTCATTGCCACCACAGTGCACTATTATGAGGTCAGGGTGTTGGATTTGCATGAAGGATTTCACCAATGGCATCAATTGGTGCCACTTTAACCCTCTCTGACCAATCCATTTAATGTCTACATTTGGCAAAGCAAGGTCTCTCACCATACCTGTTTTCTCTGCATACTTTTCACTCCAGAAGACATAGCTGTGCCCTACAATCCACACTGTGAACATCTTCAAAGGAGAACTGGATGCACTCAGGAGGTGTAATTCAGTAGAATGGTAAAAAGAAATGAAAGACAGTTTGGAAATGGAGGCATACATATATATATATTTTTTTTTTTAAAACTGATTGGCTGTTTCATACCATTCTACAATAAAAACTAGGCTGTATGTGTAAATTTATAGAAGCATGTTTTGTATTGGTACAGAAAAATTTGTTACCAAAGAACAGTACTATGGATTTGCTGTTAGGTTTGAAAAGTCAAGCACTCCTGCTCTTTGGAAATGAAACATTGTTTGGTGAACTTCTGACCTAACTCTGCACAGCAGTGTTTCAAGAGCTGTTGCTATGGTAGCAGGCAGAAGTCAAGTTGGGGGAAGGGTACTAGGCAGAAGTCAAGTTGGGGGAAGGGTACTTTTGGAAAAGGGTTGGTTTTCAACCAATAGAAATGTGTGATTACATTTGAAAAAAAGGGGGAAGCACTGAGATTTGAAACTTACATGTATATGTGTGGAAAAAGAGAGGGAAAGTTTGCCATTATCTGGTTCTGCTGAGAGGAGAGAGGTGTACAGAACAGAGATCCTGGCTCTGATAATCTGCTGTTTGAGTGCCACATTTCTTTCACAACTAACTAATTTTAAAGGTGAGTTTAGAGTTTGAGAGGGGATGTATATGGTAAATTAAGAAATTAATAATAGAATTGGAATTCGTTTTGTTGAAGTTGTTTATCATTTTCTGTTTTGGGAGAAATTTAAATGTGAGGAACATGTAAAATAATATGGACTATGTTTTCACGATAAATTAAGGTGTACTGGTATAAATAAGGAATACTTTAAGGGTTTGAGGTTGCACTCAGTAATGCAAATACATTCAGCATCAGTAAGGCTGGTTGCCCTTGCTGGAGTGTAGTCAGTCACTCAGGCTACACATGTTGTTGGTCTCAGAAAGCTGTTTGGTATTGCTCTGGTGATTTTACATTTGCATTAGATGGAAAGGGGGAGGTATTGTTTTCTGCAGAAGCAGACTCTTAGCACACAGCCAGCTGCATATCCTGTGGAATCATGCATAGTATTCACAACCGAGTGAGGTTTGAGGTTTCAGTCAGTAATGCAAATACATTCAGCATCAGTAAGGCTGGTTGCCCTTGCTGGAGTGTAGTCAGTCACTCAGGCTACACATGTTGTTGGTCTCAGAAAGCTGTTTGGTATTGCTCTGGTGATTTTACATTTGCATTAGATGGAAAGGGGGAGGTATTGTTTTCTGCAGAAGCAGACTCTTAGCACACAGCCAGCTGCATATCCTGTGGAATCATGCATAGTATTCACAACCGAGTGAGGTTTGAGGTTTCAGTCAGTAATGCAAATACATTCAGCATCACTAAGGCTGGTTGCCCTTGCTGGAGTGTAGTCAGTCACCCAGGTTACACATGTTGCTGGTCTGAAAAAGCAGTTTGGACATGTGCTTTTTTAAGAATCTGAAAAGTGGATTTAAAATGTGTCAGACTGTAAAAGTACTTATCACTTGCCAAAAAAAAGAGTAGTAAGTGTGCTTTGAAATTGGCAAAGAAATTTCGTTTTTTGACTAATATGAAAACATGACTCTGTGTGCAAATAGGAATTACAGGCAGAGATTTATTGCGTATTGCTCTGGTGATTTTACATTTGCATTAGTAGGAAAGGGGGAGCTATTTTTTTATGCAGAAGCAGACTCTTAGCACACAGCCAGCTGCTTATGCTGTGGAATCATGCACAGTATTCACAACCGAGTGGGGTTTGAGGTTGCACTTAGTAATGCAAATACATTCAGCATCACTAAGGCTGGTTGCCCTTGCTGGAGTGTAGTCAGTCACCCAGGTTACACATGTTGCTGGTCTGAAAAAGCAGTTTGGACATGTGCTTTTTTAAGAATCTGAAAAGTGGATTTAAAATGTGTCAGACTGTAAAAGTATTTATCACTTGCCAAAAAAAAGAGTAGTAAGTGTGGTTTCAAATTGGTAAAGAAGTTACGTTTTCAGACTAATATGAAAACATGACTGTGTGGAAAGAGGAATTACAGGCAGAGATTTATTGCGTTATGCTCTGGTGATTTAACATTTGCATTAGATGTTAAGGGGGAGCTATTTTTTTGTGCAGAAGCAGACTCTTAGCACACAGCCAGCTGCTTATCCTGTGGAATCATGCCAGTATTCACAACCGAGTGGGGTTTGAGGTTGCAGTCAGTAATGCAAATACATTCAGCATCACTAAGGCTGGTTGCCCTTGCTGGAGTGTACTCAGTCACCCAGGTTACACATGTTGCTGGTCTCAGAAAGCTGTTTGGTATTGCTCTGGTGATTTTACATTTGCATTAGATGGAAAGGGGGTGTTATTTTTTTTTGCAGAAGCAGACTCTTAGCACACAACCAGCTGCTTATCCTATGGAATCATGCACAGTATTCACAACCGAGTGGGGTTTGAGGTTGCAGTCAGTAATGCAAATACATTCAGCTTCACTAAGGCTGGTTGCCCTTGCTGGAGTGTAGTCAGTCACCCAGGTTACACATGGTGCTGGTCTCAAAAAGCAGTTTGGACATGTGCTTTTATCAGAATCTGAAAAGTGCATTCAAAATGTGTCAGACTGTAAAAGTACTTATCACTTGCCAAAAAAAGAGTAGTAAGTGTGGTTTCAAATTGGCAAAGAAATTACGTTTTCAGACTAATATGAAAACATGACTCTGTGTGCAAAGAGGAATTACAGGCAGAGATTTATTGCGTTATGGTCTGGTAATTTTACAGTTGCATTAGTAGGAAAGGGGGAGCTATTTTTTTATGCAGAAGCAGACTTTTAGCACACACCCAGCTGCTTATCCTGTGGAATCATGCACAGTATTCACAACCGAGTGGGGTTTGAGGTTGCACTTAGTAATGCAAATACATTTAGCATCACTAAGGCTGGTTGCCCTTGCTGGAGTGTAGTCAGTCACCCAGGTTACACATGTTGCTGGTCTCAGAAATCTGTTTGGTATTGCTCTGGTGATTTTACATTTGCATTAGATGGAAAGGGGGAGCTATTTTTTTATGCAGAAGCAGACTCTTAGCATACACCCAGCTGCTTATCCTGTGGAATCATGCACAGTATTCACAACCGAGTGGGGTTTGAGGTTGCACTTAGTAATGCAAATACATTTAGCATCACTAAGGCTGGTTGCCCTTGCTGGAGTGTAGTCAGTCACCCAGGTTACACATGGTGCTGGTCTCAAAAAGCAGTTTGGACATGTGCTTTTATCAGAATCTGAAAAGTGCATTCAAAATGTGTCAGACTGTAAAAGTACTTATTACTTGGCAAAAAAGTAGTAAAACAGCAAAAAAAAGGCAAAAATTTTTTTGGGGAAAATATGTAAATATGTGTACTGTATTATAAAATGTTTTATTAAATATTAATACTTTTTTCTTTTTTTTCAGATTGAGATAGAAAATTTTCGAAAACTTGAACCATTTTTAAAGCAATAAAAATTAAATTTTAATTAATGAATAATTTTTTGAGTGGGTATGGTAAGTCAAAAATTTCATGGTCCCTTTTTTCCACTTCTCCACAATCACATTTTCAGTTTATCATTGTAGTCTCTCAAGGACCTTGTAATGTGATAATTGATTTTTAGTGTTTTTAAAAAAAAGTTAAAAGGTAAGGTTGGCTCTTAAAAGAGCCGTTGTGTTCATGCAGGGACAGAGGAAAGAAAGAATGGGAATATTAGTCGGTACGACAAATGTGCTGATCTATTAAATTGTTCACTAGGGCAACACTGGTCTCCCTATGACAAATTAGATCATGACAAGTGGCGCACCGAATTAAAACCCTCGCAAACCAATGGTTGGTTTCCAGAGGACGAGAAAAAGGAGATGCTCCCCCCACAGATTAAGGGCTCAGCTGACCTACCGAAGATGGACTCGGCCCTGCAGATGATGGACCAGGCTGAGCTGCTGTGGATGTGCTTGGTTGACTTACTGAAGGGTTACCTTCAGTATGTCGAGCATGTGTCCTACCGTGTACATCTTGAAGGTGTCTCAACATGGTGTGATTCCCGAAGGAATACTTCTTGTTGGGATTCCCTCTTGAAAGTACACGGCCACAAAGCTTACAAGTCACTAAGGGTGCATTTACCTTTTTCTTGCCCTCTGGAAAAGAAAAATACTCCCATATGAAAGAGCTCTTTTGTTTCCTCCTTCTCTGCCTCAAGGTAGTGCTGCTAGCTTCACTCTCAGAAGAGTTCTGCTGTTCTGCCATCGTATCACAAAGACAACTCAGCTCCTTCTCCTAAGGGATCACAAGCAGAAATGAGGGGAATGGGTGTGGTGTAGGAGAGTTCTAGAACTGAAAGTAGTTTCAACCAATCAAAAGTTGTGTTTCTTGATCACATGACCCACCGTGCGCGTACGTTACGCTTACGTTACGCTTACGGAGCGCTCACGGCAAAAGTACGCATGCGCGTAAAAAAGACACGCGCACGCTCGCATGCGCAAAACAGGCACGCCCCTTCACTTCCGCGTAACATGCGCGTGCAGCGTACGCGTTACGCGCTGCGCGCGCGTGACGTACGTCTACGCAAATTGCGTAAATGAACGCAAACAGCGTAGAAATCTAACGTTATAAAAGCAAGACGTGCGCTTACCGTACGCGCACGTTAAAAAAAATAATAAAAAAAAAAAAGGGGGAAAAAAACCCACTATGTTATACTAATAAATCTTACCTGTTTAGTATAAAAAAATGGAAAAAATAAAAAATATATTGTAAAATGTTTAAAATTTAACCATAGTCTTTAAAAAAAGATAGAAAATTAAAATAAAAATATGTTAAAAAAATTGAAAAAAAAAAAGAATTAGCATTTAAAAAACCTTGCAAATTCACTGAAAAAACCATGGGTTTCACACACGTTATAGTTAGGAATTAGCATTTAAAAAACCTTAGAAATTCAATGAAAAAACCAAAGGTTTCACACATGTTATAGTTAGCTGGACATTTCACTCGTAAAAAACCAATGAAATTCCCCCGTTATAGTTAGTTCAGCTAACTATAACTCGCGCGCCCGCAATGCACTACTGATGACGTCACATATTACATCACTCATGACATGGTCACTGACATCACTCATGACATCACTGATGACATCTCAAATGACATCACTGATGACATCATCCAGTGAATGTGTGTTTTTCTGAAAATTAAAAAAGTTTAATATATATATATCTCAAGGTCAATGGAAGAATAAATGGGTATATAAGTGTCTAAATGGATGCTTTGTTTTTGAAAAATGTATTGTGTAACTGACTGATTAAGTGTATCATAGTGAATACATGGCTTACTGAGTAATGTTTAAATATGAAAATATCTGTATCAGTCTCTCACTTTGTGTATAAGTGGCTGCATGGGTTGGTGATTAGCTTCATGGGTGTCTATATAGGTTATTAGTTGTCTTTTTGAGTATCAGTCTGAGTGTCTGTATGGTTCGGTGGGGGGTATTACGTAGTGCATAGGTGCATGAATGAGTGATTCACTCTTTGTATGTGTTGAAGACAGCATGTGTGCAGGACTGTATGGGTGGATGAGTGTGTGTATGGGTGTGTTAGTGGGTGAATGACTGTCTCAATAGTGTCTTTATGAGTAACTACATATCTATTAAACTAGTATATGTGACTATTGGTGTATATAAGTGTATATGTCATGAGTGATGTCAGTGACCATGTCATGAGTGATGTAATATGTGACGTCATCAGTAGTGCATTACGGGCGCGCGAGTTATAGTTAGCTGAACTAACTATAACGGGGGAATTTCATTGGTTTTTTACGAGTGAAATGTCCAGCTAACTATAACCTGTGTGAAACCTTTGGTTTTTTCATTGAATTTCTAAGGTGTTTTTTAAATGCTAATTCCTAACTATAACGTGTGTGAAACCCATGGTTTTTTCAGTGAATATATATATATATATATATATATATATATATATATATATATATATATATATATATATTCAGTGAAAAAAACATAGGTTTCACACACGTTATAGTTAGCTGGACATTTTACTCGTAAAAAACCATTGAAATTCCCCCGTTATAGTTAGTGCAGGCAACTATAACTCACGCGACCGCAATCCTCTGCTGATGCTAATACTGTATTTAGACACTTATTTGCCCATGTCTTCTTCCATTAAATTTTTTTTTTTTTTTTTTTTTGAAACCGTTTATTGCAATCTCAAATATATACAAGTATGGGCCTACAACCTTCCGGCCGGCCGCTAGAGTGACAGGTGCATATGACATACATACAAAAAAAGGGCTCTTGGCGTCGCAGAGAGGTAAATCAGGAGGTATCAACGACGTGGGCCACATGACTCCGAGCCCGCAATACGGTTTCATTTTATAAAAACACAACAACACAAAAAACTTCCATTAAATTTTAGCTATACATATATTACAAATATTTTTTTTTCATAAAGACACATATGTCATCAGCAGAGGATTGCGGTCGCGTGAGTTATAGTTGCCTGCACTAACTATAACGGGGGAATTTCAATGGTTTTTTACGAGTAAAATGTCCAGCTAACTATAACGTGTGTGAAACCTATGGTTTTTTCACTGAATTTGCAAGGTTTTTTAAATGCTAATTCCTAACTATAACGTGTGTGAAACCTATGGTTTTTTCAGTGAATTTGTACGTTTTTTTAAATGCTAAGTTACTTTACGCCATTCGTGGCATGCGCGCCCACTTAACGCAGTTCGTTCCGTGCGCGCACGGTGCGCTTCGCGCACCGTGCGCGCACAGTGTGCACGCGGTGCGCTTTGCGCACCGCGCGCCCACTTTACGCAGTTAGTGCCGTGCACGCACGGTGGGCACGCGGTGCGCTACGCGCACCACGTGCCCACGTTACGCTGGATGGGCCATGTACGCACGATGCGCTTCGCGCATCGTCCGCACACGGAGGACATATTATGCGCTTCGTTGAGAAACTATCTATTTATTAATTGTTCCTTGAGCTAATATGCAATGCACAAAAGGTGCCCTGCGGGCACCTTTTGCACACGGGGGAGGGGTGAATGTGGATATTTTTTTTTTATAATTAATTTTTACCGTACGCGTACGGTAAGCGTAATCAGCGTTTTTTCGAAAAAAAATAAAATTGATTTTTTTGCCTTGGGGGGTCTTGTGGGGCACCTTAATCAATGCTAGGTGGATAGGAGCTGTCTAACATGCTCCTTTACATATTTTCCACCTTTGTTTTTCCTCCCCCCCCCCCCTCAGAGTGCGAGAGAGAAAATGGCGGCCGCCGCTTCCTGGTTTCGACCGATTTGAATGTTTACTAAGATCTAACAGCCAATCAGAATCGCGCACGTCACCGTACGCGTACGGTAAGCGCACGGTAAGCGCACCGTAAGCTGCCACAGATCTATATATTGATTTAAAGGCTATTTTCTCAGGAACTACTGAACAGATTTACACCAGACCTACAAAAGGCACTTCCTTGACCTGTAGACTACCTCTCTGCCAAATTTCAAGTAACTCTGTTCAGCCGTTCGGGCTGTAGCTGTGTCTAAAGGTCCTATGGAAAAATGCATGGGAAAAACGCGTTTTGGGACCCCCCTTTTTTCTCAGCCCCCACTTGACGAATCCCCCCGAGACTTTCAGGGTAGGAGCGGAGCGTAGCGCCCCATTAGTTTTGAAAATTTCGCGAGGATTCGTCGACCGGCGCCAAAGTTATTCCAAATAGAATGTTGCGGTTTTCCTATGGAAACAGGGTCCTAACTATAACTACCTACTGGCGACCGCCAGTAGGTAATATATATATATATATATATCCTACTGGCGACCGCCAGTAGGTAGTTATAGTTAGAACCTATATTCCATAGGAAATCCGCAACATTCTATTTTGAATAACTTTGGCGCCCGTTGACGAATCTTCGCAAAATTATCAAAACTTTTGGCCAGCTCCGGTCTGCTCCTATCCGCTCCTATCCTGAAAGTCTCGGGATGATTGGTATAGCGGGGGCTGAGAAAAAGGGGGGTCCCAAAACATGTTTTCCCATGCAATTTCCCATAGGACCTTTAGCCGCAGCTGCAGCCCAAACTGCTGAACGTAATTGCACCAAATTTGGCAGAAAGGTAGACCTTGGTTCAGAGTCGTGCCTTTTGCTTAAATGGTTTAAATCCGTTCAGTAGTTCCTGAGAAAATCAAAATCACATATATATCTGGGTGTAACCTAACCACACATCTCATCGTGAGATCTGATTGTCTGTCAGTACTTCACCTAAAAAGTGTTGGCAGCCATCTTGGGACCAATATACATGATAGCACCTCATTAAAAAGCATTGCAGTTAATAGAAGGTTTTAAGACTTTAGTTACATTATAAATCATTTGTTGATGGTGCCATACTCATTTTAGGAATTGTGGTGTGTTCTAATGTGATTTTACCATGTGAAAAAGCCTTCTGCTGGGATATCATGAATCATGTTTGAGAGAACTATTTTCTCATGCTTTTCCCACAGAGGTTTGGAAGGTGATCTATAAGCTTAACTGAGATCATATTTTCTGTAAATTCACATTATCTTTCTCAGTCATGTGAGAATGAAGTCTGACATTCTCAGTAAAACATGTACATCCAACAAGGGCAAAGACTGTCAGTTGATTCCTTTGTGTTCTACTGCAGCTTCCCAGAGTGTTCTAAAGAACAACTAGGGTGCTAACAGTCCTACTTATGACAGACGTATTGCACACCTGAAACCATCTTGATTGGAATAAAGTGGTAACTCTTAAAACATTTAATTTAAAAAGGAACAAAATGAGGGTGTTCATTTTGCCATAGAAAGTATGATTAGTGCTGCAGAAAGAAAAATTAGGGCACATTTTGAGTGACTTCTCAAATCCTCTTCTATTTCATTAACCAATTCTGACATGCAGACTGAAACATGCACTTTCAGTACCAGCAGCAGACTTCCCTGGTGAGCAGTAGCTTTACTACAGTGATCTAATGAGCAACTAGAGTGCTAACATTCTGAATTTATGGCAAACGTGTGACACATCTGAATGCCTTCTTGATGGAATCAAAGTAAAAAACTGAAAGTTTTTCCTACTGAGGAGACTGTAGTAAATGAGGAAATTAGGAAACTTCTTAACAAATAAGTCTCCCAAGATGGCCACCAGAGACAAAAGAGCCCAAATGTAGCACAAATATCACCCAGATGTAGCCCAAGTATAGCCAAAGACAGAATGTCCCAGAGTGTTGTAACGTACAACTAGAGCGCTAACAGTCTTACTTATGACAAAAGTATGGCACACCTGAAGCCATCTTGATTGGAATAAAGTGGTAACACTTAAAACATTTAATTTGCAAAGGAACAAAATGGTGGGGGGTCATTTTGCCATAGAAATTATGATTAGTGCTGCAGAAAGAAAAATTAGGGCACATTTTGAGTGACTTCTCAAATCCTCTTCTATTTCATTAAAACATTCTGATATGCAGACTGAAACATGCACTTTTAATACCAGCAGCAGACTTCCCTGGTGAGCAGTAGCTTTACTACAGTGATCTAATGAGTAACTAGAGTGCTAACATTCAGAATGTATGGCAAATGTGTGACATATCTGAATGCCTTCTTGATGGAACTAAAGTAAAAAACTGAAAGTATTTCCTACTGAGGAGACTGCAGTAAATGAGGAAATTAGGAAACTTCATAACAAATAAATCTCCCAAGATGGCCAAAAGAGACAAAAGAGCCCAAATGCAGCACAAATATTACCCAGATGTAGCCCACATGTAGCCCAATGAAAGAAGTGTGCAAAACACTTATTTTATGTGTTTTTGCATTTTTATATAGTGGAGTGCTTTACATGAGCATTGGTTACATCACACAAAATCAAATTCATTTTGGTTGTAGACATGGGGAGACTAAGTGATTTGACCAGAATCACAGAATGTTGAGCTGAAGCAGAAACTCCAACCTGATTCCCCAGTTTCAAAGTCTGCAGCTCTGGAAGTAACACCCCATCCTCTCCCCTAAGTGCAACATTTCATCAAGTGGTCAACTGGATAAAAAAACATAAAGATTACAAATCATTTAAAAGTGCTTTGTTGCTATTTGAAAACTCAGAAAACATGTCCTCATTTTAGTTTTTTAGAGCACTAACCATAATTTTGATGCCAATAAGACCCTCTCATATATGTAATTTCTAAAGGAAATGCTCTAGGTATTACAGTTTTGATTACATCAAGATAACGTCGGGCGTTCCACACTTTTGTAATAAATATAGAATGTTAGCAATCTAGTTGTTCATTGGGATACTGTTGAGAGGCAGAGGCCAGGGGCACGGACTCTGAAAATTGAAGGCAGGTAGGAGGGTGCAGAGGCAACAATTTGACCACACTGGGCAGGCAGGAAGGGCAGTGGCAGCACAACAGACTATGGAGGGCAGTGGAAAGGGGGGCAGGGGCAACAAACCAACAATACAGGACTGGCAAGAGAGGCTGTGGCAATATAATAGACCATTGTGGGCAGAAGGAAGAGGCAGTGGTGGTACAACCATACATGCCAACAGACCCGATTCAGCAAGGAAACGTCCAATTTGTGTAAGCTCAAATGGTCTTTATTTGATCTGTCTCCTGTCTACAATCTCCTCTTTTTCAATGTAACTCAAAGGGGAAAATCATTACCCCAGTTTTTTTTCAAAATCTCCCTCTTACCAAGTTCAAAATGTCCGCAAGTATGGTACATTGAATCATGGAAGGCAGGAGGAATTGGAGTAGGGACATGGACTCGGATAACAGAGGACAGGAGGGACATGGAGTGGTGTACCAAACTGACCCTACAGGGCAGGCATCAGGGTTTGCAGCAGCACAATACACCACACAGGGCATGCGGGACGGAAGTGCAGCACAACAATCCATAGAAAGCAATAGGGAGGAGACAGGACCATGCACATGGACAACAGAGAACAGAGGGGAAAGAGGCAATGGTAGCTAGCTGACCATAATGGACAGACAGGAGAGAGAGCTGCAGCATAACAGACCATAAAGGGCAGGAGGGACGGATCAGGGGCATTACAATGGAACAGACAAGCCAGTAGGGAGGGAATAGGGGTCTGCACATGGAAACAGAGGCTGGGGTCAAGGGGGCAGGGCAGGAGCAGCAACATGACCATGGAGGTCAGGCAGGATGGGCACTAGAAACAAGACACACCATGGAGAGCAACAGTGAGACTATTATGGCATATACACACAGACCATGGAAGGAAGGTGGGACGGGCCGTGGCAGCACAAAAGACCATGCATGGCAAGCGGCAGGGTTAGTGGCAGCACAATGGCTATGATGGGCAAGAAGGAGGGTGCAGGAGCATGCACAAAGGACCATGGAGGATAGAAGGGAGGGTCAGGACCTGGACACAGACAAGAGAGTTCAGGGGAAGGGGCCTCACAACAGACCGTGCGGGGCAGGCAGGAGGAGCAGTTACAGCACAACAGACCAGGGAGGGCAGAAGGGTGTGGCAGTAAAATGGACCATGGAGGACAGGAGGAAGGGGATAGGGACATGGCATGTGGACAGGCAGGGTGGAGGTGGCAGGGACGGGTTACAGTCATCTGACAATGCTAGGCAGGTGGGAGGGGAGTGGCAGCTCAACAGAACACTCAGAGTAGATAGGAGTGGCAGGTCCATGGAACATGGTGGGCAAAAAGGATGGAGCAGGGGCATGCACAAAGATATCGGAGGGCTGGGGGAAGGAGAATAGGGGCAGCAAGATAAGCACAGAGGCTAAGCAGGAGGTCAATGATGGGGCATAGAATTGGGCAATGGAGGGCAGGAGGAGTGGACTGGTACATCATGCTGAATGGAGGGCAGTGGCAGCATATCAGACCATGCATGGCAGGAGGGAGGAGGCTAGTCCATGGATTCAGACAACAGAGGATAGGGAGGAGGTGGATGGGGCAGCAAGCTAACTGTTCAGAGAAGGTGGGTATTAGGAACTTTATTGTTTTTAAAATGTGTGTCTGTGCGAACTACTTAAAATATGAACAAGTATGCAGCATAATCTCACTTTTATTCAGGAAGAAGAGGACGTTTGTGACTCCGGGCTCACTTGGCAGAAACACCCCCTGACCCTCCACCCCCATCGCAAAATGTAATGCCTGTGAAAAGGGTAGGTGAACGCAGTGTTATATAGAACATAGTCCTGTGAGCAAGATTGAAAATGAAAACTAGATATAGTGTATGGTATAAACTATGCACCAAAAAGTGTGATATAAGGTGAACCGGGCATGAAATATAATATGCAATACATTGTGCGCAATGACAGATTCATTGGAGAGCGCGAGATAGCACAGGCACTAGCGCGTGCTATGCGATATGCGCCTTGGAGTGTAATATGCACAGGGCAGTGTTGTGTAACCTAACTAGTCTCTAAAGTTGTAATATAAAATATGTGCTGGGTAGTGTAAAGTTGCATATGCACTGTGACAAAAGATATGGACCCCAGATTGTAATATGTATGGCATAGCGCTGTGCGTTATAACATAGGCATTGAGGAAGGCACGTTAGATGGGGCAATATAACTCGTGCGAAGGCAATTGTGGTATGACATATTCACAGGGTGGTTTTACAGTGCACATGGGCTAGAGAGTGTCTTAGCATACGCACTAGCTGGTGGAATACAACACAAAGGTGTGTGGCACTCGGCGGGCACTGGTAGGTGTAACACCGCATTGGGCTCAGCCAGGAGCGCGAAGTGACTCTTGAGTGAGGTTCGCCTCCTTTCCAGAGTAAAATAAAAAGTATTACACATCCGGCGGTGGATGTGTGTTTTATTAACAATGAGGGGGGTTTCTTGCATGGTTTTGGTCGAATTTTTGTCGAATCCCCTTTGAATGGCTTGGTGTGTGTGTGTATTAAATGTGCCCGTCAATAGCTACCCATGTTTGTATAAATAAACGACAAGGTTGTCTACTTGGAGAGTACCCACCGGCAGGGGAGCCGGGATTAGGCACAGTAGGGCGTCAGACATGTCAGAGCATCACTAGCGGTGTAAATACATTCCACGTGGATTCATTGTATGCATAGTCGCCTTTTAATGAATAACGCGCAAATTGTCATGGTGATAGGTACATACGGTTTGTCCAGCATGTCCTAGGTGTTTCTATAAATATATTTTAAAAAATAATAATAAAAAACAAAGGCCGGCCCCAGGGGATGGGGTCCCCGGGGCTATAAGTGGCCTGTGGAGGGGGGTAACACAGCCCCCCTCCTGAAGAATTTAAAAAAAAAAAATGCCATGCCCCAGGGTTTGGGGTCCCCGGGGCCGATTAAGGCCTTGGGAGGGGGACCACCCGGCCCCCTTCCAATTTTTTTTTTCCAAATAAAAAAAGTAGGGGGCAGGCCCTGGGGGATGGGGTCCCCAGGGCCAATAAATTAGAAAAAGAAGGGGGGCCACACAGCCCTCCTTCTTAAAAAAATTAAATAAATAAAAGACCGGCATCGCGGCAGAGGCCACACCCCCTCCTTGCAGCACTCTGCAAACGCGCCCCCTGGCCAGTTGTAAGTTGGGGAATTAATTCGTCTTCAATACTGAGGGTCCCTGAGGGTCAACTAGCCCAACAGGTATCTCCAGTATGCGACAGGGAGCTGTGTTGCAGACAGGTGCTCTGAGGCCACGCCCCTTTTTACACCTCTCTGCAACGCAGCTCTGTGGCGCTTCCTGGAGGTACCTAGTGGGCTAGTTGGACCCTAGGAACCCTCAGGATTTAAATGAACTTAATCTCTCAACTAAAAATGGTCACAGGGCGTGTTTACACAGTGGTGTAGGGAGGGGACGGGGCCTGAGTTAACGTGTGCAAACACGCCCTGTGGCGCTTTTTAACCCCTTGAGTGCCCCGCCCTTTCCCCCTCCTGTGCCGGCCCTTTCATTAGCGGGCGGGGTCCATGACGAGATAGTCTCGTCATGGGCACAGCGCAACCGCGCTCCATGACGAGACTATCTCGTCATGGGCACAGAAGGGGTTAAGTTGGGGAAAAAATTCACCTTCAATCCTGAGGGACCCTGGGGGCAACTAGCCCACCAGGTGCTTCCAGTAAGCACCACTCCGCTGCGTTGCAGAGAGGTGGTCTAGGCCATGCCCCTTTTTACATCTCTCTGCAACGCAGCTCTGTGGCGCTTACTGGAGGTACCTAGTGGGCTAGTTGAACCCTAGGGACCCTCAGGATTCAAATGAACTTAATCTCCCAACTAAAAACGGCCACAGGGCGTGTTTACACAGTGGTGAAGGGAGGGGACGGGGCCTGAGGTGACGTGTGCAAACACGTCCTGTGGTGCGTTTTAAGAGGTAGTTTTAATCCCCCTGCCCTATTCTATACTATGGGCTTACAGAGGAGGTCATGCTAATCACAGGGGGACCCCAATGCATAGTGTTCCCTAGTGTATGTAGGTGTTTTCACTGTATTCTGAGTTTCTTTTAACATAGCACTGGCTCTAGGACTGGTTAGTCAGACTCAGTTACCACCAGTATCCGTCTGAAAAAGTTGAGGGTACAGGATGATTTTGCAACAAGGCTTCTTTCTGCTCTTCTGTTTGTTCTTTCTGCACGTTATCCTTCTTCCTGCACTTTTCTTCGCCTTTGAGGACTTCTGTTGCTTTTTTCTGCATTTTTTTTTCTTTATGTGCGTTTTTTCTTCTTTCTTCACATGTCCTATCTCTGTAGGCATAGTTAGAAATTAGCATTTAAAAAATCTTTGAAATTCACTGAAAAAAACCATCGGTTTCAGGCACGTTATAGTTAGGAATTAGCATTTAAAAAACCTTAGAAATTCACTGAAAAAACCATAGGTTTCAGGGGCGTTATAGTTAGCTGGACTTTTCACTCGTACAAAACCATTGAAATTCCCCCGTTATAGTTAGTTCAGCTAACTATAACTCGCGCGGCCGCAATGCACTGCTGATGACATCACATATTACATCACTCATGACATGGTCAGTGACATCACTCATGACATCTCAAATGACATCACTGATGACATCATCCTTGTGATAGAGTGGCCGACCTCCTCTCACCCTAATATAACCTTTGATACACACATTCAAAAATAGAAACTAAAATTACAATAACAATGGACATACCAATACCAGTTACAACAACCTATTCAGTAATTCTAAGATCCACATCCACATCCACTCATTCACCAACAGTCCTATACAGTCACTCATACATGTACTCACTAATCATATGTACTCATACACCTATACATCCTGTTACACAACACCACTCATCCAAAGAGTTACTCACACACATGGTCACTCATGCTAATAAAGAATCAAACATCCATTTACTTGCATATACAGTTATACACACACCACCACACTTACTTTTCCAGAAACTTACACATACTTTGTCTTTTAAACAATCACTTATAGAAACACATACTTATTCATACAGGAACTCTTCCAATCTCTCACTCTCACATATACTCACTTATATACACCAATAGTCACATATACTAGTTTAAAACATATGTAGTTACTCATAAAGACACTATTGAGACAGTCATTCACTCACTAACACACCCATACATCCACCCATACAGTCCTGCACACATGCTGTCTTCAACACATACAAAGAGTGAGTCACTCATTCATGCACCTATGCACTACGTAATACCCCCCACCGAACCATACAGACACTCATACTGATACTCAAAAAACCAACGGATAACCTATATAGACACATGTAGCTACTCACCAACCCATGCAGCCACTTATACACAAAGTGAGAGACTGATACAGATATTTACATATTTAAACATTACTCACTAAGCCATGTATTCACTGAGATACACTTAATCAGTCAGTTATACAATCAATTTTTCAAAAACAAATCCTCCATTTAGACACTTATATACCCATTTATTCTTCCATCGACTTTGAGATATACATATATAAAACATATTTAATTTTCAGAAAAACACACATTCACTGGATGATGTCATCAGTGATGTCTTCAGTGATGTCACTGACCATGTCATGAGTGATGTAATATGTGACGTCATCAGCAGTGCATTGCGGGCGCGCGAGTTATAGTTAGCTGAACTAACTACAACAGGGGAATTTCAATGGTTTTGTACGAGTGAAAAGTCCAGCTAACTATAACGCCCCTGAAACCTATGGTTTTTTCAGTGAATATATATATATATATATATATATATATTCACTTAAAAAACCATAGGTTTCACACATGTTATAGTTAGCTGGACATTTCACTCGTAAACAACCAATGAAATTCCCCTGTTATAGTTAGTTCAGATAATTATAGCTCGCGCGACCGCAATCCACTGCTGATGACGTCACATATTACATCACTCATGACATGGTCAGTGACATCACTCATGACATCATCCTTGTGATAGAGTGGCGGTCGCGCGAGTTATAGTTATCTGAACTAACTATAACGGGGGAATTTCAATGGTTTTTTACGAGTGAAATGTCCAGCTAACTATAACATGTGTGAAACCTATGGTTTTTTAAGTGAATTTGCAAGGTTTTTAAAATGCTAATTCCTAACTATAACGTGTGTGAAACCTATGGTTTTTTTATAAGGTTTTTTAAATGCCTATTTATGTATGTATTATATTTTTTTCTATATTTATTTTACAATAAACTACCTATGTATATAGTTATAGATTGACTATCCTGTAATATGGAATGGCTCGTTTAAAATGTATTTTTTTTTTTAAGGGATTTTCACCGTGCGCGCACCCCGTGATTTTTTGAAAAAAAAAATTAAAATGTTTTTTTCACCCTTCGGGGTCCTCCAGGGACCCCCTGACAAAGGCTAGGGGGTTGGGAACTCTCTACCCTGCCCCCTTTTCACGTTCTCCACCTTTCTTTTTCACTGTCACACACAAAATGGCGGTCGACACTTCCTGATTTCGACTGATTCGAATGTTGACTGACATGTAACCACCAATCAGAATTACGCTCGCACACGTTAAGGTGCGCGCACGGTGCGCGCCTATAGGTATTTATGTACTTTTAACTGCAATTTTCTCAGGAACTAATGAACAGATTGACACCATATATGCAAAAGGCACATGCCTGACCTGAGGACTACCTCTTTGCCAAATTTCAAGTAATTCTGTTCAGCCTTTCGGGCTGTACCTTCGACTAAAGGTCCTATGGGAAAATGCATGGGGAAAACGCGTTTTGGGACCCCCCTTTTTTCTCAGCCCCTGCTTGACGAATCACCCCGAGACTTTCAGGGTAGGAGCTCAGCGGAGCGCCCCATTAGTGTTGAAAATTTCGCGAGGATTTGTCAACCGGCGTCAAAGTTATTCCAAATAGAATTTTGAGAATTCCTATGGAAACACGGTCCTAACTATAACTATCTACTGGCAACCGCCAGTAGATAATATATATATATATATATATATATATATATATATATGTTCCAAATATACAGATGTCGTGCGCTCTCAGGAACAAATGATCCAACACAGATGGCAGAACAAACGGGTGTTTATTCACAACGCGTTTCGACTTGAAAAGCCTTGCTCACGTGAATAACAGTGCTACCATGAAAACAAACTAAATAAAGTTTTGAGAGCTGTGAAAACAAACAATGGACCAAACGATCATGGTGGCAGAAAACCAGCCCAATGCAGCAGCCATCTTGGAGTGGTTTAATAACCATCTCAAACATGAAAGTTATCATATATAAGTTGTCCAGGTCGGCCATAGGCAATCACATTGACCACAAAACCAAATACAATATATAGAAAGTAAGTACTAATGAGGCATAGTGTTGAAATACCTGGCAAATGCCAGTGACGTGTTTGTACCAACCACCCCATGTCGCTACAATTTGACGGAAGTCAGAGGCGAAGATCTAACCCAAATGTGCGGGATGTCCTCTATCAACAGGTTATATAGACAACAATCAGCAAAAAGGGGGGGGGGCTTGTATTTATATAAAGTATAGTATGTGTTCCCCAAGTGGGGCTAACCGTATTAACCAGAAGAAGGACCAAGTCTTTCACACGCCCAAATATCCAGAACTGGTGATGACATCGGTGAAGTGAAGGGGGAGAGAGGGAGAAACTGCCCGTGCAGAGTGAGTGTCAGTGTTGGGGCCCTTGCCTCTCCTCCTGGAAGAAATAAACAGAATCAAATGAAAAAACATGGTTAAAAACAGATGCAAAATGCTTCTGCATCTTTACAGTTCTAGTACACATACTATACTTTATATAAATACAAGCCCCCCCCCTTTTTGCTGATTGTTGTCTATATAACCTGTTGATATATATGATAACTTTCATGTTTGAGATGGTTATTAAACCACTCCAAGATGGCTGCTGCATTGGGCTGGTTTTCTGCCACCATGATTGTTTGGTCCATTGTTTGTTTTCACAGCTCTCAAAACTTTATTTAGTTTGTTTTCATGGTAGCACTGTTATTCACGTGAGCAAGGCTTTTCAAGTCGAAACGCGTTGTGAATAAACACCCGTTTGTTCTGCCATCTGTGTTGGATCATTTGTTCCTGAGAGCGCACGACATCTGTATATTTGGAACATTTAATTTCCGGCGTGCTCCGCCGGCGTGTGCGCCAGCTTTCTCGGGTCCCAGCAATCGGAAGGAGCGCTGTCTTGGAGTATATATATATATATATATATATATATATATATATATATATATATATATATATACACATATACAAGAGTTGCCACCAAATGACGGAGCCGCTCCCAGCTTGTTAAACCATTTATTCCAAGAATTTCCAACAGCCTGGCTCAGCACACAAATAAAATGCCAGACGCGTTTCGGGCTGAGAACGCCCTTGATCACTGGCGCCGGGACTCAGAAGTACGAGCAAACCACCTGAGCATTTGAAATACCCCGCCCCAGTGGGCGTATGCTCAAGAGTATTCTGGTACATGAAGTCCGCTCAAATTAAACCACAGTGGGCGCATTGAGTCCCGGAAAAACAAACATTTTCTTCAGGTTTTTCACTGTGCGCGCACCATGCGCGCGCTGTGGGCGCTCGGTGCGCTTCGCGCACCGATCACCCACGGTTCGCCGTGCGCACGCCGTGCGCGCACCTCGCGATTTAAAAAAAATAAATAAATAATAATATTTCACCCTTGGGGGTCCTTCTGTGACCCCCTGACCAAGGCTAGGGGGTCAGGAACTGTCCACTCTGCCCCCTTTTCACGTTCGCCACCTTTTTTTTTCACCCCCTCAGACTGCGAGAGACAAAATGGCGGCCGACACTTCCTGGTTTCGACCGATTCGAATGTTTACCGACATCTAACAACCAATCAGAATTGCGCTCGCGCACGGCAGGGTGCGCGCACAGTGCGCGCGTATAGATATTGATATGCTTTTAAATGCTATTTTCTCAGGAAATACTGAACAGATTTACACCAGACCTGCAAAGGGCACTTCCTTGACCTTATGGCTACCTCTCTGCCAAATTTCACGTAATTCTGTTCAGCCATTCGGGCTGTAGCTGCGACTAAAGGTCCTATGGAAAAACGCATGGGAAAAACGCGTTTTGGGACCCCCCCTTTTTCTCGGCCCCCGCTTGACGAATCACCCAGAGACTTTCAGGGTAGGAGCTGAATGGAGCACCCCATTAGTTTTGAAAATTTCGCGAGGATTCGTCAACCGGCGCCAAAGTTATTCAAAATAGAATTTTGAGATTTCCTATGGAAACTAGGTTAACTATAACTATCTACTGGCGACTGCCAGTAGAAAATATAAATATATATTTTTGGAGTAAGGGTCCGGAGGTTGCAGTGAATGCCACTAGGGAAAACATGGATTTCCAGTATTAGCATGCACTATGCTAACTACGATTCCCATAATGCCTCTGTGGCTATAAAAGACATGGCAAATGGAACTTTCCTTGAATCACCACTTGATAAAGACAGGATGTTGAAACACGTCGTGGTGTTTGCCTTGAATATGTATTTTAAATAAATGCATGCTGCTCAACAAGAACCTCTGGGAGTGCAGCGTCTCCATTTGTGATATATATACACATATATATTAACACCAGGATTCCCACAACTCATTCCAAAGTCAAACAAGCATTTGCAATGCAATCGGTCTCGCCTTTGGGACCGTATATGTATTTAGCTATGCAGCACATTAGCCTGGGTGCTAAAACAGTTATTTTCTGTGTGATTGTGTCCTTGCCAGTTGGCATTGCCTTTCAATGTCTCTGCTCAAACTCGACCGTAAGTGCTTTACATGAGCACCGGTTACGTTACACAAGAACATTACATTTTTTAAAATTTCTTTTTGTTAGGCACTGGGAGATTAAGTGATTTGCCCAAAATCACAGGATGGGGACGAGGCTCGAACCTTGGTTTCCAGCACCAAAGTCGGCAGCTCTATCCGTGAGACCACATCCTCGCCTTTCTATATTTAGAACGAGTGAAGTGAGTTGTTTTAAATGTATCACTGACTTAAAACGGTCCATAGACGAAGAGCCACACAAATTAAGGGAGAAGAGATCATTAATGACCACAAAAAACAGTTGAAGAAGTCCTTTACAGGGACACTAGGGAAATGAGGGCCGGCAGCTCGTTAATGCAGGACTGGCGCAGGTCTCCACCGCCATAATGAGGGTTAAGAGGACGGGTGTAGTGTAGCATGGTGGATGGCACGGCCCACTGGGTCAGGACACAGGTGAGATAGAAAGATGTAGTAAGAGGGAGGCAGAACTGGAGAATATTGAGACGATACTCCCAAACTAGTAATACGATGGAGACACCACACCTAAACACCGCGACTCTTAACGAGATGCATAATGAGAGCCGGCGGGTTAGAGAACACTTTCCTGCAACCTCTCCCATGTCAAGTAGTAATGGACGGCTTCACAATCTACCAATGCTCGCAGGAGAAATCGTCCCAAACCCGCTGGCTTCCGCTCTTAGATATCCTTTTGGCAGTAGAGACTTAGGCAGCAGCAATGTTGCTGCACGACGGACCAGCAGCCCCAAAACACTCAGCAACAACACCGCTGTCATTTCCGGGGCAGAGCTAGCAGCAAGTGTAGTAACGATAGAAGCCTAACTATCCGAAGACAAGTGATCTGTCCCTCCGATGACCCGCCCTCCCTCCCGCACTGGCACCTGCAGAGCCCCCACTGCTCCCCAGTCCGCTTTCACTTTCGTCCTTTACGAAAGCTTTCTTGTCTTAATGGGGCCATATGTTTGAAACACATGGCCCCATAAAGATAAGAAAAGCTTTTACCACAAACGTAAAGGAACCGGGCCAGTCCAACTGGGACGGCACTAAACGCTCTTTTCCAATGGCTGGCCACCGTTTAGCATAAGCGGTGACACCAGCCAATGGAGAAGAGGGGCGGGGCTTAAAGCCCACTAGAGAATTCTCCTCTAACTCATTAAATCTCGCCAGCGAGACCTTAAAAGCGGGACACGAACACCAGGTAAGTGCGTAGTCTTTTCTTTTTCCTTTCTTAGCTGACACTTCAGCATGGTGGATGACTCGTTTCGCCCATCAAGTGGGCTTGATCACATGACGAGACACTCGTCTCTTTGCTTTTCAACACTCTTTCCACACATTACGTCACATGATTAGTGAATCTGGAAAAAAAAAATATATTAATCATGAAGTGACAATAAAGGATTCATAACCCACCGTGAGTGCGACCCGATTCTTTACAATCGTAAAGTTGGAGGATCACATTCCCATAAATCCAAGTAATGCAGGAACACAGGTACAGACCACAGCGCGCTGTAGATATATTTCAGTGCAGATTTATCTCATATGGATCGGCATGGCGCGTTTCGGCCGTGTTGCCACGACCTTGATCAAAACAATATATATGTGTGTGTGTGTATGTATATATAGACACCCAAAGAAAACAAAGGATTAAGTAACGTAATAGTTAGGTGTGATAAAATGATCCGGGTTTGTTTAAAAAAAAAAAAAAATTCAACTTTCACTAAAAAACGAAATGTCCAACTTTAGTTGAATTTGTCAGTAACAACATTAAAGTTATGAACTAAAAAAAACACAAATTCACCAGTTATAGTTAGCAGTGTTAACTATAACTTGCACCCCCGCCCATGCACTGCTTATGACCTTACATACAACATCTCTTATGACATGTGTTAGCTTGTTTTATAGTTTGCATAGAGGCGGGTAACTACGAAATTACTTTTCTACCTAAATTTGTACAAGCTATGTCCAGCTAATTTGTATAAGTGTTTACAAAACGCATGTGCTCCTAATGCACTATAGGTGTGTAGAGGTATTGAACACATTATAAATAGGGCTCCTGGTTTTATGGTATTTTTTTGGTCATTTCCGTCTGTATTTATCCATATTTATTATGGGTTTTTGTGAAAAAAGTAAAGCTGAAACCAGTATATTTCCATCCCTATCTGCCAAGCATAGTCGTCCCTGCACCGTAACACAAACAACACAGGACCTGTTTTACCCTAGTTAGGGGGTCGTCATCCGAGTACAGCTTGGTTCCAGTGACAGTGTGCACAGGACCCACATCTGGGCATACCTGTCGCATTTGGGGCGACAAAGTAAAGTATACGAAAAAATTATGGATGGAATGCTTGAATTAATCTCAGCCACTGGTAATTACTCGTGCCGCATCCCAATCAATCGTTTTTTAGCACACCAGGTCACCTCGGTTTGGACCCAGCCATATGCAAATCAATCTTGACTCTGCTCGAATCGGAACAGTCTAGCCCGAACTGCCAAACTAGGTGCTCCCTTAACCGGAACAGGCAAAACTGGTCCTGGGCTACTTGTGTTCCAGTTCAGGGAGGACCTGGCTTGGCAGTTCGGGCTTGACTGTTGCCATAGGGGGCAGGGTCAAGACTGATTTGCATATAGCTGGTTCAAACTGAGGTGGCATGGTGAGAAAAAGAACAATGGGTTGAAGTGCTACCCCAAGCGATTTGCCAGAATTGCAAGCAGCCTCCCGTCACCATTTGTGTATTTCATGTACCGCCCTCAGTGGCATGGTTATTCCCAGACGTGGGTCCCGTGGTCACTGTGCCTCTAGAACCAAGTTGTTCCCGGCAGATGAACCCATTGCTGTGGCTAAACTGGTCCTAAGTTGCTTGTGTTCCGGTTCCGGGAGGACCTGGCTTGGCAGTTAGGGCTGGACTGTTCCCATAAGGAGCAGGTCCAAGACTGATTTGCACATGGCGGGTTCCAAACTGAGGTGGTATGGTGAGCAAAAGAACGATGGGTTGGAGTGCTACCCTAAGCGATTGCCAGAGGTTAGACTTATTGCAAGCAGCCTCTCATCACCGTTTGAGTGTTTCATGTACAGAGTAAACTCTCTCCATTGAGTTAACATTAGCTAATTTTCTACACATATCCCTTTTATTTCTGAATGTAGGTCAGTGACTGTCAGGGTTTTGATACACGTAAAGACTGTCCGTAGCTAGGCATTAGTTATGTAACTGGGTTTGAGTATCTGGAGGATCTTGGTTTTCCCCGAAGAGTTGTTTACAGATTGAACACTACGTGCAGGATAGGTTACTCTTTCATCTGTGGTTAATGGTCAACATGAACTTGGCTACCCATGAAGTGTATGGTATAGGGTTAATGTTGCAAATAACACAAGCTTGCTTTACCTATGATGGTTGTATGTATGATAGTAGTAAAGACGCTTCATATTCTTCTGAGCTATTCTGCACTTACTGTCATAGCTCTAATGGTATACCTGTTTAGAGAGCAATGTGTACAAAAGAAGCTAAGATGATGTCATCAGCGATGTCCTAGAAAGTACCATTAGTGATGTCATATGTGAGGTCATAAGCAGTGCATGCGGAGGCCCAAGTTATAGTTAACACTGCTAACTGCTGGTGATTTATTATTATTATTTGTTTTAGTTTAAAAGGTTAATGTTGTCACTGACATATTCACCTAACTATAACATTACTTTAACCTTCTTTTTTTTCAATTAATTTCTAATATTCTTACTAAAACGAAAAACAGTCTTTTTGTGACCCACCCCCGCAAAGCCAACCCCACATTGTGCATGGTCTTCCTTTGTACACAGTAGGGGATTGGCCACATGGCCTGAAGACTCCATCCCCCAGGGCCTTTTGTTAATTAAGGGTGGTGGCAGCATGTCCCCACTCTCTGAGCCTCTTTAGGCCCTGGGGACTCCATTCTCCAGAGCCCATGTTAAAAGGGGAGGGCAAGGGGGCCATGCTGCTTCCCTTCCCAAGCTAATATCAGTCTTGGGGACCCCATCAATCGGGGCCTGCTGCTATTTTTAAGGGGATGGGGACGCAGCTTCCCTCC
Source organism: Triturus cristatus (assembly GCF_964204655.1). Taxonomy (NCBI): domain Eukaryota; kingdom Metazoa; phylum Chordata; class Amphibia; order Caudata; family Salamandridae; genus Triturus; species Triturus cristatus. Next base: position 992,551,767 of record NC_140585.1, on the reverse strand, counting down.
CTGGCCCGATTTCAGCACCAGGGACCCCATCCCTCTGGGGCCCAGCACTGGTAAAGATGGGTGCCCACCCAGGGCACCCACCATAGTCTCATTGATTGCCGTGGGGGAGCCCCAAGGCCCAAATGGTCCAGCCGGCTTCCAGCGGGAGCCGGCATTGCCCTCACCCTCAGGAGCAGCTCCTAATGCTGCTCCCTACGAACGGGTGCAATATTTAGATCTGTTTCCATGCCCGCTTCAGTGCGTTTTTGAAGCTCTCGCTTGCTGGGATTGAACTTAGTGTTTGCTCCTGCTTGGCGGCAGATTTGAAAATCCTCCTGCGAAGCAAAATAGGTGAGACTCTGGCAGTGGTGTTTTTTTCTTTTTCCGATCGGAACCACTATAGCTCAATGTTGGTTTCCTTTCCTTTAGAAAGACTCACGAAAAGAGGACTCTGCTCCCTCAGGGTCTACCTATATGAAAAGAGCATTTTCAGTATGCAGATCTTCAGCTTTCTTATTTGGGGCAGGGGGTTTCTCCACAACTCTCTGCATTTCAAGTCCAGAACCTAGTTCCTCCCCACTTAGTTATATTCGAGCCTCTTTAGGGAGTTCAACCTAGAGTTGACCCTCTTCACCTTGGCATCTTCCTTGATGTTTGGATCTCTGTCTGTTCTTTACCCCTATGAGGTGTGTCTCTGCCAAATAGGCATTTATCCCTGGTCTCCTCCCCCATTCTACAGCCCAGCCTTGTATCTCGGTCCTTGGACAGACCAAAGCCCAACTAAACAGCGTCCACTATCCCGTGATTCTCCACACAGACATGCATTTGTTCTGTCTCTTGCTGTTCAAGTACTTTTGCCAAACACGATAAATTATACACAGACCAGAAATTAGCAGTATTTGTTTCTGGCTTCAGAAGAATGGAGACTCGTTGAAAGACACGTGCCTTGTATACTTCAACTAATGAGACGAGTTTGCCTTTAGTAACTAAAGCTTATAAAACATGTATTAGATCCTATTTTCAGTCGGTTTCAGGAGGTAAGAGTTGTTATGGAATATACTCTGTAAATGTGGATTTGTGGCACAATTAATCGTGATGCTTTTATCATATTAATATCTTCCCTCCATCCGGCTTCTAGGTAATATTCAACTCTAACTCTGTCTACGATCTTGTTAATGTATGTTTATTTTTAGGCGCGCAGGCAATGGAGGGGGGCTGGAGTAAAATAAAATGTTTAAAAGAAATCCCCAAAAAGGGGCTTAAAGTACAAAGTACGAAGAAGATAAACAAGTAAAGGAATTGAAAGATTCCAGAGAAACAATTGGAACAATAGTACTTAATGCACAATTTAAAGCTGAAGAGGATGACAAAGTTGAGTTGCGAAAGCATGCAAGAAGAGGGAGATTGTGTGTACTCAGAGGTCAATAACTGCTTCCGGGTTGTGTGTCTGTGTCAGCAGCGCTTAACTGGCATCTTCTGTTCTGTGGCCTTTAAATGTGAATAACTGCAACAACGACGATGACAAAATAATAAAGTGTACTTCGTTTTTTTTCTCTCTTTGTAGTTTGGACTCCAATTGCACTAGCAGTTTTACTCGTGGCGGTGGCGACCTTGTGTAAGGAGCAAGGAATTACTGTGGTCGGAATATGTTGCGTCTATGAAGTGTTCGTTGCACAAGGGGTAAGGATCGATTGAGAGTTCACAGGGCTCATGTTTCTCTACCCATATTTATACCATCTTCAGATTTTATGGACTGTTTTTTTTTGTGAGCAGTTTGCGGCAGGGCTTTATGAGCAACACGGTTTCCTTTTAATTTTCGTTATTACGGTCTGCATTCCTCTCAATTCTGATGTCGGTTTTCGATATAGGCGGAGAACGAGCGATGTGTATTTTTTTCTCTTGCATGTGCCTGACGCTTGGCGGAAATTAAGGTTGTGCTTCAGGCACCTACGTTACGAACGCAAACCATCCCGTTTTTCAAAACAATTTAGATGTAGTTGTGTGTTTTATTTACTTTAAACGAGACTTAAGCCCTAAAGCCTGCTTGATAAAATCTCAAGAATGAAAGGAGTTAGCTCTGTGAGTCCCCTCAGGAAGGGGTTATTTATTGCTTATGGCCGGCGGCTGCCGCCATAAGAAGTGGATATCTGGTTTTAAGCTCATTTCTAAAAAGGGACACATCGTACTTTTAGGTGCAAGCTGAGTTGGATACAGAGGCAAATCGGTAAAGAGGTGACCTATTGGCAGTACACTGTGGGGAATGCTTAGTTAGACCTGTCAGGCTTTTATTCAGTGCTTTCAAAACAGAAGACGTCTATGTGCATATCATATTACAATAAATGTTTGGATGTTTGTATTTCACGCAAAATGCAGTGATATGAAAGTAAATAGGAGTGTATGCAGTGTAGGCTTGAATTCCACGAGTGACCAGCACCCGCTGTGCTCGCCTCCCCGGGCAGCCATCTCTTGCTGGGCATGGCCTTCAGGCATGCAGCTCAGGGGTTGGCTGCAGGACCTACCACCAAGAAGGGCCTGTGGCCAAACCATGGCGCGCATGACCATAGGCTATGCACAGTTGGGTACTGCTGTGCACTGCTGTACACCATGTGCAGTGGATGTTGGCTGTCCTTTTTCCATGTATAGCTGTGTTTGGCCACCTATTGAGGGCAGGACATATGGCCGTCAGCGTTCCGTTGAGTATAGGCACTGTGAGCAACTTGCACTGCACACGGCCTAAAACTGTCTGCAGTGGGGGTTTTCCACTCATGATATGCTGGGCATAAGGCCTGGCAGCAGGACAGGCCCTGTGTCCAATCCCTCGTTCCTCTCACTCATACAGAAAGCAAACAACATATATTTTATTTTTTTAAACCATTAAAGTTAGTTCTGAGAAGAAGGCTGAAGGCAAGGGGGGTTGGCCGCCGCTCGGCCATGCATATTGGTGGTGGCCCCACGCCGGCGTTGGATACAGGGTCTGAATGGTTGCAGGAGATGTACAAGCCTTTGTTGTCCCTCTTCCGTTTCTGAGCAATAAACTGCTTTCAATGCTACGCATTAAGAAGCTTGTGGATTAATGTCATTCCGAGCTATATCTCTACCCCTGTACACACAAGGCATGGAACATGCAGCTTGAACTCTGGCTAGGGCCCCCTACACCCCACCTCCCTTTTGGGGGGGGGGGGGGGGGATTTCCAGATCCTCATGTTGTTTTACGTATACATAGCAAGCTTCAATCCTATGTACCCTAAACCCAGGAGTCTGGAACTCTCCAACCCCGAGAAGAAATCACAGAGCCTGCAATTGTCTTTATTTAAAAAATACCCCAAGGAGGGGACCCTTTGTGTGCTCCCCTACTAGGGGCTGGGGTCACTGTGTACCTAACCTGCCCCTTCATCTTGCCTTTCTATTTTTCTTAAGGACACGAACTGTGCCCGTATCCCGAATTTGCCACCACAAAAGAAAGTTTTCTTTTGCGACAGCCAATAAGATCACTTGGATCCATAGTACCAGCTCTAGTACCACAAGTCTAAAAGGGATGATGGGAAAAGTGTCTCCCTCATCCATACGGATGACTTTATATTTTATTTTGTGGCTTCACAAAGGATTTGCAAATCCCAAACGGTCAAGGTATACATGTAGGAAAGTGGAGCATTATGTGGTGTGGAGGTTAACCTCACCATGCAGTACATCACGATACCCCAAAGGTGGTCCCTTGGATTCACACCAGTAGATCCTTAGCTCAAACTTGCTAGTGTGGCAACAAGTAGTCAGGCATTACTAGAGGAACATGAGTTAAGCATTTCGGAGAACCAACATGGCCAATAAGTAATTGACTCGACTTGAGAGAAATCCAATACCAATTTATGAAAATAGAGTATTTTTTATCTTAATTTAGACACCAAGACGAATGGAATAGCATACTAGCATACATACAACTGGAGTAATAGTTTTTTGAAGCAATATAAACTCAGTGCAGAATAATACAGTGAAACTTTATCATGGCGAGCAATAGGAAAAACCAGCAGTGACACACAGTCACTTGCAGGTCGAGTTGCGTGATACCCTTGCAGGGTAAAGGTGATGCGGGTCCCAGGACCAAGCCACAACAGTCAGTTCAATTTTACCACTCCTGTTGAGGCAGAGTAGTGGAGTGTTGTCCTGCCTGTTCCTGGTGCTGAACGGGAGCCGGGGAAGAGCTGCTTTTCCCTTTGAAACAGTGCTGCATGATTGCTGACGTCTGTCGAACATCAGAAGGTGTCCCCTGTAGATGCAGCATTGAATAAAGGGTTTGGTTGCCGGACTGGCAACCAACAAGCCTTGGCAGCAATTAGTAGAGCAGAGAGTAACTTTGAAGTACAGTGGTCCCCGTGGAAGGCAGGACTACAATTCCCACAATGCGTTAGACCGTCTGGTTTTGGGCGATCCCTCAGAGGGCCCGGATGACCAGCAGTTCTTTGGATTCAGAACATTGTTTTACCTGTGGTTTGCGGGTGATTAGTGCCACTAGTCCGGGGAGTCCGTGGGTGCTTCAGGCTTCCACAGGGGTCCCTCTTTCTGGGGGAACCAAGAGATAGCCTAGGACAAGTCTTGATCAGGCAGTTCAGAACTGAGGTTCTGGTGTCAGAGGAGGGCCCTTAAATCCTAGATTTGGAGGAGTTAGAGGTGTGGGAGTAAGTAGTCTATGGCTGTTTGTCTCTACAGCTAGTCCGCCCCTGAGATTACCACATTCTATTCTGCCTATCATAAAGATGGCAGAAATCAAATTTTAGTGTACAGACCAGGCTGCCCACCCTGGAGGTGGGGCTAGCCTTGTGGGGCTCCACACACCTACTTGACTAACTAATTTCCCATATGTCTGGGTGCAAATGTGCCTGGGGCAGGGCTGTTTCCTCCTCTGGCAGTCAGCCCTGATGCACATCACAGGCGGTGCAGCCTTTGAAGCTCACCGCCTTGATGTGCCACTTCACTAGCCTGCTTGGGAGGAGCGAGGAGGGAGGTGTGGCCTCCTTCTTGCCCAAGCCTTTGTTCCTGACTCATGGGAGTGATCACACTGCCTGGCAGGAGGTCCAATTCGTGTCATAGCAGCAGGAAGCGCGGGCTTGCCAACCAGGGCACAGAGAAATTGTGGCAAGCAGGTGGGCAGCCTCTAAGGTACCCACCTCGGTGCATGTCACATCACCCTCAAGACAAGATTCATGTCCGGGGTAAGAAAGCATGTTGTTTGATAGCAAACATGATATATATATAGGTGGTACCATAATGGAGCTGCCAACTTAAAGTTTGCCCGGGTGCCAGCCCATGTTATCCTATGGACTGTCTATCACTTATAGTATCCCTTAATGGTAAAAAGCACTATAGGGTCATTTAGGCTTGCACTTACTGGTCCACACCTTTGCTTTGAGTTAATGCACCCTGCCTGCTGGGCTTCAGGAGCCCTTCCTTAGCGGTGATGGGCATATATCCGAGATAGTGCATTCACTTTGCCACACATGGTGAGGGTAAAGTCAAGTTTGAGGAGTTTGCACTACTCCTGTAGTCTGCAATGGCAGGCCTGCTATGAATAGTTTGTTTTGGGTCACTCAGGGTGGCACAAACAGTGCTGCAAGCACTGGGGACCCTTTTACCAGCCATGCCCTGGGTACCTCTGGCTCCATGTACAAGGGACTTATAAGAGGGTTCGGTACAGTCCCTGTCAATTGGGATTGCAAATTCACACAACAGATTTCGGGAGAGAGCACTGGCACTGGGGTCTGGGCAGTAGACTCCAGTGCACTATCAGAGTCATAACCATCAGCATTGGAGCTAAAAGTGTGTGTTTGGGGGCGGGGAGTGATGACCATACAAAAAGGGCACGGCACTTGCCTAAATTACAAAAGTGTTATCCGATCAAAGCCTGCTCAGCAGCTGTTTTAAACAAGAATACATTTTTTTTTTTATTTTTATTTTTTAAAGTACTGAATTTGTTGCCGTGTTTATATGTTTTAACCAAAGCTAACAATAGGTTCACTGTAACCTTTTTATCAATGAGTATCTAAAAAAAAATTATATACCCTATCCAAATCTTTCCAGCTTTCTTTCAGCCATGCACAACTGGGTTGCCCAGAGGGCCTGGCCGTGGGCCCTGTGCCAAACTCACCATAAGCTGCCAATTCTATTTAGCCAAGCCCTGCTTATTTTGTTGATTTTTTTTTTCCCCCACAGTTCATGGATGCTATTGTGGAGTTCGATAAACCACAGAAAGCTTCACTGCCATGAATCACAATCTCACGGCAAGCTTCTTGGGCCTTTGCTGGGCCTCCTATAGGGTCAGCAGTACTGGTGTCTGATTTGCAGGACTAGAGAAAGAATCAGCATAGGTCCCTAATGCGTGCTGGGGGTTTTGCATTTCAGGGCCCATGGTGGAGGCCACAAACCAAGCCACAGGTCTATGATTTTCATGGCAAACTCCATTTATTCAGAAGAAAGGTCATTTTGTGTCCCCCACACAGGCCTGGGAAGTAGCATGTACTCTCTTTGCCCCTATGTGTAATTCAATTTCTTTTCCAGGTGCTGGTCATAATTTCTTTTAATGATACCTGTAACAATTTTTCTGAAGTTGTAGCCAACCAATTGGAGAGTTGCAGTTCCATAAACCAACTTTGGAAGTACACCCGTTTGCCACCCATATTATTCAGTTTGAGTTGATGTAGCATCCAAAATTCCTTTCGAGTAGTATTTATCTGCTGCTGCCAGATTATAAGAGGCTCATCAACCCCAACCACCTCCTCCCTCCCTTATTCCTGGGTGCTAATACCATGAGAGTCTGGTTAAATCTAAATCCTTCAGAAGATGAACCAATTTCAACCCTTGAAATTGATATTATTTGTTAAATACGCAAATGCCCAAAGGCGTCTTGAAACCAGCGTCTGCAAGGTGTGAAGCAACAAAAAATTAGTACGCAAATAAAAAAAAAACAGCATTTAAGTTTCTTCCTGAAGCTGATCAGATTCTGCTGGTTTTTAAGATGCCAGAGAAGTTAATTCCAAAATCTGCAAGTGGAATAAAACTCCTACCGCCCAAGACACTTTGTTGTATTTGGGGACTGTGACTGGGATTCAGCTGAGCACAAAGCTCTCCTTGGTATGTACCATGTGAATTTCTTCCTCAAATACTCTGGTCCTGACTCATGAAGTGATTTATGCGCAATACAGAGTGCCTTTAAACCACTCATTTCTTAACAGGGAGCCAGTGAAGAAGCTCCTCTAGGGCATGAGAGACTGATTGAAATGTGGGTATTCTCTGTGGAGACGGGCTACTACATTCTGCAGTAGTTGGAGTTTGTATAAGGAGTGTTGATGAATGCCCTGTTAAAGGGTGTTACAATATGCCAGCCTGGTCAGTACAAGCGCAATGATTACTGACTTCTGAAGGTCAACAGGAATAAATGAAAATACATTCTTACAAGAAAAAAGCAAGAGGAAGTGAGTTTGTTGATCTGATATACGAATGTTAGGTTGATGTCGAAGATCACCCCCAAGTGCCTGACTTTCGTGATCAGGTTAGGAAGGAGGACAAGAGTCTGGGGCCACCACGAGGGTTCAACGATGAGGTGTCTTTTCCAAAGAGAAGGAACTCCGTTTTCTCTCAGTTTAAAGTAAGGCTGTTGCATTTCATCCAGCTGACGACTTCACACATGCAACTGTTGAAGCGGTGAGACACCTCTTCAATGTTGCTAGAAATGCACACTATAATTTGGCTGTTGTCAGCATAGGAGATTGTAAAAAAGCTAAAGATTCGAATCAATTTGGCCAGGGAAGCCACATATATTTTAAAAAGCGTGGGGCTCAAGGGTGACCCCTGAGGGACACCACACGGCAGTGAGAAAGATTTTGACATAAATTCCCTGAGGAAGTCCGACTGTTCTCTGTCAGTAAGGAAGGATCAAAGTAAATCAAGAGCCGTTCCGCAAATCCCTATCTTGGCTAGGCGATCAATAAGGACAGAGTGGCTTATGATGTCCAAGGCTGCAGACAGATCCAACAGGGTCAGCACCGCCTTACCACCGTTGTGCATGATCAATCTTATTTCCTCAGTGGCTACTATCCAGGCCGATTCTGTCCTATGGTTTGTTGTGAAACTGTGTAGAGCACCGTCAAGGATCTAATTTTTGTTTAAATATTCCAATAGGGCGGTGTTAAGATTCTTTTCAATAATTTTGCCGACATTAGCAGACGTGAAATTGGGCAGTGAATTTCTTTACTCTTTGGGATAGAGGGAAGGTTTTTTTTTTTTGTAGAGGTTTATATAGCGCGAACTAGACCCTAAGATATCGGGTATCAGAGCGCTTTACATGAGCACCAGTTTCGTTACACAAGGACACATTCATTTTTGTTAGGCACGGGAGATTATGTGATTTGCTCAGAATCTCAGAATGTTGAGCGTCGTTGCTGAGACTCGAACACGGTTCCCTAGCTTCGAGATCGACCGCTCTAGCCATAAGGCTACATCCTCTCCCCCTTTAACAGAGGAAGTATGGAAGCCTGTTTCCATTTAATAGGATATTGTCCAGCCGTGAAAATACTGTTCAATAAGGTAGTAAGAGGAGCTGCTACCATCCCACCTGTGTCATGGAGTATTTTTAGGGGGCAGGGGCCTGAAGGAGCCCTTGATTTGATGTGTACAGTTAGCTCGAGCACTCCCTCTTTGGTGAGAAGGGGGAACTTGCCAAATTCAGTATTACTAAGGCCTAGTGATTCATCTCCCGAAACACAAAAGTTGATACCGTAACTCTAGTCCATTTCTCCATACACTGCCTCAACTTCATTCTTAAAAATACGGCTAAATTATTGGATAGAGGCTGGCTAGGAGTCACTGTACTGCTCGAGTTCAGTCTAGAAAGCGTTTTTACTGTTTTGATAAGTTCTCTTGCTGAGTTTCTTACTTGATCATTTTCTGTGATATACTGAGTTTTCTTGGTGAAATTTTTTTGTAATCCTGAATATACTGTTTATATTCCCTTCTTTCAGTTGACGCATCATTTTTTCTTTAAATCTTGTGCCTGTGGAATTTTTGTTTGTGTACAATGCGAGTCTGTCATCAGTGAGAATGGACTTTGAGACTGACTGTTCTATACTCTTCTTCTCTAAATGTCTACCTCCGCTTGGAGTTTTCAGAACTTGATATTTCCATACGTTATAGTTATCAGTCAAAAACCCTCACCTATGTTACTGTAAGCATTATACATCATCCTTAAAATTGAGGAGATTAGCATGCCAGATAAGGTACTGTGCAATGACTAAAATGAATAGTAAAATGTGCGTAAATAAGAATATGTGCTTGAATCAATCATTGTGGCCTCTGCTTTGTCTGATGTTCTAGTCATATTTATTAGATGCTAATCTGCATTGCCCACTTTTCTCTTTTTCAGTATACTATACCTATAATATGGCACACAGCTGTGCAGATTCTCCGTGGAAAGGGAAGTATTCCATATTCCATGCTTCAGACTCTGCTGAAACTCATTGTTTTGATGTTTAGCACATTGCTCCTTGTGGTTGTTCGAGTCCAGGTGATTCAGTCTCAGCTTCCCGTGTTTACCAGGTAAAAACCTTTTCAAATGTTATTATTATTTTGATCATTCTCTTGTAACTAGTTCCTGCTTGATGATGCCCACACTCCAAAAATTGTTGTGAATTTCAGGACACTCAAACTCTTTTTCGCAATGTTAATATGAAAATTAACACAGGCATACCCACATCTCCTGCAGCGCTTCCGAAAGCATCTGTTGTATCGTTGACTTTTAGACACCAGAGAACTGCAGTACTTACACTTGGTGGTAGTCTGACTCCTGGTTTTCAGCAACGCTGTAAAGACTTCATCAGCAAGGGGGAGGTAGGGCAGGGTTTTACACCTTTGGCTTTTCCCACCTGCAAATGTGGCGACCTCTCGAGGGCACTTGTCTACCACATATTCCAGTGTGTGGTGACATTGTGGCTTCGGGAACAGTCGCCATTACCTCAGACACCGGAAGCCCCAAATCTGGATTACGGTTAAGCGTTCAGCCCTGAACAGCAGTTTCAAGATTCAGGATTTACACAAATATGAAAAATGTAATACTAAACACTGCTGATTGAACAAAATGCATTACAGAAGGCTTATAACCAGGAATGTATCGTAGTGGCAAAATAAAGCTGTTAATTAAGCTCCCTTGAATGTTGTCACAGAATTTGTATGGCTTTGCCCCGTTACAAATGTAGCATCCATATTCGCCACAATCATGTTTACTCTCTGGTAATAATAAAGCTATTGTTGTCTATTATAAATGCCTTTTATTACTGTCATATACACCTCAATACTTGAACTTTCTCCCGTTGTAATGAATTGATTAAAAAAGGACTCGTTAAGTGCGCATCTACTCAAGAGTGTCTTGGTGTGATACAGAGTGCAAGGGGAAATCAAATGCTGGAAGATTAACGTGCAAAAAGCTATATCTTAAGTTTCTTTTTTTAAAGGCCTCTCGCCTTCAATTTAACGCATTTCTAACTGAAGTCTATCCACATAGTGTGTCGAACCCTCAAACACTGTAAAGTCCTCCCCACTATGAATCCACTCTGTGTCTCACCCTTCAGTTATTGTTAATGCTCTGGAAATATGCCATCAGTGTATCTCAGTCTAGCATATTTGGAAACCTTTTACATCTCAAGATTTGCTTCTTTTGTTGTGTGTTTTTCTTTTTCTTGCCTTCCCAATTCTGATTAGTGGCACCAGACAACATTTAATTAATATGGGTCTGGCAGAAGTAAGATTTTGATCCCAGACCCAGACTATCCTAAATGATCTACATTTGCACCTGCTCCATCATTCTATTTGCACATCTTGTTGTTTGATTATCAGACACTTACACTAGCTCATGCGATTCAGTATTAGTAACTTTGAGCATCAGGTATTTGTTGCCTTTGTCTACTGAAGATATTAGAGGGAACCAATAGGGTAGTAATTCCCACCTTTTTCAAGGCGGCAGGCTCTTTCGATGAAGCTGCATTTTTTAGATCTTTGCCATGGGATAATGGCTACTTACTGTAACCTGCAGTGAGCCCCTAGCACTAGAGATATTTAACTTCCCGGCCCTTAGCTAAGATTTGGGCTGGCTGGTATCAAGCAGGCCAGTCACTGGAATTTCCCCAAAATGTACATGTCCTTTTGCTCATTAGTAAAGTTAGTGTTCACAGGGGGATGACCTGTTGATGAGCAGAGGAATTGATCCTCCCACCTTCCGCAAGACACCTGATTTATGTATGATTTAAAAATATATGCAAGCATCTAAATTATTAGCCTTTTATTACTTTTCATTGTTGGTAATGGAATCCTTCTCCAGCTGAGGAATAAGACCCAAGCGAATTGTAAAGATTGACTTTCTCATGTCTGTGCTAGCTGACTGTTCTATGTTCCAGTTTCTGGATTAACAGATACCACTGAGCTAGCAGAAAAGTGTGATTTCCTACTTCCATACTTTCCTCTTTTGCTGCTCTAGATCTGCTTTCACCCTGCCCATTTATGAGCTGGTTATGTGTTCGTTCATTTAACTCTGGAATTCTTATAGTGACATCGTACAGCTGCCAAACCCCTCTTACAGTTCTTCGCAAACCAGGGCACAACATTGATGGTACTAAAGCAAGGCAGAACAATGATCTTAAATATTTGACTAGAGATGAGTGGTAAACCAAACCGTACCTATAAAAAGGGAAATACAGCCCATGGAGTGTTCACCTGGTACTCCATTCCATTTGTTTTGCACAGTTTTGGACAAAAGCAGTTCAGTTTATGCAGGTGAAAACGTGCATCCAAGTGTGATTTGTGCGCTCATGGCAGCGCCCACTCTCAATATTAAGGCTCTATGACAATCACTTTGGAAAACAGTAACAGATTTATCTTTATACACCCAGATATTCTTATCTTTCTGAGGTAATCTGTAAATAGCCCAGTTCTATCTGATTAGGATGGATACCTCTACCTGCAGATGCCATCACTATTTGAATCTCCCCCAGCAATTTATGGTGCAAACTACATCAGGACAAGAAGTTCTACTGTTCGGATGTTGTAAATTCAACGCCAATGGCATGGGCTTTAGAAGCAGCTAGCCTGGCTGCAAACCAATGATCCTCGATAGAACATTATGTTAAAATACTTGATAATCTTGCATCGATCCCCAGAAATGAATCAGCCCTTCTACATGCAAGTTGAACAAAGGCAGCTAGCTTTTGAAACTTGGCGCTGAAAAGTTTTGGTATAATGCTAATAGCATTTGTAAGTCTGATACTAGAATTATAAAATAACGCTATTGGGATTTTGTCCGTGAAAACGGTGTTTTGTGAGAAACTAACAGGCAGCTAGCTGAGAACTTCCTTGAATGCAAGGGCACTCCTTCTTTTGAACTTTATCTTGATATAATTACTCTCCTGCCATCACCAAGAGCTTGTATCTGCGTTTTCATTTTGGCTGGTTGACCCCAAAAGTGCAGAGAAAAAGCAGGTGGAACTGGGGCACTGGTTCTAATCTTTTCCTTACCTGTGGGTCGACACCTGAAACTGCGGAGCATTTATTGTTTTTTTGTCCTTTATTTTTACATCAGAGGCGTAAGTGGATACGCCCGATCTGTTTAAACCTCGGAACCAAAATTCATTCTATAGCTTTCAGGATTCTGACGAGAGACACGTCCACACCAGTTGTGTTTGCTGTCAGCCGTTATTTGGCTGCAGTTTGGCGCAAGCGTGAACCCATTTTGTCTGTGGGAGGCCGACCCTTCAAGCTGTGATTCAGTACCCTGGATGGGATGGAATGTGGGTAAAGGTTTTGGCTATTCAAGTGTACTTTTATGTATAAAACTAGGATATTTTGTTTTAAGGTTTTGGTCTGTGTCGAGCAAAATACATTATAATATGTGTATCTCTTACATTAGATTACATTTTGCAAGAGCTTAACCATATTTTTATCATAGACCGGGATGGTTTTAAAGTTTTAGGTTGAGTTAAAGTAATATATGTTACAATGTTTGTATATTTATAAATCCGATTTTATTGTTTTAAATTCATAGTTTTATTCGTAATGTTTTTAATTGTCTGATATGATGGTCTTCCAATAACCGAGTAAAGCATTATTTGATGAGTTGAGCAATACAACCGTGTATGATACGTTTTATTTTGTGCTATACTGCTAACTGACAACAAACAATGTTTTTTGGTAACCATTTGTTGACTGTTTAGATTCGACAATCCAGCAGCTGTCAGTCCAACTCCTGCAAGACAGCTGACATTCAACTACCTCCTTCCTGTTAATGCATGGCTTCTCCTAAATCCCTCTGCCCTGTGCTGTGATTGGACTATGGGAACAATTCCACTGGTGGAATCTTTTCTAGATGTCAGAAATCTTGCTACGCTCGCATTTTTTTGCTCTTTGGGAGCACTGGTCATCTTCAGCATTGGCTATCCTGGCGATTCTTCAAAGACTGTTCTAATGGTAAGGCTAGCATTTTTGTCAGATTGATTAACACTTGTTACACTTCTATTACAGTTGTTTTAGTCTTTAAATAAACCAAACTGAGGAATTTTGGTTCCCTCCATGTTGCAGTCTCATGGATAAAAGGAAGGTTATCCCAGCTATACTAAGTAGTCCTTAACATTTGAAGAGATCTTGAAATGGAGTACAAATGAATAACTATGCTAACATTGCTAAAGGCTGGGGTGAAGAAAGTTGGAAAGGTATTACAATCCAATGAAGACAAAAACCTTGATGTTAGAATGAATTACACTGGTTGCCATTGGCAGCTGTTGAATGTTAAAAGTGGCAGGGTGTGCTCACTTAAAATTACATGCAGTGAGGAAGCCCGATTTCATATTGAAAGTTTTAATCTATACTATTTTTTTTTAAATTTGGGCAAACTGTACCCTTTACAGAACAACGTTCACATACATATACTAAAAAAGGAGATTCTGAATGAGTTATGATGAAACATTCCAGTATGTTAATGTCGTGCCAAGCATGCCTATGTCCCTTATGACTGCTGGTGGTTTAACCATCACTAAAACACTTGACAAAACAGTGAACTTTCAGTTTGAATTCCTTAATAGTTGACTAAAATCAGTAGCATTTCATCTGTGAAAATTAAGTTTGAGATGGTCTTTCATTTTTGAAAATACGTGCCATAGTGAAGATGGCTGACATTCCCTAGAGCTACGGCCATGCGCTTTGGTCCCCCTTTATCTCACCCTAGGGTGATTATAGGAGCCTTGATTGGAAGATGGGGGAGAGGACAACAAAGGCTTCTCAGAGACGAAACTTTGGGCAGGATGACATCACTACCCGGCCCCCGGAAAAAGCAGAGGAATGCCTTCCCCATACGTGCTCAAGATTGTTGGAAGCGTTGGTGCCATTGCCCACAAAAAAGAGCACAGGGAATGGTGATGCACTGACTTCAGAACTTGTTTTGCCTTTCCTTGTTTCGTTAAGGGAGTACCTACTCTCAATAACGGACTGGAAACATGTTACTAAAGCTGCACAGGTCTGTTCTTCAGGATAGATATGTGCGGATATTTGTTGGTCCTACTGTTGACTGCTAGGATTATCATCTGCTTGATGCCGCAGATTTGGTGCTGTAACTATCACGGGGGCTAACTGCACCGCAGCTTCTCACAAAAACTGTTTAGCAGTCACTTTAGATTTGCCAATGTGTTAATGCTGGTTGACTCAGACAGCAGCCATCTTGCTTTGGGATACTGCAATTGTACTGCAGTGTTATAATATCCTTTACAGTAATAGAAGTGTACACTGTTCTTTTTGGGGCCCTGGCTGAGGGAGATCTTTATGCAGTTAGCATACCAGTAGCCTGCCACTATTTCCTGCTATTTACTGAAACCAGGGTCCTTATACAGCCTGCTGTGACTGGCCTCCTCTTCTGCTGCGAGGGGGAGACTGACTTACTTGCTCCCTCTCCATCTGGGATTAATGTTTGCTTCACTCTACAAAACTTAGGGTTTCCAGAGCAATGATTTCATGAAACATTTCTGAAACCACCTGTACTCTTCCACGCTACCATCCACCTGGAGGAATATGTAACATGATATCACATCTAAAGCACATTAACATTTTACTGTAGCTTTCTGCAAGCATCAAACTTGACTGTGGGGCTTGAATGGCCAGGAATGTAGTCCAGGCCTCCTATCTGAGAAGGTTGCTCATTGCTAAACTGCGTTCTACTGTTCCTGACAAAACTTCTGAGACTACTTATTTGTACCAAGGCACTTTTAGAAAGGTCAAGATAAAAGTGATATATCAGAAATAACCCTGGAATTGATTATGAGAATTAATTCACGGATCCATTTTTTTATTGTGGCCATAGTAAGGAGCACAGCTGAAACAAAAGCATTAACAAAGGCCCGACATTTCCTCTTTTCAGGCCAGTTTCAGCTCTTAGTGACATCTTGACACGGCTAGAGAAGAACTGTAAGAAGTAACCCGAGTGCCAGCCAGGGCCAAGACAGGCCAAGCGTATCAGGGACAGTGTCGGCTTCTCAGGAGTGGTGGAAAAAGAAGAGCGGATTGACATGCTGCTTTCCTGGCTTTCCTTATTTCTGACCGACTGGACCAGGCTTTTTGGCCACCCTTGGAATTTCAAAGACCCACAGGGTTCAGTTGAGGCGTGCAACTAATCTCATCTCCTCCTGCTCCATCATGACTTGTCTTCTGATGCTTGTTTTCGGTCCAGGGAGGCCTGGGCCTGGCAGTTCGGCTGGACCGGTTCCATGAGGAGCAGGGTCAAGACTGATTTGCGTATGGCTGGGTCTGAACTTGGGTGGTGAAATGAGCAGAAGAACGATGATAGATTTAATCCAGATTTAATAGTGACTGGGAGGGAGTGCCTGAAAAGTTTCAGTGCTTCGTCCATCATCTTTTTGTGTTTGCTTTTTCTTCTGTGTCATCAAGCCAGTCAGGTAATCATGGGAAAGAAGCAGAGAAATGTTCCTCTCCAAGAAGCACAAGATTCTCTGCAGACTTCCCTTGGGAAACCAATGTTAAAAGGAAGAAATATCTGATTGTCTTTGGTTTCACAACTGCTGCTTGGAAATAGGACACTCACTGTTCTCTTCAGGAACTGGCTATTATTTTGGTTACTTTTGATCAAAGTCCAAAGAATTCTGTTAACTTGAAGGTCTGGACGGGTTCTTTGAATCTCGAGAATCAATTGTGAACTACACATTACAGGTAGCTGATTGTGTGAAAAGTGCAAACGTCGCACCACTTGACGGCTCTGCTGGACATAAGGAAACTGCGCTGACCTGCTTGCGGCATGACAGTGCTTGGAGTCATTTAGGAGCTGCTGGTTTTACAAAGCTCATTTTCCAGAAGAGACGATGAACAGAGATAAAACCAGAAACCGCTCTAGACATAGACTATTGTCCCTAATGTCCAAAACCCTAACTCTTACATAGCTTTCGAAATAGATGTTGTGTTGTATGCCTGCCACTTTCTCCCTTCCCATAGTCACCTGAGTGAGATGTCCTGTAGCATTTAGATAGTGGCCACAGAGATAAAATATTGTATGTTACATAACCATGACTCAAAACTGCCTTGATCATATGCCCCATAAAGCTGTTAATCCTACTCTTCCTTCTTCATAGGAGCCGATATTGATAGTTCAGTTGACCAAATAATCTTAAGTGCACACTACCTGCACTCGCATATTTCAATCTTGTGAATGTTAGGCTTGGGTGTTTGCCTGTGGTTAATATGTTTCTTCGTTGTGAATGTTGGGCTTGGCGTTTAGCCTGCGTGTTTAATTTTAAAAGTTTAAAATTTAGCTTCCTGGATCTAGGTATTGCGATACCCTGCTGTTAACCATGCCTCATTGTCTGCACATTTCTTTTTTTTAACTTTATTTTTCATATTGCAACAATAAAAACATATCGTCAACGATACAGCATAGAGGGTCATACCTTCTTGTTTGTTGTTGGTACTTGGTACAGGTGGCAACATTGGAAACAGACAATCACAATAGGGATACATAATCATCCTTGTATATAACACAGTGAGGAACAGGCATGGGATAAACCAAATACATATAGGCTGTACACTTATAGCATTAATTCTCCCGGCCTCTGTTATCAAGTTGGCCTTCCTCATCTGACCCGCTTTCTCCGCTCTCTGGAGTGTTGTGAGCGGATGCATCCCCCTCTGTCATCCCAGAATTACACAGTTCTCGCCATTCCATCAGATCAGCTTGTAGTTTTTCGTCCCTACGTGTAAGTTTCATATGTACTTCTTCGGCTAGTGTCCACTTACGCACATCTTTAAGCCAGGCCGGCAATTCCGGACCCCTCTGTCCCATCCATGGTATGGCCACCCTACGTCAAGCTAACACTAGCATTAATTGTAGTAGTTTATAAGGCAGTTTCCATTTCTTAGGCTTTTGTACGGATGCCAATAGGCAATGCAAATGTTCTGGCGTCAACTGAAGGCCTGTAGCTTCACTGATCCTGCAGACCACTCCCGTCCAGAACTGCCTTACAACTGAACACTCCCATGCCAGCTGAAAAAAATCTGCATTTTCTGCGGCGCACCTCGGGCATCTACCATCCCTGTCAAGTGAAATGCGTTTTAATGTTACCGGCGTTAAGTAAGTGCGATGTAAGAAATTGAAGTGCGTTTACTTAAACCTAGCATTGCAGGAGACGGTGCGTGTAAGTGCGCCTATGTATGCCCTCTGTTTCTCTTCCAACTGGGCGCTTAGATCTTTCTCCCAGGCAGCCCTGGACGGTAGCACCAGGGGCGTGGAGTCTTGTTTTATGGCTTTATATAGGAGGGAGATCATTTTACGACCACTTCCGCACATGAGTAGGATATCCAATGTTTGTGTCAGTTGGAGAATGTCTGGGTATTGTGTCCAGGTGACCATTACCACCTCCTGGATACCTCTGTAGTGTAGGAAATGCCCCTGCCCTGGGCCAAAACTCTCCTCTGCCTGCTCATAGGTTATAAATGTCTTGTTTGGGAAAAGGTCAGCCAGTGCCTCACAGCCACCATCCCTTCAGGTCTGAAACGACATATGCGTTCCCGTTTCATTAAAGGGGGCCAGTATCCAGATCTGTAACTCCCTATGGAATGGTGCTTTCCCTAAGACCCTCTCAACGAACTTCTGCCACATGTCAGCCGTGTGTCTCACCACGTAGGGGAGAGTCGCCTACGCTCCCCTGCCCTGCATTAGCGCATTCTGAAGTGTCAGGTTATCCGCCCTTCCAGCCAATAGGCGTTTTTCCAAATTGTCTGCATCTGCCAGACATTGAGCAGTAGGTAGCAATTGAGCGGCGTAGTAATATAAGTCAAAGCGTGCAGCCTCCAAACCACCCTCCTCATAGCTGCGTACAATAGTGTTGAGGGCTACTCTACTCCTCCTTCCGGCCCAGAGCAGTGACGTGAGAGTCATATTCAGTGTTTTGAAGAAGCACGCTAGTAGCGGGCAAAGTGAGTTAAGTAATGCATATAGGGCCCTTGGGAGCATCACCGTCTTGAAGATGGCCAGCCTGCCCATCAATGACAGTGGAAAGGTATTCCAAAATATCACAGAGCGCTGTAGGGACGCGAGTACCCGATCTATATTCATGGCCAGCGACTGTGTATCTGACGGCGCAACCTGTATTCCCAGGTATCGGAAACCCGCCTGCTCCCATCTAAGTCCCAGGTCTGGGTGTTCTTCTAGGGGCACTGAAGCTAGTCCCGGCAATGGAAAGATCAGCGATTTAATACGATTAAGCCTCAACCCAGATACCTCTCCAAACCTATCTATTTGACGTAGCAGTTCAGGTACTGCTTCCCTAGGGGAGGCCAAATAAAAAAGTGCATCGTCTGCATACAGGGAGATGACATGACTTGTCTCACCCACTCTGATGCCCCACTGATCCAACTCCGCTCTCACCCAGACTGGCAGTGGTTCTATGGCTAGGGCGAACAATAGGGGCGAAAGTGGGCACCCCATGCGAGTGCCCCTAACCAGCTGCTACTCTTCTGAGCGAGTGCCCCCGAGCTTGACCCTCGCGCAAGATCTGTATACCGTATCTGGATCCAGCGACGGAATCTGGGTCCCAGCCCCATGGCCCGGAGCACCTCCAAAAGGTATCTCCAGTTCACCGTATCGAATGCCTTGGCGACATCGATGGAAACAAGTACCATCTGTTCCTCCCGACCACGCACTTTGTGCATAATATGATTAAGCCGTCGTAAATTCATGGTCATGTTCCGGCCCGGAATGAAGCCACATTGGTCCTCTTGCACCAAATGCGGCAAATAAGGCCCTAGGCGGGAGGCCAACAGCTTACACAGAATTTTAGCATCCGTGTTGATCAGTAATTGACGGTATGGCGAAGACTCATGGGCATCCCCTCCCGTCTTCAGAATCATGCAGATCTCCCCCTGCTTCATGCTGGGTGGAAGGTCACCACGTTCGCAGGCCTCCAAATATACCTGTAAGAGGAGACGGGGCAGCGTGCCCGCAAAAGCCTGATAAAACTCAGGGGGGTACCCGGTGCTCCCCGGGTACTTAGTCCTCGGCAATTGTTGCAGCGCAGAGTGCACCTCATATAGTGTTAATGGCGCTTCCAACTCTTTCCATACCGATTCAGGGATAGACTGTAGGGTCAGAGCTTGCAAGTAGGGGAGATAAGCTGTCGCACTAACCGCTGGGTCCACAGTATATACCGTCTGCAAATGGGACTTCAGGACTCGTAGGAGTCCCACCTCAGAGTGAATCAGGCCACTAGCAGATTCCCGTAGTTCCACTATTGCGGCAGGGGTTTGTTTTCGTCGGAGAATCAGGCCAATAAGCGACCCGATTTTTCCCCTTTCCTGTGTAGGCGTAGTCTGTATTGTGTGAGGGTATATTTGTTGAGCCTGTCCCAAACGTCGTGGATTCGTGCTCAAATGGCGAGCTCCCTAGTCCCGTCCGCTGCATCCCGACCTTCTTGAACCTGCGTCTCCAGGAGGTTTCACTCCTCTGTTTGCAGTTCCCATTGGAGCTGCTAACGAACCCCATATGTTAGTCTTAGGCAGGCACCCCTCACCACCGCTTTCAAGGCCTCCCACTTCGTAGCTCTCGACAAATCCGGTCCCTCCCAGTTTAGGTCGATATAATTAGTTATTGCAGTCTCTATGTGTTGCTTCCCTACAGGGTCCTCGAGTACCTCCGCCGGGAGCCTCCAGGTTCGGGGGCGGCCAGCTGGGCCCCCCAACCGACCACACATGCCACAGGGTAGTGATCAGATTGGAAACGCACCTGATGTGTCACCTCTAGGGACATAGCAATGTCCGGGTTCGCTGCTAAAGTTCTATCCAACCTACTGTAAGTGTTGTGAGTGGGGGAGAAGCAAGTGTATATTTTTTGGGTGGGGTGTCTCTGATGCCATATGTCCTGGGCCCCTATATTCCTCATAACCTCCCGGAGCTTCACTGTCATCCTTGGTTTTGTGCCCCTGCAAGGGTAGAACCTGTTGAGATCTGGGTCCAGTACACAATTAAAATCTCCCACCCAGATCAGGGGGACCTCTAGCTCTGACACTATTGTCTGCACATTAGTATGTCTTTTTGCTTCTTTGTGCTTTTCACTTCCCAATTGCCCCTCTTCTCCCACGCTTACACACCTCCCACTTTACTAACGCCCTTGCCTTCTCTTTCTGTAGACTTCCACCTCTGCATGTTCTGTGGGGCCTTGATAACACTCCATTCCATTTTTTGTGGCCTAGTATCCTGTTTTTAAATTCTTGTACATCACTACATACAATTGCTGATCAAAGATTAGTTTGTGAATGAGAGATACTGTCTGTGCCCTATATGTACCATAAAGAAGACATCCAAAGCTCATAAAATCTCACACAACCCCCGGGGCTTCATTTATGTCTGTTTCAATGTTCTGAGAGCCTTTACTATGATGTCCTTGAATGTTAGTGGGCTTACTCATTATATTAAATGGAAGAGGAAGATGTCCTATTTGTCCACTAAATCTCCAGACATTGTTCTATTGAAGGAAGCCTCTCTCCAGGAGAGACTTCAAAGCAGAAAGATTGGTTGGTCAGAGCTTTCTATGCTCGTAAAACATCGAAGTCTGGCTCTGATATGATGGCCTCTGTTGCCTATAAGCAGGGTGAAATGTTACTTTGTTCAGGAAGTTGCTGCCTGTGTTGAACACCCAATGACTATCAATTGCAGATATGGACATGCATAACGCCATTTCATGGTAAGATATTTCCTGTGTGCTCAATATATTTCCTAATGGATACAAGTTCCCTTGTTTCCCAAGGCTATCCAGAGCTTAGGTGGCTTGGAGGAGACTGGAATTTAACTGTGACCAGCAAGGTTACTAGTTTACCTTCTAGAGGACCACGCCCTAGTAGGCATTTGGAGGCTCTTACACCCTCTCTAAAGGGAACTATACTTCCTACGTGCATGGCACATGTATTTGAATTCCATTTTTTCTTGCCTCAGTGTCTGTTTTGGTGCCATATTTTGTAGTTTAGCATCAATGAGCAAACACCCATACATTTGGAGATAGATGAAGTGATCCTTGCATTCGCCCGCACAGCACTGATCATGGCATTGCCCACATAGCACTGGTGCATAAACATTTTCAAAGGAAGAATGCCCAAAGTGAGAAAGAAACTGCAGTGGACTTTATTCTTGACAATTCATGCTCTTTGGTCTCCAACCCGACATTATGGGTGGCTGGTAAGGGTTGAGCAAGCGGTACATTGTGATGAAATCATCCTTGAAATGGAAAAATGCCACATAGGACCAGATAAAATTAGAGGCCTCCATAAAGAACATCACTGCCAAATACAGTAGATCACACATTGCTCCTTTTATAGCAACTAGCTAGGATCAAGGTCAGTCTCAATGCACTATTCCCATCTCAAGCAGAAAATGTTCTGCATCGATTAGAGGTGAAAATATTATGGGCATGGGAAAAAGGCAGGTTGGCTTGTGGCAACTCTGCTCCGCCAAACAAAATCATGATCCTGCATTCTTGCAATATGTAGCAAACAATGTGTAATAGTTACTTACCCAATAGACCTAACAAGGACATTATTACATTCTTTGTTAGTTTGCATGATTCTTATCATGCTAAGATGTAGATTTGGAGGTAAATGCTTAGCCATTGTCTTACTGCTTTAGTTGGCAGCATCTCTGAGGAAGAAACGGCAAAGGATATTGATGGCATGAAAACTGGGACAGCCCAGGGAGGAGGGTCGGATTGATGGGTTCCCTGTAGAATTTTTAATAAATCACTTTTCGATGGGTTGTTACAACATTTAGGGTATTTTAGCATTATAATTAATTGAGCCATGAAAGTCATGTTTTCTGAAAACATACCCCCTACAGAAAACATCTCCTAACTTCTTATAAGCGAGCATATGGTAAAAATATCCATAGCACCAAAATGTAATTATGGATTTGCGGGGGTTGGGGAGGCTATTAACAAAATGTCACACACAATGTGTGGCTGAGAGGCTACTGCTCCCCCGCCACAATCCTGCATGTTGTTGCCTGAATACCCACAGTAACAGACCACAATCCCTTGACACCGGTGACTGCAGCTGTCCTGCCCGGTTTCATGCTGTGTTAGGGTGGGTTCCATGCCTCTGAGAGCCATTGTTGCTGAGTGGGAAAGCCTCCCCCCCCCCCCCCCCCCAGCAGCCGCTATGGCCTGGGATAATGTCATGGCCCCCAGTAGAAGTGACACGCATCAGGGCACTCCTCGGGGTGTGAGTGGACCGTTGCCTTGTGCCACCACCCCTCAGGGGGATGAGCAAAGCCCTTTGTACTCCCCTTGGCCGTGTTGTCTTTGACTGCTCCTGATCGTGATGCCCCCATCTGGGCCACAGTAGTACAACATTGGAGGAAGACCAGCCTAGTGGTCACACTGGAATACTATGTCGGCAGTTGGGCACTGTGGAGGAGTCCTGGAGCCTGGCCCTGTGACAGTGCCCTCACGAGGTGAGAAGGGGATCCATATCCTGTGGCCTGTTCATGGACGTTGGAGACCTGGGCTGTATCTGGCTCCTGCAGTCGCTATCTGGATTCCAGATCCCAGCACCTGAAAAGAGCAGTCCTGGGAGTGAGTGGTGCAACCCCTTATGGAGAATATTGCTCAGCAGCTAAGAGGCAGAATAGACTTGAAGCTTGGTTCAGTGGTTCTGCCTGCAGTGTCGATGGCCCTGGGCCAGCAGAGCAGAACTGCTGGTGCTCGGCTGGAGGCCTTTAGGTGGCAGCACTTGGATAATGCTAGACCTGGGTACCTTGACCTAAGGGGCAGGGATGCGGAGGCGAGGGAGTACCTAGCCCTGGCTTGGCTGTTGGACCCACGTAGTCTGATAAACGCTTACTGCCTTCTTTCTTTTAGTAATTCCGTTCACTTCTTGTCATTATGGAGTTCAAGATCTGGGACACAGACACACATTCCATGAACCTGTGTGTTCGAGGCATATGAGCTGCAGATTACACACTATGCATAGATCGCCATCTGGTGTTGGGCCCGGATGTTTGCACTTGTTTTTGTCCTGGAAAGTCTTTGGAAGTCACGAGGTATGCGACTCCTCCTTTGGATCATAGTGCGCATGGGCATCGGCTCCATCAGGCTCGGATGTGTTTCTCGCGCTCCAGTTCAGAACCGTTACTGTTTTTTTCTTTTGACGCTCCATCCTCCCCTTTTCGATGGTATTGTCTCGATCGCGTTTTCCCAATCCAAGCAACTCTCAACTTCGAAGTCTTCGATTCCGGTCGTCGACGAAGGCCTTCGGGCCTAACTGGGCCTTATCATCTGGCTCATGGAAAGGACGCCATTCAAAAAGTGTCCTCGATGTGGGTCGAAGTTTTCCCACACCGATCTGCATGAGGTGTGCAACCTCTGCCTCTCACCAGAGCACGAGGCCAGAGACTGTCCAGCTTATGCCTCCTTCCGCTACAAGAAGACGATTCGGGACCGACGAGCTAGAAGAACCATGGCTCGATCGTCGTCTTCGATCCCCGACGACATCTTCCAAGAGGGCGTTGATGTGCCAGAGCAGAGGCGGGTCGAAGAAAGCTTCGTCAGCGCCTCCGAAGCCGATGACTCCGACGTCGAGGACATCACTCCAGCACAGAGGGTCGTGAGTACAGACATCGACCCCGACCCCAACCCCCCCTCGACACCATCAAAAAAGGCTTCGGTCACACCTTCGTCTTCGGGCCCAGGTGCACACCGAGAAACTGCTTCCCATGCCCCGCCTCCGGGCCCGGTAAAAAAGCCTACAAAGCCTTCAAGTGACTCGGGCTCAAATCAGCCTACCCTCTGTGCTGAAAAACATACACAGGCACCGAAAAAGAAGCCGTCCTCTTCCTCATCCACGCCGAGCGCAGCTTCGACATCCAAGCACTCGGCGTCGAAGACTGGCACCGGTTCCTCGATACCGACAACACATTCGGAGCTGACCAAAAAACTGCCACCAAAGGGCCCCCGACTCCCATGTTTCGAAGCCGAAAAAGACCTTGGAACCAAAAAAACAACAGGTTCCATCGGCCAAAGATACTGGAAAATCGCACGGTTCCAAACCCAGAACCGCTACCGAGTCGGCGCCGAAAAAGCCTACGGCACCAACACCATCAGCACTGAGGGATCTGCCCCCCCACAGAAGAACTGTTTCGCCCAGATCCTACCCAAAAAACTCTTGTAAAGGATCCTAAGACTTGTCACTTGATGCTTAGCTTCAGAAAGCGACCACTAGATACGCATGCACCGGCTCCACCACCTAAAAAGAGAGATTTTGCTACCTCTCCATTAAGGATCCCTTCTCCTCTGATTCCTCCTCCTCCCCCTCCATCTTCTCCCCCCTCCACCTCCTCCCCACCACACCGCTCTCCTACACCATCCCCTACTCCACTAGATGATGATGATGATGATAATGATGATGACACCTCTTATGATGCAGGGGGGGGGGGGGTACTGACTATCAACCACTAGGGGACTCTACTCCTACTGGCTCCCCAGACCCCTGGGATGATTATAGCATTCCAGACGTCCCTAACATCCCACAAGAGGACGTCTACCCCTCAAGGTCTCCCTCCCCCCAGAAGACACTATGGGCTTTAACCAGCTCTTACACAGAGCTGCCCGCTACCACGGGGTTGATCTACACACAGACCCCGTGGAGGAGGATTTTCTCATGGACACTTTTGACACCACACAAATTTTACCCATGCTTAAGGGGGTCATTAAGCACGCACCAGAGGTCTTTAAAGACCTGGTCGGGGCTCGAGTCATCAATCCTAGAATAGAAGAAAAGTATAAGGCCGCCCCTACTGATCCAGCCTACATTAAAGGCCCCGCACCACTAGACTCCCTTGTAGTCTCCAATGCGCGAAAAAGAGCCAATTCCCAATCATCAGGTGACACACCACCTCCAGATAAGGAGTCTAAACTCCTGGACGCCTCTGGCAAACGAACGGCGTCAGAGGCGGCAAACATGTGGCGCATTGCCAATACTCAAGCGCTGTTAGCTAGGTATGACAGGGCGCATTATGATGAGCTCGAGTCCATAATGCAGCACCTCCAAGACAGGTATAAAAATAGGGCCAATGAACTCATGCAAGAAGGTAAAACCATTTCTAACACCTCCATCCGTTGTGCCTTAGATGTAGCAGATACGGCCTCAAGGGCAAAAAGTACCAGTGTCCTTCTGCGTAGGCATGCCTGGTTACGCATTTCAGGTTTCAAACCTGAAGTCCAGAGTTCCATCCTCAATCAGCCATTCGATGAGCAACACCTGTTTGGCCCTAATGTTGACGTAGCCCTTGAAAAAATGAAGAAGGATACAGACACATGCAGTCGCAAGCTCCCAGACGTTCTTTTCATCGCTCATCCTTCAGAAGCACCACCAGAGGCTACTCCTCGGATAGCCCCTCCACTTCTTACAAAGCTCCCACCCAATCCACCTTTACTAGAGGTTACCAAAGAGGTGGTTACAGGGGGAGCAACAACAAAGGCAGAGGCAAAACCAACAACTCCCGCTCTGCCTCTACCCCCACCCAATGACTTCCCTCCACTTCCCCCAGACCACTCCACTCCAGTCGGGGGAAGACTCCAACAATTCCTTCCTGTCTGGACCAACATCACTTCAGACCGGTGGGTGCAACAGATAATTCAATCGGGCTACTGTCTCGAACTAACATCTACCCCCCCAAACATAAAACCCAAACAGCGTCCAATGTCACAACAACATTTATTACTGCTAAAGCAGGAGGTAATCTCCCTCCTACAAAAAAGTGCAATAGAACCAGTTCCCCTGCACCAACGAAACAAGGGAGTTTACTCCCTGTATTTTCTCATACCAAAAAAGGACGGCTCTATAAGGCCTATTCTAGACCTCCGACCCCTAAACCTATACATACACGCAAACCATTTCCACATGGTCACACTCCAGCAGGTCTTTCCTCTGCTTTCACAGGGCGACTTCCTTGCTACCCTAGACCTCAAGGATGCCTATTTCCACATTCCCATTCACAACGCTCACAGGAAGTATCTCAGATTTGTAGTGGACGGTGAGCACTATCAATTCAAAGTACTCCCATTCGGAGTCACAACAGCACCATGAGTGTTTACCAAGTGCCTAGCGGTAGTGGGAGCATACCTAAGAAGACAGCACATCCACGTCTTCCCATATCTGGACGACTGGCTCATAAAAGCCAGCTCATACAACCAGTGTGTACAACACACTCACGCCACTATTCAACAACTTCACGACCTGGGGTTCACAATAAACCACGCCAAGTCCCATCTGCAACCGTCCCACACACAACAATACCTTGGTGCCACAATAGACACCTCAAGGGCGCTAGCCTATCCCAATCCCGCCAGGATAGCAAGCATGCAGGCTCTTCTCACCAAATTCCAACCACAAAACTCTCTTCCAGCTCGAGTGTTCATGCAACTCATAGGGATGATGACCTCTTGCATATTCATAGTGCCTCATGCAAGACTCCAGATGCGTCCTCTCCAAGAGTGCTTAGCACGCCAATGAAACCAGGCTCAAGGTCAGTTAACAGATCTGGTGTTGGTAGACGGTCGTACTCCTCTCTCTCTGCAGTGGTGGAACACCAAAAACCTTTCCAAAGGGCGACCGTTCCTGGAGCCGGTTCCTCAAATAGTTATGACAGCGGACGCATCGCTCTCCGGCTGGGGAGCTCACCTACTACATCACACCATGCAGGGCAGGTTGACACCTCAACAAAAGTTACTCCACATCAACCACCTGAAGTTACTAGCCATATTCCTAGCCTTAAAAGCATTTCAAAAACACATATCAGGCAAGGCTGTCTTAGTCCGCACGCACAACATGACAGCCATCTACTACATACAAAAACAAGGCGGGACACACTCTCTGCAGCTCTCTCAGCTAGAATATAACATATGGAGGAGGGCTATACCTCAGAACATTTTTCTCCTAGCCCAACATGTCCCAGGAGTCCAAAACACCATAGCCGATCTGTTGAGCCGTCAAACACAACAGATCCACGAGTGGGAACTTCATCCGCAAGTTCTTCAACCGTTTTTTCAAATGTGGGGGCATCCACAGATAGACCTCTGCACCACCCATGAAAACGCCAAATGCCCAAGCTTCGCCGCCAGATATCCACACCCATTGTCCAAAGGCAATGCGATATGGATGAACTGGTCAGGCAGATTTGCATACGCTTTTCCACCTCTCCCACTCATTCCACTAGTGGTGCGCAAACTACAGCAACATTCCTTAACTCTCATCCTAGTTGCTCCAACTTGGGCCACACAACCGTGGTACACCATATTGCTGGAACTCTCCGTAGTTCCGCACCAGAAGTTACACCTCTCTCCACGCCTCTTAACCCAGAACCATGGAGAGATCAGACACCCAGACCCAGCTCAGCTCAAACTGGCGATCTGGCGCCTGAGATCCTAGAATTCGGTTACCTTAACCTTCCCCCTGACTATATGAACATCATTAAAGAAGCTAGACGGCCTACCACTAGAGCATGCTATGCAGCCAAGTGGAAACGTTTTGTAATATATTGTCATAACAACAACACCAATCCCCTAGATGTGTCTATCCAACACATCATAGGCTACTTACTACACCTCCAAAGATGCAACTTAGCCTACACGTCTATTAGACTGCATCTTGCAACCATAGCAGAATATCTACAAAATAGACAACATCTATCACTTTTCAGAGTACCTGCCATAAAAGCCTTTATGGAGGGCCTCAAAAGAACAATTCCCCCCCCAGAGTACCACCTTCACCTGTGTGGAATTTAAACATCGTTCTCACAAGACTAATGGGGCCTCCATTTGAACCTCTACATAAGTGTGAGCTACAATTCTTAACATGGAAAACTGCTTTCCTAGCAGCCATTTCTTCTTTACGAAGAGTTAGCGAACTACAAGCCCTAACCATTCAGGAACCCTTTCTGCAGATGCATCATAATAAGGTTGTTCTCCGAACTAATCCTAAATTCCTTCCTAAAGTCATTTCTCCCTTCCACCTCAATCAATCTGTAGAGCTGCCCGTATTCTTCTCGTAGCCACAAACAGTCGCAGAAAGAGCTCTTCACACCTTAGATGTCAAAAGAGCATTGCTTTACTACATCAAGAGAACACAACCCTTTTGTAAGACCAAACAACTATTCGTGTCTTTCTCACCACCACACAAAGGCAACCCCATATCAAAATCTGGGATAGCTAGGTGGATTGTTAAATGCATACAAATTTGCTACCACAAAGCAAAACGTACATTATATTTTCCTCCCAAAGCCCACTCTACACAAAAGATAGGGGCTTCAATGGCATTTTTAGGGAACATTCCCTTAGATGATATCTGCAGAGCAGCTACATGGTCTACACCGCACAAATTCACAAAACACTATTATGTAGATGTGCAAACTAAACAGCAAGCTAGTGTGGGCCAGTCTGTACTCAAAACACTATTTCAAACTACTGCAACAGATACTAGTGGTCGCTGCTAGGAGCGAGTACTGCTATACAATCTATGCATAGTGTGTAATCTGCAGCTCATATGCCTCGAACGGGAAATGCTACTTACCAGTATGCATCTGTTCTTGGCATGTAGAGCTGCCGATCTACACACGCCCACCCGCCTCCCCGGCTACCTTTATCTGTTCCAGTATTATCTTATTTAGATACAGCATACATGGGCACCTTTCCTGTGACTAACAAATCTCCATCATTTGCCTGCTGGTGAAAAACAATCTGAGGATGGAGCCGATGCCCATGCGCACTATGATCCAAAGGAGGAGTCACATACCTCGTGACTTCCAAAGACTTTCCAGGACAAAAACAAGTGCAAACATCCGGGCCCATCACCAGATGGCGATCTATGCATAGTGTGTAGATCTGCAGCTCTACATGCCAAGAACAGATGCATACTGGTAAGTAGCATTTCCCTTCTTATCTGGTACTTTTAACACACATACCCCATGATTTACAGTCCTTACTCATTATAGATGGTCACATAAATTGAATGCCTAATACCTCACCTTCATTGTATAACTTCTAGCCTCCCTTCATTCTCCTTCCTCGCGCCCTCAAGCACCCCCCCGCTATAACCATCTTTGAACTATTCTGCTATGTGCTTATTTCTCTTTTAGCCACACTGCAGCTCGCCCACACATATGCAGTCATCATCTTTCCTCTTAACGTTGTCCATATTTGGGTTAACACCTTGTTTTGTATTTCCCTGACTATACTTCAGCATTGGTGCATTACTTCATAAAACCATATTTGTGCTTCTGTTTTGTACGCCGTTGATGCTTCCAATGTGCTTAATAAAGAATTGTTGAAAAAAGATATATGTATCTTCTTTGTACACACTTCCATCTGCCATTTTGTTCATTTTTCCTTCTTTCATCTTTAGATTCCTAGCCATATGTTTTGATTGAAAATCTGTTGGGATAGAGCAGGGTAAGAAAGCTGAATGTTTGAAAAACTCACATTTTCACGCAGTTATAAAGTTATTGGATGCACACACTGCAGAGATGCCACTCAGGTCACTGAGACTGTACGGCTTTACACCGCAAACACATTCTCAATAAAATACCAATATAGATAGAAGATCAGATTGAAGATTTAGACTTTGAAAAAATGGTGCATCATGGATGCATTTTCGAAGAAATCTCTAACCTGCAAATATTATAAAAGTTGTCTTTTGGAGGTTTAAATTCAGATATGATCCGATCATATGTAAAAACCTTTTGTGAAAAACCCTGATTGATCCATTCTACAGAAGAAATGTAAGGTGATTTGCAATTATTGTCATGGAAAATAAATGGTAATTAAGAGTGATCCCGGGGGGGGGATAGAGGTTTAGTGAAACTCGGAAGTCCCAACGTGCCTTTTCAGTTCTGCAAACATACAAAAAATGTAGAGGTCATGTCACCCTTCCTTATAAAAATAGTGAGGAAAGATTTCTACATAGACAGTTTTGGGAAGAGAGCATCAAATGTTTGCCAAAGGCAGTTAAAGCCTCCATTTGGGTAAAGCCTCTTCCCACTAATGAGTTGCACCTGGAGAAATCAGTATGCCATCGTGGGTTAACTCCACATAGGAATTTCAAAATTGTAGATTCTAATTATTTGAAGAATATAATTAGCACATATAGAGCTGGTGCTGGGAATAGACAGAGGAATATCAGAAAACTAGTCCTCTTAATGATGTTCACACACCAAACCAAAGAGACTAGCAAATGTCTCTCCTTATCAAGAAGTTTGGTGTTCTTGGTTAGAGCTACTTCAGATTTGAATAAAGTATTCTTGGAGTTACAGAAGTATCACCCAAATAATTGTCAGAGGTAACAGCCTAAGGATCTGATGTCTGGATTCCACCTGCTAGCATAATTTGCATTTTGAGTTATAGCGTGAAAGCTTAGAAACGTTTATTGAAATATTCTCTATTCTATGGGAAGCAGACATTAAGTCTTACGTAAAGATGGTAAACTATCAGCATATGATGTTAGGTGTATGATGCACCTTGGATCTATTAGGAGGAAATAACTTGTTTAGCCCAAACTTCATGAGCAAAGTTTCCATAAGAATGGCAAAATATG
Organism: Triturus cristatus; assembly: GCF_964204655.1. Classification (NCBI taxonomy): domain Eukaryota; kingdom Metazoa; phylum Chordata; class Amphibia; order Caudata; family Salamandridae; genus Triturus; species Triturus cristatus. Next base: position 992,520,649 of record NC_140585.1, on the reverse strand, counting down.
AATGTGGGACTGCACGGCCTAGATCGGTTGTGAGTGACTTTATTTATGAGACCTGTTTATTTGGAGTTGATTATAGAGTGCCTACATCAAATCTATAAAGTTTGAATCAATGTGTGTATTTGTCTTCTCCCATCAAAACAACTATGATATCAGTTGAACACGTGTTCTGTCTCCGGTGGCAGCAAAGTGAGTGACTGATTCCATACTTGAGCACCGCCTTTCGTGCTCATTGTGATTACTCGTGTGGGAGGTGGTGTCCCCCCAGATATGAAGCTAATCTACATGGAAGAGGAACAATGCAGTTGATTTGGTTTATCAAGTACATTTTGGAATCCGAGTTTAGGAGTAAGATGGGCCTGAGTGAGCCACAATATAACTTTTTTTCTTCTTCTTTTTTTTCCAAGAAGCCAAACAATTTTCAACCAGAGACCAAATGTTGTGAATTCTACCCGGTGTTTCATGATTACCCATAAGAATAGCTTGGTGCTATCCCTATTAGCAATCTTTGCAGATGTAGAAAGCAAACATTACCGTGGGGTCCAAAAGGCAAAAAACATAATACTTTAATCCCCTCTTCCCTGTCGGCTCAGCACGAAACGTGATACTGCAGTAGTGTGCTGAACGAAGACTGTGCCATCTTAATGCAAACTGCAATTTAACAATAACTAGACTCATTGTGTCTCTTGTATACATATATTTATATATTTAATGGAGCTAGACATAAGGCAAATACATTTTGTAAGTAAAAGGTTGTGTGCTGATTCACGTTTTTCTTGTACTTTGCTGGCACGAGTTTGGCTTATGTTGAATGTAATGTGTAACATATGATTATATTTAGATTGATTGTACAAGTACAAAAACTAACACCAGAAGGTATCCCACTATATAGTCTTAGTGCCTGCCGCTTTTTAGTGCCTTACTTGAGTCATTTTACTCACTTAATAGTTGAAAAGTTGTATTTTCCGATGCCTCGCATGCAGTCTGAAGAATTTGAAAATAGAATATTTCACGATGTCTGCTAATGCCCAATTTTACTTTGCTGATAGAGTGGAAAAGCCGACTCATCAGTGACCAGGCAGTCCATTAATATGACTTTTGATAAAACTGTTATTTTAGCATTTGCTTCTACCATTATCTGAAGGAAGTTGGTTGAGAAATTACTGCTGTGTTAACTGCTGTGTTGTCCTCCTCCGGTTTGATAGGAACAGTCTGTGCTGACCACGTAAAGTGTATTGCAACCCCGTATTGTGAGCGACATTAACATCGGTGGTCAGAGAGTTTAAACACTCAGCCGAATACCCTGCTCTCCAAGCACGGGCATAAACCCGCTGTTTCTAGTTTCTTGACAGACTGTCTTGATGTATACACATCCCTGGCCTAGGGTGGCGCTAATGATGGCAGCTAATTTTGAGGAGATGTTCTTACATAGTTTCAAAATAAATATTTTGTTTAGATTAAAATATATCCATACTTTAAAAAGGATATTAAAAAAACAGAAACTCTATTTTTGGTTTGCCTATTGTATTTATCTGTTTGTGCTTGTAATTCAGCCCCACCTGCCTCCACTTAGCTTCAGCAAATCCTGAAATCTACATGGATTTCTTAAATATACTGTCTAACTGAGCATAAAACCGCCTTTTACGTTGATAATTGTGCGTGCACCTACATAGCTTGAAGTGGGGCCTGCACTGTCCAGCTGCGTGCTTTCATGGTGACAGACAGACAGTCGCCCTAGGACCTGAGAGAAAGATCCCACCGACCGAGCCACCTTCAAATCAGCCCTCAACCGGTACCACCAACGAATCAAAGACACCAAAAGACGCCTTCACAGACCGCTTCAAAACAAGCGCAAATAGCTCGAAGGAACTCTTCAACATAGTATGAGAGTTCTCCAAACCGTTCGCCAAGAGAACACAGTCCACCCCTCTCAAGAACTCTGCGACACCCTCTTGGAATATTTCCATGGCAAGATAGCCTCCATCTACAACAATTTCTACCCCCAACCCACCAACCTCTATCTCAACAACCTCAGCCTGCCCACGAAAGCCACCTCCTCGATCACCGCATGGAGTCTGATCACCACGCAGACCACCACAGCCTTCGTCCTCAATCCACACCAACGCACCCAAGGAACCATGGCCTCACATTTCTTCAGCCATGGAACCCGAGAAATCAACACGGAACTCACCAAGATCCTCAATACCCCCATCATCACATCAACCTTCCCCAACAGATGGAAACCAGCGTCGGTAAGACTGTTCCTGAAAAAACCCACTGCCGAACCCAGCAACCTCAAGAACCACCTCACTTCTTCCCTACCTCGCCAAATACCTTCTGAAGGCCATCAAACACCAGCTCACCTGATAACTAGAAGAAAACAGCCTGCTCAACGCCTTCCAACAAACCACAGCACTGAAACAGCCCTAATCACTGCCACCGGTGACATCAGATTCCTCCTCGACCATAGTGAAAACAGCAGCCCTGATCCTCCTCGACCTCTCAGCTGCATTCTACACCATATCCCATCACACCCTCATCAACGGACTCAACCACATCGGCATTCAAGAAAACGTCCTCAAATAGACCTCACCCTTCCTTATGGGACGAACTCAGAGAATCTGCCTGCCTCCCTTCACATCCAAACCTAAGACCATCACCTGCGGTGTCGTCCAAGGAACGTCCCTCAGCCCCAATCTGTTCAACACCTACATGACACCCCTCTCTGACATTGTCAGATCCTACGGGCTCAACATTATATCCTATGCAGGGACACACAACTCATCCTGTCTCTCACCGACGAGCCCACCACCACCAGAAGTAACTTCCGCAGTGCCATGACCAGCATCAGCAACTGGATGAGGATCAACTACCTGAAGCTCAACACGGACAAGACGGAAGTGCTGATCTTTGGGAAGAACTCCTCTCCATGGGACATCAGCTGGTGGCCCTCCGAGCTCGGACCCACCTCCACAACCACAGACCATGCCTGATACCTTGGCATAATCTTAGACACCAAACTCACCATGAAGTGCCAAATCAGCACCTCCTTGTGCTTCCACACCCTTCGCATGCTCCAGAAAATCTCCAAATGGATCCCTGTCAGCAAAGGAAAAACCGTTACCCATGCCCTCATCACTGTCCGTCTCGACTACGAGAACGCCGTCTATGCCGGAACCACCACCCAACTCCTCAAGAGACTCCAGACCATACAGAACGCAGCAGCTAGACTCATCCTCAACCTCCCCAAACGTGCCCACATCACCCCCTACCTAAGAAACCTCCACTGGCTCCCCATCAAGAAGATATGTCAGTTCAAGCTTCTAACACACGCCTACCGAGCTCTCCAAGAACAGGGAGCTGCCTACATCAACCACTGCATGAACTTTAACAAACACGCCAGACTCCTGCACTCCAACTCCTGGGTCCTCGCTTGCACCTCCCACATCCGCCACAACGGTGGCTGCACCTTCGCCTACCTACAACCTGCCCTTCCACCTACGAGCATCTCCCTACCTGGCAAAATTCAGAAGAGAACTCAAGACCTGGCTTTTTGAATGAGATCACCTATACCTCAGCACCCGGATACCCTCCGGGGTGAGAAACAGCGCTCTACAAGGCCTATTGATTGATTGGAACACAAAAGTACTGGTTGGTTAACCTTTAAATGCACTGTCTTGTATTTTAAATATTGCAATTGTATTTGTCTCGTCTTAATGTGTCCCTGAATTACTTGTAGATTTGTGATGGGGTTTTTTTCAGTAAACTTTTAATTTATCCTGATATCCCATCCACTTTACGTTCTTCATGGCAAGTTTGTGCAGAATCCCACAAAATGCTTGCTCTTCACAGCAGAATAAATCGCTGAACAGAATTTGGCACGCAGGTGGAACTTTACTCGGTGATTCTGCTTTAGTTGATTTTCTGTACATCTATTCTGTAGTTTTCAAGAAATTAGCATTTAAAAAGATGCTAGGTATGGGCATGAGTAGGTAAAGGTTTTGCAGTATCTGGACGATTCATTTGCAGATCATCTGTAGATTCGCGAATCCACCAAAGATGCATGCCTCTGTTTCAAAATATAAGGACACCCCATTTGATGAGGGCAATTTTTCTCCAGTGCATTGCAGGTTTTTTAATATGACGCCTTCTGATTGGCTGACCATCACAGAAAACAAATGCAGCAATGCTTAGCACCTCAGAATATTTATATCAATAAATAAAACACATAAGATGATGGACGGAATGTTGCACATTGGCAAAACATTCACCCCCAGTCACAGATCTGGGTTTAATCCATCGTTATTTTGCTCGCCACGCCACCCCAGTTCAGACATTGCCATATGCAAATCAGTCTTGACCCTGTGCCTCATGGGAACAGTCCAGCCTGAACTGCCAAGCCATGTCTTCCCTGGACTGGAATCAAGCATCCTAGGACCGGTTTCGGGGTTTCATCCCTCTTCAGCCAGAATAGCTTGACTCCAGTGGCGTAGTGAGCACGGGACCCACGTCTGGGCATACCCTTCCCACATAGGGCGAATAGCAAAACACACAAGATGATGGACAGAATGTTGCACATTAGCAAAACATTCACCCCCAGTCACAGATCTGGGTTTAATCCATCGTTATTTTGCTCACCACGTCACCCCAGTTCAGACATGGCCATATGCAAATCCGTCTTGACCCTGTGCCTCATGGGAACAGCCCAGTCTGATCTGCCAAGCCATGTCTTCCCTGGACCGGAATCAAGCATCCTAGGACCTAAAAGAGCAAAGTGAGTAAACAACAATGCATAATTAAACCAATTAATTATACTACGTTCGTAGTTTTCTCTGTCAAAGTGTTACGGATAATGTGTTATATGATCTCATCTGTAAGGTGATTTAAAACACATTTGTCATTACATAGGTTTCTTTAAGGGTGCGGTCATGAGCATTACATTTGGTGAGTGGGTTATAGTTTGCGTGGCTGCTTTGTGAGTGTAGAATGTGCTCCTAAACATACTTTGCAAATGTGAACTTTTTTTTTATTTGTAACCATAACCATATATTAACTGTTTTGTTTTAGGTGAATTTCTCAGGGTTGTTTTTCAAACATAGGTCAAGGTGTTAGAACTAACCTAAATCATAACTTCACCTTAATGTTTGTTTTCTTCTAGTGAAAATATATACGTAATAACCACTGAAAAAACAAGGGTTAAAGTTATGTTATAGTTAGGTGTTGAAATGAGATCAGAACTAACGTTTAAAAACACAAAAAACACAGAAATGTGCCAGTCATAGGTTAGTTACTAATTATAACATGCCTCCCCGTCATGCGATGCTTATGGCCTCACAAATTACATCATGCATTATATTTTAAATGGCTTAATTGATGACTTTATATAGTCCTTGTGAGAGCATCCTATGGGCTATGTGGGATTGAAGTAATTCAACAGGCTACAACTCTCAACACTTTTCTATCACCAATCAAATGATAATGTACATAACTTTTGACAGCATGCTGGACACGTAACCTATCGGTCAAGTACCCACATTTGGTGGATGTTTCCCACTTTTTTACGGATATTCAACTTCACCTAACAAGATACCTCCACTGACTTTAATGGGGGGTCTCCTTTTTTAAGCCTTGAAAATCTTCAAAAAAAGAGTTTGTACTCTCTTCACCTTATCGGGATAGCCCTCTTAAAGACATCACATGACCTGCAATTTTAAGTCAACGGGTTGACAGGTATGCATTTGCTATTGATGATATACTTTCTGTCGGACCCTTTGCCTACACTCTGTAGTTTGGTTAAATACGCTACACATATTCTTGTGATGAGCACGATCACATATAACCTTAGAGCAATGATTTCAACCCCAGTGTGAGTTAAACCGTCTCTTAAGTGGGTCACCCCTACATTCTACATTATTCAACAATCTGTTATGACACAGAATCTTCAGGGAAGATCTGGAAATAAGCATCCACATCTTACAAACATCTTTTTTTTTTTTTTACAAAGAAATTGTCTACAGCACTCTATTACAACTATTTAACATGGACATGTGCCCAGACATCCACTGGTGGATAATATATTGTCAGTAGAAGCTTTGGCTTTTCTCACAGATTTTTTGTAACAGGATTTGGCTTTAAGGCACAACCTACTTTAAATCATGCCTCTGCAACCCACATCGGGTGTGCTCAGCAGTGGCGTAACGAAACTCGAGCAGGCCTCTGTATCCAATATGATTCTACCCTATATAAATGGAAACTATTTAATATTTTTCAGTTTTTAGTGATGCTAAATAAGGTGTGTTTTAGTGATCCATGAGATGTCACGGAAAAGCACTGAGTGTTTTTAAAATACCCCATACACACTATGAATCCCATAGTGTCATGCTTCATCACAGGGGTCTTCCCGTCCCTCTACGGGGCGGGCGTGCTACAACCTGCGAATACAGGGGAGCACTGTTATGAGAAAATAGGCTATGTGTGGTGTGAGAGTGAGAGTGATAGGGTCAGTGAAAATTACAAAAAATTAAAAATTCCCTGGCTAGTGGAGAAAACTATTTTATTAATTTCCCTACCTGGGAACATGAAGAGAAGGGGTGTGTAGGGGGTGTACCTTAATGTGATACCCCCTACTGGGTCAACATGTTTCGTAAGAAGTCCCCACTGCTTTACTCATCAGGACCTAATGTGATCCCTACTGCACTCAGAATATACAACTTGTTTATATGGATTGTATGCCTATCATTCAAAAGCCAAACCGCAAAAATGTGCAGGTATGGAGAAAGTTTATAAAGGGTACACTGACGCCTATAGTATATTATAACCGATTAGGTATCTGAAAAGATAAGAAAAACATAATATAAACAACCCTTTGATTGTTTCAACACATCACCATGCTGTGGAATCACTTGGTTAGATTACATTTCGTGATATATATTTCTCTGTTTGTGGCAGCATATGTTTTCTATTCTTAAAACCAGTGTACTACTGCCTGTTGATTGCGACTCACATGGCAGGTTTGATGGAGAAGCACACTTCATTAGGCAAAAAACAACAATCACACACATACGTCTAAATCACTCCGTATTGTTCAGCAATGTTTTTAAAAGTAAAGAATCATTCATCCGTACAAACAGACATACCGGTAGCAAAAGGATCATTATTGCTTGTTGTAGTTAGACACAATGCTTAATCACGTAAAAGTAGGTTAGTACATACACTATTAGAAGTGATAATCAGGCTGCCCAGTGCCCAATCCCACCAACCTTGCCCACCCCCCCCATTGGTGCATAGCCTTCAGCCATGAAGAGCAGAGTGTTGGCCCTGCTTCCATTCCACTGAAGGTAGCCACCTCCAATTGCTCACTGCCTACAGGCTGCACGGTGGGAGTTGGTAGCAGTGTTTGGTCTATGACCAGACCCTTCTTGTCTTACCCAAAAAAAGAAACAAGCATTGAAAATGCAATAGGTCTCGCCTTTGACTAAGTGAAAGCCATTTACTTTGCTAATGGTATTGTATAGCAAAGCAAATGGGTTTAACTTAATAAAAGGCAAGACCTATTGCATTTTTAATGCTAGTTTTGAAAGTGCTCGTGACAAAGGTGGCGAGACTGGATGATAACGAGCACCTCGTTTTTCCTCCCATTTTGATAAACGCATTTATTTATTTATTGATAGGGCGCAAAAGTCGCTAAGGAGCTAAGAATTGAGCGTGAACAGCACACACATGCCCGGGGGCATCCGCTGTTTATTTTTGCATCGCGCTTTCACTTTAAAGTGAAAGCGTGATGCAAAAATAAACACACGACGCCGTGCAGGGTGATAGCATGTATCTGAGGTCATTTAAACATGTAAACAACAACAGTATCCATGGGTCTACAAAATAGACCCATGGATACTGAGCTATACACTGAAGGTGTTGATAAAAGTTATCCGGTTCATAGGTGGTTTCATTACTGGAGGATCTAATAGAGCCTCTCTGTTGTTATTGGTAGCACGTTTGAGGGCACGCTGTATCAGTCTCTTAGGATATTTTCTGGTACGCAGTTGCTATTCATAGTCTTCTAGACAATCGAAATCTAGACTTCATAACACCAGTACAATTCATTATGTCATGTGCCCAATTAGCAATGAAAGAGAATTTATTTTGCTATTACCATCTATTTACAAACGTCCGGTACCAGTATGGGAAGCATGTTTGTCCAACAGGATCCAGAAAAGTGTTCACAAACACGGGCACATTTTGAATGTAGGGAGTGAACCTATTCCATCGCCACTCTTTGCTTTCAAGAGAGGTACGAGTTTGAGAGACCAACTTGTACACACGAGACCAAGAAATAGTCCTTGCCCAAATGACAGTACATTGTAGAATTTACCTACCATCCAAGGTCATTTCCCGTGCGGGAATTGTGCAGCTTGCGTTCAGACTAAATCTTCCAAATCAATTGATATAGGCACTGCTAGACCATGGATTCAAAAGAGATTCACGAACTGTAATAGTGACAGATTGATATACCTTATTACATGCTCTTATAATTGTCAATATGTCGGGATGACTACCCGCAAAATAAAGGTCCGGATTTCTGAACATAAAAGCACCCTGGGTTTCTCTATAATTCAGCCTGTTAAGCCATTCAGTACACATGACGTTATAGCATTGAACATGTTTTATCATATGTCCTAACTATGGTCTAGTTCATTAGTTAATACCCTTGGATACCGTGCAGAACAGGGCCAAAATGTATCAAACATCACATCTCCCATGATGCTTGTTTCTGGTTTTGTTACCACAGTCCACCACTTCTCATCTTTTTGTATGCGGGATATTAGGAATCATGCACTATGATCTATTCAGGGACTAGTCAACATGACAGTTTTTATCCCACTTAGACAATATGCTTGTTGAAACTAGTAAAAGATCCGGTAATCTGTTGTTCAGGCATTGTATAGATCTAAATATACCATTGAGCACAATACATGACTATGAATCTGTCATATTCCGGTTTACCATGAAGAACAGGTCTGCTTTTTATTAAGTATTTTTGATCAAGTATCAAAATGCCTATGATGCCCGTTTTCTGTAATTTCTGTGGTCAAATACCACTAATTTTATAAATGGTTAAATACCTGAATGCGAGTCTTTGGAAATTATGGACTCTGCACTATCCAGGATTTAGATTATAAGATATTCTCTATCGTTCATAGAGAATGTATTTGTCTTACGAAAGGAACTACTTTTCCCAGCATGCACGATACCAGACATGCTTTCATTTTCTTATGTTTTCCAGTGCTCTGTTCTGTACCTCTTTTGGGGCTTATTATTATTTTTTTCTACACAGGATATATAACTTATTATCCTGATGGAAATGTACTTCATTATTTATTTTTCCATTCAAGGAACAGTAAACGTTTTTAGGGCGTGGCTGGTTCACGTGACGAAACGCGCATACACGGAAGTGGCTCTGACTTTGTTTAAAAGATCGACGGCGTCTCATAGCCGTTACCTTCTCCTCGGATCTTTTCTAAACCCGAGGTACCGACCGAAAGGTAAGCGAGCGGACCTCACAGACAGTTTTTAACTGTCATACTGAATGTTTTGTGTTATTTTGCTGTTTATAATTTACACGGGTGACTATATATAGATCCGCTTTCTTAACGGACTGCTCGGTCTAACTATGAGCAGCGTGTATGGTTTTTCGCCTTCTCTCCCTTTCTTAACGGACTACTCGGTCGATCTACGAGTGGCGTTAATGGTATTTCTTTTTATTTCTCTCTACTTAAAGCTCCGTAATGTAGCGGAATGTGCGCTTCTCTGTTCATATGTTGATCTTGGACGGTACGGTTGCTTTTGTTTTCTAGAAGCTGCCTTCAGATCTAGAGTGGGCTTGAATCCTTTGTCACTTATAAAAACTACAATTGTTGAATAGTGGGAAGGCTTCTCCTGCCCTCTGCTTATCATCTTTCGCCTGCTTTTTAATGAGTGGGCCTGTTTTAAGTTACAGATGATGATTATTTCAAAAATATGGATATCAATTATTAAACCTGTCTTTACAAACTGTCCTCTTGACATCAAGATATAACACCCTCCTGTTGATTCTTAAGCCTCGGTTAATAGGAGTGAATATGTGTATATAGGAGCTTCCATAACAGACTAAAATCAGCTGATGTTTGGTATTTTTACCAGTATTGACATTCTGTAACCAATTTTGAAACACTTTGAACCATACTTTGAGCATTTGGTTGCTCTTTGTATTCCCTGCAGAGCGGGGCCTCAATATCCTGAGCCGTTGCCAGGCGAGGTGAGGTGCCTTCCTCAAAACACACGGGTAAGGCTGAATCTGCTATTATAGCTTATAGATGATAATGTTTTCACTATAAAATCCAAATGATTGTAAGGTTTTTTTGGATACATGACAGAAGATTACTTTTCTGTATTCACTTATGTCTTGCAGATACCAACAGTATTCGTGACACAGTTGAGGATTCAATTACCTACAAATACAGGTTTTCTGGTTGAGCCTGTTCCAACTGTGTTTCAGACAGTTTTTAATTGTATTATATACATTCTTTGTACCACACTTTGGGCACTTTTTTCGCAGTAGTATTCTATACAGTGTACGGTCCTGAAGAAAGCCGTGGACATACAGTCCTGTAGGCAGAAACATGTCGACCTTTAGACACAGACAGTTATTTTGTTAAAACTGTCACTGCACTATTTTAATCTGACCCTCTAGGGATACTAAATTTAAAAAAAAATGCAAAAATTCTCCCGCAGGGGTCATTTTTTATTTTCACTTTCACTCTGTTCACACACTGCGCCAATCACTCCCTTAATAACTAGACTCCTTCACATCTAGTGGATCAGACTAATCCTATGAAAACATCCGTGAGCTCCACCTCATAGTTGAGAGGTTGTAGCCCTTGGCGTCACTAGAGTGGCGCTAGGAGGAGACCCAGATGATGAAGCATGTCACTTCGGTGAGTGATGGGAATCCGTCCTACTAATAGGTATGCCGGGACAACTGTTCTGGTCATCCGACATATTGTGTTGTATAGCTCAGAAAACCTTACTATTTTGTAGGCCCATGGATACTGTTGTTGTTTAGATTATTTTTGGGGAATATATCATTGTTCGGTCTCTAAAAGTTCCCTTAGACCCTCTTCTCCTCTCTGTTTGTATTCTCATTTAAACATGTGCCAACATGCCTCAGAGCAAAGTGCATTTTGCTGATTAATATTCGAGCAGCCTTCTGATAAAGGGAGCTAAGCCATCATATGTCCAGGATATAATGTCCTATAATATAATTAAATGTGATATTAACACAGAGTCTAAGTAGTGGCTAAAGCATTATTAGCACTCCTTGTGGACCCTTCCACATCAAAGGCTTACTTACATGCAGCACTAATAGACTGACCTGCAAGGTCGACAGACAGTCGTCATGGACAATAAAAGTCCAAACAGCATGTGTTGGCAATTACGGGGTTAAACACGGACAGGCGCATGTGCTTGCAGTACAGATGGCTTTTCCTCAGTGCCCGTTGGATTTTGGGACAGTAATGCAAACATTATTCTGAAAGCCTCATCGAAACAAACAGCTCATACGGAGACCATTTATCACCATGACAGGGTAAAACACCGAAAATCACTGTCTAATAGAGCGCGATGATGCAGGCATGCCGATCCTAATTAGCTGTCGAGCAAAGGGCTACAGAAACCATTTGTGCACGAGAAGGCGGCCACCAGCAAAATACAGGTAGGCAAATGCAGCAAGCACCTTTGCACAGAACCCAAATCTATTTCCCAGTAGTTATTTTGTTATTTTAACGATGGCCTGTCTGGCTCCCAGCACACTTGCCACAGAGAGCGGGTTGTTCACAAAAACCGCAGCGCCGCGGATTGTTCACTGCTATTCCAGCTGTGGTATCTATCATGTGCTTCCTGGCTCTTCCCACAAGTGCTGTTTCCAAGTGCCAAGAGACCGCAGAAACAAGCTTCTAAGCGCCGCTTTGTACTAGTTGCATTCGACTGAGCTTTATACCAATGATAGCAACATGTGGGTTCTGTCTGTGGCAGTCCCTGAATCCACGAGTGTCTTTTAAAAGTAATTTATATTAAGAGTCCAGCCCAGGAAGCCTGACTTATCCACCCCAAGGAGAAGCAATCAGCCGGGAAATATAAACATGGCTCGAAATGCCCCTTGTAGCCCAACGCAGGCAGCGGCTAGACGTACACTGTGCAGAATTATTCAAAACCCGCTCTTTAGGGCGTTCCAAATCAGTAATGTATTCAATAATTCTCCTTTTACCCTCTACTTCCGTCCTCTTTTCTAGTGTCTTTGGAATGACACTTTTCAAGCGCTTAGAAGTTGAGCTGAGTAGTCAGGCGTCGTGCCTAAACCGTCGATATGCTGCAATACATGAAAATGTTGCTACAAGCACTCAACCCTACTCCCCTGGAGTCAGCAACTGTGGGGGTCCAGGGCTGCCTGCAGAGGGTGTTATCTCCTGTGAGGAGTAAGCACTACGCTCACTTCTGTCTCTGCCGGCAGGCGTTGCCTTTAGCAACAATCTGTTATCACATGAGTCAATGCCCCCAACCGCTAGTGCCTTATTAGAAGAGTAACTCGACTCGCTTCCATGCCACACACAGTAATGTTGTATGTAATTTAAATACTAAAACACGAGCAGCATGGGTTAAATCCGTGCAGGGTGATAGCATGTATCTGAGGTCATTTAAACATGTGCCAACATGCCTCAGAGCAAAGTGCATCAGGGTCAGAAAGAGTGTTTTTGAAAGTGCTTGTGACAAAGGTGGCGAGACTGGATGATAACGAGCACCTCGTTTTTCCTCCCGTTTTGATCAATGCATTTATTTATTTATAGGGCGCAACAGTCGCACCGGAGGCATTGGGGAGTTAAGAATTGAGCGTGAACAGTACACACACGCCTTGGGGCATCCGTTGTTTATTTTTGCATCACGCTTTCACTTTAAAGTGAAAGCGATATGCAAAAATAAACCCACGGCGCCATGTCTCCTCTTTTGTCTGGCCCATCCGGACTGGATCGCACGGCTTGTTTATACAACACGCCTCCTTGCGATAAGAACATGCTTCACGACAGCCGAGAAGCAGGCGATCCAGTCCGGGTGGGCCGGACAAAAAAGTGAAAAGGAGGCACCCTAGAAACCTTATTTCCAATGGCAGCTCACCGTTTAACATAAACGGTGACGCCAGCCAATGGAAATAAGGGGCGGGCCTTCAAGCCCTTTTCTCAAAATCCTCATCTGCAATAAATCTCGCTGAGCGAGCTGCGCATGTGCGCAGCAATGCTAGGCGAGACCTAAAAAGGAACATTTTAGTACTGAAACCAAAAGTGCAGCACCATGGAGGGGGGGGGGGGATACCTTACTTGGTACTACGAGACCAAGTTCTGGCACCGTGGTACTAGAGAACCAAAGTACATACTTTTTATACATTTTGATTTAAGAGGAAGTCTCATATGGCCCTATGAGTCAGAATGAGCCCACCCTGCTGTCTTATGTAGCCTTCAAAAACAAATTCCACGACTCGTGGAGCGAGTTCTCAATTGTTGTAAGGCCTGTTGCAACATATCCATGTTGTGGCCAGCCAATCAGGATTTTCTAATGTAGTTTGAATGAATCAGACAGAGCATATCTGGACACCAACAGTCTAGATAGCTATACCTTTTTATCAGCGTTAAGCCCTTCATGCCCACACTGAGCACCTTTTTAAACGCTAATTTCTTGAAACGGTTGAATGGATTTACATCATATACCAAAAAACCCACTTTAATAGCAAAGTATTGACTTTTTGGCAAATTTGGTGTAATTTTGTTCAGCTTTTTTTCCTAAGCCTTTGCTCAAACTTTCCTACGGGAATTAATATGGTAAATTGTAGTTTTGAAACCCCTCCTTTTTCTTGACCCCTGCTTGATAAAGCGGCAAAAAACTTTCCATGAAGGAGACCATCGTAGATTCACTTTTTTTTTATTTTTTACTTTTTAAGGTTTATGCAAATTCGTAAACTGAGCCAAAATTATTAAACAAACAAAACATGCCTTTCCTATGGGAACTCTGACCTAACTAATAACTGCACTGTGACAAACGCCACACTGTAATATTCAGTTGTGCAGAGTATAAGGTAGTGTCTGATAAATGGATCTGTAGCAACGCTTCTCAGACACCAAATGACGCATGAACTCAATGATAAGGGAAGAGCTAGCTGTATGATAAACCAGCTTTCACTGCTGATCCCTGCCCACCCCATAGCAAAATATTTTGTTTTAAAATATGTGAGTTAGTAATATTTTTAATGACTTCAGTTGACAACCATCAGTCTGTCTCACAGACTCCCATACTGTAAGATGGGATAAAATATAAACCCCAGACGTTTCTGAACAGCCTGTATCATAGATTTATTTGATTGTGGAGTCTCTTTAGGCCCTTTTGTAGTCCCTGAGCTGCTCTTTACCAGTCTTTCTGTGGTACTTTAGCAGTCCATCTGTTGCCTGTCCAGAGTGTATCTGAAGTCCATTTGCAGTGGTTCTGCGATCCATTTGGTGTCTGACTGCTGCTTTCTAGAAGTCTTTCACCTGCCCTTTGCCAGCCTCGCCCCAGGCCTTTCCCACTCTCTGTCATTCTTTTAAGGTCTCTGTCATTCTTTTGTAGTCTCTCTGTGGCTCATTAGGAATCTGTGTTTGGCCATTTAGCATTCTCTACGGTCTTCTTACAATGTGTGCAACCTTTTTGCAGTCTCTCTGCTGACTTTTAGCAGTCGCTCTGTGGCGTGTTTGAAATGTATCTATGGTTCATTTGTAGTCTGTCTGCAGCCTGTTTGAAGTTTCTCACTGTGGTCCATTTGCTATCTCTCCATTGCCTTTTACCACTCCTTATGTAATTCTCTTGGGATCTCTCTAATCTTTTCTGGCCCTTCTACACACCTTCTGTAGTCTTTCTACTACCCGTTTGAAGTCTCTCTATGATGCTTTTGGAATCTCTCTAGGCTGCCTTTTTGTAGTATCACTGCTGCCCGTTTGGAGTCTCTTTCTGCTGTTGGTTTGGAGCCTCTCTGCTGTTCATTTGAAGCCTCTCTCGGCCGTCCGTTTGGAGCCTCTCTTGGCCGTCCGTTTGGAGCCTCTCTCGGCCGTCCGTTTGGAGCCTCTCTCGGCCATCCGTTTGGAGCCTCTCTCGGCCGTCCGTTTGGAGCCTCCCTCGGCCATCCGTTTGGAGCCTCTCTCTGCCGTCATTTGGAGCTTCCCTGTGCTGTCCATTTGGAGCCTCCCTCTTCTGTCCGTTTGAAGCCTCTCTCTGCTGTCCATTTGGAGCTTCCCTGTGCTGTCCATTTGGAGCCTCCCTCTTCTGTCCGTTTGAAGCCTCTCTCTGCTGTCCATTTGGAGCTTCCCTGTGCTGTCCATTTGGAGCCTCCCTCTTCTGTCCGTTTGGAGTCTCTCTCTTTTGCCCATTTGGAGTCTCTCTCTGCTGCCCGTTTGGAGTCTCTCTTTGCTTCCCGTTTGGATTCTTTGTCTGCTGCCCGTTTGGATTCTGTCTGCTGCCCGTTTGGAGTTTCTCATCTGCCCGTTTGGAGTTTCTCATCTGCCCGTTTGGAGTTTCTCATCTGCCCTTTGGAGTCTCTCTGCTGCCCGTTTGGAGTTTCTCTCTGCTGCCTGTTTGAAGTCTTTGTCTGCTGCCCGTTTGCAGTCTCATCTGCCCATTTGGAGTTTCTCTCTGCTGCCCATTTGGAGTCTCTCTCTCTGCTGCCCGTTTGGATTCTTTGTCTGCTGCCCGTTTGGATTCTATGTCTGCTGCCCGTTTGAAGTCTCATCTGCCCGTTTGGAGGTTCTCTCTGCTGCGTGTTTGGATTCTTTGTCTGACGCCCGTTTGGATTCTTTGTCTGCTGCTCGTTTGGAGTCTCTCTGCTGCCCGTTTGGAGGTTCTCTCTGCTGCCCGTTTGGAGGTTCTCTCTGCTGCTCGTTTGGAGTTTCTCATCTGCCCGTTTGCAGTCTCATCTGCCCATTTGGAGTTTCTCTCTGCTGCCCGTTTGGAGTCTCTCCCCGTGCTGCCCGTTTGGATTCGTTGTCTGCTGCCCGTTTGAATTCTTTGTCTGCTGCCGGTTTGATATCTTTGTCTGCTGCCCGTTTGGAGTCTCTCACCTGCCCGTTTAGAGGTTCTCTCTGCTGCCCGTTTGAAGTCTTTGTCTGCTGCCCGTTTGAAATCTCATCTGCCCGTTTGCATTTTCTCTCTGCTGCCCGTTTGGAGTCTCTCTCTCTAGCCGTTTGGATTCTTTGTCTGCTGCCCGTTTCAAGTCTCTCATCTGCCCGTTTGGAGTTTCTCTCTGCTGCCCTGTGCCGCCTGTCTGCTGTCTGTTTTGAGCCTCTCTCTGCTGCCCGTTTGGAGTCTCTTTGGCATGCATCTCACCACGACCCTCTGGCAGTCTTTCCGCAGGCTCTCCATGGTTCTTTTGGGTGCGGGCGGGCGGGGGGTCTATTTCTCTGAATATGCATTGTTTGGTACTGCAGGGCCCTGCTCGGAAAAAGCTCAAGATGCCGAAGTGCTTCCGTGCAGCCCCATCACTCACAGAGAGGACGGTACCGAAGTCCTAGGGCATTGACAGGCCCGCGGTCTGATGGTGCAATGATTAGCTCTTTAATTCGTTTGTTCAAATTAAGTCTCTTTTCTCAGTGTTTAGTCAGACTTATTTATGAGTTCCTCAAGTTTTTCCCGAATTTAGAACAAAGTGAAGGCATTTCTATTTAGAAGAGGAAATTTGTTTCCGTAAGCGTCTTAATATTTTACCTCTCTCTGGGTCCAACATTGCAGCAGGCACCTAGTAGTATGGTGCTTTTTACAAGGATGATCCTTCCATTCTCTTACCCGGCGCCCTCCCCAGTTAGCGTCCTCCTTGTAGCGCCTTGATGGTAAGTAGTGAAATCATTACACAAAAATACTATTCCTTTTTTTTTTTCTTCAAAACTCGCCTAGTGCTTGAAATATTTCTTTGGTTATTTGCGAAAAACAAGCACTCCTCCTTTAGCTGACAGAACTATTCTAAATGTGAGTAAAAGCTTGACAGCCTTGAAACACTTTATGTGAGTAAAAGCTTGACAGCCTTGAAACACTTTATGTGAGTAAAAGCTTGACAGCCTTGGAACACTTTTCACCGTTTTTTCGGATAGAGGCGCTTGTGGTCTGCGGTAAAAATTAGTCTTGAGGCAAACTGTTAAGAACACATGAGTTGCGCGGAAAATCAACCCATTCAAATAAAATGTGCTCCGCGTGCCTAAAACGTATCCGTGCCACTGTGAATTCCAACGTCGGTTATGAGTTTGCAGTTCAGTGTCATGAAATGCTGCTCATTTGTGAATGCTATTTTGTAATCCTGTTGAGGCTATGTGACTGTTTTCAGTAGCGTGCCTATTATTTAATAATTGTTTGCTAAATACTTCAGGAAATGTATTGGGCGGCAAGTGGGTTACTTTGCTAGCCAAGAGAAAAAAAAAGCAGGTGAAAAACATAAAGGGCGACTTTATAAAAGTTGGTTGGCTGTAGGTTTCTGGAATGCGGAGAAGAATATTTATTCGAGCAGAGTGGTCGCGGTGTAATTGAATACTGGCACACAGGTAGCATGTTTTTTAGCTCGTTCAATGCGTCCTTTTTTTATCATTTATTTTCCTAAGTTTGAATTTTCTGGGTGTAGTTTTAGTCGACACGTACTTTTAATTTAGCTGAGGTGTTGTATTTTTTTAGGTCTGGCCGAGATACTGCTTTAGTTTTCTTGACCGCCTTCTATTTAAAAAGACAAACGAAAATGTATACATATATAAACAACAGGGGCTTTGTGTGTGTCTACTTTATCCATTGGTCTGAAAACGGTGTCATTAACTTTTTGCTTCGACACCTCACGGCATACTGCCTGGACAGTTGGTGAGATCATTTAAGCCCTGTTGGCACACTTCACAGTGAGTGACTGCATTTAGCTTGGGCACAAGCGCACAATTGCCTGAAAAGTAATCCTCTTCCATGCCAGGGCGGGTAGGCCAAGCTCAGATTTAATTGTAATGTTTTTATTTTTCTGTTGGCCGTTTTTCATGTATTTATTTTTATTGCAAACACATGCACACCACCTTTATGCGGTGACATTTGCAGCATGTATTTCTTTTACATTTTAAATGTAAAACATTTACATTGCATATGCTTGCCAAAAATAAATCCATAAATATGATTTTGCAGGCTTCCCGATGCTTTCCCAGTGCTTGTTCTGAAGATGTTTTGATAACTTAAGCATGTGTATCACTTGCTTCATGGATTTCACAGATACCTGGTTTTAAAGCGGTAGTCTTTAAACCACAAGTTTGAAAATCACTGCCTTCATGAGTTAGACATGCGGAGATATGGACGGGTGCAAGGATATGTTTGGGCCCTAGCTGAAGTGTGATGTTGTTATCAGTGGTCGAAGTGGGGGGAAAAAAGTAGGGGAACTGTGGGCGGAGAATCAGAGGGCGGGAATAATCCAAGAATGGGGTCAGTGGGCGGAGTTAGAGGTGTGGCCAGGATTGGCAAAACATCCCAATCTTTAGTATTTGTTTGGCATTTCACTGACCAGTTACAGCTTATTATGTAATGTAATTCAACCAATGGATACACATGATTATTTAACGATTAATATGAGTTATTGACATTAAAATAAATTCACAAAGAGGGATATGTTTCTAATCACAGAATGTCCCAAATATGCCTAAAAGTGGAAGCACAAGCCATTTGTTTCCGAGCCATGGAGTTTCTGTCGTCAGCAATATACACAGCGACAATCAATTTTACGTGTGTAAATCACTGTATAGGAAATGTTACATAAGACAAAGGACTACAAGATGTAGGAGTCACATGACAACCATATTAGCAGGCAGTTTACTTTAATAGTGATTGATCTGGAGAAACACAAACTCGGAATTTAAAACTTAATACCATGATTGGGGGTTCTCTTTAATAATCTTTATTGATTTCTATCCAAATGAACACTTTTTGCAACATTAGGATAATCAAAGGCTTAGGGAAAAAACTATAAAGCTCTAGTTTATACCTTGCAGTTTGTATGCAGCTCTAAGATGAAAGTTAATAGCTCACTGTTCTTTGTTAGGATTTTAACTTATAAACTGCAAGTAACAAAAGGATCTTACTGACAAAAGCAGTAACCCACTGACCTATTTACAATAGGTGCACTTTGTGATGGGCATGGTACATTTTCTTTGCAGCAGGCACATTAACCCTCTGTGCTATCTTACCCTGAGTCAAAACTTCCACTAGACAAAACTCCGATCTCTCTCTAGGAAGACGTTCATTCACCGGAGTTATCATGACATTTTTATTATTGCGGAAAATTGCTGTAGGACAGGAAGGAGGCAGCAAGTGCTTTTAAAACCATAATTTACAACGCCCCCACTCAAAGTCAGCACCCGTTGCAGTCACACCTGTCGCACCGCCCTAGAGCCGGTTCTTCTCAGGGGTCCTGTGACCTCAGTGACAGAGTCACTGTTGCTCTAGGGTCTGCTACTTCGTAGGCCTGCCCACAAGACTGGAGGTGAACTTCCGCATGGATTGTGGTGGGCAAGCCTTCAAGGTGAACCCACACTTGCCACTGCTAGGGTCCACTTGCTGGTGTTAAGACGCCAGGGCTTTTCCGGTTTTGCAGGGCCTTCTAAGGTCTAGCATGGCAATGTGCTCCCTCAGGAGAGTGGTCTGGGGGATTGTTCATGAAGGCTGAACCTGGTTCCCTAGTTCTAAATTCGGCAGCTCTGCACCCAGTGCTACATCCACTCCCTCACTGAACACCATACTGCCCCACTGAGAGAAATTCACACTGCCTTCAACTACAATCCAATTTGACCCGCTATAAACAACTGGATGCAACTCAATTCAAATTACGCACTCAGCAAGAGCAATATGCTGCCTAAAGGAAAAAGTAACAACATCCTGGAAAAAGCAAACACTCATAGGGAATGAAAGATTAAATAAAGCATGTGAATTGTAAGCAGAAAGAACATGGTGAACTTAACGCTTTTACATTTATGCAGAAATCAACGAGTATTTTTGCCTGAAAACTACAGGGTCCAGAAAGGACCCATTTCAATGTCCATTGCTTATATGCTTACAAGACTTAAGCAATATGGTTTAAAAAGACCACGGGGCATATTATCAAGGACGGCGTTAAAAATTATCGCTGGTTTAGCGGCAGAAAACTGCGGCCAAAGCTGCGATAATGGGCTTGATAATATGCCCTGGAGAATTCCAATAGAAGCCCATGTTCTGCTTTAGCGGCAGTTTTCTGACGCTGAACCGGCGATAATTTTAACGCCGTCCTTGATAATATGCCCCCCAATTCGTGAACACAAACCCGCCGTACACATTTTGTTTTCCAATCCACCCATCAACCAGGTATTGCAGTACCTCCAGGTTTGGCGCACTCCCCCACCGGGGAAAAACAGCGCTTCACTGGCAAACTCAGTAAAGTGAAGCTAATGTTTTTGGGGTTTGAATAAAACCAATCTGGCCACTTTAAGAACACTCCGTCTTGTTTTTTTATTGATTTTTCATATTATGAACCTTTTATTTCCGAGGCTGCACTTTGGAATAGAAAAATGTAAAGATGGCATTTCCAGCAAAAGTTTTCTTTTTTGCATCCATTTCACAGGCGAACAAATGAACGACAGAAAGAAAGAGAGGGTGAGAACCATTTCTTAAGTCATGGTTTTCGGTAAGTGAGGAGGAGTTAGACAGACAGAGAGGGAATAGGAGTAAGAAAGAGGGTGGGTGGGGGGGGCAGCTGCTAGCGTCATTGCAGAAGCGGACACCTTCCTTGTCTTGTCTGGGTAGGAAGCAAGAGACGGAGACCTTTTCCTTCCCTGCTCCCCGCCCGTCCCCGAACAGCCACTAATGCCGAGCCTTCTCTAAGGCCGTGGATATTTCTGACGTCCCGGGACGCATGTTCAAAATAAAAAAGTAGGGGAACGGAATCTATAGAATTAAAGAAGTTGGGGCATGCCGTGCCCTGCCGTTCCCGCCCACTTCGACCACTGGTTGTTAACCTGTACCTTGGCACTGGGGGTTAATATTGCCCCTTCTCCAATGTTTTTGTGTATGACGGCACTACTTTTCAGCTGTTGCCTCTTGTTGATGATGCTGTAGGCAGCAGCCTTTGTGCTGCAGTGATGTTAAATACTGGGACGACCTCTTCCATAGTCTGAAAGGCTCATCTTCTGATCATTGGTGCACACAGTGTGATTCTTTGACATTCCCTCGACCTGCCATCTGAAAAAGACAAAAATCATTATGTTCGAGGCATGTGGGCTGCTGAATTCATATCTGTGCATAGATCGCCGCCTAGTGTTGGGTCCGGATGTTTGCACGTTGTTGTCCTGGAAGAGTCTTCGAAGTATCCTTGGATAGGTGACTCCTCCCCTGGACTACAGTGCGCATGGGCATCCTCTCCATCCTCAGATTGTTTTTTTCCGCCATTGGGTTCGGATGTGCTATCTTAGCTCAAGTTAGGAAAATATTTTTTCAAGGCCAAAAGGCCTTTAGTTCGCGTCGGTACTGTTTATCGATCGGGTTTCGATAGAATTTGTTAGTTTACTAACTTTCAGCACCGACTGCTTTCGCATTTACCTGTCCATCGACTACTTCGACGATGGAATCCAGGACGCCATTCAAAAGGTGTCCGGTATGCAATGCGAAGTACCCACACATCGACGTCCATCCGGTGTGCAACAAATGCCTTTCGCCGGACCACGACGAATCAACATGCATGGCCTGTGCCCGGTTCCGCTCGAAGAAGACTCTGCGGAATCGACGAGCGGCGAGACTCGAGGCGCAGCACGCGGCACCGGCCCCGACAGACATCTTCGGCGAGGCCGAGGACGTCGAGGAATTGGAAGTCTTGCCCTCCAGTCCCGTTTCCGAACACGAACCCGGATCGGACGAGGAAGACGAGTCACTCTTCCACAGAGGTGAAGACGACACCGAGGTAGGAGACGACGAGGAGGCCTTCGGGGCCGAAGAAAGTAGCTCCAATGATGAACAAGGCCTACCTGTTCAAACCGTTCAAACACCAGTGCCACAGCCTATGGCTCCGGTCGAGGGATCGCCTTCGGGCCTTACCCGAGACCCATCCCGCAGTTCTTCGGCCCCGCCCTCGGGCCCGGCCTCGGACGTTCAGCGGCAGCCATTACTACATAAACAGGCTGGTTTCCCTATCACAAAACCGAAACCGAAAGCTGCTCAGGTTCCACCGAAACCGAAACTGAAAGTAGCGCTGGTCGGATCGAGGCCTTCGACGCCAGCGCACCGCGTCGGCACCGACCGCACCAAGAGGGACTTCGGTGCCGAACTTGAGGCGGGCGACGTTGGAGTCGACAAACGGAAAAAAGCCATCGGCACCGACAAACCTGCTCGGCTACCGGCACCGACGACACCAAGGGCCGTACCGCCTGCTGTGTCTCACATCGCTCCCTCGACGACACCTAAGCCTCAGGCATCGAAGACTTCGACGGTGATCTCTTCACCCCGACTCGATGACCCGCCGGCACCGAAAAAATCTACGGCCGCCTCTACGAGCCTGGCCGGTGCCAAAGCCTCGAAGGCGCCCCAAGTACGACCTGGTGTGACGCAAGGCAGCAAAACCACACCTGTCCTCCAGGACACATCGGGCTCCGGTTCGGTCGGAGCTCCCGCAGCCTCTTCGGTGCCGACCAACATTACCTTCGGCTTGCCTCCGTCAACAATCCCAAAAATGTTCCAACTCAGGACACGGGTCACCCAACCTACGGTCACACCTGCTGAGACGTCTCCAGCACGTATCATCGACGCCGGCACTGGCAGAATGATTCTCCAGGACCGAAGGATAACTTCGGAGCCGCCATTGGACCCTTTCAGGATCCCACTAAAAAGGAAGTTGCCTGCAGAATCGGAACCTCTCCTTTATGAACCCTTCCATTCATCCTACCAGGATCCACACCGGTTCTCCCCCACACGCTCCGATACAGACGCATTGGAGGACTACATGGCTGACCAAGTCCCCTACCATGTAGACACGGACCCTGATGACCAGCAGGACCCTGATCAAACTTGGGGCGACCCTGCAGACCCCAGTGCACCTCTCGATGCACAGGATCCACAACTCTATGGGGCAAAGACATCTCCTACGGAGGATACTGCAGCGTTCAATGCTCTTATCGAACGTGCTGCCAATAACCATGGGGTGCAGCTTCACTCTGATACCATCGAAGATGACTTTCTAATGGACACCTTTGCATCCTCAGAAAGACATGTAAAGACTCTGCCAATGTTGAAGGGGGTCCTCAAACCAGCCAAGGACATTTTCAAAGAACCCACCAGGGCACGAGTGATAAACCCCAGGATTGATAAAAAATACAGATCAGCACCTGGGGATCCTACTTACATCAGAGGACAATTACCACTCGACTCCATCGTCGTAGCGAATGCACGCAAGAGGGCACACTCGCAAACAACAGGTGACGCTCCTCCCCCGGACAAAGAGTCCAAGGTGTTAGAAACCTCTGGCAAGCGAGTTGCCGCCCAAGCTGCCAACATATGGCGCATAGCCAACACTCAGGCGCTCCTTGCTCGCTATGATAGAGCGCACTATGACACACTTGAGCAAATATTCCAACATCTCCCTGACCAGTTCAAGGAAGGCGCAGAAATGCTCATCAGAGAAGGACAGCTACTAACGAACGCTTCCATCAAATGCGCACTAGATGTTGCAGACACGGCTGCCAGAGCCATAAACACAAGCGTCATGTTGCGACGACATGCCTGGCTACGGATCTCAGGATTCAAGCCTGAGGTACAAAACAATATACTGAACCAGCCCGTCAACCCCGACTATTTATTCGGGCCAGAGGTTGACACCACCCTCAAAGATAAAAAAGGATACGGACACTGCAAAGTCCATGGGCGCACTACAAACTCAGTCCTTTCGGAGCGGCTCCTTTCGTCGCCCCGGAAACAAGGGAGCAGGTAGAGGACAGGGGTCACAACAAACATATAACAAAGGCAATACACAGACCACCTATGATAAAAACACCCGAGGTGGATATCGTGGCTCCAGCACAAAGGGCAGAGGACGCGGCTACGGCAACACCAGGTCCTCCCCCAAGAACAAGCAGTGACGCCCTCTCCCTTCCTCCCGACCACATAACACCTGTCGGGGGAAGGCTACAAAGGTTCCTGTCCACGTGGAATTCCATCACCACGGACAGGTGGGTCAAAGATATTATAAAATACGGTTACTGTCTGGAGTTAACCTCCACTCCACCCACAATACCACCAAGAAGCCGTCCTATGTCCTCAGAGCACTTAACGCTCTTACAGCAAGAAGTGCAAAGTATGCTTCTAAAAGGCGCTATAGAGGTCGTACCCATCCACGAGCAGGGTGCGGGAGTGTACTCCCTCTACTTCTTAATTCCAAAAAAGGACGGGTCGCTCAGACCTATATTGGACCTGAGACCCCTGAACCAGTACATTCTTTCAGAGCACTTTCATATGCTCACTCTACAGCAAGTCCTTCCGCTTCTCAAGCAGGGAGACTTCCTAGCCACACTGGACCTCAAGGATGCGTACTTTCACATACCCATCCACCCCTCACACAAAAAATACCTCAGGTTCACTGTTCAGGGGCAGCACTATCAGTTCAAAGTCCTTCCCTTCGGCGTGACAACAGCGCCCAGGGTTTTCACGAAGTGCCTAGCTACGGTGGCAGCACATCTACGGAGGCAGCATATACACGTCTACCCCTACCTAGACGACTGGCTCGTTCAAGCGAAGTCAGCCCAGCAATGTGCAAGCCACATGTCCCGCACCATTCACCTTCTTCACAGTCTGGGATTCTCACTGAATTATCCAAAGTCCCATCTCCAGCCCGCACACGTACAACAGTACCTAGGTGCGACTATAGACACTCTGGCGGCCACAGCTCAGCCAAATTTAGTGAGGATCGACAGCATACAACTGCTGATCTCCAAATTCAAACCCAATCACTCACTTCCAGCGCGAGTGTTCATGCAGTTGATAGGCATGATGGCCTCCTGCATCTTCATAGTCCCGCACGCGAGATTACATATGCGCCCACTTCAGGAGTGCCTAGCACGTCAGTGGAATCAGGCTCAAGGACAGTTAAAGGACCTAGTGTTGGTGAGCGGTCGGGCATACAACTCTCTGCATTGGTGGAATCCACAAAACCTTTGCAAGGGCCGACCGTTCCAAGAGCCTGTCCCACAAATAGTACTGACAGCGGACGCGTCTCTCCAGGGATGGGGAGCTCATGTACTCCACTACACAGTGCAAGGACTATGGACAACACAACAAAAGAAGTTGCACATCAACCTTCTGGAATTGATGGCAATCTTCCTAGCCATGAAGGCATTCAAAGTACATCTATGCAACAAGGTCGTGTTGATCCGGACGGACAACATGACCGCAATGTACTACATACAGAAACAGGGAGGCACACACTCTCCACAGTTGTCTCATCTGGCTCAGAGCATGTGGAAGTGGGCCATTCAAAGGAACATGTTCCTCATGGCGGAACACCTCCCTGGCAAGGACAACCAGATGGCGGATCTGCTCAGCAGACACAGCCACCAAATGCACGAGTGGGAGTTACACCCATCAGTACTCCAACCGTACTTTCAGCAGTGGGGTCATCCGGAGATAGACCTATTCGCGACAAGCGAAAACGCAAAATGCCCAAGCTTCGCCGCCAGATTCCCACATCCGCAGTCGCAGGGCAATGCGATATGGATGAACTGGTCCGGCAGATTTGCGTACGCTTTTCCCCCAGCGCCATTGATACCGCTAGTGGCCCGCAAACTCCGACAACACTCCCTGACACTCGTCCTAGTTGCTCCCACGTGGGCACGCCAGCCGTGGTACACCACCTTCCTCGAACTTTCCGTGGTGCCGCATCAAAGGCTGCGGATCAAACCCGCGCATTTGACGCAGAACCATGGAGAGGTTCAGCACCCAGATCCGCAACAGCTGAATCTGGCGATCTGGCTCCTGAAGTCCTAGAGTTTGGCTATCTCAACCTGCCACCTGACTGTATGGACATCATCAAGGAGACCAGGAGACCCACTACCAGAGCTTGCTATGCAGCCAAATGGAAAAGGTTTGTCATTTATTGCGGTAATAATGACATCAACCCGCTGGACGCATCCATCCAAAACATCATCTGTTATCTCTTACACCTATATAGATGCAATCTGGCGTACACCTCTATACGTGTCCATTTGACCGCAATATCAGCCTATCTGCAAACCAGGCAGCACCTCTCTCTATTCAGAGTGCCTGCCATCAAAGCATTCTTGGAAGGGCTCAAACGAGTCATTCCACCTAGTCACCCACCGGCTCCAATGTGGAACCTCAACTTGGTCCTCACACGCCTGATGGGTCCACCCTTTGAACCTCTACACTCATGCGAGATTCAATTCCTTACCTGGAAAGTGGCCTTCCTAGTGGCGATCACTTCCCTCAGAAGAGTTAGTGAACTCCAGGCACTAACCGTTCAAGAGCCATTCATTCAGGTTCACGCTAACAGGGTCGTACTACGTACCAACCCCAAGTTCATGCCCAAGGTAATATCGCAGTTCCACATGAACCAGACTATTGAACTGCCCGTTTTCTTCCAAAACCCACAAACTGTTGCAGAAAGGGCACTACATACACTAGATGTACGGAGGGCCCTCATGTACTACATCGACAGGACTAAACCATTCAGGAAGACAAAACAACTGTTCGTTGCCTTTGCCCCACACCACAAAGGTAACGCCATCTCCAAAGCAGGGATAGCCAGATGGATAGTTAAGTGTATTCAAATCTGTTATCAAAAGGCAAAACGCACATTAACTATTCCACCACGAGCCCACTCAACACGTAAGTTGGGGGCTTCCATGGCCTTCCTAGGAAATATTCCCCTGCATGATATATGCAGAGCAGCCACATGGTCCACTACACACACATTTACAAAACACTATTGCGTAGATGTGCAGTCAAAACAGCAGGCAGCTGTAGGACAGGCTGTTCTCAAAACACTTTTTCAGACCGCTGCAGCTGGCACGGGTAGCCGCCGCTAATAGAGGGCACTGCTATGTATTCTATGCACAGATATGAATTCAGCAGCCCACATGCCTCGAACTGAATATGCTACTTACCAGTATGCATCTGTTCTTGGCATGTAGGGCTGCTGACATTCATATCGCCCTCCCTCCTCCCCGGCGCCTGTCGCAGCTGCAGCTCTCAGAATTACTGCAAGCATGGTCATCACTTTCTGTATCTACTCCATCACTGCCACAATGGCGAAAAACAATCTGAGGATGGAGAGGATGCCCATGCGCACTGTAGTCCAGGGGAGGAGTCACCTATCCAAGGATACTTCGAAGACTCTTCCAGGACAACAACGTGCAAACATCCGGACCCAACACTAGGCGGCGATCTATGCACAGATATGAATGTCAGCAGCCCTACATGCCAAGAACAGATGCATACTGGTAAGTAGCATATTCAATATCGCTCATTCTTGTCTTCATCACTTCCCTTTAACGAGACGAAAGAGAACATTTAGCTCCATTGAGTCATTGTACCCTTACTAGGCTAGTGTCTGGTCATGGCACCCACCCCCAACTGACTCATTGATTGGCCTGTGTGGCTGGAGGATGAGGGGGGAGTATCACCCGAAGCTAGCAGGAGGTGGGGCTTTGCTGGAAGCAAGAATATGAAATCGGTATCATCATAGTTGGGCCAGATTGCTTCTTTTTTTTAAAAAAAATATATAGTTGGGCCAGATTGCAATGGAAGCTTTTATATAAGGTCAGGAGTCCTTGACTTTTTCACCTGCACTTTGGCCCAGACCCATAACCACTGCAAAAGTGTGAGCATTCTTTCATAAATTTCCCTCCCTCTTGCAATTTTAGATAGTTTGAGCTTCACTGTTGGGGTTACAGAGTTGTGTTTGTTGGGTTGAATTATGCTTCTTATTTAGTAGTCATGATGTCAGCTTATTTCCCTGGGTGTATTTGCTGAGATGTGAGAGTATCACCACGAGTAATGATTGGACAACAGGTTTGCAGCTAAGCACTACTTGAAAACACCAAGGATTTGATTGGCTGGGTGTACTCTTTCGCTAAATAGGCTGAGATTATATAGTACATTTTAACCTCTAACCAATGTCACATCACCCCAGCAGAAGCCATTTTGTGGCAGTGGGGTATAGTCACACTTCTGCTTTGCTGCCCCGCAGTATCCAAGGGGGGCATGAATATAACCGCTGTATTTCCATCCCCACCCACTGAGTATTTGTCTCTTAAAATTGTGTGCATCCTGGCAAACAGGACTGAGGAAGAACAGAGTAGTCATCGTGGCAGCCGCGAAAATGTATCCGTGCAAAGGATACTGATTTTGCGGAGTTAAGCAAAGGCCTTCAAATGCATGAGCATCCCACGGCATTCAAGGGAGAACGCATGTTGTGGACTAGAAGTAGCATAATGTCGATCTGAGAGGTAGCACGGGCTGTGCTGGTGCGACTTGATGTCACAGGCCCAACAAGAGGAGCTTATGCGTTGGACTGGTGTACCTGGAGTGGTCAAGGTCAATAGCTGCTGTGTCTGTGTCCAGGAAGGAGTTAGACCCCTGCGCATGCCGTAAGGAGTGCATGCACAATGAGTTGAGCCGCCTCACCACAGTTTTCCATATGATGGTGCCAGGCCCGGCTCAACAGACTGCAAATGTTGTATCGAGGCTTTTGAATACCTATAGATTCCCTCGCTTTCTAGGTCACTGGCAATGTAGCACCGGAAGCGGATCCCCACTCTTGCACTACTTGATAGTGACACACTTGAGCGTTGGCGTAATGGGGAGTTCAGATAGACTAAGATGAGTGAGTGCTTCTGATACACTAAGATGAGTGAGTGCTTCTGATACACTAAGATGAGTGAGTGCTTCTGATAGACTAAGATGAGTGAGTGCTTCTGATAGACTGAGATGAATGACTGCTAAAATGAATGACATAACCTGTATTTGTAAAGCACACGTGGGCATATTGGCGCTGAATACTATGTTTATTATTACCCAACTCGATGGTACTAATTTCATCGACCTCAGAAGGATGAAAGGCTGAGTGGTCCCGCCAGGATTTCACCCTGTGACCATGAGGTCGAGCAGAGGACGCATAAGCCACCAGACCCGGCTTGAGTGAAATGAAATTCCGTTTGCGCATCTTTGCATGTTGCAGGGCCCTGCATTGCGTCTGTAACTGGCCACCGGAGGTTCATGGGGACAGTGAGGCCCCTGATGCTCGGAGACCGGCCTGGCAGCTCCGCGGCAATGCATCTGGCCGCGGCGTGATCGCTTCTGTTGCTGCTCTGGTCGTACGTCCTCTGCGCTGCCCGTGGCTCTGACATGCATTGTACTGAGAAGCAAGACCTGGTTAGAAGTCATCAAGAGAGCTGTGCTACCAGAGGGACATAGTCCCCTGGAAGTAAACACACACACCTTAAACTTCTTTGAACGTTACACGAACGGTAAGAGAGAACAAGAGTTCTAGCAGGTAATTCAATAAAATGTAGGGCCCTGCAGCAGCAATCATTGGGGGCGGATATAAATCAGAAAGGGTTCAAGGAACAGAGCAGGGACCTTCGGATTAGAGAAAAGGAGCAGGCACACTGGGTTGGGGGGGAGAGCTGTATACGAGAGGTAGAGGGAATGTAAAATGAGAATGAATGAATGAGTGGCAGTGGTCCATCCGGGGCATATGCGAAAGACCAGATCCAGACAAACGCAACAGAGCCACGACAATGAGTGGAAGGAAGGAAACATGCAGTGCTCTGGTAAGTAGTTAGAAGTAGGCGACGGAGTGCAGAAACTAGAACAGATTCAACAGAGGAGAGAGGAGTTTGAAGAGCTTGAATGATTTGCACCAACAGTGGAGAAGAGTGGTGGAAACCCCTTAGGGATACATTAGAGATCTGGAGCAGATAAGCGGAACAGAGGAAATATGTAGGGAATATGAGGAAACTGATGACCTGTGCCAGGAGAAGAGCAGAGGGGCCAGGGGCCATTGTGAAGCTGAAGATCCGAGAACACGGGGCTGCATAGGGAACATGGGACGGGAAGAACCATCCAGGAACCAGGGGATGGAGGAGAGGAGGGAACGGATAAAAAACAGGGGCTAGGGAAAAAGTAGAGAAATGCAAAGAAACGTATGGAATTCTATCATTCCATTCACCACAACTAAGTGGTGTCCAGCATAGCTTCAGGAGGGCTACTGCCCTGCCAGGCTTTAGGGTAACCACGTATGATACATTTATATACAGTAATGGAAGGGGAATTGTTCACGTAGTCGGTGTTTATCCCAAAGACCTCCAAACGACCCTTCTGGATCTACGTTGGAAACCCCAGTGTAGGCTCTATTCAGTTTCACTTCGGTGTTTTTGTGAATCGCGGCTCAAACTAAAGGTAAGTAATGTGATTTTAATGCTCGTGGACTGTGCTGTTAGTAGCATTGGAAAGTAAACTGTGGCGAGGTGCTTGCGTTTGACGTGCTGTGTTTTTTTGTTTTCTTTCCAGGCCCTCTCCCTTATAGCGCTGCCGTTCATCCCCGCGTCGAACCTGTTTTTCCCGGTTGGTTTCGTCGTCGCAGAGCGGGTGCTGTACGTGCCTAGCATGGGCTTCTGCATTTTGGTTGCGCACGGCTGGAGGAGGCTGTCCAGCAACAGGTGCGTATTCTTTTACAGCTTACAAGAAACAAATGACCTTTTGATTATGGACTGTTACGTTGCACATTCGTACCGGTACAGAGCATTGTGTTGTCTTCATTTCACGCGTTATGTTTGGCCTGCAGAGGCACCTCCCGGAAGGCCTATGCGTGATGACGTGAGGGGGCGAGGGCGGGGGAGTCGGGGCCATGCTTATTCAACCAGGTTGATGTTGTGTCGCTTTAAGTGCTGGTCTCTTCCAGTCTGTACTTGTTCAGTGTACAACACGCGAGGACGAGGGAACCCTCATTTCCTTTCATTAATGGGAGGATGAGCATATCCGATCCCCTCTGCCCTTTACCATCACTGGAGCTTGCCAAGGTATTAACTTGTACTTTACAAGGCTCAGGAAGGCAGCCGGATCTCAGGAGGGAAAGGAGCCTGGGGGCCGAGTCCAGCTGGCTACAGACTCGGTTTTTCCATAAATTCCTTAACGCGGCCGATCCCAGTCCTAAAGCGCGTCATTAAAGCCGTTGAGTTCGTCAAACGCACCTTGGCCTTTTGCTGTTTGCTTCATTGTGTGTAAGTAACCGTCCTCCAGCCAACTGGAGTTAGTCCTGTGCATCTAAAACCTGGTGGCCAGCGGCCGAGTCCACACACATCTGCAGCGCCGCATTAAATCAGCAGAGTGCTTCTCTGCGCTCCAGGGCGCGCGTTTCCCTGCGTACCCTTGATTTATTGTCCTGGCAGAGGCAACGCGGCCACAGCCTGCTCCCGAGAGCCAGCAGGCCCGAACCTTGTCAATGAGTCGTGTTTCTTAATGAACGTATATTAAACAAATAGTCCATTGCGCAATTGGTCGTTCGCTGCTCATTTGGCACTGGAATGCCACCGCTAATTAGACCTTAATGCACTTTTAACAAAATAATTAGCCTCGTCTGTTTAGTATCGGAAACGCAGAGCGCTTTGGTTTACATAATGTGGAGATTAACGAAAGCGCACCAGCCATTCAGATTGTCAGCATGGCCTACAGAGGGACGTGTCTCGACGCGTATCCTGCAGTGTTGCGTAATCCGGCAGCGCGGCCATGTTTGATCAGTTTACACGCTGCCCAGGTGAAGACTGTCTTTATGTAAATACACAAGTCCTGGCAGTAGTGTCTGTCCAGTGCACCGAATTGCTCCTGAGAAGTACCGGTAATCTCCCATCAAATGTGTTGCAGCCGTGCCAAAAAGTGCAGGATACCCCCCCCCCCCCCCTCTTTTCAAATGCAAGGAGTGCGTGTACTCCATACCGGGTAGTACCGGCCCATTTAAAACACTGGTTTACAGTGGATTGATTTATTTATTTAGTTGCAGAGTTTTAAATAGCGCTGGCTAGACCCGGAGGTATCAGAGCGCTTTACATGAGGATCAGCGAGTTACACGTTAACAAAATTACCAACAGTTATAGGAGCCAATTATATACCCTTATCTGGGTTAGCATTTCCTTGGGATGCACTGTCGGGCAGGCTTGCCATATTTCTCCTGACATACTTAGGATCACCATCAAGGGAGCTCAGGGAAGCAAGTCTCTTGTTCTATTCAATGTTTATGCTAGAGGCTCAAGCAGGGGAGCCCTGCCATCAACCCTCATATCCCTTGAATGTGAATTGCGTAAGTGTAATCATGCATCTCAAATTCTGGTAGCAGGAGATTTCAATTGCTCCTTTGAGCCCCTCTCAGTTTTAGATTCCCCTGAGCTTTTGGAGTGCGACGCTAAAAAGAGGCATTCCCTTATTATCATTGCCTCCCATTAGTAGATGGTCAAAGCCAGTTATGCTTATGAACTCCATGACCCTAGAGTTTGGTCTAAGGGCGGCTAATGGCAGAACTCGATCGGACTCACATGGTGCTCATACCTATAACAGGATAGACCATTCTTCGAGGATAGATTACATTCTCCTAGATCTCAAATTGTGGCCATCCGTCCAAGACATGGAAGTAATCTCGGCTGCTGATAGCGACCACAACCAGCTATCTTTAAGTATTTATCCGTTTTGGGAGGGACTGACTGGTCCCACGATCCCGCCAGCCGGTTCTTTTATGTCAACTCTTGAAGTATGTCCCTCAAATTGTGAGAGACGCCTTAAATGGCGCAAAGTGATGCTTGACGCGAAGAAAGTCCAGTCGATTGGATCCATCTTATGTATAGCACAAGAAGAGTTAGCTTCCCTTCATTCCTATGAGACCGATTATGCCAAGGTTTCCACTCTTTTCCAAGGCCTCATTAAAGAATTGGGGACTCTATTCTTAGCAAATTGTACAGGTAGACAAGTAACTGGGGGAGCCAAGCAGAATCCATCAGGTGGTTGGTATACACAAGATTGCAGGCGGAAGAAATCTGCCCTAATCGGGGCCATCAAAAGAAGAGCTACGTCCGAGATCCAGCTGGCTAGGAGAGAGTATAGGCTCTGTGTGTCTGACGCCAAAAAGGCCTGGGAAGACTCGTATTGGCAGACACTTAGGGAGGCCTCCCTTAAGCGGGATTCTGGTCTCTTCTGGAGCACAATTAGGACCAAGAATAGACCCGTTCAAGATCTTATTACTTGTAACATTCACTGTGCGGCTTGGTTTGAACACTTCTCCAAGCTCTATTCTTTTCGACCTGAGAGTGAGGGGGAGCTTCCCTGCTTGGAGGTTCTCCCGTCCCAGGGTCAAGCGTTTATTAATCCCTTTTGCGAAGGGCAAGTGGTTAATGCCATCAAATCCATTGTCCCCCAGAAGGCAGCAGGACCTGACGGTATCCCTGGGGATATACTTAGACTAGATCCAGTTAGATGGGGGAAGCTTCTCACTACTTTACTCAATGCCATTATCACTGGCGCCTCGGTCCCGGAATCCTGGAAGGGGGCCGAGGTAGTCCCGATTTTTAAAAAGGGTGGCAGGGACGACCCTGCTAATTACCGCCCTATTAGCCTGTTAGACTCAACCCAGAAGGTTGTTGGGAAGGTGATCTTGGAAAGGATAATATCCTTGATAAATGACAACAATATCCTCTCAGATTACCAGGCGGGCTTCAGAATCGGGACAGGTACTATAGAGCAGGTTTTTAGACTGCTCCTTATCTACTGGAAGGTTGTTTTTCTTGGAAAGGGTAGCCTTTACCTCGCCTTTATAGATCTTAAAACAGCCTTTGACCTAGTCCCCCGTTCTACTCTTTGGAACGTCCTTGCCAGTATGAAGATTCCATCCTACTTACTGGCCCTTCTAGTCAAACTGCATGAGGGAAACTTCGCTCAGGTACGCTGGGGTCCCCAGGGTCAAAAAACGGAGAGAATTCCAGTGAACAGGGGTGTCCGCCAGGGATGTGTTCTTGCCCCTACTCTTTTTTTCACTCTATGTGAACGGCGTAGTGGAGCATTTATTGCAAGTTCCTTCCGATGCACCATCCCTGGCGGGCAAACGTATTCCAACTCTCCTGTTTGCTGATGATACTCTCCTACTATCTAAATCACCCATGGGTCTCCAAGCTCTACTAGACAGCTTTCAAACCTTCTGCAAAAACAGAGGGCTCATAATTAATTCCACCAAAACTAAAAACCTAATTTTGAACCCTCCAAAAAAGTTAGGTCGCCCCCCGTATTAAACACAGTCAATTTGGACAGGGTAACAGAATTTGACTATCTGGGCATTCGCCTTTCCGATACTATGCAATGGTCAACACACATACACAAGATGCTCCTAAATCATAAGCGAGTTACTGGTGCCCTCCTCAGAGAGCATCGAATTTCCTCTTCGAGACCAATAGCACCCGCCCTAGAGATATACAAAGCTAGAGGTGTAAGTTCAGCACTTTATGGAGCTGAATTATGGGGCATGTATAATATTGAGGAGCTTGCCAAATCCGACTCGAGCTTCTTAAAGGAACTAATGGCCTTACCCCAGAGCACACCTGTTGTACCCTTATTAATGGATTTAGGGTGCCAGGCTTTGAGAGATATGGCAAGAGTTCGCCCCCTTCTCCTATGGGCGCGGCTATGGCGTACTCCGGAGTTAGCGAAGTATGCCGAGGGCCTGTCCGAAATTCTTTCCATGCCTTGTTGGCACAAAATTAAATGGTTAAAGGATGTCAAGACTTTACTGCTCGATCTTGGCCTAAAAGATGCTTGGGTGAATAGAACTTCTCCTCCTAAATCTGAACTCAAGCTAATATATTGGAGATGGGTCACTGCGAAGAGGATCTCAAGCTCTCATGGTGCTAGATGCACCATCGAGTTCTTAAGGCTCAAGGATGAAGTGCGTTATGAGCCTTACCTTGATATTATTCAAAAACCTTTTGATCGCGCACTTTATTTTAAATTCAGGGTTGGCACGCTTCCAGTGCGCGCACTAACCGCACGCTGGAAACCTCCCTTACAAACATCACCTTTTTGTCCTTTTTGTGAGAATAGGCCTGAATCAATCGCACACATTTTATTTGCATGTCCGAAGTATAAAAACCCAAGGACATACTGGCTTAAACCTTTGTGCAGAGAACTTGGGACAAGAGATTACACTATAGCTTTGCGCATCTTCAAATCTGATACCAGATCTTTGTATGTTTGCGCACTCTCTAAGTTCCTAAGGTGGGCCTGGCTTTTAAGATCTAAAGCCCTCGCAGCCCAAACGTAATGCGGATTAATTATTCTGTCATTCTGTCCTTTGTTATCTTTTATAAATGCAATTGTCCTATTTATTATGCTATATGTAATGTCTTTAAATTTTATTTGCCTAGGAACTCTGGTGATGTTACTATTTTATTCTTAAATTTTGTGATTTTATGATTGTTACTTTTTTATAATTGTATGTGCTTTTAAGATATACTTATATCGAAATAAAGCTTATTCATTCATTCATTCAACAGGTAAAACAGACATTGTTACACAAGAACATGAGTTACTAGAGCAAAGCATAACCAAGACACACGTCCTAAGGGGCAAAGAAGGAAGAGGGAGGAAGGTAAAAAGGGGTAGGGAAAGCAGATCAGTTCAGGCAGCCCGGCAGGGGGAAAGTATTTCAGGGGATGGATTCGTCGGAGGGCGCGGGAGGAAAGGAGACACAGTGGAGAGACGAGGGGACACCATGTCCAATATCCGGCGGGGTAGGTGATGGCAGAGGGAGTGAACCAGAGCCTAATCTCCTCTATAGCTGATAAAACAGCTCCACCGGGCAGCGGCAAAATTCACAGTCCATCATAAGATCACAAACCAAAATCATGGGAATTGGAGAGTTGAAGGGCCGCCGTCAATATAGCCTCAGGTGAGTCCGAAGGTTCAAGGAGGGGGTAGAACACAGGAGGTTAGAGCCGGAAAGGAAATCCCTAGCCAGGGAGCTCCCAGCCGGAGCTCCTCACATGTCGGCCATCTTGACCATGGTACCCTGCAGGTGCCTGGATGGTGTACTGTGATGAGAGTAAATACCCGAGCTCCTGGGCGTGACCGAGCTCCTGGGCATGACCGTGCGCCAGAGCTCTGCCTTGGTAACCGCAAGAACATTGCATCATGGCATCGGTTCAAGCTTGCCTCCTGTGAAGACGTGTAACTGACGAGTACTGCGTTTTCCGTGAACAGAACATTGCTTGTGGCCACGAGCATGGCCGCCTGTTCGAAACTCATTGGCGGCCGCTCGCTTTCTTGCAGAGTTTCGATTAATAAAAGTGGTGCCTATTAACTCTTATGTGTATCTTGACGTTTTGTGCAAACAGTTGTGGCATTTTAGGCACCGGGTTTGCCGCAGGTCTCCCAATCTCACTGTATTGAAACAGTCACTAGATCTATTTTTATTTTTCTTGTCTTTTTATTCCTGTGTTAAGTCGAGGTTCCCGTTAAAAAATTATTTTGTAGCCTTGTTATGTGTGTTTGGGCATCCGATTTGTATAGTTTATACGGCAGTTGCCACGGAATGTGGTCGCTGACGTTTACAGTACGTTCTAAGTCACTTGCTGATTTATTGATTTTACTTCCCATTGTTTTCTTACAGCAGGATTCGGAAGTTGTCTTGGGTCTGCTTGACGTTGGTGCTGTTAACCCACTCTTTAAAATCTATGCTCAGGAATTGGGACTGGGAGTCAGAATACACTCTATTTATGTCTGCTCTGAAGGTACATAGTTCTTTTTCCTCTCAATTTGGCATGCATTATTGTGGATTAACAGATCAATCATTGAAGGTCTCTCCAGCCTGATTTAATTTCACTTCAGAAGAAAAGGAACAGTGAATATAGTTTTAAATACCAATGGCAGTCACAATTGCTATTACTACAACCTTTTAGGCAATGTCTATCTTTAATGACCATTTTTGTCTTTACTTAAGCCCTGTGTTCTTGTAGTCATATGGCTTATCTGGTCCACAGGTGCGTTTAGGGACCCTCCCCCTGAGTGTTTGAACATTGGTGTTAATCATGTTCTTGCAGAGAATGGAAAAGTACTGGTGTGGTGGCAGTCGTTTGTAATGTGTTAGGGCGCTACAGACTCGCATTACAATTTGCATTACTTGTAACTCCATTTTTGAATATAGTTGTTTTAGATTCACAGATGCACACCAGGGTCGAACTGGGAACAACATCAGCCCCATCAAGTCTTTTCAAACCATTCCCACATTGCACCAGGTGCCCGGGCCTGATCCCTTCATATTGGGCAAAAAGACGTAAGATTTAAATATAGTTTGCAGGAAACCTAATGGAATGATGCAGTGCTTGAAAGTCTGTCGCAGTGCCCAGGAGAGATATCTCTGCAAAGTATATAAGCATGTATTTTTCATAAAGAAATTGTGTGATGATCCAGATATCTTGATTGTGAAATAGGCAATCATTTGTGCCAAGCACAATACAATGTTTCACCAAAACGTAATTCCTCACCTAGCATACAGAATCCTATACAAAGAAGAATAACATCCATTTTAAATTCTGTGCCAGTGTGTTGCCCTTCACCGTTAAAGTTCTGATGTAAGCATCTGAACAGGCCAGTCTATCGGGCACTTTTCAGCTGTACCAGAAAGCTTCTAAAAATGCACCCTGTGCGGTCTGATCACGAGTGCTTCTACCTGTGCTGGTGCTTGTGACAGGGCACATGTTAGTCATTTCCCTCTAGATTGCAGATTCTGCCATGATGCTGATGTCGACGCTACTCCAGTATGAAAAACAAAAACCTTCCATGGTAGATTGAACATTAACACTGTATGTCAATCAACACTTCTGTGACAATCTCCAGTTTGTGCAAGTATGCAAAACAATAATGTTTTGCCAGCATACATATTGCTCAATATGCAAAGCAACATTCCAGTGCCAGAATAAATATTTCCCTGGTATGCAAAGTACATTTACCCTGCCAGCGTTCCACATTTATCTGCTATGTAGAGTACCATTGCTTTGCAACCATGCACATACCTGTGGTTTGTACAGCATTTCATCGGGCCAGAATGCACATTGCCAAGCTAAGTACTGTACCACTGTCATGTCAGAAACAACACATTGCCTTTCACATAAAGCCTCATTTCAGTGCAGGCGCCATTGCCAACTTGCCATCAGCATCTTCCTACTCTCCTTCCCTCATCCTGCTACCCACATGGGCCTGTGTATTATATCACCGATTAGGATTAGTGAAATAACCAATATTGAAGTCTGTACACTTGGTGTCCTGCCATTACACCTACAGCTTGAGAACGAAGAATATAATATTCCTCATACCCTTTTTATTCTAGATATTGGCATAATTTTAAGAAACTGTAACAAAGAACGTATGAATCTAGGGTGTGCCCCCACCAGACCCAAAAGACGACATGGAACCCCTCCCCCCCCACTTCCATGGTACCAGACTGCTCGACTGAAATAGGGTACTGAACCACCTCATGTCAGTGCCGACTGAGAGGACCCCTTAACATGACTCAGGGAAGGTGCATTGAGAGAGGCAGTGCCTCCGACCTGGAACCCCAAAACACAGAAGCAGGGATCGGAGGGCCCTGGGACAGTGGAGCCCTGCACACAAATGATGAAAGGAAGGACAGCAAAACCCTCACAGGGAACTAGACCAAAGCACCAAACAGGCACCCTCAGCGGGAGGAGTGCCAGTCCGGACAAGACGTACCCTCAGCCAAAGCACCAGGACTCTTCTCCATCAGGAGAGGAGGCCGATACTTGGTGGACCCATGTTCAATTGGTGAGGTTGTTTCAAACCCAGCGGTCCTTTCAGTGTTTTTGAAATTTTGAAAAGTGCGTGGGATACAAAATCAACTGGGTTAAATCGGTACTATACCAAAGATACTTATCCTACCTCAGATGGGGACTACCAGAGAGGGTTTTCCTTACTTGGAATTGTAATTACATTCTTTTAAACTGTGTTTATTTTCAAAGGGAACATGGAAGCAGTCTGTCAAACCTTTCTGCAGAACTTTGGCCACTAGTGGCAATTGCCTTTCTCGATCATGTAAAGAGCATCCCTTTTTCAGATAATCACTCTTCCCAAATAAAATTCCTGTATGTGCTACAAAACATGTATCAACGTAAGATCCGCGGGTCTACTAAAGCCAAACTGAGAACTAATGACACAAAGCCAGCATATTCAAACAGAGGGAGTCCTTAAGGACAAAGTCCCATCACCCACCGAAGTGGCATGCTTCATCATCTGGGACCTCCATTTAACCGCACCTAGTGCAGTTAAGGAGCTACAACTCCTTTGCTATTATAAAAAGGAGGAGCTCACGGATGTTTTTAGATATAAAACGGATGATTAGATCTCCTAGCAATCAAAAAAGCTGCCTACAGTGTGGTGAAAATAAAGTGCAGTGTGTGTTTACAAAAAGTTTAAAATTGACTACCTATAGAAAAATATGTTTATTCAGTATCTAAAGGTGTCAAGACATAAAAATCAAGAAAGAACGTGTCCACGGAAGTTTTCCGAGCACGTCAATGACAAACACGGTCTACATGTTTCAGCCAACTAAGATCTAGACAATATGATTGTGGCTTTCATCAGCACCATATAATAATACTACTGCAAATAGTGTGAGTAAAGTGCAAAGTCACAAAACACATAAGAACCAAAACATAGATGGAACGATACAACCTACAGGTATACCTGCTTATCCACAGATAGGCGGAACTGTAGGGGTACACAATAATCACCTGTTGGAAAAATGTAAACAGGAGAGAACATGAATATCATAAGCTGGCTTGGGTCAGAGTACTCAGTCACTTAGAACAACTGTATGTTAATAAACACTTGTCATGACGAGGTCAACATATGGCCTCCTTACCCGCAATCAGTCTGGGATACGTCCTTCACTCCTGGTAACGACTCAGCGCATGAGGCAACGCTCTATAAAAAACAGCGAGAAGGAAAAGCTAATGCCATGGAGGAACCAAAGACTTAAATACTCTCCAAAGCAGTGCTACAGAAAAACATAAAGGGGAACAACACAAAAAAAACAAGGAATCACTCCACAGA
Source organism: Triturus cristatus (assembly GCF_964204655.1). Classification (NCBI taxonomy): domain Eukaryota; kingdom Metazoa; phylum Chordata; class Amphibia; order Caudata; family Salamandridae; genus Triturus; species Triturus cristatus. The sequence continues at coordinate 992,480,428 of NC_140585.1, read as the reverse complement.
ACAAACATGTACACATCCTAGACCAAGTATTAGATCAAGGCTGGACAAGTACTGTTCTAATCTTGAGTGGCACATCACAGATCAAGCAGCCTTCGTCCTTTTCTTAAGGACTCCCTCTGTTTGAATATGCTGGCTTTGTGTCATTAGTTCTCAGTTTGGCTTTAGTAGACCCGCGGATCTTACGTTGATACATATTTAGTGAATAGGGGATTTGTCCGCGCCGGTCTGTGCTACAAAACACCCCGTGGCCGATACCCGAAGAATTTAAATAAAATCGACAGTACGCTTCGTACCCTAGTCTGGGATGGTGGCCACCTGCGCTTTGCCCTCTGAACCCTGCAGATAAGCATATATAATGGTGGCATCTCACTCCCAGATCTTAGGGTATTCTACTGGGCCTCCCAAGTCTACTCGTTAATGAGCGGTGCTTCGCGCCCAGGTCTGACCCGGCGATGCAACTCGAGGGGTCAGTCATAGAGGATAAGTTCCATGTGCACTACATATATTGCAAAAGATTCCGTTCGCAATTGCTTGGCCCCACAAAAAGTACCCTGGATGCCTGGGACAAAGCTGTTGCCTATGTAGATTGGAGAGAAAAACTCTCCCCGATGACCACGCTGTGGATTAAGGACACACTATAGAGCCCGGACCCCCAAGAAGACCCCCACCCCAACCTCCTGCAATCCCACAATCAAAACTTGCCAACCATGAGTGTGGGTAAAAACGGCCATGTTTAATAACAATCAACATTCATAAACATGACAAGATGCATTTATAAACATTCACATTTATAACTTTAATATTTACACTTTTTAATATCTACAATTGTTATCACTGATCATAACCACCGGTTATGCAATATTTACTTGCTCCAGCACCGAGGGGCCCTCTGGCTTGCATCTCCTAATTGAAAACCACGCAAGGCGCAACCCACCTGCGTCCTTGAGCGGTGAGTCCCAGCCCTCGGTCCTTGTCCGCCATTTCTGGGGCCCACCCCTCTACCACCAGGCTGCCAAGGTGGCACGTGTGACCTGGCGCCCTTGTCTCCCCAGCCGGTGTCCACATTCTCCCTGCGGAGAGCTTACCGTCTCTCCCCTCAGTGCTGGCCTCGGCAGTATGCAAGAAGGCCTCCCATTAACCCTGCACAGAAATGTTCTGTGGCCTCTTTTCCGCCGCCCCAAACCACTAATCTCAGGGACGGGTGGGCGGGAGATTGATGAACCCCAAAACGATCCTGGGGCCTGGTGCGGAGAAAAGAGGATGTGCAAGTGTGGACCCTGGGCCTAAATAGCCCCCCCCCCTCCCCCCGGCTCCACCCCTCTGCTGCCGGCTCCGGCCGGAAATACGTCACTGTCTGACCCGGAAGAGATTATCCCGGCCGGTAGTCAATCGGGCTTCTTGGCCTGACTATGGGGGTGTGGTGTGGGTCCAGGGGGCCGGGCCCTAAGGGCGCGCTCGCCGAATTTCGCGCTTTTCAAAATACCTCTAAGGGATGTCAAAGATGACCCATTGGGACTTGAGCGGGATCTCGGCGCTGGGACCTACAGGCAGAGTACGACCAGCATGACACACAAATCTTCCGATATATTCAAATTCACTATGCCCTGGAAGCAGAGGAAATACTGTGGGACACAATGGAGGACAGCAGCCCCATGGAAAGTAGGACACTCTGGAATGAAATGCCCTCAAAAATGATTTCATTAACATATCTCATACCTTCGCAACAATAGTCCGCTAAGAACTAAGTGGAAAACAGACTAGGGCCCCATGGAGGACACTGACTTGGAGGTAGCAATAAAAGCAAGCTTAATGCTGATACAGCTTAAGGTCCTTCACAGGGTATATTATACTAGATCACGATTGTTCACAATAGAAAGTGCACAAACCCCCAGCTGTCTACTTTGTGGAAAGGATGTGGCTACCTTTATACATATTCTGTGGTCCTGTCCACACATGCAGACATACTGGAGGATGATAGTTGCAGAGCTGGGGGGGTTCTGGAGGCTGACATCCTTTCCACGCCACAGTTCGTGACCGACGTAGACCTGGGGCCGTAGACCCTCCCCAGAAGGCAACTTGTATTCTGCGCCCATGATTTCTGCCTAAAAAAAGGGACATAGCCAGTAAATGGAGAAGCCTTAGTCACCACACAAAAGCCAGTCGGAGACCTCGTGATGCACTGCATGTAGTCTGATAGTTGTTTATCAGGTGAGGGGCTGCCCAAGGAAATTTCAGAATGTGTGGGGACAGTGGTGAATGCACCACAATCTGGACTGGCAGACCACAGCTTGGATTGTGCCAACACAAGATGGACAGAGTGGGATAGGTGGGGACGATGGTAGGCTGGGGTCGAGCTTGGACACTTGGAAACAGAAGGAGAATGAGGAGGAGATCCAGCCTCAACCTCTCAGCGGCGTTCAACACAGTCTCTCACCGCACCCTAATATGCAGACTCCACGACGCAGGGATCCAAGACAAGGCCCTCGACTGGATCTGCTCCTTCCTTTCCGGCAGAACGCAGTGGGTCAGACACCCCTTTACTCTCAGACCCTACACCTACCACCTGCAGAGTCCCCCAAGGCTCCTCCCTCAGCCCTATGCTCTTCAACATGTACATGGCTCCGCTCGCCCCATCGTCAGAACCTACGGACTCAACATTGTGTCATACGCAGACGACACCAAACTCATCCTCTCGCTATCCAACGAACCCAACACCGCCAGACACAACTTTCGAGAAGGCATGGAAGCCGTCGCCAAATGGATGACAAACAGCTGCCTACAACTAAGCACCAACAAAACGGAAGTACTCATCATGGGCCCAAATCCAGACGCCTGGAATGACTCCTGGTGGCCCCCCTCCCTCGGAAGCCCGCCTACCCCCTCGGACCACGCACGCAACCTGGGATTCATCAGGGACTCAGAGCTCAAAATGGACCGCCAGATCAACTCCGTCTCGTCCTCCTGCTTCCACACCCTCCGCCTCCTACGTAGGACCTTCAAATGGATCCCCCTCGAACACAGAAAGACCGTCGCTCACGCCCTGGTCACCAGCAGGCTCGACCACGGCAATGCACTCTATGCCGAAATAAACAAAAACCTCACCCGCAACCTACAGAACATCCAAAACGCCTCCGCAAGACTGGTCCACAACCTGCCAAGACACTGCCACATCTCCCAGCACCTGGGAACACTACACTGGATCCCCATCGAAGCTAGAGTCCCCTTCAAGATTTTTTTTGGGGAAAATTCTTTTTATTGGCATTTGATAATTTAAGCGTACATACATCATGTTTCGTATAGATGACTGTGATACATAAGTAGCAGAGTAGACCATCATCAATATAGAGAGTACGTTTACATCTTATTCAGTGTGGATGTTGTCTGTGTTGTAGCAGGTCTTTGCCAGTAAGAAAAACTGGGGGGAGAACTAAACTGGGATGTGCCATGGGGTTTTTAGTGTTTGGGCCAGGCGTATAGTGTGGGTCCGTTATTGCCTACTCGATAGTGCAGCTACTATTCACCTAGGAGGGAGCGGGTGCGCGGGCTGATGTGGGGGGCCGTTGAGTGTGGCAGACGGGCGAGGACGGACCCGGCGGGTCTAGGAGTGGCGCGGAAAGTCGTGGAGGGGGATCCCCTGCCTCGGGGGCCTGTACAGTGTGAGGCTGTACGGTGTCGGGGGTATGTATGTCGGTGACCGGGACCTCCGGGGTCTGGGATTGTAAATGTAAATGTAGTTGAGCTTATATAGCGCACAGCTACCCGCTGTGGGTTTCCCGGCGCTTGCTTAGGGAACCCGTCCTGGTATTCCCCTGTGAGATAGCAGGGTATCCACAAGGTGAAAGTCAGGCATCCCGCCGCGAGGGGCCGTTGTGGAGATTAAGCAAGCTATTGCCCAGAGTCGCAGAGTGTGAACCCGTGAGTCGAGGAGGCACCGGGACAAGAATTATCGAGTCCGTTGAATTTTTAGCCCAAGACCCGCCGAGGCGGGGAATTGAACCCTGGTCCAGGACCGATCTCAGCTTCCGGGTCTGCCGCCTCTAACCCCTGAGCCACACTTCTCCACTTGTCTGAATTGGTGCAATAGAAGCGCCCATTCTAGGGAGATTGGGACTTTGCGGATACCTTTTGCTTATTCCTCGCGGATTGCCTCCTCCTCAGCTGCCGCCCATTTAAGAACCGCCCCCACCCATGCCGCAAGTGGAGGACCCGAAGGAGTCCCGCCAATGCATGGCTATACAGCGTTTGGCCAGCAGGTGGGCTAGGGAAACAAAGCGCATTGGTATTTTGTGTCGTTTCCTCCGTAGAGTCACCTTCAAGATGCTAACCCACAAGGCCCTCCACGACACCGGACCAGCATACCTGAACAGCCAAATCAAATTCCACGCACCCCAAAGGACCCTAAGATCAGCCCAGCTCTCCTACGCAGTGGTCCCCCGCACCAGAAAGACCATATCGGGAGGCCGCTCATTCTCCTTCCTCGCGGCCAGAGCCTGGAACAACCTTCCGCTCCACCCCAGACAGATAACATCGCTCCCCATCTTCGCAAGAAACCTCAAAACCTGGCTCTTCGACACTCCCAGACCCCCCAAACACAGACCCCCCACACCCCCAGCGCCTTGAGACCCTTACGGGTGAGTAGTCGCGCTGAACAAACACCTGATTTGATTTGACCTCACCGCTTCTTTTACAATTGAAACGCCCTGATAACAAACGTAAAAGACTACTCCGATTAACTCGTAGTTGCTACATGTGAAATGGTGGTGCACTGTTTTTGTTTAAAATGAAAACCAACAAAAAGAGTTTACAAAAAAAACCTAGTGTGAGGTTTCTGCATCTGACTGTCATCAGCCCATCTGAAGGATAATCAGGAAAAGATAATAGGGCAGGCCTCGCACAATTTTTTTTGTTTCCTTACACAAGAGAATCTGCTTTCCCAACCCCAGTGCCAGCAAATGATGTAAGGTGGCGGCATTTAGCTTGTCTTTCAGGTTTCGGCTAGCGTAGGCTGCGCAGACATGCGCAGTCTCGCTGGCGAGATTTTATGTTTTTGGGTAGCTTTCACTAGCGGGGTTTAAGCCCCACCCCTCTTTTCCATTGGCTGGCGTCACCGTTTATGCTAAACGCTGGCCAGCCATTGGAAAAGAGCTTCCAGTGACGTACACTTTTCTCTTTTAGAGCCGTCCCAGTTGGACTGGCTCATCTGACTTCCTGCTGGCGTAAAAGGTTTCTTATCTTCTTTATGGGGCCAAACACATGGCCCCATAAAGACAAGAAACCTTTTAGCAGGCGAGGCCGTCCAAGTGGGACGGCAGAAATAGGCGACGAAAACGTCATGGCGAGCGCTTGTTATTTTCTTACTGTCACGCGCTATGTCACTGTAATCCGTGATTTATCTGCAGGGAGTCCTTCTATGTCACACACAAGCACCTTCATGGCATTTTGTGCCACAGCAGTCGTTCCTAAACATCTCTAGCTTCCTTGCGTGGAGACAGAACAAGCAATTTCCGGGCGTGTAAGATCCACAGAGCCATGTTTTTTTGTCTCGCAGTTTTATGTAGCTCGAATTCAACCTGGAGGTATCGGGGCGCTTTACAGGAGCACCAGCTGTTCCAGACGGGCACATCCATGTTTTGTTAGGCGCGGGGAGATGAAGTGATTTGCCCAGAATCACAAGAGGTTGAGCTGCAGAGACTCGAACTTGGTTACCCAGCTTCGAGGTCATATGCTCTAACCGTTAGGCCACATCTTAATGAGTCTAGCCTGCAGGGACAGGGGCCCCTGTACTTACACTCCAGAGTGTGTCACTCCTGGGCATGTCACTCTTAAGTTTGTCAGTCCTGTGTGTCTCTCCTGAGGTTATCACTCCTGGATGTATCATTACTGGGTGTGTCATTACTGGGGGTGTCACTGGGGCGTGGGGGAGAGCAAACAACCCGTACTGGTCACCGTGTTCTATTTGTATGCCGATGCTTGTTTAAACCGAGATGCGCTTGGTGGGCGCCATACCCCGACCTTGTCACGTGAGAGCTTGTGTCTCACTCTTTGCCAACCAGCAGGAAGTGCGTGAATCTTCTGGGAGCGAGGGGCACTTATGGAGGGGAGAGAGGGCATCCCCCACAAGAGTACCTCTGAGGCACGTGACAGTGAGTGCATGTGTGAGGGTGTGTAAGATCCGCAGAGCCGTGTTTTTTGTCTTGCAGTTTTATATAGCTCTAACTCGACCCGGAGGTATCATGGCGCTTTACACGAGCACCAGCTGTTCCAGATGGGCACATCCATGTTTTGTTAGGCGTGGGGAGATAAAGTGATTTGCCCAGAATCACAAGAGGTTGAGCCGCAGAGACTCGAACCTGGTTACCCAGCTTTGAGGTTGTACGCTCTAACTGTTAGGCCACATCTTAATGAGTCCAGCCTGCAGGGACAGGGGCCCATGTACTTACACTCCAGAGTGTGTCACTCCTAAGTTTGTCAGTCCTCTGTGTCTCTCCTGAGGTGATCACTCATGGATGTGTCACTGCCGGGTGTGTCATTACTGGGTGTGTCATTACTGGGTGTGTCATTACTGGATGTGTCATTACTGAGGGTGTCACTCCTGAGTGTGTCACTGAGGCGTGGGGGAGAGTAAACAACCCCGTACTGGTCACCATGTTCTATTTGTATGACAATGCTTGTTTAAACCCGAGAGGCACACTTCACACGTACTGTAATGTACTAACTATGCACAATCCGTCATGCTCAGTCTTCTGAATGAAAGGCAGCTACCGTTGAATAAATAAACACTGATCGTGTCTCCCAGCTGTTTCACATGCAGACCCCACAGAGGGCAGTGCTGCGACGCGCACCATCCGCGCTTTGTAACACTCACTTGCAGCCTCCGACTCTGTACACCTCCAGAGCCACACACCTATTGCTATGTGTACCTCTCCTCTGTCCCCGGCCCCACGCTTTCTCAGCGTACTAAAACTCCCCTGGATGTCTAGCTCCTCTTTACTCCTCTTGGCGTTATGTCGTATGCTACAGGAGCAGGCGCAGTGCTGTTAGGTAAACAAGGGAGGGCACCTCATTTTCTCACAGCTGTGATCGGTAGCAATCTGATGATGTCAGGCATGTGAGGACTGGCACCGACCACCAAAAAATACAATAATTCTGTTTTAAATGCAAGACTGCAGCTGTTCCACAACTACGTGTCAACAACATCGTTAGTCATAGGCGCACTGTTGACACATTCTGTAGTGTGCACACCACGTACACACTTGACACGTACTTTAGTGTACACACCACACACACACTTGACACGTACTGTAATGTACAAACTATGCACAATCCGTCACGATCAGTCTTTTGAATGAAAGGCAGCTACCGTTGAATAAATAAACACTGATCGTGTCTCCGAAGTCCGCGATCGGCATTACTCACAGTGAGGACTCTAGAATCTTCCTTTCAGAAACTGTTGCTAAGCTCGAAACTGCATTAAAGGTTTGCAAGATTTGGCTCCCTCTAACCCACGGCTCTTACCTTCATTACGTACGCCTTCTGTGTTGTGTACCGTTCCCATTGTACCCTTCACACTTTGTAGCACTTAGTGTAGACAAGGGTATTCATAGACAAGTGTAGACACTTTCTAAACAAAAGGGGTCGTATGTGGTTCGGCGAAGTGGCAAACCCTCTGCAAGGGTTAACTGGTCAGCTTTCAGTTGACGATTGCTGCATTCAGGTGTTAAACTGGTACTAATGAGGTGCGGCTTTGCTCATACACTATTAGTAGTTGTTAAACTGTAAAAAAACTGAAATATTACTGCTACATATTGTGCCACATTATTTTACATATTCGATTTTCCTTGCTGCATATTTATGTCAACCCTATTCTTCGCTGCCACTTAATTCTAGTGGCCGTGCTATAGTGCTTTATAGTATTTAATTAGCTGATGTAAGAAATACCTCATGGGCAGATATTTCTATTGTTCTGGTGTCAATCTGGCACTGACCAGATGTGGCAACAACACCTTGTCACAGCCTGGAGTGCTGGTCCATTGGCAGAACCCCCAATCTGAAGCGAGAATAAACAGTATACATGGGTGGCGGGTCATTATATCCAAATAAGTTTTTCTGCCCCTATAGATTTTGTTTCCAACTATAGCGATCATGTACTGCTAGTAACTGCAGCCTCCGTGGTGGTTCTTCCTGGCTTATCTGTACGTCATAGAAATTTTCACCATTCAGAAATAAATAAATCTAAAGGGAAAGTTGAAAGAAATGAAGCGCGACAGCAGCTCAAGTATTTAGGATTAACAAGTCAGGATTCACGGTGTTACAGTTCGCATGAAGCGCACAACTGGAAGCAGCTACGGATAGGTCACAGTATAGTACTTGGTGTCATGTGACACAGAGCGCCACCCTCTGACACAAATGTCACCTGATAAGTAATGTAAACCCTTCTCCCCACCATAATAACAAAAAGATGCAACCAGGTCTGGACTGACCCAAAAGCAGCAGCAAATGCTGTTAAGTGTGCACATTCACCCTGCCAATAACAAGGATTACTGCCTTCACTATTGAAAAACATAGCCAATAGGTCTCGCCTTTGGGCCCTTATAAATATTTAGTTATGCAGCACAATATCCTTGGTTCTACAACATCAACCGTTGCATGGCTAAACACTTATAAGGTCCCGAAGGCGGGACCTATAGACTATGCCAATGCTTGTTTTCAGTATCATGCAAGTGGAATAGTTGACGTTTTACACATCAGCATGACTATAAGGGTAACTGATGAAAATAGTTTGAAGCAATGCTTTTGTCTATATATCTAGAGATAGGTTGCAATCTGTATAGCCTTAGGATCTGCACTCTTTGATGCAAATCATGCAGAATTAAAAACCCGAGGCCTCATTCAGGGTGTCTTGTTACTCTCGATTTACCTGATAATGAGATACTAGCCGAATCAGATTACAGTCCCTTGGGAACTGCATGAGTTCAAGTGTTTCGCTTCGTGAGCAAGCAGCTTAGAATGCAGGTGAAATTACTGTGACAAACTTGAGGGAATTGATACGAAACACTGCTTTCTGCATGTTGTTCCCTGACATTCCGTAATCTGAAATATTACAAACTCTTCTCAGTAATTACTAAAGACCCCGTTATCAGTTCCTCCAGGAGGTCTGGGGAAGAGGGTTGAACTCCAGTCCGTTCTGCACACATGGATATGTGGTAGAGGAATCCAAAGAAAGCGTCACCCAACATCCTGGCGCCATTAGAGCGCTAAACCAGAGAGCTCTTCTAGTGGAATCTAATCTGTGTAAATATAGGCGGTTGACCCGAAGCTAATACAGGCTAAATTGGATCTTTTGCAGATATTGAATGTGCTCGCAGCCCTCCACTTTTGAAAGTATGTATTTTGAACCAAGTGTTCTTTCAATGATCATTGTACATAAGTGAAAATAAACTGGTAACATTTGTATCCAGCAGCTTTCCTGATGTATAAAAGAACGTTGCTTATATTATCATTTTATATGCATACCACTGTAACCACCTCTAAATCATTTAATAAACGTTTTCACCGCTGCCATTTGTACCTTCAGGTAAATAAAAACAATGCCAAACTGTGGAATAATGTTGGCCACGCTTTAGAGAATGAGAAGAATTATGAGAGAGCCTTGAAATTCTTCATACAGGCTACGCATGTGCAGCCAGGTAAGAGTTGAGTTACTTATTATGTTTCTGAACTTAGTAAGCAAGCAGGACTTTCCTGATTTATACCAGACAAAGCTAACCTTTATTACATGTTGGCCAAATTGACAATTTCTACATTGTTCTTGGAAGATGATCTCAGTTAAGGTACTGTCCACTTATTTCCCGCTCCAACCATGCCAGTTCAGGAACACAATTAAACACAAAATCTCAGATTGGACAACCCAGTGAGGTAACCAGCTAAGCAGGCTACATCATATGACATACCATAAGAGCCCCGCAAAGCAGTTCAAAGTTACCAGCATACTGAAAACCATAAAACTGCACATTTGTCTCTCACACTTCATCATCCACTCCACTGCTGCGCGCTGCATCCCGTAACACAAGAACTGCACCTCGGTGGTCATCACGCACAACATGGAAACACTTCCCATGTGTGTAGTGTGCTGCTCCTGAAGGCAAGTACTTCAGCGCCCCACTTAGGGGTAGTAAGCGCTATATAAATGCCGCAATGCAATACTTTTATGTGTGATGTTTGTCCAGTTTGTTGTGAACGTACCGGTGCATCAATTTATTGAACATCATTTTAGATTTTGCACAGGTTTAGTATTCTCATAAAAGTACCTGAAAGATAGATTAGAACATGTGGATTGAATTCGAAATATGTTTACTAACCCGTTTTTGTGTGAAAAAGTAGTGTAATTCCAAAATAATCATGTAGCATTCCTACAAATTGGTGCAGTTATCTGAAGTGTAATGCAGGCTGTTGCAGTACATCGCTTTTGAGCACTCTCCCTCTTTTAGCTACATTTTTAGAATTTTTAAATATTTGCACACCAGAAGTAAGCATACTACACTCAGACGTTTCAAACCACTGTGTGACCTGAATGCTGGGAAGATCCTTAATTCGGAGATGTGCCTCAAATTATTGAAGTTGGTATGGTTCATATCTTTTTCTGTATTACGTCTGCAGGACATGAGGAAGATTTCTTATTTTATGCTCATTATTTTATGTAATACTTAAACCTTTTTCCCTGGTATAACACGGTAGTCCGTTTTAGAATTTTTGGATTTAAGGTAAAAGTCTCACTGGTCAGGTTTCTATTCTAAATAAAGACATCAACAGCTGGGTACTCTGTGAAAACCGTAGCAACCTGGTTGACATTCCTTGGCATCAAACATTCCATGTAAGATATAAAAGTACTGAGCAAGAGTTATGTGTTTTAGGTTGAATAAAGAATGGAAGATGAGCTAAACCCTTTCTCCATTGTGTTCTCCCTTAAATTACTTCCAAATTTAGATGTACCAACTTAACATTCCCTCCTTTCTCAAACATCATGCGTAAAATACTCCAATGCCACAAAAATCATTGAAAGAAATATTGGTTTTGACGTATACAAAGCCACGTATTTAGTCATGCTCGTAGTTGGGTATTGGCATAATGTCTTAAACAAACATGCCTCATAGCGAAGTTTGTCTTGTATTAATCAAGTTTATTTTAGAAAGCTTATCTGATTTTGAGAGGCAAATCCATATTTACCTCAAGTGCTCTGGAAAGCCTGGAAGAGTTTACTAGACCTTATACAAAACATCTGTGTTCTCATGACCCTTCTCGATCCATCATTGTGTATCATGTTACATTTCATTTAAACGATTAGGTGACTTATCCCGTGCTTAGTCTTTAGAGATGATGTTTTTGTATCATTTGTTGACAGCGTGCTTGTACTCAGTGGTTTGGTTGCAATTCCTCAAACTGTATTCGCAAAGCGCTAAAAGTGGCAGAGTTAACACATCCGTTAAAGTTGCTATTAATTTTATATGCATTCCTTGCAGTATTTACTCAATTATTTCATGACAGCGTCTTAGTTTATACCCTCCCTCCCTCCCCAGTGTTCTAAGAATGGCTTAGTCTGATAGAGACATCTAGCTGGAGATTCCTTATCTTAGCATCCTCCCCAGGCGGCAGACTGGTTCCGGATATTTTCCCAGCACTACCTCCGTGCATCGGCAGAAGGCGCAGAGCAACTCCGTAGCGACGTTGTCTCCCAGATTAGACATCAATGGAGTCCATATAAGCCCTTCATGGACACACCAAAATCAGTATCTTCTTTTCTGTGCTAACACGCATATCCACCCTGTGGTTCCGCCGGCCGTTTTCAGTCTACTTGATGTCTCTCCTCGACGGAGCAGTGTGTATTTCTTCGATGTCCTCCGGTTTAAAGCCTTGTGAGTTCTGTGGTCGACAAATGCCCACCACTGATCCTCACTCGATTTGTATGTGGTGTTTGGGTTAGCACCACAACTGCAGAGTGTGACTCCTGTCACCAGCTGTGCCAGAAGTCGCACAGGGAACGTCGCATGAAGCCCGTGGCAGCGTGGATGTCACAGTCTTTGAAGTCTTCTCATCGTCCTCTGTCCCCTAAGTGTTCTAGATGACTGACCCCGAAACCGGTTCCAGGATGCTTGTTTCCGGTACAGGGAAGATAAGGCATTGCAGGTCAGGCTGGACTGTTCTCATGAGAAACAGTATCAAGACTGATTTTCATATGGCTGGGCCTGAACTGGGGTTGCGAAGTGAGCTAAAGAACGATGGTTTCAGCCCAGATCTGTGACTGGGGGGTGAGTGTCTGAAAAGTTTCAGAGCTCCAGCCATCATCTCCATGTGTTTGCATGTTTCGGCCTAAGTTGACAGGGTATACCCAGACATGGGTCTCTTGCTCACTTTACAACTGGACTCAAGCTAGCCTAGCTGATGAGGGGTGTTACCCTGAAAACCGGTCCCAGGATGCTTGTTTCCGATTCAGGGAAGACCGACTTGGCAGGACTGTTCCCATGAGGAACAGGGTCAAGATTGATTTGAATATGGCTGGGTTTGAACTGGGGTGATGAAGTGAGCTAAAGAAAGATGATGGATTCAACCCAGATCTGTGACTGGGGGTGAGCGTCTGCTCTGTCCAGAGTCTCCTTGTGTTTGCCTTGTTCGCCCTATGTTGACAGAGTATGCCCAGACGTGGGTCCCTTGCTTACTTTTCCACTGGATTCAAGCTAGTGTGCCTGATGAGGGAGGGGTGTTACCCCAAAACTCGTCACAGGATGCTTGTTTCCAGTCCAGGGAAGACCTGGCTTGGCAGTTCGGGCTGTACTGTTCCCATGCGGAATGGGGCCAAGACTGATTTGCATATGGCTGGGTCGGAACTGGGGTGGTGAAGTAAGCTATAGAACAATGATGGATTCAACCCAGATCTGTGACTGGGGGTGAGTTTCTGAAAAGTTTCAGTGCTCCGTCCATCATCCGTTTGCTTTGTTTCTGCCTGCCATTTGTTTAATCCTGGTAGTCTCCTTCTTTTTCATTTTTCTTTCCTGGTGGCCTTTCCATGTACTGTTATTCTTTGCTTTCATGCTGCCACCTGCTGGCATCCTTCCTCAGCTGGTGGCGTTGGTTTTGGATGGTTGCCCTTGTTTTGCTATAGTGGGCACTGCATTCCATTTCCTATTCTTAGGCGGCATTGTGTTGCTGTTTACCAGCCTTGTCTTTCTTTCTCTACCGCAGTTCCTGCCATAACTTCTTCTTTGACAGTGGGACATATTATTTCTGTCCTCCCTTGGTTACCTCTATTCTTGTAGTACCCTATGTTCCTCCACTTCTCGTTCCTCCCGCTCACTAGCAGAGGAAGTGGGTTTCCTTTTGGGTGAGTGGGTATACTTTTGCTGTACCCTGTATGACTTGTGTGTCTCCCGGAATATTTATGTTTTTTATATGTATATTTATCCTCGTATACCTTTATCTTGGATGTATATATCTCTGCATGTATATACCTATCGCTCAAATGGATTTCTTGTAGATGTCTTTTACTTCAGATGTATATCTGTGTGGGTTTTGCACATCTGATCGTCTGGCCTTCTATATGATGTACGTTTCTGCATTTTACGTACACCATTCTTGTTGACCTGGTTCAACCTTCTTGGTTGTACTTGTCTGTTTCCTTCTTTCCCATCAATGAGCATCCCCGTTGAATATTTCTTGTGGATGCCTTATATATTTATCAAGGTTCTCCCTATAAGATCGTTTTCTTTACCGTTCTTGTTTTTTTTCCTAGCCATGCTCTTAAGCTTCCATCATTCTCTTTTCTGTTCTCCATCATTCTATAATTGGAGGTCCTTTGTTTTGTATCTGTTCTCAGGATAGTGTCCTCTACAATTGGTGGGAGCTCTTTATTCGTTCTATGTGTTTGCGGCAACTGAGTACACTGTGTATTCTCTTTCCATTTGGTTTTGAGCCCGGACTCTATGGACTATTGTCCTTGGTCCCTCTGCATTCCACGATCTTAGGTTGCATCCCTTTTGGGGTTGCCTCTTTTACTGATTCAATACCGTGTTTTTACGGTCTTATACCTTTCTACCCCCTCAGGGCTGCTATAGTCCTTCTTGGAGATTGGTCCTCTCTTTGAGCATCTTGCTTCACCTATAATTTTCAGATAGTCTAGTCCCTTTCTATCCTTGGGCCACCTTTTTCTATATGTCTCTTCCAGTTATGACATTACTGAAGGTAAGTAGCTTGTCCAACGTCTACTAATTGCCACTGAATTTAGATAACCGACAACTGAGAGAAAACACTTGTGCGTTGTGCCAGAACATTTCTATTTGTAGGAGATGCAGTTCTATAATTGACTTCTATGCGACCCAGAAGATAATGCATCAGGAGTTGTTTTTTTGATGCTCAAGTATTGTAGCTTCCGATTACGCTTGGATTTACAGAATGCAGAGTGTGGCTTATTTTAATGCATGATGAAGGTCTATGGAGTTGAAATTTGATGTTTTTTTGTAATATTGACATTAAACAGATTGGAAATGACCGCAAGATGGCATGTCAGATACGCATGAAAAACGGAAAGAAACATACGGTCAATTTGTTTTCTGGATACTCGCAGTCAGATTTTTTAGGGAGGCACAAAAGGCATCTATTTAGTTTTTACTTGTATGAAGTGCTCCAATTTTTATGTTACTACAGTTCTTCTATAAATAAAACTAGGCTTGTGATTTCCCAGTTACAAACTGATTATGAGTCTAACCAAGTTTAGTGTGTTTTCAGAAGCATTTCTCCAACGGGCACTCTCGACAATTGTTGTTTGGTTTGCCCCTAGTACTCTATGGGGTGTTTTCATTTCACGTCCTTGTCTTGGTTTTAGAATCTGGATTGACCGTTACTTTGCAGCGGTTCAGCTTGACTTTTTTTAAGCCTGTCCTTAGCTATGAGCTCTGTTTCGCCCACATACATTTGATGGCATTTTTGCTGGGAAAATTCTGGGAAATAAAGGTGTTCTCCTTGCTATGTAAATACTTTGGGTGCTAGTTACTGTACATATAATCTTTTTTTGAAGTATGCTGCAGACTATGGTTTCACTGGTTGATGTCGGTAACGGATCCGCACTGTGTGTGCCTGTGGTTCTTAGAACGTGTCCACGATCCCAAGTCATGTTCCAGCTGTCTGACCATGAATCCGAAGTCTTTGTGGGAGCGGTCCCGAAAGCTTCTCGAGGCCCGGCAGTCCGCTCCGCGCCATCCGAGGTTGCGCGGGAGGTGGAGGCTCCAACACTCCTCTTCGAAATCTTCGCACTCCTCAGGTAAGTCGAAACACAAGAAGAAGTCGAAGAATCATTGTCGCTCTTCTGTGGGTCTGCGAACTAAGTTAACACCAGAAAGTCCTGTAGAACAGAGCGGCCAAAGAAGTGGTTTCTCCGTACTTGGCTGTCCAGGCAGTAGTGTTTTGTGAACGTGTGCAGAGATGCCCACGTAGCTGCCTGACATATGTCATTGAGGGGAACTCTCCGTCACAAAGCAGTGGTAGGTGCCGTCACCCTGGTGGAATAGGCGCGCAGTCCCACTGGAGACTCCTTCTTTGCCAAAGAGTAGCAAGCTTTGATGCACAAAACGACCCACCTGGAGATGGTCCGTATGTGCACGGCCGACCTTTTTTGACGCCCACGTAGCCAACAAAGAGCTGATCATCCACCCGGAATTGCATGTTTTGGATCCAGACGATGGAGCCTCTCTTCCTCCTTAGAAGGATGCGGAGGCGGAAAGAAGGTGGGCAAAGTGATTGTCTGACCAATGTGGAAAGACGTAAACACCTTAGGAAGGTCTGGTCCTTGTCCGGATGAACAGCCAGAAAAGGAGGTTTTGAAGAAAGAGCTTGTAGGTCACACACCCTGCGAGCAGAGGTGATGGCAACCATAAAAGCAGTCTTTAGAGTAAGAAGTCTGAGAGGACAGTTATGAAGCGGCTCAAAGGGAGCACACATAAGGTAAGTAAGAACCAAGTTCAAGTTCCACTGAGGCATTACGAAGGGAACAGGAGGAAAAATATGAGTAATGCCCTTAAGGAAGTGATTTACAACAGGGGACTTGAGAAGAGAAGGCTGATCAGGAAGCCTAAGAAAGGCTGAAATGGCTGAGAGATAGCCCTTAAGAGTGTCCAGAGCAGAGCCTTGCTGGGCCAAAGAAAGGAGGAACAAGAGAACCTCAGAAAGAGGGGCAGAAAGGGGATCCACATCCTTTGCTGTGCACCATGCCACAAATTTGTTCCATCTGCAGGCGTATACCGTCTTAGTGATCCATTCTGATTTGAATTTGGATGCCTGGAAGAGGGCCATAAAACGAAATCTTAGCTTGCGTAAAATGACACATTAAAATACCAAATCCTTTGAGTGGCATACATTTCCAATTCATATATTTGCAATACTTTAACATAGCGCCACAAATTAAAGCACAGAAAAGATTTCAAAGCTTACAAATTTATGAACAGGCACCCAGAGGATGTTTTTAAAAAAAAGGTAAGTGTTCTTTCAGCAAGTCAAAGCTAGCTACTAATGTGACAGCTCATTCTGAATAGTCTGTTGGTTGGGGGCTGTGTCACCAATTATGTGTTGAGGGAGAGAGGCAACCACGACTAAGGCAATGTGTTGATAGGAAAAAACCTCACATTTGCAACTGCCATATACCCACAGGTATTATGGGCCAAGCGCACAACATTGTGACCTCTAGCTTCAGTCCGGATAATATCTTTGCCATTGAGGGTCATCCTCCTCATGTGGTCAGGCTGATTGTGCTGTGATTTCTAACTGTTCCCTTGTGGGGCTGTAGGAGACTGCTAACAGGCCTGACAGCTTACCTCCACACACCTTTGTCTTGGGTAATTGCCACAAATATTTGTCGACCCCTCTAACGGTCCTGCACGACAGGCTGTCAGCGGGGCACAACTGACAGCAGCTTAGATGAGACCCCGCTGGAACGGGGAGACTAAAAATCTCCCAATTGACAACTTAGTCTTCTGCAGAGCGCCAGAACCTTGTGACAAAGAAGCCTACTGCAGCTGAATCTCCCAAACCACGTGCTGCTGGTCAAGAAATAGAACCTAGTTCTGATAAGCTTGACACTATACTAGAGGCGACTGGAACAATCATTTTGAACAATAGCTATTGATGATGGACTCTCAAGAGAAGATTAATTTTTTAAAAAGGCTATCCAAAAGGATGTCCCAATCGGAGTGCTTACTACAGAAACTGCAACCACAGACCTGAGAATTACAGCAGCAGGTCCTGGATCTCACAAATTGTGTGTATTTTTTGCATAGCAGGGCAGAGGATGCCAAAGTCTAGGCTCAGTGCAGCAACACTATTGTTAGTATGCCCAAGGGTTCTGAGGGGCAGGGCATTATAGAATTCCTGGAAATCTGGATTAAGTTGCTTCATTCAGCCAATGGCTCGTGTGTTCCCTACTCTGCAGCATGTGACTCTTCTTCACGCCTTCGAGATCATGAACAAGATACTTGTTCTAGCGATTTAGTTTTTTTATTAGGGAGAAATTATCTTCTTTCCAGCCTTAGGTCACTAGGTATGTTACAATTATATTGGCTCTGCCCCCGTTTTAAACAAGACAGGGAGAAGTCTTAAAGATGAGCCTTTGGCCTACTTGAGGGAGAATACAGTTGGAGGCTGATTAATGCAAACACAATGCAGTTTTTATGCTGAGGTTCTTTTGCCACCATCTGGCACCAAGAGCGTCTGTTTGGAATAAACTAAGGCCATGCTCACATATATTAACCAGACAGCTCAGCAGATGGACCTTCATTTGCCTTTTGATGGAAAACTTGTGTTTGCATCATTAACTAACTAGGGCATAAAGCAATGCAAGATAGAGGTGGTGGCTGACAAAAGTCTGTGGATTGTTTTAACTAAGCCTTCCCTGAAACCTTCCAGGGGCATTTCTGACAAATCAAGAATGTGCAATGTTTTTATTGCTTTACTAACCTCAGTGTGTGCATTTAAGGCAAATCAAAGAGGGTTCAGAAAATGCAACTGGTGCAAATACGTATTGCCTTCTCTCTCCTGGCCTCACTGCCCTTCAAAGGACCTAAAAGCTATTGTACAGTATACCATACAACTAGTTTCCCTATGAGAGATCACCCAAAATGTAACTCCTTCTTCTTTGTGGACATAGCAAGATGCAGCATTTGCTCAATACTTTTACCTGTATTGTCTACTTGCAAATGGCTACTCTGTCAAGTTTATCCCTAGCTACTTATCAGGGCAACGTCACAGGAAGTGCATCAGATTGGTGGTGGGTCCTTTATCAATCCCAGATAATGCATTAAGCCAGCAGCTTCACTCACAGGCTTTCTGGAGACATCTGCCAGTGCTGGCAGCCTTTTTTAAGCATAAGGAATATGAACATCTACTTTTCGAGATGCCTTCTTGTGTGCAGAGGCAAAAGGCAATTTCTTCTGTCATCTCTGGGTGGTAGGAGACAGTTCAAGGAATCCAGAAATTTAAAAGGGCATTTGGGTATGTAGGTCGTTCCAATTGATGTTCCCTCAGAACTTCAGCATCCATTTGCCGGTTTGTGCATCTGTAATCTCCAGAAAAATATTCTGGATGTCTTGCAGATTCTGTCCTTTTGTGAAGTTTCAGACTGACATTACTTAAGGTTCTTTTATGTTCTTGCTGGAAGGAGCAAGTTATTTCCCCTTTTGGGATTTCTGTATTTGGGTATTTCAAAAGTGCAGGATTTGCCTCTGATGTGGCTAGAACTTTGTTTGATGGACAACCAAAGTGGTGCTTTGTCAGGCATCCCTAATCTACTGGGGGCCCAGTAAATGGTCAGGAATGTTGATGATAATAATTATTAGCAAGGAATTTACACGTTTCAAATGCTTGAGTTTAAAACTCCATCTAGTTTGTGAACTTTGTGAATATAGAATGACTAGAGGTTGGTTGTTTATTTTTGTAAGGCTCTCTGCAGTACCTGAATGGATTACAATGTAATGTTGCTGGTCATAGGAAGCCAATGGAAGGCGATAAGCTGCAAGTAACAGTGATCTGGTCTTTTTTTATCACGAGTGGAAAAATAAGAGCATTTTGAATGTAGCAGAGGCTAGAAATAAACAGGAAAACCATGGCGCAGGATATTGATCAGTGTAATGTAGATTCAATTACTAATTGAAATCCAGTATCCTGAGGTAGGAAAAAATAGATACTTGGTACTGTACTAATTTGCAAACAAAATGAGCACTCCGATCCCATCATAATGTGCACTGTGGACACCAAAGCTGTTCACAACTCAAGGCTTCCTATCTATTGACTAGAGGTCTGTGGGATGTCCAAAGGTATTTGATAGATTTAATTTTATTATTGCTGCATCCAGATGTGCATGGATAAGAGACAAGGACTTGACGATTCGATGATGACCCTACCCAGAGAGGAATCTTGGTCATATTCAAATCAGCTTAGCCATAATAATCAAAGGGATGCAAATCGCAGTTAGAAAAATTGGATAGACAGGAGGGAAGATTCTTCGGGAAACACAACATTTCACGAGTGAGTGGGGATTGAAAAGATGGAAGTGCAACTGCCTGGCTTTGTTTGGTGAGAAAGAATGTCAACCAACTACGTTAAAAGGGTTTTTTGGCTGTGCCTCTGACAGTTACAGAGATTGTCTGTGTCATGCAATCGCTATACATTTTCCTCTTTTTCACAACCAAATCCGCATAAACAAAAACATATGCTTTCTTTTGGCTCACAAGATTGTTACCCAGTCTTGATCCCTTTGTAGGTGGATAATAAGATAGCAGAGTGTTTTCAATCAGAAATGCTCGATTTAACATATGGATTGCTTTGCCTTAGCTCATTGCTGCTAAGTGGTGATCTATACTCAAATTCTCCTATTCATCATGGTACATGCAGAAAAACCTCTTGTGTGCTTCTGCCAAGGCTTTCTCAAACAGTAGGTTATTATGTGTAGTTTGCTTTGAAAATAAATTGTAATATATATTGTTTATTTACAAGTAGGCACACTGAAGCAGATGGTTGCATAATGGGCCTCTCCATTCTAATTCTTATTGTTGAGTGACACAGGGTAATCAATGCTGTTATCTTGGGGGTTACCATACTACTGGTGGTTTTGGACACCACATGGCAAAAGCCCCATTGATTGACTTGTATCTCTCATGTTATCTTATTTATTTTCAAAACCATATATATGCTGTTCTGAACCAATCCAAGCAGAATGTCTGCCTGACAATTCTACAGAAACCTCACTGATAGTTTTTTTGTTTAAATCTGTTTTATTGATTTTATACAGTTTTCTGAGAGGTGACATTTGACATGTGGTGGTTCGCCAAACAATAAAGACATATATAATACACCATAGGCATCTGTTAGCTGTCAATGCCCGTCCTTGTATAGTTCCGGCTATACAGTATTCAGCATATATGATCAACTCGTCAAGATAGTTATCCATTGAAAAACCTTCACATTATTCATCTTTCAGTCATCACTACTCAGTATGCAGAATTACAGATGGTTACAGTTGGATACAAATTGACCATGTACAATATTCTGCATGAGTTTTCTAGCTTTGTCGTATAAATGCAATGAACAGATGGAACAACTAACAAAACATGAACAATGACATTGACCCGCTCATATTACCGCTTTCCCACATCTTCGCTCTTACGTACTCTGAATGTTTGTGTAAGTGCTTTATTCTGTGTCTCCCGTTTACGACGCCCACTCCTGTGCGTGCACTTAACTAAAGTATATATGTCCATGGAATACCGCGGCTCTCCCACTAATATTCTGGCAACTGTAAATGAGGATGATTTGTCTTCTGGTTCCACACAAACTGTTGTTGGCTTTCAGTAAGCTGGCTCATAACATTATTCCATTTATTTCAAGATACCCAGTAAGTACTCCTTTCTGCTCATCAGTCATTTGCTTCATTTTTGGAGGATATGTTCCACCACTTGGTGTTGAGTAGTTTCAATCTTCTTTTTTTTTATTCAATAATTTTTATTGAGGGTTTAATATTTTCGAAGAGAGTATGGTTATAGCACATCTTTCTGGGTGCAGTAAAAGAAAATGCAGCCAGCTGTTAAGTCATAAACATGAGAAAATACGCATTGAGTGCATGTATAAACATGTTAAACAGGCAGAAATCAATAATTAGTGACAAACATGCGAATTCTACAGACTATGCATCCTGGATCAAATGGTGAGTTCCAGTACAGACATTCATGTGAAGGCAATTAGTGTCGGGTGCAAGGTTAAGCTTCTCAGGCACTCCATACAGATGAATGCAACATGAAGGAGAAAGTGGGGGAAAACCTCTTGCGTTAACAGAAGGGTGCAGGGAAACTGAGGGAAGATAAAAAGTGATATGTGAGAGGTAACAAAGATAGTTTCTTTTCTCTTAGTGAAGACACCTTATGATTTGTAGGGGGTCTCCCGTCTAACACATTTCTTTTGCTTTAGCATTGTGGCTCCACAAATGCACATGAAAGCTACACTTATCTGATGGCCGAATGTGATTGAATATTGGATGACTTCTGATTTGCTTCACATCAACTCTGGTAAAATAATGATCTTTATTTGTGATTATTCAAACCCTTTAAAGATCTCAGACCATCTGACCCTAAGAGTTTACTTCCCAAATATCCAAGCTTCACTGTTGCATGATAAACACTAAGGGGCCTATTCTGATGCGGTTCGGAAATTATTCCGACCAAATCGGTTTGGGAATGGTTTCCGACCAATTTATATCGGGAGAGTCCGACCGACCAATTACGATGCATCCTGATGCTTCCAGATACGATTCGGTTGGACTCCCATTGACTTCAAAGGGAGCCTATGTTCTGACTGAATGTATAGGCTCCCATTGAAGAAAGGGGTGGCTGGGGAAAATCGGGCACCCTGTGGCGCCCCTCCCCCCGGTGCCTGCCACACTGTGCATGCTTGGTAAGGGGGAACCAATGGGTACCTCCACGGGCCCGATTGGGAAGGCTCCGGGTGCAGGGGGGTCCGCTACGGGCCCCCAAATTCTGATTCCGACTGCCGATTCGAGTCAGACAGCACGATTCGGAAAGGCTGTCCAAATCCAGCATCGTAATCGGTTGTTCGGAAACGCCGCCCTTAGAGACATACGAGTCTGCTCCGTACTGCTCGGTCATTCCGAATGCCGCCAGGTTCGGATTAGGATATTCCTAACGCCTGACTTGGATCGTAATCGGTCGGTCAGAAACCTTTCCGATTCGGTCGTAAAGACACGTTCTCGATCCGATTAGGACAGAGCAAATGCCGTTAGGAGGCCTTCCGAACCGCATCCGAATCGGCCCCTAAATCTTGAAAGGGTTGGGAGAAGGCTGCCCCTTAAAAGAATAGGTGTTAATTACACTTTTAGGTATTTGTGAGACACTCCCACTTTCAACAGCTGTTGACTTTCTTTAAAAGGTGTGGATTATCAGATCTCTTACAAATCTTACCTTTGAGCTACTGCTTTGACAGCCCCTCTCTGGCATTTGTGCAATTTCTGCCAGCAGCACAAAATGGAGCATTAAGGCTGATAAGCTAACAGTAACATAGATGCAAGTCTTGACTCAGTTTTATTAAAGTCGTTATCTGATGGAGACTTCTAGCTGCAGATTTCTACCGTACAGTTTTCCATAGGCAACAGACTGGATCCAGAAAGGATTTGTGAGAAGTACCCCTGCGCACCAGTAGTTGGTGTCATTTGGCTCCACATGGTGTCATCGGCGTCATCCGCCCCAAAAGTGACATGCGCTTTGCTTATATAGGTGCCACTTCAGCACGCTGACTACGTTCTTTTCTTTTCGCACCAGTCAGTGCCGGTCCGGAGAGAGCTACCCTTCAGTCACATTTTGACTGTGCTTTTTTTGAAGTTTTTTCGAAGTATTTGGAGAGTTCTCTCCTGCTGTGGCAGGGATGTCCACTAGGAAGGCAAGCCTCAAGCCCTGTGGCGACTGTCATCAACAGATGTCGTTGACGGACCCTTTGGTGCCTGGAACATGACCACGAAGCGAGCACTGATTGCCGCACCATGCAGCCCAAAGGCCTTAGGGGAGCGGTTCCTGAAGCTCCTGGCCACCGACATATGACGGGCTCGATCCCAGCAAAGAGTGAGCTCCTGGGATTGGTCGCGGGGCCCGAAGTATTCCTTGCACTCAAAGTTGTCGGGCCATTCGGGTATGTCCCATAGCAAGAAGTCGAAGAGGTCTTCCACTTTGCCTCAACTGATGAGGAGCGTCGCCATTTAAGCCGGGCTCCACTGTTCAGTCAGGGCCTAGTTCAGCTCAGCACTTTCCTGAGTTTCCGGGAGCCGGAGCGACCCCCTACTCAATCCAAGAGTTTTATGAGGCCATGTGCCTCATATTTGAGCGGCCTGTTCCTGCCGGCACACCTATGTGCCCAAAGGTTTGAGGGGGGGTACCTACTGGTTCCATTCCAGCAGCTCCGGTGCCAGGTGGGCTCCTTTGATCCACAGATAAATCCAGACTAGCGCTGGTTGTACCACCTCGACCTCCGGGGCATAGCTTAGTCAAAAACTTTAGTGGAGTGTGAGTCTGAGATTTCCCAACTAGCAAAATGGTGGACTCAACTGAAAAGAGTAGCGATGGTCTGATGTCACTGAACAGGAATAACGGACAAGCTTAGAAACATTAGTTTTACGTTATTTAGTAGAGCATGGACATTCTTGGTTGCAGTAATATAGTCTTAAGCCACAACACAAATTAGCATAGAACTCCGTGTCCACTATGTATTTTCAAACTGCAGTACACTATAACTAAAGATTTTAAGCATGTGCTTAAAAAGTGCAATAGAATACTAATATTTGGAAACAAACCACTTTTACCTGAAAAATGATTTTGATTGTTATAAGTTAAATCCTACACCCAGGCCACTGTGTCACAAAAGGACCACATTTTTTAATTAAAAAAGAACACTTTAAAAAGATTTGATTCTCTCTCTTATTTTATGCAACTTATTCCGATGGCCAGGGCCGGCTTTAGCACTGGTGGTACCTGGTGCGACACACTTTTTGAGTACCCACTCCCCCCAATGACCTCCTTCTCCACAGATTTCCTTACTACAGCCATTCAACATTGCTCTTTCCATAGCCCCTCCCTCAAATGCATTTCATTTATTTTCTAGTGCTATTCATACCAGTGTAGGGTGTCCGAGCACTTCACATCACACAAACTATGTAGAGACAATGAATCATACGTGTGCAAATCAGTCTATAGGGAATGTTTTATAAGACAATGAGGATTGCAAGGTGTAGGAGTGACGTGTCATACATACTAGTAGGCAGTATATTTTAAGAGTGATTGGTCTCAAGAAAAACAAATTTAGGATTTAATGTATTAGTGGTCAGGATTACTGGTTGGGGTTGGCTATACTAATGAGCCAGTAATTCTATCCAAACCAACCTTTTTTTTTATAGCAACATTAGGATAAGGAAAGACTGGGAAAAACAGTCAGTCAGAAAAACTTTATTTCGGCTTTAGCCATAAAAGTGCATAAAAGACATAATATTATTAAAATTAGTACAACAATAGACTGGTAACACTCATTCGTCATTACAAAGAATAAAAACAGATAATAAAATACAGATAGTAAAATCAATTTAACCTTGATGAGGTAGGAGTTTTCTTCTAATTAGCCACATTGAGAAAAGAAATTTGGCGATTACAGTAGCATATAGGGGAGAGGTGTCATACTTTAACAACCTATGGAGTTCCATACAATGTCTAGCCCCTATATTCTTGGCCAGTTGGATAATCCATTTTCTGCGTGGAGATATATATGCCGGACAGAAAAAGACGACATGTACCTCAGTTTCTTCCAGAGTACCACAACCAGGGCAAGATTGCCGGACTGAACCCAGCCACTTATTTGTTCTCGAGAAAAGCGGGAGGGAGCCGTGCCTGAACTATAGATATAACTTTTTGGCTATAACTGGTTGAATCAGGTCTATTACGGGCTCAAATTTATAGCTAATTTTGGCCTCTAGAAATACAGAGGTCAAGTTTGCTGTAGTAGCAGTACGAATAAGGTCGGTCAAATTTCTTTCCTCCAAAATTTTAGCCAGGGATCTCTTTGGAAGAGAAGAGCATGCATACTCTGGCGAGAGCCAGAGATCTTCTCTCCCTATCTCCCTTAGTGATTTCTTTATATAAGCTAGCCAAGGGATGGCGCCTGCCACTGGAATCGACAAAATGGACTTCAGTTCCACCTGAAAGTTTATCAGTTCAGGAGTACTCCACAGGGGGCGCCAATACATTACTGGTCTGGAAGCAACCATATCCGTAATCTGTTGGAGGCCTAAATCCATCCTAAGTGGCTGCATAGGAGTGCTCATTGGAAGAGCAAGTATATTTCTAAAAAATTTGTTTTCTGACTTAAGTAAAATCGGGGAAGGGGTATGGCCCCATAGTTCTGCTCCATAGGCTACAACGCCCCGAGCCTGGGTTTTGTAGATCTCTACAAGTGGGCTGATCAATTTGAGGTGGCTGTTTTTAAGCATCTTAATGATGCCCCCGGTAGTTTGGACAAGTTTCAAGTTTACTTTAGAGATCTGAGGACCCCAGGTCATTTTGTTGTTAAGAGTCAGACCCAGATAATCAAATGTGGTGGCTCGTTCTAGAAGCTGGCCGTCGAGTTTAGGTGTAAGGTGATTAGTGGTGTCTGCATGGAACACCATATATTTAGTTTTGCTTACATTAATGACTAAGTTCCTTTTCCTGCAAAAGGATGCAAAGCCATCCAGGACTCTTCCCATCCCCATGGGAGTCCTGGAAAGAAGCAAGGTGTCATCAGCAAACATTAGTGCTGGGATTTTCCTTCCCGCCAACTTGGGGGCATCAATGTCTCTTAGGCTCAGAATTTCCTCAACGAGCCCATTTAGGAATAAAGCAAAGAGAGTCGGCGCGAGGACACACCCCTGTCTCACTCCCTTTTCTACCCCAAATGGGAGCGTGAGTTCACCCTTTAATCCAAACCTCACCCTGGCAAAGGTGTCTTTGTGGAGTCGCTCTAGTAGGTCACAGAGATAAAGGGGTACTCCCATCTCCTTTAGTAGCTCCCAAAGCTGTCTGCGGTCCACCATGTCGAAGGCAGACTTTAGATCAACAAACGTGAGGTAAAGACTGCCCCCTTCAAGGATGATGGTTTTCCAGTGGATCAATTGCAGCCTAAACAATTGGTCCACAGTTGACATCTTGGCTCTAAAGCCCACCTGTAGGGGAGTTAAAATGTTGGAGTCCTCCATCCAGGTCTGGAGTCTCCCTAGAAGGATGCGAGCAAAGATCTTCTGTGCTACATCGATGAGGCTAATAGGCCTGTAATTAGCCGGATCGAGTGGGGAGCCCTTTTTATGAATTGGTATCATCTCGGCTCCAACCCATGTAGATGGTAATGGCATTCCTCCTAGGATTGCATTGTAAAGGCCATAGAGATATGGGACCCAGATATCAGGCTCACTTTTAAAAAGATCTCCTGGGATCTTGTCCAGGCCGGGGGCTTTGTTAGGCAGTACTTTACTGAGAGCCACTCTAATCTCGCTGAAGGTACACATGTCGGCCTGCCCCGGAATAATGTGAGGGCTGGCGTAGGGGCTAGGGGAATGGTTACTTTCAGTAGATACATTAGAGGCGTATAGGTTTTTAAAGTGATTACGCCAAGTTTCTTCCCCAAGGTTAGGTTGAAGTGCTTGAGTGGGGGCAGATGATCCTGTCTTGACCAAATTCCAGAAGGATTTGAAGTCCCTGTTCTTCAATGCAGAGGAGATCTCCTCCCATCTAGTAATTTCCCACTCTTGCTTCGCATCATGCAAGATTTTCTTAAAAGAGGCCCTCGCTTCCTTAATTTCCTTCGAATTGCCATTCTTGAGAGCTATCAAAAGCAATGTCTTTGCTTCCCTACAAGTTTTGTTGAACCAGGTTGGTTTCGCCCTGTTTAGCGCCGGGTTGGTCTTAATGGCTCGGCTAAAGTGGGTCCCAAGGATGGCACAGAGTTCAGTGTGAGTAGTTCCAATTAGTTCTATGTTTACATAGCCCTCCGATGTAATGGATTCTCCCATTGTTTTCTCTAGGAGAGGATAGATCTCAGAATACATTACACCGAGATCACTTTCAGATTGGACGATCTTCTCCCATCTAATTCTTCGTGCCCCATCAAAACTGGTTAGCGGTAAAACGATAGGTGAGGCATTAGGAGTAGTAGGGGGAATATTAAGACCCTCCATGCATACAACTATGGGATTGTGGTCGCTTTCGTAGCGTTTAATGACCTGGAAATTCGAGGTCCTAGACCACAGTCCCATACTAACCATGATGTAATCGATAATGGAGGATTGCCCATTTCTTTCGAAAGTTCGGTTGCCTGGACTATCTAGAGGGAACCTGCCATTACATGCTCGTACTGAGAAGGCGAGTGTGATTTGTGTAAGTTGGAGGACCAGAGGCGTCCAGGCCTTTGTGGGATAAATATTAGGTGGAGGTATATCCCATGCTTGGTCCTCCTCCTGTGAAACTGACGTAGTTAGGCCATTAAGTGGCTCATAGTGGCAATTAAAGTCTCCACCGATAATGAGATTATCAGGGTTAGTGATCGAACTCAGGAGGGCCTCTAAGCTGGCCAAAGTGGGGGACAGTTGTCCATAGCTCACTGGGCGAGAATATACACTTATCAAGTTCAACTTGCACCTATCCTGGAGGGATATATCTAAACACATAATATCAGGGGAGTCAGTACGTATTTTTTTGATGACATATCCCAAATGTGTTCGAACCCAAATGAGCAACCCTCCCGACGGTCTACCCTTCTTTGGCTTTACTGCAGGTTCCCAGAAGGTAGCAAACCCTGCACGATGGGAGGGGCTCAATGCCCAAGTCTCCTGTAGTAAGCAGATGTCATGTCTATCAATGAATTCCCCCCAGTCGGGGAGTTCAAGCAGGCGTGACAAACCTGCCACGTTCCAGGAAAGGATATTCAACCCGGCAGTCTGACTGGTGGTGGGAATACCGGGGAGGGTCGTACGAGGGGTTGGGGTGGGACTCAAGGGGATAGATATACTATCTCTGTTACTACCTTTTGGTCTTAAAGAGTCAGTGGGAGATGGAAGAGAAAGGTTGTTAGTGACGAGGGTAGGGGAGCACAACGCTGTTGGAATAGAAAAGATTGAATCCATTTGGCTCCCCATAGATCGATTTTTTGGCCCTATTGTAGGTTGACCATCCTTGTGGTCTGTCGAGGTCAATATAGATATAGTACCCTGACCATCAACCTTTCCCAAAATGGGCCCAGATTTCCCTAGTCTTTGTTGGACCAACGATGGCAAGAAAGGTCTAAAGGATTTCCCCCCCGAACATAGGACATAACCACCATCCAAAGGTTCCCTACTAACATAGCCCTTTGGGTCCCTTGGAGGTGTCACGGCGGGCCCATGAGGGGAACTAGGCTTCAGTCAGTCTACACAGTCCAAAGTGCTGAACCTGTTATAGCAGGGAATGTTATATTGGAGCATATGAGTCTCAGCATCATGGATTCCAATTTGACCAAAACCCATTCTCTGTCTGCCTAAATGCACATTGGCTGTATCCCTCCCATGGGTAAATGATCCGGGGGGATAGAAATGAGAGAGGGGGAGGGTATAAATTCCATTAGCGGTGTCCGCCCATCCCCCCTTATGCACATATTGTGGGACCCTTGGATCTTTAAACGTTACAACTACGCAGTCTCCCCTGATGTTCTTCGGACCCTGACCCACCCATGGGACTCTTCGAACCATTAAGATTTCTCCGTTCAGAGTGGATGGCAAGGGTCTATATTTATTCATCCAATGTATTACCTTAAACTTCAGTGATAGGTAGGGTTCAGCTCTATCCTTCGGAAGTTCGGGTACACCTGATAGAACAGCCACGTATGGGCTGCAATCAGGAGGAAGATCGAGTCTCAAAAGGGGCTTAATATTGGAGAGGGTGTCTGGTCTAAGATTAGTCAAGGGGGGTTAGAAAGCTGAGTTGGGAGATCTACCGGGGTGCCCACTATAATGGGAGCAATCGACAGGGGAGGAGGGGCGGGAGGGAGAAGTCTGCCATTCTCACTGGGGACTAATTCCCCAGTGTTCTCAACTGGATTACACTGAGTGATGTTCGCTGTGAGCCTTTTACTCAGAGTGTTAGAAGACAGTGTGTTTGATTTTTGACTAGTTGATATCGCTGTTGAGTGAATTGCAGGGACGGTGTCTGATTGAATCCTTTCAGCTATCGAAGCTAACTTTGATTCGACTGCAGAAAGGCGCCTAACTAGAGGGGACAACCTTCCGTCAATTACGTCGGCCAATTTATCCCAAAAATTACTAGGAAGCAACACACCCATAGTTTCCTCGCTTGTAGTTGGAGGAGTAGAACGTACAGCAGAGTCCTGTATCAAGGTGGTATGTGGGTCTATTCTTCGGGTAGGGGCGTTGGGAGCTGGGTTAGGAGCTTGGGTTCTTTGTTTTTTTTTTAGAGGGATATGTCATTGTAGCACCCCCTCGTTTCTTGGCCTTTACAACTGGGGTGTTTGACCCGGTGATTTTGCTCCTAGCAGATCGATCAGCCATAGACCTTGTTTTGGGACAGTTGGCATTAGGTGCAGGAGCGTGATTGTCATCCTGGGTAGACCCAGTAAGAAACGATTCGGCTAGAGTGGCATCGACAGGGGTCGATGGGTCCCCTATCAATGCTTCAACTGAGTGGCCGCTTGCTAAGGGATGCTCAGGGTTGTTCAGGGGGGGGAGAAGGGGCGAGCGCAATATGTCCCAGTGAGGATCTTTTCCCTAGTAAAGGGTCATGGGATAACCTTCTTTCGGTGGCGGCGATCTCGTAAGCCAGAACGTTGCTTGCTCGGGTTATGAAATTATCCAATGTCCCCATAACATTGCTTCCCTTGTTACCCACCCGTAGAAATCCGGTTGTCGAACGGCCTCAAACGGCCCGCTCTTAGCCCGGTCTTCGCCCCGGTGCGCGTCCCGCTAGCGCAGGTGGGAGGGTGTCTATATGGGAGTGTCAATGTCAATAAGGGGGGGAGGGGCCGAGAAGAGCTTCCAGGTGCGCCCAGTGATGTCCGCCGACTGCACCCTGGTCCTCGCAGTCCCGGCGAACAGACTCCCCCAGCGTCCAGCGCTACAATACCAGCAATTTCCCCGCAGGTCTGGGGATTCAGGTTCTGCAATACTCCTTGGCGGGTAGGTGGAGATTCTACGCCCACGAGCGGCTCCCGCGAAGCGGGGGCCGCGAGGCGTTTAAGTAGTGGAGGGAGGCGGGGCCGAGAAGAGCTTCCAGGTGCGCCCAGTGATGTCCGCCGACTGCACCCTGGTCCTCGCAGTCCCGGCGAACAGACTCGTCCAGCGCTACAATACCAGCAACTTCCCCGCAGGTCTGGGGATTCAGGTTCTGCAATACTCCTTGGCGGGTAGGTGGAGATTCTACGCCCACGAGCGGCACCCCTGGGAAAAACATAACTTTCTAACCATATACCATGCAGTTTGCATGCAGCTCTTTTATGACAGTTCATAAGTCACTGTGGTATATTACCTAGAATTGATATTTATGAACAGAAAGTAAGAAAAGGATCTCCATGACGTGACGAAAACAAAAACCCACTGATCTATCCACATAAATACAGTTCTGTGCTCTGCATGGTACACGTTCTTTGCAGAAGACACAGTAACCCTCTGTGCTACAGTCAAAACTGCCACTACACAAAACTCCCATCTCTCTGTAACAGGAACGTAACTTTTAATAATCAGCATTATCTTGACATTTTTATTGTTGCCTTAATCCTGCTGAAACACACAAGTCATTGTAATGTAGAGGATGCTTTTAAGCCATATTATTTCTTAACAATACCCCCCAACTCATCTTCCCCAAACTCGGTGCCAGGTGCTTACTGCCCTACAATCCGACCCTGTCCATTGCCCAGCTGTTGGTCACCCAAAACAGCATGCGTAAGTTTTGAACTTCAAATGCACGTTCCCAGAATCATAAAAATTAAGTTTTTATTGTCAGGCTTTCTTAAGGTGCTGCTGACAGCTGCTTCAAAGCACTTTTTGGTAGGACAATTAATACATACATAAAACTTGTACATCGGAGTTTCCAAATAAGTAGAGTACATATACATGGCAGGTGCACATGCGGCCTGTGGTAGACAAAATTGTACCAACTACACACCTGAAGATTGTCAGTCTCCCCCACCTGCCTGGTCCGCCTGCCTTCTCATTTTTTTTTTTTTTTTTAAACAACTTTATTGGGATTTTCAAGTGGGGGTGCATCGTAGTACACATTACATTGAGAATTTTAGTTATACAGAGAGCTCAGGATACAATGCAGGCATTATACTCCCGCTGTGCCCCATGTGGTGTTGTCATCGAAGCCTATCCAGAATATCACAATACAAATAAGGAGGTGTTAGAAAAGGTAGACGGACCGGGAGGGTCGGCCGGGGTCAGGAGGAGAGGTCTCCGGGGAGAGCCGTCTCCAGCGATCGTACAGACAAGTAACTTCCCCCCCACAGACAAATACCACACACGGATAAGGTTCAGTGATCTTTATAGGCACTTATTTAAGGTACGGTAAAATGGTACAAGGAGGTCTGGACTCAGGGGTCCCCTCGATTAGAGTCTCGTAAGGTAGGGAAGGGGGTAGCGGGACAGTCTATTTACCAATCAGGTAATTCGGATGAGATGGTGATGAGCTCACAATCCTCGAGCTTGGTGGTTAGGTGGTATGGGCCGCGGCAGCGCCAGCAGGTCCCGGTGCGGATGGTCGGTACCACGGGCCGCGGCAGCGCCAGCAGGTCCCGGTGAGGATGGTCGTTACAACGGGCCGCGGCAGCGCCAGCAGGTCCCAGGAAGATGAAGGTTGCAGAGGGCCGCGGCAGCGCCAGCAGGTCCCGGTGAGGGTGGTCGGTACAACGGGCCGCGGCAGCGCCAGCAGGTCCCAGGAAGATGAAGGTTGCAGAAGGCCGCGGCAGCGCCAGCAGGCAGGACGATGGTTCACAAGAGCGGGCTACGGCAGCGCCAGTAGACCGTCAGGGTTGAGTTCGCTCGGTGTCTCTCGACTCCAGGATACAACTGCCTTCCTGCTCCGGAGCTGCCTCAGTTATAGGGCTGGTGCCCTTTGATGTCCGGACCCTCGCACTTGGAGGTCGGAGGGTCCGGGATGAAGGTGTCCAGACACCCAGCAGGGGGTGGAGCCAGTGCCTGGGGGAGCTGGGAGCGATCGGCACCTGGCGGGGGAGAGCCCTTGACACTTCGGTCTCCCATTGACCTGCCAAGTGGTCCGCTCACCTCCTGGGTGGATAGTGGTGCCGGGATGTCGGGGCCGGCCAGGCCCGGGGTTAGGGTCGAGGGGAGGCCAGGCGGCCGCGTGGTACAGGGTCCAAGATGGCGGCTTGACCCGGCCGGGAAAGCCGGTGGGGCTGGACCACGTGATGAGTAGGGGTCCGAGGGCAGAGGGTCCGTCGGGGGACAGGGTACAGGTGCTGGTCGCGGGGTTATGCCAGGTGGCCCGGAGTCCTGGCCTTGTCGAGCGGGGAGGGCGCGAGCCGTCTGTGAGGCCTGTCCAACATGCGTCCCCCCCAGCTGAAGGCGGGGAGAGTCACCCATCCCCTTGGGGACTCTCTTCGTCGAGGCGGAAAAAGCGGGACAGGCCATCCGCGTTGGCGTGGTCTCGGCCCGGTCGGTGCTCCACAGTGAAGTCCATTCCCTGCAGGGAAATGGACCAGCGCAAGAGTTTTGGGTTCTCCCCCCGCATCTGCATCAGCCATTGCAGGGGTCGATGGTCGGTCTGTACCCGGAAGTGGGTACCGAAGAGATAGGGCCGGAGCTTTTTGAGGGCCCACACCACTGCGAAGGCTTCCCTCTCGATGGTGCTCCAACGCTGTTCTCGGGCCAGGAGACGTCGACTGATGAAGGCCACCGGCTGGTCCTGACCTTCGGGGTTCAACTGAGAGAGGACGGCTCCGATGCCGTGGTCGGAGGCGTCGGTCTGCACCACAAACTCCCGACTGTAATCGGGGGCCTGGAGCACCGGGGCGGTGCACAGGGCGGCCTTCAACTCCTCGAAGGCCGCTTGACAGTCAGGAGTCCAATTGACCCGCTTTGGCTGGTTCTTGGATGTGAGACCCGCATTGTTGCCAGAGGGACTTCATGTACTTCGATATGAAGTTCGTACCTCGGTCGCTGACGACTTCTCGGGGGAAGCCTACCCGGGAGAAGATCCCCATCAGGGCCCGGCCAACCACTGGAGCGGTCACGGTCCGTAGGGGCACCGCCTCGGGATAGCGGGTGGCATGGTCCACTAGTACCAAGATGAACCTGTGTCCTTGTGCCGTGCGAGGGTCCAGCGGCCCCACAATGTCTATCCCCACCCTCTCGAACGGGGTGGTGACCACCGGGAAGGGTTGTAGAGGAGCCTTAAGCTTCCGGCCACTCTTCCCGCTTGCTTGGCATGTGGGGCACGATCGGCAGTGGTTCAGGACGTCATTCCTCATTTTTGGCCAGAAAAAGTGGGTCACCAGTCGACTGTACGTTTTATCTTGGCCCAGGTGCCCAGCCAGGGGGACATCGTGGGCTAGGTTGAGTAGAAAGTCTCGGAAGCGGAGCGGTACCACCAGAACTCGACTGGCCCCCAGCTCGGCGATTCTTTGCTCGCTGTAGAGCAGGTCGTTATCCCAGTAGACCCAGTGGGTTCCGGTGGTGTCCCCGGCGGCTTGGGTGCTGGCTTGTTGGCGAAGTCCCTCGAGGGAGGGACAGGTCTTTTGCTCCTGGCGGAACTGTTCTTGGGTGGGCCCCCCTTCTTGCCGCCACTGAGCCAGATCCGGAAGGTCCTGGGGTTGCGCGTTTTCTTCGGGGGCCGGGTCTGGGAGGTCGGCCTCGCCGTTGTCCTCTACGGGGGCAACCGGGGGCGGAGGTGCCGGCCATTCGGTTTCTTCTGATCGGGGGGCGGCCCGGCCGGCCATGGATCGGGTGGTTATGCAGGCCCAGTCCGGGAGGCCCAGCATCCCCAAGTGCTCTCTTCTCTCGACGGTGGCCCACGGGGAACTCTCGAGGTCATTCCCCAGGAGGCAGTCCACGGGGGCATCGTCCCGGACCGTCACTTTCAGTAGGCCGGAGACCCCTCCCCATTCAAACGGGACGCAGGCCATCTTGCACATGCTTTCAGAGTTATCTGCCGAGCGGACGGGGCAGAGAATGTTCGGCAAGATCTGCTCGGGCTTCACCAGGTGACAGCGGACGGCCGTCACGCTGGCGCCGGTGTCGCGCAAGGCCTCAGCTCTCTGTCCATTAATGGTCACCCACTGACCGTATTTCCTGGTGTTGGCGGGTAGGGGAGCCCGCGGAACCATGTCTCTTCCCCCTAAGCATGCCAGGACCATGGCGGCCGGTTCCCACCCTTGCTGGTCTGGCTCACACTCCTCGGGACCCTCCAACGACTGCTCCTCCCCCAGGGCAGCGGCAGCTACCTGGCGGGGCTTGGGCGTTTGGTTCAGCGGGCAGTTCGGATCGTTGGCGTAGTGGCCTAGTCGCTGGCATCTGTGGCACGTGACGTTGGCTCGGTACCCAGGCCGCAACGGGGGGTTGCCCCGGCCGGCCGGCGGTGGGGTGCTGGCCACGGTTGTTGCTGGTAAGGCGTCTCTCCCCCGCCCTTGGCCTCCTCCTCCTCGAGGACGGTGCTGGCCTTGGTTGCTTCTGTTCTGGTCGTGTGGCCCTTTCCGGCCCACTCGGGTGCTCTCCCACCGGTCAGCTTCGGCGGCGAGCTGCCGGGGGTCAGTCAGCTTACTGTCGAGTAGGTGCTGCCGGAGCTCGACGAAGCAGTTGTTTGACAGGTGTTCCCATACCATGAGGTTGAAGAGCTGTTCGTAGGTGGTGACCTGACTTCCCTTGATCCAACCCTCGAAGGCCCGGCTGAAATAGTTCACGTATTCCACCCAAGTGGTACCTGGGATCCGGGTGCAATCCCTGAACCTCTGGCGGTACATCTCGGGCGTGAGGCCGTAGCGGGTGAGGAGGGCAGCCTTCATGTGGTCGTAGGACGACATCTGGTGATCGGGGAGCTGCAGCAGGGCATCGCGACCCTCGTTGATAAATCTCCCCCAAAGTCCGGCTCCCCAATCACTCCGGTCGATCCGGTGGGAGGTCATTGCGATCTCATAGGCCTTAAACCATTGTTGTATGTCGTCTTCTCGGACATACTCGCGGACCACATCCTTGGGGATGTGAACTTTTTTCTCAGTTGGTCCCGGGGTGTGTGGTCTTTCAGGCACCCCCAAGTCCTTATGCTGTTTGCGCAGTTCTATCTCTGCCAATTGGCGCTCGTGCTCGAGCGTTATCTTTTTCTCTTCCAGCTCTCTCTGTCTCTGTTTTTCTTCTCGCTCCTCTCGAATCCGCATATGCTCGAGGTTGAGTTTCTGTTCAGCTAACTTGAGCTCCCCATCCATTTTGAGTCGTGCCATCTCTAATTCGTGCAGTCTGACTCTGTCTCTTTCTCGTATCTCCTCCGGTGAGAGGCCCGTTCCCCGCTCCTCGGGAGTCGTGGCGTTCCCCTCTGGTGTAACGCTGTTTTGGTCTGGTGTGACGCTGCTTTGGTCGGAGGGTCTTGCGACCCCCGTTTCTGTCCACGACTCAAGGGCGTGCTTTAGGTCATCCTTGGTACTCAGGCCAGTGGTAGCAATGCCAAGTTCTATGCAAAATTGTCTCAGTTCGCGGTGGTTGTACTCTTCTAGTTTCTCCATTTGGAACTTCTCGGTGGGGCTGCTATCTTTGGTCGACATCGTGCTTTGTCGTGGGGTGAGCTACTCTCTGTACGATTACGCGTTGATTCGGATCCCGCCGCTGGCCACCAATGTTAGAAAAGGTAGACGGACCGGGAGGGTCGGCCGGGGTCAGGAGGAGAGGTCTCCGGGGAGAGCCGTCTCCAGCGATCGTACAGACAAGTAACTTCCCCCCCACAGACAAATACCACACACGGATAAGGTTCAGTGATCTTTATAGGCACTTATTTAAGGTACGGTAAAATGGTACAAGGAGGTCTGGACTCAGGGGTCCCCTCGATTAGAGTCTCGTAAGGTAGGGAAGGGGGTAGCGGGACAGTCTATTTACCAATCAGGTAATTCGGATGAGATGGTGATGAGCTCACAATCCTCGAGCTTGGTGGTTAGGTGGTATGGGCCGCGGCAGCGCCAGCAGGTCCCGGTGCGGATGGTCGGTACCACGGGCCGCGGCAGCGCCAGCAGGTCCCGGTGAGGATGGTCGTTACAACGGGCCGCGGCAGCGCCAGCAGGTCCCAGGAAGATGAAGGTTGCAGAGGGCCGCGGCAGCGCCAGCAGGTCCCGGTGAGGGTGGTCGGTACAACGGGCCGCGGCAGCGCCAGCAGGTCCCAGGAAGATGAAGGTTGCAGAAGGCCGCGGCAGCGCCAGCAGGCAGGACGATGGTTCACAAGAGCGGGCTACGGCAGCGCCAGTAGACCGTCAGGGTTGAGTTCGCTCGGTGTCTCTCGACTCCAGGATACAACTGCCTTCCTGCTCCGGAGCTGCCTCAGTTATAGGGCTGGTGCCCTTTGATGTCCGGACCCTCGCACTTGGAGGTCGGAGGGTCCGGGATGAAGGTGTCCAGACACCCAGCAGGGGGTAGAGCCAGTGCCTGGGGGAGCTGGGAGCGATCGGCACCTGGCGGGGGAGAGCCCTTGACACTTCGGTCTCCCATTGACCTGCCAAGTGGTCCGCTCACCTCCTGGGTGGATAGTGGTGCCGGGATGTCGGGGCCGGCCAGGCCCGGGGTTAGGGTCGAGGGGAGGCCAGGCGGCCGCGTGGTACAGGGTCCAAGATGGCGGCTTGACCCGGCCGGGAAAGCCGGTGGGGCTGGACCCCGTGATGAGTAGGGGTCCGAGGGCAGAGGGTCCGTCGGGGGACAGGGTACAGGTGCTGGTCGCGGGGTTATGCCAGGTGGCCCGGAGTCCTGGCCTTGTCGAGCGGGGAGGGCGCGAGCCGTCTGTGAGGCCTGTCCAACAGGAGGCCATCAGTTCCACACAGTGTTATGCAGTACATTCCTAGCCTCCAACCTATCGTGCCCAAAGGGAGCAGTGCCCGCTCAACTGACCCCCATCCCACATCCCACCCGGAACCCACCCTCCTTACCCAACTATGCCACGAAGAAAACAATCTTAGTCTGGGGGGGACTCAGAGCATATCCTTGGGGGGGGGGGGGGGGAAGAAGGGGCGGGCCAGGGCAGAGGTCAAAACCCCCCCAGCTCCCGGTAGGGGAAGGAGAAAGGCCGGTCCACGCAGCACGAAAGGGGGGGACTAAATGGACAGGCAAGACCCTCCCTCAACTTGTGGGGGGGGGTGTGTGCGGGGGGCCCGCCCCACGGCACACACCCCCATCGGATAACAGACACATTCACACTAAACATCACACATCCCCTGACCAGGAGTCAGCCCCACACTCTCGGCCATAACGACCCACCTCTGTCCACCGGTACCACTGCTTATGCGGGGGAATTCCGGGGGGGGCAGCCACCCCAGCCTCCCCCCCTCCCTCCTCCTCCTCCATCTCGCCCTTGAATAATTCGGTCAGATGCGCCCATTCCAGGGAGATCGGTCGTTTGCGCAGCCCTCGACTCTCCTCTCGGTACAGCGCCTCGCGCTCCGCCACTGCCCATCTCAAGACCTCGTCCCTCCAAGCCTCCACACTCGGCGGCGTGCGGGACTTCCACCGCTGTGTTATCAGGCGCTTCGCCAGCATTAATACCAGGTTGGCGAAACGGCGCAACAGCTTTGCTTTCAAGGTGATCGGTAAAAGGCCCAATAAACAAGCCTCTGCAGTATCCCAGGCGGGGCGTTCAGTAATTGTGGTTAAGACATGCGTTATCCCACCCCAGTATCCCCTCAGCGCCGGGCAAAGCCACAGCATGTGTACGAGATCAGCGTCCGGTGCCAGACAGCGGGGGCAAGTTGCAGCCACCGTATTGTACATCCTACTCAGTACATGGGGAGTAAGATACGCCCTGTGGAGGACAAATAATTGAATAGTTTTCAATCTGCAGTTGCGGGACACTTTTTTAGAGTACTTCAATATATAAGCCCATTCTTTGTCACTAAGTGCTCGGGACAGGTCTGTCTCCCACCGTGTCCGGAGAGCGACCACTGAAACCTGAGTATGTTCCCGGAGGCCCCTGTAAAGCCAACGAACCAGACATCGTCCATGGCCTTTATATGGAGAGAGCGCAAAAGGTGGAAGGTAGTGGGTTCTGCTGGTGTCCCCTGCCAGTGCGTCCGAATATAACGGGAAATCGTCGCGTGGAGCAGAAACTGGGTGTCGGGTACCCTGTTAACTCTCACAAAGTCTTCGTGGGACATCAAGTTGCCCTCTTGAAAAAAGGCCCCTATAGTTTCCACCCCCTGTTGTGCCCATGGCCGTACCTGCCCGCCGCGGAGCACTCCCCGTCGCGCAGGGAGGCCGCACAGCGGCATGTTCGGTGAGTATGGATTCCGAATTCTGGCGTATTTACATGCCCGTGCCCAGTAATGAAGCACTATCTTCAGCAGGGCTGGAGGGTCCAATGGCCGAGGAGCACCGGGGCACAGCAGCGACTGCAGGGCACCGCGCGCCAAGTGGGTCGGGGTATAGCCAATTTCAAACAGGTTTTTACCCGCTAGCCAGTAGGCCAACCACTGCAGCTGGCCAGCGATACAATATGCCCTAAAATCGGGTGCACCCATCCCGCCAGCTCCATTTGGTAACCGCAGCTTTGCCAATGCAAGCCTGTCTCCCCCCCTGCCCCAGATCAGCGAGGTCAGCAGAGTATCCAGCTCTCGAAAAATCCAAGCGGGGTACACTACGGGGACGTTGACGAAGTAGTAAAGCAGGCGAGGCAACATCACCATCTTGGATATCGTAACCCGTCCTGCGACGGTGAAGGGCAATGTATTCCAAAATGCAATTTGAGAGCGAATGGAAGAGATTGTGCGTACCAAATTGCCTGCAATGACATCCGGCACGGAACGATATATATTAATCCCCAAGTACCTAAAGGTGACCGGCGCCACTCTGAAGGTTAAGGGCCCGAACCGGAGCTCCTGTGCCACGAACAAGTCGCTGAAAGAGTAGACTACGGACTTGGAAGCATTGAGGCGTAACCCGGAGATCTCTCCGAAGCGGAGAAAAATATCCGCCACCTCCCCCATGTCGGCCTGGAGATCACGAAAGTATAACAGCATATCGTCTGCGTATAGCGAGACTGAATGTACGATGCCCTCCATCAGGATGCCATGGGGAGCCATGACCTGCCGGAGAGTTTGGGCTAACGGTTCAAGCGCCAAGACGAACAATATAGGCGATAGTGGGCACCCCTGGCGTGTACCCCGGAAGATAGGGTAAGCTGAGGAGGAGATCGAGCCTGTTTACGCCCTTGCCATTGGGTCCGTGTAGAGCAACTGGATCCAGGCACATAGTTCTGGGGGGGCACCCATTTTCTTCAATACCTCCAACATGTAAGACCAGCTGAGCGTATCAAAGGCCTGTGAAATGTCAAGGGATAAACACCCCGCTCCCACCGGTCGTGGGCCGGAGGCGTGTAAAATGGCATGAAAGCGCCTGAGATTCAGCGAAGTACTCCGTCGTGGGACAAAACCACATTGGTCCGTGTGGATCAGTTGCGAAAGGAGTGGAAGTAGGCGGTTAGCAAGGAGTTTACTAAGAATTTTGTATTCTGTGTTGAGGAGGGACAGGGGCCTATATGATGACATATCTAAGGGGTCTCTGTCCGGCTTGAGGAGGGAAGTGACGACCGCCTCCCGAGTGGTGGGGGGCAGCCTCCCCTCTGCGAGTGATGATATATAGAGTTGGTGTAGTTTAGTTATCAATAGAGAAGAGAAGGTGGAGTAGAATTCGACGGGCAACCCATCCGAGCCAGGGGTCTTACCCAGGGCTAGCGACTTAAGCGCCACTCTGATCTCGGCTGGCGTAATTGGTGCTTTTAAGTCGTGGATCTCTGTCGCAGAGAACACCGATAAGTCCGCCCGCGCCAGAAACCCAGTTACAATCTCCGTGTCCGGCAGCGGGCGCGCCCCATAGAGTGTCTCGTAATGGGTCCGGAACGCCGAGTTTATCCCCAGTTGGGTTCGGACCTGTCCATATCGTTCGGTGTTAATGGTCAGGATAGGGGTCGGACAGGTCGGGGGGGCAATTAGTCGCGCCAATAACGGGCCCGCCCTATCTGCCGCTGAATGTGTGCGCTGGGTGTATGCCCTGTAATCTAATAAACGAAGGCGCTCTAGGGCTTCCGCATATTTCACTCTGGCTTCCTGTAAGGATGCCTCGGCCTGCGCGACACGCTGGGCCTCTACTTCCTGTTCCTGTAACGCAGCTTCCAATTGGGACAGGTCCCGAACCTCCCTGCGGGCTCCCACCAGGGACCCGAGGGACACTCCCCGTATAGAAACCTTAAAGGCTTCCCACTCTTGGGAGCGTGTTGAAGCGGTACCCTCGTTGACAGTAAAATAGGTGGTGATCGCCCCCTGCAAAGTGTCCCGGAAAACCTGGTTCTCCAACTGGAGGGGCTGCATCCTCCAAGTTGGTATCGGCGCTAGGGAACGGCCCCACCCAAGACACAGTTCAATGGGGTTGTGATCAGACAGGGTTTTGCCCAGATAAGTGCAATGGGAAACTGCCGAGGTCAATACCGGAGAGCCTAAAAAATAGTCCAGGCGTGTATGCAACGGATGAGGAAAAGAGTAGAAGGAATACTCCCTAGCCCCCGGGTGTTGCAGTCTCCAAAGATCCAGCAGATCCCTCCCCCTTGTCCATTGACTCAGGGCCGCAGTTCGGGCCCGCACAGCAGTACCAGCCAAAGGAGGGTGAGATCGATCCAACTCAACATCAAGGACCGCATTCAAATCGCCCCCAAGCAGCCATGGGCAATCACTCCAGTCAGATAAGGCTACGGAGACGCGGGAAAGGAATTCTGCATGATCTACATTAGGGGCATACAATGAGCCTAACACCACTAGCGAGCCATCCAGTAGCCCCCGCAACAACACATATCTACCCTGATCATCAACCCGGCTTTCTACTAAGGAGAAAGGAACCCCTGCACGGATCCACACCGCGGCACCTCTAGAGAAGGCGGAGTAGGAAGTGGCGTAGAACTGTCCCCTCCAGCGTTTTTGCAGTTTCAGGGATTCGGTATGTAGCAGGTGAGTTTCTTGTAGGCATACTATCTGGGCCTTACGACGGTGCAACTGGGCCACTATTCTGTGGCGTTTGTGGATGGAGCCCATACCCCGTACATTCCAGGATATCAAAACATAGGACTTAGGGATCGACATCATGACGGGAGACAACCCTTCCCCATCTCAGCCCCCCTCCGCCCCCATCCCATCCCCTCCCCCCCATTCCGACATCCCCCAGACCATGTGGCAAACCTGTAAACAAAAACATTGTTATCCAATACTGGGTCCAACGCCCCAACCACGTTCGACCAAACTGTAAACAAAACATGATTACCAAATCTAAACCAGTGCTATCGCTTAATGGGGAGTTGATTAAGAGCACACTAAGAAATCAGTAACGCATTCAAATCGTGGAAGTGCCCAAGACAGGGCGGGCCGGGGAGCTATCTATACTTGACCAGATTACACAATATAATCCAATGCGCCACTAAGGTGGGCCGTGTACATAGGAGCTGGCATCAATGAGCTGTGCAGGAGTGTATATTTCCAAGCGCACCCACGGAGAGCAAGGCACACAAACAGAGTCGACATCCATCGTATCAACCCGGTAGACTCTCCAGGGGGTCTTTGCTAAGGTGAGTGGAATCCGAGGGGAACAGCGCCACACTTCCCTCCTAGTCACAGTCCGTGGAGTTGCCTGGGGAAGGGCTAGTACTGATCGCGGGCCTGGAGGAGTGAAAGGAGGAGGCCGAGCACAGCGCCGCACGCTGACCCTCTCGAATCTGCTGCTGCGGCGGAGCGCCAGAGGACGTATTCTGCGTCAGCATAGTCTGTTTCCGTCGTCGTGGGGGTCTCTGGGACCGTGGCGCCGTTGAGTCCAACCTCCTACCCGGGAGAACATCCGGGAAGTTTCTGTCCAGCCAGTCCCACGCGCTTTCCGGCATGTCGAAAAAGAGGGAACGTTGTTGATGAACCACCTTCAGCTTGGCCGGGAAAAGCAGCGCAAAGGGGAGACCCGCTGCGCGTATTCGTGCCTTCACGTCCATGAAAGAGAAGCGCTTCCGCTGCACCGCCTGCGTGTAGTCTGGGAAGATAAGGATGGTAGTATTATCAACACGCAGTGGTCCACTGTCCCGGGCAGCGCGCAGGAGATGATCGCGATCTCTATAATTAAGGATACGGGCTAGTAGAGGGCGGGGGTTGGCCCCCGGCGGGGGACGCCCCGCAGGGACCCGATGCGCCCTTTCCACAGTGAAGTGAGGGGAGAGACCAGTAGGGGCCACCACCGTTTTCAGCCAGCTTTCAATATGGACCGTGGGGTTTGGGCCCTCCACGCCCTCCGGATACCCCACTATCCGGAGGTTGTTGCGTCGCGCGCGCCCTTCCGCATCGTCCGCACGCGCCTGTAGTGCGTCGATCTCCTGGCGCATGCGGGTGAGTTGTTCGGTGTGGGTTGCCACCTGGGACACCATAGGCTCCACTTTCTGGTCCGTATGCCGCACCTTGTCCGCCAACTTCCGGTGGTCATCTTTCAGGAGACCCAGGTCTACGGATATCACTCCCAGCTGGCCCTCCAGTGACGAGCGAGTGTCTCTGATTTCTTTCAGTATCATATCCAGTTTATCAGGAGGGGTCGCTGGCAGTTCCCCACCTGACACTCGGGCCGGACGAACATCAGAACCGGCCAGGGGACGGGGTGCGGCGTCCAGACGGGCATGCCTGTGTCTTGAGCCGGACTCTGCCCATAACGGTACTCAGGCGGAGGGTAGGCAGCACGGCGGGGTATCGGGGCGCGCCTCCCCTGATGCACGCCCCAGGAGCCACCAGCCAAGCCCCCAAACGCACCTTCACAGTCGCTCCTGGTACAGCCGCTAGACTTCACCAATAAGTCCAGGCAGTAGGCAGGTGCAGTCAGCTAGCCCGGAGGGTCACGCGAGGAACGAGTCACCCAACAGGATAGGAGGTGATCCGTGTCGCCCACCGGCTGCCCGGGCGTGGAGAGTCTTAGTGTTTCCGTTCTCTCCCAAGCAGGATCTTGGGCCCCAAGCTCCACCAGCCACCACTACCGGCAATCTCCAAAGGGTGTTATGAGGCTCGGGGCACGGTGGCGCCGCCCCCGGACCCCACCACCCCCCGCCAGGCCAGGTACATTGTCTAGGTGGGTGGGTACTCACGGGCTCCGGTCACGTCGATGTTGGGCAGGTGGTGTCTCTCGCGCCCCTACAGCCGCTCCAGGGGGACACCCACAGTCCCGCTCATCCGCCAGGAATCTGCAGTGTCCACAGGGAGTCCCCCGTCGCTGTCTCGGTCCAACAGTCTCACCGGGATGCAACTCTGGCGCCCTCGGGCCCCCGGCCCCCACACA
Source organism: Triturus cristatus (assembly GCF_964204655.1). Classification (NCBI taxonomy): domain Eukaryota; kingdom Metazoa; phylum Chordata; class Amphibia; order Caudata; family Salamandridae; genus Triturus; species Triturus cristatus. Next base: position 992,436,816 of record NC_140585.1, on the reverse strand, counting down.
GCAGTCTCAGCGTGAAGGTGTCACTGGCCGAACCCCCCCAGTTTGCAGGATTGCCGCGTCTTGCCGCCTCAGGTCGCAGGGTGTAGTGTGTACCTGGGTGTCACTGACCACGGGGGTCTGCCAGGTCGAGCGTCGCTCCTCACCACACGGGGGCCCACAGAGCGGGGGCAGGCAGGTCGAGCCCCTCAACTGCGTCTTCACGCGTAGGGATCAAGTGCAGGCAGGCGGGGCACTTCAAAGGCCGCACAGCAGCGAGCAGACACCAGGCCGCAGACCAGGGGGCACGGTGCCAGTCAGCGCCGCACGTCGGGTCACGTCTCACGGCTCAGGTCACACTCCAGCTCCGCCGCTTCAGCTCGCCTTCGTCATCACAGGCCAGGATCAGCGCGCCGCCGGCAACAATGTCCCAGCCGGCGGCGGCGAGTTGCGAGGCTGCCGTGCGATCACCGGACAGTTCCCTACACGATCACGGCATAATCCGGGAGCCGGATTGTGGCCCAGCTCCCCGGGATGTGCGCAATGACAGGATTCGGAAGCTCCCCGGCCCGGAGCTCGTCGTTTACACGTCCGCCATCGCCGACTGCTAGCCACGCCCCCCCCCCCGCCTGCCTTCTCATGATGGAGAACAGCACTCTGAGAACACACTTTAGTAGAATTCAAATTGTAGATAAAATCACTAGCATGCAGAGACCGCATATGTCACAATGCTGTTCAAGCACTGGGCCCCGAATGTGGTGCCACACCCTGACAAAGGCACAAAGCGATGAGTGTTAGTTCGGTCACTGAGGGAGGTCACCCCAGCACCAGCAGCACAGTGGAGTGGATAGAGAGAGGCCCATTGCTCTTGCGTGATTGTGCCATTGCCAATTTAATTTGGATGTGTGCTTTGAGCTCTGGGCCCTGTTTGTGCTCTCACATACTCCCTCCTCCTGAACCCAGTAATCTTGATAAAAATAACACATGATTACCGGCAGCAGAATCAATTATGCTGCGTCGTAAATAACAGAGCAATTATTTACAGGGGTGTTGCACCCCGTACAGCCCCCTGAAGCAGTGCCCCTGCTCGACCTTCCCCAATGCCGGTCCTGATGTTTACGCTCCCCAGCGGGGCATCATCCGACGCAGACTCCGGCGCCCTGCCTTCCAGGCAGGAACCTGAGCCGATTCCTCTGGGCTGGACTCGGGGAGGATTGGGAGGGGTTGCTGGACCCTGAGGAATACCAGCATTTAGATTCCAAAATGGACTGGTGTAAGGACTTGACAGAGGCTAATGGACTGGACACTTCTGCAGATACTGAAATGCTTTTTCACTCTACTGTGGGTACGAAGGAGGGAGCATCCTTTGCAGTGGTGGTGAAAAGGATGACTGAGATTTGGACTGGATACCACCGACTCGCTAGGGAGAGCGGTTTCCATGACAATAGCCCTATGGCGCCACGCTGGCTGAGAACAACTGTTTTTTTTCAGAGGATGTCCAAGCCTTGCATATGTCATGTCCTTTGATTGCTCCTGTCTCTTCAGAGACCAGGAGGATTCAGCACTGGAGCGCTTTAAGGACAGCAGGGCTACGGCCAGGTCCTTGACCCTTTCCATGGCCCCTCGTCAACCCCAATCTGCCTTTCGCAGGTACAAAAGGGACTTCAGATGCTTATATACCTGCCTAACCACCACGGCGCGAGCTTTCTAGCCTCTGTGTGGCAGAGGGTACAGTACCCACAGGCCCTGTGGGTTGGGCTGCAGTAGTTCAGGCTAGTAAACCCCCCCCCCCCCCGCCAGCCGCAGCCCCCAAACCTTATTAGTCTTTTCTCTTAATATCATGGGAACCCAGTGGAAGGCAAAATACGCCATTACCTGCACCACTGAAGGTCTATAACATCAGACCAATGGGATCTTCAAATTGTCCGAAGGGGCTGCTCCCTCCACTTCATGGCTATCCCTCCACCCTTACCACCTGCTTGCGACAGGCTCATGGAGGACCATCTTACTTTGCTTCGCCAGGAAGTGACAGCTTTCTTGGCTAATGGAGCCATAGGGAGAGTGTCGACACCAGAAGTAGATCATGGTTGCTATTCCCTCTACTTTCTGGTGCCCAAGAAGGACGGAGGCCTCAGTCCTATCCTAGATTTGTGCCTGCTCAATCTTTTCCTCAAGAAGTTCAAAATGCTCAAGCTTGCTCAAATCCTGTCTGCCCTGGACCCAGGAGACTGGATTGCAACATTGGACTTGCAGGATGCATATTTCCACATTCCCGTCCTGTCTACCCATAGGCGTTACTTGCGGTTCACTGTGTCACAAGCACTTTCAGTTTGCCGTGCTTCCTCTTGGCCTTACCAGCAACCCTGGTGTGTTCACTAAGGTGATGGTGGTGATTGCGGTGATTGCAGCTCCTGTGCGGAGATCAGGGGTGCGAGTCTTCTCCTATCTTGAGGTGTAACTATTGAAGGCGTACTCACCCCAGGCTGTCATCTTGCACCTGAGGATTACTTCGGACCTCATGCGTTCACTAGCTTTACTATCAATGTGCTGAAGTCACACCTGACTCCCTCACAGACTCTCCATTTCATCAGAGCTGTTCTGGACTCGGTGCAGTTTCAGGCCTATCCTCCCAAATGGCAAGTCCAGGATATTCCGGCTATTATACCGGTGTATCAGCCTGTATCCTGGATTTTGGTGAGACTGACTTTGAGGCTGCTATGCTTCATTACCGCCTTCATTCTGTGTGTCACATCCTCGCTGGCATTTGAGGTCTCTGCAGTGGAACTTGAGGTTCTAGTGGACACAGCATCGGGGAAATCTCTCTGACATGGTTAAGATCTTGGAGGAAACTTCAAACAATCTGCACTTGTGGCCGACAAACCATGATTGGATCTGCGGCAGACCCCTCTCCCCTCCCCAATCAGATCTGACAGTGGTGACAAATGCGTCACTCTTGGGATGGAGAGTCCTTCTGGGAGAGGTGGAGGTCAGAAGTCTCTGGTCTCCGGCAGAATTCAGACTCTGCATCAACCTTTGAAAGCCTTTCTACCCTTTATCAAGGGAAAGCTAGTGCAGGTGTTCACCAATAACGCCACCGCCATGTGGTATTGCAACAAACAGGGCGGGTAGGGTTGTGGTCCCTTTGTCAAGAGGCCTTGCGTGTCTCTGGGCATCGTTGCAACAGCAGGGCATATCCCTGGTGGTTCAACACCTGACTGGTTCTCTGAACACCAGGGCAGACAAACTCAGACGAAGATGCTTAGCAGATCACAAATGGCATCTCCATCTGGAGATGGGACAAGGTCTCTTTCTGCAGTGGGGAGAGCCTTGGTTAGATCTGTTCACCACTGCCAAGAACGCCCAGTGTCAGTAATTCTGCCTACTGGAGTTTCCAAGGCGGCTCTCTCTCTCAGACGCTTTTCATTTCAAGTGGAGCTAAGGCCTCCTGTGCGCATTTCTGACTACACCACTTCTGCCCAGAGTTCTGAAGAAGATCAGGAATGACCGGGCCCAAGTTATCCTTGTGACTCATAACAGGACTCCGAGAGATTGGTATCTCGAGCTGTTGAGCATGGCCATCGGTCCTCAAATCAGACTGCCCCTTCAAGACGATACTCTTTCGCAGCAGTAGTGGAGTAGTTCTCCACCTGAATCTGTCAACGCTCCACCTTCTTGCATGGAGATTGGGTGGCGACCGTTAACAGCTTTCGACCTGCCCGAAACCCGCAAAGTTATTCTGGCAGCCAGGCGTCCCACCACCAAATAGGTATACACCTGCTATGGGGCAAGTTTGTGACATGGTGTGCTAAAAAGCATGTCGACCACCTTTCTGCTCATTTTTCTCAGGTTCTTCTAGTTATTTTATCCCTTGCCCAGCAAGGTTCTTCTTTGGGCACCTTAAAGGGCTTCCTTTCTTGCTATATCAGCCTTTATGCGATTGCCAGACTAGCCATCTCTCTTTAAATCCTCTATTGTGCGTAGGTTCTTGAAAGGTTTGCAACGTATGTTTCCTCATTCACCCTTCATCAAGCCTCAGTGGAAACTTAATATAATCCTGACGATCCTGATGTGTGCTTTTTTTGAGCCCTTGCACAATTGTCCTCTCGGACTCCTTACCATCAAGACTGCCTTTTGAGGGTCAGTGAGCTTCAGGCTTTTGTCACCCAAGCCTACTTACTTGAAATCTACCCAGACAAGCTGGTTCTACATACTAGAGCTTCATTTCTGCCGAAAGTTGTCACTTCCTTTCCTGTAGGCCAGTCCATTACCCTGCCTACTTCTTACACTCTGCCGTATCCCTCTGAAGAAGAGATGCGACTTCTTCGACTGGTCCCAAAAAGACCATTGTTGTTCTACCTTGACAGCAAAGGCAGAGTTCTGGGTGGACAACTAACTCTTGGTAGGCTATGTCGGCATGAAGAAGGAAAAGGCACTGCAGCAGCAGACCATCTCCTGATGTATCGTGCTCTGCATTCAAATCTGCTATGCTTTGGCCAAGAAGCAAACCCCTGAGGGCTTGCATGTTCATTCCACCAGTGCCAAGGCTGCCATCACTTCAATAGCATGCGAATCCCCTGTCCTGTACATCTGCCAGACAGCAACATGGAATTCTCTGCACACGTTAACAAAACACTACTGCCTGGACAGTCGGGTCTGTCGGGACAGGCACTTTGCCCATTCTGTCCTGCAGACCTTTTTGGCATGAAATTGTTTCACAGACCCACCCCCAGGAAGGTATTGCTTGGATATCTATTTTAAAGTAAGGAATCTGCGTCTAGAAGTCTCTATACGATGATCAAGTTACTTACCTTTGGTAACGCCTTATCTGGTAGACTCTATCTAGCTGCAGAATCCTTACCAATGCTTTGCCAACAGTTTTCTAGGAACAGGGTGGATCCTGTTTCAGGCCCCTAGTTTTCCACATCATTGGTCAGTGTTCTTTGTGGCTTTACGCAGGAAAGTCGAGAAAAGAAACTGTTAGCGTGCTGGGGTGCGCCTATATAGACACCACACACATCATTTCTGGCGCTGAACCAAATGACAGCACCTACTGGTGTGCAGGGATACTGCTCACAAAAAATTTCCAGACCCCATAGAATTAATTCTTGGCTAAGGAATCTGCGGCTATATAGAGTCACTACCAGATAAGGCTTTACCGAAGGTAAGTAACTTGCTTGTGGCACTTAGTGCAAATAGGGGTTTGGAGGGACTGTAACATTTGCACCCTTGACCCTGTTTCAGGTCAGGCCGCTCCCCCGCCGCATCAGCACACCCTGCTGGTGCCGTGTCCCTGCCCCTCGCTACTGCTGCTACTGCTGGAAGTTCGAGGCCCCCCCTCCACCCGCAGCCTCCCACCTGCGCCTCATCCCTGGTGGCCCAGTGGTGGGCTGTAAGTATTGTAAGTATTGTTCTGCCTGTTTCTGTCTGCTTTCTCTCTTTTTTTGCTCATTTCCCGCCGCTGCGACCCCGCCCCCCTCCCTCCCATTGGCTCCCGCTACCCGCCTCCCAGCTGCTCCTCCCTCCCTCCACCCCTTCTTAATACAGGCCGCTGTGCGGTCGCGCTGCTGGCATGCCGGGGGCGTGCCAGAGGCAAGCCCGTCTGCGCCTGGACCGTGCCCAGCGCCAGAACCCCTGGCCCCCGACAGGCGCACGCCGGACCTTCGACGCCGCCACCCTCCTCGCACTCAACACCGGCCGCTCTACTGCCTGCTACCAAGCCACCCCGAAGCGCACTCACGGACCATTCTCCTGCCAAAACTGCTGCTACTCCATTACCCGAACCACCGCCTCCCACACCAGCCCAGGAAACAACAACGACCTCAAGTGCATCCTACTCAACACCCGCTCCGTACACAAGCACGCCATCGAACTCTGGGACCTCCTCGATTCAACAGCCCCGGACGTCGCGTTCCTGACGGAAACCTGGATGAACGCCTCCTAGGCCCCTGACATCGCCATTGCCATCCCGGACGGCTACAAAATCATCCGGAGGGACCGTACCAACAAGCCCGGAGGAGGAGTCGCCATCGTCCACAGGAACACCCTCAGAGTCACGTCCAGCACCGAAGAAACTCTCAGCACCGCCGAGCACCTACACTTCCAGATCCACACCGACCCCAAGACCACCCTCAGAGGAACACTCATCTACAGACCACCGGGTCCACGCCCACAATTCAACGAATCCATCGCCGACTTCGTCAGCACGCACGCCCTCGCCACCACAGACTACATCCTCCTGGGGGACCTGAACTTCCACCTGGAGAACAAAAACGACAACAACACCAACACCCTGCTCAACAACCTCTCCAACTTCGGACTGAAGCAACTAGTGAACACCCTGACCCACCACGCAGGCCACACGCTGGACCCCATCTTCTCCGCCAGCACCACCACTCTCCACTGGACCGACCACCGATGCATCCACTTCTCCTACAAGAAACTCACTGACCAGCTGACTGCCGCCCTCGCCCAGGGCCCCCCGGCCAACGCCTCGGACACCAACACCGCCGCCCGAAACCCCACACAGTGGATCAGCAACTGCGCCGACACCCTCGCCCCTATCAAGAACCCTCAGAACAAGCACAACAGCAGGAGAACCACCTGGTTCACCACAGACCTCAAGGACTCCAAAAAAAAACACCGAACTCTAGAGAAAGCCTGGCACCAAGAGCGTACTGCGGAAAACCTCGAGGCCCTTAAGACCGCCACACGCAAACACTACCAGCTCATCTGCATCGCCAAGAGAACGGCCTTCAGAGAGTGCATAGACAACAACGCGCACAACAGCAAGGAGCTCTTCAGCATCGTGAAGGAACTCTCCAACCCAAGCTCCAACGACATCCCCCCCCCCTCACAGGACCTCTGCGACTCCCTCGCGGCCTTCTTCCACTGCAAGATCTCTGACATACACGACAGCTTCGCAAACCAGACTCCTCCACCAGCCGCAGAACCAACGCCCACCACCGCCCTCCTCAGTCGCTGGACCCCCGTCAACACCGAAGACGTCACCCAGATCATGAACACCATCCACTCCGGCTCTCCATCCGACCCCGTGCCCTCACCACATCTTCAACAAAGCAGACACCAACATCGCACCCTACCTCCGAGACATCATCAACAGCTCCTTCGAATCTGCCACCTTCCCTGAGAGTTGGAAACACGCTGAAATCAACGCCCTCCTTAAGAAGCCGACAGCAGACCCCAAGGACCTCAAGAATTTCCGGCCCATCTCCCTGCTCCCCTTCCCGGCGAAGGTCACCGAGAAAGCAGTCAACAAGCAACTGACCAAATCCTCGAAACCAACGGCTCCCTCGACCCGTCCCAGTCTGGCTTCCGCAGCAACCACAGCACCGAGACCACCCTCATCGCCGCCACCGACGACATCAGAACCCTGCTCGACAACGGAGAAACCGCAGCCCTCATCCTCCTAGACCTCTCAGCTGCCTTCGACACGGTCTGCCACCGCACCCTAAAAACACGCCTCCACAACACAGGGATCCAGGGAAAGGCCCTGGACTGGATCTCCTCCTTCCTCACCGACAGAACCCAGAGAGTCTGCCTACCCCCATTCCACTCAGAGGCCTCCAAGATCATCTGCGGCGTACCCCAAGGCTCATCACTCAGCCCGACGCTCTTAAACATCTACATGAGCCCCCTCGCCGACATCGTCCGCGCACACGACCTCAACATCATCTCCTACGCCGACAACACCCATGACCAAGCAAGTCAACGCCATCTCCTCCTCCTGCTTCAACACCCTCCGCATGCTACAAAAGATCTTCAAATGGATCCCCACGGAAACAAGAAGGACTGTCACCCAAGCCCTCGACACAAGCCGGCTCGACTATGGCAACGCACTCTATGCAGGGACAACGGCCAAGCTACAGAAAAGACTGCAACGCATACAGAATGCCTCCGCACGCCTCATCCTGGACATCCCCCACCACAGCCACATCACCGCCCACCTGAGAGACCTGCACTGGCTCCCCGTCAACAAGAGTATCACGTTCAAGCTCCTCACCCACGCACACAAAGCGCTCCGTAACGCCGGACTCCAATACCTCAACAAACGCCTAAAGCGCTCCGTAACGCCGGACTCCAATACCTCAACAAACGCCTCTGGTTCTACGCCCCGACTCGCCAACTCCGCTCAGCCAGCCTCGCCCTCGCCACCGTACCACGCACCAGAAGAACAACAACAGGCGGCAGATCTTTCTCCTACCTCGCCGCCAAGACCTGGAACTCCCTCCCCACCCACCTCCGACTGACCCAAGACCTTCTCACCTTCAGGAGACACCTCAAGACCTGGCTGTTCGAGCAGTAGCAGCACCCCGTCCCCCACCCTCAGCGCCTTGAAATCCTCGCGGGCGAGTAGTGCGCTCTATAAATGTACTGATTGATTGATTGATTGCACCAAGGGTTTTGAGTACCCACATCTGCAAGTTATTATTTTTTGGGGGGGAGATATGGGGACAATGCACTCATTTGATATTTAAAAGATAAATGTGAGCATAATTTTCGGACATTGATTGACATTTGGAATAGCAAAGTAAAAACAAATAGAATATACGGTGATAAATTGGGGTGTATATCAAATAAGCATTTTTTTAACACTTTCCTCATTAAGTCCACATTTGCCAATTTCTGAAGTCCATAATTACGGAAGGCCTCATGCTTGAAAAGTAACTATTACAGTAGTTTTTTAAAGTTGTCAAACGTTATTCATTAAACACTTTTCAGCAGTAGGTGGTTAGATGGTGAAAGTACTCTCATACAAATCATACATATTGACTTCGCTTAGAACAAAAGATAAAACACGTTTTTACTGTTGTAATATATTAATACAAAAATAAGGAAGATGGAGGGGACATTGGGTCAGCTACGAAGCTATTAAAAGGAAATCAAATACAAGAAAACATTAGGGAAAATATCTCTCATGTCACATCCAAAGACATTGTGGAAGGTTTCATCTTGATTTCATTGTGTACTCGTAGTGTCCTCCAAAAATTCCCATTACTACTACCCTCACCCTCATTAATGTAAATATTGGATGGTGCCCATTCCTTGATGGACACCATCTTTATCAATGCTAGATCCATCAAAATTATCACACCTGGCCCATGTTGTTCAGTTAATCATGCTAACAGTTTATTGTTTAGGGTATCTCCCTGCTCTCTATTTCTGTTTTATCCATGTAAATTATATTAAAATTCATCTAGATCTTAGACATTCCTGGCAGTGATTGTGGCATGTAGAATTTCTACTTGATGATTCCTCAAGTTTGTTTACTGGTTGTCTCTTACTGATCATACCCGTAACGGTCTTTGGCTACTGCCTTGAAGGGCTTCTGTCTGCGGTTTGCCCTGGAATGCCTTCAGTATTTGGTCCCTCCTTGGATTTTTATAGCTTTATCAATATGAGCAGAGCTCTCTCTTTAATTGGAGACCAAAGGCACCATCTGGCACTGAACTGGGGGAGTCTGGCATGCCTAAAGTAGTATTGTGTTATATTTTCAGACATAGCTAGCCTTTTCTTATTTCCAAGCTCTTCTCATAATGTTGTGATTGTTACCTTTTGGTTGTCAAGCAATGTTAGTAACTGCCTTGTAATTTCTGTACTTTGCCAAAGTGCTATATACAGGATTGATCGTCGCCTTACTCCTCTATTTTCATCGAATTATCAGTATCATTTAAGGTGGTTGCATGCATAAATACATTCACAGGGGTTGAATTCTTGCCATTTTTGTCCATGAATTGTCATAATTGTTCTTTGGTGACCCTTTTATCTGATGTTACATGTGAAATTCTTACCCCCAATCAAATAGCTCCAACTCATTTTTAATTGGAGCCTTCTCCTCGCAAGGGTGTGTTCTTGGGACATCTGGTGTGAAGCCCAGTGGGTTATCAGCATGGAAGAGAAACTTGACCTTCCCTCGCCAGACTTTCAATACATCTTTGGTCTCTGCTAAAAATATCCTCATTTATGCTCTATGACTATCCAAAATCTGCAACAAACTTGATGTTACATTAGTTAATGGGTATGAATGGGTGTTTATTTATTCGGAAAAGCGTGGACACAGGGAATTAGGTTTCCTGTTTCTTCCTACATCCATTTGGGGAACATTTCAAAATGTCCTTGATCATTATTCTGGTCCAATGATACTATGGTAGGGTTGTAGTTTTCCATTCGCATTAAGCAGTTACTTTGCTTAACCTAGGCATACTTGATGCTCCACATGGCATCCCAACATGTGGGCTTTCACACTACCCTGAATCTTGCTGCTTTGTTCTGAATTATCAGTGTGATACGAAGGGCCTGATTTATATGTTGGTGGAGAGGAAACTCTGACCCGGTGGCGACAAAGTTCAGTCTCAGCTAACATAATGGTCCGCCTCCCAGATTTAGAGTTGGGCGGACAATAGGTTTGACGACAGCAGACTACTCCAATGGGGGGGGGGGGGGGGCATTTTTTTTTATTTTCAAAGATAAAATCCTGCCCAGGTATTTTCTTTTTGAAAATAAAAAAAAGCATTTTTGATGTTGGGCTGCGTCACAGCGATTCCTGAAAATGCACGAGCTATCCGGAGGGGCAGCGGGCATCTCTAAATACAGTGGGTGGAGTAACATCAGCATGGGGAGTATAGTACTTGGCCATAGCAATGGTAGGTACTCCGTTTTCCAAAATCTAAATCAAGCTCTAGGCTACTGGGTTAATAACAGTCAGCTAAACCAAGTGCACTTTGCAAAAGAAAAGGATTTTTTTTCTTCTTGTAGTCTTTCCTCGGGGTGGCTCTCCGGCAATAACTGTTTAAGTCAAAACAAAAGTAAAGGAACTGCAAAGTTCTTTGCAGCAGGGATGGTGTCACATAGCAGGCTGATCCTTTATTCTTCTTGGTCTTCTCCTCAGTTCTTTGAGAATATTGGAGCCTGGATCCTCCCGACCTCTCCCACCGGTTCAGTTGTGTAGCGAAGGGGAAAAACAAAGAGACACAGCCAGGAGTTACTGCCAGGCTAGGGGTTTCTCAGTGTGTGCTACCGTCACCAGAATACAGTGGACAGTGAGGGAGGGGCGTGAGGGGAAAAATCCGTCGTGGTGCAGATAAACAAAGCAATTAAACACACGCGTGACCTAATTCCCCGTGCCTCCCCACCAAAACGATCCTCCCAAGGGTACTTGCCTTGTACCACGGCCCGTGTCCAGGACCGTGGTGTAGGGAGCCGGGTCGTCCTCTTTCCTCAATGAGCCACCGGGCTTGATCGTGGTGTACAGTGCTCTCTCCTGGGTCTCCGCCCTCTTCTCGTCACCGCCCGGGTCTGCCTCCTCTGCTTCGTCCTGCTTGCTCCTCCGGTCTCCTCCTGCTGTCTCCGATCCACCTCTTCCTCCGTCTCACCGCGTTTTGGGTCGTCCCCTCTTAATGACGTCAGGAGGCCTCCCTCGTCTTCCTCACCCGAAGCTAGACCGCTCACCCTTTCTGGTCCGCAGAGGGAATCGCCACACTTCCGGTGTGCTTCGTGCTTCGTGCCGCTCCTCCTTACATTTCTCCCCCCTCAGGAATGGACGTTGGGGCAGTTCAGTGAAAGGGTGCCGTGACAGATAGTCAGCTCATATTTTCTTCGCCCTCGGCATGTGTATGGTCTGGAACGAGAAAGGTTGTAATGCTAAGAACCAGCGAAGGATTCGAGGGTTGGTATCTTTATTGTGTGTCAACCAGGTGAGAGGGGCATGATCTGTGAGAACAAGAAACGAGCGTCCCAACACGTAATATTTTAGTGCTTCTATGGCCCATTTTATGGCTAGGCACTCTTTCTCGATGGTGGAATAATGTGTGTCACGTACATAGAGCTTTCTGCTAATGAAGAGGAGTGGCTTGAGGTCATCGTTCGCATCTGGTTGGTATAATACAGCACCTAGACCCACTCCGGAACAAATGTTTTGTGAAAATCGGAGCAGTGCAATACCGAAGCTGTACAGATAGCTTTTTTCAAGGCATAAAAACTTTTTTCTTGTTCAGGAGTCCAAGTAACTATGGCGGGCGGTTGTTTCTTTAAGAGGTCTGTAAGGGGGCTAGCCAAGGAGGAAAAGTGTGGAAGGAACCTCTGATAGTAACCTATAAAACCTAAAAAGGAGCGGACCTCTTGTTTTTGAGGGGTAAGGTATTGCCATAATCGCCTCGACTTAGTCAATTTGTGGTTTGATAAGACCTTCCTGTATGGTATACCCAAGATACTGAATGGTGTTTGTGCCTAGTAGGGATTTCTTTTGGTTTATAGTGAGGCCTGCTGTTCAGATGGCGGTGAATATGTAGCCTAGATGCCGTAAATGGTCCTCCCAGGTGGGGCTAAATACGACTATGTCGTCTAGGTATGCAGAGGTGTACTCGCTGTGGGGCTTCAGGATCCTGTCCAATAGGCGTTGGAATGTGGCAGGCGCCCCGTGCAGTCTGAATGGGAGCACTTTAAAGTGATATAGACCATAGGGGGTTGAAAAGGTGTTTTTTTTCTCTGGCTTGGGGTGACAAGGGGATCTGCCAATAGCCCTTGGTTAAGTCAAGGTTCGACATATATCGGGCCTTTCCTAGGCGTTCAATAAGTTCATCTATGCGGGGCATGGGATAGGTGTCGAACTTGGTTATTGCGTTCACTTGCCTGAAATCTATGCAGAAGCGTATGCTGCCATCGGGTTTGGGCACAATTACTACCGAGGAGCACCAGTTGCTTTGCGATGGTTCTATGATATGAGACTGTAGCATGGCTGTCACTTTCTTCTCTACTGCCTCCCTCCGGGCTACTGGTATTCAGTAAGGCTTTTGCTTCACTACTTTCTTGTCTAAGGATACTATGTCATGTTGTACCAGTGAAGTCAAACCGGGGACGGTGGAAAGGAGCCCTGGAAAGGAGTCTAACAAACCCCTTATTTGAGTAGTTTTTTTTGGTGACAAGATGTCCCCAGTTGGTACTGTCTCAATTCTGGTTTCCTCTGTGGGTAAGGACGGGATGTTTATGGGTTTGTTGGTGCTCACAAGGTGTACAGGTGTTCCTGGAGTGTTTGTCTTACGGGGTTCCTCCCATTTTTTTAAGTGGTTTACATGGTAGATCTGTTTGCCTCCAACCCGCTGAGGTAGAAGAACGCTGTAAGTGACAGGGGTGATCTGTTTTTCAATGACAAAGGGTCCCTGCCACTGGGTCAGCAACTTGTTCTCGGTGGAAGGCAATAAAAGTAGCACCTTATCCCTAGGACTGAACTCCCTCAAACTACTATTTCTATTGTGGTATGTCTTTTGTTTTCGTTGAGCCTCCTCCATGTATTCGTGTACCAACCCCCATATCCGAGTCAACGTGTCTTTGAGGTCGGCTGCATACTTCAACAAGGGTTTTCCTTCCTCTTCCTCCTCCTCCCATTGTTCCACAGCCATGTCGAGTAAAGACTGTGGTTTTCTCCCGAAAAGAACTTCAAAAGGTGAAAGGCCAGTGGATCTTTGTTCATGCGATCTTATGGCGAATAGAATCAGGTGCAATTTGTGGTCCCAATCCTTCCCAGATTCCGAAATGACCTTGCGGAGCGTCCTGAAACCAATTTTAAAAGGCCTGGGGTATTCGTACGTGTAGACCAGCTTTAACTAGGTTATTACAGTTAGAAAATGAATCTGTTATCTTTGCTGTATCTAGTTTCCTAAAACTGGTTATCAAATTTCGGAACTCAATGTAATCAATACGAGTATTAACCCTATATTTTAGATCTTGTTTCTCGAGGAATACTAGTTTCTTTTTAAATGGACTTTTACGATTTGTATAGGACAGATATACTAATACTACTTTCAATTCAGGTGACTGTTTTAATTGTACTTAATGTTTATTGTACTTTTTAATGTATGCTTTTATGATTTTGTTCTGAAAATCGAATAAAGCTTTCTTGACTGACTGGTCTTGATGGTCTTGTTTTACCGCTCCACAAGGCCATCTGTTTGGGGATGGTATACAGATGTACGGATTCTATCGACCCCCAATACCTTGCATATCTGCGTCATAAGACGAGGCACAAATGGGGTCCCCTGGTCTGTTAGGATTTCTGATGGGAAACCCACCCTGGAGAACAAGGAGATCATGGCTTGGGCTATGGTGGGAGTGGTCATACTCCGCAAAAGAAACGCCTCGGGGTACCGACTCGCATAATCCACTATAACGAGGATATACCTATGTCCTCTGGCCGAAGGGGGCAGGGGTCCCACTAAGTCCATACCTACCCGCTTAAAGGGTATGTCAATGATGGGCAAGGGATAGAGAGGGGCCTTCTTCATACCTCCCGGGTTTACCTATTGACATTTTACACATGCAGCACAATGTCTGGCCATGTCTCTATAAACCCCTGGCCAATAGAACTTCTCTAATAGGTATGTTCGAGGCATATGAGCTGCAGATTATATACTGTGCATAGATCGCCATCTGGTGTTGGGCCCGGATGTTTGCAGTTTGTTTTTCTTCTTGGACAGTCTTTGGAAGTCACAAATTCGGTGACTCCTCCTTCGGTCCGTACTGCGGCTCCATCCTCAGATTGTTTTTTTCCGCCATCGGGCTCGGATGTAATACTTCGTGCTCCGGCTTCGAACCTTTCCAGTTCGACCTTCGACGAAAAATCCTCATCCATCGAGATTCTTTAGACGAAATCGACTTCTTCATTACTCTCTTCGGTACTTCCTCGATTCCAGGCAGCGGCCTTCGGGCCTATCTCCACTCCGGTCTCGGCCGATGGAAAGGACTCCCTTCAAGAAGTGCCCAAAATGTGGGTCTAAATTTCCCCACACCGACCTCCATCAGGTGTGCAACCTCTCTCCCGAACACGAGGCCCGAGACTGCCCCGCCTGCAAGTCTTTTCGATCGAAAAAGACTATTCGGGATCGACTAGCTCGACGCACCATGGCGCACTCATCGACCTCGGCTCCACCTGACATCTTCGGAGAAGACACCGGAGCTTCGGGACAGCAGCACACCGAGCAGAAGGACGATGTCGTCAGCGCTTCCGAGGCCGACGACTCCAACGTGGAGGAGATCACACCGGCGCAGAGGGTCGTGAGTACTCTACCCCCCTCCCACTCCCGCGCCCATACCGAAAGAGACTCCGGTTACCCCTTCGCCTCCGGGCCTAGGGAAAGCCAAGCATACTGCTTCCATCACCCCACCTTCGGGCCCGGTGAAAAAGCATCACAAGTCTCCTGGTGGCTCGGGCTCGAGCCAGCCTCCTAGCGGCGCCGAAAAACATTCTTCGGCACCGAAGAAAACAAGCTCCGTTCCGAAGCCATCGGTGTCGAAACCTGGCCTCTCGGTGCTGACCAAACACAAATCCCTCGGCACCGACGCTTCCGTGTCGAAGCCTGCCTCGGCGCCGACCAAAAAATCGGACACCCCGAGAAAGCATGGCGCGGATAAACCAACGAAGCCTTCGGTTCCGAAAACATCGGTGCCGGAGGAGCTTTTCACACCGGATCCTCTTCAAAAGACTTTAACAAAGGATCCAAGGACTGGACATTTAATTTTGTCTTCCAAGAAAAGACTTTTGGACAAACCAACTCCTCCTCCACCACCAAAACGGAAGGACTCTGCCACATCCCCGTTCAGAGTACCCTCTCCACCTCCTCCACCTCCTCCACTCCCTCCATCTCCGCCCCCACCTTCTCCACCCCTGCCTCATCGCTCTCCAACCCCGTCTCCAGACCCTGATGACCACGGAGATCCATTCTATGATCCCACAGATGCCCCTCAGGACCCCACTCCTCCGGGAACACCTGACCCATAGGAGGATTATTACAATCCAGATGTCCCAGATGTGCCTCAGGATGATCTCTATCCATCCAGGCCATCTCCACCAGAGGACTCCCTGGGGTTCCACCACCTCTTACAACGGGCGGCACATTATCATGGGGTGGAGTTACACAGTGATCCAGTTGAGGAAGACTTCCTACTTGACACATTTGACATAGCAGATAAATCCACCGCTATATTGCCCATGCTTAAAGGGGTGACCAAACATGCGACAGAGGTTTTCAAAGACCCCGTCAGAGCTAGGGTCTTAAACCCCAGAATAGAAAAGAAATACAAGGCAGCCCCCACAGATCCTGCCTATATTAAAGGACCTGCGCCCCTAGACTCATTGGTGGTATCCACAGCTAGGAAGCGCTCCAATTCTCAGTCATCTGGTGAAGCTCCGCCACCCGATAAGGAATCCAAGCTCTTAGACGCGTCAGGCAAACGCACCGCCGCGCAAGCTGCCAATATGTGGCGTATCGCCACCACGCAAGCGCTGCTGGCGCGGTACGACAGAGCGCACTATGATGAGCTGGAGGCTCTTATGCAACACCTCCCAGACAAATATAAAAATAAGGCTAATGAACTGATACAAGAGGGAAAGCTTATTACCAACACCTCGATTAAATGTGCATTTGACGCAGCAGACACAGCTTCCAGGGCTATAAATACCAGTGTTCTGCTTCGCCGTCACGCCTGGCTCAGGATCTCAGGCTTTAAACCAGAGGTCCAAGCATCTATATTAAACCACCCTTTTGACCAACAACACTTATTTGGCCCCAAAGTGGACGAAGCCCTGGAAAAAATGAAGAAGGATACTGATACGGCAAAGTCTATGGGAGCACTACAATCACACACCCCTAGACGCTCCTTTCGCCGTTCTCCTTTCGAGGCTCTGGCAGAGGTTACTCTTCCGATAATGCCTCCTCGTCCTATAAGTCCCCTCCTCAAAATACCTTCACAAAGGGCTATCAAAGAGGTGGATATCGAGGAAACCATAATAAAGGCAGGGGCAAAACCAACACCGCCCGTTCTGCCACACCGCCCACACAATGACTTTCCCCCGCTCCCCCCAGACCATTCCACTCCGGTCGGGGGCAGACTACAAGACTTTCTTCAAACCTGGGAGACCATAACATCAGACAAATGGGTTACCCAAATTATTCGGTCAGGGTACTGTCTCTAACTAACTTCTACCCCCCCAAATATTCCACCCAGACACCGTGCGATGTCACAAGAACATACCACACTTCTGAAGCAAGAGGTACTCTCCCTCCTGCAAAAACAAGCTATAGAGCAGGTCCCCCTCAATCAGCAAAATTTAGGGGTCTACTCTCTATACTTTCTAATACCAAAGAAAGACGAGACCCTACGGCCCATTCTAGACCTCCGGCCTCTAAATGCATATATCCATTCAGACTATTTTCACAAGGTAACTCTCCAACAAGTTCTCCCACTCCTCTGTCAGGGCGACTTTCTCACTACACTGGACTTGAAAGACGCATACTTTCATATTCCAATACACCCTGCTCACAGAAAGTACCTCCGATTTGTGGTGGACGGCCAACATTATCAATTCAAGGTTCTCCCCTTCGGGGTCACAACCGCACCACGGGTGTTTACCAAATGCCTGGCAGTAGTGGCGGCACACCTCAGAAGACAGAACATTCACGTCTTCCCCTATCTGGACGACTGGCTCATAAAAGCTGCGTCCTACCACCAGTGTGTGCAGCATACAAACACTACCATTCAACTACTCCACCAGCTAGGCTTCACGGTGAACCACCAAAAGTCCCCATTGATATCGACTCACACAAAACAATACCTCGGTGCCACTATAGACACCTCAAGAGCCATAGCCTATCCCAACTCAGCCAGAATCGCAAGCATACAAGCCTTGCGCCAAAGATTCCTTCTTCAGCACTCTCTCCCAGCAAGAGTGTTCATGAAACTAATAGGGATGATGGCATCTTGCATCTTCATAGTGCCTCATGCAAGACTTCACATGCGTCCACTCCAAGAGTGCCTAGCACGCCAGTGGAACCAGGCCCAGGGACAGCTGACGGCTCTGGTGTTGGTGGACGGCCGCACCCATCGATCTCTGCAGTGGTGGAACACCACAAACCTTTCCAAAGGGCGACCGTTCCTGGACCCGGTTCCTCAGGTGATTCTAGCAACGGACGCATCGCTCTCCGGCTGGGCAGCGCACCTATTACACCTCACGGTGCAAGGGCTATGGACGCCACAACAGAGGTTACTCCACATCAACCATCTGGAGTTATTGGCGATCTTTCTAGCCCTGAAATCGTTTCAGAAACAAATTTCAGCCAAGGCAGTCCTCATTCGCACAGACAATATGACTGCAATGTATTATATTCAAAAACAGGGGGGGACACACTCTCCCCAGCTCTCTCGCTTAGCACAGAGCATATGGAGATGGGCAATTCCACAAAAAATCTTTCTCCTGGCACAACACGTCCCAGGCATACAAAACACCATGGCAGATCTGCTCAGCAGACAAACGCAGTAAATGCACGAATGGGAACTGCATCCACAAGTTCTTCACCCATTCTTTCACAAGTGGGGGCATCCTCAGATAGACCTTTTCGCCACCCACGAAAACAAAAAATGCCCAAACTTCGCCGCCAGATATCCACACCCATTGTCCAAAGGCAATGCGATATGGATGAACTGGTCAGGCAGATTTGCATACGCCTTTCCACCTCTCCCACTAATTCCGTTAGTGGTAAGGAAGCTACAACAGCACTCCCTCACACTCATTCTGGTAGCCCCAACATGGGCCAGGCAGCCGTGGTACACCACACTACTACAGCTATCGGTGGTACCACATCAAAAACTGCACCTGTCCCCATGCCTCCTAACCCAGAACCATGGAGAAATCAGGCACCCGGACCCAGCTCAGCTCAACCTTGCGATCTGGCTCCTGAAATCTTAGAATTTGGATACCTTAACCTTCCCCCTGATTGCATGAACATTATCAAGGAAGCCAGACGTCCTGCCACTCGAGCATGCTATGCCGCAAAGTGGAAGAGATTTGTTGTTTACTGCCGTAACAATACAATCAACCCTTTAGATGTATCCATACAGCACATTATATGCTATCTGCTCCATCTTCAAAGGTGTAACCTGGCGTACTCATCCATCCATCTACACCTAGCAGCTATTGCTGCTTACCTACAAAACAGACAGCATTTGTCACTGTTCAGAGTGCCTGCTATTAAAGCCTTTATGGAAGGCCTTAAAAGAGTGATTCCGCCCAGGGCACCACCCTCACCTGTATGCAATCTAAACGTAGTTCTTACAAGGCTAATGGGTCCGCCTTTCGAACCAATGCATAAATGTGAGCTACAGTTCCTCACTTGGAAAACAGCTTTCCTCGTAGCTATCACTTCCCTTAGAAGGGTTAGCGAGATACAAGCGTTCACTATACAAGAACCCTTTTTACAAGTACATCACAGCAAGGTGATACTTCGCACAAATCCAAAATTTCTGCCCAAGGTCATTTCCTCTTTCCATCTTAATCAATCGGTGGAGTTACCGGTTTTTTTCTCGCAACCTCAATCTGTTGCGGAAAGGGCTCTACATACACTTGATGTTAAAAGGGCCTTAATGTACTACATACAAAGAACGCAACCTTTCAGAAAGACTAAACAGTTGTTCGTCTCCTTCTCTCCACCGCATAAAGGCAACCCCATTCCAAAATCAGGGATAGCTAGGTGGATTGTAAAGTGTATACAAATTTGCTATCGCAAAGCAAAAAGAACATTATCTGTTCCACCTAAAGCCCACTCTACAAGAAAGATAGGGGCTTCTATGGCTTTTCTAGGGAACATACCCTTAGATGACATCTGCAAGGCAGCCACATGGTCAACACCGCACACCTTCACGAAACATTACTGTGTAGATGTGCACTCCAAACAACAAGCTAGTGTGGGCCAGGCTGTACTAAAGACACTGTTTCAAACTACTGCAACGGATACCGGTGGTCGCCGCTAGGGTTGGGTACTGCTATATAATCTATGCACAGTGTATAATCTGCAGCTCATATGCCTCGAACGAAATATGCTACTTACCAGTATGCATCTGTTCTTGGCATGTAGCTGCAGATCTATACACGCCCACCCGCCTCCCCGGCTACCTGTACCCGTTCCAGGCTATCTTATTTAGATACAACACACATGGGTTTCTTCACTATTATCACTACGCTCCATATTTTCCCTGCTGGCGAAAAACAATCTGAGGATGGAGCCGAAGCCCATGCGCAGTACGGACCGAAGGAGGAGTCACCGAACTCTTGACTTCCAAAGACTGTCCAAGAAGAAAAACAAACTGCAAACATTCGGGCCCAACACCAGATGGCGATCTATGCACAGTGTATAGATCTGCAGCTCTACATGCCAAGAACAGATGCATACTGGTAAGTAGCATATTTCTTTAAGGTGTTTTCTTTGCCATAATGACCCCCTCCGACTTGGTTGTGTGCCAGGTGTAGGACATGCTCACGAAAGAAAAGGGGAACTAGCAGCTGTGTGATGATGTGTGTGTCCCCTTTCACAACCCTATATAACAGCCCCCTTTTTACTATAAAGTAGGGTCCTAATTGCTCCCTACTTGTGGACTTGCTCCCAGGCGTGTGAAAGCGTGTTGTCCTCCCGCTGAGCTGTACAGAAGCTACCTGGTGTCGTCTCTGCTGCGTCTGTGAGAGAAAGGGGGTATGCAGGATAGGGGGTGTGTAAGTGTGCAAAGTTCCTTTTCTCTCTTTGCCTTTCTTATCAACTTTTCCTTTCTCTGCTCTGTGGGGTCTCTATATCACTGCCACTGAAGGGTGCATCCTGTAACCAAGTGCTAGGGGCCTCCTTAGTCTCATATAGGTACTGTCTGAATTTAGGATGATCCGTTCCGATAATAACTGCCTCAGGGAGGGATGGGATGACCCCCACTTTCCGTAAGTGGGAATTGTTGTCCACGTCCAACAGGACTTCAGCCACTGGGTATGTTTTTGTATCCCCGTGCAAACATGTGACACTCACATGTTCCTCTTCCCTCATCTGTGGGTGGGGTATCAATGAACCGTCTACCACTGTAACATGACAACCGGTATCCAGGAGAGCCTGTCGCTTTTTTCTGTTTAGGAGGACCTCTTTCCTATATCGTTGGTGCCCTTTTTCTGTCACATATATCCGCCCTCTGGAGTAATCTATCTCCATGGGCTCACTGGTAGGGGCTTGATGTGGGCATTGTCAGGCAATGTGCCCCCATTCAGCACAATGATAACACTGAGGGCCTTGTTCGCTGGGTATAGGGGTTGGGAAGATGGGTTTAGGAGTAGGGAAGGTGGGTTTAGGGGGCATCAGAGGACCTGTTGGGGCTCTGGGTTCTGGTCGGCCTATGTTACGTGAAGGGTTCAAAGGGGGCCTGAGTACATGAGCCTTGAAATCGGGGGACCTGTGAAAGGGGCAGGCCAATTCTACCGTGGTGGTGGGGGTAAGATTGGGGTGTTGCTTGACCCAAGATCTAGTGTTGGGAGGTAAGGCATCCAGGAACTGCTCCAAGTATATTTTGTTAGTGAATTCCTCCGTGCTGGACGTATGGGGTGTCAGCCATCTGTTACCCATGTCCCGTATCCTATAAGAAAGGGCGTGGGGATTGTCTCCCGAAGTCGATTTTTTTTCTTCTGAACCTGGCTCTGTAATATTCCTGGTCGCAACCCAGGCGTTCCAGGATGGCCATCACATCCTCATATGCTGTAGGGCCGGCTGGGTTGGATGCCTGGAAAGCGGCCTGAAGTTCTCCGGATAAGAGGGGGGCTATGTATTGAGCCCACCTCTACTGGGGCCATGCTGCGATGGTTGCCACCCTCTCAAATTTGATAAAGAAATAGTCCGGGTCCTTCCCGTCCTGATACTTTTGGAGGACGGACCCCGGTACATTAGGTCTCACCCTTGTGCTTACGATAGCGTCGGTGAGCCGCAGGATTACAGTGCCCTGGACCTGCTGGTGGTTTGTAAGGAGACTGGCCTGCTTATAAGTCTTCCTGAAGGGCTTCCCGATCCCTTTGTGTGGTTTGTGTTTGTTGTTCCAGTACTAATTGCAAGTGGCTATTATACCCTCAATAGGCACGGGTTGTGTCATGATTCGACACGATAGTCAGGAATCCCACTTCTGACACCACTTTGTAGGGGTGTGACAAAGGGAGCACGGAACAAACCAAGTGCACTTTGCAAAAGAAAAGGGTTTATTTCTTTTTTTCTTGTAGTCTTTCCTCGGGGTGGCTCTCCGGCAATAACTGTTTAAGTCAAAACAAAAGTAAAGGAACTGCAAAGTTCTTTGCAGCAGGGATGGTGTCACATAGCGGGCTGATCCTTTATTCTTCTTGGTCTTCTCCTCAGTCCTTTGAGAATAGTGGATCCTGGATCCTTCCGACCTCCCCCACCGGTTCAGTTGTGTAGCGAATGGGAAAAACAAAGAGACACAATCAGGAGTTACTGCCAGGCTAGGGGCTTCTCAGTGTGTCCTACCGTCACCAGAATACAGCGGACAGTGAGGGAGGGGCATGAGGGGAAAAAGCTGGTGTGGTGCAGATAAACAAAGCAATAAAACACACGCGTGACCTAATTCCCTGTGCCTCCCCACCACCCCCACCAAAACGATCCTCCCAAGGGTACTCGCCATGTACCACGGCCCGTGTCCAGGACTGTGGTGTAGGGACCCGTGGCATCCTCTTTCCTCAATGAGCCTCCGGCCTGGATCGCGGTGTACAGTGCTTTCTCCTGGTTCTCTGCCCTCTTCCCATCGCCGCCCGTGTCTTCCTTCTCCGCTTCATCCTGCTTGCTCCTCCGGTCTCCTCCTGCTGTCTCCGATCCACCTCTTCCTACGTCTGGCTCAGTCTCACCGCGTTTTGGGTCTTCCCCTCCTGATGACGTCAGGAGGCCTCCCTCGTCCTCCTCTGCCGAAGCTAGACCGCTCACCCTTTCCTGACCGCAGAGGCAATCGCCACACTTCCGGTGTGCTTCGTGCCTCTCCTTCTTACAGTCCAGTTTGTGACTTCCCCCCCCCCCCCCCCCAAAACATGTGCAGGACATTTGGACCTCACTACTGGGTGTCGGTGAGAGTAGCTGTCAAGCTTGGCTCTAAGGCTTCGTGGCATCTTGCATCCCACAGTGTAATCTGAAGTCTCAGTGGGTCGAGTACCATGGGAACCTGTGGGATTCCCTCCAGGTTTCGGTGGTTACTGCACAAGACCTGCAGTGGTGGCTGAACCATAATTGGATAAGTGGCAGACCCCTCTCCTTGTCCCTCCCAGAGCTGATGGTGGTGACAGATGCGTCATGCTGGGATGGGAGATCATCTGGAAGAGGTGGGCATTGGTGGAGATCAGAGGACTCCAGTCTGTGGTGGAGACCTGTCACCACATCAGCCTGTTATTGTTGCGTGCATTCCCCTGTAGCTAAAAGCCTTCTTACCACCCGACAAAGGGAAGCTGGTAAAGGTTCTTACGGACAGCACCACTGCTATGTGATACTGCAACAAGCAAGGCGCGGGTGGAGTCCTGTACAAGTAGGCACTTCTTCTCTGGACGTGACTGGAGCGTCAGTGCATTTCCCTAGTCTTGAACCACCTGGTAAGATCTTTGAATGCCAGGGCAAACTTAACTCAGCCAATGGAGTCTGCAGGATCAAAGCTGGTGGTTACGTCCTGAAGTTGCACAGCAAAGAAGAGAACCCTGACTAAAACCTTTTGCCACCATAAAGAACATGCAGTGTGAAAACTTTAGAATGCTGGTGCTTCCAACAAGGCTCTGTCTCAAAGACGCATTCCAGATATAGTGGAGGAAATGACTACTACTTTTTTGGCAGTGCTCTCCTGCCCGAGTTTGAAGAAGATCAGGAATAACCGTGCCCAAGTCCTTCTAGAGGCTTTAAATTGGACATGGAGAATATGGTATCCAGAACTTCTGGGGTTGAGCATCTGTCCTCTTATCAGGCTGCCTCTTCCGGTAGATCTTCTGACGCAGTAGTAGGTTGGGTCCTGCACATGAATCTGCATAATCTGCACATCCTTGCATGGAGATTGTGCAGCGGCAGGTGACTGCATTCTCCCAAAGTTATGGATGTCATCCTGGCTGCCATGCGTCCTCCTACGAGGTCTATCTATGCCTGGAGTGGCAATCGCAATACTGACTCATTACAGGCCACACAATTGAATGTCCTGTTGTGTGATGTATCTCTCGCCCAGCAAGGAATTGCATTGAGCACAGTAAACGTTATCTGTTGGCCCTTTCGGACTTTTTATGTTTAGGGGGTTAGACGTCTTTATTCAAATCACCCATTGTGATGAGGTTTCTAAAAGGTTTGACTCATTTGTTTCTTCCAAAACCCTTTAGGATGCCACAGTGGGATCTTATATTGGTCTTTACTTTTCTCATGTGCACGCCATCAGAATCAATGCACTGCTGTCCACTACTTCACCTGATGCTGAAGACTGTGTTCCTGGTCGTGGTAACTTCAGCTCACTGCACGAGTAAACTCCAAACTTTCTCGCTGCAACTGACTAACATCCCTTTTTACCTGATAAAGTGATGCTGTAGACCAGGGCAGCCTTTTTAGGTCTCGGCTAGCGATGGCTGCGCTTGCGCAGTCTCGCTCGCGAGACATAATGACTTGGGTGAAGAGGGGCTTGAACCCGCCCCTCTTCTTCCCTGTTCTCCATTGGCTGGCCTAGTAAATGCTGGCCAGCCATTGGAGAAGAGGTCCCGTCACTCTGATCCTGCCCCGTCCTTTTCGGATCGGGGGGCGTGTTTTTTGCGAGAAGTCTCAGGGAGGAGACAACAGCAAAACACGCCCCCCAATCCGAAAAGGACACTCCCTTTCTCCGAGGCATTTTCTTCTCTGCCTCGGAGAAAGGCGGTGGTGTGCCTTTTGCCTCCGTTCGAAATTAGCAGTCGCTCTCCTCAATCGCCGACAAAAAGCTTACCCATACAAGGAGCGGTTGTCTTTAATGCAATCTATAGATTACATCACAAAGCAGGCGGACCTCGGCTGTATTTGGAGCTTTTCTTTAGCCCGTGGAGCTAATTCCTATAACGGAGCCATGCCAGATAAAACGTAATTTCGATGACCAACCCTTCGCTCTGAAGTGCTGTTTGAGCCCTTATAAGGGCCGAGGAGCTTGCCTGATATCCCGCCTCCGCTGAAGTGTACAAATGGAAAAAGGACAAGCCTCGCTGTGATCTCGAAGCGGCCATCTTTAGCGTAGAGAGGAGGAGGAGGAGGAGGGGGGTTACCCTGACGTCTGCTTGTGGGATAAACATGTTTTAGCATTTTGATAATAATTATTCAGTATCTTTCAAATATAGTACCGCACATTACAAAGCGCTGAATTCTATCCCTCTAATCAGAACCGTGTCTCTCGGTCTACAATGCTATATTCCGTAGTAACTTCAGGCAGTTCACGCCGAATCGGTTATTGAAGCACCACACTTGCCCTCTTATTGAAAAAGAACCATATCACGACCATAAATCCCACCTTTGATATTTCAGTAACTACTCCTCCCACATGCCCTCGCTTCTTCTACACCGCCTTAACCCCTCCGGCCCACATTAGCCTGCGCTCCTAAGGCTACTTTCCTAGCCCCACCCCTCTTGCCCCACCCTCTACGCCACGCCGGGGATGTCGGGAGGGAGGTGGGTGCCGGAAGTGTTCGCAATCTGAAGTAACAGCGGCCGAGAAGGAGGTGAGGGGGAGAGCAGAAGAGGGAGTGGAACACCGTGGGTGCAGTCCAGGTAGAGGGGGGATACGTGGCACAGAGCTGCTTGTGGTCTGCACTGGCTGGAAGGGCATCAGGGTGGGTGAACAACATTGGGTTCATAACATTGGACAGCACTTGGTTAGAGGGCTGCAGTGGAGGCGTATATAATCAGGGTGAGGCGAAGGTGCATGGGCGAGGTGGCAGCATTCAGGAAAGGGACATGTAAAGGGTTAGCACCTAGTTGATGACATAAGTGCGCGCGCTGTGCCCGGATTAGCAGGGTCTCCGGTCGCGAGCAAACAGCCTATTATGTAACAGTCTGGCCGAGAGTACACAAACCCGAGCCGCCCCTCTGTTGCAAAGGCTGGGAAGGAGTCGGCCGCAGTACCAGGGCTAATTTTGGTAACCAGGCGGCTGTATTACGTGAACAGGTTATTTAAGTTTAACCTGCTGCTGTGTCAATACCCAAATCGATTGTTTTCTTGCCGTGCAGTGAACGCTTCGTTAAAGGGGCGTGTTCGCTTTTTTTACATGCAATGCATTTTGAGCGCCCAGTTACCACAAACAGGTGGCACTAGAAAAAATGTAGAAGTAGCAGCCGCCAAATCTCAAAGTGACACGATCAGACAAGCACAGTGGTGAAGGATGACCCACCAGGGCAGCTGAGGGCAGAGGAAGTGTATAGCCAGCCCCAGGGCATGACACCAGAGCTTCTGCCCTGGGACATAAACCAGTGAAATTCAGCAGTATAGTTACTTGAGTTAACTATACCACTGCCTCTTTTTGTGCCGGATCGCCACCTGATGGTCAGAAGAGTAATGCCCCTTCTTGCCATGATGGCCTCTCTTATTGCCATAGTCCCCCATGCATCCGCTACGAGAGTGCCTGGCGGCACAATGGTCACAAGTGGGGGGGGTTAATGGGATGCTGTACAGGAATAACTTTGCGATGGTTTATAACTTTGCAAGTTTGTGCATGGGTGGAGCGAAGGGTAGCGCGAGGACATCGCATCCACTCCCCCCACCCACTTCCCCCTGCTCTTTCCAAGTGTTGTTTGGCAAGGGGGTTCCTTTCTGCTGCCTGAAAGCATAGATTTCACAACCATATTAAAGGGGAAAACTGTACACACTCAAGAACACTGCCTGAACACAAAATGAAGGCTGCTTGTATTTTCCTCTGCGGAACATGTTTTATTTAGTCTTTAGGTCTCGGCTAGCGAACAAGCATTTACAATGCAACGGTCTCGGCATTGTTAAAGTTAGAGCTATTGCCATTGCTCAGGACATTTTTTTTGTTTATGTTTTTTTTTATAAACATGTAAAGAAACGGCATTGTTATTTACTATGTCAATAGCTTAATCAGTGTGTGTGTAGGTGGCTCTGTGTGTGGGTGCAAATGCAATAGGTCTCGCATTTGAGAGTGATTAAGCTATTGACATTGTAAATAACAATGCCGTTTCTTTAAATGTTTTAAAAACAAAAACATAAACAAAAATAATGTCATGAGCAATGCCAATAGCTCTAACTTTACCAATGCCGAGACCATTGCATTGTAAATGCTTGTTTCTGAAAGTCACTTCTCAAAAGAGGAGAGACTCAATCGTCTGGCTCCTAAAAAAGATTTTCATTTTATAATTGATCGCACCAAAGACCATTGGGTGGACGTTCAGCTCTTTGTTGGGTTCTCTGGGGCAAAGAAAGGCAAGGCAGTGCAGAAAAGGATTCTGTCATGATTGATAGTCATCTGCATTAAAATCTGCTATTCATTGGCCAAAAACTAGCCTTCAGGCTGCTACCTGTCACTGGCACACAGTGTGCCTGTCCTTGACATCTATCAGGCTGCGACAGAACTCACATTCATGATACACTACTCCCTTGACAGTGAGGTCCAACCAGATGGGTATTTCACCTGTTCGGTCCTGCAGGATTTTTTGGTCAGAGCCATTCCACAGGCCCCCATTACCTTGGGAAGGTATTGCTCTTGGTTTTTATTCTAAAGGTGATTAATCTGTGGCTAGATGTATCGATCAGAAGAACAAGTTTCTTGCCTTCTGTGGGAAAGTAGGATCTGCTTGTATGGTTACCTCCACTTTTTGACTGATGTTATGCTATTTCTGACTACTCTGACTGGGATCCATCTAATCAGGACCCCAGTCTCTGTGCGTTTTCCCCTAAATTGCCTATGGTAAATACTTCGCTACACCCCAGATTGGCTAATGGTGTACACATATAAGTCCCTAGTGTATGGTACCAAGGTACCCTGGGCACAGGTACACCACGGATCTCCCATGGGCTGAGGCATGTATTATCCCTCCCAAGGGAGACTACTCAAACTGTGGCTACAGGCATGCCATTGCAGCCTGTGTATGCTGGTGCTATCACCATTTACGACAGATATAAGTTTGCTTATATCTGAGGTCACTTAAAACATATAAGTCACCCCTATGGCAGGCCTTTCAATCCTGAAGGCAGGGTGATTAGTTAGTAGTGTGAAGGTGCCCCTGCATGACTAGTCCATTCTCCCGGGTTGTAAGTGCATCAGGCATTACAATATATAGAGTAGCCATGCGTCATAAGACGATGACCATCTCTGAACTGGCTGTAATAAACCCTGTCCTGTTTAGTATCAAACATGTTGGAATCATACCCCCATGGGAGGTATGATTCCATGCACTGTAAAGCTCCTCTGGAAGGCCCTCAGTGCTCCCGGTACCAGTCTTCCAGAACTGAACAGCAAGCTAGGACTCCTGCCGATCAGAGACATGTTTCTGCCCTCCTTCTGCTGAGCCTAGCTCGAGCAGGGGAAGGCAGAACAATAGGTATCCTGTCACAGGGAGGTGTGACCACCTCCCAGACAGGGTTTAGTGTATTGGGGCAGAGTGGGGGTGTTTGCCAGTGCCACTGAGACTGCTTGAAGGGCACATTTGGTGCCCTCCTTGCATACACCAGTTCAGGGAGCCGTTGGGTCCCGCTCTGGTGTGAAACTGAACAAAGGGCAAGGGAGTATCCTCCACTCTTTCCAACCCCTCCTTTGGGAGGGACCCCTGAATCTTCCTAACCCTTTTCCTAGGGTACTTAAGTGCTTACCTGTGGGTGGGTTCCTAGATTCGTCATGAGACAAGATTCAGATCAGACAACACTTCATCTTTGACCGTCTGGGCACTCTGGACTGCCCTGGACTTTGCTTTCTTCACCAAGACTGCAACTTGGAAGACTCCTGCTGTTCCTGGTCTCATCGTCCTGCTCGCCTGCTGCAACGTCTGTGCTCCTTACAGGATCCTTCCAAGGCCTGTGGACCCTCAAGATACCCAAAGGAATCTCCCTTGAAAAGGAGTCAGTTCCCTGCATCTACAGGCACCGCAACAAAGCTGACAGGTCTGCTGATCCTGGCTCCCACGGACTTCGAAAGGCTCAGCAACACAGGTGGTGGTTCGTCAACTCCCTCGGCCTGCACTGTCTTCTCACCGAGCTTGTGGCCAGTATCCCTCGACTGAACCACAGGAACCGTACCCCTCTGCATCTCTTTGACTTGCAGTTGCCAAGCCTTGTTGGCTCTCTTCACCAGAGATCTTCGGGCTCCAAGAAGCTCCAGCGCTCCTACTACCAAGATCTTCGTCCTCAACTCATCTCTTGCACCGTGGGCCAGCATCTTTGGTGAGCTGCCTGAGGTCCTATTGCGACTCCAGTGCCTTCAGCCTGTGGGTCCTCTTGAGGGTCTTCTTTGACTCCAGTGAGCTCCCCTGATTGCTTGGGGCCTACTTCGACTCCCCTGCTCGTGGTGAGTCACTTGGACCTTGCTGGTCCTAACTCTGCACCTTTTTTGTTTGCTACATCGTTTGTGGGTGCCAAGGCTTGTTGGTGCTCCCGACAGACACCAGCCCTTCAGCTCTCGTCATCCGGCTCAGACAGCTCATGAACGGCTCCTGGTCTTCCACAGCGTCGCTGGTCCACACAGCTGCAGCTTCAAGGTCATTGTCAACTCTCCTGCATCACCCGACATCTGTGGGCATTCGTCTCCCATGCCTCTTGGTCACTCCTGAGTGGCATAAACTCTGTTGCTTCTGCTTGCAGATACTTCTCAACGTGATTCCACCTTCGGGTTCCTCCGGACACTTCTTCAACATTAGCAACTTCCTGAATCCCCACATTAAGTTTGACGGCGGTTTTCAACTCCACTTCGTACCTATGCACCCGGCTTCCCTGGTGTAGATATCCTGTTTTCTAGGGTATCCACGGGTAGGGTAGCTCTCCAACCTTCGGTCTTCCACAGGTGTTCTTCAGGGTCCACTGGGAAGGGTCCTTCTTCTTTAAAATTGCAACCACGACTTACCTATTGACTTGAATTGAGCACGCGGTCGTGTTTCCACTCCGCACATGGCCTCCGTGGAGTTCCTGGATACTTACCGTTAGTGAGTCTTTGGGTTCCCAACATGTCTGTCTTCTGGATACAGTGTTGACTGCAGTCGCGATTCGCATCCTCCTATTTTAGTACATGGTTTGCGCCCCCCCCCCCCCCCCCCCCCCCCCCCTGGCAACCACTGTATATTCGTGCTACTTACTTGTTTTCCTTGCAAAGTATTGTGTGCATTGTGTTATATCCCCGGGTAGGAGATAGTGTTATGTGTTAGTGAGTGTCTTATAATAAATACATATTTTTATAAATACACTGTGTGGTTCTTTTTTACTTAACCTATACCAAGAAGGTTAAGATCTGGTAAAACAAGCTGCTTTACTATCCTTCTGGACTAAGTCTGAAGGCTGCTCTCCACAGCTACCACTAATAGAGCTTTCTAAGGTTGTCTAAGACCACTAAAGTCACAATAAGGGTTGTCTGGATTAGTGCAGGGTGTTACACTTACATGAGTGAGCACCAGACGTGCAACACCCATTGGACTCAAAGGGCTTCAGCCTCCCCAACCTCACTCCCCTCCCCCCCCCCCCCCCGGTGTGTGTGTGTCAGCCCGGGCTGAGACAGCTTCCCGGGCACCCACACACCCAAGTACTTCACAGGTCTGCAAAAGACCATTTGCTTGTTAATGAGGCTTTGTTGTTGTTTCACCCCTTCTTAGAGCCCCTGCATCTCCACTCTGACTATTGGTGGAATTACAACCCCCCCCCCCCCCCAAACACACTATTTTTTCTTTACCCCCGAAATGTAGCTCTAGTTGCTCCTGTGGTGAGCACCATATACTAAGCCAGCCTCCTACACCTTCAATAATCTTTTTTTCTGGGGATCCTATCTATCCTCTGATTTCTCGGCATCCTTTCTCATCCCTGTTCTGTGGAATGGTCTCTTTTTACTTCTAGAATGGTCCCAATTTAGACATCTGCACGCTGACTGGTACCTCTGATATTGTTGAGCTGCTCTTCTTAGGATGCGGACAGAGTCTAGAAAGAAACTGACGAAATGCAGGGGTTTTCTCTTATATAGAGCTCCATTGTCGCTTTTGAGGTGAAACAAATCAACATGGAGCCGCATGGCACCATCTACTAGCGCCTGGAACAATGCTGTTAAAACCTTCTGGATCCAGTCTGGCACCTGGGTATAATCGAAAGTGGTGTAAAAAACTATTAGATAGATATCCACCAGAAAGAGTTCCACTAAAGGTAAGTAACGTGTTCACTTTTGGTAGAGTAGACCTATCACTTATATCTATCTTTATAATGTTAACACTTTTTTTCCTATG
This sequence comes from Triturus cristatus, assembly GCF_964204655.1. Taxonomy (NCBI): domain Eukaryota; kingdom Metazoa; phylum Chordata; class Amphibia; order Caudata; family Salamandridae; genus Triturus; species Triturus cristatus. The sequence continues at coordinate 992,405,590 of NC_140585.1, read as the reverse complement.
ACATAGTACGGTTGATCACAATAAAAAAAATAATCAGTTTTGTTATTTTAATAGTAAATATATAATATTACTTTTTTGGTGGAAGATGACATTGGTGCCCACATGAATGTTGGAAGGACCTATAAAAATTTGAATAGAAGCAAAGAAGCTGAAGAATCCTACCTTATTGCCAAGTCACTGATGCCACAGGTAATCAATTTTTTATGTTAATTTCATTATGTACTTGCATGGTTTAAAGAGGCTCATACTCTAATTTCTGTTTGTGTCCTCAACAGAAAAGGATAATGAATTGGTGTTTGTTTTTATTTAACATTTTTATTCCATTTTCAGAATGAAGTATTATGCCTATGTCACTCGTATTTATAAAATAAAGAGCAAACTAATATAGTTGGTCAAGCCTGCACCATGTTTAACTTTATGCAGTTCTCTTTCAACCTCTTCTGAATCCCTAGTGATTTACTAAGTGGCAGTGGTTGTGTATGGAAAACATGCTATGATAATTTGGATATATCTGTCCCTCTGTTCAGACAGTCAAACAAATAACCTCTAAATATTGTTTATGCACTAATAGTTCATCTTAAATCGCAACTGGCTAATTATTATTAATTGAACAGTGGCTGAAAATGTGCAATTTAACATAACCACACAGCGAATGTCACACTCTGCGTTATATTCACCCTGGTTTATTTCCAAAAATCTTTTTTTTTTTGCCTTATGGTACCAGATACGTGAGTGGGTAATTTAATTATCAGCATTACTTGTCTTTTTAATTGACTCAAAGAGCGCCCTCACATGGAGGGTGTGATACACCTGCACAGCAGAGTGTGTCTTATTGAATGCCTGAAAAAAGATGCTAACAGGAGTGTTACTTAGTTTGGTATCCGGGCAATTCCATGCCTAGTTTCAGGGTATTGAGGCATTGTGTCTGGGACGGAGACGGACCCTACCCAGTGCTACAGCCCATCCCCACAAAAAACAGGATTTTAATAAATCTCACAGAAACCCTCAAGCAGTTTCTGCACAACACAGTTTTGTTTTTAATGACAGTGCACCAGTTAACCATGTTACAGTTACCATACTCTCATTCAGAAGTTTATTATAACATATTTATACCACAAATAAAGATTATAGGGAAAATCACAAAACGTAAACTACATATTAAGTTAACAATGCCATTTTATTGGGCATTAATATGGTATTCTGTTCTTTCTTCTATCGCCTTGAAAACCACATTCATCCTGCAGGTTCTATTTAAGTATCCTCCATCTGCATGTGGAGCTGGTCAGTGGCAAGAGGTAAGAAGTGAACAGTGATGGTGTCAATGTTAGGAGGACAGGACAGTTAAGATCGAGAGCACGAAGATGAAGCTCATTCTTATTGGTTCGGTACAGATAGTGAGAAATGAATAAGTGTATGGCAAGGCTGTTCTTGACAAACATGACTACTCAAGCCAGTCACCCATCAGAAATAAATGAGTTTTCTGGGGACAAGCTGTCAATAGAACACATGTTGCCTTTCTTTGCTTAAATGTGTTTCACGACCAAAGCTAGTAGAAACACTGAATAAACATTTTTTCTCCAATACTGTTTAGGGTTGGATTTAATTTGTCATCTCAATTTGGTTCTCCAGTAGTGTTCAACAAGGATCATTTTCTGACCCTTTGTTGAGACAAGGTTTAACCTTAACTTTTTTAGTTAGTCAAACAGGCTAATAGGACATACAATGCCTTAGTCTATTTTTGATGGCGCTAGTTTAATACAAAAACATTTGAAATTACACAGCCCTCACCCAATTGTTTATTAGTAACCATGTGCACCAATTCATCTTATAGTTCACATCAAATTTATTTTGTAATATATATGCTGCCCAGACCTTGCTTGAGGCAGATATTTACTAGTTTTGGGTCATAAGACTTAGGACAAGTTGGACAAGATTTCTAGAGGAGCAATGTAAATTAAATCTTTAGATAACAGGTGTTAACATTATTAAACTTGTGCTTTTTTCATCATTGAAAAGATGAAAGGCTGTTGGTTGCAAGCACATATCTGCAGCAGGTGTGTTAAGAGTGACTTATCGCATCATCTAGCAAAATATGTTTTTTAAAGCCTGCACTGATCTGTAGCGTGACACTATTCCACTCCGTTTGGGTTATGTCTGGAAGGAAAAAAGGAAGGAGGACAATAGACAGATGGGAGGGGAAAGAAAGAACAGGAAGAAGGAATTGGGAGAAGAGGGAATAGGAGTAATAAGAGATGAAAGCTATGCAATGGAATAACTAGAATGGCATTTTATAAGTGTTCTAATTGTGGCTTCCTTACATGATAATTTTATGTTCTTCAGGAAATCAATCAATCAATCAATTTTTGTCTTTATTCGACCTTCCGAAGACAGGTCATAAAAGGTTCACGGAATAACAAACAACATTAAAATCCAAACTCATTTAAAAGTTTACAATCGCAGTGCAGGCAAAAACAATGGTTTGATCAGAGCTAATGTGGCAGTGCAGATGATTTAGATAGCAGCAAATATAAACCAGTAGCATTAAAATATTAAAATTAGTCTATAAAAGAGTTAGCAGCAACAATAAGCATTAGAGCAGCAATACAAATACAATACATACAGGAGCTGTTAAAATACGTTAATATTAAAACATGCTCCTTCTCTTAGCTAAAGTGCACTTCAGAAAGCTCGCAACCGCAAAGCAAGCTTCACGATCATTAAGTTGCTGTAGAAAATACAAAGCCGCTTTACATTTAGAACACCTATACCTTTGCAAAAGTGGTAATAAAAATTTCCTAGTAAATGGAAGATAAAATTGGCAAAAAAAGACAATGTAAAATAGTTGGGCACGAATGTTCATCGCAAGGGCAAGTGGTAATAGTTTCAAAAGAATACTGGCCCAAGGGGAAGCATATCAACCAACAAAAAGACCCCAGACTAAATCTCGTCAGTAAATTCCTTTTGTGGACGTTACTTACATATAAAAGATACGGGGCAATAGTGGAAGATTCTTGAATGAGGCAATAGTCTCTGACAGTGGGTTTGGACACTTCAAACAGTTCCCTAGAAGATTCTTTATGCTTTCAGAAGCTATCCAACACCCTCTGTCGGTCCTCTTTGCCAATTGATTCTGGGTGCTCAGACAGAGAGACACAACCAAGTTCCATAAGGCAAGTTTTAATATATTATAGCCAAGGAATAGAAAGGCCTCGGGAACAACTTAAACAGTCTCTATTAATTGCCCGATTTAGTTCAGCTGCTTCGTTTGCCCAAATGGAACACCAGGTGGCTAAAGTTTCTGCATTTATAATATCTTGTACATAATCAAGACCTAGCTCTAAATGGAGAGAGAAATGCGGCGACGAAGGGGGAACTCCTAAAACTCTGCAACAAAATCTATTCTCCTCGGTCTGTATAGCATGTACATCCCTACATCTCCAGATACCCATGCCATATGTTAAAATCGGTATACATTTACGATTGTAGATCTCTAAAATTGGGGCAATGGGCTTCTTACCTATAGACATTGCAAGGGAGAACGTGGTCCCACTGCACGCGTATTATTCTCTTTTTTTTTTTTTTACAAGTGTGCCATGTGGAACCTTCCTCGAATTCCAAACCTAAATACTGGAAGGAACTAGCCCTCTTCAGCTTCTTGCCCTCCACGTTCAAAAATCGGGATTCAGTATTTTTTGTTCCACAAATCATTATAAAGGTTTTCTTATAGTTTGGCTCCAGCCTCAGGTCCTTCATAAAACAGACATAACTGGCAATGAGTTTTTTTAGGCCATTCGCAGTCCTTGCCAAAAGTACTGTGTCATCCACATAAAGAAGCACTGACACAGCCTTTTTTTCCACTTGCAGGACGTCAGCCCCAACTGAAACCAAAGTGTTCTCAATTCCTTAGTATAGAGGAGAAATAAAATTAGGGCAAAAACGCAAACTTGGCGCACCCCGTGCTTGATATTAAACACCTCTGAGCACTCGGCATTGCCATGCCTCACTGAAGCGGAAAGATTGTGCTGGAGAAGCCTCAGAAAGGAAACCAGACCAGCGTCGACTCCCATGTTAGTTAAGATGTCCCACAACTTAGAGCGTCAGACATAGTCAAACGCACTTGTCAGGTCCATAAAAGCCAGATGAGTGGAAGTGCCCTTTGCGTATTTGTATTTGGTCAAAATAAGATGGAGGTTAAGGCACTGTTTGATGGTGCCTAGCCCCTTCCTAAAGCCGTACTGACTGGGGGCCAAAATGTGGTTTACGTTGATCCAGTCCAATAGTCGATCTAGAGCAACTCTCCAGATGATTTTAATGGACGAATCCAAAAGAGATATCGGTAGATAGCATTTGGGGTTGTGCACATTTCCTTTTTTTAAAATAGGTACTATGACCGATGAGCGCCAAGACTTTGGCACTCCCTCGTTACAAACGGAGTTAAAAACTGCAGTGAGTAACGGAGTCCAGAATGCTCGAGCTTCCTTGAATAGGTCGAATGGAATTCCATCTGGTCTTGGAGCCTTCTTGCCTTTGCTTTTCTCAGTTGCCTTTCTGACTTCCTCGTCACTAAAAACAAGATTTTAACATACTCGGTTTGACTGTACTGACGCAACTATAACACCAAGGTCAATGGAATAGAGACCAGCGTAGTGCGTCACCCAAGTCTCAGGTGATATATGAAAGGTTACTGTATCAACTGGTAAAGTGGAAGACAGGACTGACCGTACTGCTTTCCAGAAGGCCTTGGGATCTTTGGAGCGACAAGCGCCCACTATTAATTCCCACTTCTAATTCAAAGCTGACTTTCTAATTTTTTGTGGAAAACTTATACAGTTTCCTGCTTTCCCTAATCACAATCAAGTCTCTGGGTTTTTGCTTTAGAGCCCTGCGTAAGATGTTATTAGCTTCTCTGCAGGCAATGTCAAACAATGGATGTGCTTGAAGGTGAGGCCGGGTAATGGGTCGAGAAAAAATTATTTTAACTTTATCTAATAGATCTACAAAGCTAGATAAGATGCAGGCTGAATCGCTTGGCATGCAATTATAGCTGTGCATTAGGGCAGAACTGATGGGTATCACTTGGGACATTATGTTGTTCATGTTCGCTGTACGCCATATCACCCTGCGCCCTGCATCCTTCTTGGATAGTGTCTGGGTAGGTGAGCACTATCATTGTAGAGATCAGGTTGTGATCGCTATAGGACTGAATAAGAACCGCGCAGTCCTTAATAAGGGGGAACATAGTCCAGGTGACGAATATATAATCAATGGGGGTTCCTGCCCCCTGTCCTATGCAAGTAGGAATGTGTTGGTCGGTCAGTTTGGGTGCCCTATTGACCATACCCCATTCTATCATATAGGAAAATAGGACCTGTCCCCTAGCATCCATCACATTAAGGTTCGGCTCTTGGGCAATTGGCTCAAATGTAGTTGGAAAAAAAGACGGATGATACCCCAATTTTGCAATGAAGTCCCCTGCCACCAGCAGCTTAAAGGGACAACCCGCTCAAGACTCTCTCTCCGCAAGCGTATCAATCAAAACAAATTGGCCGTGGAAGTCTCCTTAGGAAGAAAAATTATTATTATAGAAATTTACCAAATACAGCTTATTACTATCATTCCAAGTGAGACACAAGGCATGTGCTTCCCCCTGTTTCTGGGATAACTGTACAATCGGATGAGCGATTTCCACTTTAAACCAGGCCGACATACCCCTTTAGCTCTACGTGCTTTAGATGGAATAGCGGGCAGGCTAAGACAAGTAAACCCATGAAATGTGATATCCTTGCTCTCCCAAGTTTCTTGCAAAAAGACTATATCGTAAGTCAAAACAAAGGATCGCCAACCCTCCAATATATTCCTTGAGGTTACTCCCGCTATATTCCAGCTTAGGATTTTCAATCTTACGTTCTCTATTTGAATTTTTTTTATACCCATGCTCACACTGGCCCTTGGAGGGGAAGGGTTCTTGATGGGACCTTGGGGCAGTTGGGGGACAGTGGTTAACCTGACAAGCCTCCTCAGAATACTCAATGCCGGGTCCTGCACCCCACAGACCATCTGAGAGAGAATTATTGACTTCTACAGCTGGGGTAGAGTTAGCAGAAGACCCAACCTTCTCCATAGGTCCAGGCACCATGGGCGGAGGATTATGTCGGGAAGCGGGTGGCATTTGGGTAAAAACTAATTTATCAGATAACCTGTCCACCTCCTGGGGGTCAAAGCACACAACCACCACCTTAAACCGTCAATCGATATCTTCCAGCCTGACCAGTGGAGCAAATCTGTTGGTCAAATGGAGTGGTACAGAAGGAGGGGGGTCTAGGCGGCACAGAGTCACGGAGGACAAGGCTATCTGCAGTATGATATTGATTCACAAAATGCTGGTAAAAGAAGCCAAGTGGGACTATCTTGATGAGGCTAGTTTTAACCATTCCCATGCTAGCTTTGTGAAGTATTTCCTTTACTACTGTCAGGGTATGAAAATTGACCACAATAACATCTCCATTGTTTCCATGACCCCTGCCCCAATGCCTCCCACTCGTCTAGCCATCAAAATGTCTTTAGATATGTCCCAGTTACCAGTGCCGTTATTATTCAGCCAGTGTTTGGATTTGTTCATCAGACCTCTAGTAGTTTCCATGTTGATTTCTGTGAGCCTGGGCACAATAGTCAATGCAACAACGTACGGGGCAGATGCTGGGGGAAGATGTAAGTACAACAATATATCACCGGAAGAATGGCCTGATTTGGGGCACGGACTGCCTGTTGTATGACAGAATGGATTGTAGGTAAATTGGCGTGTGGCTGTACAACAGCATGGCTCTGAGGGGTAATAGTAGGAGTAAAATCGGAGGCCAAATACTGTGTACAAGTGGAAGTCCTGGGATCCGGCGGTTTCGCCAGGCTGGATTCAATTTTCGCTAAACGTTCAAAAATGGGGCGTAACTTGGTGTCCAAGAGATCGCCAAGGCATTTACTGGAACCGTGCCAGGTATTCTCGTTAGCCTCAACCAAACCCCCAGTCAGGACTCCATCTGTAGCCTTATTATGCAAAAGAATTTTGGTGGTTCTAGCAGAGTTTCTTGGCTTGGTGGATTCAGCAATTTTCCTCCTCAGCTTAGCTCTTGGGCCTGGGTACGCCCATGCACGTGTCCCGCGCTGCAGGAGCCCGCAGGAGATTTTAAAGCGCCTCCAGGCGCAGGAAACAAACGTTGACGGCGGTAGCAGCCGCTCGGGAGGCTGGGACTTGTGGTCCTAGTCCCCTTCACCCCTAGCAACCGGAGGCAGGCAGCAGCAGCAGAAAAGGCATCAGGAAATAAATTTTTTATTCTCTACTTACATGCATAATAAACTGGCATGCGATTGAATATTCTTCAACACTTAAATCAAACAAGCATTACTTGTAGAGCGTGGCTAAACACCCCTGGGGGTATCCAGGCGCTGAGGTCTTGCAAGTCTTCAGACGAAGAGCCAGGTCGAGTTCCCTTCTGCAATCTGCTAGTGAAGGAGAGGTTCGCACGTGGAGCGGGAGGTTGTTCCATGAAGTGGGGACTAGGTAGGAGAATGAACGACCTCTGCTGTGGCTTAGGCGGATGCGGAGGATGTGGGCGAGGGAGGTAGAACGCAGTTGTCTGGCGGGTTGGTGGAAGGTCAGGCGGTGGTTGATGTAGGCTGGTCCATGATCATGGAGGGCTTTGTAGGAGTGTATTAGCATCTTGAACTGGCATCTCTTCTCAAAGGGGAGCCAGTGGAGGCTTCTGAGGTTCGGGGTACTGCTGGAACATTTTGGTAGGTTGAGTTCGAGTATGGCTGCAGCATTCTGTATAGTCTAAAGTCGCTTGATGAGTTTAGTGGTGGTGTCGGCATGGAGTGCATTTCTATAGTCTATTCAGCTGGTGACGAGGGCTTGCGTGATTGTTTTCCTGGTGTTGATGGGGATCCATTTGAATATATTTTGAAGCATGCAGAGGGCGTGGAAGCAGGAGAAAGAAACTACGTTGACCTGGCACTTCATGGTGAGTTTGCTGTCTAGGAAGATGCTGAGGCTGCGAGCATAGTCTGTGGGCGTAGGTGTAGGTTTGAGTTCGGGGGCCACCACATGTTGTCCCTCTGTGAGGTGTTCCACTCAAAAATAAGCACTTCTGTCTTGTCCATGTTGAGCTTTAGGCAGTTGCGCCTCATCCAGTCGGACATGTTTGTCATGGCGTTCCGCAAGTTGGTTCTGGTGGTGGTGGGGTCTTCTGTGAGCGAGAGAATGAGTTGTGTGTCATCTGCCTAGGAGATGATGTTGAGTTCATGGTTAGCCATTGCTGTCATGTAGGTGTTGAACAGGGTGGGACTGAGAGAGGAACCTTGGGGAATGCCAAAGATTATGTTCTTGGGCTCGGAGGTGAAGAACAGTAGACAGATTCTCTGGGTGCATCCTGTAAGGAAGGAGATGATTAATTTGAGAGGGTCTCCCTGGACGCCGATGTGGTGGAGTCTTCTGATGAGGGTGTGGTGGGATACGGTGTTGAATGCCGCTGAGAGATTGAGGAGGATCAGGGCTGCTGTCTTGTCTCGGTCGATGAGGGTTCTGATGTCATTGGTTGTGGCGATCAGGGCAGTGTTAGTACTGTGGTTGGCGAGGAAGCCGTATTGGCAGGTATCGAGGAGGTTGTTAATTTTCAGGTGATCCTTGAGCTGGCAGTTGATGGCTTTCTCAAGAACCTTGGTGGGGAACAGGAGGAGTGAGATGGGGCAGTGATTTTTGCATTTGCTGGGGTCAGTGGAAGGTTTGTTCAGGAGGGGTTTGACCTCTGCATGTTTCCATGTGTTGGGGAAGGTGGCTATGGTGATGGATGCGTTGCGGATACTATAAGTTCACTACTGATTTCCTTGAGTCCAAGGTTGAAGACGTGGTGGGGGCAGGGGTTGGTCGGTGCTCCAGAGTGGATGGAGGTCATGATAGCTGTGGTGTCTGTCATGATGAGTGGTTTCCATGTGGTAAGCAGGTTGTGGGTGGCGTCTATTGGTGTCAGGTGGTGGCTGATGTCAGTGGGTTGTGGTTCAAAGTTGCAGTAGATGTCTGATATCTTGTTGTAAAAGTGGTCAGGCAGGGTATCGCAGAGACCCTGAAAGGGGCAGACCGTGTTCTCAGAGGTTGAGGGTGGCAGGAGAACTCGCTGACTATGCTGAAACGTTCCTTGATGTGGTTGGTGCTTGATTCGATGCGGTCTGTAAGGGACCACTTCTTAGCTTCTTTGAGGCTTTGGTGGTACTTGCTGAGGGCTGATTTGAAAATGGTGAAATCTGTGGAATTCCTTTTGGAGCACCATTGTCTCTCCAGTCATTTGCATTCGCATTTGATCGATTGCAGGTTCGGGGTAAACCAGCTGGCGTGTTTGGAGGATCTGCTGGTGTAGGCCGGCTTCATGGGGGTGACAATGTTGGTGCTGTTGAAGATCCAGTCGAAGAAGTTCTGGACGGCCATCTCCAAGGTGCTGGTGGTGTCAGGCCTGGTAGTGTTGAGGGCGGTTGTCCACTGGGTTATCTGTAACTTTGTTCCATCTCTGATGGGTGGTGCTGGGGTGGCTTGGTGGAGACGCCTGGGGAACCTGCGATGGAGAAATGGACGATCCTGTGGGCCGTTCAGGTTGGCTTGGTGATGTGGCTGAATTTGACTCTGGCTGTAAGGATGGGGTCCAGTGTGTGTCCTGCACTGTCTGTGGGGAAGGTGACCACCTGTGTGAGGCCAATGTTGGTCATGCTTTCCAGGAGGGTGGTGGAGTTCAGGTCTCTAGGGCTGTAAATGTGGAAATTGAATTAGCAGAGGAAGATGTAGTGGTTGGAGTCGATTGCTAATGGTGTGCTGAATTCAGAGATGGTGTTACAGAAGCCGGGGAGGGAACCTAGGGGTCTGTAAGCGAGGGGTCCCTCTTAGGTGTTCCATGATTGATGTAGTGTTGTCTTCAGTGGTGGTGCATCAGACAGTTTCCTTGTGGGTGATGGCAATGCCTCCTCCATTCTTGTGGTGCGGTCTCTGTGTATCATCTTGTAGCCTTGGGGCATTGTGGTTGCGATGCCGGGGTCGAAGAGGTGTTGAGTCAGGTCTCTGTGATGATCATGTCGGGGGAGAGGGTGATGATAGTGTTTTAGATTTCCGTGGCGTGTTTGCAGAGGGAGTGGGTGTTAAGGAGCAAGCACTGAAACTGTTACAGGGTGTCGGAGGTCAGCTGGGCAGGGGTTCCTGTGTTACATGTGAAGCAGCAGGTGAAAGGTCTTTCCGTTGATCATGAAGAGGAATTGCAGCAGTTGTTGTTGAGGCGTCTGGGGGCTAGGGCCAGGAACTTTTTGGTGGCGTATCGTTGGGCGGCCGAAAGGCCACCATCCCTGGCACCGGTTGAGCGGCCGTTCTGCGGCCTCCATTACTTTGGTGCTGGGTGGTGGAAATCAAGGTGCAGGCATGCGGCACAAAAGAAAATAAACAAGCAACAATTATGAGCGCAGGTAATGAAAGGGCTGTTGCTTTTATTCGAAGCAATATATATAGAGAGCGGAGGGTCCTTGATGTTCCCTGCAATAAAGATTGTGGCCATTACCTACCCGCTTGTGGGCTCTCTTCATAACAGGTGACTGTGGTTGAATTGTTTGGCGGCTTGCCTGAGCCGCGTTGAGAGCCCCGGTGCTTTAAAGCACCCCAGAGACGACGCCAACCGACGACGCCGTATTGGAAACAGGAGCCAGTTGTTGCAGGACATAGTAACATCGGGAGGTTAAGCCCAGTTTCACCACCCACTTGGGCTGCATATTCACATTGCGGGGCAAAGTCATGGCTCTCACTGAAGAAAAAGAGTGCACTACATTGACCATCATGCCTTGCGGAGGCCACCCCCATCAGGGGCGGTGGTTTGAGAATACAAGTGGTGCCTTGAAACCGCCATGATTTTGCTCCGTGTCCAGTGTCTTTGAAGAAGTGTTAAAGAACACGAAACTCGTCGGACTTCCTGGACTTCATTCGTGAAACTGAGCGGAGGGTCCTTGATGTTCCCTGCAATAAAGATTGTGCAGACTGTGGTTGAAATATATATATATATATATATATATATATATATATATATATATATATATATATATATATATATATATATATATATATATATATATATATATATATATTTATGTTTTTTTGCGGGCATCAACAGGTTCACATCAGCAGCGCTACTGAGTTAGTGTGGCTGTTGGGATTGTGTCTGCAGCTGTGTTGAAGCCATTAAGCTTGTTAGTATTTGTTATACTCTATACTCTTGAGGTAGCATTTCCCTAAACTTTTAGCTTTTTCCTCATGGACTTTACTGATTCTCTTTTTGTGGTCTTTGGACTCTGGGCACTTTCCTACTGTAATTCAGCGTGAAAGTGCTGCCGCCCTTCCTACCCATGTTAGGAAGTGTTGCGTATCTGATGTTTTTAAACATGGCTCAAGCCTGCCATTGCAGGCCTGGGTGTGCGCATTTGCACATATGCTCCGGGTGGTCTTTCTAAATCATTGGCCAATGCTGAGGGTGCTTTTGCTAATGCTAGAGCAACCCTGGGATGAGACCTGCAGGGGGGTGGATCAAGTAATAGGTGGAAGGCAGGGTAGGTACACGTGTGTTCCCTGCCCAGGTAGTGAAGAACCCCTATGTGTGTGTTCACTACCTATGAAGTTTGCCCTCCCCATAGGTTAACATGGAGGGTGACTGTGATTACTTTAAGCTGCAGTGGTGGCTTACCGTGGAGCTGCCGGTTGTTGTTTACTATCATTGGATTCACAATGACAAATCCTCCCTTGAGGTAAAGGTGGATTTGTCATTAGTAACTTAGAAATGCTACTCCTGAAAGTGAGCATTTCTCTGTGCTAAACCCTTTTGGTTGCCTTTTAGCTTCACTCCAGCCCACAATGGAGGCTGGGGGAGCACAGTGATGCATTCTCCAGAGACAGCCATACACATTAGGCATGCAACTGTAACGATCATCGTGCTCTTGCATTTGAGGACTTTGCTAGGTGGAGTGGGGGAAGAGGTTTTGACACTTGGCCTCTGGGAAGCCTGATCATGGCACCACTAAAGATTAATATCTGCATTCCAAGTCCTCATGGCAGACAGGACTGACATTTAGGGGAGACATCTGTGTTTCAAAGGTGGAACCCTCTGAATCACCCCCAACTTCAAAGGCACACTACAGTATAACTACCGGTGCCATACTTCAGCAGAGGAGAGATATGCTTGTGGGGACGTGGGGCCAGACATCCTGGACTGCTTGGTGCACTCTGCCAGAGGAATCTTTTGTGCACAAGGATGAGGCTGACATTGGGAGGGATCGTTTGACTTTATCAGCGTCCTTCGTGTGTTCACAAAAGTGATGGTGGAAGTCACAGCTCGCCTCCGAAGGTCAATTGGCTGTTGAAGGCAATCTTGCCACAGGCAGTCATCTCCCACCTCAAGACTGCAGCGCTTCTGCATTTGCTGAGGTTCACTATCAACGTTCCGAAGTCACACTGACTCCCTCTCAGGCCATATTTTTCATCTGAGCTTTTCTGTACACGGTACAGTTTTGGGCTTATCCACCCAAACAGCAAGTCCAGGATATTTAGGCTATGTTTCAGATATTTAAGCCTCTATCCTGGATTTCGTGAGAGACTGCCTCTGTGGCTGTTGGGCCTCATGGCCTCATGGCCTCCTGCATTCTGCTATTAACACATGCCCGTTGGCATATGAGGGCTCTGCAGTGGTACCAGAAATTCCAGTGGGTGCAGCATGAGGGGAATCTCTCCGATATGGTCCAGATCTCTGAGGGAACTGTAAAAGACCTGCAGTGGTGGGCAACAAACCGCAGTTGGGTCGGTGGCAAACCCTTCTCCCTTCCCCAACTAAAGCTGACTGTAGTGACAGCTGCGTCATTCTTGGGGTGGCCATCTGGCGGAGCTGGAGATCAGAGGACTCTGGTCTCCGGTGGAATCTGGGCTACACATCCATCTTCTGGAGCTTCGGGTGACCCGATTGGCATTGAATGGCTTTCTTCCTTCAGTCAGGGGAAGGCTAGTATAGGTGTTCATGTGTAACACCACCACAATGTGATATTGCAACAAACAGTGTGGGTGGGGTAATGGAGCCTTTGCGCCTCTGGACTTGGCTGGAACACCAGGACATGGCCCTAGTGGTTCTCTAAATCCCAGAGCAGATGAACTCAGCTGTTGAAGCCTAGCGGATCACAAATGGCGTGTCCATCCGGAGGTGGCGCAAGGTTTCTTCCAAAAGTGGGGAGAGCTGTGGTATGATCTGTTCGCATCCGTCGAGAATGCGCAATGTCAGCTTACTTGCTCGCTGGAGTTTCCAAGGCTGCTCTCGCTCTGAGACGCTTTTTGTCTTGAGTGGAGCTTCAGCCTTTAATGCTTTTCTGCCCATACCACTCCTGCCCAGAGTTCGCAGGAAGTTCAGGAACGACTTGGCCCAAGCCACTTTTTTGACTCCGGATTGGGCACAGAAGGTCTGGTATCCTGAGCTTTTGAGAATAAGCATGTGTCCTTCAATCAGGCTTCCTCTTCAGGAGGATCCTCTGTCACAGCAGCAAGGCAGGATTCTTCAGCTGAACCTGAACATTCTTTGCCTTCATGCCTGAATATTGAGTGGCAACAGTTGACATGTTTCAACCTTCCGCCCAAAACCTGCAATGTTATCTTGCTAGCCAGGCATCCCTCCACCAAGATGGTATATGCCTACCATTGGAGCAGGTTTGTGGCATGGTGTACAGATAAAAATGTTGACTCTATCTTCACCCATTTCCCATGATGTTCGTTTATTCTTACCTTGGCCCAGCAGTGCTTCGCTTTGGGCACATTAATCAATTATCTTTCTGCCATCTCGGCATTTCTGTGGTTGCCAGATCAGCCATCCCTTTTCAAGTCCTCTATTGTATATAGGTTTTTGAAAAGGTCTTCAACATATGTTCCCACTAGCAGCTTTCAATATGCCACAGTGGGCCCTCAACTTAGTTTTGAAATCTTTTATTTATCCTCCCTTCGAGCCTCTACATACCTGTCCCATCAGGCTTCTGGCAATAAAAATGGCCTTCCTAGTTTCAAATCAAATCAAGCTTTATTCGACTATTTGTGAAATAATCATAAAAGCACAATAAGAACAAATTAAAACATGACATATAAAAGTACATTTACTGAGAAAACTGGGTGAGCAACAGCAAAAATTAGCTAATCGTTAAATTCTCAGATTTAAAAACCACAGTATACATAGACATAGTCTTTCTACAGGTGAAGACCGACTTTAAAAATGCGGATACAGATAAAACTAGAAGTTCTTCCCCAAGCGATTGCATGACCAAAAATGCAGGGCGACATTGACGCAAGCCTAATGATCTAAGGACAGAGAGTATCCATCTCTTCCTCTGAACTTGATAAAATTTACTGATAAATAAAACATGAATAGTGATCTGAACTGATATCTCATCACATGGACATTTGATTAGCACTCAAATGTCCAATCAACTTTTCGTGGGGTACTTCAGAACAAAGAAAGAAAAGGCAGTACAGAAATTGACCATCTCATGATGGGTAGTGCTCTGCATGAAAATCTGCTCAGCATTGCCAAAAAGCAACCTCCTGAAAGTTTGCAGGTTCATTCTACCTGAACCAAATCTGCAACCACTGCATTATCTCGCAGAGTTCCTGTCCTGGATATCTGTCAGGCAGCAAAGTAGGCTTCCTTGCACACGTTTACGAAGCACTACTGCCTGGATACTCCGGTCTGGCGTGACAGTCATTTGGCACGTTTGGTCCTACAGGACTTTTTAATCTAATTTGAATCACAGCCCTGCCTCCAGGGAGGTATTGCTTGGAAATCTATTCGAAGGTAAGGAATCTGCGGCTAGAAGTTTCTATCGGATGAACAAGTTAGTTACCTTCGGTAATACCTTATCTCGTAGAGACTCTTATCTAGCCGCATATTCTATACCAACCCACCCATCCTCCCCACTCTGCGAACAGATTTGAAGTTAAAGGGTTGTTCCCCCTTTAAGGGCCCTAGCTTAATGCACCAATGGTCAGTGTGCTTCGTGGCTCTGCACTTCTTACGTGGAACGTTGTGAAAAGAAACTGATGTCAGCTCGCTGGGGTGGCCGCTACATAGCTACTGTGTATGTCACTTCTGGCACGAATGCTGCTACACAGAGACAAAAAATGCCACCTACAGGCACGCAGGGGTACTGCTTACCAAATATTTCCAGATATAGTCAGACGGCTGGGGAATATTCTAAGGCAAGGAATCTGCGGCTAGATAGAGTCTCTGCCATATAAGGCATTACTGAAGGTAAGTAACTTGTTCTATATGTCCTCAAACAGGTGCCCTATGTGGACTGTGGCAGAAGATAGTTTATTCTAAGGTATATCTGGAGGAGGTAACAGGTATACAGAGGAACAAAGAGAATTGAAGATCTGCCCGGATGGACTACATAACACACCTCCTTTAAACAACTGCTAATATGTGAGTGGAGTAGTGCAGTAATCAAGACGCACTTCATTATGTTCATAGTTGAGATCATTGAGATTATAAGATGTTGCTGCTCATAGTATGTGACTACTTGGGACATTCAGGGTAGCCTGAGGTAGAGTCCTCCTGTGACCAGCAATATGTCGGATCTGTTCAGTAATAACCGACCTGTGTGATTAATATTGATTTAGTAAATGTATCTGTGTTCTTCACTAATCAGCTGAGTAGCAGGTCCTTTCATACATTATGTGCATGTCCCATTAGTTATAAAGGATGAAGTAGTAAATTGGTATATGATATCATGTGATGATACAGGTATTATACTGGATTGAGACAGGATGGGTAGTTTTCAATGACTAAAGTTACTTTAATTTCTCATGTAGTTGGAAGTAAGAGGTAAGACAGATATTGTTTATTGTTGTATTGATCTGTGAACAGGGGCTGTAGATTAGAGTAGCCCATCTTACCTGTCGGGTCGAGGATTTTGACTGTTGATAAAATAAGCCGCTATCATCCAGGTCCTCATCTGGTAGAAATAGTGAATTGGCTATTGTAGTTTCCCCAGTTTCAACCATTTTATGGCTTTCAGGTTCTCTAGGACATCCAACAAGACTGAGTCTGAGCTTATATTAAGTGCTTTCGGCAAAACTGCCTTTCGCACAAAGAATCAATCACACATAAATCCATGCATAAAAAAGAGATACTACAAATACAATCAAATTTTAAATAATCAAATTCAACATTAAAAGTAATTGAATTCACTGTATCTCGGCCAAATTCGTTGAATATTTGTGTTAAAGTAGTTACTTTTTCTGCTTCATTGATTTCAAGGCCTTTGGGGCTTTAGGCTACAGACTCTTAACTCCTTAAAGGGAAACAGGTGGTATTTTACATTAGGAGGGCCATGGTGTCACTGGGTTTGGTTGGGGTTACAGGAATGTTCATAGAGGCCTACAACTTTTTTCCCCAGAGTCCTTTGTAGCTTTAGTGCAGACATTGACACTCCCGCCTGCTACATGTTTTTTGTGGCTTCCCATTTGGAGAGATGTCAATATATAGGCTCACTAACAAGGCTGATATGGTTTCTACTACAAACATTCATTTTTAAATCTGAACTCTTCAGAACTGTTAATAACAATTTAAATGACAACTTTTTTGGGCTATTTGCAAATGACTGAAAAAAGGGGTTTGGCTTTGTGTAAGTGTAACAGGGGCTGGGCGGCTTCTTTTCTCCCAGTTTAAAATTGACTCTCTGAAGGCCAATGTGCAGGTTAGTAATGTCAGGTTTAAATTTACTCCCACTTTTAATCTAATGTCGCACCTCAGGATTGCTGCTTCTTTTGGCTTCACCGAACTGCATAATGAAGTTGTTCTATACTGACTTTGGAATAAAAAGCTTTTACCACTGCTATTGATGTGGCTTCTGATCTCGATTATGATGATGTTCTCAATCTACGGCTACCAACAGATATGTCTGCTTCTCCACAGCTGGTACAGGATGCAGTGATTGAGCGGTTACTGTGCCTGTTGTAATTTGCCTGGTTAGTTCGGCCGCCTCGGTATGTGCTTTCTATCACTCAACACGAGTGTTTCAAAGTACTTTACATGGCTTTTCTGGATTCGCATGGGACTGCTTTCTAATTTCTACAGAAAAATGTTCCTGTCAGAGGCATATGAGCTGTCGATCATATGCTGTGCATAGATCGCCATCTAGTGTTGGGTCCGGATGTTTGCACTTTGTTTTTCTTCAAAGAAGTCTTTCCGGACAAGAGGTAGGGGACTCCTCCTTTCGGTGATAGTGCGCATGGGCATCGACTCCATTGTCGTATTGTTTTTTTCCGCCATCGGGTTCGGACGTCTATCGCTGCGCTCCGGCTCGACACCATTCCTTTGGCTCCCCTCAGCGCGCAAGATACTCACCCTCGACGGTATTGTTTTCGATCGCTCCCCCTTTATATCACGCATCATTATTACTTAAAATAATCTTTCGAACTAAAAGTTTGTGGAAGGCTGTCGGACCTACCCGCGTTGGGTCGACCTGCAGTCGATGGAACAAACTCCCTTCAAATTCTGTCCTCGATGTCATGCGAAGTACCCATGCACCGACTCACGCGAAGTGTGTAATCTGTGTTTGACTCCCGAACAGGACTGCGACCCGTGCCAGGCTTTCCGCTCCAAGAGGATACTCCGCGACCGTCAGGCTCGACGTCGCGACATGCAGAGCCAGCACACAAGCTCCATTCCGGACATCTTCGGTCAACAATCTGACTAAGAAGCTGGCAAAGCCATGGGAACTGAGGAGGAGCAGGAGCCGGTCGCCATTTCAGAAGTCGACTCCGACCAAGAGGAGGACATTCCACATGGTCAACGTACCATGAGTACAGCTCCCCCCTCGTCCCAAGAGTCAATTCCAATTAAAAAGAAGGCTCGGGCCAATCCGTGCCCTCGGGCCCCTGTCGGCACCGAGATCACACTTCTGATGCCTCGCCCTCTAGCTCGGCACCGAAGCTTACCAAAAAGCCTTCCGCCTCTGAAAAGACTCGCTCCAAACTGAGTTCAGAGCCCAGACCTTCAGGATCAAAACACAAGTACAGCACCAACCCCCACCATTCGGCCTCGAAAAAATCAGAGGAACCGAAGACATCAACGGTTTCTACTCCGGCACCGAAAATGTCGGCGCTGAAACAGACAGAAGTGCAGAAAACGACTAGAAAGCCCAGTTTCAATGCCCCAGTTGAAAAACCGGATCAGAAACAAAAGATTTTGTGTATCCATCCACAGACTGGCCATATCACCACTAAAGTGACTCTAAAAAGAAGGGGTGATGCACAAGAAGAATATCACATCCCCTTAAAGAAGTGATCTGTTGGAACTAACCCTTCCCCTCCTCCACCTATTCTTCCTTCATCACCACCTTCCCCTCAACTTCGTCCAATTTTTCCTGAACATTCACCACCACATACACCTGACAACAAGGAAGATGGGGATGATGATCAGGGTAGGGATGATGATCAGCCATTACAGGACCCAAGGGACGATTATTACACCAATTCGCCCACGGGCAATGATCCTGACCCGTACCCTACCAAACCCTCTCTTCCAAATGATAGTGTAGGATACATTGAATTACTGGGTAGAGCTGCCAACTACCATGGGGTGCAGCTACATAAGGAATCATTAGAAGAGGATTTCCTCTTTGAAACCCTCAGTGCCACACAGAAATCATCACACACACTACCCATGCTTAAAGGGATGGTCAGACATGTAGATGACATTTTTAATGACCCAGTCAGAGCTCGAAGTACAAGCCAGCACCATCGGACCCAGTATATATAAGGGGACAATTGCCACTAGACTCCCTGGTTGTGTCCAATGCAAGAAAGAGGGCCAACTCCCAAACAACAGGAGAAGCTCCACCTCCAGATAAGGAATCAAAACCTATTGACGCTTCTGGGGAAAGGGTAGCTTCTCAAGCAGCCAATTTCTGGCGTGTCTCCAATACTCAGGCACTGTTAGAGCGATACGACCATGCGCACTGGGATGAAATGGAACAACTAATACAATATTTACCCCCCGAAAACGAATCAAAAGCACAAGATCTGGTTAATGAAGGGTAACTTATTGCTAACAATCAAATAAGATGCTCTCTAGATGCTGCAGACACCACTGCTAGAGCTATAAACACTAGTGTCCTAAGAAGGCATGCCTGGCTCTATATATCTGGTTTTAAACCTGAGGTTCAAACCTCCATTTTAAATACCCTATTCGATAAGGAACATCTATTTTGCCCAGTGGTAGATTCTTCACTTGAGAAAATGAAGAAAGACACTGAGGTAGCCAAATCTATCGGAGCCCTTCAGTCCACACAGGGTCGTGCTTACTTTCGATGCTCTTTTGTCGGAGGAGGTTACAAGAATTTCTCATCAGAGGCTACCTCCACCTAAAAGGGCAATAACCAACCCTCTTCATCTACGGGTTAGTTCAGGGGAGGTTACAGGAGTAACAATGGTAAGGGCAGGGGCCGGGGTGCAAACGCACGCACCTCCCTCACCAACACAAAGCAGTGACTTGCCTCCACTTCCCTCCGACCACTCAACACCTGTCTGGGGAAGACTGTCAGATTTTCTACCAATCTGGCAATCAATAACAACAGACAATTGGGTACTCCAAATTATCCGTTCTGGTTACTGCCTGGAATTTATCAACACGCCTCCAAATATTCCACCAAAGCCCCACAAACAATCACCAGACCATCTGCACCTCCCCAAACAAGAGGTTCAATCTCTACTTCTAAAAGGGGCTGTAGAGCCTGTGTCACCCCAACATCACGGGTCGGGCATATACTCTTTTTATTTCCCGATTCCCAAAAAAGACGGGTCTCTCAGACCAATTTTAAATCTCAGAGAACTCAACCGGTACATTCAGTCAGACCATTTTCACATGGTGACACTTCAACAGGTACTTCCTCTACTACAGAAAGATGATTTTCTATTTACTCTAGATCTAAAAGATGCCTATTTTCATATACTAGTTCACCCTGATCATCACAAATTCCTCAGGTTTGTAGTAGCGGGTCAACACTATCAGTTCAGGGTACTCCCAGAGTCTTCACAAAGTGTCTGGTGGTAGTAGCTGCTCACCTAAGGAGACAAAGCATCCATGTCCTCCTGTACTTAGACGACTGGCTTATCAAAGCCAACACTTACCAACAATGTCTGCAGCACGAGGGGCGTGGCTTGGCTGCGAGGCGGAATGGCTGCCTGAAACCGCAGCTCCGCCGATCGAGCAAATTAATCCGGCGATTATCCGACGAAATTGTGCCTGGTCTCGGTCCTCTCGCCCCCGCTTGAACACCTGGTGTGGGGGCCCGGCCGGAGGGAATCCCTGCCGCGGCGAGTGCGTCTGCAGTGACTATCGGCCTGCCGAGCGAGCACCGGAGGCGGGGCCTGCGACCCTCCTGGAAGCCGGGGACTGGCGTGGGACTGATGCCCAGAGCGGCGCGGTGCTGCTCGTGGGCGTGAAGCTGATCTCCCCGGGCCTGATCGCGCGCTGCCTCACTGCCTTTTCCCCCTCGGGGGACGCTGGGATCCGGAGGCGGATCGCCCTGGGCTGAGGTTCGCTGCTGGCGGAGCTGGAGTTCGGCGCTGGGAGGGCGCTCTGTGTCCCCCGCGCTTGGAGGAGCCTGGCGGCCATTACGGAGGTCGTGGCGCGTGGGCCTGGGCTGTCGACCGGAGAGAGGCCCTGTGGGACACCGTGAACTGGGCGCGGACTGCCAATCCACCCGACGAGGTAACCCGTGCTGTGCTCGTGGGGCGCTTCGGCTCTCCTCTGAGCGCTAGGTTCGGCGCTGTGCCTTGGGACCGGGGACGGAGGTCGACCGTCGCGCCTGGACCAGCGAGGATACGGCTGCCTACGTGGGAGCTCCCGGTGGCGGCGGCCTGCCTGCAGCTGTGGATTGGGGAGAAGTGCCTGCTGCCTGGTCACTGAGAATAAGCTTTAGTGGGCCGCAACCCCTCGAGGTCAGGTGCATGTGCATGTTGTGACGGGCGGCGTTTGTGCCTTGGAGACACTAAGTGCGACGCCATTTTGCCGGGCTGGAGCGCTGCTGACGCCGTGCGGTGCTGCTGCGAAGCCCTGACCTGGGAGCCTAACAGTACAGTGGTCACGCTGAGGGCGGCCTGCGGCTGGTGAACTGTGCCGGCGAAGCGTACTGCTCCGTGGAAGGACATACTCTGCCGCGCGGGACTGCGGCTGCTGGAGACAACCAGTCGGGTAGCGGTTTGGGGACGGCGGCGGGTCCGTTCCATAGTCAGCACTGCGAGACAGCAATGGGCAAGCCTGATACCCGCCAACCGCGCCTGACATTCGACAAAGCCAAGCAAAAAACGCCGGATCCGGACACTCGAGACTCCGACGCGGCGAAGGATGCCCAGGGCGGCTCTCAAGACGTGGACATTAAATCAATGTTTCAAGACCTAAAGACGAGCCTGCAGGGAATAGATGGCAAGATGGACGCGCTAGCGGCGCGCATGGATGGCATTACGACGCGAATGGACAAGCAGGAGGGCAGAGTGGAAGGGCTGGAAACCCGTGTCGCGGAGACGGAGGAGAACCAGTCGGCGCTGGCCACGCAAATGAAGGGTATGGAACAAGTCCTGGCACTCATACAGCAAAAGAACGAGGATTTGGAGGCTCGCTCAAGGCGCAACAACATCCGCGTCACGGGGGTGGCGGAATCGACGGACATCACCAACATGGAGCAATATGTCGAGCAGATGTTGAAAGACTTGTTCGGGACAGGCCTCTCGCAGATGTTCCTAGTTGAAAGGGCACATAGGACACTGGGACCTAGGCCTAAGCCGGGAGCACCGTCCAGACCCATTATCGCGCGCATCTTGAATTACAGGGATCGGGACACGATATTGCGCATGGCACGCGACATGAAGGACGTACAATACAAGGGCAACCACATCGCGCTGTACCCGGACTTCACGCTACAGGTTCAGATGGCCCGCAGGGAATTCATGCCGGCGAAGAAAATCTTTCAACAAACGGGCACGAAATACTCATTGATCTACCCTGCCAAGCTCCGGGTGCATGGCCCGGGGAAACCTTCCTTCTTCGTGGATGCGAAGGCAGCCTTGCAGTACGCGAAGCAATTGGCCAGAGACCAGAAGAACCACCCGCCTGCGGAGGGACCAGATCTCCAGGACAGGCTAAGTGATGTGGAATGATTGTATCCGATGGGGTTTTCTGATGTTTCACTGTGACCTGCCTGTATGGGCTAGACTGGAGACTGGTGTCTGCTGGGGACATTGGGAAGTTCCTCCAGATGGCTGGGCTGCTATCAATATGACCTCTTGAACTTGGGGGTGGGGGTCCTCGAGTTGGCACAACCAACTGGCGCTCGATC
This sequence comes from Triturus cristatus, assembly GCF_964204655.1. Taxonomy (NCBI): domain Eukaryota; kingdom Metazoa; phylum Chordata; class Amphibia; order Caudata; family Salamandridae; genus Triturus; species Triturus cristatus. Next base: position 992,383,162 of record NC_140585.1, on the reverse strand, counting down.
GCCCTGTCAAAAGTACGGGGTTAGTAGGTGGCCAACCTGCGCGCCTCAGGGGATGATTCCCATTTACGGGCTACTATCGATGGCCTTAGTGACTGACTGTGGGGTGGGGTGGGTAATTGGGGGGGAAGTTGCACAACCTGATTGGGGGGTTGGCGCGGGTGGGGTTTCTGGTTTTGGGAGTTGGGAGGATGTTATGGTTAGTTCTGAGGTTTGTAGCGACGATCGAGAAGAAGCACATCGCTGTGATTTATCGTTTAATATAAAGTACATACTGCAATGTTTTCCATCAAGGTGCATGGGGTGCTGTGTTCACTCCTGTGCCTGGCTGCTAGCCGTGCGGCAGGTGTTTGACCATTGTGTTTGCGGGTGGGGCGAAAGTGGCGAGCTGAGTGGACATGGCCTGCTGCTAGCTTATAGTTTTTTGAGGTACCTGTCGCCGTGCAGAGAGTGAGGTGCCTAACTTGGAATGTGCATGGTATGAATGACGGCCGCAAGGCCAGGCTGGTGCAGGCCTACCTACTTAGGAAAGACATAGACATCTGCCTCCTGCAGGAAACCCATCTAACTGCTACTGCGACACAGCTGCTCCGGCGACACCGATGGGCAGAGCTAGTACATGCGGCATACTCCAATTACTCCAGAGGTGTGGCGATATTAATCAGGAGAGGGCTTCCATGGACCACACATGAGACGATTAGGGATGCGGATGGCAGATATATCATATTGGTGGGGGCGCTGCATGGCATGAGAGTGGTGCTGGTGAATGTCTATGGCCCCAATGACGACAATCCCAACTTTTATGGAGAGTTATGGCATAAGGTACAGACCCGGGGGCCGGCGGCAGTGCTGTGGGGGGGTGACTACAACGTGGTGCTCTCTGACACGATGGATAGGCAGGGCGCGGCCAGGGACCATCATCCTAGAGCGGCGGAGACGCTCGGAGATATTATACAAGATGCGGGGCTGGTGGATTCCTGGAGGGTGCTGCACCCCGGGGATCGCGCGAGTACGTGCATAACTGCGCATAGGGCTGCTTGGTCCAGGCTGGACTACTGGCTATTATCCAGGGATCTGCACACCTCGGTATTGGAGGTAGAGCACCTGCCGAGGTCACTCTCTGATCATGCTCCGGTGTTGTTGTCACTGGCTACCCCCTCCAAATATGCTATGCCCTTTAGCTGGCGGTTCCCCTCCCGGGCACTGCGCGACCAGGTATTCCAGCAGGGTCTCCGCGAAAAACCTCGAGGAGTACTTTGAGCTTAATGAGGGATCTGTGGAGTCCCCGGGTATACTGTGGGAGGCCTGCAAAGTGGTCGCCAGAGGGTACTGCATGTCCCTAAGGTCGGGAGTTCTTAGAATCATACGGCGCACGCTTAGCTCCTTGGAGGCGGAACTCGCGCGGATTGAGTCCACGTTACTTGCGGCGCCTTCTGATGGCGTGCGGGCTACATTCCGATCGACACTGACTAGATATCAGGAGGAAGCTGACCGTGAGGTCGCGTATTTATCTAAGGACTGTCAGGCCAGACGGTATGGAGAGGGGGACCGCGCGGGCCGCACGCTGGCGAACTTGTTGCGAGCACCGCGTGGGGCGGATCATATCCTGGAATTACAGAGGGAAGACGGTGGGGTGGTGCGGGAGCCGCCGGATATACTTGCCACTATGACAGATTTTTATAGAGAATTATATACTTCCAAGGTGGATCCGGACGACACTGTTCTCCGTGAGTACTTAGATACTATAGCGCTGGCGTGGTTCAATGATAGAGCCAGACAGTACATGGACCTCCCGTTTGCGCCGGACGACATAAGGGCAGTGATCGCTGGTTTACCCCCATGCAAGGCGCCAGGCCCTGATGGGCTGACGGCGGCCTTCTACAAGGAATATGCTGACATCCTGGTTCCGCGCTTGCACAAAGTGTTCGAGGAGGCGGTGGAAACGGGTATCCTTCCCCAGTCAATGCGTGAAGCATTGATCATCACGCTGCTGAAGCCAGGAAAAGACCCCACTAACCCGGACTCTTACCGCCCACTTTCCCTGATAAACCTTGACGCTAAAATATATGCGAAATTGCTCTCTGACCGCCTAAAATTCATGCTGCCACAGATAGCGCTGTCTGATCAGTCGGGCTTTGTCATGGGGAGATCCACCTCCCAGAACCTGAGGGTGCTTTTTGGGCTCCTACACTACCTGGACCCCAGGGTGCAGGCGACGGCGGCGTTGTTGGACGCGACCAAAGCGTTTGACTCCCTGGAGTGGAAATTTTTGCGGACACTGTTCACCCGAATGGGCTTTAGCCTGCCCTTTGCTAGGCGTATCGGCGTACTGTATAATGGCCCTACGGCAAGAGTGCGGGTGAATGGTCAAACGTCTGCGCCCATACGCATAACCAGAGGGACTCGACAGGGCTGCCCGCTTTCGCCGTTACTCTTTGCCATCGCCACGGAGCCCCTGGCGGCTCGGTTGAGGCAGCACCACACCCAGCGCAGCATAGGCTTCACGTCACGTGGCCTATTGATATCGATGTATGCTGATGACCTTACCATATATATGATGAACCCGTCAGAGAACTTTGATCCGTTGATGAGAGAGGTGATACGCTATAGTGGCCTAACTGGCATAGAAATCAACTGGTCGAAGTCAGTGATGTTGCCGCTGACGGACGGCACATCTGCATGTCACACGGAATTCCCGATTGAGTGGGCCACTGACGAGGTCAAGTACCTGGGCATTCAGATCAGTCGCTCAATTCAGGAAGTGTGGCTGTCTAACTTCGGGGTGGCCATGGAGTGGCTGGAGACTAAGGTGAAGAGATGGAAGGCGCTGCCGCTTTCCATGTTGGGCCGCATCGCTATCGCGAAAATGGTCGTTGTGCCCAAGTTCCTTTATCTATTTGTAAACATCCCTTTACCGCTAACTAAGGCATTCTTCCGTCGCCTCCGCTCAGCCGTGATCGAACTGGTCTGGGCGGGCAGGCAGCCTCGAGTGGCTTGGAACCTCCTCACACTTCCCTTCCGTCAAGGGGGCCTGGCAGCCCCGGACTTTGAGCTGTATGCGTATAGCGCGCAGGCACAATACCTACACTATTGGCATCACCCAATTCCTTACCAGCCACACGTGGCGATAGAGATGGACGTGGCGGCGCCCTGCCCGCTACAGACAGCGGTGTACCAGAAATATAAACGACCTAGGGAAGACATTGACACCGTGGAAATGGTGCGTTGGGCCTGGGCGGGCATTGCCGTACGCGCGGGCATCCCCGATCTCTACGCCCCGAGCATGCCTCTGGAGGGAAATCCCCTGCTGGGTCCGCTGACGGACGCGGCGGTGGCGCGCCGGGCCAGTGCGTGTGGGCTGAAGGTGGCAGGTGACCTGTATCCGGATGATACTTTCATTACACTGCCTGACATGGCCGCGGCCTCTGACCCGACGGCATCGGAGCTGCTGCTCTACTATCAATTACGGTCGGCCTGTAAACAGAGGTACCCTACGTTCCCGGAGGCCCCGCCGTCGCTGGCGGCCTTAGAGGACGTGCTGTCCAACTCCTCCTCGCGGAAATTAATAACACGCATATACAGGTCTACACAACGCGCGACGCCTGTTGCGCATGTGGACTCCAGGACATTGTGGGAGGGGGAAACGGGCGTGCGCATCACGGAACAACAGTGGGAATTCTGCTGCGCCCAGCTTGAGCAATTGTCGCCTAACTATAGGCTGCGGCTGGTACATTTCAACTACTTACACAGGACGTACCGTACACCTATACAACTTTTTAAGATGGGCCTGCAGGCTGATGCGAAGTGTTGGAGATGTGGCGCGGGGGACGCTACGTTCTTCCATCTTGTATGGACATGTGGACCCATTGACGGGTTCTGGGATGCCATTTTCAAAGCTGTCGGTGAAATTGTGGGTATGCGCATTGCTCCGGACCCACTGGTGGCCCTCCTGGGCTTTGTTAAGAATATACCCCCGGCGTCGCGTCGTCTTGTGGCCCTTCTCTTACTGCTCGCCAAGCGTCTACTGGCAGTACACTGGAAGAAGCAGGCCCCGCCGGCCGTTGCGGGATGGGTTAGATCCGCGATATACTGCAAGGACCAACTCACTGCCTATTGGGATCAGTTGCCGCAGCGCTCACGACCGGTGGATATATGGCAGCCGTTAGTGGACTGGCTGGCGAGGAGGGATGCGACTGGCGAGGACTGAGGCCATGAGCGAGTGGACTGGTGGTTTGAGATGGGCGCGCTTTGGGTCTGCATGTGGAGGCTGACTGGCGATGGGGATGCGCTGCCCTGACCGCTGCTGCTCTGGTGGCTGGGCTGCGATATGACTGGATGGGCTGCCTGGTGTTTCCGCGGCTGCGGCACCGCGTGGGTAACGTGTTGGAGATTGCAGAAGTACTGATGATTAGCGTGTGCTACTGTTCCTCGACTGTCGCTTTCTGGTTGTTTGTTGCTATAAATCGTGTATATTCTTATTTTGGATATATTGCTCAGATGTACGAGGTGGATAAGCTTTGGCGGCGTTCCGCCACGTCACTATGCTGCCTGCCTCCGGGTTGTTGGCTAAATAGCGGTGTACATTTTGAAGTGACAATAAAGGTTTAAAAAAAAAACAAAAAAAAAAAAACAATGTCTGCAGCACACTTTCAGGACAATTCGATTACTGCATCAACTAGGGTTCACAATCAATGTGCCAAAGTTACATCTCCAACCAACCAATGCAAAGGACTACCTAGGAGCCACAATAGATACTCAAAAAATTCTCGATTTTTCCCAGCTCAGCCAGAATTCGAAATATTCAGGCTTTAGTTCTCCACTTTCAATCTATCAATTGGATCCCAGCTCGAACTTACATGCGGCTACTGGGAATAATGTCATCCTGCATCATGATCGTTCCCCATGTCAGATTGCACATGCGTCCACTTCAAGATGGCTTAGCCAGTCAGTGGAACCAGTCACAAGGTCTATTGGCCAATCTAGTGTTGGTAAGCAGCCGTACTCATCGCTTTCTGCAGTGGTGGAACACACAAAATGTATCAAAAGGATGGCTGTTCATAGACCCGGTTCCACAGATAGTACCGGTAGCGTACCCGTCCCTCACTGGCTAGGGGGCTCATCTACAACAGCACACAGTGCAAGGCTTGTGGAGCCAACAACAAAAGTTGCTCCACATCAATCACCTAGAGCTGCTTGCAATATTCCTAGCACTCAAGGCGTTTCAAACTCACCTAGAGGGCAAAGCTGTCCTAATTCGTACAGACAACATGACAGCCATGTATTACATATGAAAACGAGGGGACACACTCTCTCCAACTGTCCCACTTAGCCCAAGACATCTGGAGGTGGGCCATTCAGCACAAACTTTATCTCCTAGCGGAACACCTCCCAGGAGTCAACAACCGGATTGCAGATCTCCTCAGCAGGCAGAGACAACAAATATACAAATGGAATCTCCACTCTCAGGTCCTCCTTCCATACTTTCAAAGTTGGGGAGTCCCTCACATAGACCTGTTCGCCACACACCAAAAAGCAAAATCCTCAAACTTCGAGTCCAGATATCCACACCCATTGTCCAAAGGCAATGCACTATGGATGAATTGGTCATGGATATATGCTTACGCTTTTCCACCTCTCCCACTCATTCCATTAGTGATTCGGAAACTCAACCAAGCGTCCCTGACACTAATCCTAGTTGCTCCCACATGGGCACGTCAACCTTGGTTCACAACCGTATTGGAACTCTCAGTAGTTCCTCACCAGAAACTACGTCTTACACCCAATCTTCTCACACAGAGCCATGGAGACATAAGACATCCAGACCCCAGTCAACTCAATCTGGCGATCTGGCTCCTGAAGTCTTAGAGTTTGGCTATCTTAATCTGTCACCAGACTGCATGAATATTATCATAGAGGCTATACGCCCTACCACAAGAGCCTACTATGCAGCAAAATGGAAGCGGTTTGTGATAGACTGTAATAACCACATCAACCCGCTTGATGCTTCTGTACAAAACATTATATGTTATTTGTTACACCTACAACGTTCCAATTAAGCGTACACTTCCATACGCTTACATCTAGCAGCAATAGCTGCATAACTCCAGAATAGACAACACCTATCTCTTTTTAGAATGCCTGTTATCAAAGCCTTTATGGAGGGACTCAAGAGTCATTCCCCCGAGACGTCCACCTGCTCCAGTATAGAATCTCAATATTGTTCTCACCAGACTAATGGGTCACCCCCATTGAGCCATTGCACAAATGTGAACTGCAATTTCTCACATGGAAAGTTGCTTTACTCGTTGCTATCACATCACGCAGAAGAGTGGATGAGCTTCAGGCATTAACTATAGTGGAACCGATTGTACAAATGCACCAAAATAAAGTGGTTCTTCTAACTAATCCTAAATTCCTTCCTAAAGTCATTTCTGCTTTTCATATCAATCAATCTGTTGAGTTACCTGTGTTCTTCCCTCAACCAGATTCAGTGGCAGAACGTGCCCTACACACATTAGATGTGAAGAGAGCATTGCTTTATTACATAGAAAGGACAAAACCTTTCCGTAACACAAATCAACTTTTTGTCGCTTTTGCTCCACCACACAAAGGCAATACCATATCAAAATCAGGTATTGCAAGATGGATAGTCATGTGCATTCAAATATGCTATGCAAAAGTAAAACGAGCGTTAACAGTTCCCCCCAGAGCACACTCTACTCGCAAACTAGGGGCTTCTTTGGCGTTCTTAGGAAATATACCCATAGATGACGTATGCAAAGCTGCAACATGGTCTGCACCTCACACATTCACAAAACAATATTGTGTATCTGTGTTAGCAAGACAACAAGCTAGAGTGGGCCAGGCAGTTTTACGTACACTATGTCAGACCACTGCAACCGATACAGGTTAGTCACCGCTTTGGGAGATAATTGATATGTTGTCTATGCACAGCATATGATCTACAGCTCATATGCCTCGAACAGAAAATGCTACTTACCCAGTATGCCTCGGTTCTTGGCACATAGAGCTGTAGAGTCATATGCGCCTCCCCGGGTACCTATACCTGTTGCAGTAACATCTTACTTAGATACATGCATTCATGGACATCTCCTTTTACTACTCTTATTAACTCCATCATCACCCTCTGCGGGAAAACAATCTAACGATGGAGTTGATGCCCATGCGCACTATCACTGAAAGGAGGAGTCGCCTACCTGTTGACTGGAAAGACTTCTTCGTAGAAAACCAAAATGCAAACATCCGGACCCAACACTAGATGGCAATCTATGAAAAACATATGACTCTATATGCCAAGAACAAATGCATACTAGGTAAGTAGCATTTTCCTTCCTACACTCTTGGGGTACTTTGCTTTTCACATGAACCGTTTCTTGCTCGTTGTTCTCAGAGTCTAGAACGGACGACCTCCTTTTCCCCTACCCGCTCCTGGTCTTTGGACTGCGCTTCAATCTAGACTTAGTACTATTGAAAATTGGTTGTTAAAGGGTCACTCTCTGAACCCTTTACACTACAACAAGGTACTAGACCGGGATGCCCACTGTCCCCTTCTTTATTCTTACTGGCACTGGAACCCCTTATCCAGGATATCAAGTTAAATACAAACAAATGAAATAAAATTAGCCGCCAATGCGGACGACATACTAATAGTAACGGAACAGCCAAAGACTTCAATCGAGGCCCTGATGGATACAATAGCAGAATATTACGGGTTTTCAGGGTATAAGCTAAACAAAGACAAATCAGAATGCAAATCACTAAATATTCACTGCACGAGAGACATCCTGGGTGGGTCGGGCTTATCCTGGCAAGCAGGGTATATCAAATACCAGGTTATACATTTTGGAAGCGACCTAATTGACACGCTACATCACAATGAGAAACTGCTACTAGAAAAGATTAAGAAACTTCTAGACTCCTAGTCTCCAAAATTCCTGACGTGGTGGGGCAGAATTGAAACTATTAAAATGATGATCACCCCAATGATTAACTATCTGATCAGTATGCTCCCTCTCCTCCTCACAGATGACTTCCACCGCAAAGTGGCTATCCTGATCTCTAAATTCCTTTGGCGAGGGAAGAAAGCACGGATAAGCATTAAAAAAATGAAGACTGGATAAAAATCAAGGAGGGGTAGTAAATCTAGCAGACTATTCCAGTTAGTTTTTCTGGCAAAACAAGGCTCGTACTGGATATCTCCGCCTACCGAATACACGCCGGCATGTCTACAGGTAGAGAGGGCCATCCTGAACAACCTAAGCCCGCTAGCTCTACTAACAGCACATAGATACCCCCACACCTCTAAGTCTAGCTTTAAAAATACAAAAATCGCGCTACTAAAGGTAGATAAGAAGCTGGAGAATAGCATCAAAGGCTCTAAAATGGAATCACTCTGGGCCAATAGCAAGATTCTGTATAAAGGGAAAAGCCTTCGATACATGGATTGAGAAAGGTATCTACTATCCTTACCAACTAGAAAACGGAACATACCCCATTACATTCACAGACCTCAAGTCAAGACATAACCTAACTGACATTGAATTCTATAACTTCTGGAAATCAGAACACCATTGTCTAAAACCAAATTATCCGCCTCACAACCATCAGTCTCCCGGTATGTGTCAAACATTAATAAATTAGGGCACCAGGTCTCACAAATCTACAAACTCCTCCGCCCAAAATCCTCTAAACTTAATGAAAAGACAGTTGCCTATTGGGATAAACAAACTAAAACCACACATAACGAACAAGAATGGTCCACACTATGGACCTCGACCTCACGCAATAAGATCTCCCCAGTGCTCTCACAAACAAAATGTTGGCTGCTTCACAAGGCTTTTTGGACCTCTGCACAGTTATTCTCATTAGGCCTCAGGGAGAACGCATTATGCTGGAACTGTAACAAGGAAAAGGGGAACCTAGCACATCTTATCTTTCAATGCCCCATACTCAAAGCATTCTGGGAGAAATTCTTGAATTTTCCACCCTCACCACGGCATTTATGTGCACAGAATTGAGATCGGAACACGATAAGGACCTACTAGAGCTGCTACTGTGACAGCAGCTGTGAAATTGGTCCTCGCCAATTGGAAAGATACAAGTAAGACATCCTACAAAGGCTGGTTCAACTGGATCACGCATCTTAGAGGAGCGGACAATATTGCACTACAGAACTCACCCTGGAGACCGGCCTCCAGAAGGATGTGGAACCCTCTCGACACGTACCAAGACTCTTATGAATCTCCATGAAAACATGACATGTCGGCAAAACACATTCTGGTTCCCCCTATGAACGCACCACCCAGACAATTGATCTTAACTGGGCCCAAATGGAAGCAACCAATAGAGCCCTCTCAGGCCTGCATGTGTACCAATATCTCCACAGAATGTCATATGTAATTAATAAGAATGTAACTCTCAGTGCCTGTCCCCTACTTCTTCTTTCACCCCTTGTTTTCCTACCTTTTTCTGTCTACCTTTCTCTCTTTTCCACTAAATAACGTCATGTGAGGTTAGCTAAACAGACGTGTCATAACGTCTCAGGACACTAATGTATAAACTAAGATTGGTACAACCTATGCTAACCCTGTAACAGAATTGCTAATGTGTTCCTGTATAAAATAAAATAAAACATGTTGAAATAAAAAATAAAAGAAAATTGTCTCATTCTACATAGGAGTGTAAAACATAATCTGTTCTCCGTTACAATTTATTGAGTCCTCTTGTAGTTTCAGCTTAATGTGACCACAGTTTCTAATTGCCTTTGGGTATCTAGCTGCACTTTAGAATACTCTTACTCTCTAATATCAACTTTGTTCCTTGCATTTGATTACTGAATCCTCTTTCCATAAAGGATTTTTTGGGCTTTTTGCTGGTTCATTGCTACACCCATTATAATAACTTTATTCGCTCTTGGTCAGCTGTGCCAAATTTATTTTTTGGTTGTTTATAAATATTGTTGACTCCTGCAGATAGTTCCTGAACACTCATGCATTAGCTGCTTTGTATACAAACATGAACACATCTATATCGTAGCGAATTGTCTGCCATGATTTGTGATGGGCTTTGTTTCTCCATTGTTTCTTTTGTGGTAGATCATTCCAGGGAAAAAGTATGCAGCCCGAGTAGCTCCTAACCACCTGAATGTTTACATAAACCTTGCAAATTTGATCCGTGCAAACGAGTCACGCCTTGAAGAAGCTGACCAGCTATATCGGCAAGCAATAAGCATGAGACCAGACTTCAAGCAAGCTTACATTAGCAGGTACTATTTATGTATGAGCAGTAGACCAGAGCTCCTATTCCAACCACAAGTACTCATTTGAAGAAATGCAGTATGGTTTCTGACTTTCATTTACACCTGACCAGCAAATGCATGCACTGTACCATCTAGGTCTGTAGTACATGAGCAATTCAACTCACCATTATTTGTGTGCGTGTGTGTGTCAGTCAGTCATGTTGGTTGCTAGCTGTTCAGCCTTTCCTGGGTGCCGCATAGATATTCAAGAGCTAACCCATCCTCGAGGTGTGGGCTAGGGGGGTAAACCTTATGCTCTGATGCTAAATTTCACGTTTTTGTCATGATCTTTAATGCACTACAAATCCGCCTGAGCACGTCATCTGTTCTGCTATTCATTGGCTCCCTTGAGCCAAGTTGACATGGTGACTGAGTCTCCTGATGTTATGACTCTCAAGGCGAGGAGTGTTGACCTGTATGACCCTTGAACGACCCTTATAGGCTAATGCATACATTTCCATTTCCACACACGTTTAAGTCTGCAATACAGACACAAGTCATTTTTACCCCTTCTTCAATTTCATATTCTCTTGTGGCAGCCCTGTTGTAGATTAGGAGTGGCATAGGGAGGGGAGTCGGCAGCGCGCGCGAGGGGAGTAGGCAGCGCGCACGATCGAAGATGGCCACCGTGCCTTGAGCTCCGTCATTACCGGCATCACCGACGAGTTTCTACCAACGATAGGGGCATAATGAAGCTTCATTTTTGCCCCCCATCTGCTCCTTTATAGTTCCTGCAGCGTCTGGTCCATTTTCAGGAGTCTGGTGGCTCCGTAGGAAGTGCGGTAGGCTTTTTTCGTTTCTCCTAACAGAGGGCTCCTGCTCTCCTTAGCATTCTTCAACAGACTTACACACAGAGGAGGGGGACTTAACCCACTGGACACCTCCTCTTCTTAGAAGCCTCAGCCCTTCTCAAAGGGGTTTTCGTCCTGCCTCTTGTTGGCCACAGCTTTGCAGTTTAGAAAGGATTAAAGGGATTTTTGTCCTTTTTCTTTGTACTGCAGCCTGTTGTTACTGTGTATTAAGGCATTTTGGAGCTGATTTTTCTGATTACTGTTTTGGTTTTTAATATCCTGCCAAGGCTCCTTATTACACTGCAGGCTTTTGTTATTTGTGGTGTAATTAATTTTTTCTTTCACTATTGTTTGCTCCCTGTTTACCAGTATGGAGTCTAAAATGGGTCCAAATAAACGCAAACAAGCTGTCTCACCTCCTCCTGCTAATGCCAAAGCTATTGACTCCCAAGAGGATTCATTGGCGTACATTTTGGAGGAAATTCAAGCTATCCATACCAACACGGACACAATTTCCTCAGATATTAAAAATATACATAGAGAAATGGCTTCCTTATCGATGAGAGTTGCTGATAATGAGATTAGGATTTGTGATAATACCGCAGCAATTACAGCTATGGCTCCAATTCCTACTCAGGTTGCTTCTCTCTAATGTTCCCTACTTGACTTGAAAACAGAAATAGACAGTACAATTTACGCATATTTAATGTTCCTGAAGGAGCCGAAGGTCAGAGTTGTCGTCTTTTCTTGGAAAATCTTCTCCCTAAACTATTAAATATTAACTTTACAGAGCGCTTTGAGATTGATAAAGCCCACAGAATACCTTCAATTCGTAAACCCCATCAAGTCAAACCACGACAAATCATTTTCAAAGTTCTGAGGCATCATCATCTTCTTCTTATACGTAAGGCTGTCCGAGAGATCCCTTCTCTCCTAATTAAAGGAAACAAAGTCTTCATTCACCAGGACTTTGCAACAGAGACTGTTTAAATCCGACGCCAATTTTCAGATTTACGTCCTCGTTTGCGAGAAGCTGGCTACAAATATGGTCATTTTGACCCTGCGGTCATGCGCATCTGGAACAATGACATTTCGAAGTCTTTCTCAGCTCCTGCAGATTTAATAAGATTTTTGGATCAACATCATCCTGTTCTCATGAACTCCCAACCTTCTGGTTCTGCGGGCTGATAATAATATTTTTCTACCCCCTTACTGCAGGTTGTTATTTACTTTCTTTGCAGGTGCATATTAATGGTGGTTTTCTTGCTTCTTCCCACCGTCTCCAATGTTCTATTGGTATAAGGTCTTGGTAACTGACATCGTTTCATGTTGTTTGTCTTGTTTTGTCTTTTTTATATGGGCTGCTATCTTTCTCTCTTTTTTCTGTCCTGTTATTTCTCTTCCCTATAGGAAAGTATGTCTAGGCCACAAAAGTTAATTGTTGCTTCCTTAAATGTGAAGGGTCTTGGACACCCAGTTAAGCGACGTAAGATTTTAGAATATTTACACAAGTCTAAGGTTGATATCTGCTTTGTTCAAGAAACTCATGTTAATGACAAAATACTGCATACGATGTCTAAAGTTTGGGTAGGGCTTATAGTTTCATCTGCTGCAAAGCGTAAAAATGGAGAAGCTATATTTTTCTCACTCAAAGCTTGTGCACAGATTTTGTCACATCACCGTGACGCAGATGGTAGATTTGTTGCTGCTCAAGTTCTTATTGACAAACTTAGTTTAAAGTTGGTTAATATTTATGCACCTACCTCTGACGACCCTGCATTTTGGTCCTATGTCTCTGCTCAAACACTCAAAATTGGCAATGCGTCCCTTATAATGGGTGGTGATTTTAATCTTATCATGGATCCTTTGATGGACCGGTCTTCTGTTTTTAAGTACCGGCCTAGAAAGCCATTATTTGCTTTGAAATCTTTTTTTTCCGTTACCAAATTGGTAGATTTTTGGAGATTGGAACACCCTACAGACAAAGATTTTACTTTTTATTCTAATGCTCATTCTTCTTTTTCTAGAATTGATTATTTATTATCCTCACGTAATTTATGTCACATGATTAGTGAATCAGTTATTCACCCTACTACGGTTTCAGACCATGCTTTAATCTCTTTTTCTTTATCTATTTCCGATCCCCAAATTCCTAATAAAAGATGGAACATGAATTCGGAAACAGTTCTTAACCCCACCAATGCTAAAAAATGGCCTCAGCCATTTTTGATTATTTTTTTATTAATAAGTCTTGTGACCTCTCCAAAATCATACATTGGGATGCTTTTAAAGCTCATATCCGTGGAGTTTCAATTTCTAATATGGCACACAAACGAATCTTTTTATTCCCACCTTAATGAATTGGAGACACAGATTGTAGCAGTGGAACGACTTTTTATTATATCTAGAGATCCACAATATAAATTCCAACTTCAGAAATACCGTTCCGAATATAATTGTATGCTTAGTAAATGAGCATGTTTACTTATCTCAAAAGAAAAGTCAAATTTTTATTTTTATTCTAATAAATGGGGTCTCTTGCTAGCTAATTATCTGCGTCTCAAACGTGAAAGAGTTCAAATTCCAGTCATCAAGACGAATAAAGATACAGTGGTGACGGAGGTTGAAGACCTACTGAAAGGGTTTCTTTCATTCTACTCTTCTTTATATCATGAACCTCTTACACCTAATAACAGTGTTATCAGTGATTTCCTTAAATCCTGTCGATTGCCTCAGATTTCTGCTAAAGATAGAGCTACCTTAGAGAACCCTATTGACATTAAACAAATTGTTGCAGCAATTAATGCTTTCAATTTAAAAAAAAAACTGGCCCGGATGGAATTCCGGCTGAATTCTATAAATGCTATCCGTACCAATTATCCCCTTTTTTACTTTCGTTTTTTACGGAGTTTCAGCATACTTCCATGATGAGGGGATCTTTTAATGAATCCACTATAATTGTTCTTCCCAAACCTAATAAAGATCATACTTTAGTCTCAAATGTTCGGCCCATATCTTTAATCAATCAAGACTGTAAAATATATGCAAATATTTCAGCAAATAGAATATCACCCCTACTATCCAATATTATACAATCTGATCAAACTGGCTTTATGAATGGTAGATTATCCGCTCATAATACCAGGTTTCTCTGTCATACATTATCTCTTGCCAAAGAAGCAGGTGGACCTATTGGTGTAATGGCCTTAGATGCAGAAAAGGCATTTGATAAGGTTAATTGGCAATTTTTATTTAAAACTTTAGAAGCTTTCCTTTTTGGTCCTATTTTTATCAATACGACTAAGGGTTTGTATTCAGCCACCTCAGCCTCTATTTTAGTCAATGGTTTGTGCTCCACTTCATTTTGGTTATATAGAGGCACTCGACAGGGATGTCCTCTCTCTCCTTTACTTTTTCTTATTGCAATAGAACCCCTCCTATGCTTCCTTCGTAATAGTGATACTTATACAGGTGTTGTTTTGAAAGATACTACCATTAAACTTTCTGCCTACGCTGATGATGTATTATTATATGTTACTGACCCTTCCACCTCTATACCTATTATCCTTGGCATTATTCATAAATATGATGATGTTTCTGGTTACTCCCTGAATACTATTAAGACAGATTTTATTCCATTAAATGCCTTTTGTAATTCTACAATGTTAGAGAATACTGATATAATTGGTCTCTAAAAAACCTCAAATATTTAGGGATAATTTTTACTGGTTTGGTTAAAGATACAGTTAATAACAATTGCTCTGTTATTTTAACAAATACCAAAGAGAAACTTGATTGATGGTTTAATCTACCTCTAAACTGGTGGGGACGCTTTGCTGCAATAAAAATGTCTATAACTCCACAAGTTCTATATCTACTGTTTGTTACCCTTCTCCTTCCCGTCCACTTTTTATACTAAAATATATCAATTATTTACTAAATTCCTTTGGAATAATAAGTCTGCACGCATTAGTCTCAAGACTTTACAATTGCCCAAATGTAAAGGTGGGGTTGGTCTTCCAGATTTAAAAAAATATCATTTTGCATTCCTTGTCGCACAGTGTTCTTTATGGTTCCACACTCTCCCCCTCTCTAATGCACCTGAATTGCTTCTCCTGGAAAAAAATATTTTGGCTCCATACCCTCTAATTGCTTTTCTCACCATGTCCAATGGCTCTTTTGGTAAGTGTTCCCCTATTCTTGCCAACTCTAAAATTGCCCTTTTATCATTTGATAGTAATTTTTCTACTACTTTGTCTTCCACTAAAAAAATTTCTCTTTGGTTCAATCCTAAACTCCAATATCATAAACATATTTCTTTTTAGCATTTATGGATTACTGCTGGTATTTTCTTTGTTGCAGATAATTGTCAATATGATATGTTTTACACATTTGATGTTATTCAAGCCACTTATAATCTGCCATTGTCTGAGCTGCCTAAATATATATTGTTATGTAATACGATTCTTAATGCTTATCCCCTACTACTTTCTATGTCTCAGACCTCTGGTATTGAATTTTGTATTTCTATGTTCAGCCGTTCAGGACATACAGCATCTAAAGTATATAAAAAACGTACCACTTCAAATTCCTCTTTTTTACATTTGAATCAAAAATGGTCACCACACTCAAATCTTCATTCACTTAGCATATCCTGGAAGGACATTTGAAATTCCAACATGGCTAATTATCTCCCGGCCACCCTTATACAAACTACTAGTTACCTACTTTATCAATGGTTTTGTACTCCTGGCAAATTATTTAAAGCTAAACTTCTAGATACTTGAAATTGTTGGCACTGTCAATCTGTAACTGGTGACCTACAACACTTATTTTTCAATTGTTCTATCATACATCAGTTTTTATCAGAAATATGGCATCTTATTACTCCGATCCTTAAGATCCAAACAACTTCTCAAATCCTCACTCTTTAAATCCATTTTATCCCCTATGGATTGTAAATTGTTGGATTTCCTTATTTCTACTGCACTCAAATCTATTACCTGTAATTGGAAAGACGCTACTTCACTTTCGGTTAATGCATGGTGGGAATGGATTATTTTTCTTAGACGTAGGCAATGTTTTTATCCACACTCTCATAAGGACTCCTCTTCCTCTGGGTCTAGTATGTGGTCTAGTTTAAATTCCTACATCAGTACATGTACTTCAATTTATATTAATTAATCTTTGCTTACTGTAGCCCTTTTATATTTATTTTATTATTTATATCATGTTTGTACTATTATGTAATGCTGGTATAGGTTACATATTGTAGTATGTTTTCTTTACGATATGCTTCGGTACTATTTTTGTATTGTATTTCATATTTAAGAACATTTCTTCAATAAAACATTTTGAACATAAAAAAAAATGGAGTGGCATAGGGAACATGCTGTGCCAGCTGCTCATTCCATCATGTCTCTTTGAATGAGTGATGCGCTGGAGTTTTTGCCTGATGCACCCCCCTCTTACTTACACTTGAGTGCTAAAATTACACTATAGCAAGATGCATGTATGGAAGGCAATTTAAGCACAAGCATCTAATTTTGGACATGCATGAATTCTCTGTGAATTTTCGCACATACAAAATGCGATCCTGTGCTAGCACAGGATGGGGAAAAAGGTTTTATGAATTGAGCCTACAGTTTTTGTTTTGGACTCTGCTGTTTCTCACAGTGTGACACGACATACCACTATCTGGGTGCAATAAGCTTCTGTTAAGGGCCAACCCATATTTCAACTTCCAAACAATCAATCTACCTAATGAATGATGGTTTGTGTTTAATTCAAAAGTGGATGGTAGTCGACCTGCTGAGCAATACCCCAGCATGTCCTCCCTCCTCACCTTTGAACAATGTCACTATCACAGAAGATATAGTAAAAATAGTTCTTTCTACTGGCAGATTCCTCATCTCCTGACTCCTACATGCACATATTGAGTGTGGAAAAGTTTAAATAGTTCTGCTGCACCAACAGGTGGCTCCATGGCTCTGAATTGACACTATGGTCCTTCCCGGATGTAGCATCACGGAGCTGTTTGTAGCACCAACCCGCTCACTTACGTCAGTTTCTTTTGTTTCTGAAATGTATTGTCTTGCTGCGTATTGGCAACCATGTCCCTCCTGCGGTTTCAGGGTTTAAACAGTGTATTCCTGCCAGAAATGGATTTTGCTCTTGAACCGCCACAATTTCTGTTTGTGGTGCTTGGGGCCCACACACCACTCCAGTTGTGAAAATTGCAGCCACATGCATGCTCAGGTCATCCGAAACGAGAACGCTTCATAGCGCAGGCATGCAGTGCCTGATGGGCTTGTCACCTCTCTAGATTTTGTTCTGGCTTGCCTTCAACCGTTAAGTCTTTTAAGCGGGCCACTTGCAGGCACCAGGACAAGTCATACTGTAATGAACACAAGAACCCCACTGCAAGAGAGATTCTTCTGCTTCTTAATATTATTCCCACTTGCAAAGAAAATCTTCAATTTGGAGGTGTCGTTACCCACCTTCAACCTCAATGCTGTTGTCAGGGGCTGTATTTTTGGGGATGCAGCTGGCACCAAACTACACCAAGATTGCTGCTTTCACAGGGTAAGCTGTTCATCCTCCTCCTAGTACAGGCTCCCTCTGGTGCACTTTTGAAATCACCAACCTGGCTTCCGGCTGCAGGTCCAGCCCTGTACCAGTGATCCTAATCTGCCCTGTCTTAGTGCAATTCCGGCACCAGCAGCTTCTCTTCCCATACCAGAGGCCTTGTTGGTTGATTTGACACTGCGGTCTGCGCTATATCCATCATCCTTGCCTCCAGTGCTGGCTTAAGATCAGAGTAATTTCTGTTGAGGTACAGATGTAAGGTGCAACAGGTGGTTGAGAACCAATCCCTCCACAGAGACCTTCCTGCAACTTAGTAGTTTGGTCATCTTGAGGTGCTCTTTGACCACATTCAAATGCCTAACATAGTCTACCATGATGATGACAGCAGTGAGATGGGAAGTCTTCTCCCTCCCACTGGCCCTACTGGCACAGAAGCAGGTGACTGTTTGGCCGTGCAGAATGCCAAAGACCCGACTACTTCCCCTAAGGAGGATCTGGAGTGGTCTTTCACTGCCTCCCACTGAGGACGTGTCCTCGTTTACCAATGTTTTGCTTAAGGCTAGTAAAGTACTTCTATTGCCTTTATTAGTGGAGAAAACTATAACTAACCTTCTCTCAGCAATCCTGCAGCTTGCCTCCTGTACCACATAGTACTTGCTTCAATTCAGCAAATCTTTGATGGAGCCCATCTGTGTCACATAGAGCAAACATGCCTCTGCATGAATTGCCACATTTACCTTTGCCGTAGTCTGGCTGTGTGTGACCCAAATATATTGATTGCTTACCTGTCCCCAGAGAGTCGTGTTGTTCAGGCTTCTTCTGCCTCTAAGCAGAACAGAAAAGTTTTTCCTTCCACTCCTCCTGATAGTCTGGCAAAATGGAGTTAGCTATTGGGTAGAAAGTCTTTATCTTGGAGAGCTTGTCTCTTAGCTCAATTAATGCAACATGCTGTTTGACTTGTTAATCCAGTGTCCTGCAGGAGGTGATACGATTGGCTGTTCCAAATCTTCCAGACACCTCTGTGCCAATATTATTCAAGTGGTACAAAAGGGGGTGGTGATGGACGGAGCATCAGAACCAATCAAACACTCACACCCAGTCAACAGATCTGGGTTTGATCCATCACCGTTCTTTAGCCCACTCTGCCACCCCAGTTCAGACATGGCCATATGCAAATCAGTATGACCCTGTGCCTCATGGGAACAGTCCAGCCCGAACTGCCAAGCCATGCCTTCCCTAGACAGGAAACAAGCTTCCTAGGACCGGTTTCTGGCGTTTCAGCTGTCTTCAGCCAGGCTTGCTTGAATCCAGTGGCAAAGTGAGCTTGTTTCCGGTCCAGGGAAGGCATGGCTTGGCAGTCCGGGCTGGACTGTTCCCATGAGGCACAGGGTCAGACTGATTTGCATATGGCCATGTCTGAACTGATGGACAGGTTATGGCCACACAAATCATCTGCTTTGCCCTAGATATGGTGGACTTGGTGGTGCTGTCAAAGGGTTCCTTGTTTGCTGTTTGTCCTCATCCCCGGATTAGCTCCACCGAGTTATCAGGTGATCTCCAGGCAAAACTTATGGACATGCGCTTTAAAGGAGCTTTCGTTTTTTGATAAAAGGTCGATTTGGACCTTTAGTGCTTCAAATAAAATAGCACTGGTTTGCCCAAGGCACCAGTAATGCCACAACTTCAGAAGATATTCCTGTAACCTGCTTTTTGCAAAGTTGTCAGCCCTCGCAGCCTGGGCAGCAGCCAAACAAGTTATTTTCGTTATGGGGCTGTGGCAACTCAAAAGGTCATTAGGGTAGCAACAACAATCCATTTTATTCTCCTCAGTCCCTTATGCCAAGACAGTGTTGTTTGTCCTCAAGGGTGCACGTGTGTCCTGTGGTGGTGCAGGTATCCTTTGACCTGGCAAACTGGTAGTCCATTACTTTGGACCATTGGTCCCGCAACATTGTCGAGCATGCCTTTACCCTTCCATTCCAGCATTTGTCTACCCAGATTCTTCCTGTCACTTCAGCAGACTTTGCCCGACTTCTGCAACAGGAGGTTGTCACACTATTTATCAAGCATTGGCAATGCAATTGGTCTCACTTTTGGGACCTTATACGTATTTAGGTATGCAGCACATTATCGCACATTACTGCACCGTAGTAGCCTCGCTCACATAATCAGGATATTTATATTCTGTTAAATGATCTGAAATTAATATTTTCGGAGTGGCAACATCTCTACTGTTATACTAATGCTGATTGAAGAATTTTATATTAAGTACTACGCCTACACAGCTTCACTTAACATTAGCATTGAAAGATATGCCATTGCATAAAAAAAGAGATTGATAACAAAATGCAGTAGGATATATGTCACAGGATTCATAGCTCACCCATGCTCGCTGTGGGCAGTGCAAATATGAAGCATCATTTCTGAACGCAAGGTTGCACATCATCATACATATTCCCTCATCTGAATAATACAGTCTGCACTATAAAACGTTGCACACTGATCCCTGCCAAATGAAAAAATATATTTTTACTGTGTGAGATGGTGTGTACTTGTGCATCAGGAGCAGCTTGCAATTATGGCTCAGTACACTCCCAAGAGCTCCTGTGCTAGTGCTTCATACAGTGACAGAGTTGAAAGCGCTATCGGAGATGCTCCTTTCCCAAAGACAGCCTGTATCATAGCTGGCAACACCACACACAATAAAAACCTATTTATTTTAATACAACTTCAGTCAAGACTTGTGTAGTGTGGGCAAGGGTCTCAAACTCTGCACACTGTTAGAATGGTGCATGTATTCATGGAATCAGGGCACATATATCTTGAACAGAATTCTCTCTCCTTATAATCCAGGCTGCAGTCACAGATCGAGGCAAAGCGAGTACGACCTTCTCTTACACTCAGACACAAGTATTGGCAGTTTTTTTTGTAGTTTCATATAGCACAAACTCAACCCAAAGGTAATGGAGCACTTTCGATGAGCACCAGTTACATTACCCAAGGACATACAGAGAGGTCTCGCTGTAGAGTCTCACTGAATGGGGAAGCTATAGCAGGCTCTGATGCGGAACAGCTCTAAGGCACTTCAAGAGACTCCTCTCTCCCAGGAGAAGGGGAAACAACATATGGGGAAAGGCAGCATGTGCACACTGTATTAAGTCTGCCCGGGCCACCAGTAATCATGCAAATGGCACGCCTATGATGATGTTGTGCTACCCGCATGCCATACAAAGAAGTGCTATTTATGGCAGGCCACAGAAGACTTGGTTCTGTGATAGCAGCACCACGAGCATTGTACTGCTCTACCCTGTCCTCCTAGATTCCAAAGAACAGAACAATTGCTCTTGAACAGCATCCCCTAGCAGTCTACAATGTCCCGGCCTCCCTAGCTCATTTGCTCTCCGACGAGGAGTAACTTTCACATGCCCAGCATCTCGCCAACTGTAACAGACTGTGGAGAAAAAGCCAAGCCTACCAGGGGCAGAGAATGAGATGGACTCCAAACTTCTACTGTTGACCTCCAATCAGCATAGAAGAAAAAATAGAAGAGAGGCGGCTGCCATTGACGTTTCTCCGATGAGAGACACTGTTGGAGTTTCAGTAAAGCATCTTGCATGACATGGGGCGCTAAAGGGCGGGTAGCAAGGTGGCTGCACTGGCGTAGGCTCCTGCAGTCCCGGACGGAAAACGTCAAAATCCTGGCCCTGGAGCCCCAGAATGCCCCAAAACTATGACAGCACTGACCTGTTAATGTACCGAAGTGTGCGATACACTCCCCCCTTTTGCGCTGACTGTTGAGAAAATGTCCAACAAGACGTCATAGCAGTGAGGCCTGAGAGGCTGAGGCAGAGCTCGGGGACGAATTGCGGAGCTGGGCCTGGTGAGTTGAGTGACTGGCCTGGGCTTTCCTGCAGCTGACGAGAGATTGCCACAGGGGCGGCGGGAAGAGGGCCCACACAGCGACACTGATGGATCCCCGGAGAGATAGGCTGAGGTTGGCCCGACCAACGGACACTTAAGGAGCAGAGCTGTGTTTAGGGGGGGGGGGGGGGCACTGCAGTCCATGCGCGCCTGAGGTACCTGCGGGGGGAGGCACCGGACTGCAACAACTCCCGAAAGAGATTTCAGCCCATTGGGGACAGGCACGGGTATCGAAAGGAGGCGGGTCGGCAGCGCGATACAGACAGACGCGGCCCACCCCGCTATCAGGGCGCGTCCGACACGGGGCCTAACTGGTAGACCGGGCGAGGACGCCATTTTGAAGTGCACAGGCCGATCACTAGGCTGCAGCTTCACATGGACCAGCGGAGACACAAGGGCTCAGGAACTATGTATTTGACATCACACACACGCTGCAAACAAAGAAGACAAGAAGTAAGAAGCACAATAATACAGGAATAAATACACTGAAATACAAGAAAGTTAGAAACAAGTACTGACCGGCAGCGACGCTCATTCAAGGGCCGGCCCCATGATGCAATACCATAGGACTGGCGAACCCACCGCCCGAACTGCTGCGCTGCAGACTGCAGCATTGATGTGCCGGCCGGTGGCACTGTGGACCTGCTTGAATTGACTGGACTGGCGCAATTTACTACACTGACAGCTGTCTGGGGTTAACAACACCACGCTTCTCGCTGCCCTGCTTGGTTAGCTGGGATAAGGCTCCATACAACAAGGGGATGGACAAAGCTGATAGCAGGCAGTCTAAACTGCCTTTTAAACCCTGAAAATCAGCACGTGGCCAAGAGGATGGAGACCACTCAGCAGATCTGGCAATGAAGACATGAAAACTCTCCTGCTCACAATGAAATGCAGCCTCACATCGATATAATCTAAAATGGATTCCATTTGTACCCGGATGAACTCATAACTCAAAGGTTAGAAAAGCATGATGTAAGAATAGTCGAGGCAGAGCGCAGGATATCGGAACTAGAAGACACTACCTCCCAGAGGGGGGACCAGATGAGCTAAATGGATCGCCTACTGTGGGTCATCGCCACAAAAAACGAAGACTTGGAGGCGAGGTCTAGGAGGTACACCATACGTTGATTGGGGATTCCAGAAATAGGCACGCTTATCACGCTTATCAATTGCTACGGCCCCAGTGCAGATGATGCTGATTTTCTTTTACTAAACTATGGGGCATAGTTCTGAACATTGGTTCCACTCACACCATATGGGGAGGAGATCTAAACCTCACTATCATCTTCTACCTTGACCTCTCACACCCCCAGCCACACCACCATACTCGCGTACAGCGCCACCTACGGCAGATTATTGCAGAGCACCAATAACTGGACACTTTGCGGTTGACGCACCCCACTGCCAAAGAGGGCACATTTTACTCCTTGTTACAATCTAGGTGGTCTCGGATACCCCCTTTAGGAAGGAACTATGACAGGAGCTGGAGGATTCCCTCAAATGTAATATCAAATTGGTCCCCACTCTTGCCACGGTATGAGAGGCACTCAAGGTAACAATTCGAGACTTCTGTGCTGCAAAGACGGGAGGTATCCTGAGAGACATACGAGGTACACTAGAAAAATGAGAAAGGGAGCTCAGGGGCTGGAGGCTCAGCTGCCTGCCGCCCATGAGGGGGAGGTTCAAGCAAAGATCAGGGACACACTTGCAGAATGCCAAAGTACTGCCAACACAGAAGGTTTATTCCAAGGCAAATATCAGGCTAGGAAATATGGGGAAGGTGAGAGACCTGGAAAAGCGTTGGCAAATATGACTCGTAAACTCAGATTCTACAACTACATTCTGGAAATTGAAGATGCCAAGAGGCAACCACAAAAAGACACTAACAGCATTCAAGACACCTTCTGGGCCTACTACTCATCACTATACATGACACGCAGCTCCACCCCCTCACGTGGCCACTTACCTAGAGGGCGTAGCCCTAGGTTGGCTGAGCGACACACACAATCTGTCCCTTTCTGCTGAATTTGAGGAGGAAGAAATTAGGACAGCCATTATGCAGCTCGGGTCTGGAAAGGCACCCGGACCCGTCGGCCTCCCAGCTGAATTCTGAAGTCTCTACGAGGTGGCCAGCGAATTGAGCGCGCTCCCTTCATCTCCCTCCTGAAGCCAGGCAAACCGACAGATGCCTGTGAATCCTACAGACCCTTATCTTTATTGCACTGCAATGCAAAAATTCTGGCCAAACTGCTGGCTAGTCGCCGGGAAAGCAATCTCACATAATTTACGTATCATATTTGCGGTGATCCAGGACATCTCCCCGGAGTTAGACGCAGTGGCGGTGTTCCTGGATGGCACCAAAACATTCGATTCTTTGGAGTGGGATTTCCTAATGGCCGTGATGCGGCGCACCAGCTTCCCTCCTCAAATTCTGGCAAGTATATGATTCCTATACCACGAACACTTGGCAAAACTCTCAATCAACGGGACTTGTGATCTCCCCCCCCACCTTCGTTATATCCCGATGCACCTGGCAGGGGTGTCCGCTCTCGCCCCTCCTGTTCACCCTGGCGATAGAGCCGCTGGTGGCTGTGCTCCGCCAACACCACCAAGAGCACCTCCTCAAATACTCTACTAGGCATATTCTGGTGTCCCTATATGCCGACGACATCACGCTATATGTCAGGGACCCCCAGGACAACCTGGGTGCCATGCTCCATGAATTTATATGATTCGGAGAGATTTCAGGAATAACGGTTAACTGGGAGAAAGCTTAGATTTTCCCGCTCACTCCAAACACTACTCAATTTACTCCAGACTACCCACTAACATGGAGCAACCCAGAAATCAAATTCCTGAGCATCATCATTTCTAGGAACAAAGACAGTCTCATGCGAGCTAATTATGGCAGAGTATTAGATTTGCTGGCTGATTCTATTACCCACTGATATCCTTGCCCTCGCCCATGGCTGGACGCATAGCGCTGATGAAATTTATTATAGTCCCCAAGCTACTAATATTCATCAATATCCCCTTTTCCCCGGCCGCCAGTTCTTCAAAAGCATAAGAACGCAGTTAATCTGGCTAGCTTGGGGTGGAAAACAACCCCGGCTCAGCTAGGACACACTCTCATTGCCTTTCTCCAAAGTAGGCATTGAAGCCACAGATTTGGAATTATATTATCTTTTTGCCCAAGCGCACTATGCTGTATATTGGCAACGCCCCCTACTCCCTCATTCCCCAACTGGCAGTCGAGCAGGGATTCATGGTAGCCTCCCCGACGATCACGTACCGCGGCATAAGACCTCAGGGGGCTCAGACTTAGCAGTTGTGTGAACCAATGCGGCTTGACGAGGGATAGCCAGGCGGCTACATTCCCTAATGCTTTATTTCCTGGCATTACGCCTTGCTGGACACCCCGATCTCCCGGTGACGCGAAACACGAACTACCTACGGATGCTTAATCAACTAACTATGTATGCATGGAGTGACATATACACGGTAGGGAGTTAAACACACAGGGAAGACTTTTTGGGGGACAGCATGCCCTCCCCCATAGAGATATTCATCTACCCTGAACCCGCTACACACCGTATCTAGGCTATACTCCCACTATACTGCAGCACCATGGCGGCCCGGCCTGAGTCACCAGGGAGATCGAGGATGGGAGACAGAACTAGGGGCACCTCTTAAAGAATCTCTGTGGCAATACTGCTGCCAACAAACAGGAAAGTCGACTGCCATTAGCCAGTTGCAAATCATTCACTTCAAGTTCATTCACACGACATACAACACCCCAGCGATGCTGTACCAGTACCATTTGGGGTCGACAGATAATTGCGACAGATGCAGGGAGGCGGGCGGACTTCCTCGACTTAGCCTAGGCCTGCAGGCCGGTGTCTAGATACTAGAGGGAGATCGAGGACGCCTTTTCGCAGATGACAGACGCACTAATACAGATCACCCCCCACATAGCACTCTTAGGCTATATGGAGACCGTGGAAACCCCCATCAGGAGATTTGTTGGGTTGGGGCTCTTACTAGCCAAGGGACGAGTGATATGCAAATGGGGGCGAGGCAGAGCTCCCAAGTTTAAGGACTGGCTGAAGGACTTAATATATTGCCAGGAGCAACTGACCACATACTCGGAGCTCCTGCCTGTGTCCTCCAGATTGAGAGATATATGGGAGCCCCTAAATACTTACTTGCTGCACCACACCACTGGAGCTGAGGAACAAACTAAACCTGGCAGGCTATAATACATTACTAGCACTGGGCCACGACCTCTTACATATTATCTCATGGGACAGAGCTGTTATGGTAATTGCCGCTGACACCCAGAAGACCCAGAAGGTACTTTGTGCAGATGTGTGTGCTGCAGGTGAAAAAACAATAGGTAAGCGTTAGATTTGTGTGAATGCCTTGTTACTGCTAAGAGAACGTTAATATGGAACTGCTTGATGTTTGACTTATAAATACCAATAAACAAGAGTTTAAAAAAAAAAGCAACTTGCATGACCTTAAAAGTTACTGTTTATGTGCCACAAAGTGATAGTCGGCATGTATTTTGCATGTAAAAAGCACAAGCCAGGTGCGATCCCTGGAAACTGTACTAATATTAAAATCTTCGATGCGAGACCGAGGATGTCTCCGTGCCACATTCAGTGGAGTTCAGGTGGAGGCAGAAGAATAACTAATGTCAGCCCCCAGGCTGCCAAACAGAGCTGAAGCCAATCCATGTACATGAGCCGCGTGGGCGCCTCAGACACGAGGCGCCTCGGAGATGGAGCTCGCCTTTTTTAGTTTGAATTTCTGCTAACATTTTTAAGCAAGAGGAGAGCAGCGCTGCAACTTCCTTAGTACCTGGCCTGATTGTCCCAGGATCCTGACCTTTGCAAGCCACTGTACACCCCACTTTACAAAGAGATTGCGCCGGAAGCCGTTGTGAGTGATTGACATGCCAACTTTTACTCGCGTGTAAGTCGTGGGAAACATGAATGAGAAGAGAGCTAAAGTGCAGGCTGGAACAGAATACATGTGTGCTGACTGGCCAACACTCCCTGGTTAAAGAGGGCAGGGTCAATGGGAGGTGGGTAGAAGAAATAGTACCTGCATGGCAGCGAATAGCCACTAATCAAGTTAAATTAATCTCTACTAGGCCAATGCGCCTCCTCAAGTAACGGAAGTGATGTCGAATGTGTGAACCAATTAGGAGGACGGAAAGAAGAGCGACGCTGGAGTCAACCTATGCTAAGCAGCATGCGGCGTTAAAGCCTTATATTGAATACAGGGGTCATGGAGCTAGCGCTTCCGCGCTGCCAGGCTTGAGCTAAATGGTAGCCGTAGAAATAGTTCCTGAAAAAAACATCAGGTAGGGGACTTGGTCTCATTCTGGATCTGTATATCCAGAGCGCCTTCCTTTGCAAGAAGAAAATCAAGAAGTTTTCTATTGCTCAGGTCCTTTTGTCTTCGGAAATGGAAGGCTCGTTCATGTATCTTTATTTGCAGGGTTCCTATTTTGTATAATAATCCTGCAGTCACACAATATGTACTTGTGTTTTGGGGTGGACTCCTCCCACTGCCAATTTGCGGTCCTTATGCTAGGGCTATTATCTCCTCAGTCTTCACAAACTAGCCGTGATTGAGGTGCATCTTCGCCTGTCGGGGATTTTGGTATTCCTGTACCTCCGCACACTCGCTGGTTAAGATGGCTCAATGCAGCTGGTGGCAGACCACATTCAGACCACAACCTGCTTGCTCTTTGACCCAGGGTTTCCATCGGCTCTCCCCAAGTCTTCCCTCCAGCCCACACAGCATCTCCTCTTTATCAGGACAGAATTGGATACGGCCTCCCTCAATGCACAGATGTCCGTTGATATACTTACTCTGAAGACTGTTTTGCTGATTAACATTACCTTGATTCGGTGTGTTGACGAGCTGCAGACTTTGTCTATTCGCCCTCCTGGTGTGCCCGTTCTGTGGACTAAGGCGTTTTTCCTTCCTGAAGTGAGTACCTTATTTTTACTTTGGCCAACGCATACCTTTGTCCACATTCTATTCACCTCCTCATCCCACCAAGGAGGAGAGGCTGCATGGTGTGGTTCCTTGCATTGCACTTGAAGCAGTGACGGCACCTGCGATTGTCAGAATAATGAGCTGACGTTTTCTGCATTATACTGGCGCCAAAAAGACCAAAGCTATTCAGAAGCAGACAATTTCTTGCTGAACCGTTTATATATCATGATCTGCTACCAGGGGCGGCACTTCCGCTAAGGCGGAGGAGCGTCGCCCCACAGTGAAAGAGGGAAAAATAAAATGTTAATAAGAAGGTTATTATCATTCTATTTCTTGTTTCTTCTGGGCTCGGTTAGGGCAGGTGGCTCAGGGAGGAGGAGTGGATTGTGCACACCAAGTACGCACGACTGCTTGGCCGGCCGTCTTGGGCTGGCCAAACAGTCATGTGCTCTTAGCATGTTCCCCACCCAGGCTGCATTATAGCCTGGGTGGGAACATGCAATGGTTCCCTGTCCCAGTCTGAGCGCCCGTACCATGACGCTCAGACCAATCACAACTCTGGCTCAGGGAAACCTGTGTGCTTCTGGATTCTTCAGCAACTACAGAGAAGAGATGGAGGCTTCCGCAGCTTGGGGAGGTAAGTGTTTTGTTGTTATTTAAGTTAAATATTTTGTCAGTATTCAGCGTTATGCGATCTTTTCTGCACTAATTACTTGCCTGTCTCAGCTCAATTACTTATTCCTGATGCTTCAAAATTGTTGAATTGCATAGCGAAGCCTAGGTGGAGGGGACGGGTGGCTTAAGTTCAGCCTGAGAGCCACTAGGCTGCTGGTGTGAGAGGTGTTTTAACAGTAGTCGGCGGGTTCAGTGAAGGTGTTGACAGACCAACTCTGAAGTTATGTCTCCTTCAGATCTTGATGCGGAAAATAAAGACATATGAAACGGAGTATGGGTAAATTACATTCTTTATTTGACAATTTCATTGTTGGAGTCTTGGGGTTTTATTTGTGAACTTGAGACTAGAGAGGGCCTAGCCGCGCCCTGCAGAGCACAGTAGCACTGCCTTTTTAGGACTGAGGGGGCATAGCTTGCCCTCAAACTAGCCTTGTCCAAACATTTGCTAATGAATGGTGGAAGGTGACCAGAAGTTGAAATGTTGTGGTTTAGTGATGGGAAGATAAACGAACTGTGTGCTTCCTTAACAGGGGAGAGCTGCTTTTAAAGATGAATAAGCCTTTGAAAGCGAAAGAAGCGTATCTTCGAGCCTTGGAGCTGGACAGACTGAATGCTGATCTGTGGTACAATCTAGCCATTGTTTACATCGAATTAAAGGATCCAGCGGAAGCCCTGAAGAATTTTAACCACGCTTTAGAACTAAACCCCAAGCATAAGTTGGCATTATTCAACTCTGCGTTGCTCATGCAAGAATCGGGTAGGTAAACGTGGTCAACGTTGGTTAACTCATGCAACGCCTCTGTGCTAACGTGCAAAATCTTTTCAAATGGTGTCCGTGTGCAACCATGAGTCAAACTTTCCATTATTTAATTTCAAAGCAGATGCCTATTAAGTTAATAATGTCACTTTATTTTAGAAACTGCTAATAAAAATGAATGTTTCCACACCTTTTCAAGTTTGTTATTCAGGCAAAGTATTGTGTCTTTCCAGATCTTTACAGCTAACCTGAGGGTAAGAAAGGCAATTTTAATGTTTGAAATCCGTTGCACAGGGAACATGTCACCTTGCTTTACCTATTGAAATTAAACTGAATTTCGTTTATTCTTTTTTTTCATTGTTAAAAACATCAATCAGTCACGAGCTTTATATAGCACTAACAACAAGGCTTTAAATGTGATGGAAAAAGTGTGTGGGGGTTTTTCTACAAGGGGTGCCGTCTATGTAGTGAAGTGCGTGGCTTACACACGTAAACCAAACTTCTGTGATTCCAGTAGTGTGCCTCTCGACGAGTATATGTGTACTTCCTTCACACACATTTGCAGAGAATCACATGTGCACCTGAAAAACGTGACTATTGCGCTGTGCGCTCTGCAAAGAGGCCAAGGAAGGATGTACTATGCATCTTTTTTGACCCTCTTAGAGATATTCGCACGGCCTATTGGTCTGTTATAAACACCTAGAGCTCCCTGGGAGTGGCGACGAGATGTGACCTATTAGTCTCATCTATACAATGCAAAAAGTATTTTCTTGGGTGATTCTAGATCGATTGTAGGACTGGATAGAGGAAGAAAAGGTCCTCGGCCCCTTTCAAGCGGGTTTTACACAACGCACATCTACTATAGGTCAAGTCTTTAGGTTGCAACTTTTATATTGGAAAACTGCCATCTTTGAGGGTGGCAGTCTCTATTAGATATTTGTAGACCTAAAGTCAGCATTTGATTTAGTCCCGGGGAACTTTTTAAAAAAGTATTTGTTTATTACGTTTTCTGTCAAAGGAAATATAAATCACAGTGCGGCTCAAGACAGGTAAAAGCAAACATTATTATTTGGCATTGTGCAGTAGGTGGCAAGGACAGGCAAGGGGTTCTCAGGATATAACATGGCATGGAAGGGAGGAGGGGATAGAGTCTAGAGGGACTTACTTTGGTAAGTATTGGCTGACATGGGGGTTCCTTATTAACTGTGCCATGTAATTGAGTGTTTGCATGAGAATACTTTTGCACAGGTTTGTTGTGGTAGATTGGGGGAACTCTCCAAACCCTTTTCTGTTGGTAGAGAAGTACAACAAGGGTGTGTGTTGGCCCCTACGTTATTTTGTTTGTGTATTAATGGTCTTATAGATACATTGAACACCATTAAGAATAATGATGCACCTAACCGTGGCTCCTGTAAAGTACCAGCATTGCTGTTTGCCAACAATCCCCTTCTTTCAAAAACCCCAATGGGTATCCAAAGGATGTTAGATAGCTTCAATGGCTTTTGCTAGGTAAGGGGATTAGAAAATAATGTTACTAAAACCAAATTTATGGTTTTGAATCCATCTCGCTCCACACGTTCAAACCACAATAAATGGGTATTCTCCTTGAAAGGGTTTCTACTTTTGATTATCTACGACTAATTCTTAACAATCATATGGATTGGCTTTGCCAAACAAAGGCTAAAAGTGGTACAATACACAAGTGGGCTTGGGAGGGTGTATAGGGGATCTTTTTATAAACCGGTTAGTCCCACTATTGAGATATACAAAGCGGAAGCCCTAGATGTTATTTTGTATGGGGCAAGCTATGGGGATATAAACCTGTAAAAGACCTGGTGCAATTGGTGAACAACTTTTTAGGTAACTAATGAGCAGCTGCGGTCTGTGCAGGTGACAGCGGTGGGCCGGTGGGGTCGCGTTGGGGGGGGGATTTCAAGGGACGATGCCGAAGGAAAAATAAATAAATAATTTTCCCTCTGCATCGTCCCTCGAAATCCCCCTCAACGCGGCCCACCGCCTCACCGCTGTTACCTGCACGGACCACGTCTGCTAATGAACCTCCCGTCCAGCACCCCATTAATTCTGCTTTGACCAGATCTAGGTGTTAGATCAATTTTGAAGTGGATTTGAAGTAGGCCACTACTATTTTGGAGAAGAATATGGGTCACCCCTGAGATGATCTCCTATAGACTGTCCCTTGTGGAGAACTGAGGGCTACAAGGGCTGGGCAGGTTGCCATGGCTTCATTGTATCAGAGAAACCTTAAAAAGCATTAGCATTATCCTGCTGAGGCTTGCTTGGTGATGTCCAAGGGGGAACTGGCAAAAGGTTACAAAGGTTTTAAACTATCTTCCCTCATGATGAGTTCTTCCTTGTGAACTTTGACATCAACATTCACAGGGATTAAAAAAACATGCAGACTAGAGAATTTCTTGGATGAGCTTCAACCAGTGCTAACGAGGAAGCTTTACATCCCATTCAGGCATGGATCACTTCTGTTGCTCACATTTACTAACCATTGGAGGGGTGAGGGCTATGATTCATTGCTGAAATGCCCTTCTCGTGGCACAGCTGAGGAAACGGAGGTTCATGCCTTATTTGTTTGCTCAGCCTATAGGAAATTTAGGTCCACATGGCTTGTACATCTCTGTAGAAATCTAGGAACAGCGCACTGTCATCAGGCCCTTAGAATTTTGAAAACTAATACTCATCAACCTATTGTTTTAGCAGTTTCTAGATATCACTTTTCACTCTGGTGTGGTCGAAAAAGGTTTTTGAGAGGTTTGTCTATTTTGGTGGGGATGAAATCAGGCCTTTGCATTTAACAAATGATAGTCCTGTGAATTATGGGGGGTAGTATGGTTTATATTATATTAAATGTGCAATTTCCATTCCCCTGTTTCTATGTCCAACTTGGCACAGTGGAGTAAATGTGGGAGAATTTTTTTTTTTTCCTTCTAATTGTCGTCTAGATGCAAGGATGATACAAGGTTTTAGTGATTTTAAAATATTTTTTATCCCAAGAATGCCAACATCACCTTTTTTCTGGACTTTTTGGACACTGCATGTCCAAAAACTGCAACGTAATTTACAAGAATTCAAACATGCCTCGTGCAATCAAATACTCCATGATCTTTCCAGCAAAATTGTGTGTAGTAGCAGATGGGAAAACCTGGCTCTTCATCACCCCTGATGAAGTCTGGGACTGGCTGGAGGAGATTTGGGGACACCAGATGTACATCCCCTTTTACAGAGAGGAGCTCACCAGATGACCAGTGACAATGACATGACTCACCACAATGTTTTATCTAAGAGTTGAATGGCCCAGTGAGTTCATGATCGACACTGCAACGCTGGGTTCACGTATTTCCTGTATATTGAGCACTGCCTCACTCCGAGATAATGGCTGTATGATTCCTTGCCTCCTTCTCCTACGGAGTGTAGCTATTGTGGCTGGGAGGGAGAACTCCTCATGATATCAAAACTGGGTGGCGAACACTGCCTCCTAAAAAATATTGTATGTTTTGGGGCAACATGTGCTCTACAGAGTTAGGGGGGGCAATTTTGAGTCTGTCATGCAGGGAGACGGGAAGGATGTTTGTGGTTGGGGTTTCAGTTTCACTGTTTGTTTGTTTGTTTGTTGTTTTTCTTATGCAAAAGGGACAAATGATGGATGTAATGCTGAACAATGCAAGCATTCACCCCAGTCACAAAGATCTGGTTTTAATCGATCATTCTTTTTCTCATCACGCCACCCCAGTTTGGACCCAGACATATGCAAATCAGTCTTGACCCTGTGCCTCATGGGAACAGTCCAGCCTGAACTGCCAAGCCAGGTCCTCCCTGGACAGTAAACAAACATCCTGGGACCAGTTTCGGGTCATCAACCCTCATCAGCCAGGCTAGCTTGAATCCAGTGGCGCAGTGAGCAAGGGACCCACGTCAGGGCATACCCTTCCCACTTAGGCGGGTGACAAAGGAACAAATGATGGACGGAATGCTGAACAATGCAAACATTCACCTCCAGTCACAAAGATCTAGGTTTAATCCATCGTTCTTTTGCTCACCACGCCATCCCAGTTTGGACCCAGCCATATGCAAATCAGTCTTGACCCTGTGCCTCATGGGAACAGTCCAGCCAGAACTGCCAAGCCAGGTCCTCCCTGGACTGGAAACAAGCATCCTGGGACCGGTTTCAGGGCATCACCCCTCATCATCCAGGCTAGCTTGAATCCATTGGCAAAGTGAACAAGGGACCCACGTCTGGGCATAACCTTCCCACTCAAGGCGACAAAAGCAAAAGGAACAAATGATGGAGGGAATGCTGAACAATGCAAACATTCACCCCCAGTCACAAAGATCTGGGTTTAATCCATCTTTCTTTTGCGCATCACGCCACCCCAGTTTGCACCCAGCCATATGCAAATCAGTCTTGACCCTGTGCCTCATGAGCCAGTCCAGCCCAAACTGCCAAGCCAGGTCCTCCCTGGACCGTAAACGAGCATCCTGGGACCGGTTTTGTGGCATCACCCCTTATCAGCCAGGCTAGCTTGAATCCAGTGGTGCAGGGAGCAAGGAATCATACATCTAACATGGCAGCTGGGTGCGCAAACCACTCTCTGTCTAGACCCATGGTCCATCCCATTGCCAGGGCAGGAGCCGCTTCCCTCCTACACTTATACGTACCTATGGCCTTTCAGCTAGTCTCTCCGCCACCCTAATACTTCCTCTTTCGTCCCGCAGTGCCAATGTGAGGCTCATACTCTGACTCCAATGGCAACCTTTTGACACCTGGCCTCTATAACAGGCCCACTGATGACCTCGAACTGTAGACTCCTCTCCTGGAACATCAGTGTGCTAGGGTATTAAATTAAGTGGAGAGTGGTATTACAATACCTCAAGAGACATTCTCCAGATGCAGTCCTCCTCCAGGAGACGCACCTCCTCAGGACCACTTGTCGAACACTAGATAGATGGAGATACAAAATGGTAGCTCACGCTGGCTATACAACGGGTTCCAGTAAGGGTTGGTATTCTTCTCCGCAAATCGCTGCTATTCATCATGCAACACACCTGGACAGACACTCATAGGTGGTATGCAGCGATCTTGGGACAGTGAGAGGGCCTGCAACTCAATGTTCTATCTATCTACTTACCCCCAAGGCTACACAAGGCAGCGTTCTCTGACATCAGCTCACTCCTCCTTCAGCTTCCGGAGGAGGGTCTGTTGTTGGGCGGAGATTTTAATGCTACCATGTACAATGTAGCTGATCACTGGCCACTTTTTCCGACTGGGTCCTCTTGTCGGCCTCTGGCCGATTTCACAGCTGCACTTGGCCTTGTTGATGTATGGTATGCATACAACCCCACAACACCGCAATACACCTTCCACTCTGGAGCACATTGCAACCTACCATGCATCAACTACTTGCTTTGTCCCACCACCAGCTTCCCCACTTTTGGGATGTTTTCCACTTGACCAGGGGCCTCTCTGACAACTCCACTCTCTTGGCGACCTATGACCTGCCACTCCAAAGTCATAACTGCTGTATTGTGGTGCTCTAAGATACCCCTCATCTTCGCAGGTCTTCACAGCGCCACTGAGAAATACTTGGGAGAAAACATGCTCTTGGTGTCCTCACCACAGACCCTTTGGGAAGCCTACAAAGTGGTTATGAAAGGTCAGAGCCTCTCCTTACTGACGGTGTACAAAACGAAGCAGATGGCCTGTCTGGAAACACTAGAGAAAGAGATCCCGGTATTGGAATCCTAATTGACTGACTCAGGCCTGGGCAACTTATACCATTACTTACCCTGAAACAACAAGATTACAAAGACATAGCAACAGAAGCTGCTAAGATCACCGACTGTGCATCCCAACACCACCTCTATGAGGTGGGTGACACAATTGGCAAACTCCTGGCCTGGCTTGACAGGCGGCAACAAGCGAACCAGTAGGTGCTTGAGATGCTGAATGACGTAGGAGAACGAGCCAGAGACAGGCAGGGTGTGGCCAATGTCGTCGAAATCTACTATACTCCTCTATACACTCCTACCCTCACTGCCCCAGCTGAGGAGTCTTGGGAGTTGCTAGTGGATCTCTGAACTTCCAAGTCTCCCACACTCAGGCAGGGCACTCTTAGAACAGGAACATACAGAAGGCGAAGTAACGCAAGCTATTTGGGACCTAAATTCCGGTAATTCGGTGGGCCCCAACGGCCTCCTTATAGAACTCTATAAACGTACTGATCCAAAGGAAGTGCCACATCTCCTGTGCATGTTCCTTGACAGTCGTAGTATGGGTATCTTGCTTAGGGATCAGAGGTTGGCCAGTATGAGTGTCACACACAAGGCTGGTAAGCCTCAGGAAGATTGTGCCTCCCATCGGCCGGTGTTGTTACTAAACACGGAGGAAAGTTTTAGCGAAATTGTTGGCCACTCACCTAACCCAGGTGAGTCAGACACTCGTCCATCCAGACCAGTCGGGCTTTATGCCAGGAAGGAACACCTCACTTAACCTGCAGAGATTATACGTGTCCTAGGCCGTGCGGTGGGGCTCCGGGAAGATGCCCTTGTGCAATCACTTGACGCACGGATGGCTTTGGATACGATTAAGTGGCCCTACATGTAGGAGTTCCTGAGCAAACTGAGGTTTGGCCCTCATTTCATGTCACGGATAAGCCTCCTATGCATTGTCCCCCCTGGCCCAGGTGACAGTGAATGGAGGCACTTCCCCCGTGTTCCAACTCCACCGTGGCAGGAGTCAAGGATGTCCGCTCTCCCCCCCGATTTTCGCTCTTGTCTTGGAGCCCTTGGCCATTAGATTTGAGGGGAGACCCTCATCAGGGGCTTGCGTTGGTCCGCTGATTGGGAGGACAGGATCTCCCTCTATGCTGATGACATCCTGCTACACTTCGCTGACCCAGTTTTTACCCTTGACAGGATAAAGCACATGCTTACCCTATTCCTTCGGTATTCTGGTTACACTATTAACTGGAATAAGTCCCTACTCTATCTCTTCCACGGTGGCGCACCAAGTCTGCCTACTGGGTGTGAGGCTTGTGTTGTTTCGGAAAGTTTCAGGTACTTGGGGATCTTCATTAATGGAGTCCCAGCCACTTTCCATGCCCACAATTTGGAGCCACCGATCGCACGCCTGCAGAGTGACGTCAAGCACTGGTGGTCCCTGCCTTTATTACTCCTTGGGAAAGCTGCCCAATTTAAAATGATGGCCATTGATTTCTATTGGAAGTAGGGACTAGGGCTTCCTGTGTTATTGGTTGGTGGGACTAGGGTGGGACTAGGGTTAGGCCTTTAATTGGAAGTAGCAATTAGGGGTTCTGGTGTGATTGGTTGCTGGACTAGGTGTGGGACTAAGAGTAGAGTTAGGCTTTCTATTGGAAGTAGGGATTAGGGCTTCCTGTGCCATTGGTTGCTTGGACTTGGGTTGGGACTAATGGTAGGGCTAGGGCCTCTATTGGACGTAGAGATCAGGGTTTTTGAAACTGATTGTGTGCTTGGACTAGGTATCAGATTGGCTGTAGGGTCCTGGTCTCCTATTGGTTCTAAATTTTAGGGTTAGTGTTGTGATTGAATAGTGTTAGGGCTAGGGTTCCCATTGGCTGAAGGGGTCACCTGACTACTAGGGCTATAAACGGTCAAGGCTTAGGGCGTCTCAGCCCGGGTGGAGAGGACAAGGGTGAGTGCCTGTTTAAGCCTGTTAAGGGTGGAGAGGACAAGGGTGAGTGCCTGTTTGAGACTGGTCGGGACCAGGGCCAGAAATGCTGCCCATTTTCCCATTCAGTAATACCCACCCTATGTATGTGTCCCTCTGTATATAAGCATTTAATTTCACTATAGATATGTACCTATCTTTGTGTGGTGCTTCGTATA
The DNA here is from genome assembly GCF_964204655.1 of Triturus cristatus. Classification (NCBI taxonomy): domain Eukaryota; kingdom Metazoa; phylum Chordata; class Amphibia; order Caudata; family Salamandridae; genus Triturus; species Triturus cristatus. Next base: position 992,346,204 of record NC_140585.1, on the reverse strand, counting down.
AGCATGTAGAATAATTATGTTTAAAAAAAAAAACCACATCTTTGGTCTACATGTATTTGCATCCATTTTGCATCTATGTACCTCCATGTACTTGGATCTGTGTGTCTGTTACTTTTCTCCTGAAAAAGCATATCCAATGCACTACCCTATTTCACATCCTGTACCTCTATCACTATCTTTAATCTACATATACGTACCTCCTTAATGCATCTATATACTTCCAAAGTACTTATGGATCTATGTTTTTATCACTTTCTTCAAATTTAGCATTTCCAATCATATTTCTCAGCCTATACTTCTCTCAATATATCTTCTAGCCCACCTTTCTGACTCATCTCTAACTTATTTCTACTACTCTTTCCCATGCACCACCCTATCTCTCACCCTATACATCTATCATTATATCCTCTACATCCACTCTCTCATTTATCCCAAACCCCATACATCTACTATGATCCCCAAAATAACCCTTTCTAGACTCTCGCCTACTCTACCCCTCCTTGCATCATCTGACACCTCTTTTACTATACCGATCCCCCAAAACAAACCTTTCTAAACCCTTCCCTCTGACTCTTCCCCTCCAAAAATCCTTTTTACTCATCCAAAAGCCTCCTCCTCCTCCTACTGCTATGACCTAATAAAATAAATCCTTCACTCTTCTATCCCCCCACTATCATTTTCAATCAAAATAACAGACTAACATGTTCACTTCTCTAATTCCATATTCCACTATACTAATTCACCACTAAGCCTTTATGGGTTCCAGAGTAGCGTGCTACTCGCCAACAAAGCATTTCAACACCCCATCAGGGTTCACAAGCGCAATATAAAGGCAAACCTTTTTCCCTTTTCTACCGCTCCCCAACTCTTCTCAATCCAAATAACTGACTAACATATCCACCATTCAAATTACTTCATATTTCACTATACAAAGTTTCAACATTAATCCTTTGTGTTCCGGAGTAACGTGCTACTCACAAGAAAAGCGCTTCAACCCCCCCATCAGGGGTAACAGGTGCTATATGAATGCAAACCTTTCTTTCCCTTCTATCCCTCCGCTATCCTTCTCACTCCAAATAACTGACTAATATCCACCACTCAAATTACTTTCATATTTCACCATACTAATTCACCACTAATCCTTTATGGGTTTCCGGAGTAGCGTGCTACTCGCCCAAAAAATCGCTTCAATACCCCATCAGTGGTCACAAGCGCTATATAAATACAAACCTTTTTTCCTCTTCTTTCCTTTTACTATCCTTCCGAATCCAAATAACTGACTAACACATCCACCACTTAAAATTTACTTGCATGTTTCACTATACAAATTCAACACATATCCTCTATGGGTCCCGGAGTAGCGTGCTACTTGCCGAAAAAGCGCTTCAACGCCTCATCAGGGGTAGTAAGCGCTATACAAATGCAAATACAATACAATTACAATGTAACTCACACTCTTCTTTGGGATCGGGGCCCGCTCGGATAGTTCTTAAAAAACTGACATGGGGTTGGTATGAGGAAAGAACTGCCCTGCCTGACGTTCAAAAATATTATTGGGCAGCACAGTTTTTCTCCATTAATCATTGGGCCCACCTTTCTGAAAACAAACTGGTCTATCGAATGGGCATAAGTGTTATGCTGCCCGGGGGATACCTCAGGGTAATCTATGAGATTACCCCTTCCACGTCCTCCCCTGCCGCGGTCTTGCTTACCATATAGCACACCACACTAAATGCGCTGCGTTGGCGAGGCAAAATCAGTAGAGCCACCCCCCTTCGGGACACTACAAATCTAGGTACTCTCGCAACATAACAGGGCTTTGACAAGTGGGACCTTATTGGCTTTCTAGGGTTGGGGATCTCTGGGAACGGAGGGGGGTGGTTCCCTCTGCCGACCTACAGAGTGAGTACCAATTAGCATCCATTGAAACCTTCCATATGCCCAGAAAGGCAATCTCTCTCACCTATAGGAAACTGATTAACAATTACCCTAATACTCTAGCACTGGAACAAGGATTTTAAGGGTCTCCCATCCATATATTTAGAATCTGGGCAGATGCGTCCATAAGGGTAGTAAGATAACGTAGCGTTGGTGCCAGATTACTGCAGAACACTCAAAATGGCTTTATTACAGTGTGTTGGTTGTGCATGAAGTGGAAAAATGGTGCTTTCCTTTTAGCACTGAATAACCATTTAATGCTCCTGTTTATAATTGCGCCATTGTATCTGGGTTTTTAGTCTCTTTGAACTTGTTCACAACACCTGGATCTAAGCTTGCCAAGTTTCTGATCAGTTATGACCTCTTTCACTTTTCCTGTTAAGTACCCCTGCTTTTTGTCAAAGACAATATCTCCTTACAATTGATTTCTTCAGACAATTGAAGTGATAGAACCTCTGAATGCAGCTCGGGCCAAATGTGCATAGCAATGGTCACAAAATACTGGTTACAATTTTCGGCCAATGTGCTATTTTGCGAACTGACCTATGTACTAATATGTACATTCACAACTGGGAAGAGTTCCCCAGGGAACCCCTTCCCGTTTGGAAATGCCTGACCACCACCTTTCAGTAATCAGTACAGTATTAATGTTTTGTGAATGGATGTCAGGCGCAAAACATTAATACATACCAATTCGATTTGGTATTTGGAAGGGACTCCCTAAACACGCCCCTTCCAAATACTAAATCACTATTTGGTAGCAAACCCAAGTTGAGTTTCGGTAACATTTTTCAGAATTGCAATTTGATTTTCATGCTTCATTTAAAAAAATAAAATGTTTGCAGTCGCAAACACACAGATTCTGCGAATCCGGTTGTCTGCAACTGCAAAAAGACTGCATACATTTGGCCTTGAGTCCGGTTCTTGTGAGTTTAAATACTATTCTCTTAGCAAATAGAGGTCCTGGTGACAGAATGAAGCTGTGACTGGTTGGCTCAGTTTAGGCTAGGTAATCAGACATGATTCCATGATGCTCAATATCTGGGTCCTTGTGACTGTAATATTTAGCTGAAATAACAACTCCGACACTGGTAAGGGAAGGAATGGATAATGTTTAGGATAGCTGAAAAGCGACTGATATAACCATCAGTGGTCGAAGAGGAAAACAGAGCTTTTATTCAGGTTAAGCTGATATCAGCCATACAGGAGGAATGTTTGATGGTGAGCAGACGTTAGCTTGAGCCAAGGAACAGAGAATGGCCCTACTATAATGATACAATTGAGCTCAGCTGCTGTAACAGCTGCGAAGTGGGAGAGTGTCAGTCCTCAAAATGACTCCTGGCACCCGCATTAACTGAGGAAAAATGCAGGGAATTTTATCCAGCCCTTCTGCCTCAGCCACCAAATAACTCACAATTCATTCAAAATGGCATACTGACCACACACTTCCACAAAATCGAATCAGACTCAGGCTTCCCATAAGAAATATTTTTGAAAGTCATATGGGAGGCTACCTGAAGGCATTTCAATGCCATTTTGTTGGTAGATTATGGACTATACAAGCGCAAATTTACAATAATACTTTGACTCGAATATTTTCTTCCTCTTTCCTTCATACAGTATGTTTTGACATTTCCAATTTGTTTTGTCAATCCCGACTTGTCTTTTATTATTATTCCGATCCGCTAGGCTCTTCTGGCTTACAAGGGACTTTAGGTAACCCCTATGCATGTGAGTGTTGTCTTGTCCATCTTTCTGGTTTGCATAAGTTTGCTGGTCATCTCTCTTTGATGTCCTTGTTTAACTTGCGGGGCTCTTCTGGTCATCTTTCAGTCCCATTAGGTGGGTCGTCTGTACGTCCTTGCTTGTGAGGTTCCTCTTTTTATACTTTTTGGGGGGGGGGGAGGGGGGAGTATTCTTGCTTGCATTGGGTGGTTTATTTGAAAACCTCCTATGACCATCACATGTCTTCTGTGGACCCTAGTGGTACACCTTATCTCATTCTGCTATACTAGCCTTACCACTATCGAGTTTACTAACCAGACTGAATTTTGGCGTCACTGATTGTAGCAGAATTTTGCACTTGGTCCAGCCACAGTAAAATAGCACATTTAACTTTTGTCAGTCTGTGGCATAGGGACTGATATTTTTGAGGTTGTAATTGAAATAAATGTAATTGAAACCTGTTGGTGTAAAAGGAGCTTGTATCATAGGAGAACCCAGACATCTTTTAAAGAATTTCCTACATTGCAGGACCATTTGTCTTTAACAAATGTCAATGCATAGCAGTTTGCTATTGTGCCCTTTCAAGTCAATTTTTACATGAAAAAGCACCAAGAAATTGACCTTAAATTTGAACAGGTCAGCAGTGGAACTGGATAAGGGTACCCATTTTAAAGTCTGTCTTGACAGCACAGCTGTTGGCAATAGCCATTATTAATAATGCTTTAAAAACTATTTCTCTTTGCTGTGAGGTATTTGGTGTATCATTCCGGCTCCCTTGGAGTGCTTGCATTGAAATTCATAAGGGCCTATTTGACAACTCAAAGTATGTTGGATCATTACTCTTTAAATTCTCATAGGTGCATTGTATACATAAAATGTTAGCATTGAAGTCAGCGTTTAACAGCACAGCTGTCAAATAGTCCTGTAGTTTAAAATATACATAGAGTTGGCTATGGGTCTATTGCTTCTGACCCGTTGACTGCAGCCATTGGCATGAGACTGTCGAACAATACTTAGCTCAGCTCCGTGGAGTATTCATTTCCCACCTAATGCTTTTGGCTTATTTGGTGTTTCCTTCCGCCTCCCCTCAATAGCTTACATTGAAATCCATGTGGGACTGCTTCACCGCTAGATTCCTGCGTGTCTTGATCTAATGCTCTAACTCTGGGTGTTAGTGCATTAAACCCAGACCATTTAGCTTTGCCAGAGCTTGATTTTTGTCTTACATTGCAGCGGGCTTTTTTCATGTTTTAGTCAGCATTTAAGATGCACTCTAGACCAATTGGCTTTGCTAATGACTGTTTAGAGTTTACTACTGTGTTTGCCAGTAGCCAAAGGTAGAGAGAGCACTGCCGTCTGAGGCTCAAAATCTCCCTGTTGCTTGACTGCTGAGAATTGTATCTGACTGCCAAATCATTTTTCTTTTCTAAAATGTGTGGTTCTGATGAATAAATTAGATATCTAGTGTAGGATTATGGTTTGCGTTTAGCTTTCATATTAGCATAACCCACCCTTGGTGCAAATTTACGAGCGTGGAAACGTGCATAGTAAAGCCCAGGCAACAGGAGGTGAGAACAGATGTCCTGATGAATTTTAACAGAAAGCCACAAATATATTTCTGAAGTGGGGCGATAAAGGGAGAGAATGGTGATGTAGGATGGCAGAGAGTGGGGCCGATGACTGTGCAAACTGCACCGCTGCAGAAGTGGAGCACCACAAATCAGATAATACAATGATTAGGCTCATTTTCATCTTTCTTAAATTATGTTTGTGTTTGAGAGAGTTAATCCACTAAACAGCACCAGTATTTGAGCCCAGTCCCGCCTAAACTCTGTAGTTCAGGGGTCTCCAACAAGTAGCTCGGGAGCTACTGGTAGCTCGCCAGTACCTTCAAAGTAGCTCTCAGTGGTGAAGTCAAGCCCAGTATAAAATTCAGAGTAGGTGCCTATTAAAGAAGGCAGCACTGCTCATCAAGACCCTTAGAGTGACAGCCACCAAAACCTATGACAGTAACTCATACTAACACTCAAACACACACTGTATTGGCGTATAGGGCCTGCCACTTGACACTCTGTATCCAATCTCAATATAACTAAGCCACAAGGAGATTGACAATGTTCTAGTCCCTGCTTTATCCAATCACAACATGTGTGTGAACAGTGGACCATGAAATAAGTAGGCAGCAGTAGCATGCACAGTGATCGGTGCTGACCCACCAAAGTGTGGGACTGCAGGAGTCAGAGTGAAAATGTGACAGTTGGGTGCATGATCAGCTCACGACCTGAGGAGAACAGGGCATGATCCAGACCAGAGAAAATTAAGAGACTCATCAGCATTTATGTGCGTTCATAATAAACACTATTGTTTCCTGAAAGCTACGCCTGGTGTCTAGCCTCAGCAAATGTGTATGCTAGCCCCCATTATAAGGATGTTATCTCTGATATAATTGTGTCCGTTCCTGGCATAATAGTGCCAATGGCATAATAATGGTGATCATTTACTATTTTGGGTATTTGTGGTCAAGTTGTGGTATACCGGCAGCCATCATTTATATAGTAGGAGCATGACTGGCCTACATTTACTTATTCCTGGAATATTAATGGTCATGACTGATGTATGGTTTCTGGCTTTTCTTCTGGAAAATTGAGTTTGTTTGCCCAAAGTGGAAAGTGTTATTTGATAGAAAAATGTGCATTTTCAGAAACGAAACTGATGAATGATAATTCAAGTTAAACTGGGGAGACCTACTGTTGTACTTATGTCCTTTGTGCCGTAGGGCATGTCAAGATTTGAATGTTACTTCATAAGTCAGGTGGAGGCATTTTATATTGATGAACGTTTTCCTGGCATTTCTGATGGTAACCACACCAGGAATACTTGGGTGATAACTACTGATAATCCTGCTTAGGGTGGTCATAGTGCAATCACTGTTTTACTGTTAAAAATTGGCTAGTAGCTCAGGAAGACTTTCTTTGAGCAGAAGTAGCTCTCACTACAGAAAAGGTTGCAGACCCCTGCTGTAGTTCATGAAGCTTTGCGGTATGGTCGAGGTGTGCATGTGCCTACTCTGAAATGTCTTAACAAATGGAGTACTTTTGTTTTTGAAAGTCTACCTGGCCAATATTATTACTTGTATTTTAAGATGATACTTTCCCATAACCCTCTCGCTGAAGCTTACATGTCGGCAGTCTAGATACTGTGGCCTGATGGGAATGCGCACTCCCTTGAAAGAAGAGTAAAGTACTTCATAAAGGTCTGCTACACAAATAAGCACATACGCCAATTGACAACAGTGGACTTAGTTGCCTGGTTCTTGTTAGGTCTGACCTAGTGGTAGATTTAGATCTCTTTTGGCAGCCTCATTTAATCAAAACATTTAATGAATAAGAAGATAGATATGCATGTACTTGCATAGACGGGCATTGGACAGCCTTTTTATCAATTGGTTTTTTCAGCTCTCATTCACATGATGTTTCTGGCCACACATGGGGAAGTGAGTCAGCTAGCTTCAGACAGTGATTCTCTTTCACTGGGAGTGACCCTGTTCCTTGTCAGATGTGCACACCATCCGACAAAGAAGTGTACTTCAGCTGCTGGGCTACTGGGTCAGTACTTTACAGTCCCAATGCTTTTTCTTACCATTTGGTATTCACTTCTAGTCCTGCATGTGTGCTTAAACTAGGTCTTTCGGTTACAGTAGTTCAAAGTCAGTAGCACCTTTTCCTTGTATTCTTATTTGCAGACATTTGTCCGCCACAAGTTGAAAGTTGCATTTTTTCATTTTTGTGGTGTACGCCTACATTATAAAACATTGAATCATTGCACATTTTTATCAGGGGGACACCTAATGCCTTTGCCAATGCCTTTTGTTGTTCTGTGCTGAACTCGGGATCTTCACCCCACTGCTCTCAGAACTGGAAAAAATAAAATGATAACCTCCTTATTATCATTTTGTTTTTCTTTGCTAAGGGGCTACTTAGAGTGTGGCAGGGCTGGTGGCACAGGAGGAGGAGTGGTGTGCACACACTAAGTGCGATTGACTGCTTGGCCGCCTGTCTTGGGCCGCCCAAACAGTCATGCGCACTTTGCATGTTCCTCACCAGGCAGTAATACACATCCTGGTGAAGAACATGCCCAGGTTCCCATTCCCCGTCTGAGCGCCGAACCACTGCAACCAAACACAATGCTGCATTGCCACCCCTGTTCTTTGCCAGCTGCCACTGACTGAACTATCTTTTGTTCTTGGCTTCTCTCATTTCCAAGCTTCTGCAGACAAATGGCCTAGTAGTAAGGTTCAGTATTTAGTACATTGTTTAAAAAAGCATTTTCTATTTGGCGAAAAATCATATTTTTCCATGCAAAGTGCATCTAAAAAACAAGTAATTTAAAAATCGACAAGTGGTAACTTTTCAGTGTATTATTTATTTGGTTGGTTAATTAACACAACTACAATTTAAAACAGACCCGTCCCCAACGGTGAGGCATGGATCAGAGAAATGCATCAGACAGCATGATTCGTACAGATTATATATAGACCTAATGATGAGTTAGACACATTTATGGATGGATAGGAAGATTCTTTAGAGGATGAGGGCGAGTACTAATTCACGAAGCACCATCGGTTGTTAAGGTAGCAAGCTAATGAGCTAAATAAGCATTACATGGAAAACATGCTAATAATTGTACTAACCTATCACACTTGAGAAGTTTAATGAGCCTACTTTAAGACCTAAACCAAAGTTAGTAGCGTTGTTACAAAGCCCAAGACCTAAGGAGAAGTTTCACGATAGCAGGGCAAGTGCAGAATGTTTATTAGACCACTTATAATACATGGATTGTGCAATTCCTCTATAAAAAGCTGTCTCTACCTTCTTTGTTATGTATTTGCATGAATGTCACATTCTAAATGTGATAATTCACTGCAGTGACATGACAACAGTGGGTTGCAGATCTCATAACTCGCTGTTGCTTTTTCATAAAGGTATTCCATGCTGCTCTGGATGGGCTCTGTGAGAGCCTGTCAGAGCAGCGCTGGAATGCAGGGAGCACAGCTTCTGAAGGGGAGGCACAGAGAGTAGTGGAGGTGGGTGACAGGAGGTCAGGTATATTTTTTATTTTTAACCGGGAGGAGAGGCCATGTTATGTATTGCTCCCCCATTAATCCTCTGCTTCTGCATAACAGTTGAAGGCAGGGACACGTTTTGCCATGTAGTGGAAGTCCATTTGAATAATTAAAATGAGGTGCAACCAATGCCCTGACAGTGTTAACAAGTGTAACAAGCATTGGAAATGCAATCTGTCTCACATTTGTTTGAGTTGGAGCTATTGGCATTATAAATGGCAATGTCTTTTACCTATGTGTACTTAGCACACCATATTGACGAGGTGCCAAGTCCATGAGTGAAACACTGCATTAAAATACTGCCCTTACCCTCAGTAACCGGATCAGCGTGCAGAAGGAATCTCACTAAACAGAACACGAGAGGCGTACTGAATCTGAACGTGCATTATATACTCAAGTGTTAGAAATGAAAATGGGATGCAAGTTCTTAAAGGCATCGTAGGGATGTCCCAAAGGCGTTGTCATGATTGAAATTGACCCCCACACAAATCTCACTGACCAAGCTACACCCCTGGTGTTCACATAGATAAGGATTGACTCCTACTGCTGGTAAAAGGATCACAGATATGTTAGTGACAGCTCTGTAATGAACAAACAAAAAGTCAGTCAGCCTGGCTTTTTGTTAGCAAAAAACTGCTGGGCATCACTGCTGAGCTAAAAAGTACTTGCATGCAAATGTGAGCATCTGAACTTAATTTGGAAAATTATAAACGGCTTCGGACTAGCTTCAGAACCGTAGAGGTTGGCCGGTCAAATAGCGATAAAGCCTTCATCTTGCTGAACGCCAACCCTTTGTCATCGTTACTGCCCGTTCCGTTTAACTATGACGTAAGGCACTGACAAGCTTCCGCAGTCAGAGTGCAGTCTGTGAAATGTTACTGCTTCACAAGCGAAGTTACACTGCAAGGCTTAAACCGATGGGGAAAACGGCCAATGCCTCCTATAGCTGTCAATACATGGAAACGTCTCCGCAAGGGAGGGGTAAAGGGTAATGGGGAAAGATGGTTAGACATTCATATACTGGAGAATACCACTCAAATCCATCCAGAGTCGAATTTCCAAAACAAAGCCCACAGTCACGAAAGCCTAAGGGTTGAGGGTGGAGAGGGGGTGTCAAAGGATTCTACTCTTTCCCTGCTAGGAGGAAAGTTGCACAATTGGTTTTCCGGCACTGCACCTCGGATTGCACAGAAAATACTGAAAGGCTGGGTCAACAGGTGATTCACGGGCGTCCCTAATTTTTTTAGGTTTTATATTGCACAAACTCAACCCAAAGGTTTTGCCTTCCATCATCAAGAAGGTGTTTCACAACATTTGTAGAGATAATATGTTTGCGCACAAAAAGAGATGAAATACTCGCGCTTGTTTTGGGGCGGGCTTAGAGTTGCACAGCTTGCTGAGGCTGTACTTGCCTCTGGTTCTTTCTTTTGCTGCTCCCTCCAAAAACAGCCCTTGTGCAGAGGTAAAGGAGCAGTAGCCGAGAACCAGCTCCGGCCATCCTCAGGACACAGAGAGTGGCAGCGGCACAAAAAAACTGACTCATCATGTACACGGCGTGCGCCCACCTCAGCCAGCATAACTAGGGGACGGCAGAGAAAATTCTTCCAGCAAGGGGCGTGGCCAAGCAAAGAGCGTGCAGGAAGACGAGCTAAAAGATGGGCGCGGCTCGAGAGGAAGGGAGTGGGACCCTGAAATGGATGTTTTCCGACGGAAGCTTTGTAAGTGTGAACAGAAGGGTACCGTTTACAGTGCCGTGGTTGTTCCAGGTAGTGAGCCGATAGCAGAGCTGTGGCTTATAAGTGTTGCCAAAGCAAAAGAGGTGTGCGCACCGCTTAAAGCGCGAGGTCCTCTTGGGCCCTTGAGCCCAAAATGACAGTGCTTTAATGTGGCTTCTGTGTACCATCATGCTTCCCACTTCATGCGCCATGAATAAACATGCACCGGTGAACGAAACAAGATGTTAATGAGTCATCGCACATGACGTGCACCCGCCATCCTAAATTGGGGCAATCTACATTGATAATAAACCTAAATAGCCAGATGGGAGGAGGGAGAAGAGGCCATCACACACCATAACAGTCTGATGGCCAAACAAAGCATTCTCCTAGTGAAATCGCCAGGGAGGGAGCTAAGCACACAAAGGAGGGGCATTTAAACAAATGCACCATTAACAAGCAGGCATTTTTAAAAGACACAGATAACAACCAATGACAGTTGGTGGGTGTGCCAAATGCCCATAGAAGAGATACCACAGGTCTTGCAGACAGTGCAAGCGCTTTCGAGGCTCGACCTAAAAATGACAAAATGACGAAGTAATACAGTCACAAAATGTGCCGCACTACGTCGCATAATTTGCCTTTTCTTGCTGCATGGTTAACTCAACCCTCCGGCATAATTTGGCCCTCCCCTGCCACATAATTCCAGTGTCCTTGCCTATTATAAAGAAGTTATGTCAGAACTCAACTGTAATAACTTTTTACTGAAGGTGCTGGAAATACTGTGCTTATGTTCAGAAGGTTAATAAGCAATAAAGATGCTCTTAAATTTTGTTTTAATCTTGTCACAGAAACCAAATGGTCTTCTGACAAATTGCTGCTTATTCTTTTTTGTTCAATATCTTTATTTTTTAAAAAGATAAGAATACATACAATTATAATAAAATGAAATACAGCAAAGCATAGTGATCAATAAATAAGTGAAAAATTGATTAAATACAGATTCAAAGATAGGGTCATATCATAAAAATAATGAGGTCACAAGAAGTACAGGTTCAATATATTATATATTTCATAGGTTATATATCGAATATCCTAAATCCTGGGTAAGCGAAAACCAACCAATGAATGGCTCCTACTAGATTGATACCAAAAATTAGTTGTATTGCACAGAAACGAAAAATATAATGAAAGAAAGAGGAAGAGAAAAAAGAAAGGAAAGAAAAAAGTAAAGAAGAGCGAGCAAGGAAATCAAGGAAGAGATAGAGGAACGAAAGATAGATGGATAGATAGACGGGGACAACTGATACAGTGAGGAAAATAAATTAAGAAGTAGAGACAAAAGGATATTGGGCTACCAACCCCTGAGAAGACCAATTCATATATTTATCCAGTGAACTCCAAATAGTATCTGAAATGTAACGAGTACAATGCTTTTCTTCAACCGAAATATGAGAGATTAAAGGATTTCTACTCAGATAAAATAATTTTGACAGTGATTGATATAAGGAGATCTAATAGCTGCATATCCGTATCCTCTAGAGGTAGAGGAGTCAATGCAGCCCACAGTCCCAATAAGATCATAGGTAATGAATGCACCAATGGCATATAAAAGATTAGTGATAAATGTTTCTGAACTAAATCCCAAAAGGATTGTAGTAACGAGCATTCAAAAAACATATGTTGGTGAGTGCCTGAGACCAAATTGCAATTCCAACAAAGATCATTATCCCTAAGCTTCAACTTGTATAAGCGAGCAGGGGTCTAATGCAGGAGATTCATAGTAAAGAATTTAGATTGCATAAGAGAAGGAGCAATCTTATTCCGTAGTGAAAACTTCCCAATCAACTGCCATGACTCTTGTGAGATATGTTTGAAAATATCGCTATCAAAATGATGTAACCATTTATCTTGTGTAATAGTAGACTGTGAAGGAAGTGGCGCAGATAAAAACTTGTATATTTTCGAGGCAGTATGACCTGAACGAGTCCACATAGAAAGAAGTGTAACAGTAGCCGATTCTGTACAGAGGGATATTTTAGAAAGGGTATCCTTTAATTTTAGAAAGGAGTAGAAAGCCATATTATTACGGTTATATTCTCTAGCCAAAGAAGAAAAGGGAAGAGGATCATGATTGGAATCATGAAGATGTTTGACCAACGTAAGACCTCTAGTAGCCCAGGAGGCCATTGTTACAGGATCAATATCCATTACAATTTTAGGATTATACCATAATGAAGACCTCCTCGATTTATGAATGGGATTTGAAACCTTTTTGTCTATATATTTTAGTGCATTAATTGTGTCTGAAATAATGCAACTGGAATGAGGTAGCACAAGTTGAGAAGCAGTGAGAAAGGAAGGGGTCGGAAGAGGAGAACACAACTCTCGTTCAATATAAATCCACGGGGGGGGGGGGGTATGGTGCTTATTCTTTTAACATGGAGATTGGTGTTTACTTTTCTTTCTCTGACTGCAAAGTGAGGATTGTGTAATGTGAATATGTCACGATCTTGCTGAGTTTGAAAGGAAATGATGTAGGATGATAATTTATTTTGTAGCTCACAACAAAGTTTGAACTGTATAAATATTTCAAAATGCATCACCTGTTAGGGAGCCAAAATAGAAGCAATTTCGTTTGTTATTCTAAAGTGTGATGGAAACAAATATTTTAATAGTTTCAAAACAAATTACAATTTCTTGGTGATGCGCAGAATTTTAATAGTTTCAAAAGTAATCACAATTACTCGGTGATGCGTAGATATAAATATTCACTGAAACCTGATTTCCGCACATAATCCTGTTTTTCGCTCTATGGTTTGATCCGCATAATTACATGTCTGTGCAAATGTTGTCACCATTTCAATGGAAAATTTAATGTCTGTAAATAAATGTGCTGCCACACCATATATGTCAATATATTTGCCACAGCGCACTTCAAAATGCATTACTGGCTACATACCACAGCCTTACCACCCTTCTGCTGAATAGTCGTGGCTCATATGCTAAACTTGTTCTTTGTGTGATGCTTGAATTTTCCATATTTCCTTTCACTTCAGTGACGTAGCACAGATGGCAGCACCCCCTCTAAGAACATTTGTTCCAGCACTACTGCTTATTGCATTTGAGTTCTTAAGTTAGAATGCCTGCTGCCAGATCTGACAGCCAGGGAAAGGCAGATCAGGTCACAGAGTGTAATTAAAACAGCTGTTTAAGGAACCAAACTTTTCTTTTCTTTCTTCAGTTCAGTTTTAATAGCTTTATAGTGCCAAGGAGATATTTATGGCAGTTTTTATTGTTTGCCTCCTTAGGTTATTATAGAAATGTTAGAATCTTTTGCATGTTTTTATTCATTACGAGCAACTGTGCATTTAAAAAAAGGAACTTGTATAAAACGGATTTGAACATATTTTTGCAAAATATATCCGCTTTTTTATGTGTTTTATTTTGCACTAGGGAGGCTATTTGTATTCATGTTTGCAACATACGCTCTCTTTCATATGAAAGAGTTACGCACCAGTGATTTAAGTGGTGTGTGGGAAAAGTGATGGTGTGCCCATGTATTATAAAAAATAAAGAACCCCCTGCCGTCCATTGTAAGGATATTTCAAGTCACCTTGGAGTTACATAATCTTTTAAAGGAACTCCTCCTTCTACCTCATTCCTCTCTGACAATGGAACGCCTCAGTGACTTGCAGCATTCTTTGAATGTATGGCAGGGTGTTCTTCATTCCATGTATTAATAGGCGACTTACGTGACTGGTCCTCTTTACACCGCTGTCCTTTTCTTGTTCTTCGATATATGCCTATTTGTTGTACTCTCATATTCAGGGTCTCTGTTACTTCTTTTTCCTTTTTGTTGAAAAAAAACTATGTTATATAATTACTCTACACATGTGACCTCCACGGGTCACCTCTTGGCATAAAATGTTTCTGTTAATTTGTTCAGTCAAATATTAAGATATTTATCTTATGTGTGGCTCACTAAGAGTTCAAAATGTAGTTACTCTTTACTATCCCCTACTTGTATATTGTGCTGCAATAAAACATGATAAAAAAAAAAACTACAATTCAAAACCAAAAAAATAAAACCAGCCAACTAATTTATAGCCTCTTCTACACTGGCCTGGGAAGCGAACTCTTAAACTTGTTAGTCACAATGAAGGGTCAGAAAGCTCAATAAATATTAAAATACCAGAATTAAAGAGAAGTTGTATTAACCAAATTCAAAAAGTGTGTTAAATGCAGCCAGTAAAAACACACAAAGTCCCAAAAACTTAGCCATGACATGAAGCATTCCTCACATTGGGTGTGGTACCCGCCTCATTCAACATGCAGGCTGCAGAATGTTTTTCTCAATTTGCTACAAACATTTAATGAATCAAACTAACAGTTGAGGGCCTTCTTGTTTACAAATTAACTTGTTTGCCTAACTGCTGGTAGTAATGCCCATTTTAATGCATAATGGGCGCAACCATATGTTGTATAGATTTAGCAATGGACGCATATGCAAACAACGTGGGTCAATAATTCCTTTTTGTGTCCACACAATATACATGGGAGATTGCCTTCTTTGTTTCATGATGGAGCAAACTCCTTTATGTCCATCTACAGAACTGTTACCCATATAAATCCTAGATTGTTTTTACTTGGAATGTTTCTTTTAAAAAACCTCTATGTATTAGACCATATGTATAAGACTCATAGAAATTCAAGCTTATTCTCTAGACAGGACAGCACTAAGAACTGTCTGTTGACTTTCTTCTTTATTTGATAAAAGCACTCCTTAGAATTCTGGTTTATGTATATAAATTTGGGATATTTGTATAACGCAAATTAATGAATTCCATGTAGAGGTTCAAGATGACAGTACAGTATGGAATCCTGGAGCACCGCGCAAGTGATAGTTTTACTCTAACTTTGAATGAGGTTAATGATTTTTCAACAGTCTTAGCCCTGGAACTAGTCATTGCTTTATTCCGGTTAGTGACCCAAGCCCAAATCAAAGACTTTACACTACCTATATAATCACTAATTTGAGCCTGTACCAAAGTTCACAAATGTGTCACCCGCTGCGCTGGACTGCCTCACTAGGTTGAACTTGAGACTTATTTGCATTTGAGAACAAAATTTGGGCAGGTGTAATAATGTAAAGTATATCTTGCTTTGCATTAAGTCCAGCCTTTATGAATACTTTAAAAGTATGACCTTGGTGCTGTAGCAAACTATTGGAAGCAACTTAGATTTAAGTACCTGTAAGATAGGAAGCTGAGACAGGCTTCAGATGTTCCTGATAAGATAACACGCCAAATATAATCGAGTTTGACCTATCTCTAGGTATGTTTAATGGCATCTATATGCCTCAAACCAGACTTTATACTGTTGGACCTGTTAAACAATTATCTGTATTGTGTCAAACTCATCGTCTGTTAAACTGTTAACCAAAAACTATGATTTTCTTATTAGCAATGAGAGCCAGGCAATTTGTCTAGCAGTTGGTGTTCAAATTAGCAAGTAATTTCTGAAGGCCAAAGCCTGTTTTGTCATGGAGCACTGTGTCGTCTGCATGCATAAATGTACTTGTCCTCCTAGTACAATTGCCAGTCCTCTTGCCTTACATAGGGATGTTCCCACAACTACCACATACATATTAAATTATAATGGTGCTAGGACTCATCCCTGATCGAGGCCTCTAGTTGTGGAAATATTTGTTGATAAAATCTGGTTATTGCTAACTTTGATTCTGATTCGTGTATTCTGGTAAAGCATGAATGGTTTGCAGAGCTAACTGTGAATTCCCCATGTTGCCAGTTTTGACAAAAGCAGTCCTCTGTGTACACCATCAAATGCAGCCCCAAAATCCACTAAACATGCATTCTAGAGGGCTGCCTTATGATTGATGGAGCGCTGAACTAGAATTGACTGGGCCCCTAAATTGTCTGTCCTATTTCCGGATTGAAAACAGGTTTGATACCTTAGGTTCAGAGATGGTAAAGAAGCCCAGATTTCCAATTCCAGCAGGAGTAGTTCGATGTTTTATTTGGCCACGACATTTAGGAGGCATATGAGACAATATCTGTAAAGATCTCCTTGACCTCTTTCTTAAATGAGGTGTAAATTAGACCCTTCCATCGATTCTGTAGTCAATAGGAAGCCCTACTTGTCAAAAATATTGTTAAACATCAGTCCACAAACAAATAATCCCCTGAAAAGGGACGCAGGGATGCCGTTTTCACAAAGTAGCATATTGCGTCCCAATAAAGCCATCCAGAGGCACCAGAAAAATGTTCAAACCACTCCACATTTGCTACCAGAACCCCCATTGAGTTTATTATTATACCATAACACATATGTTTACGATATGCCTCTGATACCCACTCTCCCAGGTTCTTTAGTGTTTTTGTTTAATGTGGGGACCTCTTGCAGAATAGACACAGGCTCATCTCTTCATGCTATGCTACCACTCCCCAACTATTGGCGCTTAAATTCTAGATGATATCCAACTTAGCTACAACTATTCCTTCACTTACAGTATTTGTGGTCCAGATCCTCTGCCGTGCCCATGAGTGTTAATTTTAGATTGTCTTTAGTTGCCGCTTAGCATCCCCGACTCATTATCTGTAACTTTCTTCCTAAATCTCTGGATACAACAATTCCAAACAAAATGAAAAACATTTAATTTTTCAGTAAAGTGTCTCTAGTCCGAGGAATTACTACGCTTCATCCAACCCAATTTCACCCTTGGATATTAGACATGATTAAGGAAGTTTAATTAAATCGGTTAAAGCCTGGCAAGGGTTGTGACTTCCTAGGTGCTTTTTTTTGTTCACGTCACTCATCATTGCTAATCTCCTGTCAGTGTTCCTCCTATTTCCCTGAGATTTAGAACTGGTTTCATGCATTTGTCACTAGGGATTTGAATACCTATGAGGTTTTTTTTTTTTAAAGTTAGTTTGTGAACTGCATGTTTAGCATTCAGAGGGGTATGATCCAGCAGCAATGCAATGCCCACCTTATATGGGTCTATTGTTTGGCATTCCTGCAGGTACATGTAGAATTCACAATGGTGCCTATTATAATCCTTTTTGAGATTTACAAATGCTTTTAATTGATCAAGTTGTGTAGTATTACCTATTTTAGTGGTCTTACTTAACTTCCAACCACAGACCCCTTGAGTAAAGTCACTTTTCAGTCAATTCTCCATAAAGAGAGGGGTTTCATAAGAAATCTGTAGTGCCTTTTTCTAGCTATGGAGCACTTCAAGTGCAATCTGAATTCTTTATCTTGGGATTTGGCCTTCAAGCATAATGTGTAGCATGTTGAGCACACTGACATCTTCCACTTCCAGTGTAGTGGACGGGTTATCTCTTAGCCTGAAGTTCCATTCATTCTCTGCAGTCAAATGTGGCGCCCATTAAAAGGAATGAATGACCTTCACACCTAGAGAGCCCTGTTCTGGGTTGTCTGGCAGAGTTTATTCATAGCACACCTCCGCATATCACCAGGCTATATGCAGAGCACTCCCAGCCAATGGAAAAAAATCTAATAAGAACCTGCATGTGAAGTTTTGAAATGCACAATTTGCAAGGACAATCTACTTAAATGAGACAACCCAACCCATATAGGAAATTGTAAGGTTAGAATGAGCTGCCAGCAATCTTTTTCTTGTCTGGTTACATGAATGCTAAGACTGTTTCCAAGCTCCAAGTATTGGTATCAACTCATCTGCCAAAAGACCAACTTCTCTCCTCACGGACCGGGTAGATCTCCAATTTGGTCTAATTTACTGCTAGTCCCTGAAAAGGTACCGTGTACGTTCAGTATTTCAATGAACATGGACCCTGTTCTTTGTGGGTTCCCCTATTTCGAAGTATAGTGTCCGCATGAAGTGAGTTCTGATCTTCTTGTATGGTGACCATTGAAATCCCTCACCAGGGCATTTTAATTAATCAATTCCACTAAAATGTGAATTAGAAACGGTCTTGATAACACCCTGTTAACCCTTATACAATCTATGGATTGAGTATTTTAAAATGTTTCAGAATGAAAGGCCAATATTTATTGTAAAATGTGAATCATAGGCACTAACTTTAAATATCTCTAAGCATCAATACCATGGCTTTAGGGATACGTCTAATGCTGTCTGGTTCACCAACTTCGCATAACCCCAATGAATAGACTGTTGCCTAGACATTTACAGACTATTTTTGTCTCATTAATTAGAGAGAATATTAGGGAGATTAAGCGATCTCTCAGCTTTAGATATTACCCTGATACCTGCATCTCTCAGGGCTGTTGGGAGAATATCAGTCTCAGTAGATTTCATATGTATTCCTCTTTGTAGCATTTCTTGAAGAATCCCATTTAGAAGCCATACAGCCCGAGAGTTTACTGTGGTTTCAGCTCCAGCATAGCTATTGTCAGTTCACCACATTTAATTAATCATCTAGCATTTTGTGATCAATTCAACTGAATTTATTCATGAGAGGTGACTTCCTATGCTTATTCTGACTAAATTACCTGCAAATAGTCTGCAAACGTGGCTGCAGTCTGAGAATCCTTGGCAACCAAATTATCATATGAATTTCTGGTTTCAGCTACATCTGGAAGCCTTGTCTGTAGTGCCTAAAGAGTGAATCATTATTCCTGTTCTATCCCTGTATTTTTTTTTTTTAATATGGCCCTTGTATATCATCCTTCCGTTCTTACCCGTGTCAATGGTCATATGTTTCATCCTGAGTTGACTTGTAATCAAGTCACGCAGGATTGTCTCAACACAAGTCTGTAAGTATTTATTTTCTAAATCGAAGTTTGGGTTTCAATGGTGTACAGTACCTGTGCCTGTTTAGGGATTAACTGCATTCGCAAAATCGGTTTATCGCAAATTTTGCGATTACCTATTTTGCGAAAGGCTTTGGAGCTTGATGCATCCCAAAAGGCTAATTACCGGTCGCAAAGGGGCCAATTCTGCGAATCGGCCCATTTGCAACTGGTAATTAGCATGGTGCATGTGACCCCTATTCTTTTGCTTCATCTTCGAACTATTCAACCACTCCCTCATCTGGAAGTATCCTGGTTAAAAAGGTTGGATAGGTCCTGAGCAAAGATCCAGGAGCTATACACTTTATTAGCATCAAGGTATGGGCTACAAATGCAATCTTTACTCAAAAATGAATGGTGTGCAGCTGAAAAGAAGATATATGCCCGCTTGACTGTGTTAAAACTTCTCTAGCTTCTTTCACCCCCCTGGACTAAGCAAGGAACCCCTGTGAATTTCCTGTGCCCACCATCAGATCTCCTCCAATCTCATCAATGTTCCCGTCTATCCATGCATGAAAGTCCCCTAGTCCTTTCATTCACAATGAGCTTCTATTAGTAGATTTTAAAGTGTTAGCCTTCTCTGGGCTCAAAGAGGTTGAGGGCAAAATACATAGAAAAGAATCCAGCAATGCCTCTCGCGCTGTTAACCTAAATGTATCACTCTTAAGTACCCATGTCTCCCCAGCAAATGAAAGTTAGTATCCAGGAGGTAGGACTCCTGTAGCTTGAAGATGGCTGAGGCGTGTCTCCTGGCAAATTGCGTTACCCACCATTTAACTTTGTCCTTGAGCCCATTTAAAGATCCCAAAATAGGAGTGAGACTTTAGGCCATGGAATCAGGCCGTGGGCATGTACCCTCAGTGTGGGGTCACTTTTCAGCTAATTTAAAGTTAGAACTCTGTTTACTTGCTATTGGGTTTATTGCTGATCTATTATAAGCATTAGCAACCGGGACAAGTAGCTCTTACTTAACAAATCCAGTGCACAACTAATTGGTGGTGTGGCAATGACCTTTGTATGACCTGGTCGAGGATGTCACAGAAAATTGTGTGATTAATTGTATGAGTAGCAGTACCCCAGTTCACTTTATCAGCAACTTAAGTGGTTCTCGATGATTCTGGGGGAGGACATGTGCAGGTCACTTGGGTGGAGTAAAGTGCCTGAGTAACATGTTACTTGTTTTCTTACCCGCCAGTTCATGAAACACTGAACAAGGCCAGCAGCCTCGAAACAACTCCTAGCAATAGGACTATGACTATCATGGGAAACGTTGAAATGGGACCCCATTCAACCATAAAAACGTGACCAGCATGACAGTTATATTTTCTCTTTGGTTGCCCGAAGACTTGAAAACTGGTACTGTGTAAAAAGAAATGGATGAGTTTGCACGCAAATTTATTACTATTTTATTTGTAGTTTTAACCATAGATTCTTTTACACAAACAGTTTGACTTGATTGCTGTTTCATCTGTAAAATAACTCCGTCTGTTTACTAGAAATGTTCTGAAGAAAACTGTGTAGAAAATGAACATATGTGTTAGTGTGTATAGATATGTACGTGTCTTTATAGTTCACTAAACGCAATAATACCCACTTCCCTCTGTGAATTCATTCAGTACATTTATACTGAAAGATGAGAATGTCTGGTTCCTTTAGAGTTGGTCTTTGATTAGATTTCCGTGTTTTTCTCTTCCTCCGTGGGGGAAGCGGATGCTTATTTACTTAGTGACTTACATAATGATATGAGCTTTATATAATAAAATTGGACTTGTGCCACGCGGAATTCAGTTCGTTCCAACAAGTAGAAAAAATAGCTGTTCTCAATACCAGATGCTTCACAATGCTTATTTTGTCTGTTCTCTCCCTTCCTTAGTGAGGAAAATGGCTTTTCTTCTGAGGCCATTTTAAGTTAATTTATGTTTAAATATTTAGAGGCTTTAAGCAGTGTTCATTCATTTTCACGTGACCAAAAGTTAGTCCTGGTGGCAGATTTCGACAAGAAATCCGTTCAGCACTTTGTAGAGGCCCACTAGTGTCACACTCATCCAGTCACATAACTTATCCTGTGCTGTGGATTCAAGAAGCCCTTTTGGCTAAAGTAACCGGATGGAGTAAAAGGGATGTGGCAATGCAATGCAGCAATCTGTATGCTCTTGTATAGTATTGAATGTCTGTTTGCTTCCAAGCAAAGTTTCTTGGCTAGAACTAGGTTTAGTGATTCAACTCAGACAATTATCTGTTTTAGGTATTCCATACAGTAGTCATTACAAGAGTGAGCTTCCGCCAGTCTAAATGTTGGCATAGAGGAGAATGTGTCCGCCAAGGAACCTTAAAAGCGATTCATTCTCATCAGTTTGCCTCAAGGAATTTGAATAATAGAATTAATATAATTTGGAAGGAAGGTCTCACTTTTTAGGTACTTTGGGATTGTTACTTTGAATGTTGAAATTAGTTACTTCTTAGCTGTCTGGCTTGGTGTTTTCCATCATGATAGAATATGCTAGCACCACTATGTGCTTGCCGCCTTCAGGGCCACAAAGTAGAGTTATAAGTATGTCCATTCACTGCATGCATGCATTTTTTGTACTTTAAGGTTCTTTGACTTAATTTAATAAAATTCATTTAAGAAAATGATGACAACGCTGCTATGTTGCTGAAACCTCCTTCTTAGAGGGAGCAGCACATCATTGTTTGTTAACAAATATCAAACTCCGATAAAGAAGGAATGCATTTTTTTTAGGGTATTCTTTCTCATTCACACTTTGACCCGATTTAGTTCCTTGACGTTATGGAAAAAAATCAGGCCTAGCAAAGACGATGCAATCTGTTAAGGTCTTCTGTCCAATGGTGGTAATCAGTTCAGATGTAAGAGGTCTCAAAGGTGAGCTAGGCCTCCCCTACAAACCCAAAGAGAAACTCCTACAACATCCTCTTCCCCCCACGCCCAAACCCAGTCTCCACTGTCAAAATCCATGCACAAAGCAGATGATGGGCTGACGGTGGGATTTGAATGCAAGTGGAACACAAGAAACTTTAATAACACTCCTTCACTCTTAAAGGTCTATATATATATGGCTTAGATCCTGGTCTCCAGGCTGGAATGGCTGCATTCCCGACGTATTTTAATTCAGTTACAGAAATAAAAGTAAAAGGTCCCTGGACAAGACAAGATGACTGTTGGAAATGAGTCTCTCTAGTTGTCAGTGGTATACACCCTGTCCAAGTAGGGACACTTCCTTCCAGTCAGGATAAGTGAGTTACACACCCAGAAAACCCCGGCTCACTCTCTTGGTAGCTTGGCACAGTCAGGCCTATCTGAGAGGCAATCTGTAACGTATTTGTACAAAACGCACACAGTAACACAGTGAAAACACTACAAGGGGATGCTACACCAGTTTAGAAAAGTACAGTATCTTTATCTGAACCAAACACGAGCAAAACGACAAAAATCCAACATATACAACTCAAAATATGACTTTTACAAGGTTTCAGGCAATTCTGTCCATTGAACTCTAAAGATGCGGTGATTTTACACAAAGTACCTCAGATGCGTCAAAGTCCACATGGCACAACAGCCGCAGAAGAGGGACTGTTCTGGTCTGCGGGTGATGTGTCAGAAAAGCTTGGCGCACATGTGCGATGTGTGGCAATCCGGCCACGCTCGAGGTCGATGTGGCGGCAAACAGGCACTGGGACGATTTCTTCAGCCGCGGTCCCACGATGTGTCGATTCTTTCAGCAGCACCCAAGTTGCACAGCAGCACGGGCTGCTGTGCAACATGTCTAAAAACATTGACAAAAACAATAGATCTTGCATAGGCGATACCTGTTGGCTTTGCTAATGCTTGTTATTAATTGATATTAGTTGCATTTGTAGCATTATGCATTCTGGATTTTGCTGCTTGTATATCTCTTTCATGTATGAGAACTTGGCAGGATCTTCCCTGCAGTCCCAGCTGCTCCTTCCCCTGCCAACCCATCACATGGCACTGTTGCTTCTCATTTGCCCACTGGGCTGCTTTACAAGTGCCTGGTGGGACGCACTGTGCAGCCCCCACATCTCCTCCCTTTCCTATTGCCCCATCATACAGCATGCATTGCTCCTTCTTTTCTCCAACGGGCCGCTCATACACCTATGACCACCTGTCTGGAACTACCATGCAACTCACACTCTTCCTCCATCGCCCCCCATCAGCCCACCTTGCAGCCATCACTACTCATCCCTCCTCTGCCCGGCTGCTCTTACTCCTATGAGTGCCTGGTAGGACCATCATGTGGCCACTACTACTCTTACCTGCTCGTTTGCTCATTAATCAGCTTAAGCTTCTCCTCCCTCGCCGCTGCCACTCTTAAACCCACAAGCGCCCAACCTGACCCATCATGAAACCCCCACTTCTCCCTGCTTCCTCGCTGGTCCATAATGCAGTCCCACTGCTCTTCCCTTTCTCACCGGCCCTTTCAAACAGCCCCTTGCTCCTCCCTTCCCTTCTGGGTCTATTGGAAACACGGTTTGCCTAAGCCGCCTTTAAGAGAACCCCATGTTGAATTAACAGACCATAACTGCCCCCTACACAGATCCTGCATGCACTAATTGTGGATTTGGATCCACTCAGCAGACCTCTGTCAGCCATAACAGACCTTGACTCGACCCTTCCATGCACCCAACACTTCTGACAACATTGTACCCTGAACACACCGCTACCATGTTTACACGTAAAGACAAAAACCCAACATCGTTTAATTAAGCAGTCTCAATTTAGTGTCAGCGCTTTAAAGAGGTTTCTTGGCAGTACAAGCTCAGCATAAATACATATTACAAAACTGCACATCTAGGTTTAATTGTATAAATGGCAAGCAAATGCGATATATACCTTTCTATTATATCTCCAGAGTGCAGTCGGCCGGCCTTGTGCTTCTAAAGTGGCAGGAAAAATATAACTTGAAATGTTAACTAAATGTGCGAGTCTTCAGTAGATTTTATGGGGTAGTAGTTGCCAAGTTCATTTAAGGACACGCAGCTAAGTTCCAAATGTACTATGTACATGGGAATATATGTTTATGCGCGATTAGTGTGCACAAAGTTTTTATGTGGTTTATCGTCCTTTCAAAGTATGTGCCTTTGGTGAGGGGACTTGAGTTTTATTTCAGGGTTGTATGACTTTAATGTACATACATTTTGAAAGGAATGTACAGTTTTTATTTACCCTGGCCTGTCATTTTTTAAAGGATTTTATGTAAACATTTCTGAGTCGTGGTGGGTGGTATTGCCTTTCTACTAGGCATTCGCAAATTTCCTGTTAGTGTGCGTTTATGACATTTATTCCGGCACGGGTTTTAGCATCCTCTTTCATCCTCTGTAACAAGGATATTCTTTGCAAAACTGATTCTTTTGGCTCTGAGAAGGAATAAAGGAAATAACGTTGTTACCTAGACAATCCCCATTCAAGCAGTTGGAATATCCTTAAGGGCAAAAGGAGACTACCACCCTCCCAGGAATGCAAAAGTGGTGATCACTTGTACAAAACAAGCATTGACAAAGCCAGTAGTTCTTGCCTTTGGGACCTATTGGCTTTGCTAATGCCTTCTAGCAGTAGAGTACAGCATCGGTAAGATGCTGTTCAACGCTACACATGCACGCCTACCAAATTATGTGGGTGCCATTTTTTTTTTATATTTACGTATCTGAGATGGAGGTGAATTGGTAGATATAAAACAATTAGGCATACAGACCGGCAGCAATTTGCTGCCTACTCTTCTGCAAAATACCGGAGCAA